>NC_088110.1:19804375-21261250 GCF_036370855.1 Dromaius novaehollandiae
GTCAATCTATAAGCCAACAGCCACTAGCTAGAAGTGCACTTTGACCTTATCCTTATATGTAACAGGAAAGAGCTGTTCTTAGCCCAGACAGGAGGGGACCACTGCGACAGCAGGAGCAGCTGGACAGGGGACACAGAAAATTTTTAATTACATGAGCAATGGATGCAATATTTGGTATAAATAAAGAAGAACATCCAGAGCCCATAAAAGCTGAGGTGCAAGGTAAGTGAAAGAAAATCTGTTCTAATACGTGTTATTACTTTGGTGTTTTCAAATGTGTAAATATTGAAACAGTTTTCCACTCAAGGCAACACTGAAAAGGGAAACTGAGAAAGGGAAAAACAAAAGTGAGTTTTGTTTAAAGGATAGAGCTTTCTGATCTTATTTGTGCCCCGAACTGTGGGATTTTTCTCACTTCATAGGAATTTCTGTGTACTTTTCCAGAAAGTTTGTTTGAAAAGGATTCACAGAAGTTGGTGGCGAGGAACCGAAGTCTAGGGATTTAATCTGGTGACACCTCCTCCCCCATTCTCTGCTCAGAGTTTCAGTTTCTCCTTTCTGTAACCCTTCACTTCCCTCCCTCTGCTTTCAGCTGAGCACATTCTTCCTTGCTTCCTGGAGAGGACTGGCAAAACTGGAACTCTTTAGCAATAGTAAATCTAAACAGAAAAGCAGCCCTGATGCCACAGTGTTCTGTTAAAAAGACAGTTCAGAAGGTAATCCTGTAAAAAATGCAGAGTATCCTCCAGGGAGATAGTTTAAAGTGCCCCTTCTAGGGATGCCCTCTTCCTCACATAGCTTACTATTTTTATTGCTTTTTTATCTTACAGAAGGGGGAGGCAAAGAGTATTTTTTTAAGACAAATTGTCAGAAAAGCAGTTACAAGGGAGATTTCTTATTGAGAACGCTTATTTAGTTGAGAATAAATATATGCTGCATTTTTTATGATATATAGAGAAAGAAATAGCAGGCATCAGTACCAATTTTAAAGTCACTTCCCAAGTAGGAGACTAGAAAGACAATTACAACTTGTGTGACTTTGTTGTTGTTGTACAGTTTAGTGGCTGATTTTGAAAATACTTTGTTTCAAGTCAGATGAAATGCTTTTTTTTTCTAATTTGAGCTGTTTTTATGCCTTTCTAAAATTTTTCACTCCAGATGAAAACTTACTATTGTAACATTTGGAATTATTTTCAGCCAAAGCCATTTATCATATCTGATCCGTATAGAAGAATGGTTTATTCCAGCACAGACTGCATATTTCAGAAATTAAAATAAATTTTACAAAGAACTCTTTCATCCCTAATGACAATTCACCATTTTCCAATTTTGACAACTAAAGGGAAGCTTGACCTCTTTAAATATTTAGCTAGCTCTGGGCTCCGCCAGTATTTTGGCTGTTTTGTTATTCAATACGTACACTGTAAATATGACCCCACACTACTAACATCAGTCATAGTTTAACCCTTGCTTTCCTAAACCTTGTATATCCATGTGATTGTATGAGACAACTCCATTGCTATGATAGCTAATAATCTTCCAAATATTTAGAGATTTTGCTGTGTCACTTTTGTGACTGCAGGCAGTACGGAGAAGTATCATTATTGCTACTTTACATAAAAGTCTAAGGCAAAAAGATACTAGGTCCAGACCTTAAAAGCTATTTAGGTATTTTAGGATGCTGATCGGTACCCAGTGTGATTTACAGAAGTTCTTAAATCCTTAATTGCCACTGAGCTGAATTTTCACCTGAAACCCTTACTAGATGTCCCTTTGCACCATGCTTTTTATCCTGCTTTTTTTTTTTTAATGCCAAAAATGACACTGGATTACACCAGAAGTTTCAGAAGCTGCACCAACTCTCCTGTGCACAAGGGGGACTTTCTTCCCTGTTTATCTCTCCCAGTGAATTGTTTTACTGGCCTGCGCTGGAATGTTTTGAGCATCTTTATTCTGATAGAGAGAAATAATCTCCATACAATTTTTAGCCCCAGATCCAGCAAGATGTTCTCTGAATTGCAGAAATATCTGCTTTTTCTTGAATGATGAGTCCCTAATCAGAGGACAGTTTTACTGGGTTCAAATCCTCCCTGTGTACAAGACCTCAAATGCAGCAGAAGTATTACATTTTTGCTGAGTGATAGGAAAGAATGATTGCAGCAAGACCACGTGCAGTCAGCCCAAACTCAGCGAAAGCACAGATAAAAAGGTTCACTGGGACATGACCAGCAGTTCATTTTTACTGCACGGATTTATGGTCATAAATAGCATTGGTAGGAGCACAAAAGGCCATGCTCACTACACTGCAGTTACCTGAAGTGTTGGAGAAATAGCAGAGACTACAGTGTTCTATTTGCAAATAACAGAAAGCTGTAGGAAGGGAGGGTACAAGAAGTGAAATACTTGTATTTTAAGGCATATAAACAAGCGAAATTTGTTCAGTATTTAATTTTCTCAGCTTTGCATGCCTAATGACGTTCTTTGAATTTTGTTATTGTGTGTGTCAAATGGTAGCTTCATTTATTTCTTGTAGGAATTTGATGTGGAACATTTTGTATTCAAACCTTGACAGGACTTATATATTTTCAGTATAATATTTCTATCCTTTATTTCTGTTTGAAACACCAGCAATAAGATTAGTGTCAGAAAAGCACCACTGAAATGACACTACATTATGTTGTGTAATTTAATTAATGAAATTGTTACTGGAATTCATTTAGCCTGAAGTTTAAATTGATATATTGAAGGCCAATGCAAGTCATATAACCTATAAAATATGCTTATTTCTGATAAGCCCCAGCTTTTCCTGGTATGAGTAAAAGGGTTTAAATGGATTCCTTTAAAATCTGAGTTCAGGAAAGAAAGGTCCAGCTCTATTTACTTCCTGATATTTAGCAAATTACATTCCAGCAATCTCATATTTTTGGTGCAGAATGTTACTAGTGCCATGTTTTTGAGCAGGTCATATTTTAGTTAGACAAAACTCCAATATCACTATATGCTTTTAAAAATCTTGACTTACACGCATAGTCTGTCTGCCTATATGAAATCTGTGCCCTTTGGAAAACTGTCCTATAGCATGCTCATCACCTAAATGAATGGATATTGATATGTCCTTTTTGTTTATAGGTGAGTTGCCTACTTGGTTGCAAGGGATACTTCTCCGAAATGGCCCAGGGATGCACACAATAGGGGACACTAAGTATAACCACTGGTTTGATGGCTTGGCTCTGCTTCATAGCTTTACATTTAAAAATGGTAAGTTGTTGCACATCAGATTTAAAAAACCTCAATAACCCAAGTCTTGGTGTCTTATGTTGCTAATCCTGATTTGAGTTTTGTTATCATTAAAATGTTTTCAGGTCAAAAAATGGGACATGTAGGCTCTATTTGGCTGATTAGTCTGCCACAATTGCCGGTCCAGATAGGCGAGCATTTTCATGTAACTTCTTTCTGAGAGGGAAGGATGGTGCACACCTCAGGAGAGGAATGTCCAAAAGGGGCTATAACTGAACTTCCTGTGTCACCAGATTCTGGAGCTGCTCTAATTTGCTTTAGATGTCCAGTCACTCCAAGTGACCATTAGAGAAAGGCAGCTGCTGGATATCAGGATCTTTCAGACATATCCCTGTCGTCCAACTACAGCTTTTCTCTCCCGTCATGGAAGGAGATGGTATAGAAAGTGCTATGATGGTTCAATGGGCCAGACCGTGATGTGAGAGTAATCCTTTCTGAAACAATTACTGTTTTTGAAGGCCAGCTTCAGGTCATGCAAGTCATGCAAGCAAGACCACAGCTCACTATCTATGCTAAATGAGGGTAAGATTTGCTGCTGCAGCAGTGCACTGTGTCTAACAGCTAATTCCTGCCTCTCATCTGTGCAGTGGAGTGTGAGGGGGTAACTCGCTTTGGTGAAAGTGTCTCTAAACATCCACTTTTCCACTTGCACATCACTCTCACTAGCAAAAGGAGCACCTCTCCAGTGCTGTTATCCAAGATATATTATGTTGTCCTTTTCCCTGGAGTGCCGAAGTTCAATACTGCCTGAATTGCAGAATAGCCTTCAACCACCTCTGAGCAGTCACAGCAGAGTAGCCTTTGCCTTTCACCCAGAGCAGGAAAACCTCTGTTGTTTTAAACCACATCAGCCAAAAGTACCATATTATACAGAGGTTTTTCTGCTGTGGATGAACAGCCTAGTTTCAGGGAAGACTAGCATTCCTCTTTTGGGATTTGGCTGTAGCTATAACAACTGCCAGGAGAGAAACTAGGCCACTGTGTCACTGCACAGATCAAACCTCACTTACATATTCATAACACCCTTACGAGCAGTCCTCTTATTTGACATCCTCATGGAGGGAAAACAGACATCTCCTCTATACAAAACAATATAATTTTCTGTAAATTTTTCAGTTAAAGCATTTTTTGTCTTTTATCTGTTTTACAGTGTGAGGCAGGATGTTTTACATTGTGATTCTTGTTGCAAAAAGTATATACCGGTATATACCCTGTGTATACAAGAAATGTGTTCTACTCCTGCCATCCTCCTTTGCTAGTGTTTATCTTTTAGTTTCCATTTCTGAGGTAGAGCCATTTAATGAAGCTGCAGGAAGTACTTGCCTTAAAAAAATAACCTATAAAGAAATGACCAGTCATTTTGTTTTCTAAACTGTCAGGATATTGTACTTCCCTAAACCAAGCAGAGCTCAGTTAGTTCAAATGTAGAAGTCCGTCAAGTGGGTTAACATAGACTAACCTTCAAACAATTGTTACTCTTATAAACAGCAAAAACTAAATTTTGACAGTGCAGGATATTTACTACTGCCCACAAATAGATGTATAATTGATCATTTTAGCACAGATTGTTTTGGTTTACTGGAAGAGTTTAAGTCCTTCCTTTTCTGTCACCAGTTCCACAGTATTGTCCAAATTTGTTGGGAATCAGGGAAACTAGACAAGCTGAAGTATTGGCTTATCCGTCTCAGCAGGCGCAAGTACAGTTCTGGGTTCCAGAGCTGAAGGAGCCTTATGAAACAGGGATTCAGGGGCACGGCAGAGTTTGTTTTATTGCAGCCTTTTCTTAGCTGAAGGACATCCAGTTGAGAAATTCCTTCTCTGTCTGTCTGTGCTAATGTTCTAAAGAACTCAGTGTGAAATGTGACTGAAACCTGTTTGGCCTTTGTCAGGTGAAGTTTACTACAGAAGTAAATATCTCCGAAGTGATACATACAATTGCAATGTAGAAGCAAACAGAATCGTGGTGTCTGAATTTGGAACTATGGCTTATCCAGATCCATGCAAAAACATATTTGCCAAGTAAGCAATGCTTTTTCCAACAAGATTCTGCTATCCACTTCTCTCTCCAACACGGATGTCTTTGTTTACCCTGTGCACATATTTACAAATATTAAATTTGTGTTGTAAACTTTCAACTGCCAAATACTGATGAGGCCAGCAAATATCTTCTCTCTCTGAATCTCAGACAGCACCATGCATTCTATGGGTTATTCTAAGACAAATATTTTAAATTCATTTTATCAATAATTTTGTCTGTTTTATTCAGTATTGCAAGTAAATTTTGTTGTAATTTTGGAAAAGCAAATATTTTCCTTTTTAAATGTTTCACAAAAATTTATAAATATGAAACTTTTGAAGGAGAGAAGCAGTAAGAAAGGAAGGAAAAGATGAAGAGATAGGAGGGAATTAGTGCAAAGTTTCCTCAGCAAAAGGAAGAAAATCATCCATAACTGAAAAAAAAATTCAAAGAAATTTTTTATTCTTTTAAAGTCCATTTTTACCAAAAAAGAAACTGATGAAAAATCTCAGTTGTTTGGTGTAGATGTAGACATGCACAGTGCTTTGAAGGACTGCACCCATAGGAGCCTGAAGTAATCTTATGTTCAAAATCAGAACCACTTGGAGTCATTGCAATAGTTCCTTTCATACCTTTAGAAATGATCAGAGCGTATGTATGAGAAATCGTATGAAATCATAACTGTGATAAGGAATAACACTAGGAACAAAAATACACTACAAGGGAGATATGAATCCATTGTGAAAGCATATCTGAAAAACCTATCAGCTTTTAGGTAGAAACTGTTGGGCAAGTTCTCAAAATGTTTGCACGCCTGAGTGTATAATTAGCCTTGTTAAATATCTCCTTGTTAAATATCTCACAGCTGTCAGCAGGACTGGATGGGGCTGCCCATTTGTGCATGGAAAAGCAGTCACGTGCATATTCTCAATCCTAGGGCTGGCTAAGGGCATTCAAGAAGTCCATGACCTCCATCCCAGCCCTTTCCACAGGGGAGCGTGAGAGGAGCCAGAAAAGGGCTCAGCGATGAGAGACGAACCCAGCTCCCTTGCCTTGCCACTGTGCACAGCCCACACTGCCCATGGTGACTGCTGCTTTGTACAGGGTACAGGCTAGTAAAACTGCTGCTTCTCCCAAGGACTAATGAACCAATATGAAATTTGCATTTGTACAGGGCTTTCTGTTACTTGTCTCACACCATTCCTGAGTTCACAGACAACTGCCTGATCAACATTATGAAAACTGGGGATGATTTTTATGCTACCAGTGAGACTAACTTCATCAGGAGAATTAATCCGCAGACTCTGGAGACACTAGAGAAGGTATAAATAAATGACTGTCTGTCATGGTTCCTTGTCTGCTAACGAGTGCAATTTCATCCTGACTCATAAGGCTTCTTTAACACTCACAAAATCGGAAAGATGCTTCACTTCTTCTACTATTTCATTACTGACATAGTAAACTTTTTTGAAATCATGGTAAAGTGAGATAGTAGAGATACCAGATCTTTTAAGAACTTATGAGTTCACAAGTACTTTACACTGTTCAAAGTATAAATCCCAGGCAGGTGAAGGAAAAGCTTGGCTTTTGGCAATTTCATTTATACATAATCTCACAAGGCTGCAGGCATAATGCCATATCTCATGCTTATGACAGACATCTAATTATTTTGGATTAGTCCCATTTTTATGCTACTGTAGTTATCTTTATAACAAACCAAGTGATTTATATAATTAACAATAAATTCAGTAGGTCAATTATATCACTACTTTTCAAGTACCTTATGCAAGATATTGCTTAATTATTAAAAGCAAATCTTGACATATTAAAATATGCATTGAAGTTTTTTTTTTCTAGCAAGAAGTACAGTTTGAGTAAAATTTCCAAGCTTTAAAGAGAATAGAAATCTTTTTGTTCTAGAAAATTGCTAGACTCACAGCCCTATTGAATAAACTGCATTCAGGATGAAATGGGCATTTGCAGAGTAACTTCTTTAACCAATCTTTCTGTTGTGTTACAGAGCTGCAAGGGAGAGATGAATGTAATTCAGATTCCGTAACTTGTTCTAGCCTTAAATTACGAAATTGTCTGAGTGCCTGCTTAAGTCATTTGACTTAAACATTTAACCTCAAGCCTTTTTGAATGTGGGGCACCATAGAAGGCTGACCAGTGCTAAAAAGCTAGCGGACTGCATATTTTAGCTGTGATGTTCAATATACTTACTTAGATATCTCTAATATCTTCTGTTGTGTCATTTGCCAGGTTGACTATAACAAATATGTAGCTGTAAACGTGGCAACTTCTCACCCGCACTATGACAGTGCTGGAAATGTTCTCAACATGGGTACTTCCATAGTTGATAAAGGGAAGACAAAATACATTCTTTTTAAGATTCCTTCATCTGTGCCAGGTAAGATATGGCTTCTATCAGTATTTCTTAGAAACTTGTTAGTAATTTCTTCTGAGGTTAAGGGGCTGTGACACAATTCTTCTAAAAACTGATTGTGTTTATTTTCTTAATGTTAACTTAGTGTGAACTTAATGAACTTAACTGCTTAACTTGTCTGGGTATTTGCTATTAGAAAGGTTCCTATTAAGTACTACATAAGCAGGGTATTTTCATTAGGAAGAACATTGCTTTTAGAAGAATTTGTCTCTATTTGTAGCTTTCCACCCTGTATTGTGATGCGCAGATGGAGGATGAACAGAAACAATTCTATCTATCAGGCAGTGTCTTGTAATTTGAGGTTGTAAATTTTAAATTTTTTTATAAATGAAGATGCTTTTAAAATGCTGATACTGCAATTATAGAGAAGCATAATACCTAATATTACCAATATCTGATTTAGAGTTCATTCCTCACTAACCTGGCCTATGCTAGGCCTTGCTGACATACTGTCATTTTTTCACACAGCAAATTACTTGCTCTTTTCCCTGCAACACAGTCCTTTTACTTTCTTTGTTTAACACCAGCTGCTAATGTGATGTCTGTCCTCTTGCCTGAATGATCAAGAGGCCTTCCATAATTGAAAGACAAGTTCATCATTAAGCCTTTCTATCTGGGGCTGAAAGAAAGTCAATAGAAATCAAATAGGGACATCTCTTAGCAATAAGTTCACAGCCATGGGGGCATTTGAGCCCCCTTGTAAAGCTGCCAATTTAATTGAACAACTTTCTCCTCTGTGCTGGAACTTCTGAAGACAGTAGCCAATGGAATCAAATACTGAGACACGGGGTCTCTGCCTAAATGTGTCTGGCACTGCGCTCTTACTGAGTGACTTCATTCAGGCACAAACTTCCCTGCTAATTCTTCAGGAGGGAAAGAGCCATGTTCTTAATGGGAAAATGTAAAGACAACTGAGAGGAATGTCCTCCATACGTGGGAGTAACCCAAACACAACCACTTGCTTGGAATTTAGTATAAATACTTTATTTTTATTATTTATGTTCAGAAAAGGAAAAGAAGAACTCTTGCTTTAAACACCTGGAAGTGGTGTGCTCCATTCCTTCTCGCTCTCTTCTCCATCCAAGTTACTACCACAGCTTCGGAATCACGGAAAATTATATTATCTTCATAGAGCAGCCGTTCAGACTAGATATTGTCAAAATGGCAACTGCCTATATCCGAGGTGTGAACTGGGCTTCCTGCCTTGCCTATCATAAGGAAGATAAGGTACTTTTCCTAATGCTGACCAGTGGAGTCAACCAGGCCAATAACCCCTTCCACGCTGTTCTGTCTTTCGTATGGTTCATTAATTTCAGTAATCCCTCTTTTTCCCTCAGTCCCTGACTTTCATGCTGTACATTTTTTTAGAAGTTGTATGTTTTTGAATACTATCCCCCCATATCCAGAAATTTCACAAATAAATGCCTGACTGAAGTGCTTGAGAAAGACAATACTATTTGGCATTACTTGGCCAGGACAGAAAATAGTGTGGATAAGATCTGCTCTAGATCCATGGTACCAGATAGAAGAGCCAGGTTGGTGGAAATCCCTGGATCCAACAAAAGAATAGTCTTTCACTGTGGAAACTGAGGAAGAAAACTGTTTTCTGAGGACCTTGTTTACACATGCTATGGCCATCAATACATGGGGCATGTTGGGGTGGAAGGCACCAGCAAAGAGCATGGCAAAGACTCTAGCCTGAGGCAGAATGATGCAACTTGAAAACAGACTGGGGATTTTCCAGCTTTTACTGGAAAACTTCAATCCTCAGATTAGCCCAAACACAAGAAGGTGCAGAAGTGTTTTAAACTCATTTTGCTCCTGCATTTTTTGGTCTTTAAGTTAGTATCTCTTGTCTCCTAGCAGCAAATCCTCAATTCTTAACAAGCTTCAGTAGAATCAAACAATGCACTAGATTGTAGATGACTTCTAGTAGAATAAAAGTTCTACTAAATAGCTATTTGCTGACTGTGAATGGTTTTAAACAAGTTTGTTTGCTACCTTTCAGACCTGGTTTCACTTTGTAGACAAGAAGACCAAAAAAGATGTATCCAAGTTTTATACTGATGCCATGGTGCTTTTTCACCATGTTAATGCTTATGAAGAAGATGGCCACATTATTTTTGATATTATTGCCTATGCAGACAATAGCCTGTATGATATGTTCTATTTAAAAAACTTAAACAAAGACTTTGAAGAAAACACCAAGCTTAACTCCGTGCCAATCTGCAAGCGATTCGTTGTTCCTCTGCAGTACGACAAGGTAGAAAGAAAATGGCTTTTTATCTGCTCTTTGATTTAAAATACATTAATGTGAGTAATGAATGTGAATTATTAGTTGCCAGCCCTTGTGTACAAATTTCTGATTCTCTGAAAGTAACATGTTCACAAAGTATGTAGGAGTTTTGTCTGCTTTGTGTGAGAAATGGCAATGAGCAGTTGGACACAGAGATATGTGGATCTAGGTTCTGATATCTTCCATGATGGAGACAGGGCTATTTAGCATACATAATTTTCTTATCAGTGGGATTATTTGTAAAATGCTATCAAATATAAGCAGATATATCAACCTGGATGTTGAATGGCAAGGCATGCATGAGGTTTTGAATAATCAGTCTCTTCCACTTTACTGGACACCTATATAGAATGTACTCACACTCCCAATTGTTGCAATAGTTTTATTAAAATTATAAGATTTCATTTAAGTGTGAGATTTACCAGCAAGAGGAAAGATCTTCTCTTTCGATTTAATTTAAAACATCATTTTACATCATTGTTTGCATGAAAAATTTTATACTGCCCAGCAACTTTGGAAATTTCTGCCTGATGCATTTGGAATGGATAATACTTTTTCTTACTGTGTCCTAGAATCTTGCTTTTGTTAATGTCCCAAAAACAATCATGTAGCAATGACAGACAAGGTTTTGGGTCACACCAGATATCCAGCCTACACTGCAATCTTAAGAATTCAGCAACAGTGTACTGAGAAAGTACCATTCAAGCTATGAATGTAGCTTTTCTTTAAAATAAATATTGGGGTTTACTCATTTTATAATATAAAATAGCATCACTTTATTAGATATGCTGTACCTCATATTGTGCTAACTTAGAATATTACTAGAGTAAACTATCAGCAAATTAAAAACAGGAATGCATAATACCTATTTTTGCACTTGATCTATAGCACGTGCAAAAACATAACTTCTGATGACTTACAGTGGAAATTTGATATCTGATATGACTCCTTTAAGCCCATCTTCATAAATTAAATTCACAAACAATGTAATCCATTTATTGTGTTTTTAGCCATGTCCACATAAACCTTTCTAAAAGGCTCGCTGTGATTCAAAATGGTTAAGCTATGCTCTGTTAAAATCATACGAGTGTAACAAGATTTCTAATGAAATGGTCAGAGTCTAATGTTACAGCATAAATGCCATTAAGAAACATCTTCTTGAGGCTGGATTATTTGTTTAATCCCAAAAATGTATATATTAATATCAAACCTCATGAAAAATCTAAATTAGAAGCATATTCTTAGAAACACATTAGGTTTTCAGGATATGTCTTTTTCAGGATGCAGAAGTCGGTTCTAATTTAGTCACATTTCCATCTACTGCAACTGCTATAAAAGAAAAAGATGGCAGCATCTATTGCCAACCTGAAATATTATGCGAAGGTGAGACATTCATTAAACAAATCTCAAATATATCTTCTTACACATAGGTGCACTCTAATACTGTCTGATAGCTGTTTGCATATGTAAGGTCTTTTTAAAACTAAAAGAAATGAAACTTTCAAATCATATGTTTTGTGTAGATATTGACAATGTCTTTCTCTTCTTCCTTACTTCCCTCCATTGAGTCTATCCAATAATATAAGACTCTGGATCTGCACAGTAGTTCAGGAACGATTCACAGGCAGAATGCAGAAATCAAGGTCATAAATTGGGGCATAAATGAATTATTGATACTGATAGTGATAATAGTACGCTAGTTCTAGAAACATTTATATTTAAAAAGTTTAAAATATCATTGCGTCAAAGTCAGAGATCTTAACCATGCAAATTGTTGAGATCTCTCTATTCTTACTGATGACCTGCAAAGCCAAAAGGAGGACAAATCAGGTATTTATCAAAGGTGAAATCGTTGAAATTTCTGAAGTTAAATCAGTTTTATATTGGTATAGGGTCCCAAGTTTGATCTTATAACTATTATTATGGCTTGCAAATCTACCTATTATAAAGAGTAACTTCAGTTAAATATGCCTGTTATAAAAAGTAACTTCAGTTATGTGCTGTATTTTATAAAGATTGCCTTTGAAAGTGGATTTTAAGCTTTTTTTTGAAGTAGTAATCTCATGTATGTATGAAAACAGTAATTTCATGTATTTATGGAAAAAAAGAAATACAGTACTCGTAATTTCTATCTAATGAATCCCTAAGAATGAAATATTCTCATTTTTGCAGTCACAACCCAAGCTTAATCGTTCTGTGTTAATATCCATCTTCAGCGTTTTAGAAATACATACCAAATCTGTGAACTATCTATTTTAAATGCTGTCAGAGTATTTCATAAGACAATATTTCCTGAAGATTGCCATATGTAAATATGCAGTTAATCTTTTTTTTTCTTGTGTTTTTAAGTCTTGAGTTTTATTTTACCCAGGGATAGAGCTGCCTCGCATCAACTATGACTATAATGGCAAGAAATACAGATATGTCTTTGCAACAGGAGTCCAGTGGAGTCCAGTTCCTACAAAGGTATAATTAACATTTATAAAGCCAGGAACTGTATTTATAGAACACAAATCAAATTTAAGCAGTTATAGTAGACTATGCTTTATCAGTCTGGCCCAAAGTATATCCTAACTGCAGCAACACATGCAAATTAAGATTGTGTGGGTCTGAGGCCAGAACGGAAACTGCTAAATCTTGGTTCTCCTCTGAATACAACTGAACTAGAAGCAAACCCCTTTTCTTTAACAAGTTAAAGCTTCTAAAGGACAACAGTGCAGTTAAATACTGTGTTCATAAAGTTAGCACTTGTAAGCAAGGGGATGAAAAGTTGGACGTACATGTTAGCTTACCTGTATGACTAAAAACAGCCTCACTGGGTCAAACTATCAGCCCGTATAAAACAATATTTCTTAATTTTATTAGCTTAAAATCTGGAACATTATAATCAACTGTTATGAACATGTAGTTCCATAAGCAGCAGAACAAATGAAGACTGCTTTCTTATGGAAGTGTCTTGAAATTGGATTATCTGGCATTCAATAATGAGTGAGTTTCTGTTAAAGCTTTTCCCATTGCTGGGTCATACACATGAAGAGAAGCATGAATTGTCTAAATTCTAATAAGGTAAGCTCATGTTGCACCATTTCCCTCAAGAAGTACTAATAAATTCAGGCTTCTTTACCCACCTTCATATTTCCACAAAGGCTGTTGGAACACAGTGGTTTCCAAGACCTCCACTTCTCTGCTAAATAGGGCTGAGCTGCTGTTAATGTGCCAAAGGCCACCAAGGAAAGGGTAGGGGAAAGGAACAGGAGTACTAGACGGATACACATCTGTATTAAATAAGTTTTTTTTTCCTCTAGGAAACCTAACTAAAAAAGAATTATCTCATTTTTCAGAAAGCGTTATCTTTTGCTAGAAAACTATCTGTGGATTAGAGGACAGCAAATGCATCGTTTTTGTATGCATGATGCCAACTTTTCAGTAGATATCCTAGAGTACAAATAGATTAAGATGCAAAATATTATTAATTGAAGGTAAGAGAGTTGTAGAGACAAACTCACTCTTTATAATTATTGTTCCATCAGAAGTGACTCTAAGGCAGAGCAAATCATGTTCACTGTTGGTTCTTGTATATAATTATCACAACTGATTACAAAATAAAGCTGGATTTCTGCATGATGCAAGAAAATTTATTGCAGCACATCTGACAATAGCTCAAGCAAATCTGCAAGTTTGTGATTTCTAGTACAGATAATCCCTGTTTGACTTAAATATAATCAAAATTGGTATTAGAAGATTTTTTTTCTCACATTGGTTTATCTTTTATGAATGCAAGCACAGCAACAACCATGTATCATGGTAAAGGCTATCAGGGAAATGTCTGTCGTCTCGGTTACAGGAGAAAATTCAAATTCTTCCATGAGTTGAAATTAATTTGAATACTTTCATTTTTGTATGAAAGTGTTCTTCTGATTAAAGTTCAAAGGGGAAAAGAATAGAACTGGATCTGGATGAGTAGAGAGAAGGCTGTAACAGAACTGCACTCAAAATGCCATGCCTCCACAGTGGAAATTGGTTTGGTCAGGCCGTTGGCCCATTAATGAGATCAAAATCTGTACTCAGTTCCTTCCGTTAATACCAGTATTTGTGTGGAATTCTTTCCCCATTGGTTTAGTCTTTACACATCACTGTTAAGACCTTTGTTCTGGTGTGTATCCCCTACTTAGCAATGCAAGGTCTTGATAAACACTGAGGTAACATCAAAAGGAAAATAACTCACAGGATTAGAAATTGGAAGTTTCAAATCCTGTTCCCTGCTTTACTACTGAATTGCAGTGATTTGGGGCAAGTCACTTAAATGTTGTCTTGTACTCTTCCTCTGTATAGCGAGGGTATTAGTTACCCATGATGCACGATTCTCCCATGATCTATTAATATTTCTAAAATACTTGAAGTCCATAAATGAAAAAAGAATCCAATTATAATACAGTAAAATGGTATCGATGTCTTTTAAGACCTTTATAGAACAGTCTCTATAAAATAAAAATAAGATTTTGTGATTATGCAGCCACTAAATATGATTCCGAAGTTTAAAATTTTTCAGATGTTTCCTCCTTGTGCTGCCACATCCCTTGTTGCTCCTTAACTCCTAGCATTGATCCCCCGTTCTAGCACTCTGTTCCTGTTGTACCTTTGGAATAAAGCAGTAACTGGTTTACTGACTTTTTTTTTTTTTGGTCACAATAATTTAGATTGTAAAATTTAATGTCCAGACAAAGGAAATGCTCCACTGGAGAGAAGACCATTGCTGGCCATCTGAGCCCGTTTTTGTTCCCAGTCCTAATGCAAGAGAAGAGGATGATGGTAAAAAAAAAAGACAACATTCCAAAAGTTGGGGTTACATTTAATTTTTACATTAAATCTTAAAAGCTTTTCTGCTGTCAGTTATAACAAGAAAGTTGGGTCAGTGATTGATGTTTCTACAGTGAGATTAAAACTAGCACAAACCATTTACTCCTGGCAGACAAAAAACAACACAGCAGTAGAGCAAAATCAACTTGAGTGAACTCCCAAGCTAGTCATAAACAATCAAAACAGCACTGCTCAGGACTTTCCAGATAGCCACTTGGGGCTGGTATTTATCAAGAGGTTAGAGCAGCTGGAGCTTTAGAAAGGCAGCGTTGTTACAGATCAGAGCACGAAGCAGCACTGCAAGCATCCCTGTCATCTCTATCCAGTTCTGTTCTGGGGTGACTCCCTGCAATGGTAAATGACAAATAGCTGAAGGGATGTGCCCCAAGCTTCACTACTCAGCTGCCCAACAGAACTGCCAGGGACACAATTCAGGGTTTGTTTGCTTCTTTCCTTCTTAAGAAACTGCAGACAGACCAGAAAACGGCACAGAAAACAGCCATTGACTAGTTCTTTAGCACTCTGTTAGACTTCACCTAGTAAGCACTCTGAGTTTGTATCCTAAAACTCTGAGGAAACAAGAATTTTTTCCAGATACTGTTATCTTTTCTGTTCGATTTAACTAGCATGTCCTTCTAATTCTTCATTTATATGTCACAGGTGTTGTTTTGACCTGTATTGTGATGTCTGATCCAAACAAAGCACCCTTTCTACTTGTCTTGGATGCTAAAACGTTCAAAGAATTGGGCCGAGCCACAGTAAATGCAGAAATGCATCTGGACCTGCATGGAATCTTTATACCAGAGAAAGATGTGAAGACTGAGACTGAGTAAAATGCTACTTATCCTATCATATAGACTGAGACAACTTTTTTTACTGTATATGGACTAATATCCCTTTCACCATTCAGGACAACCTTATCTTCTGACAAGAAATTACTATCTCTCTTAATTACTTATTCTTAAATAACTATATATAATATCTTATAAGAGATAACAATAACTTTTATTACAAATAATGATATGCGCAATTGGTACATAACTCTTCCAAAAGAAGAATCATCAGTATTAAAAAAAGCGCTAATGTTGTATACAACTTGTGGAGCAGGGAATAGGAGAGGAAGGTAAAAAGAAAATTTTTATTTGAGTAGAATATATTTTTTTGGAGCAAATGGAATATTGTATTTATAGTATGATATATGGCATGAGTCATGTCTGCAGCTCACGTAATTTTTTTGGATTGTTTCAAGACTGCAGATCCTGGTGAAAGTTCTTCCCTGCCAGAAAACCTCAAAGTAAACTATTTGCTATGATACTAATAATTCATGGCAATGCATTTTATTGGTGCTTGATATCTTAAACTCTGATATAACCAAAGTTAAATATTATACTGAGGTGCTACATCAATTTATTGCCTAAAGAATCTGCTTTGCTAATAGTGTTATGGTATATTTTTTCCTTTTTATGATGACAAAAATAAATAACTTGAAATAGAATATATGGTTTTATGTAGCATTCAATTACACTTCAGCAGTATTCAATCCTAATGCTATAAACAGTTTGTATTTAAATCAGTTTTGCTTGGGGAGAATATCTGATATGACATTTAAAGTAATTAGATGATTACACTGTCTAAAAGATAAATAGAAAGGTAATATTTGTTAATATTGTTAATTGTCTTTTTGTCTCTTTGTTAAAAACAATACGCATATGAATGAGAAGAGTGTATTTCTAGCATAACTCAGATGACACACGTTCAACAAATTGTTTAGGTAAAAGAGCGAAAGACAATGTAGACCTCATCTGAACCACTCAGTAGCTAAAACTACAGTCTGTTGTTGTTCTCTCTAGGCATTTGCACTATTATCTGCTCAGGATCTTTCTGTTGAAGAAAACTAGCTATACCTCTATCCATGCTGGGTGTTCATTTGGTCTGTATGTGTCATCACATGATTTGGGTATCTTTAACTCTTCAATATATCCATCATCACAGCATCTCTGCCACTCGCTCTTTTTTACAGGTAGGAAACAGAATGAAATCATTGTCATTTACTATCTACCCATCAGATGAGAATCTGGCCTTTGATGACTTGCTCATGATTGTATAAAATGTTTATGGCAGAGCAGAAATTGAGCCAACATCTCCCACGGTTCTTGCTTGCACTGTAACAACTGCACCTCCCTTTCTCTGCTTAAGTCTATACAGTGTGTAAGCATAAAGAATATACAGCCTATTTTTAATGTAGAAAGTGTCACCGTGGTCTGAATCTAGACTCTAGAGTTTAAGTATGCAGTTTGGGGCATTCAGATATTTATATATTCCATAAAATGGAAATAAACACTTCAATAAAATGTGTCTGCAGAAATAGTCATCTTTAATGTTTTCAAGGCATATTGCCACTACTTTATCATCTAAAGATGACATTTAATTCTATTTTTATAAATCACATGGAAGCAGGGCTAAAATGGAAGAATGATTTCTGACGTTGGGAAAGTACCACTTAAAGGACATCAGCTGTGAGGCTGGGTTTTTTTAATCTGCAAAAGTTTATATTTTTAAAGTTGCTATAAAGATTTCTGGAATTATAAGACACTCATAAATCAAATGTCTGACCACTGTTACAGACCTCCTTTCAAAAGTCAGAATTTCATCTGTAGAATTCACTGTTTTATGTTTTTGGATGATCATGAGTTTAGATACAGAAGATACTTGGCTTCTGAGGAGCTAATTCACATTGGGCAGAAATGACATAATATGGGAACATCCATCATAAAAATAAATCATATTTGTTATCTAACATCTAAGAAAGCAAGTATGTTATGTTCATTTAGAAAGAATGCAGAAAATAAATTGTAAGAGCTTGTTTGAGGTATGATTTTTTAAAGTTTACTTAAAAAACGAGCTAAGTGGGCCATATTCGCTTGGTCAAAATTACACAGGATGTGATTAGTACGATGTTTGTCGTCAGCCTGAAAAGAAAAACATAGCGATGTAAATCTAGATTTGCCAATCGAAGTATTCGATCCAGGTCCTACTGCCCCAGAAACAATGTGGTTCAAACCGTAAGTACGGTTGATTGCAAATCTGTTTGAGAATGTTTTCAGCAGTTGCAATAGCAGCCTCATGAAACATTTAAGGTGAAGGTGGTAATACACAGTACCATTTCTGGGCTGACAAGACCCATGGGGAATGCCTGTAAGTTTTGCCAAGTGGCTGCAAGGCCAAGGCTGCTGGTTTTTTCTGTTGTAGCAACATGACAGATGGTAGCGAGTCTGTCATTTGCTGTGCTTCCCTGACATCCTTCACTATGAATGAAATGTTGAGGGACAGAAGGGTCTGAGTTGTCTTTTGCACCAATTAAAGTCATAAATTAGCACCGTGAAGCCAGTGGAGTTATTGTGATGGCACAGAAAAGAATCTAGACGCAGCGACTGTAAATAGAAACAGTATGGTAAGTAGCTTCAATAAATGTAAAAAAACAGGAAATTGTTGAGCAACAGAATCAGGTCATAGGTATGCATACATATAATTACTTCAAAGATGTTACAAATGGCCCTCTAGTTGGTACCAGCGTTGTTGTTTTTATCAACAGGTTCCATTAAATGGAGCAAATAACAAAACATAATAATTAATCTGTTCTGTCGAAATGGGTATTATCTGTCTCATTGCCCCACATATACAGCAGGAGGAGAATCAATTACTTTGACTTATTTACTAAATATATATACATATAGAATAATAATAAAAAACCCTAAAAAAAAAAAGAGAAATACAACTGTGCTTTCCTACATTATAATCCATGCAGCGGGCATGGAAACAAGCCAATGTTTTTCTTTTTAAATAACCAGGCTGCTCAATGACAGCTTTCACAAGAGCTTAAACCACTACTCCCTTGAGTATGCAATTACCAAAGTATTAATAACAACAGGCAGAGTGCATCTTTTGCCAGCAGTGCAAGATGCAGAGCACTCTCCGCTTTCATTACACTCGGTGAGAGCTCTGGATCTCTTCTGCTCTTCCTACGCAGAAGGAGGGCATTCGCCATGCTGGATGATCACCCCCAAGCCAGAGGAAGTGGCCTTCTAGTATTTTTAAATGGGTATATTGTGTTATGCCAAACACATGCTGCTGGAATTAGGCTGGTTTTATGCCTTCCATCACACCGGGACATGAAACACCTTCACTGTTTCTCCTAAAATACTTGTTCAAAGCTGCACAACAAACCTGCAGCATGATACTCCTCTCGGAGCCCCTCTCCCCCTCCAGTCCGCAAAGCACCGAAGCAAGGGTGAACTCCAAACACTGCCTTAAGCAGACTATTCCCCTTCTTCTAAAGGAAGCACTTGTGGCAGAGTTTTGACTTATTGGGGCCGCTGTGTGCGGGTGCCCCAGGGAAATCTCCGCCTGGAGAACAGCACAGCACGGTGTCCGGTCTGCGACGACCACGGCGTCTTTGCAAAGCCATTCACTTCTTCCCACACCGACATGTCCAGATACCTTTATTCCAATTTTTCCAGAGGTACAACTATTTGGGGACACTATCGAACTGCATTGGAATGAACCACAGAATACAATTTTAAGTTCTCCCCATTTCAAATAGATGTATTTTTAAATGTCATGCCTGAAGTCACATTTAAAAAGTGCCAATGATAAAAGCATGCCATCTACCGCAGACACACCAGGCCAGGCCCTCGGGAGACGTCGTTCTCCCCGCGGAGGGAGAAACGGGGATCTCCCGCTGCAGTAGGGTATCTCACAAAGGAAGGCGGCCACGGCAGACCACTTCCAGCTCGGCATGGGCCGTGGCGCGCTCCTGCTTGCCGCCTCCTGGCAGCACCGCCTGGCACCGCGGGCGAGTGGGTGACAGCTTTGAAAACACTTCCAGCTGGTGCCGTCACAGCTTCACTACTTAAATATTGCATGGTATTAAAGAAGAAACAGATGGAACCAAGTCACCCCCTAACGTGCGGTTAACGCACGCTAAATATATGGCCTAAAACCTCGTGAACAGTCCTCTCGAAGCCATCCTTCCCCCGAGAAGGGCGCACCACCAGCCGGCCAGCACAGCGCTGCGCCAGCGCACCTCGCTTGTGAAAATCCCCCTTCGCTTCTGATCCTTTAACGCGAGTGTCTATCGTTTCGTGCCCGCAAGAAAAAAAATGGTTTAAGTGGTCACATTTTAGCGCCAAGGGAAAAAAAAGGCAGCTTATTCGACACGCAGCCCTCGACGGCAGCGCTCGGCCTCGCCCCCCCGCATAGCCCCTTCCAGCCCCCCCGCCGCCCCCGCCCCCGCCCCCTTGCGCATGAGCACTAGCGCCCCGCCCCGCGGCGGCGCGCGCACCCCCGTCCCCTCCCCGGGGCGGCGCGGAGCGGAGCGGCGCGGCCCCGCCCGGGGCGCGGGGAGATGACGTCAGCGGCGGGCGGCGGGCGGGCGGCCATGGTGCGCGGGCGCTGAGCGGCGCGGTGGCAGCGGCAGCATGTCGGGGCAGAGCGCCGTGTCGGACCCCCAGCACCCGGCGCGGCTGCTGCGGGCGCTCAGCTCCTTCCGCGAGGAGAGCCGCTTCTGCGACGCGCACCTGGTGCTGGACGGCGAGGAGATCCCGGTGCAGAAGAACATCCTGGCGGCCGCCAGCCCCTACATCAGGTGCGGCGGGCGGCGGCGCGGCCCGGGGCTCCCCCCGGCACCGGGGCTGGGGCCGGCACCGGGACGGGCTGGCGGCCAGGCCCGGCCCGGCCCGGCCCGCCGGGGGCGCCGCCGCCGGCGCCATGACTCGGCCGGAGGCCGCGGGGAGCGGAGCCGCTTCTGGCCGCGGGTCGCTGGCGCCGGGCGGCGGCGCGGGAAGGGCCCCGCCGGGGCGGCCGCGCTCCCCGGTCCCCGCTCTCCGCCCCCGGCATCGCGGGCCCGGCTGGGCCCGGCGGCGCGGCCCGGCGAGGCTGCGGGGGGGCCCCCGGCCGGGGGCGGCGTCCCGCTGTTGGCAGCGCTTCCGGGGCCTGGGGGCGCCGGGCTCTGCGTCTGCGGGGTGCCTGGTGGAGTCAGCGCTTGGGGGGTTCCTTCCTTTTTTTGGGGTGTTTTTTGGCAGCACGTGAGGCTCCAGGCAGCGGGGATGGTTCTGGAGCACGTCCCTCCTCAAACTTAAACTGTCTTTGTCCCCTCTGCTTTCCCTTGTGTCCTTACAGCGTGTGTGACATACCCGAGAAGCTGCCGGCGGTGCAGGGACCACGGCCCTCTGGCAGCGGCTGTCGGCAGCCCGTGCGGTCGGAGCCGCGCTGCGCTTGCGGCTGGGCTGCGCTCAGGGGGACAGGCGCGTTCAGCACAGTCATGGTGCCGGGGCTGGCCGGCGCGCTGTCCGTCCTGGCTGAACTTCCAGGGAAACCCTCTGCCAGAGAGGTCCTGGGCAGCACTGCCAGCTCGCCTTGTACGCTCAGTGGCGAAGACTCCGCTGGCATAAAATAGAAAAAGTGTACCCTAATGCCTTCATATTTTCATAGTACCTATCTGCATTTCTGGGAGAGTAAATGAAACGTACAGGGGGTGAATTCCACTGTAGTGGTGGTGCTTTTCTTTCTTTTCCTTTTTTCAAAGGTCGTACCACTTCCAGGTAATGAAGACGTGAATTTTTGTCTTGGCGTGTGAGGAAGGAGCAGACCTTTCAGTCTCACGTAAACTTAGGGTTATCATAAGACTGTAGCAGACTTCTGCTTTGTGATTCTGTGGTCTTTTAGGCAGTGTGATATTTTTGGGTGATGACTGTAGCTGTGATGATTGTAGAGCTTCAGCATTCTTAAAGGTATAAAAATAAACTGAGAATGAATAGAATTTAAAGTTGGTGATTAGCTTTTAGCTGCATGTCAGTGATGGACAGGGTTAAAGGAGCAGTGTTCTGACCTTTCAAGTTAAAATCTAAGGGCCTGATTTTTCCATAATACACAGACTGGTGTTATGCATCAGCTAGCAAGGCTGAGGAGTAAAATGAAGTAAAACTCACAAAAATAAGAGCAGCAAGGACTTGCAAAATGACAACAAAAAAGCTGAAGCACCAGTAGTCATTTTTTCAATTCATGTCTTGAGAAGTGGTTATGGAAGACTGTGATGAAAGGCTAATTGGAGATATGAGGTCAAAATAAATATGAGTAGTTGATCAATACTCTTCAAAATGCCAGGATGATCTTTAGCTTGTTGATCATCATTACGCATCGTTTAGATGGCCCTGTGTCGTATCTGAAGTTAGTGTCCTACCAAAGACCCCTCTGCTGAGAAGAAAGGTTTGGTTTAAATGGAAAGAGGCCATATTCTTGGAAAAACTGCTACTCTACTGTACTTATCATATGGGTTTATGTGAACTGTGCAGCCTTTTGCTATGAAAAAGGCTACTTAGTTAAAAGATACCATAAGTTATTCTACAGAAAAGATCTTTTTCATAGAATTTCATCTTTAAGTACTGCATTTTGTCATTCATCTCTGAAAAATGTCCTGGGAAACATGAGCTAATAAAGTGTATGTGAAGAGTCAGAGAGCCAGACATAGCTATGTTAACAACAACAAAGCAGTCATTAGAGTTGTGGTTGTTTTAAACTTTAAATGGTTCAGGTTCACATCCCATCAAGGAACTCATTAGCTATGTGTGAATGTAGGTTACATGTATTAATATATAAATATCTTTTTTTTAAGCTTACTCATGTTTTTTCCTTGGGCTTGTGATGGGTAGTGAACTATAAATACCACAAACCAATTTTTTCTGTGGCGCATTGAGAAGCACATCTGTCTTGCCTGCCTTTGCAGAGCCTAATTTTTACCTGTGCTGCTTGTCTCCCTGCTTTCCACCACTCCAGGATCTCTTTCTTACTCCAGCTGCTCTCTCTGTTGGGTAGAATTGGTCAGATAGGTGGCCGATATTGGAGAAGTTAGTTTCTAAGCCAAAATTAACATTTCAGTGGCTCTTTTTAGAGATAAAAATCACCGTTAGCCTGTCCCTAGTTTCTGCAAGTATTTAGTCCTATTTCTTTTGACTGTTTTTTTTAATAAAATGACTTTTTTTTAAATGTAAAAAGTTACTAGAGGACACCCATGAATCTTACGTTGTATGTATTGGAAGCTAGATGATTGCAAAGCATGCTTTGGTACCAGAGTCTGACTCTCCAAGTGTCAATTAATTTAGATTGCTTTCATTTCAAAATTCCAACATAAAGCTCACAACATCTAGTAACCAATTTCAGAAATATAACTGGGTAGAAAAGTGAGTGGGCATGGGAAATGTGTGCCTGGCAGTGAGGCAGTGGCGGGATTAGCTGGCGCTCTGTCCTCTGTTTCTGGCTTTGTCTTTTATGCTCTGACTGGGGGCAAGCTGGGGGCAGGCTGAGAAGCCCCGTAGGGTTTGCGCGAGTGCTCAGTTTCGGGTGTGAGTGGGAAAATAAGTAAGCATGGGTTTTTCTGAGGGGGCGGCTTGGGCGTGAGCAGTCTGTGCTGAGGGATTTGTGTGGCCACAGAGAGGAGCGCTACCTGTTTGTGGTTTTGCATGGAGGCTGTTTGGCTGCCTGGTTGTGACTAGGACACTTCTAAATTACAGTGCCGTGGTTTCCCTCTAGTTATTTGGCAACTGGATTATCCATGGAGCTCGAAAATGGCAGCTTCTGAGGGAAGAGGGAGGACGTGAAGATGAAGCAGCAGCACGCAGCAGTTTTGCCAGTGTTGCTGGTCCCATCCGTCTTTCTCTTCCGTAGGCTAGCTTCTGCAGGCATGGGAAAAACTGCTGGATTTATGAGTAAACTTGCTGTCTGTGGTACCAGTAAGACTTTAATTTTTGTGGTAGTTTGATTCTTGAGGTCTTGCCTCAACTGCTTAATGCCAAGTCCCTCGAGGCTCTGAGGGCAGTGAGGTCTGGGGCGGCTGTGTGAATTCCCGCAGAGCGGCCCTGTACGCGCAGGCTTATCTAATCCCTTCGTGTGCCCCCGGAGCAAACCCTGCCGCTTGCCAAAACCAGAAACCTCCCTGCATATCTCTAACATCTTGTGGTCTGTTCCTGAGCCTGAGAAAAGGAGAATCCCAAATGAAGGCGCTTCTCTAAGTCAAAGCGTGGTTTGGCTTAATGGGATATGGCTATGCGTCCCAGAGAAGTTAAATTGGAGCCAGGTTAGCCCATGGTTTCTCTGTGCTATAACAAATCAGCCAGAAGTCTGCACTTTTTTTTCCCCTGAACACAGTTTTTGTCCCAGCAATATCCCGAATGCAGACAAAATCCTGCTGCCCAAGCTGTGTTTCTGTTGGTTTTAACTTATTTGATTCGTGAGCCTAGTATGAATTATACTGGCGTAAGAGTGCTTTTGGCAGGATAAACTATGTTTACACTGGGAAGTTTGGCATTAGTAGTAGCATATATCCCCAAACCTTTTATAGGATAGATTTGGTCTAAGTATTCCTGGTATCCTCAACAGTAGGAGCAAATGTTCTCCTCCTCACAGACCTGTTGCTCTCTAGCGTGAGTAGTTTGTGGCCAGCTGAAGTTTGCAGCTCTTGACAATTTGGTAGCGCACTGCCTGCCAGCCCGTATAGCAGGGTGCTCGGAGGAACTGCTTTAACAAGGAGAATGTTTGAACTCAAATTCTGAGATAAACTGAATGTTGCTGCACAGTGATTGTTCCGTTCTTCTGTCTTTAGCACGGTATTTGAAATTAAATGAAGCTTTTCTTGTTATCTTAGCATGTTTTATTTTCACGCATATGCATGAACAGATTACAGATGGATACGTATGTGCAATACTGCTGTACAAGGCTCTCCTAACTCAGTAAAGGATCTACTACCATATTTCCATCTCTCTTTTGGGGTGGGGGCTCTATTATGCTTACCTGGAAAATGAAAAATTAAGTTCATATTGTTTTCTGTTCACTTTAAAAAAAAAAAAAAAAAGCTGTACTCTTTTCTAAATTAGCTTTGGTGAGAAGTGATGTGACTGTGTTTACGTGTTCTCACTTGTGCAGTTCAGCTTTCTGATGCCCCCTGAGCCTTGTAGAGCAGCTGGCCTTGTAAGACCCTTGCACAACCAGAAAACTAAACCGTGCCCTCTGCCATTCTGCAGCTGATTTCGGGGGAGCCCTGCTCGGGAATGCTCTCCGTCACCGTGTCCGTGGTTCTTTCCGCTAAGCACTGCTCACCTGTGCTTTGAGTTGTCACAAAGTCTGTGAGAAGGCAGCCAACTAAAACGTCTTTGTTGTATAAATTTACCGAGCGTTGCTGAGCCCTGGTGTGAAACCGGGATGTGACAGGTTGTCCTGCGGCTTGGTGGGAGAGCTGGGCTTGGCCCTGGGCAGATCTCGTCCCACAGCGGTCCCGTGGCGGGGTAACAACACGAGGTGGAAGCCAACGTGTGCCAGTTGCTTCTGCTGCTCATTTCCCGCTAGCCATTTGTTCGATTTATGCTGGCATTTATAAAAAGACCTTTTGAACGGCGTTCCAGAACTCTGTCTATTTGTGACTAATACCGAAATCGCTAATGAACTGCTGTTGAAGTCGGGAGGTACTTTGGTAATCAGGACCTTGTTTTCCCAAGTGTTTTAGCTGAACCGCTGTTTCAGGTCAAAGACACGAGCCTGCCCTCCCCTTCTGGCAGTCTGCTCTTCGCATCCCTGCATGCCGCCAGCGCAAGGGGTTGCAGCGGCTGCCTCGTCCCGGAGGGTTTAAAGCCACACCGTAGCCACAATTCCTTACAAGAAATTTGTGCCGTTTTCCTGGGAACTGTACAGGACGTTGTGGCAGTTTCAACTCTTGTATGAAATTTGGACAGATCAGCAGGCCGGATTTTTCCTCCTGACTTTTAAAGCTGTGTTTTTCAGATAGGGAACATTTTCCCCATGAAACTGAAGTGTCACCTGTGATGCTTTAGCGATATCTGCCTTAGTCGCTCTTTGTAAAGTCTATAACTTTGAGAAGCAGCAAATCCAAATAGTGGCCAAGTCCAGAAACCCTGTGTACGTGGCATGGCTCGGAGAAGCGCTCCCGTGTGCGTTAGGTCTGAGCGAGTAACTGAGGGGCAACCGCGGCAAGGGTTTGTTAGGAGCTTACGATGGGGTTTAAGAAGCACCGATGGGGTTTAAGAAGCGCCGTGCCAGGCTTGCACGGGGAGTTGTTAATTATGTTCCTGTCCTAACAAGCCCCCAGAAGACGGCCTGAGGGAAGGAAGCAGAAAGGCTCTTGCCCAGCTCGGAAGAGAAAGCAAATTCGGCTGGGCCTCTTCTATGTGTCCGGCTCGGGCAGAAGGGGAAATCGGGGCATCCTGGCTACGCAGGAGGACTCGGAGGTGAAACAGCGTGGCCTTGCGCTGTCTGAAGACACAGTTCTGTACGTGCACGCTTGGAGGGGCAAGTTGGGGTGGAAAGAGATGTGGTGGAATGGAGATTTTCGGGATGTCTGGGTAATTGATACTCTCCAGGTAGCCTTTACGCCTGTGTTAATTGCCTCGCTTGGCAAAATCTTTATTATTAAGAGGACATTTCTATTAATTACTTTTCTTGCATGCTTGAGAGTATTTTGTGGCTGGAACAGGGCTGTTCTGGAGGCGCAAACTCGTCTGAAGAAAGCGGTGTGGAGAGCTGAGCAGTCTGGCATCTGGTTGAATCTGCTTTGCTTGCGTTGGTCCCAGCTGCAGATGAGGACTAGCCCACGTGAGAATTAGGTGTTTGACAGTCTTGCAGAATTCGTCTCTTCTTGGCGCTCTACTCGTCCAGACCTCTCGATTCATCCGTGGTACAAAGCTCCCTCCCTCGGCCCCGCTGGCGCGGCACTGCCACGCTGGAGTACGGGTTCCTTGTCTCCCCTAGGTCCTCTTCACCGCTGCTGCATATAGCCGAGAAAAGGAACAAAAAACCGCTGTTATGGACAGCTCTGAAATGTTGTTGCCTCTCAAGGAAGTAAGTTCTGAACGCCAGGTACTCAGCGACTGTTTTGTGTCCTGGGGCGTGTTGGTTTATATCAACTGAGCAACTTTAAGCTGCCTAATACAACTGTTCTTATTTATGGACACGTTTAGTACTTTGAATTGTAGATGCTCGGCTCATTTCTTGTGCTGGTGAAATCCATGCTTCTGTTTCCTTTTTCTTCTTGGCTGTGCCGTCACTCTTCCTGCAGTCTTGCAGACCTCAGTTTTCCAGCTCCCAGCGTATTTAGATTTTGGTACTTTCCTCAGTTGGGTTCTCGCAGAAACACAGTGCTTGTTGCCTCTTCCGACTGTCCTGCGGTATTACACGTGCACTTTGATTTTAGGTGTTCTTCTTTCTTCCCAGCAGTTGTGGAAATGCTAGTTAGACTCCGATGTGTTTTTCTTCTATGTGCTGTAAGAACAAGATGAGATATAAAGACCCCATAAAATGAAGTTTTTTCAGAGAGTTCATTGAGGCTTTCCAAATGTGGTTTCAGTAAGTCACAGAAATGTTTAGGTTATTAGAGACGCTACACAGCACTGCATTCTTTAATATTTTTAATCCCAGATTTAACCATGTGGGCATGTTGCTGTACTTGTTCCTTTTAAGAAAGCATTTTAGTAAATTTAAAAGCAGAGTTAACTTGACAGAAAACACATTTTCAGGTAAGATAATGTTCAGTCCTTGGTTTAAAGCTGTATCCCAGAAATGCTTGCCTTCTCCCTTCCAAGGAAGTCGTGGTTCCAACCTGCTGCCTGACAGATATAACAGTACTGTCAGTAGAAAGTTGCTTATAATTTTCAGCTGACGTGGAGTGAAAGTCTGATGAATCATCTATTTAGTCAGTGAACTTGAGCATCCCTTGAAGCACAAAAATGTCACAAGTGTCATACTGATTTAGTCTCCCGAGAAGATGCTTTGACCAGTACTTCATGTTAGCTAGCTTGCTGCCTGCTAAGGAAAAGGGCTATTTAGATGCTAAAAACCCCCAAACAAACCTTTTCCAAATTCAATGGCACAAAGTGTCACATGTGAAAAGGTATTTCTTATATAAGAAGGTACATCCACGAACCTGTCCCAGAAGTGTCGTGTTGTGAAAAGTATTTCTTATATAAGAAGGCACATCATAAATCTGTGCTTCGTGTGGCAAGAGAGCTGGGTCAGCTCCCACCAGCTGCAGGCACAGGTTTGCTTTGTGCAGCAGACAAGGTGTCTGGCTGAGGCCATCGGTGCCCAGCAGCCAGCTCCTCCACCTCGCTTGGGTTTGTGACTTGTTTGTAGTCTCACCTGCTACAGTTTTTATTTCTCTCTCTCTCTCTCTCTCTCTCTCTCTTTTTTTTTTTTTTTTTGCCTTAAGTTGGCTAAAAAACCAGAGCGAATTTAGGTGGTACATAGAGGTGCATAGAAGCCCTGAGAGTCCCTCCGTGGAGGCCGTGTTAGTCGAGTGTGTGTTCTGTCTACTTAGGGCTAACTCGCGTGTTTAGGCAAGACGGGCTGGTTGGGAGTAATCTCTCATTTAGATTATAATCTAATTCTGGATGAGATCAGTGTAATCAAGAGTCGCTTCAGATTTTTGGGGTAAACAAGCTCTTCGTTGGGCCAAGCCTGTGAGCCCTGGACACCTACCCTCTGCTGCTGTGGAAGGAATTGCTTTGTTCTGTTTTCTACCCTGGCCGACTTAAAATTTTGGCTGACTTTTCATTTTTCTGTCCACGGGAAACTTTCAGCTGTTCCTAGTCGTTGTTCCTCTTAAACAAAGCAAGGCGACTTCTCCAGGTTTTTATGCTGAGCTAAGTGGACTGTTTTGCCTTGAGACCTGGAGCTGCAGTTAACTACAGATAATCTTGAAAAGAGAGGCATAGCCAGAATGCCCGGAGAGCTGGCGCTCGCAGCAGGGTGTGGTGGAGACAGCCTTAATGCCTGCTGCTAAAGGCCAGGGTGCGACCTCAAAGAAAACCTAGCGATTTGGTTGTAAAAGGTCTTTCTGGAGGAGGGGAGAGGGCGGGGTTAGCTGCTGCATCATGTTTTTGTCTGACCTATTTAATTACGTGTTTATTATTTCTTTTGTTTTTGCATGCAGGAAGACCAGCCTTGGTGGGGGAAAAGTGTTGCAGATATAAAGGCAGACACATAAGACTCATGAGCCCACATAAGGAAGCCTAAATTAGGAGACTAAATTGATGGTGTTTGCATTGAAACCAGAACTTTTTAAGTTTTCTCCTTATCGATGCAAAAGCTCGAAATACCGACTTGCCAATTTTGGTGCTCCTTAATGTCTTGCGGTGATCCTGTTCTAGCTTGGGCCTGAGTCACAACTGTGAGCATGTTTTAGTCTCAGTGCATGTCTTTGCCGGTAACTTTGGTTAGAGGTGTGACTTCTCTTTAAAGTGCTGGCTTGAGAAGGCCAGAACAGTGGTGCCGGTATATTGGCGTATGTTGGCAAAATGACTGTATTACTCTTTGGCTTGGCAGGATTGTTTTGCTGCTTCAGTCCTAAGATTTCCTAACGTAGCAGTATTGGCAAGGCTTTTCTAGTGTACGCTGGCCCTTATGGTTAGTCTGCTTGGAGCAAAATCATTCCTTCTGAAAGAAGCTGTCTTTCCAAATTGAAGATATTTCCCTCTTGTCTCTTGAAGTTTTGTTTCTGACGCTGTACTACGCTTTATAAGCAGGTCAGTGGAACTGCATTGTTGGCTACTTTTCCCATCATTGCAGTGCAAAAAGTTTTGATTTATTTTAACCTCTGCTCTTTTCTCATTGTAAAGTATCAAAACCAAAGCAACTGGCTGGGTTTCCCAGATTTTCCGATTACTGTTGACTGTAAATATTGCGAACCTACTTGAGGTGAGTGTGGTCTGGGAAGATACTCCTTTGGGAGGGTGTAATCTTGGGAGAGGTGTTTTCTTTACCCGATTAGGTACAAATATACCAGCACTCTAAGGATTAAAGCCTTCCAAGAACTATACTGTTATTTTCTTATGTCACTGTTGTAGAAATACATTGGGTTATCTTTCCATAACACAGTTTGCAAATAAGGTAAAGACTTTGAAGATAAAACTATTCCCACAGAATTGTGTCTCACTCGGTTGGGAAAGCAAACTTTATACGTGGTGTTTGAGGCCTTTGTTTTGTCTGTCTTTTTTTTATCTTCCCCCCTTCTGAGGTCAGCCATAAAAGATAAGAACAACCGGTTTTCACGCACAAAGCCCCTTTCTGATTGGGCTTTGCTTGCATCTTGGTTTAAAAAGTGTATTAAAAAAAGAAGGAAAAAAAAAAAGGTGAGTTGGAGATTCAACTTAATTTGACCAAGAACTGTGGACGGTTTTAAATTTCTTTCTCTTTTTTTTTTGAAGATTTGAATCTGTGACCAGTTCTATGCTGTTGGATGTGCATTGTGATTCCTAGCAGTATCAAAACTTGTTCTTAAGCCCTTATTTTCATTTGAATGGTTGCCCTGCTCAGGTTGTTGCCTACCTTTGCAGAAGAGCCGCTTGAATCTTTCCTTTGTGCTGCCTGATGCAGTGACGTTTCAGATGACTCATTAGGATCGTATGCTTTGAGTAAGGTGGAGGAGCAGATTCTGACTTTGCGTGTCTATAATACAACAGTTGTTTTTATGGCTGGTATATGCCAAGCTGTTTTCCTGATGTGTATGAGAGATTTTGTAATTCTCGGGCAGTGTTTGTAAAACATTTGATTTATGTTCCTGTAGAAATCGGAAGCAATTTTGTCTTACAGCAGTAATCTCTTTATTTGAACAAGCGAAAACCCATTTTTAAAGTGCTTAAAGTACAGACTCAAGCTGCTGAAAATTAAATGACTTAAGAGAGGGAAGGAGTTTTGGGGGCGGTTTGCCTGTTTTCCTCTCTCCAGCTCTTCCCAGCTGCGTATGCATCTCTTACAGTCAACTGCGCTCTGCTCCCAGGCGATAACTTTTCTTTTTTCTGTGAGGTTCTTTTTCCTTTTAATTCTTGATGTTCTCCTCTTTCATCTGCGTTAGGGAAGACTGAGGCAGCCTTTTCTCCTGTGGTCTGGCAAATTAAAGTGTGCTTGGGGTAAGCAGACGTGCCGTGCCGAGGGGAAGCTCCGGGGCCGGCGTTGGAAGCGGCCGTGCTGCGGTTGGGCAGATCTCCGCACGCCGACTCGGTGACTTCCAGGGTCTGGCCGTGCAAATCGTAGTCCGAATAAATCGCTGCGGGGAAGAGCAGAACAGGGAAAGAAAATGCCCCTTCCTGGGAGGGAAGGGAGGTCGAAAAACCTGTGTTTAAATTTGGAGCTTTTCTGCTGAAGTGGAATTTGCTGGAGAACCACAGTTAAAACCAGCTTTTCGTAACCTGCTGTCTGCTCCCATTTCATCTGACCCGGCAACAAATGTGTTTGGAAACTTTCTCTGTTGCGTGTATTAGGACCAGGATGCCTAAACTTCAGTCCGCTAGCGAGGCGTGGAAGTGGGTGCGATGGCAGCTGATACCGGGTGAGGCAAGGGGCGGTGTTTCCTTTCTCTTCTTGCATACGCCCTCCCTCCTCCTCCTCCTCCTCCTCCTCCTCCTCCTCCTCCCTTACCAAACACTTCCACACTGGACTCGCAGTTTTCTCTTAATCTTTCTTAACCTGTTTTTAACCTTTCTCAGCTCTAAACCTAGTGATAATACATCCCTTTTCTCACCGTTTTGTTTTTTCCTCTCCTCCCGTCAGCCCGTAGCTGTCTCGCAGGGCTGATCAAAGCCGCAAGGAGCCCCTCCAGCTGCCGTGGGCAATGGTTCTTGTGCTGTGCTCTGGAAATCTCCCCGTCGAAGGAGAGAGCCTAGTAACTTAAGTTAAGGATGTCTGACTGATAGGTGAGGTAGCTGCCGTTTCTCGGGATAGGTGATAGTTTGAAACTAACCAAGATGCATTTGTACAGTGTGAATATTGTCTATGAGTAACTTTGGAGGTCCTGGGACTTGTGTGTTTTCTTTTAGAAAGAGAAGAATGATGTTCTCAAGGTTATTTTTTTTCGTGCTAGGTGTTTGTATGTTTTGGTTGACATCAGTGCTTTCCCCCCGCCCTCCTTCAGATAAACAATTGTGGCCTCAAATAATACACAGCAATTAGAGCACCTCGGCTGATGGCTGGCTGGGCCCAGGGCTCTGAACAACACTTGCTGGTTTCTAGGAGGTGTCTGTGTAAAGTCCGTGCGAGGAGGTGGTTTGGCTTGGGTGTGTGCCGGGGATGGGAAGATGAAAGTTGATGATAAACAGCGCCAGGCCTTACAGCAATCTCCCCATTAGTGCTGGCATGCGGCTTGTTTATTCTGCGCCTTGCGTCTGGCTTAAAACCCACAAGGCCCTGAAATACCCAGGCGCTGTGCAGGTACTGCTGGGTCTCTGCCCCTGTCAGATCACATCCCAGCTTGCTGTGTCTTTTTTTTCCTGGTAATTCCTAGAAGGATGCTGCAGATTTTGAGAACTTTTATGTTAAAATAACAGAAAATGCAATTTCATTCCGGGAGACAAGACGTAGCTTTTGTTAAAAGTGGAGAAACCCCAAACTCAACTATGATTAGTGTACATAAAGTTGAGATTTTGTTTGGATAGACTTGAAAATCCGTGTAAAGACACAGTGGTTAAATCAAAGCAGTATTAGAGTTCAAAACACTTGCATTGAGTGTGCACGTGTGCTCTCGTTCTGTGAAGAACGTACATATTGCACGTGCTGTGTGCTGGCGCTCGGGGGAGGACGGGGCAAGCTGAGGTGCAGGTTGTGCAGTATTGCTGGAACTATCTCCTCAGCTTAGCGGCTTTCAACTGACAAGTCACAGATCTGTTTCTGCCAGTGCAGCCTCTGCTTTACTGTAGGTCATGCAGAATGTATTTAATTAATCTTCCAGGTGTCAAGAAAAAAAAATCGTAATATTTCGAATTACGCTGCTGCTGTAAATACTGCTATTTGTATAACTCGCGCTAGGTGCTGTACAAATACAGAATGAAGAAGCTTGGCGTCAGACGGCTTAGTCATGTGCATGAATCAGAACGGTGCCGAGTCTGAGAGTGTCCAGATAACGAGATGGATCTTCTGCAGCCCAGAAAAGCTGTGAGGAAGCAAGTCCACAAATATGACTGACTTAGGGGCTAAAATTACCACGATTATTCACACTTTGAAATCACTTGCTATAGGCGAGGATATTATTTAATGGGAGTAGTATCTTACTTTGTGAGAAACTAATTTATTCCGAGTAAGTGAAGCAGAATCTGGCTCTTAGGTAAATCATATTTATGTCGTTACTCAACGTGAGTAAGGATAGCGGGCAGCAGTGACAAATTAAGACATTTGCAGCTTGGCTAAGCCACTGCTTTTCACATTGAGAAGCTAATTATATGTAAGAAAGATATTGGAATGAATATTAAAATGTTTTTAAAGGCTTTTCTTTAAATGGATGTAGTGATATAATCAGGTAGTGAAGCCAACTTTTCTGGTCCTTTCATGTTATATTTTTAGTTCCTTAAAGTATGAAAGTAGTGTTTAAAGTTATCACCTCTTAGCTCTGGTGGCTGTTTTACTGGTTTGGTGGACAGTGTTCCTCTCCGAACACTCGGAGTGTGCTTTCCTGGAAAAGTGTCTGTGCTAACGTGATGGAAAGCCAGCTCTGCTGCCGCGGCATTATTTCAGCATCGCCTTCCCCCCCGTTCTCCTTCGTTCTGTTCAAAAGAACATCAAACTGTTCCTGAAATACGTGTGTGTGTGTATTTATATATAGTATATTATATATTTATTATATAAATTACTGTTTGTAGTATTTAAATGACTCATAAGTAAAGTGTCCAATGGTTTAGATGGATATTTAAAGCTTGATTCAGCAGAATACAGTCAAGTTCCTAGAACTGTGAGCGTGCAGTTCGGTTGTGGCCAGATATAATGACAGGCTGATAACATCATAAACTACACAAAATAGTAATGCAATCAAAATACCTGTGCTGCCAGTGTAGATTCTGCTCATTGTAATGATTTTTTTGGTAAAGTGTTTTTTTGGGGGGGAGGGTGTTTTTCATCATTACCAAAGCAAATCCTTGCGTTTCATCCATCAGCAGTACTCTGTGACTAAGTTCTGATTGAAGCTTATGAATGCCTGTGATGAATGAGCCAGGAAAAAATTACTTTGACTCTTTGATGCCAAGAAAAGTTTGCAAGGCTCATGTAATTGTTCAGTCTGGAAATGTGATGAGCGATATTAGAGACCATAAACGCAGCCTTTTTGTCCTAAATCAAGAGAGAATTTTCAGATTATGTTGTAGGGTTTTAACATATCTTTTATGGCTGAAGTGATCTGTAGCTTGCTCGTTGTTTTCTAAAGAAAAAACCGCTATGCCTAGGTCATGAGCTCTTTTTTAGGCTTCTTTTATTTTCCTTCCTCAGAACAAAATTGAACTATAATCCTCCAAAGGATGATGGCTCAACATACAAGATTGAACTTGAAGGAATATCTGTTGATATCATGAAAGAGATACTAGATTACATCTTCAGTGGGCAGGTATGGTATTAAAAAGAACGAGACAGAATTGGAATTTTTCAGCAAAATCAAGTTTTAACACTGCTCTCCAGAAAGATAAACCTATTGAGAATCTTGCTTTAAAAATTCTTAAATTTTTTTTCTGTAAAGCAGTAAATCACACTCGGGCTTTGCATATGAAAAAGAGATGGTAAGCACTTCAGGAGGCCTTTCTCTCTTCTTCTGATACAGCTGATACCCTTTAAAAGACTTAGTGTCAAATGCTTGTTCTAAAATTGTGAATATTTCCAGTAACCTAATCTAAAACATGCAGTCTTTTAGAATGGTAAAAGATAACTGGGTTGGTAGTAATGGTGATTAAGACCCCATCACTGAACTCACATACTGCAGTACACCAGGCATCCTTCCTTACTGCCCCCATAACGTCCAATTTTTTGGTCCCTTGTTGGTGGCAACATGCCCATTCAGTCCGGGTTGATCTTTGTTCCATTAGTTTTAGTGGGGCTTAACACTGGTGTGTCTAGTCAATTTGGAGCCAGATTGAGATTGCTGAATTAGTTTAACTTTCAGCAGAAAAAGAAAAGGCGGATGAGAGTACTTTTCTGGGTATACTACCCCTCCATTCATTTTACATTCTTAAACCAGCAATTTCATTGTTTCTTTGGGCACAGAATTCTGCGAATACTTTCTGTTAAGTTAATACCTTTCCAGTCCTCTGTTCACTTATGTGAACATATGTGCAGTAATCGCCTCTATTTCTCATTAATTTTATACTGGCATTAATACTCAACTTTTCAGCCACTGAGAATGAATGTTATGAATGTGGACATCTCATGTAGCAATGAGTAATGGTAGCTATAACTTCTAAATTAATTCTTGCAGATCAGGCTAAATGAAGAAACTATCCAAGATGTGGTACAGGCAGCTGATCTCCTGCTGCTTACAGATTTAAAAGCTCTCTGCTGTGAGTTTTTAGAAGGTTGTATAGCTGCTGAGAACTGTATTGGTATTCGGGACTTTGCACTACACTATTGTTTGCATCATGTTCACTACCTTGCCTCAGAGTATCTGGAAACTCACTTTCGAGATGTCAGCAGCACAGAGGAATTCTTGGAACTGACTCCAAAAAAACTGAAAGAAGTGCTGTCAATGGAAAAGCTCAATGTCGGAAATGAAAGATACGTCTTTGAAGCGGTGATTAGGTGGATTTCTCATGATGCAGAATCAAGAAAGGTAAGGATATCAAAGAGTTTGTTTTTTGAATATTACTCAAATAACTACGTATATTCTAATTGGTGGGAGCTTAAAATAGATACATGTCTTTCAGGACTGCTATTGTGTTCACAGAATTAGTTGAATTTTGCCAGAAATGCAGATGAGGGAATGGCAGGAAAAGTGTGAAGGCTATGTTTGGGATGTATTATCTGCTGTGTTCGTGATGTTGTCTTCTAATAGGCATTAAGTAAAAATTTTGCTGCTTTTGGCATTAATGGTATCATCTTGTTTTTGTAGAGAGAAAGCAGGTAGTACCTCTTCAGTGAAACTTTGAAGACCTCATCTGTTTTCTTAATATTGTGATGCAGATTTTATTATTACTTGCGAATGCCAAAAATACTCTTCAGGTTTTGATCGATGCAGAAGTTTCTGTATATGTGAGTGCATTAGTGCTGTTTTGTGAAGTGTTGGCAATTTTCTTCCGTTTACCCCATTCTGCAGGTTCACATGAAGGATGTTATGTCAGCAGTGTGGGTTTCGGGCTTAGATGCAGCCTATCTACGCGAGCAGATGATGAGCGAGCCGCTGGTCCGGGAGATCGTCAAAGAGTGCAACAACATTCCCCTGACGCCCCCGCAGCAGGGAGAGGCCATGCTGGCCTCCTTCAAGCCCAGGGGCTACTCCGAGTGCATAGTGACCGTTGGGGGAGAGGAAAGGGTGTAAGTATCGAGTGGCGTTACAGGCCATCACAGATGGTAAAGTACAAGCAGCTAGCGTTCACAGCACGTCTGAAAACGCAACGTGAAGAGAAGATGTGCATCTAATGTGTATGTGCTTATTGCTCTATCATTTGAATGCTGTTTTTTTAAGTTGGTCAAACGTGCATGACATTCAAAATACCTTTGAATGATTCAGCAATAAATACTAAATTTTGCATGATTTTCTCAAATTCAACATATAGTTCTTAATCTTAAACAAGACTCTTTTTCATGTTGCTTTATACATGTAAAATATCATATAAATGCCATGGATCTAAGCCTAATTTTATTCTTAAGATTTTTTTTTTTTCCTTAGAGAGGTTCATAGAAAAAACTTACAGTAGGACATGTTTTGTTCAGGAAGTGTTGGGTATTTTTTAACAGAATAGGTTTTATCCAAAATAAGCACCGGACGTTGGTGAAACTAAAGATCTGGAAACCATCTATAATAAAGCTTAAAAACAATGAACGTATCCTTTGCTTTAACTGTTTTGTATATAATAGCTGTGGTTCCAAAGAAAAGTACTTCTTGGTGCATCTGAGATGTCAGGTGAAAATTCCTGTTCCACAGAATAATTCCTTTTTTTTCTTGAGTATTCCCTGGGTTTGTCCTATGTTTAAATGAATTTAGCACTTTGATATCTGCTCTTTGTAGAAGTGCAATAAAATACTCAAATGAAATTTTGCATTTCTGTTTGTGTATCATTTTACAAAGAGATTTTAAAAAGCACTGATAGTGCATATTAGTGAAGTTCATTAGAAGTTCCTAATTTAAAAAATACTACAGGCAGATATAGTAAGAATGAGGTGCACCTGCTTTTTATGTCTCCAGTCTGTACACAATTAAATTTATGCACATTTGACTTGTGGGGCAAACTTATTAAAACTCCTCCTTACCAGGGAAGTGCCACATTTTATGAATATATATTAAGTCATGCGTATTTCAGACAAAGTTGCTAACAACTAGTAAACTTATGTCTCTTTCTCTGTGTGCTTTTTTTTCTTTTTCCTTCTGCCTTCCCTTCCCACCTGCCCCCACGTTCAGGTCACGGAAACCCACCTCAGTGATGCGGTGCATGTGTCCTCTTTATGATCCCAACAGACAGCTCTGGATTGAGCTTGCTCCGATGAGTATTCCACGGATCAATCATGGAGTATTGTCGGCAGGTAAAGGGGAACCTGGCATTTGTAAGGTCAATAGTATGGAAGCTTACCAATACCTCAAAATCTGAGATACATTTTATAATAAGTTTTTCCCTCAGGGTTAATGGCACTGGGGTTACTTCTTGCTTCTCCTTGGTCTGCCCACAATGCTACTTTATTCTGTGATAATCCCCGTCATCTGAACCCTGTACAATAACTTTCATATTTTGTGGGAGTCTGCTCCATCTATCTCTCCAGGAACACTTCATGTTTTAAGTAAGTTGTAGTTAGTTGCTGCATCACTGAATTTGTTGAAGGTTATCTGCAGTGATAGACGGGAGCACAGTTAAAGACATGTGCTTTACCTCCTCCAGTCCAGAGTTTGACTGGTGACTAGTCTCAGTCTCTTAATGAATTCCAAGATGTGGGTAACCGGTCTTGTGGTCTTGCGGAGTGCACAGGTGTGAATCCTGTTTTTGAGATCACATTATATTTTGTTTTTACAGAAGGATTTTTATTTGTGCTTGGTGGTCAGGATGAAAACAAGGCAACGCTAAGCTCTGGAGAGAAGTATGATCCAGATACCAATTCATGGAGTTCCCTGCCACCGATGAACGAGGCAAGATTACTATCTAACTCTTGGGATTTAATTTTTCACTTTGGCAAAATGTTCGATTGCTTCTGCAAAACTTTATTTTGAACCTTCAGTCAATTGCATCTTATGCATTCAAAAGCATGGTGCAGACTGCCTTCTGTTTATTTCTTATAGTTACTTTTGGTCCAATAATGACTATAGGATCTAGAAAATACTAGCTATTGGGCAAGAGCTAGCTGTAAAGCTGAACTACAGAATTTCGTGAATTACATGTTGGATTGGTTATATAGTGTTCTTAATATTTTCTGTATACTGACCTTTCTAAAAAAAAAAACTGCATATTTCTCCTGTGTTATACACAAGAGAATTACATGGATGGAGGGATTGGACTATGCAGGAACAGAGAGAGGCCTACAGAATTTGTCTTGTACAGTCATTTATATTTTGGTTTAATAACGCTGCTTCTTCATGTTTGCATTCCATCAAAAAATAAGTTTATTATATGTAAACATATATCCTTAATATGCCTATGTCTTACTTTCTTAAATCAATGTAGTTTTTTTATTAAGAAATTGTAGTTTGTTTTTCTTCAGCAAAGGCTGTTGTTGACATAGGGCTGTACTTGCACTTAAAGGAAACCTACGGTTGTAGTTATGATCCATTATTTTTCCTGTTTGCTATGAAGAAGACTGTGCGTGAGGCTAGATGTGTCTCTACACTACAAAATAGCAGAGTTGCCTTTCCGTAGAATTAAGGGTCCAAATTTTGACAGCAGCAGCTTCATCTAGTAGACCGTTACTATGCAAACTGAAACGCAGCTAAGCACTGCTTCTAGATTTCTGTATGGTCTCTTTTGGTTTTGCTCTTCTATCTGTTTGGATACTCCGTTTTCTTTAGAGATTTTTAAAATGTTCTAGATACTTGTTTTTTTTTAAAAAAAAATGGCAAAGTCTCAGCTGTAATGCTGCAGACAGGTACAAGAAAAAAGGTGGTAAAACAGAACGGCTGCTGTAAGTAAATCAGTGCAATGTTGACTTTATTCCCTAGGCACGGCATAATTTTGGTGTGGTAGAGATTGATGGAATTCTGTATATTCTGGGAGGTGAGGATGGTGAAAGGGAGCTAATCTCTATGGAGAGTTATGATATTTATAAGCGGACCTGGACCAAGCAGCCAGACTTGACCATGGTTAGAAAGGTAAGAACTGCATTGTATGATCATATGTTACGGCATTATTTATTGTTAAAGAGTTCAGGCCAAGGTATAGTTTTACCCTCTGTTTCAAGTACAAGCTGCAACGAATACTCCTCAAACTGAGATGAGGGAGAGCAGCTTTATATCAAAATGCAACTGCTGCTGACAGTTTTCACGGGCAACGTTGTGCGACATGTGGTGCAGGAACCCAAGCCCATCTCTTGCTCTCTGCCTTGCTTGTCACCCTACCCCTGTCCCAGCTTTAAACTTCTGTAGCTTTTTTTACTCTTTCTAAGAGGTCTCCTCCCCTGGAGATCAGTCTGTAGTGTTGAGTCCTAAAGTGGCAGAAGGAAGATACTTTTAGTCCTCTCTTAATGCTCGATCAACTCTTGCCATTCAGAATGATGTAGGAGGACTCTTGTTTGCTTCGCTGTTTTCTTCTTCAGCAACAGAAATAAACATTAAGGAGAAAATGCTGTATCTACTCTGCGTACAAGTAAACATTTAAAAACCTAGTAATTTAAGGCTATATAGTTTATTTCATTGCTGTTTACTACAGAGAAAATGAACTTTTTATGCAGCCTGTGTTTTTGGAGAATTGTCACAGAGCAGATGATAAAGAGAAATTAAACTGAAGGCAACGTGGTGCAAAGTGAACTGTAACAGCATTGCCCAATATGAGCAATACTTTAACCTCACTTTTGCTGTGTTTTATTCCCTTTGTTTTGATAGTAAATGACCTGATGTTCAGGGTGTAGTCACCAATATAAAGCCTGTATTGGTTAGCCAGTTAAAAGGAACAGTTTTATGCTCATATTTCTTTTTGACCTGGAAGTGAAACCAGGTAAAGAAACTTGAACTAGTCCTCCCGCACCTCTCCCCTTGTGCTTAGAGACTGTTCTTTGCTAAAAACTCAATTTACGATATGATTGAGTTTAATTAAGACTCCTCTCTGCCTTGTTCCTTAGACTGTGTTTTGTTTATTTTGATTAGGCTTCCTGATAAGATTTTTCTAACACTTAACACTATTAAAGAAGATTCTTTAGTTTTGAGCTATTGATACCATGTGCAACTTTAGGTGTGTTTTTCCCCCTTCATTTAAGATTGGCTGCTATGCAGCTATGAAGAAGAAAATCTATGCAATGGGTGGAGGCTCCTATGGAAAACTCTTTGAATCTGTGGAGTGTTATGACCCTAGGACTCAGCAATGGACAGCAATTTGTCCTCTGAAAGAGAGAAGGTGAGTGACAATGGAAATAAAAATCTAGATTAAAAGAATATATTCAGTTAGAACCTTCCAAAACAGTTAGAAAAGTGTACTCAGACTTACTTTTTTTAAAAAGGAGTTGATTGTTAATGTCATCAGTATTGTATCAGTGTATACTTGATAACATGTACAGTTCCTTTAATGTTGAAGTGCTGGTCCTCTGATAAGAGGAAGTTGTCTTTGTTTCTCTGAAGAATACCTAAGATGTCTGTTAAAGAGCCCTATGGGTTTCACCATGCCTTTCTGAGTCATGGTGGCCTGCAGTTGTTACGCCAAGATGTGGCTGAGTAATGTGTCAGAGTTATAAATACATCCTAATGTTACAAGCAGTACTACCCTGATGCAAACTGAGAACTCTAGTTCAACTGGAACTTCAAAATTTTGTCCACAGATAACTGCTGTATTTTGTTCTTTTGCATGGTCTGGCTTACAGTTCATATCCATGACTCATCTAATTTTGTTGAATATGCCAGATGCCCAGAATGGAGAAAGTTCAGAAGGCTATGTAGAATGGTTTAAATGCATCACAACTTTGCCTGTTTTCTTATTTGGATTCTCAGATTTGGTGCAGTGGCCTGTGGAGTTGCCTCTGAGCTTTACGTGTTTGGTGGGGTCAGAAGTCGCGATGATAGTCAAGCCAGTGAGATGGTGACATGCAAATCTGAATTCTATCATGATGAGTTTAAAAGGTAACTAGCCACAGCTATTAACATAAGAAATACATAGTTTAGATGCTCGTCTGTCCATTTCACCTCCACATAAAAGCATCTTAGACCTTTGTGCATCTCTGTTGCTTGTTTTACCTTGTAATGCTCCTACTGGGTCATGCAGTGGCTTGTCCCTCTAAGGTACCATGCTGGGCTCTTAATGTGTGACAGGGCCACCATGAGAAGCCCTGTCTGTTCCTGGACAGGAGAAACACCATAACTGTAAAAGTGGTTTGCCTGGCTCTTCCCTGTGCTCTGCAGTTTCCCGAAGTTCACAACACTGCTGTCGCCCACCATTTACTCATGCCCCCGGCTCCTAGGGATTGCTTGTGGAGAAGCGTAAGAACATATAGCAATACTTCCTGCTGGTCCAGGCCCATTGCCAAAGACTTGCAGCTCAGCTGGTTCCTGAGCTAGAGCTGCTGGAGCTAAGATACTTCATGGATTTCTCTTCCTAGCACTCATCTGATTGGTGTTTGAATCCACATAGGCTTTTGCCATAGGAAGGACACTGTGGATGCTATGCATTCCTCGGTTATCTCCACACACTGTGTATGGCTAATCTCCTTGTGTTTGTTTTGAATCTGCTTCTGATGACTTCATTTGTTATCTCCGGGCTCTTGTATTAAAATCTACCTTAGGCCTTATTACGTGTAGTAACTATTCAAAACATAGTTTGTGTTATGCAAAATTTTGCATGTAGTTCAGCTTATTTTCCAGGCATAACTGACAAGCTTTGATACCTCCCATGCTTTCTTCTTGCATATAACTATAAATAGGATGTCTTTATTTCTTTATAAACTACACTGAAATAAGACTGCTGTCAGATATTTCAAGGGTTGCTGACAGTGCAGGAGATTAATACGCTTGTATTACAAAATCAAGACTGATTTATGATTGTGACCTTTCTAAAAGCACATGAAAATAAAATAGTAGGGTGTAAGTTCATGATATAATTTTCTCATAAAATGTGGTTGTAAAGAGACCTCAGTTTCTGTATGAAAATATCTTCTCTGTTCTAAGTAGTGTCCAAAATAGCTGTAATCGAAAGAAGCTAGAGGAAAAGAAATATTCTTCAGTGTGACTATAAGAGGCAGGCAGATAAGAGAGCTTATTGCTCCTCGTGTTCTGTAGTGACTTCCCGTCCTTCAGGGGCGTGGCGAAATGTGAAGGCAAATAAACTTCTGGGCAAGAGTTCTGCCAGAAGGAAAGAATTCTGGCAGGAAATGCTTCCCTACCTCCCAGTTGCTATTTCTAATTGATTTGCTTGAAATGTTTCCAGATTGCCTGTGTTTTTTTGAAGGGTGTTATATAGCTCAAGATTCTTACCAGTGACCAACGTCTAGTCTCCTTGGTTGCTACAGAATAAGCTTTTCTGAACTGTAATTAGAAAAAGTTTGCAAGTCCCAGCCTTGATGTAGGTGAGTTCCCACTGCCACCTACTGCCTGCAGTGCAGTTGTCTAGCTGGCAGTATTTCCAGTGTAACTACATCTTTACTTGGTGGCATCCCAGAGATGTTGCTAGATTCATGTAAAGATACAATAAAAATCCAGTTGCTTCAACTCTTGAATGGTGATAAATTACGGCATTGATACTTATGGAAGTGTCAATGTTTCTTCCCCCACAACTGTCAGTCTCCCTTCAAAATATTCCAGACCAGTTGGTCTTGGGTTGGTTCTTCTGCCCCCCCGCCCCTGACACTTGTTGATAGATGCAAACTTAAGATGGGAACCTGGTTTGTATTGAAATGTGGCGCCCTGTGTGGCGTGTGAGTGGCCCGTGAGCTGTGCTGGCACAGGGGAAGGTGAGGTGGAAGTAAGTGGAGGAGCATGTGCTGAGGGCTGCTGAGATATCCAGGCTTTGCTTCTGCTTTGATAATTTGAGCTTAGAAACTTGAAGCATGTATTTGCACTCTAGACTGTTCACAGGGGGTGCGTGCTCCATCAGAAATGGAGGAGAACCATTACTGCTTTTGCTTCAGTGGTAAATGCCGACGCTCCAGCTTTGTAACTCTTGTTTTCCTGTTTTTGAAGGTCCACTAGTTTCAGCCCCTGGAGTGGTGTTAGTTACCAGAAGAGGGTGCTGTGCTACCACGTTATTTGATAGCGTTAGCTGTAGCTCATGAGGACTAACAATCATCCCGAGCTTCAGAGTAATTCAGATACATCTGTGCAAGCTGATCGCTGCCTGATCTAGCCATGATGGTGACTTTGAAACCTGAGCAGTTGTACCTACTTGGGGAAGAGGGAAAATGATCGTAAAGGGAGCTCACTACAAAACAAAGTAACCAAGTATTCCCCTGCCAATACCAAGACAAAATACTTTCTGCTGTCTGGATGGTGCTCTCTTACTCTGCAGTAGGATCGAGCCTGGAACGTTATCGTAATTTCATTGTAATAGTGGGTTGTGAGCATCAAATGAAGGCAAGTCGACTCTTTCTGGCAAATGTGAGACACTTATTTCTTCAGCTGACTCAGAAATAACAGAAAACAAATCTAAATCACTTTGAGTGAAGGATGAAAGCTAAATAATATGCAGCTCTCAGATCTGTGAATACCATATGCTAAGTACCGGGGCGGGGGGGTTGAGTAGTTAAGCAATTCTGCCTGCGTTGAGAGTCATGTGCCCTGCTATGCATTGCTGCTCTGCTCTGAATAAAGCATAGGTGATGCTATAAACTTTACTGCAAGTGGATCATACCTTATCACTACGCATAGTTAATGCGATATATACAAAGATTGATAGTTCATCTTTAATATTATTCAGTTGTTAGGTGCTTAATTCATTATTGGGCATTCTGTTTGTTTCCTCAGCAATGGTTTCTGATACAAGTAATACTAACTTCTTCTTGCTTTGAAGAGGACTGCAAAAAGTCAGCTATTACATGAAGCAAATAGGCACCTGAGATTGCAAAGAACGTGCTTTTTTCTTTTTTTTTCTTTTCTGGTTTCAGGAAAGGAATGATACTGGAACCATCTAATTGAAACCGAAACAGCACGTTGATAGTGCATGTGCATATGATTGACGAAAGTCTGAAGTATTGGGTTAAAAGAGATGATTTGAGGAAAGGAGGAGTATGTTCTTTAGATTGCTTACTAGCAATGGGCCAAAAGCACAGTCTATATCCAGCATATATCCATCCAGAAAGGCTCACAAAACAAACTCCACAGTGTGGATTTTTGTTTGTTTTTTAACTTACTGTTTTGCCTTAATAATATATCAGCTACTGCATAATTGTAGTTCATAATGAACTACAGGCTTTTTCAGCTTATATATTTTTTTTCAGCTGCCTGTAAGAAACTTCAGGACTCTGTCATGTTCACTTTCTTTTTGAACAGAAACATTTTTTTGTACTGAGTTCAGCCATCAGATCTTGTTAGTTTACAATTATGTGTAGCAGTGCATTTGTATGAAAAAAGATGAAGATCATGCGTATACCTTACAGCTTTGTGGCACTCTAATCTCTAGATCTTGTTGCTTGAAAATGCAGGATTTAGCATCATTCTAGGTATCCTAGAGTCCACAAAGAACTGAAGTTATGAGTTTTACTTAGTGTATAAGTATAAATACTTGTATATAAATATATTAATTTATACAAACCAATATAAATGTCCTTTGGATTGGATTAAAGAAGTGGAGCTTAATTTGTTTAATATTATTTAGTCTGATAGTAATTTATTCCAGAAGATTTCACAGTGTGTAGTCTTTTTGAAATTGTTGTCCTTAACCATGGCACAGACTTTTCTAAAGACTAGGAAGATGCAGAGATCTTCACACTAGTTTAATAAGAAATGCTGAGACTTCTGTTAAATCACAGCGTATACAGAAGTAATAAAATTAACAAAGTGAGTCAGAATACCAGCATATACACGAAATGTGGACAGAATAGTGCAGAAAACAATTCTCATTATGTTTGAAGTGGTCCTGTATCTGAAAAAGTGGAAAGTAGGAGACAGGGACAGCAGAAGGGTAATCTTGGCTCAGTGATCCAATATTTTAGTCCATAGAGAATAGGAAACCTTAAATACGTATCAAAGATCCCGTTGGGTTAGTCTTTCTTTCAGCCAGAGTTTATAATGTACGACATGGCTTTGTGTTTCATACGGATGTGTGGGCAACTGGATGGTGTCTGTACACACTTTTTTTTCCTCCTCAGCATGGATATTTGGAAATCCTTAATAGAATACAAAGTGCCTGTGGGATTCTTTGCAAATGCATGATAAAACTGCTGGTGGAGCTCTGTCCTTGAGTACAGCTGCTGCTGCATTTACTGGTATTGTGTAAATGTGGGGTAGACTTTCTTTCTACTAGCTCCTGGTATGAAATTACTAATCAAAATCTGTAGGGTGTGGGGTTTCTGTTTTGTTTTTTTTGGGGGGGGGGGAATAAAATGAAAGGTGCTTGTTCAGGAGCAATACTTGGTGAACACCACTTAAAATAATTCTCTTTGCTACTGAAACATCACAGAAACCCTCTAAACAGTATGTAAGTAGTAAGTTAAATCTTGTGACACAGTATTTGCAACTAGGAAGATGCTCCTGTGCAGTGTGTGGGAATCTCATCCAAAGGAAAAGCTGCCTATGCAGATGCAAAGGGAAGACGCGCTGGCTCTCTGGTGGTGCGTCAGATAAGAGGAACGCTCACAAGATTTCCATTCGTTTGTAGGTTTCCTGACACAGCTGGTATGAGCTTAAGGCGATTGGTGTGTCTGAAAGAGGCTGGTTCTGTGTTGCCTCTCTGTTTTACTTCCCATCTGGAAATAAAACAGGTACCATCCTGCTTATTAGTTGCAGCTGTTTGGATGGATTTTTAGTTTATACTGCTTCAGAAGCTCCCCAGACTGGGATTCCTTCCCCTTTTGATTTCAGGGGAGGCCCATTTCGGTTTCCTATTGACCACTTTCGTCTGTAGTTACAAAGGACTGTGTCACCTCCCGTGTTCTTCTCGGAGCCCGTTTCCGTGGGGTCATCCCAGGGAAGGCGCAGCAGAGCTGGGCTCCCGCATGTGCTTTCAAACTCCTGAAGACTCCGACTTTCTTGTCGTGTTTTTTCATACCGCTCCCACGGCAGGCAGCGATCAATGCGCGCGAAGCTGGAGCTCGGTGAGCTCTGATGAGACGTGACCCCTCGCCCTTCCTGCCTTTGTTCCTTCCACGTTTTAACTGCTAAACCTGCTGTAAGCATTCCTGAAAAGTTGGGGCTGTTTTTAAAGTATGTGTGTTGGGAAAGGTTGAGACTGAATTTTCACAAGCAGCTACAGCTACTTTAAACTTTTCTTTTCTTGCTATGCGGTAGCAAAATGCCTGGGTCCTGCACAGCATTTCTGTGAGTTTAGACTCCGAATCCGTGAGTACCTAGTGCAGGCAAACTCCCAAAGTTCGTGTGATTTCCATTTACTCAGTCAGTAGCTAGAGTAAAAACCGGGTTTTGCTCTTCAGAGTGACACCTCGCTGTGCTGTGTGCTGAAGCTCAGCACCCTCATTCTGTATTTTTCCCTTCTCTGATACAATCCTGTTTTTTTCCTTCTCCCATACTTTTTTGCTCTTTATTCAACTAAGCTGAGGTAACTTGGTGGTGCTGGAATGCAGTGAGAAGACTGAATATGTCCCGTCACCCCACAGTAAGGGGAAAAAGCTGGTGCATGCTCAAAGGTGTTTTGCTGTCTAACAGGCTTTCTGAATGACTGTAGAAGACTTTCCTTTTTCCCTGGTGTTAGTTCATCTGCCATCCTCTGCGGCAGCTACGCACGTCCCCGTGCTCTCTGCAGGCTGCTGACCCTTCCCTGTATAGCACAAAGTGACGCACAGCTTATCCTTTAATTTGGCCTTTAAAAATTGATCTCTGTCTCCAAGATAATGGCTGTGTATCAGCATCTCCTTCAGTGTCAGTTAAGATGATACAGGATTTTCAAGGGTCAGCAGTTTCCATGAGGATATTTCCGATCTTTTCCCTCAAATTAACCAGGTGCGGCAATGCAAATACGTGGGATGCTTGTAAAAGGCTTTTCAAATTTCTGTTCTCTGTAAATTATTAAAATATTGGATCCCCTCCAGAAGGGGTCACCTAAAATAGTCTTGATTTTATGTCTTAAGGGTCTGTAAATAGTAGCTATGCCAACATCTGCAAAAGTGCTGCAGCAGTCTGCAGAAATTTGTTCCCAAGCCGTAGAGAGGACGCTGACACGTCTAGATAAATGGGCCATCTTTATAAACCAGCGTCTCACACGGGGTAATAAGTACATACTTAGCTGGTTTCCAAAGGCTTCAACATGGAGAACTGCTTTTCACTCTGTGGGAAGATCAGGCTGATGTAGTACGGAAATGGAGGCATTTTTAAAGTGAACATAGGGGATTTTTAAGATTGCAGTAGGAGCTAGGAAGCAACTGAAGAGAGCCTGATATGCGGCTGGGAAGTTCTGCTTCCATTCCAAGGAATGGTCTTTTTTTTTTTTTTTTCTTTACCCTCCTCAAATCCCTTGACACTGAGTTTCAATCTTCTATGCCTTGTTTAAAATTAAGTATTGCCAAGTGCTGCATTCCTTGTACTGCACATGGGATTTCTTGTCTCTGACAAAGTACAATTAAAGAAGTTAGGGAATTAGATGGGGGACGGCACTGCTTAATAATAAGGCCTTGCTATAGCAACGTGTTATTTCCCCTGCTATGTGCTATTAAGACTTCTATGCTTTCACGGCTGTGTTGATTTTAAGACAAAGTTGCCTAAAATCTTCCCTGGAGGGAAAATTGACTGTCATAGCTATTGCAGAAAAGGCTCGCCTGTGTGCCTGCTGTTTTCCAGAAGAACATACTCGGTGGCTGCAAGAAAAATTTATTGCAGATAGATGACACGGATGAGTGGAGCAATTTTGAAATAAAGTAACCTCAAAATAAAGTATCCCAAACTTTCCAAATAGCAGTACCAGTTACTTTTGCTGGCTATGAGGTCTGATCAACTAGACAACATTCCCAACTTTTACATAGAAAATTAACTTGTATGCTCTGCTTTTTGTTCAAAGAGGACAGCTGGAAAAAGAACCCGGATTTTTTTTATGTGCTCAATAAAAATAAAATACCCAAATCTTATTTTATTTATTTTTACAGGTGGATTTATCTGAATGACCAGAACTTATGTATCCCAACTAGTTCTTCTTTCGTGTATGGAGCTGTGCCTATTGGAGCCAGCATTTATGTGATTGGAGATCTTGATACAGGTTAGAGTTAGAACTAATAATTTCCTGTTGCTTGTTGTCTTCTAAATACTTAGTGCTAATGAGTCTGATTTTTCGAATTAAAAGCTAGGACTTTAATTCTTTGTAATTCTGAACTGTGTTCTGTTCCAGTGCTGTTGTCCTCGGGGGAGATATGCTAGATTTACAGAAATGTGCATGTAGGTTTTGTACATTGGACCTCTTCAGAAACAAAATCAGTATTTATAAGCATTTGGTTGATTAGCACTGCAAAGATGAGGAGAAAAGATCAAGATGAACAGCATAGTATTGCATTTGTTTAAATATAAGAAAAAAAAAAGTTAGTGTCTGTGGGTTTTTTTTCTCCACCTTTTCATTGGTGAGCAGGTGGCTCTGCATTTTGTGGACATCATCCTGTGGCTCGCATAGAGCTGATAGCAGCTCTTGGCTCTAAATCCCAGCTGTGTGCAAGTGTACTTCAATTCTCCTTCCTCTAAGCTTTCAGCAGCAGGCCACATGCTGTAGGAAATGTTAGAAAAAGTACACTTGCTTTCATGGCTATATATAGATATATATATATATGTGTGCATATGTATGTGAGACTTTCTACAAAATAGGAAAAAGCAAATTCAAAATCTGGTGTTTTTAAGTAGATAAGAAATGTCTGTTTTCTTTTGAGAGTAATCTTAACAATATATCCAGAAATTGTTTTGAGATTGTATGTGTGCTCTAGTTCACTCTAGTAATAAGTATTTGCCTTACTAGAGGTTAAACGTGCTGGTAGCTACAGTATGCTTTAAATATTTTTTCATTTTGTGTCTGTGTGAGCTTAGGTACAAATTATGATTATGTGAGAGAATTTAAAAGGAGCACGGGAACCTGGCAGCGCACAAAGCCGCTGCTTCAATCAGACCTCCGCCGTACCGGCTGCGCAGCTCTGCGGATTGCAAACTGCAAGCTCTTTCGACTGCAGCTTCAACAAGGATTATTCCGCATTCGCGTACATTCTCCATGATCCCTATGCTGGAAGTGGCGGAGACTGGAAGAATTCTGCGCTGTCCACCATAATATAGCTCTATATAAAGGAAAAGCTGAGAAATTGCAACTGAAACTTACACTGTATGCTGTGCTTTGGTATGGTAACTGTTTTTGTTTTAAATGCTTAAAAAGCTTGAGTCTCAGTTCATGTTTCGGGGACAAATAACTCTACGTATACATTAAAAGAAGAGATATAAAAATGAGATAAGGAAACACCTTCAGTCCTAACCATTTGGAGTTTAAACTGTGTTATTGAAGGAGTTTCTTTGTGTCTGAAACTGGTGGGAATTGGTATTCCTTTGACGAAGTTTATGGGAAGCAAAAACGATTTAAGGTGCATTTCCCCTGAGGGGAATTGATAAGAATAAATGTGCTATCTTGGACTGGATAGCTATAATGCACAGAAGCTATATGAAAACCAACCTCTCTGGTATACTGCAAAGACTGTTGTTTGACTGTAATGCCATAGGAGATGTTGGTTGTTGCACCATTTATTTCTAGTCCTTCCTCAAAAGTTAAGGTCTGTGCCTAAAAATGGTGGAGGTGTACATATGTTTTTCATTCATTTGCAATGTTTTCATTCCTAAGAATATTTTTAATATATTTAAAATGGACTAATCTAAAACAGATACAATACACTACAGATAAGTAAACTGTTTTTTCTACGCTGTCATTCGAATAGCCTGACGCACTGGTGTACAGATGGGTGGCATGCATTTCTTTGAGGATTTTGGAGGCTGCTTTCTTGAAGTAAAGGGAAAACTAATTGGAACGGTTCATGACGACTGCTGCTCTTGGTAAAAGACAACAGATCGTGACAAATTAAAGAAAATAGGTTGTATTCCTTTTTACTTCAGATGATTTGCTAACTAAGAGTCAGGTTTTTAAGACTGAGGATTGTAGGAAGGTGCATTTTATCTCTGTTAGAACAAAGGTGGCATGTGACAAGGATATACTTGTTTTGCAGAAAACATGATTTTTGGACCATCAGTTAAGGAAAATTGTACAGCAACTTTAAATTGGGATCAAAAGCTGGTTTACTAAAGACTTTTATGCTAAGGTACAAAGTCTTGTTTACTACTGTTTGACTTTGAAGGCTGGGTATTATGGTGTGGTTATAGTGAAGAATTTAGTATCTTGCATTTTATTTCTTAAGTCTTGTTCACATCAGTAGTGATATTTAATTGACTTATTTGTAGTAAAGATCGGCTGGTAGAACATTTTACCTCACTTTTTGATTTCATTGTTGTCGTTTATGATAGGTGGGATATAACATATATTTATTTAAAAAGAATAAAATGAGAGATGGAAATAGAATTGAAATTTCCTGCCCATCAGAAAAAAGAGACTTTATATTACCAGTATTATAACTACGTATAGTACTTTCCATTCTGCAACTTTGTGGACCTCAGACAGAAGCCAATCTTTGCCCTCAGTTTTGTTAGTGTAAATGTTTGTCGTCATTATAGATCTGCTGAGATGCAATCCCAAATTAGTACAAAATCATTGTATTTAAATATTCCTTTAAGAGACATTCTAAAACTTACTCCTGCTCATAATCCTTCTATAAGGCTGATTCCTTGTTGGAATTACTCTGGTTCTGAGTGGGGTGGGGTGGGAAGGGCGCAGCAGCTAACCCATTGACCACTATTTATTTTTTTTATTTCTTGTAATGCTGAAGTGCTGCAAGACTTGAACTATATACATCAGTTTTCTGGCCTATATTAGTTGGCATATTAGAAAGTATATATATTTATGCATTGCAGTAAACTTGGTGTGTGTATATATGTTTTAAGATTTTAAATTTATATATAATGCTTTATTACAGAAATGTGAACCACTAATTCTATCTTCAGCTGTCTTGTGAAAGAAATCTCAAGTACTGTTAGCTTATCTGTAAAACATCCCTTTTCTGAAAATTTTGCATTGTTTAATTTTTTTCCTGAATAAGTGCTGAAATCCCATATTCAAAAGTGAGTGGATTAAATGTTTCCAAGTATCTATCTCACTTTTGAGCTTAGTTTTCTGAGCGGCTTAGAAAACTTCTGAAAATGTTATTTAAAATATTGCAGGCTGCTATCTCTGAGTCCCTGTAGCTCCCCAGTACATTTGAGGGCATTCAGCATCCAGAGAAACTAAATAATAAATGCGCATAATAACAAATTATGTATACATTAGCAGTGTTTTGCAGTTAAAGTTAGTGAACTAAATGTTTACACATCGAGTAGGATTAACAGTAGGTTTTCTTACTTTTTTAAAAAAAAAAAACATAAAGCAAACAAAAATTTGCTGGTAATTGGAGTGTGTTGCTAATGCACTCAATTAAACTTGACCGAGAAGCTTAAAACTTGTCACTTGGAATAGTTGCAAACTTAATTTCGTAGCATGCATATACTCCTAGAGCTTACTCCAAGATTGGAGATTGGGAGCCAAGTCTCTAGAGACACCGTCACCTTAAGTTTCAGGTGTGTAAGTTGAAGATTTAGTACTCATTCAATCTCAAAATTGGCTTCCTTGGCCCTGCTTCAAGCAGGGAGTTGAACCAGATTTCCAGTATGGATTAATTGGTGATTCTATAATCCATGTTGCCCAACTACCTGCCTAACCCTCCTAGGGCTTAAAGTTGCAGTTCTGGGGACTTGGAGTAGTTTTGTTTTTGTCTGAGCTAGTGAGCTGGATCAGCTCCCAGAGAGCTGGTACGAGGATGGGAACGTGAGGTTCAGGGCGAAGGAAGACGGAGCGTGAAGCAGTAGGGCAGGACGGGTGTCCAGAGCCGCCTCTTTGGGCGGCATCATGCCATCGATCAGCCTGCGCTCCTGTTGAGGAGCTGGGAGGAAAGTTGTCTGCATCTCCGTGCTGCTGGGTTCCTCCGACCCCTTTTTATGTTGCAGCCTTGGTAGAGGATCAGGATGGTCCTCAGACTGCTTTGTCTATGGAGCTGATCAGTAGATGATCCCGCCTGGCTTGTGCTTGTGTGTACAAGAGAAGGGACATATCTTTTGGCGTCCGGTAAGCATATGTCTGTCTGTTTGTCCAGCTCTTAATCCACAAGCCTGGTGATGAGCCTACTTTGGGGGGAAGTGAAATAATCAGGTTTTGGTTCCTTCCCAGTTTGGAGCAGGATTTGGAAACCAAGGTTCTCCCTTCTCCAGGGAGCACCTGGTGGTTCGGATTGTTGTTTATGGTGAGATGGATAGTTACCTCTTCCTGGCTTTCTTCAGGAAAGATGATCTACTTCAGCAGTGGGGAGAGGATTTGATACCAGAGGTCCTGGGTGGAGGGAGGCATCCAGCCCAGACCGCTGGGAGGTAGGATGTCTCGCTGATGAACACCTCTAGGTAGAATTGGATCTTCTGATAAAGGTCACCAGCCTGGCTGTCCTTGCTCTTCTTGGCAACCACATAGACCTTCGTAAGATGGCTGAACCACGTGTGAAGCACCTCATGAATTTTTGTAGTTTGCAATCCAGGTTTAGGTGTTTGGGCAGTTTAGAAACTTGTTTAAGTTGTCCTTGCTAGGCACAGAAGCCTTGACAGCCATCCCACCTTAATTCACTGCTGTTCATGGATCAGCACTCTTAAATCCAGCCAGTTCCTTCAGAGATTAAAAAAAAAAAGAAAAAAAAGAAAAAAAAAAGAAAAACACAAAAAACCCAATTTTCTTAGTGAGCTCTCTGCAGTCTGCTGGTTTCTGAGGATCAGGTTTTTGAGCTCCTAATCTTCCCTGCTGGTTTACTGAGCTGGCTGCTGGGTTAGGGACCGTGAGTTCGCCATGGCATTGAAAGAAGTTCCTGAGGCCAATGCATGTGTCACTTAAGAGTGCCGCTCGCTTTGTGTGCACAGGGTCTAGAAGACAGCAATAGTGGAGCCTTTCTCCCCCTCTCACTCCAGCTCTTACCATAATTCCCCCCAAAAGTTTGTTTTTCTTTCCTTTCTACATTTGCCACAGATTACTTTTGGAAAAGCAAATTGTGAATTTAGGGGTAAAGAGCAAAAGTTTGACCTTACAAATGGAAAAAAAAAATTATATGCACACAACAGTGTCCTCTGTGCCTGCTTTACATGTGTAGTCTTGTGGCTCCTTTGCACAGAAGGTGATTGCTGCTGTCCCCCTCAAAAGGGAAGTAAAGGTATAATGCACGAAAGCGCTCATGAAACAAAACTTCTAGGTTTCATTCCAGGGGTCCTACCAGAAGCGGAAGAGATGTGCAGCAGGCTTGGTGTCCGTGCTTTGACCAACCTGAGTTGAGACACTCGTGCTCCTAAGTGTTCAATGTTGGACTGGACTCCAGATTCACCTCTGCTTCATTTCTCTAGCCCTGAGGAAGGGACGTCCTGCAGAGCTTTCTGCCTTGTTAGACCACAGTGAGGTCTGTCTGTCTTTAAATGTTTTACCAGCTGTTCCTCAAGTTTTAGTTATTGTGAAATGCTGTGTGAACTTGGCTGTTTCTGGTCAAGTGACTTGCAGTAGCTTTAAGGTACCTTGTCTTTGAACTGAAGCCGAGCTGATACGAGACTACACCAGAGAAGAGCGGTGAATCCGAAAAATGAAGGCAAACTTACAAAATCAGCTTGCTAATCACTGCAGGCAAGCTGTATCCCTTCTGCTTTTGATGGCACAAAACTCATGCAGTTTACATTCTGAATCAAAATTCTTGCTGAAAATAGGAGTTTTCATCAAAGCTACGGAAATGCCTGGCTTTCTTTATAAATTCCCCTTCCAGAAAACACCAGGCAGCTGAATTTCCTTTTTGCAATATTTTCTCGTGCCTGCATGACTTGGTAAATGCACAAGCACAAAAGTGAGGGGTTTAGTTCTTTTCTTCCTTCCCCCCCCCCCCCCCCCCATTTTGACTGCAGTTTCTCTAGTCGGTTGCATAAATACTGTCTTTGTATGGTCTGAATGTTTTTTTTGGTAATACGCATTTGCCATGCAAAGTGCAGGATGCAATAACAAATGAAAGCTGTTACAAGTGCCAAACTTCTGTTTTTCTCTATATGTAACAATGATTTAACTCTTCTGTTAAAATACAGGGGTGTTTAAAATTCACTGTGTTCCACAAAGAGTAGTGGTTCTTCAAATGAATGCTACTTAAATCACTGTAAATCCTTCCATATCGTTTTTTTGTTTGTGGTTTTTGTTTTAATACTCTTCTGCAGGTCTGTGTTACTCTTCACAGCTGCCTTGAAACATCACTCCATGTGATGCATCTAGACACCTCACTCTTCATTAGCACACTAGTGCCATGCAAGTGTATACTAAATGGCCGCTGGTGATAGGTTTTAATATTTAAATTTAGAAATATTTGGATAAAGTGCAATTCATCTGAATTAATCTTACTGCAGAAGGAAAGTTGTGTCTCAGGAAATGTGAATAAGACCAGGGACACAGGCGTAGTTAAGATGGTAACTTTGATATATTTTTGTGCCCCTCACAGGGACGCTTTCCAAGGAGTTTTGTTTAATTTAGGGTATGGATCCTTTCTGCCTCTGATGTAAGCATCAGGACTTTGTTTCTCATAACTCTTTGCGGTGTTTAAACAACTTTTTCTAGACTGTTCATTATGAAGGTGTTTTGCAGTTAGAAGCTACTGGTTCGAGGTTAGTTTGGAGTTTTTTCTTTTAACGTTGAGGAGATGCAATGGGTTACAGCCTCTATGCCAGACAGGGCTGCTGTAGCCTTTTGCTGTTTTCTGTTATTCTTCCATGTTTGCTGTTGCAGTTAACAGCTGCGTCAGCAGGATCTGTGTTTCTGTGGCTTGGTACCTTTGAAAGGAAAAAGAGAGCGCTCCCTAATCCGTAGGAGCGGGAAGCTGACCCAATAAAAGCCGATACCGCTGCAAAGCCAGGAGGATTCGGGTGAAGCACCGCTCTTTCTGTAGAGGTCGCGTTCACGTGCCCTGATGCTCAGGTTGAGCATCTCGTGTGCACCTCTGTGCTCCCCAGCTCCGGGGTGGTTCCTGAGAAACTCCTTACTGGGAGAAGCGTTGCAGCCGGCCTTTGAAGTGGCAGCTCTGATCGGCCCTGTCCTGCATGACTCTCTGTAATTTAACTGCTGCTGTACTTCAGTAATCAATTCCTTTAAATTTTTCATTACAGCTAAGCTGAAAGAATAGATAAAACCTTTCTAAGTGCCTAACTAAATAAACATCTGCTAAAATGGATTAAATGTAATGGAGGAATTAAGCTTTAAGCTGCTACCAACAGGTGATATATTACAAATTTGTTGGCAATACGAAATCTTAAAGATTTTTCAGAATACCTTAAAATAGCTTATTCTAGATAGCTGCTTGTTATAAAAATAACCATAATATGTACAGGGTCAGATTTAGGAATAATATTTGAAGATTGTGAAATAACTTGTTAAAATGTCTAGAAAAGTGAGCTTGAAGATTGGAACTTTTCAATGTAATAGGTTAAATGTTGTTGCCCAGTATTTTTGCAGGGTTTCATGTGGATGACACCTGCCAGAGTGCTTCAGTAAATGAACATGCTCAATGCAATTGCTTACCAGTGCCCTTGAATTTTCATAATGAAATGAGAATATACTGAGCCCTTGTAAAAGCTGATGGATTATATTACAATAACAAGATAGGAAGAAGCATCCCCAATATAAGTAATGTCTATTATTTCATTGATAAAACATGAAAAAGGCCTTTTTTTTTTTAATACCAGTTGCTTCTGAATTGCCACCTGATGCCCTTGATTTTTTTCCTTGCCTTTCCTCCTTTCCAGGTAATGGCAAGATATCTTCTGTTTTTGTCAAGGGCAGTTTCTTTCATCTGTACTTTTAAACCCTGTCAGAGCTTGTTAGGTATCATTTAAGCAGGCTCTGCAGTGGGCTGTTTTTGCAGGTATAATTTTGTGTCTGTGATTTCTGTTAGCATAATACTACCTTTACGTAATTTCAGAATAGGAAAAAACAGCTCTGGAAGAATATTGTACCTGATAAAAGCAAGGGCTGTTTTGGAAAGTCTACATTGCTGTATGCGATAGGCAGCATGCTACAAAAAAACTATCACTGGCAGTTTTTGGATTTTTCTCAACTTAATGATCTCGTGTGTTAAAACTTCGGCCAGCCTGTGTCTGCTTCATTAATCTACCCGTATTAATGGAAAAACGTATTATCATCTTTGTCACTTGTTTCACTATTTTTAGTTCTTAAAAAAGCAAAGTCTGTTTAATTATTTAGAAGAAGAACATATAAAGCTGTACAGCAGGGTATCTGGCCAGGTGGTCAAGTTGGAGAGATGTTCTTTAAAGTCTCTTGTTAAAGTTGCTTTCTGAAAGGAAGCCAAGAAGTGTCCCCTTAAGAAACACCTTCTCATAAACTCTTTTGGACCTGGTCTTAAATTTTTGTTGGTGAGTGTTAACATCCAAAAGACTCTTGGATTGCTTACAGAAAGTGGGGATTTGTTCTAGTTTTTGCCTGCTTGGAGAGGAAAAAAAATGCTTAAGTCGATCTTAAGCTAAGCTTGTGGGTTGTTGTTGCTTTCCTCTCCCTAAATTCCCAAACCTAATGATTGATCTTGTAGCTGTAAGTTTACATGTAAGGGTCTGCGTCTATATCTTGCAATATGTTGCGAGTATTATATTGATATCTTAGTTTAATTGATTTACGCAGTAAGCTGTGTTCTGGTGGACTTCTAAAAGGTAGCGTTAATACTGCAGTGTTGGGGGGAGGGAAGTTATCGGTAAAAGGACAAGATTCTCCTTATGCTGCTGCAGCCTTGCCGTGTGCACCTGACAGGGCAGGAGCTGTTCATTTTGGCACAGAGCTGGTGTAATTGCTGCCACTTTTGCTGCCCTTGCTGCTTGGAAAAGTGGTGGGTTTGTTGCCCGGGTGCCAGAGGGATCTCCCAAGCCCGTGTTCGGCTGAGAACTGTGCCCTGCAACACTCGTCACAACCCTGAGGAACCAAAGATGCAGCCCGCTGGGTGTACCTCACCGTGTCCGCTGCCTCCTGGCCTTGTTTTGTCTTTTGCTTTTGTTATTGTCACCGAATCACAAACTGGTTGGGGTTGGCAGTGATCTCTGGAGTCATTTGGTTGGATGATCCAACCATCGTGAATCCAGCCCCATGGATGGAGACTCCTCTACCTCGCTGAGCAGCCTGCTCCGGTGTTCAACACAGCGCAGTTTTAAAAAAAAAAAAAAAAAAAAAAAAAAAAAAAAAAAAAAGTCTTATTTTCAGATAGAATTTCCTGTATTTTGGTTTGTGCCCGTTGCCTCTCGTCCCATCTCTGGGCACTGCTGGGAAGAGTCTGGCCCTGGCCTCCTTACTGCCCCCATCTTTATACGCATTGACGGGACCCCCGCAGCCTCCTCTTCTCCAGGCTGAACCACCCCGGCTCTTTCAGCCTCTCTTACTAACAGTCCTGTTAACAGGACTCTTGCCCCAAATTTCCGTCTGAATCTGTAGCTTTCCGTGTGTGATAGGACTCAAGAACTTCTGTGGGTCTGAGGAAATCTGCCTCGGATCTGATCTTCCCGCGCGCTGGCTTTCTGCATGGCTTTGCATCCTTTGATTGCGCTCGGCGTGCGTGGGGAGAGTGCTTAGTGGGTGATGAAATGACTTTTCATCAAGCTTATAAAACTGTAATGTGGCAGGTTAGGGATCACCTGAACAGGTTGTGTGTACAACGCCTGTCGCACCCTGCGCTGCATGGGTTTTACTTGTGGCTGGAAGACTTTGCTTTTTGTCTATGGAGGAAAGCCCCTGTTCTCAGCCACTCTTCTTTTTCCCCCCTCCCCGTGTCTTTTTTTTAACTGCATTTTGTCCTTCAATTAAACACCAAAACCAGACAAGAAGCGAGGCAGAGTGATGCCATTGTCCAAGGACAGTTTACTTTATTTTCATTTTAAATGCATGTTTCTGGAGGAAAAGACCAAGGTTGACCTGCAGCTGCTGTAAAAAAAGAAAAATAAATAAAATTTTATATTGCTTGAAAGTAACTACTGCACTTGTAAATGAGAGAAGCAATTGAAAGACTGTCCTGATGGTTTTTAAATTGGAAAACATGTCTTTTTTAAAAAAAAAGTCTTTGCTTTGTTTTCTCTCTGCTCTGTGCTGTTTTTCCCTGTGAAGTTGCTCCATGATCTCACTCGAGAGCCTCCTCGATTTTTGTGTAATGTCTAATCGGGACTCTTGTGCATGGAGTTCCCCACTTACACATCCGAATACACCCTCGCCTTCCCTACCTGAGATCATACTTTTGTCCATTTCTTTGGGACCTTCAAGTTTGCAGGTTTTGCACAGCTTGAAGAATAAGAAAACTGCTAGCTTATTTTTTTCCTGCTCCTAAAGGTGCTATTTTGACATATTTTTGAATTCCTGACACTGTGCTTGAATTCTTAAAGTACCAATGCAAGCTGATAACCAGCTCATTGCTTGTTGTGTTTTTTGAGTATTCAGTACTTTATGGAAAATGATTTTTTTTTTAAGACAGCTCCCTAACTGTTAAAGGCCTTAATGATCTGGAATGAAATGGGAAACGGCTGCCTTTTTTCCGTTTTTGTTTGTAAAGGCAAAACAAGAAATGGAGAAATGGGGAAATTTTGTCTAAAATGTTAAGTAGCAGCTTGTATTAACTTGAAGTGTAGCAAGTATTATACCGACCACGCACAAATGTTAGGCTTAAAAGAGGGGGCTGTACTAACTGGCTAATTCCAGAGCTTTCAATGGGCATCGTGGCGGTTATTTAGCGAGTAGTGATCTCCGAGGGGCCGGCTGGGCCGCGGAGAGCGCAGAGGATCCGCCGAGGTTGGATCCCGGATCCTCCTGCTTCGGGAAGGGCTGAGGAGGAGCAGCGCTGCAGCCAGGCTGGTGCTCGGGGGCTGCTTGCGGCTCGCTGGCAGCCTGGGTCAGGATGGGACCGTCCTGTTCCTTGGTTAAGGGAACCTTGCAAAGGTTTCTGGGCTGAGCAGCGTAGGAGGTCAGCACAGGAGGGCCTGTGTTTGTCCTAGCTCAACCTGAGGGTCGTGGAGGCGATGGAGCTGTTTCCGCAGGGTGGAACAGTGAGTGTTGGCGTCGGTGTCCGGGGTCTGCTGGCAGCCTGTTCCCCACCCCCTTCTAGAGAGACCCAGCCTGTGTTACTGCTTCCCAGTTTATGCATACTTTGGATTTAATCATCTCAAGTGGGAGCCTCATGATTTGAGATTGTCTTCATTTTGCCTCCAAAAGGAAAAAAATACCATATTTCTTTATATTGGATGCTCTGCCTTAAGCATTTTCCCTCTGTAAACCATGTTTGAGTGCCATGAATGTCGTAGGTCTGGCTAAAGGACTGAAGTACGCATTGGGTGAATGATCGCTTGTGTACTTAGTCTAATTTTGTCCTGGACAAAATCTTCTATTTTAGCGTAAGAGAATGAAATAGCGGCTACGCTGTGTACTCCAGCCGTGATGTCTGTACTCCTTGAGCCAAGCAACGGGGCGGTGCGGGAACGCGATGCCTTGCCGGAGCGCCCTGCTGCCGCTCTAGTGACGGTTCGGTCGAACCCAAGGTCTCGGTAAGTGCCGGGATGTTGTCGGAATATATTGTCGCCTTTTCTGCGGGAAGCACGTCAGGGTGGCGTGGTGGAAACGTGCTCACCTGGCCTTGTTTGCCGCCACCCACGCACAGCCCGCCGGCACGCTCGCCCCAGCTGTCCGCCTTCGGCTGCCGTCTTGCAGATTTGTTTACTGTTGCAGGCTTTTACGTGTGTCCGTTTTGTGGGTCTTTCCGTGCTCCGGCATGCTCTGTGGGAATGAGGCGGTTCCTCGTGGATGCTTACCCCAAGTCTTCGTGTTGCTTTAAGATTGGATTTGTGAGTCGCTTTGGGCCCAGCTTGGGAGCGCTCCCCCGACCTGCCTACGTGGAGGCACTTCTGCTAAAACCAGGGGAAAAATGAGGAGTAAGCGCTTGTCGGCCTCAATCAAACTATGCAATAAAGACCACTGGAGAGCTGCATTTTTTCTGATACCGAAGACGTGTGGCTCTCGTCCTTCCGAGTCCAGGCCTTGGTCCAAGGTTAGGAGAGCTTGTGCTAAGTTGCTGCCCAAGAATCTTGCATCCAAATCGAGTCTTGTCCGCTGTTTTCCCTCCTTTTTTCCCCGCTGGCTGTGCGGTTTGCTGGGTGTTTTGACTTTGAGTAACGTGCTGTCCAAAGTACATCCCTCCTGTCGTCTTGTTGTCAGCTGGAGCCTGTCCCGTACATCTGCCCGTGTAGGTCACCCAGCAGTGGACATTAGGGGCTGCTTCCCAACACCTGCACCTCTGGTGCAGAGTGCATTGGGCTCTTTTGATTGTCGCTGGGCCCCTCCAGGTAGATGTGAGTCCTGCTTGTGTCCCCGTGTTGTTCAGCTGTGTGTCTGGTGCTGACGGTAAAGACTATCCTTGAAGTCTCAGACGCAGCCTGAGTCGGTCTTTGTTTCCGCTGCTTGTGCATGCGCGTGTGTGCGTCTCTGTTGCTTCCGTTGCAGTTCGGGGATTAAATGCCCGTGTGGTCAGGACTGTTAAAGGTTCTTTGTTTTCCCTTTGTTTCATTTTCTTTGACGTTTGTTCCGTCTTTCTGTGCTTATGGTGTTTCCCCTATTAAATGCTATTAAAATCCATGCGTCATTTTCCCCTGGTCCTGCATCCTGGGGGTAGGTAGCTCTTCTCTACCCGTCTACCAGACTTGCCACCTTCAGACTTGCCACCTTCACGTGCATTTGTTCAAGTGGTTTCCTTATATTGTCATTTAAATAACCCCTTTTGTACCTCATGCTGCTTCTCCTTCCTAAATCTGTTTACTATTTTGCCTTTCTTAGTTCAGGTTAACATTGATTAATTTGCCTGACTTGAAAAGGGGTTTCAGTGCGTAAGGCAGGAGATGAACGCGAATCTCTTCGGATATCCGTGTGTCTCCCTCCCTCGCTCGTACGGTGCAAGGGGGGGGTCAGGCTGTCCCGTTCCTAACCCCGGCTTTTCCACGGGCAGGACCAAGTCTGAAGGTGTCTTTGATTTCTTTTGTTTATTAAAAATATTTGGAAATTCTCTTCTTTGGAAGTTGCCAACCCTGATGAGTCGTTGGCCTGTGGGAAGTTTGTGATGCTTCCATATTCAGCATTTTTAATTGAGAAACAGATTATTTATTTTGGAAAAAGATGTAAATTCTTTTGTATTTGTATGTCAAAGTGGCCTTTATAGAAAAAGCACATAAAATATTTAGATTAAAATTGCTTAGTTCTGTAATTTTAGTGGGGATTTTTGTATTGACAGGGTTTCTATGCATTTTTCAAAATATACTTGCTGTTTTGTGTTACAAATTATCGGTAATATTTTTAAAATGTATATTACCACATTTTCCATGGTTGATCCCTTTACTATCATTCCTTTTGAATACTACAAAGATTTTAATTAACCCTGTAAATTAATTTTCCCCCACAAATGTATGCATAAAGCCAATGTAGTGAGTTAGAGCATGGGTGTGTAGCTTTAGGGGAATAATTGCAGTAGCGTAGCTTAATTATGGAGAGGTTTTTTTTTTTTTTTTTGAGAAGAACAGTATGCAGTTAAGTATTGCACTTAAAAGACTAAATTAGCAAATTAAGTTTTTGCTGTACCTCACTAGGGTGTTTTTTCAACTTATTTTTTCCATCCTATGTTGTTTACACTCGAGCATTATTTAAATACGTACCATTTGTGCAGTATGCAATTTCTCCTTTAGTTTATCAGGATAGTGCTAACGTTAGTGGATACGGAAGAATTCCGGAATAGGTGTGATATCGCGATGGATACGGCACGGGTTTGGGGGAGGGAGGGGGGAGAAGCTAGAACCGGTAGTATGCTTTTCCATTTAATCATGTGCACATTTTCACACTAGCTCAAGTAGTTGAACTTACGGTCGAATTGTGAGCAAAGTTGGTGCTTTGAGAAGAGGGGGAAAAACCAAGGTGGAGTTTGCAGAACTGCAGGCAAAAATACGCTTTTGGCTGCACCTACCACCGCGCGTGCGGTTGCCGCGGCTGCCTACGCAGAGCAGAGCCTGGGTCTGATCCGTGAGACCCTCTGTTGCTGCTCTGACTTCACTTTCTCTGCTCGAGGTGTTAGTGTAAGTCTCGCTGAGCGGAAGCTTCCCCAGGAGCGTTTGTCAACCACCACTTTGGTTTTTATCTTAGGTATGGCTTTTAATTTTGTTTGCAGTTGGGTTAGTGAGAGATCCTGCATCGTTCGTAGGCTAGCCTAAGTGCAAGCTTTCAGGCGCAGCAAGGCTAACGTCGCATGCTACCACGTATTCTCACAACTGAAGAAAAACGTGCAATTTTAACGGCACTTTGTGACCTACTGCTGAAACGCTGGGTTTTGCAGTGGAACAAACTCTTAACGATTGAAAACACTCTGTGACTAGATTAGATGCCTTGAAAGGGAAGAAAGGGAGTTATTCAGATTGTACCCACAGAACAAAAATTTTAAGAGCTTTGTGATCTATTATTAGAAAAATATATATTCCTTGGTCTGCTTTAGTTGCCATAAATTGCCCAGTGCAGAGTCTGGTCCACCTCCATCCATTTATTTTCGCGGAGTAATCCTACACAAACTTGTGACAGCAAAGCAGGGAACTGCTGGGTTATTTATCGGTAACCTGTCTCGCAGGATCGTTTTGTGGCTCACACATGATACAAAAAGGGACATGGGACTTTTCCTGGATTAAGTAGCACTTGCTTTGTTTACATGTTCAGTATAGCGTCGGGTGAGTAAAGGGAGGTTCCCTTTTTAAAGTATTTGACTTGTGCTTTGGGGACTTAGTTGACACTGTGCAAATTGTGCTGTAATATTGTACCAAGGATCAGTGGAAGTGTTTTATCTTTTTTAATGTTGTTTGTACTTGACCGGGTTTTATAAGTGTAAGAAAACAGAGTGTTGTATTTTGATCTGAAATTTGCGTATGGTAAAGTAACTTTGCTTTATGTATTGGAGGTTTGTTGAGAACTTGAATTATTTTATAGAAGGGTACAGACCAAAATTAATTGTCTTAAAGGTGTTTAATAAACTAACCAAATAAAACACTTGATGGTTTGAAAACTTGTTAACTGCTTCTTATGACTTTCCTTTCTGCTTTTAAAAGAAGGAAGAACATAGCTCTAGCTTCTCTCAAGGTCTTGTTAAGAATGAAAAAATGTAGTAGCTCTTATAAATACCACATCCCATGGGTTCTCTGTTTTATTATTAAACATACCTACATGCCAGAAGCTTAATCAAAGGGGAAAGCCCAAAGGAAATAAATGGAGGAGGAAAGGCGAGGGAAGTGAAGGGCGGCGGGAGCAGCCCCCCCGGCTCTGCCCGGCGTCGAGGCTGGCCGCAGGGGAGCCGCGGTGGCACCGCGGGAGGGACGACGCGGGCAGCAGCCCCTGGTCAGCTGCGAGAGCTCGGGGGGCTGCTGAGAGCCGCAAACGGTGGCTTCAAGGTCTCCGTTCTCCCCTGCAATCGCATCTGTTAGTAATACTTGAAGCATAACTGCTCCCAAGGGCAGGTACAAATAGCTCGTTCCAGGGCTGCCAGCTATTTGGCAGCCCTCGGTCGCACCATGGTGTGCACACATAACCCCTTCCAGCACAGAGATCTGGGCTTTTTTAAGACGGTAAGTAGCTGCAACTCCAACCAGGCAACGTGCTTCCTTGGTGCTGGGCTTGTCCTGTTACCGGTGCCTCTGTCACTGCTGCTCTTGCTGCTGATGGAGAAGGGGCAGAGCCAGGGCCGCGGCTGTGAACGGGAGCGACCCGAGGGCTGGTGGCTGCAGCTGGGAGCGCGACCGCAGCGCTGAGCTCGGCCACTGCAGTAGTCCCGTGCGTTTGATCTTCAGGAAAGTGCCTGATTTTGCCAAGAGCTGTCCGCTTTCTCCTAAACAAAAGGATGTTGAGGCAAGGCCAGATGTGAGGCAGGAGGCCAAGAAAAGCGGAGGTTTTGGGCTAGCTTTGGTGAGGTGGGAAGGCCGTCCCACAGCTTCAGAACAGCCCAAAACCGGGTGTGTAAACCTGGTGCGCACAGTTCAAACCAGATGTTGGGAGTAGGAGGGGATGGTGGATATTTACTCAGTAAAACCCTTGTATTGATTAGTGCAAAAGCCATAGCAAAGCGAAGCCCAGGTCCTGAACTGCCGACCAGCTTGGTGCAGGGAGCCTGAGGCCTCCAGTGTAAACACGGGCTTGATGATAGGGACTCCAGTGTTGATTTACCTTTGTTGCTGGTGTTCCTATGGTTATTGCTGCGTAGATGGGCTCTGCCGTATCTCCCCTGTCTTGCTGAGCGCTGGAAACAAAGAGGGGAGGTTGCACTTAGATTTATCTTTATTCCACAGCCTGGAGTTCCAGCAGAAAGGGAAAAGGGCAGCTGCTTGGCTTCCTCTACCTTTTGTGCGTGGAGGAGACACAACTCGAAGTTTCCTTTTCTTCCCCTTTTCCTCCTTAAATTTTTTTCTAAAATACCACAAAATAAATCCATAAACAGCTCCTTAAACCAACAGAGCTTTCAGCTGAGGCTCTCGATGCATTTTGCAAAGGAGCAAGGCGTCCCGGTGCCTCTTTGCTTGCAAGATGTTTGCCGAGGTTACGTACCGAGTCGCTGCAGTAGGACTCGAGACTCCAGCGCTGTCCGTGCCGCAAGGAATCGCGGAGCCAGTTGCCCGCTGTTGGCCGGGGGCAGGTGGCATCGTGTCCTTCGCAGACCCCTGGCCTCGGGACAGGCTCTCACCAGGCTGTTTTTTTCCAGGTGAAGAAGGGAAAGAAGGTGATGTGGGAAAGCGGAGAATCCAGGCGGCAGCCGCAGCCTCTGGCTGAGCAGGTAATTGGTCCTGGCCCCCAAATCCAGCGATGAGCCCCTCTCTCCCCTGCACTGCAAATTCGGCCAATTTGGCAGTGATAACTGGAAACGGGAAGTAAGTGATGTTGCTGTGCAGAATTCGGTACAGTCCTTCACTTTTCCTTGGGAAGCCGCCGTAAAGCAGGAGCGAAAACTAATGCAGAGCCCATGGGGTCCTGGGAAGCGAGCAAAGCAGCTTGAGATGGATGTTGCTGCCATTGAACAGATCTCTGCTGCTGTCCCAGGTGAAGCCCGTGGCACCAGGATCAGTGCTATTATTTTTTGCTTCTTCTCCAGCGTATTTGGACTCGCACAGGCCGAGCTCTGTCACGTGTGGCCTCTAAGGAATCGCGAACCCCAACACTGTGGGCTGGGCTGAAGGAGCTGGCTAATGGAGAGCTTACGGTAAGAGCAAATGTATTTTTAACCGCCAGGATATGCTTATCGCCAGGAAAGGGCAAGCAGCACTCCTATCTCTCCAGGGAAGGGGAAGTGTTGAGCATGACTTTAGTTTTTTCCATCTTCTTTCCAAACTCTGAAAGGGTTTTTCTTGCTGAGACATGTTGTCGGATTAAACCAGGGAGTTAAATAGACATCAATCCTGGGTCACAGGTGAAAAATATTAAATGCCAGGCGTGCAGTGTTTTTTCCATTGCATACAACGTGTGTTTACCCCTTTTGTGCTGAGAAAAAACCTTTGGAAAGAGCGCTTTGAAACCGATCCATGTTTTGCTTTTTATTAATATATTAAGAGTCTATCCAGAAGCTTTTAATTTTTCAGGGCAACTTTGATGTCCTCTGTCTTGCAGAGGAAAGCAGGTTGCCCTCTCAGTCCTCTCTCCCACCTCCTGCCTCTGGAACGAGCAGAACGTCACTCAGGTGGTGGCAATATTTGGCTGCTTGAGCAGAAAGCCCGGCTCTTCTAATGACACACAGAGTAATTTACTTGCAAAACAGACAATAATCCCTTTCAGGGCACCTAGGCAGGAGGGTTTTGCTGATTCTATAAATACCCGCTCGCCTATTTTAGTAAGTGGTAGGAGTCACAAAGCGAAGAAATACTTTGAAATGCTAAAAGCTGCCTGGCTCTTCGGCCGGGCTCAGGGCGTTGCTGCCTGCTCGGAGATTCCCACGTGCTGCCCGTCTCCTCTGCGCGGGGGAAGCCCGTCTCCCCGGCCTCCAGCAGCCCCGGAGCTGCTGCCTGTCCGTCCTCGTGGGCCGCGAGGCCTCCTCCCGCCCCTCCGGGCTCTCCCGTCACCCCCCTTCCTCTTCCTCCCTCCTCTCCGGACTCTTCCTCGGTGCGGGTCTCGCCTCGGGGAGGGCCTGGGCGGCTCCTTCCCGCTTGCGGACGGCGCTTCGGCAAGCCTGGCCGATTTGCAATGAAGCCGTAGCTGCTTTGGTGTCGCTTTTAATAGCCCTCTCAGTTCCCCAAACTGGAATAGCGCCGAAGAGTCCCTTTGCTGCCGTTCCGTTCATCTCCTCCTCTCGCTACGCCTGCGCTGCTCTCTTTGCTGTCGCCGTGTGAAATATTCAGGGAGAAATGTAAAACCCCTCCTCTGGCAGTCCCACACCACCTCTGCAGGCTTGCCACCAGGCACGAGAGCGGTGCTGGCTCTACCTGCTCTGAAGAGCCAAGAGAGGAGAGCTGCGAGCACAGCGTTGTCTGCTCCCGGCAGATGCTTTGGAGACCGGCCCGTTTTCATGGAAATTACGTTGTTGCTGTTAGTTTATTTTTGTCGGGAGCTGAGCAATTCCCGAATCGTTTTTCCATTTTCACGACGCAGTTTGTGAATCACACACGTGTAAAACGAAGGAGCTAGCAAATGCTGCGTCCCTTTGATGCAGGGTAATCGAGTCCTCTCCTTTTTGTAACTGCTCCCTGGAATTTTCCATCATCATCTTCTTATTTCAATTAAAGTTAAAAAACAACAACAACAACAACCCCCTACACCACCCTGTACTCTTTTTTAAAGAGAACAGGAAGGTTGTGCAAGCTAAAATGAAAAAACTGGTTTGCAGCTGAATAGTTGTGTAACCCGCATGTGAAGAAACTGCAGCAGGAAAGGGCTGAGGAAGAGCTTTCTGCGACGAGCCCATCAGGTGAGGCACGTCGGCTCAGGCCAGGCGATCCCTGGTCAGAGAGATGCGCTCTGCTCGTTACAGCCCGGTGCGCTAGTGACATTACGGGATGATGGTACTTTCTGTGAGTGAGAGACGTGGCTGTAAACACAGGCACCCTCAACGTACCCCCTTCAGCGATGGGGAGTCAGCGTCAGAACCAAGCGTACCGTTGCTCAGTGCAACACTGACAGCGTTTCCCTACTTTTCTTTCCATGCCGAACGTCGTTTTATATCCTGCAGATATTAGCCTGGTGACTGACACAAACAGAAATCTAATAATTTCTAACTGTTTACTATTAACAGCCCATTCCAGCTTTCGGGACTCTTCTTCCTTAACCTAACCTGTTACCCTAACCTAACCTGATGCAATTAGAATGACACTGCCTTAGACCCTGCTTTGGGATGACAGATACTCCTTGATTTTTGCTCTTCATTGCATCAGTATGTTGTTATAAGTTCGTGGCCCCAAAGATGGACTTTCCTGCCTAATTAGATTCCAAGAGTAAGTTAGGGGTAACGCAGCTGTGGCCTGCTTTATCCTAGGGTTTAAAAAGGAAGGAATTATTTTCCTATCCTTAGAAGTGAGTTTGAACTGGAAGTTTTTGCTGTTTTCACTTTTTCGCCACCGTTGGAAGTGTGGTGGGAGAGCCCCTTCCCACAGGATTTCTCCGGGAGGTTCAGTTCTGTGGCTGTGCTTCAGGTTCTGTGATGGAGCAAAAAGAGAAATGTCGACTCTTTCTTTCTGCCTGTGTTTTACCATTTGGAAAATATTGTTTTCTGAATTGGAGAGCATTAGAATAACCTCACTTAAGGGGGGGACAGCCATCATCATGCCCATCCATATCTCTGTGCTACTTTCTAAAGAGCACCTGGAAGGAAGGAATCCTTCACAAAATGTCTTTGGCTAAATCACACCCTGTTTCCCACGTGTAACATAAATATTTCTGTAAAGGGGATTTTTGGGGGGTGACCCTGGGATCTGCATGTGTGAGCAGCACTGAGGATGCAGATTAAGGCCCTGGTTAAACACATTTAGAGCTGTGCTTGCTCTTTGCAGAATCGTTGGTCCGTCTTTGCTGAGGGCCTGCGTGAGTGCAGCCGGCTGCTGGACGAGGAAGCGTTGCTCGGACCTGGAATGACACTAGCTCAAAAGCAGAACAGGCCAGGAAATCTGAACGTTTGGAGGGCACAGGGAGTGCACGCTCAGCAGTTTCTCCTAGATTCTTCCACCACGCCCCCACGGTACCAGTTTATTAAAGAGACTTGGAAAAAAAAAACTAGTTCTTGCCAGTCGAGGTGACTCCTATCACAGCTATGACAGGTTTATTCCATTTGCAAGTCAAAACAAGTTTCTCTTCTCTCTTGGAGGTACATAATTATCAAGATCATCCTCATTGCTACACCCGCTACCATTGCCTATAATCTTTTGGTATTTGCACTTTCCTGGCACGGTTCTGATTGGCAAAACAAAGCTTGCATGTGTGATAAGTTTAGCATAATAGACTCTTCTCGTTAGCACTGGATGCCATGAATCAGAGAATGATTAAGTGATTTGCCCAAAGCACAAAGTAGACTTGGTGGTTCTGCACTGCAGTCCCAGTGAATCATGAGTGTCACTAAAATCACAAATATTACTTAAAAATAAATCGAAAACAATCATAAATATCAGAAGTTTTAAGTTGCATTGCGGAGCTCAAGCTATTACCGTTTTCTTTTTCTTACTTTTTTTTACAACTAAAAACTTCTAAAAACTTGATGTTAAAAAGGGAGAAAAGCAGAAATCATCCTGTAATCAGAGGCTACCTGATTTCTGTGAAGTTCTTGAACCCTGACAACACCGCAAGTCGTCATCTCAGGTTCTGCCCTTTTCTCTCCTTGCTTTCTGACTCAACAGCTCACGATACCGTGCTCATTCCTAATCGGCAATTAAAAGCCGCCTTGAACACCATGAGCACCTTGAGCACTTTGAGCATGGTCAGGGTGACAGTGCTGCTGCTGCTGAGCCGTTACTAGAAACGCAGCTGAGATGGAGAGAAACGGTCCAGCAACAAGGACCGGAGGACTGCGAATCGGCTCCAGGTGCCCCCAGTTCTGGTCCTTGCTTTTCTCCGCGCTTTCTGTGCGGCTGTTGGCGAGACAGAGAGAGACGGGTTTGTCAAGGTGCCAGGAAGTCGTTCAGGACCATCCCCTGATCTCCTGACTTCAAAGCAGCCTGTGCTTTGGAGGATATACTTCTCTGTCCTGCTGCCTGTTTCTAGACAGGAGAAAACAGAGCTGCCGCGTCACGGGCTGGCGGTCGGAGGCGTTCATCAGTAACGACTGTCAGGCTCTCGCCCCGCGCTAAGAGGGGCTGTTCGTACCTGCGTGAGCTCTGGATGTTTTTTGGGGGGCCACCAAGACTGGGTGTGGAGCAGGGGAAGGGAGAACATGCCACCAGTACAGGTGGCTGGTAACTTTGGGACCGGAAGGGTTTTGTTTTCAGCTGCTTGCGTTTGCAAAAGCCTGCTGACTTCTTTGGTGAGATAAGCACGATTTTTTGCACTATTCCTGCTCCACCACTTGCCCCTGGCTGTAGGGACAGACAAATACCTCCTTTTGCCACAGGCCCCAGGACGACGCAAAGAGATCTCGCCCTTAACGCTTCAGTAGCCAGTGATGTTGCTGGGAGGAGGAAGTGTGAGCGAGATGAAACTGTTCCAGCGCTTGAGCCCTCCCTCCTCACCGTCGTTGCTCTTCTGGTCATCCTAATCCTCTTCTATTTCTCCGCAGAACCTTTGTGCAGCAGTCTCCACGCTGCGAGCCTTGGGTACGTACCCCTGTGCTTCTGCTTCCTCCATGGAGCCTGCGTCCCTGCTCCTGCTAACCTAAACAGGCCGCTTCAGTGGCTTCACGCATCTCAATTTGCATCCACGAGGCTCGTTCGTAACAAATGACGCCGTACCCTCCTTGGAGGCTGCTCACCCAAAGCATCATGCAAACGGTATGCAAACCTCCCCTCGCCCGCGGGAGGTGAACCGTGCCTCAGCGCCGGTTTTGCTGCTGCATGGCCAGAGGCTCGGAGGCCCCATCGTGCGATGCACCGGCGATGCCCTGGGCGGGCTCACAGGAGGGCAGAGGCTGCAGGAGCACTGCTAGCTTCCAGAAATTCATAGGTTCACGATGCTGAGGACACCGTGAGCGCTCAGCACCAGGGGATTGCGTGGCACAGCCTGAGCCTCCACGCCGTCCTCCACCACCTCCTCGCCCGCGGACGCAGCGCAGCCCTGCTCCAGCGCGGCTGCCCCGGGGCCGGCGGTGCCTGCGGAGGCCGCGGCGGTGCAGGCGCGCGAGGCCTCGGCTGCGTGCTGCAGACCGAGCATCTCCGGCTGCCGGCCGCTCGCACGCCGTGCCACATCCCGCTTCCCCAACGCCCTTTCAGTATGAGCACCCAGGCCCTGCGGCTGCCGGGACGGGGAAGTCTCCTCGGAGCCGTCGGCGTTGCCGGCGGCTGGCTGGGTCGCTGCCTTTCCGCCTCTCCCCCTGGGCCCTGGCCTGCGCCTTTCTGCCCCCCCCCTTTTTTTTCCCCTTGAAAAGGCTGAGCCAGGCTGTACCTCGGGGTCACCGTTAGTGAACCCCGAAATGCTTCCCTTAAGCTCCTCGCTGTTTCGGTTGTCGTGCTGGAGAAGGAGCAGCAGCATCGCGCAGGCGGGACGGAGGAAGGGGTGGTCGTGATTTATATCCCGAGCCCTGAAGGGAGCCGGAGGCTGGGTCCCTTCCTCCGCCGCAGGGGCACCGCACCAGGACACAGATCCACGTCTCCCTCGTCCCAGCTCGCAGCCCAGCTCAGGCTCGCGGTGAGGTTTCCGCGAAAGGTGCTTTCGCCAGGCTCTTTGCTCCCAAATTTGGTGTAGTTTTCTTGTAATCGTGCCGCCCCCTCCCCGGCTGCTTGTGCCTGCCGCCCTGCTACGGCTGAAAGCCCCGCGCGAGCGCAGGGACGAGCCCCACGCGCCGCTCTGGGAGCAGCCGGGCTGCCCGCACCGCCGGGCTTGGAGCAGGTTATGTACTGCGCAGTCAAACCTCCGTCTGTTTTGTGCTAACCTCCCGTGCGGGCAAGTAACTACCTTGCTCAGAGTGACTTGCCCACTTGAATGCGGACAGGTACGTGGTCTCCCAGCTGGGCCGTTGTTCGGAGCTACGCGGTGCTCAGCCATCCCAGCCCTGCCAAGCCGGAGTTTTATCTCCGCCTCTGCGAGGCGAGCTGTGGAGTGCAAACCATGCCGGTGTGTCTGCAGGTCTGTGCCGAGGAGGGGATCCCGGGAGCTCGATACTTCTGTTTCCCAACGACTCATTATTATTATGTAGCTTGCGTTGCCCCACCGCTTGGAGATAAGAAATGCCGGGGGTTTGCAGGTCGCTTGTGTTTTGTACGAGAGCACAGGATGATCCCAACGTGTGTGTAGATGTGTGCAGCAGGGAAGTGGCATTCCAGTGGCGATCACGCACTGCTTGTAATCCAGCCTTTCTTCCAAAATCTCACCCCAAACCTGTCACTAGGCAAACAGGGCATCCCCTCAAGCACTTTCCGCTGCTCGCGGGCTTGGAGGAGGAGCTCGTGACTGCAGACGGCTCTGTTAGTGCAGCAAATTCCAGCGGCTCTCGAGCTGCTTTCTCCATGCTTTTATCTCAGGTGTGCAAGGTAATCCTTTGCTTTCACTTAATAGCCCCAACAACCAAGCAGAGGTGGGGGAATTGCTGGCTAATTACATGTTCGTTTGATAGACTGCACGTAAGTGACTGCAAATGCTTGCGCATTTTAATAACTCTTGAAGCTGCATTCCAGTCCTTCTGGTTAGATGTCCTTTCTGCTCCACTGCTGAACAAAGGAGGCAATTTTATCAGTTGCCTAAGCATGAGAGATTCTGTGGCTTCCTTAAACAGAAGCTGTCAAAAATAGGTTAAAAAAATCTCCTCACTTTCTCCCCCTCAAACAGCCAGTGCTCGGTGCTGTCTGCAGGCAGGGGGGGTGGATTCGCTGCTGCTCAGGAATGGAGATGACCCTCGTTCAGCCCCGACTCGCCCTGTGGGCAGGGATGACCCAGAAGAGAGCTGTGAAGAGCACGGGGAGCGCTGGGTGAGAGGAGGCACTTCTGCCTTATGAGTGAATTAAAATGTGTTTGATTACCAGATGGATCCAGGGCATCACCGCAAAGCTCAGCCCGGCGTATGAAGTCTTACATTTAAAAGGATGTCTGGATCCAGGGGTTTGAACGTCTATGTCTACCTCATCCCTGCTTTTGAGCTAACTCCTGGGCTAACGCACACCGCCGCATTACACGCTGACATCTGGGCCTCTGTGCTGCAGGCCACTTTGTCCCAGGCTTTGGTTTTCACAAGGGAACTTGGCTCCGAGGCTGCTCCGCTGACGCCGGCTCCCCCCGGGCTGCCTGCACGGTGGGGACCGGCTCCGTGGTGGCTGCTGCCAAGCGCAGCAGGGCCAAGGCTGGGTGCAGAGCACCCGGCGGGCGTCATCTGGCAGGACGGGGCACGGGGTTTCTGGCTTTGCCACTAATAGTCCTGCCATTAGCGTGTGAGACAGCCAAAACAAGGGTTTTTCTGACTGTTCTGGAGATCCAAATCAGATGGTGCAGGTGACTTCAGAGGAACGCAGGCCAGGCTTTGGATATCTTTGCTTACATTCAGAACTAGCTTTAAAAAATGCTGGTAATAAACAACAAAATGTTGCTTACTTTAGCCAGTTGCCTTGAATACACGCTCTCTCTTCTGTTTTCTGTATTTTTGTACTCAATTTGACCACGGTATCTGACTGACTTCCAGTTAGGCAGTAGTCAACCTGACTAATATTTGTCATCACCTGTGAGCTAAATATAATCTGGATTTTATCTACCCCATAGTATTTCTTTAACAGCTTCTCTGATGTGACTTTTTCCTGGAAAAAAAAAATGTTGCTGTCCTTACGCAAAATAAATACAATCTTTCTGTGTTCTTGCCACATTTAGATCTATATATATCTCTGTACACAGAGGCGATATCAGCTTGGGAATTGGCATGCTGAGGGTAAATAAATGAATTTACAGTAAAGCCTGGTTATTGTTTTTAAAGACCTATTGAAAGGAGAAGAGTGTGCTTAATTTTCTCCCATAATCTCATTTCAAGATGTGCAGCTCAGAAGGGTCTGTCAGAGAGGGCCCGTAGTTTTATCTCTGCTCTGCAGTGCACAAGCTGGAGGACAGACAGGTCTTTAACCCTCGGCCACGGCCACGAGGAGAGGCCGTAGGCAGTGCGGGTCCCAGGGCGCTGCTCCCTTGCGCGGCAGCGGAAAGGGCTGCTCCCGGGCCCTGTTTGCTCTGCTCACCACACCCCTGCTCGCTGCCCGCCGCCGTCCCAATCGCAGCGGCGGCCAGGCCTGCTTCCTGGGGAAAACAATAGCCCTGGACGACACGACACGCCACGACACGCCGTAGCCCCGGACGACACGACACGACACGACACGCCGTAGCCCCGGACGACACGACACGACACGACACGCCGTAGCCCCGGACGACACGCCGCCGCGGAGGCAGCGGGACCACGGCCGCGCGCCCGGCACCCGCGGGGGACGCTGCTTCTGAGCGTAGCGGGGCGGCTGGTAACGGCGTGTGCAAAGGACTTACTTGAAGGACATCAAATTAGGGGACGCTTCTCTGGGAACCGTCCGGAAAAGAATAAGCATGGACATGATCACCAAGGGTTTATGTTAGCGTGAATTTCGACGGGGAAGCTAGTTTGTAAATCTCCAGCTGTCTCAGGATTTGAATCATGTTTTTCTTTATTTGCACCAAGGGGTACTATTTTGTTGCAGTAAATATTTTCATTAGGCAGTGTTTTCAAGGACTGTATGCAGGAGCTAAGACGTCAGTTCTTCAGTTTCTTTCACCTCACCTAGGAAATACCCGTGACAGCCACAGCTGACGTTATTTGTGTATAATGGTGCGAGAGTCAATCCGTCCCTCTGCAAACAGAGGCTCTATAGCAGATGTCCCAGGTGCTTCCCAGCCACTATACTGGATCGTAGCCAAAACGCCACGGAGGGCCCAGCACTTCCACGTGCAAACGGTTTTGTGTTCACAGCGTCTGGTTAACAAGTGCCAATGCAAGTTAGGTGGGAGCAGCATTGCTGTCCTTCGAAAACCTGGCTGCCAGTGACAAAAATTTGCGATACTTTCTGGCGTAGCAAGACACATCCATTGGATGGGTGCAGAAAACTCTGTAGCGAGCTATCTGGGACGTGTACCAGCTTCCAAAATAGGAATGATCTTTTTCTTGCTCCAGATGGAACATGTCTGGTAGCCAGGCTCTGGTCACTGCTGTTGCCCCGTGCTTACAGGCGTGAGGTGCCCTGCGTCCCGTTGCTTATACCGCCCTCAATTAATCCAATATTCCAAAGATCTACCTCATTAATACAGGTTAGAAATAATTTTCCCTAACTCTTACAGTTTCCAAGGGAATCTCGGGTGTACCTTGGGAAGGTTCTCCCTCCCTGCTTCCATCCTTCCGGATCAGATTATATCTGGCTCCGTTGCTTTGTCAGCCTTTAGATAATTTACTGTTCCCATCTCTTCCAGCATGATCTATATGATCCTCTCCTGGGACATTTTAATGTGTGGAATAAACTCCCCCATCTCCCACACTGAGGCAGATCGTTAACTGTAGCCAAATCTACCCTTTTTCTCAGTAAATTATCCATTACTGTCTCCTCCTTCCTTTCCTTGGTTTTAACTAACAACCTCATGAAATGTCTGACTCCTTGCTTTTTCTAGGGAAAATTTTTAAACAAAACCACATTCAGACACAGAGAGAGGCACAGACATATACACACAAAACACGAACAATGCACGCTCACAGACAACCAACAGCGTGCTCACAGAGACAGGCTTCTACAGAGACACAGTGACGTAAATCAACACCCAGAAGCATTTATTAAATTACCCAGATATATACACAGAGAGACAGGCAGATGGGTTAAGGCTGCAGTTTTGCTGGTGGATGAACAAAAACAACACTTAAATGCCCACCGGAGAGTATTTTGGAAAAGCAGGGGCAGTAGCAGCACCAGATATTAAAGGTGATACCTCTTTATTCACTTTTTTGGATTAATCGGCCTATCCTAAGAAATGGCAAATGCTGCTGCACGCCAAGTGTTAACCCATCTGCTTCCATAATCAAAATCAGTGTGAAAACAGCATAGCAGTCTTTCCCAAAATCATTGTGTTCCCAAGCGATGAGTGATTCCAGGAATTGCATCCCTAACTCCTGCTTTTGATTGCTCTGGGTAGCCCCTGCCTTCCTTTTTTCTTTCTTAAATATATGAAAACAAACTAATGAGCCTGCCACGATTGCCATAACTCTCCTTTGGATATTAATTTACAGGTGCTCAAATCCATTAACACAGAGCTGGTTCTTTGACCTTGAAATGGCTTCCTTCCCAGCGGGCTGTATCCTGTGCGGCTTAGGAAATGGATCACTGTATTTCTTGTGTACATTCATGTGAAGAATTATTCCCAGAACTGCAGCTACACAGCACCTGCTCTATTGACTACACTTCTCCCTGAACGCCCACAGTCCTCGGGGTGAGGGGCACTAGGAAATACTGCAATTCAGTCATGGCTGGTACTTGGTTACCCCCGCTTACTGCTAAGCTAACTGTAATCTCCATATGATATCCAGATGATGTTGAATCGTGGGATTCACCTAAATCTTCAGTATGCTTATACCAAATTATCATTTGTGTGATACGATGCCTTTAAACACTCCCTGTTAAACCAATTCTGCTACCTCTACTTGCCCCTTTCCACGTGGTACATCAGTCCCACTAACTTCACCCAACAGTTTCTTCATTCCTTGTCCCACTGTTAAAATTTGGATATTGTTTAGAACCGTTCTGATCTTTGGGAGGCCGAGCCCCAGCCGGGTGTGCTCACGAGCAAGACCTGGCGCGCACGATGCCTTCCTCCTGCCGCTGTTGATGATGATAGCCCAGCCCGACCCCACAGAGCGCTCCTTGCCGGGACCGGCGCCCGCAGCTCCTCCCTTTCTTCCCGTCACCTGTGTGGATGTGGTAAACAAACGCCGACTGATACCTGCGCTGGTGCAATTTGCTGGTGGGGTTAACCGGTTCGCAAGTTGTTTTTCACCGACAGCTGTACCATCCCTCGTGCTCTCAAAGTCCTACTAAAGGCCTCAAGAGCTTGTGCTGGATAGGTGATTCTTCTTCTGTGATCTTATATTCTTCTGCGTTGCATCTTCAAGTTTTCCACAGTGTCAATGAAAAGCTTGATCAAGATGTACTCCTTTTAGCCTCCTGCTTTCATGTTATGAAAGAATAGCCTTATACACTGGAAGGCAAATTGATACAGCATAGAAAATGTCTCCATTTTGCAATCTTGTGGTAGCCCAGAAATTCTGATTTTTGTGGTCAGCCACAGCCTTGGGCATTACCAAAGCTACATGCATTTCTTTGTCTGTTTCTCCCCCTTTTCTTTTTCTGGTTACGATGTTTGAGGCATTTATTCTAGCTATATAGCTAGTCTGTCCATGTGGGTGAAAGCCACCATTACTGACCATCTGCTCTCTTCACAGAACTCTCCAGTGTCATCTTCTTGCTCTGCCGCTTGTCATCTGGGGACTGTCCTAAGCGAATCACTGCCATTCCCTTACTTGCTGTTCCCCCTTGGACTGTGGTGCCTCCAAGGATGTTATAGTTCCAAGAAATCAGCCATGCTCAGCTGAGGGACAGGTGGAAATTGTTAATATATTAAGGTGTGTAGTTACCAAAGCACACCCAAACAACCAATTTTTTTAGTTGTATCTGGGAATATAAAAACTGTGAGAGATAACAGAATGCTAAACTGATGCTTCTTTTTTGTCCTTTATATTTGTTTCCTTAGACTTCTTAGGCCAGGGACCATCTTACATATTTGCATAAGGTGCTTTGCACAAACAAGCCAGGAGCACTAGATGATGTGCACGGTCATTGGATGGTAGTTCTTACTTCAACTTTTAACCCTGCTCATATTAAGGTTATGTTGGAAAATGACTGAGGACAGTTGGGAGAGTTTCATCTGCCTTTTGTGTAAGATACTTTATTGAAGTTACCGTAACACAGGAGTTTAATAATAAAAACAAGAAATAAGGATGTTATTTTATCTTCTTTTTCTTGCTCCATGACAGTTCCTCACCAGTGAATTTGAAGATACTAATCCTGTTAATAGTTTTAATGCTCTTTCTCACTCTGCATTTTTTTTCCTGATCTTTTCAAAAATAATCTAAGTTCTTCAGCATTTCTTCCACTTCTGATTTCACTTCCCTGCTGTGTTGTTTCAGTGAATGAAAATACACTTCCCTGATTTTTGGACTACCTTTTTCCTTCTTAGTTGGTTCTCCTCTGTTTTGGAGAAACTTCACCTTGCTATGACAAGTTTACAGCTCTGCATGATCTCCCTTTTCCCTTCGTTTTAATTCTTATTTGCGTTATGAAGATATTTTATAAGTGTTAAGTCCTAGTAGTGCATTCTGGACTGAAGAGCACGCACTGTTTCGAATGACTGGTAGGACGTAACCTACTGATGAAACAGCAAATATCAGCTGGGGGGTGGGAGGATGAGGTAACACTAATGCAAACAGCTTAACAGAAATGGTGGCTTTTCACCAAGTGCAGCCCAATGAAAGCTTTTTACATACGTCTTGACAGAAGTAAGCACTAAAGGAAAAAGGGATGGGAGCCTGACAAGGTTTGTTGGGAGCTCTTTTTCCAGGGATTTTCCCACACCTGGGCATGTTGGTAGCCCTAGAAAAAGGCAGAGGTTGGTGGAGACTTATGACTGCTGTCATTAGGGGTAAATGTGTGGGGATGACAGCTGATATCTTAGCTGCACTGATAGGGTACAGTAAAGCAGAGAAAACCTTTCAGGCTTTTCCCCCTCCCTTTGTATCTTCTGCTTCCTTCCTATCCACTTGTCTGTTTATTTTAGATGCCTCCGTGTTTCTGTGTGTCCAGTTCAGACTTAGACTTGAGATTATAGACTTCAGACTTCCTCTTTCTGCTTAAATAAATTCCTTCACCCCAGCAAGTCTGTTACTGTTCCTTATATTCAGATGTATTTTACCTCCTTTGTACAGTGCTTCATCCTTACAAAATGTACTAGTATCACAGCAGGTAGGAGTCAGACTGGAGTGCTGTTCAGAGCAGCAGATGGCAGGCTGCTTCTAGCAATCGATGCCATCGGCTTCATCCCACATAGTCCTGTATCAGAACATCTGATGATAACAGGTGGGAAAAAAGTATGATTTCTGCACCCTTACAAGTGTGCGTTACGCCAGTAAGGAATCAAAAATACCTTTGTCACTAAAGTCTGTGTGGAGTGCATTTAGCCCTTTAATGTAATGTGTATCAGATGGGAAAGCAGGAACACAGTGACTGAGTAGTGCTGGTAACAGTAGAAATTGGAATGTCAGAGACTGAGATTTACAAGTTCACATCCAAGTCTGACTTTCCGTCTTACTATTCTACCTGTGAAGCTTTCCTCCAAAATAAAATAGGTTCAGACAGTGAGTGATGAGAAATTTGGGGAAAAGGAAGAGATGCTGGTAAATGCAATCTTAATTTTATGTAAGTATCTATGGTCGAATGGTGCCCTAATCAAGCTCTTCTTTCCCATAAAGTGTCTATGAAACTGCTCCTTATAGGGTGTTTTTTTTAAAAAAAGCTTTATCTAGTTAGGTTTTAAATGTCCACCATTCCTTTTGGGAAACAATTCTGTTTCCCAGAGTTTTATGGATCCTCCTGACACAATGGCAATGAACAATCGCAGGCCTTTTAGCATTATTGATGCAGCATCTCTTTTATGTTTTATATGTTTGCTCAAATTTGTTGTATTCCCCAGTTTCACCACAGAATAGTTTTAAAGTATTTTTAACAATGCAGCATTGTTATGAAAATGAGCTGACTAGTGAGTCTGATAGCAGGAATTTGCTCTGAGTCAACAGCAGCAATTTACAAGCATTGACTAATGAATCCCAAAATGCGCACAGCACCTCGTGAATAAGGCAAGAAAGCTCCATTATCTGTAATATGCATCAAGGATTCAAATATCAGAGGCACAAATGCCATATAAGAAGCTGAACGGATAGTGAATCCAAGCTGGGAATTCCTGGTGCTCGCTTCTCTGGTTGGAAAAAAAAAAATGTATTTCACAACTCTGTACAGATGTCTCTCAGGGACATGTTGACCAGACAATAGCAGCTTTTTTTTTTTTTTTTTTTTTTTTTTTAACAGAAAGCACTAATGTGGTAGGCCCGTACAGCCTCTGAGAGAAATTTTCAGTGAGAGACAGTAAAAGCAGATTTCTTTTCTGCCTCTTTGATTGGACTAGGGAAAGAGTTTACTAGAACATCTGTTAATATTCTAACATTCTGTAAAATAATTTAGGAATAATTCAAAGGTGGAGTAAGGGCTTATTTTATTCCTTTTTTCTTTTTTCCTCTCCCCCTTTGAAAGTGTATGACAAACCCAGCTGGGGCTAATCTCCTTTGGGGAGAGTGGTCTCTCCCCTGTACTTGAGACATCTCAATATCCGTATCTGGCCCTTGCCACAGCTGCTCCTTCGCCCCCCTCGTTTAGAGTGTCATCTAATCCCACTGCATGGATTTACTCTCATGCAAGGTGCCTTTAGGCAACACTTCTCTTCTGCGTAGGTTCTGGCATCTCACATGCTTTCTCGAGGGTTTTCCAAGCCCCCTCTCCTAGACAACCTGTGTTATGGGCATTGAGAAGTACCTATTAATGTCCTGTCTTCTTTTCCTTCAGAATATCACCTTGGTTTTGTTTTAACACATGATTATAAATGGGTGATACCAAGTTTAACTGCCAGTGCTTCTGCTTTGGCACCCAGGAGGGACCTCCTGCAGAACACTTGGTGGCCTTGAGTGTAGACAGGCAAGAGACGAAATATTGGAAAGGCAGGAAAAGTGTGGTTTTTGAGACTGGAGTCCCAGCTGGAATTTGCAAATGGCTGTGTTTATGGGCCTTCCTGGTTTTACAGGCTTATAACTGAGCAGATGAATATTCTTGCTTCTAATACAGATCACAACCTAACTCGCTTTGAGGTGGAGGAAAAAAGAAGTCTGAATCTACTTCTCTATCTCTGACCCAGAGCCAGTTCTCTGGCTAAAATTGCATGGTGGGGATATCCCAATTTTTCCAGTCTACAATCTCTTTCAGTAAATGATACTTCTATTTACAAAATCTCATTTAAAGGAAAATAGGAGTGAATAAGAAAAAAAGAGCAAGATAAAAAGAACTGCAAATGAGACGGCAAAGTTTAAGAACCGGGCCCTGGACTGGCAGGCGGATCTTAGGTCTCTCCACCATTGACCTCTCATCAGGAGGAAATGCCTTCACCTCCGCCAGCGTCCCTGTTTGTCCCTGTTAGTCCAAAACTCTTGTTTTGGTCTGATTACACTGATATTTCTGCAGAAGAGAATTCTCTTTCTCCCTTTCCAAATTTGACCTGTACCTATGGGTCCTGACTTAGGTAGAGCTTCCATTTGGTAGTAATATCAACAATAATAAATCAACCACTCAATTTTCACTTCCAAAGCCTTTTTTTTCTGTTCTAAGCATCTGGCAAATGTTTAAGCATAATAATTATTGGGACTGTTCAGCATGGAAATGAAGTGTTTCACAGACAAACTCATAAATTTCTGAATTATTCAAAATTGATAGCATGCCCATGAATACCTTGTGAGTAGCTAAAGATGTACATTTTCATTGAGATGCTATTCATTATGAATTATTTCCTCAGTGTTTATTATATAAACAAAGTATGTCCCTCCTTCAAGATAAAATTCTGATTGTGTTTGCTCTTAAAAATTAGATTCCTAGGAGGAAAAAAAAATGCTGGAGCCCCCAAGCATCACTTTGAAATATAGCCAAGCACGTATACCTGAAGTGTCTACAGGGCTGCATGGAGCCAGAAGAGGAAGTTTGGAAAAACACAAAGCCAGAAAGGCAATTCATCCACCTTCTGCTTGGTGTAATTTATATGGGATATGAGAAGGGGTACTAGTTTTACTGTGTTCAGCCTTGGGTCACATAGCACCCATTTGCTGCACCCTGGAAGGTAAAATGCATTTCAGCAGGTTGTGCAGCAAACAGAGTGTTTCAATTTCACTTGTCTAGACAGGGTTTTTGGTTGCCCCATTCTGGCAGGCAATGTGAAATTTCCTACCTTGATCATATCTTTATGTGCTGAGTTTACTTCAGAGAGAACACCTGCAGCCCTGAGAGAGTAAATTCAGTGAGAGCTGCAAACGCTCAGTACCTCTGAGGGTTTGGACCTCTGTCCTTGACAAGGGTTGCTAGCAGTGGCACTGCCTGGTGTGCTGTGCTTTTGTAATATCTTGCTGGATTTCAACACTTCCAGACTGTGAATTTCCAGAGGTATGGATCCTCTCAGGTAACGCTTGTATGTTGATGGCTATATACCATATACAGCTTTGCTTTTTTGTTACCTCCTGCGGAATGTGCATTCAAAACATCTGTGCTAATTTGCCAGGAAATTCACTTGAAATCACCAGACTTTTTATATATAGTCTCCCCATTAGCAAACAGCTGTCAGAGATGACAATTACAGTAGATTTAAAGCAGTGGTTTGAACAGGTGGCTAGTTTACACAGACTTTCACCAAAATAATTACATTGGTTGCAGTTCACACTTACTGAAGTGTTGGTACAGGTCATGTGTGTGCGAATACTCCTGCTATTGTCACTATTTGTACCAGAACAGTGCCTCGGGTCAAACAAGAACAGGTCTTCCTTGTACCAGGCATCCTAGGAACTCTCAGAAACTGCCAGCTCCTGCAGTAAAAAGCTTACATCAAAATAAAGGTGTCCTTTTAAAATTTAGTTTAAAAGTTTTTTTCTTTTTTAACTGCAGGTTCACCGTTATTTACAGGTATGAGTAGATCTGATTTTATTTCAGTGTAATGTGTGTATCATTCATCTCTAGCAGTAGTATGGTATACAAAGCTTTGTGGGAACTGCTTGTGATGGTTAGTGCATAATGGCCAGTCAGTTTGCTTAAGACCAGAAGGTAAGTAATTACCAGTGCTATGAGATAGCGTCAGTCTGAAAAGAGCTTTATACAAAAGAATTTTTTCTTACCATTGGTTGTATCATTTATGTCATTAAATGAGTATATTTCTTCTAACCTTAGCCAAATTGCGTAATTCAGTGCATCATACTATAAACTGGCACTTGAGAGTACTCTGCAGACTTCCTAGGTTTTTATAAATAATTTTGATGCTAACATCCAACAAAAGTATTCATAGAATTTGATAAGTAATTGATGTGTTACTAAAATCTTCCTGAAAGTGTTTAAATAGCAATTCTCTTGTCAAATGCATGCCTATTTCAGCACAACTGCTTTGTAACCTAACACGTGATGGACATCGTCACAGGGATTGTGGTCCATCTAGTCACGTATTCTCTTTGCGAGCACTCAGTACAAAAGGTTTTGTGACAAAAACTCCCAGACCCTTCCAGTGACAGTTCACCTCTCAAACAGATAATTCGTGTGACTCTAAATACTACCATGAATATCAGATGAAAGCATTTTCTGTAGGGCAGGCTCATGACTCCAGTCATAACTGCTGGCACCTCTCTCAGCATCATGATCTCTCATTTGAGAACTATTGTACTAAAAGAAGCTGCTAGAGACTCAGCTGCAGATATAGTCTGGGAAATAATCTGCTTGTCATGGGTACCATCTCTTTCCCAGTCTCCCTAAATTAGAGCTGGGTTTAAACTTTGAAATATGAGGTTTTATACTTTCTCTAAACATTTTGCTAGCAGCAGGTAAAACAGCCCTGTAAATCCCTTCTAAATTCTTGACCTCAGCAATAGCCAGTGTAATGAGTTCCACAGTTTAATGGCACCTACATGTATTCTATACAATGTAGTTTTTTTTTTTTGGTCCTAACCTGCTTGTTCAAATCAGGAAATTGGAAATGAGATCTGAGTTCCATTACTACCTTTGCCAGCTGAGGGAGGGAAAAAAAAAGAAAAAATGTGGATAAATTTTATCATCTCTCTCTGTATGGCATCCATATTGCACACAGCATTACAGAGCTGTTAAACAGTTTAAAGGTCTTAAAGGGAGCTTTTTTTGTTGTTTTTCTTAAATAACTGTTCTGCCTCTTGGATTACTGGAGGATATTCAACCCCCTGCTCCTTGCAGTACTGCCTAGGTGCCCCCGCTCGTCCGGGACCCTCGCACCGACGGGTGCTCCAGGGCAGCGTTTCAGCTCCCCGTACTTTCCCAAAGCCGGAGGGAGGGGAACACCACCGGGGCTGCAGCGAGTGGCGGGTTGGGAGCTTTATTGCTGTTCTCAGCAATGGTTGCACAAGAGCCACCGCACACCGAAGATGCTCAAAACTCAGCCCGTGAGGCGCCGTCAGCTCGGGGCTGCCCGCCTCCCGCAGCCGCCAGGGCGAGGCGGCCACTTCCCGCCGCGGGGGCCACGCCAAAGGGAGATTCACCGAGCCAAAAATCGCCTTTCCCCCCGCCCGTTCTCCAAGAGACCCCCCAGCCCGCGCCGCGCGGCGGCTCCCCTCACGGCGCGCACCGAGGCAGGCAGGGAGCGGGCGGCCTGCGCGGGTGCGCAGGTGCGCGCACACCTCCGGGCGGCTCCCCCCGGCCTCCTGCGCGCCGGGGGCCGCGCTGCCCCCAGCCCCCCGCGGCCCCGCCGGCCTCGGCCTCAGCCTCCCTCCCCGGGACGGCGACGACCACCGCGCGACGACACCGCAGCCGTGAGGAGACGGGCGGGGGGGGAGGGGCAGGCTGAGCCGCCCAACGGCCGGGGGCCGCGGCGCTTCCCGCGCACCTCACGCCGCCGCCGCTGCCCTCGGCGGCTCCGCGGCCATTGACGTCAGGGAGGGCGGCACGTGACCCCGCCGGAGCCAATCGCGTGAGGCCGGAGCCGCGCCGGCGAGAGTCTCTCGGCAGCGCTCTCTCCGCGCGCCTCCTCCTCCTCCTCCTCCTCCTCCCGCGGCAGCGGCGCGCACGGACACACACTCACACACGCACTCACACACACACACACATACGCGCGCGCGCACACACACACACACACACACACACACACGGACACACACACACCCCACGCGCGCCCCCGTCCCCACGCAGGCACACAGCGGCGCACACACGCACCCACATACATGCACACACGCGCCCGCCGCCGCACGCACTCGCGCACACGCCCCGGGGGGAAGGAAGGAGCCGCGGCCGGACGCCCCGCAGCCCCCGCCGCCGCCGCCAGGAGCCCCCGCCGCCGGCTTTTGTCTGCTGCCCCCGCCGCCAGCCCACCCTCCGCTCCGCTCCGCGGGCAGCCGCCCGGCAGCATGGATGTGGCGCTCTGAGAGCCGCCGGAGGAGCCGGGCAGAGCGGAGCGGGGCGCCCGCCGGAGGGCAGATTTTGAAGTTTGAATAAGGATCTTTTTTATCGCTTCCCTTTCCCCCCTCCCCTTTTTTCTTTTATTTTTTCTTTTTTTTCCCCTTGTGGCTGAATCCCTTCCCCCATCTTCCTTGACAGTTTTTTTTCCTTCAGCGTTTTTTAATCTGCTGTGTGGGGTTGGATTTTATTTTTTTTAAAATACCTATCTATCTAGCTAGCTCTCCTACCTATAGAAACCTTCCTCTTCGAGGCGGCTAGCGCTAAGCAAGATACAGACCCGCAGGCTGCTATGGATTTTAACGGCAGCTCTGGTGGGGGCAGCGATCACAGACAGATAGAGGAGAGCAAGCCATTGCTGGGTGAAATGTCTGCGACGGAGGGGAATAAAATGGGTGCTGCTCCGTGCCGGCGAGCGCTGCTCCACTGCAACGGCATGAGGTACAAGCTGCTGCAGGAGGGGGACATCCAGGTGTGCGTCATCCGGCACCCCCGGACATTTCTCAGCAAGATCCTCACCTCCAAGTTCCTGCGGCGGTGGGAGCCGCACCACTTGACCCTGGCGGACAACAGCGTCGCCTCGGCCACGGTAAGCACCGGGCCCGGCGACGGTGGGGGCCCGGCCGCCGCGGCCGTTGGCGCTGAGGGGCCGCCGGCGGCCGTTGGTTGTGCCGCGCGCGGCCGTTGGCGCTGAGGGGCAGCGGCGGCCGGCGCGGGGCGGCCGCGTGTGCGGGAGGACAACTCGGAGGGAAATGCGGGCTCTCTGTGGCAATTTGTGCCGGGCTGCCGCTCGTGAGCGCTCCCCAAGCGTGTCCCTCCCCCTGAGGTGTGTGTGGGGAGGGGGATGTGCGGGTGGGGGGGCTGCGTTTGGGTGAATCCTGAAATGCCGTGTGGGTTTGTTTTTTCATCTTTATAATCCTAGCGATGGTTGATTTTGTAATTACAGCCTTTTTCTTTTTTTTTTTTTTTTTTGAGCAAATGATTTTTTATTGCTTTTTTCCACCTCTTTCCCTGCTGGCAACACAAGACTGACATGAAATTAAGCTTGAGCAGTTCCTTTCTGAAACCGAAGTCTGCGATATGTGCACTGACATATTGGCGAAGTTGGAGGTGGGGAAGGTAGAGGATGCTTTTAATTTGAAAGCAAATGCTTGGGTTTTGCACGGCAACTACCGTGCTGTGGTTCAGGCCTTGTTTTGGGTTCTGATTTGGCGGTCGCATATCCTGCCCAGACACTGACAATGTGATCTTAAAATATGGAGATTCCTGTAGGGTTTTTCCTTCTAATGGAAAATAATGCAAGAGAAAAACGTAAGGTGGTAATATCAACATTACAAGAAATGTACAAAGGCAGATGCAGTCTTTAAAAATGTGATTTATATTTACATGTATACTTAAAATTTCAGTGGGCAATATTACTGGAACGTTTATAGTATGAGATGTGACGACACCCAGATTTAGTCTGGTAGCAATTAACACAGCTCACAAAACATGTTTTACACCAATTTATAACCACACAGTTCAGTTACGCTCGTTTTTGATTTATATGTAAATATCTCATTTTTGTGAATGGTTTCATTCTGGCCTTCCTATAGGACGCTCATGACATGAGAGGGCGAATTGGCTTTTATGTAGGTTTCAATTAATGGTGGATTTAAATGGGTTTCAGCCAGGCTGTGATGTGCTCGGAGGCTGTTTTTTTTTCGTTTGTTTGTTTTACACTTTGATATAGAGACACATAATATGTGTAAGTGTCTTTTCTGCATCATACTCTGCTACAGCCTATTCAAAGCAGGTTTTCAATGCGAGCTGCTTTAACCTTCAGGTAGGCCAGCTGCCTGTTCTCACAGAGTTCTTCTTTTGTGCCTGCAAAACTGTCACAGTGAGACCTTCACCTCCTGTTTCCACTGTACTGTTGAGGATGTTTCCAGGGGAATATTTTTCTTTCTTCTTTGAAGGAACTGCTGTAAAAAGGGAGGAGGACGAGTCAATGGAGTGTTGCTGGAGAGTACCTGAAAAGACATGAGCACAAGTAGTTTTTGCAGTTCTTGGTTCTGTTAAGATACCATCAGTGCAAAGGGGAAGTTGAGTATCAGTGGAAATGAGGCATTTTCCTGGCAGTAGCCATAGCTGATTACTTCTGAAAAGAGGAAGAAGATACTGGTAGAGAGAAGCAGGATTATGCTACAGACATTAATCTCTGTAATGTACCAATACTAGACATGAAGTTGTATTTGTACAGGAGACGTTAAAGTCTGCTGTCTGGCAAAGCTGTCATCAAAGAAACATTCTCAAAAAAATTTCTGGAGTCCTATATGGTAGTGCTTTAATTAAAATGTGATGTGCTTTCATTCCTCATTATTTTGGGTATGTAAGTGGCAAGAAGATACCAGAGCACTGTATGTACCGCTGTAGGCTCCATTTTTTTGAGCAGTGCTCTTCGTGCTTGGTCTTGCACCTTATCTTTTTTTTCCAGTGCTAACTCACCAAGTAAATATGATTGTTCACAGAAATATCTGTTCTTTATTATTTCAAGTACTGTCTTTGATTTCCAGAGAGTAACTAGGGGACAAGGATAAGATCCACGTTCACTTGTTGCCTGAATGTGTGGCTATGTTAAGCTGTTATCTTTCGCATCAGATGTAAGATACCTAGCTTTTACCCTCTCTTGGAGCTGAGAAGGTGTGATTTAAGCAGAATATACAGTAGTTAAAAAAATCCTAAGTGGGAGATGGACACAATGCCAAAAACTCCTGAAAACCTTGGTAGATATTTAAATATAACTAGCTTGCTTTTCAAGAGCTGTAGAAAAATATCCATATGTTCCATTGAAAGTATGAGCACTGGGAGAATTCAGTAGCTCTGATAACAAAGTCATTTTTATATGTAGTGCTTTCTACAACCAGGGTGCTTTATGAACAGCCACTAATTAATCTTCACATCATCCCTTTGCAAATCCTCTGGCATGACGAGTTTTACTGCATTCTATACAACATGAACAAAATTGAACAGGGAAATAACATCACTTCGTTTTGCTTTTGAAAGCAAAAGTTATAATGACAGCTAAATCTAGATCTGGGAAATTATGTCCATGAGTACTGTGGATAAGTTATTTGTTGATTCTAGATGCTTGCTATTCTTTGTATGGGCACCTGATACATATACTCGAATTAAAGTCTTTGCACACAAGCTCTTTCGTGTCATGTCTGGGCTGCAAAATAGGAATTAGCATTAGTTTGTGTGTGGATTATTCATATGCATTTTTTTCCACTGATAGACACTGTATGTGCCCACATATAAATATCATTAATGAGACCCTACCTATAATTTCTTTTACAAGAGGTAACAACTTCTGTTGTTTAATTAGGCAGTTTTATGTTTTGTGTCTGACAAGATAGTTTTCATTAGCGGAAGTACTGTGCAAGAATGTAAAGGAGGAAGGGTTTAGGCCATCTTATTTTAGTAAAATTTAAGGAGGAAAAATAATTTTCCCTACAAAAGGCTTTCATAACTTTATCAGAAGTGACTATTTCAATTAAAATAACCCTGTATGAATCAAAAAACATTAATAACATTAATTATATTCTGAATTAGTATTCATGCTCAACTAATAAAAAATAAATAAAAAACATATTAGCTCTTACAGTGGAGAACACCTTACTTTAGGTGTTTAAACCTGAGCTGATTTACGTGTTGTTTCCATTGTTTGCTTCACTTTTCTCATCTCTCAAAGAATAAGTTACTCAAACATAGTACAATTTCACTATTACAGTTTCACCACTACACATACATCTTGTATAGGCTTTTATTCTGGTGCTGGTAAGTGTTTTTTTTTGGTATAAGGAAATACAGATCTGTAACTTTTTTTTTTTTTTTTAAATATTAAATGCCAAAGTAGGAAGTTTCGATATTTACAGACAACAGCTTGCTTGGGGATGAACCTGACTTTCTCCCCCATGGGAGAAATTATGTTTGTTTTTATAAACACTTATCAAATCCAAATGTAGCGCCCTTGTTAATTTTTTTTTTTTAGTAGGATCTGTCCTTGCACAGCTTGAAGGGCAGTGATAGTAAAAACAAAGACAGAAATAAAATCCAATTTAATACTCCTTTTGTGAGTTGTTGTGTGAAGAAGAAGCTGGTGCTGTTTGCAGCAAAAAATGCTAAAATTCAGTTGGAAATAGCTTAAAGGTGGCAGCCATAACTGAACTTCTGTGCTTTTAATATCCTTTTGCCTTGTCCCTTTCATGTCTCTGCTCTTTTCTCTTTTATTCTGTTTATTGCACCAGTTGGGAGCAGATGCTTGGGACAATGGTTCTTAAAGTATTGGGTTACAAGAAAGACTTGCACGATGTATGTGCAGCAGAAAAAGAATAAATAAGCGATTAATTTTCACTAGCTCGGGATGACCTCTCTAATTCCCATCTGGGAAGACAGGACATAATTGAGACCATGAAGTTACTCATTAATATCCCTCAAGGAGGTGGAAACTTTGGCTTTTTATGTCCTTTTCACATTTCTTGGCTTCGCCTTTATGGGTAAGGTTAATATAATATAATGTAATGTTATAGTCAAAGCTGATGACAGCCCTGAAAAGCTTTGAGTGTCTTTTAAACCTTTTTCAGTGCAAAAATGATGTGTGAGGACAATATTTTATTGACAAAATAGCTAATCAGAAATACTTTTAAAACAAGAATGTAAGTAGATGAGGAAACTGCATTTATGGTTTTTTTGCTAGAAAAAAAATCATACACAATATTAAATGTGGCATGGCAAAATGATATGTTTTAAATAAGACAAGTGGAATAGAGAATCGTCTTCTAATTGCTTTTTAAAAATTTCAGTAATTCTGCTACTACATGTGTTTCAGCATGCTATTACATGTTCTTTTCCTTCCTTCTTGTTGTAAAGATAGAGCAAAAATTCCTATCAAGCAAGACCTTTGTTTACTTTAGCACAGCTTCCCATTAGTTAGAAAAACATGCTTTTAAAAATTAAATTTCCCTTGAAAAACAGTTAGCTCAAGTGGGAAATATTATGCAGAACTCAGAAGTTTCAAAACAGTCTTATGAAGAGATTTTTTTTAAGGCTTTCTTGAAAAAGGAATGCCATACCATTACCCAGATTCTAAATAAAATGATGTTTTTCTGTAGTAGCAGTAGTAATAATAATAAAATAAACAGTCTGTTCAACAAACCAAATGCTGACTTTTACGTCCTATGCTATTGATTGAACTCTGCAAATGTGAGTTAAAACTGGCTTAATTGGCCCCCTTCATACATATATACAAATAAATATGAACGCTTAAATAACCAAGCACTTTAAGGGAATTTCTTTTCAATCCACTGTAAAAATGGAATGCTAAATTACAATTTTAAAATAATATTTTCTTTGTTTTGTACTTAAAGTGATTGTTCTTGTTTGATAAGAAGTAGTACTTGTAGGTTTTGGGTGTACATGTTTTTGCCTGTTCTGAGTGTCATGTAATATGGGTAACCCTGTTGCCATCTATCAGATATTTTCTTCAAGCACATCAAAAAGAGCATTTAATGGGGTAATTTGTACGCAACCCATGATATTTTAGAAGTCTTTGCAAATTGAGGCCAAATTACTCCCTGTTATTTATGCTGTTGAAATTTAGATTCCTATTTCAATATTAAAGGATGGCATATATCTGTACTAACAGAACCCATATTTTCCTGAAAACTCAGGGATTTTGTGGGATATTATTCTGTTGTGACAAACTTGTTCTGTTGCTGTTTTAATCCATAGCTACCTGTTTTTTTTTAAAAAAAAAGCTAGAATGATATTTCTTTAAAGTTGTTTAATGCCTATCAAATATACCATTGAGTATATAGTTCCTAAAGTGGTCAAAAAGCACAGCTTATTTATAAGTCAGTAGTGTTAAGGTATGTGTTTATATGTCACAGAGCTTATATAAAATATGAAAACAGAAGCTATATTCATTGATAGAGTGAGAGCTCTTAAGGCTATTAGTGTTAACACCCAGCCAGTAAATTTTACATGTTTAGGACCATAAATAAAAAGGATAGTTAGAAATACTTCTGCTTCATTTTTCTCTTTGGCTGTGGAGTAAAGAGTTGGTGCTAGCCACTACATGGTGGTAATAGTCCCCCTGAGAAAGCTTGTGAATTGCCTTTGGTACTCGATGGGGACCTGATTCTATGTCAGAACAGGGACTGAAGGAGCTCAGCATCCCTCACAGGATTGGGTCCTTGTGGACCTGTGAGATCAGCTTTATTTTTTTATACTGGAACATGGTAGCTAGCGATGGAAAGAGTTTGCTAGATCATCTAGGACGGGGTATGTTCCTTCTAGGAAAGGGTGTACCCAACACGAAAAGAGTGTTTAGTTTTTCAGAGGTAAAAGGCAAAGGTGAGAATCCAAAATGCATTGATGCTCTGATCTACAGGCTTAGGTTTGAATTGTTAGGAAGAGTGGAAAAACAGAGGCTGAAGTCTTGGTCCCACCAAAGTCACTGGTAGAACTGTATACGTTGAGGGATGTTTTGGAGGAAAGAGATGATAGGTTAGTATGTTGGGGAGGAATGATTTTTGGAACTATTTAGTTTATTGTGTATAATTTGATTATATTTTTGAAGTTTGTAAATAGTAGATGAGGTTTAACGCAGTACAACAAAATGGCTTCTCTGATTTCCTTTTATCTTCTACGTTAGTAAGCATAACTGAATTACATAGGCATTTACTTATCTCCCCACATAGGATTTATGAAAGAAGAGATCTACCTCAAATAGTTCAAGCATTCTAGAGTCTTTAGAAGTAATTAAATTGTGGGTAACATGGGTAGATTGTGGCATGTTTATTAGTGTTTTGAGCATTGCTAGTTGCATTGGTTTTGTCCTGTGTCTAGGTGATTATAGATATGTGGTGTTTAATTCTATGTATGTTTGATGATGATTGATATATTGGCATGTGTAATCCGTATAGAGTGCTTGTGCTTATATGTGCACTGAATAAAAAACTTGTTTGCACTGTCTGATGATGCATAGTCATTGGCAGCAATGCTGTCTTAGGTAGTCCTGCCCTGTGCCATTCACTTCTGCATCTGTACTCCTACTGTATCAGTCTGTCTTTTGTACAAGAGTAACAGTTTACAGGGTTGAATCTGTGTGTACTGGATTGGGCCACACTCTCTGTTTGAACTTTTTGCGTATTTGTTGTCTTCTTTTAGCTGGCTCAAGGATCTGATCAGTTTCACTGTATAGTCCACCAAACTGTTGAGGAAGAAGAGAGAGGGCAACATGGTAGGATGAAATTGCTGCCAAAAACAATGTATTATTGAATTATTGCATAAAACTTTCCTGTTTTGCACAATATTTTAGAATGCAAGGGCAATACCAGGAAGGGGAAAAGACAATTGAAAAGCATATATTATAGTCGAATGTGCCAAAGCTGAGTGAAGTTTTAGCTCTTGTGGCTGCAGAAAAAAACATGAAAAAGTCAGAACCAGATGCTAAATTAAAAGGTTGTCACTTTATAGGCTTAAAAATCAGGAGAATTTAAAAATATTCTTCAGGCTCTGGCTAAGTGTGGGCATTGTAGTTACTAGTACTTGCACTTCTAGCATTTATAGTGATTTCCTTGACTTTCCTTCTTGGACCATCACATGACTGATGGGATAGGGCCAATAAGGTGGAAAATACAAAAGCAGATAATACATGAGACCACAGGCTGCAGAGTCCAGGGTAAGAGTATATGATAAAGGCTGTTTTTTTTCTACTTCGATCTGAATTTTCTGTATGATTTTAAATAACTTTAAATCTTTTCCCTCTTTTTGAGATACTCAGTAGAAAGGCTTTTGCTGTTCTGGATTTAAGTGTATGTACTAGAATAGATGTGTGCCTGTTACTAAATGAGCTTAAGGAACTTGTCAAGTTGCAATGACTAAAATATGATTTAGAACTATGCTTACTCACGTACGTTCTTGGTCTTGCTCTGTTGAAAGCAGTATGGTAATCTGAGGAAGGGGATTACCATTCATTGTTTATCTGTGAATGGCAGAATATAATGCTCAGAAAGCCAAAAAGGTTCACTTAAAAGATTACTGTGCAGATTTCAGATTGCTTACTGGTTGATAGAGGTGACTGACTCTACCATTAAGCTTGTACAGCTCTATGCAAAATAGAGCCCTAATTTTTTTATTTGATTGACAGATCTCCAGATGTTGAGTAGCCTTCACTTGGATGTATGACTCTTAGGAGAGAGAGGCCTACTTGAAATTTCCCTGTTAGATAGCAACAGCCTTTATACTGATTCTATTGCACCCATTTTATGCTAACATTTAAACATCATTGTCCTGGTGGAAAGTTAGATTGTGATATGACTTCTTTCTATGTGGAAAGCTGTGGCAGCGGAAAAAGAAGTGAACGAAGGCTACTCCCCAGAGGTGATAGTCCTAGCAAGGATAACAGTTAACATCTTCAAGGTGTGGGAGACCTTTGGACAATTCTGGAATTTCATATCCAGGGAAGCTGGAGAAAACGTATGCATGATTTGTTGCAGTGTATTAACATTTAATTATCAAGAAGGATTGTGGTAGGTTAGCAAATGTAATTACCAATAGAGCTAGTTTTTTGTTTAATTCATGGCCGCACACAGCTTAAAAAGTCAAGGTACTGTGGGGCGAAAGTGAGGCAAACTTAGAGCTGTAGCTTGTGCCGATGTCAGTGATTCAGTGAAATGCGATCTGCCTTCCTGCGTGGCCCTGGGTCAGGCTGCACTAGGGTGCACGCCCGTCTCATTGAGAATTCCCGGAAAGGTCCTGCCAGCTGCTGCGGCTCTGCTGGGCCTGCTCTGGCTCCCTTCTGCCTTCTCTTCCCCAGACAATAGAGGTTTATTAAGAAAAAAATGCTGCTCACTGCAGGTTGATGTTACTCTCCCACTTTGATAGAGACATCTGCACTTGCTCTGCTCTTACTGCTTTATAGAGGGAATGTGATTTTGATGCTGAGAGTAGCTGAAACTCTGCTGTGGTGCGTTGTCCGAGCTGAGGCTTGCATGTGGGGGAATCCTCCAGAGGGGTAGCTGCTCCCCAGCCCTGAGAAGCATAGGAAGATGGTACTTTGCTGCTGCTGCTTTTGCTGTCTTACTTGATATTCACATACGTAGCCATTTTCACTTGGGAAGCGGTGGCAAAGCAGGAGGTTGAAGACAAGATAAGCCTTGTATGGGCCCTTTTTGTGTCTCTTTCCCTTTTCTGCCCAGAATTACCAATTATTTCAGAGATAAGAGCTTTTGCTCTTTTCAGAGTATGTTACCGTTTTCTTAAAGCTCCAGTTCCTGTAACTGAGAGATTGCGTGATTTTCTCATTTGAGTGAAAAATTTAAGAGGGAAAATTGCTTTTGCTCTTGTTAAGGAGAAGAATAATAGCCAAGGCTTCAAAAAAAGACAAATAAAAAATGTGTCTAACACTACTTCAAACTCTTGACCCCTGAGCTAATTTCATGATTTTAGGAATGGGGATTTTGAATGCTTGGAACTATCAGAAAAGGGCTTTTGCTTCTTGGATTTCTGGTGCTTAAAGAAATGCTGAATAATATATATATAGTTTTTCTCCTTTTAAAAAATATAAAATGCAAATCTTAGATCACACAGGAATGGATTTAGATTTTGTAAAATTCATTTACAAAGATATTATGCATGGTGCAGTAACTGTTGTCTCAAGGAAGCTGGGATTAAGTTAAATTAGAGATTGTATTTTTTAAGAATACATAATTTTGTATATTTTTCTTAGGCCTGAAGAGAAACTGAGTTTGCAAGAGACAATCAGAAATAATGTTTTTTTTTTTCTTTAAAAATCAGGTATATGTATTTTTGAAGTGTGCAAGTCTACAACCGTCTTTGCATTTTTGTGGATCAGATTTTTGGTGATGTTGAGCCAAATATAAGGCAAAAATTTTGTAAACAAAAACCATTTCATTTTGTATTTCTTTATGGTTACTTAACATCTAACTGAACATACAAATCAGATACATGCATGCCCAGGTAGGTAGTTCAGATAATTTTTAAAAGAAATCTTTGTTTTTCTAAACTTCCTAAAGATAACCATGGCATGTTCCCAGCAGAATATTTTAAACTATATATAACAGATTTTTCTCAATGGTAAAGTTGTGGTGTTATGATGTTTTATGTGGCAATGTTCCTTTCTCCCAGTCTTTGTCTGTTCTGGGTGTTTTGATTATAAGCTTTTGGGATCAGCAGATGTCTCATAACATGTCTGGTTCCTGTTATAAAGGGGTTCTATTGTACCGCGGAGGTTTTTGTTTGCTACTGTAATGCCGTTAGTGCATACTGTGAGCAGGCTATATCTTTGCTATATCTGTGCAAGCACCTAAAATAAGACTAGAATGACTTTGTTCACCATTTTCAGGGAAGGACATTATTAATAGTAAAGTAGAAACCGCTTTTAAAACAAGCATTTCTGAAACATGCCTCGTGGAGTCAACTTGTTAAATCAAAATACAAAGGGTCTATATATTTTTTCCAAAAAATATGAGTGTCTGTTTAACCTTCTGTGAACAAAACAAGGTTTGTTTTTGGCTTTTAAAATAATCAGAAAATAAGATTTTTGAATGACAGGTTAATTAATTTGTTCAATAAAATTTTTGGATTTCAACTTCAGTATGGTTCAGCAGTCTCAAAGTGCTTTATGGTCAGTCTTTTATACATGGGAAAAATGAGAGACAAAGAAATGGAGATCAGACTTTTCAGATGTGTCTGCTATGGTTGGTACGCTTCTAGTTCCTTTTTGGAAGTGGTACACACCTATGGTTCCCAATGGAGTGTCTCAGGTGGGACACCAAGAATCAGTTGCAACTCTTGATAGTATTAACTCAAGTGCCTTGCCATAATGTTCACAATAAATTAGTGGTAGAGTTGAAGCAGAAACAAAGTTTCCTTGCTCTGGCCAGCCACCAGGCCGCATTGTCCTCTTACAGGTTTATCTGAAATCAGGGAAATTGTGACTGATAGCAGAGTGCGACCCATGGTGCCGTTCTCTTCTTACCACCTTCCAGTCTTCCTGCAAGGAAAATACCTGTCGGGGGACCAGGTGCCAATTGTTTTAAGTCTCTTGCCTTCTGCTTTGTGCATGCTGCGCTTGTGTATTCCCCTAATACAATAGTCCTTTCTGACAACCTACCACTTTGCTTTTGCTTTAGTAGCTGTTAAGCTAGATTTTGGAAGTAAAGAATAAGCAGGGGAAACCCTGCCTATGCTGAAACTTTTCAGCATGAAAGTGATCTTGCAAAGTTATTATAGAAGCAGGGCATTGTGGTCCATTTTTGAAAAAGATCAGTGGTTCTCCATACCCTGGATTTAATATTTGAACATTTTGCAGTTGACCCCTTAAATTTAGGAATCACTTGAGAAGAATATGATTACAGAGGTATCTCAAAATATCACAGTTCCACCTACAGTGATACAAACTGTAGAAAAGATAGAAAACTGAAAGTAGGAAGTCATGTGGACACTTAAGTAATTGATCTGTGAGCTGGTCTCAGATGGTGTAAACTGATGCAGCTCTGCTTATTTTTCCTGTAGCTATGCAGTTATTCTAGTTGGGGATCTGAGAGTAGAGTTGTTCTTGGCAGCTTAAAAACACTGTTGTACAAAGGAAGATTTCTTTGCACTAGTTTTTAGAGTGCCAGGCTGAGCATTTGATGTCAGCAACTGAGAGCTGTGACTGAATGGTTTCCTTGGATGCTCTGGCTTCATGATGTTCTGGTGGTAGCTATGGTGTCCTGTCATCTGAACAGTTTGCTTAATCTGTTGCCTGTGAGAAAGAATGCGAGGAGGGGACCAGAACTAAAAAGCCCACTGATTCTTTCAAGAAAAACAGCACTTGCTTCCATTTGCAGCATGGAAGATTTCCATCTACTTCAGTGGACTGTGTTGAATGAGATCCATCCATGAGCCTGATTGCTCAGTAGTCAAATGCCTGTACTTTGAACAAGCATTGTGTGTTGCTTCCTTGCGGAAGATATGTGCTCAATGAAAGAACCATGTCCTTTAGCTTAGAGTGACATAGAATACAGGAATTATTTATGTGTCTGGGGAAAGAGAAGAAACTATGATATGATAAGTGAGGAAAATCTAAACAATTATTGTAAACTGCTACCTTTACTAAAGAGGTTATGGTAGCATGATTATACGATTGGAAAAGGAGCCTCAACTTACTCATTCAGTGCAGGAAGAATATTTCTTCACATGTTCCTTACAAAAGGAATACCAGACTCTGGTTGTGTTGTAACAGCTCAAAGTAGTATTCCCAGTCCTTTTTATTATGAAATACAAGTCGGCCATTTTTTCCCCCAGTATATGGAAGTGAGGAGCATTGATGAAAGCTATTATGAAAGTGCAAATTATTAATCATTACATTGTTTAATTTTTCTTTCAACTCTTTATGGTTCTTTCAGGTCTTCTAACTTATTTGTCACTGCTTTTGTGGTGACTTTGGAGGAAAGTTTTCATATTTTTAACTAAAGAATAGCCTGATATCTAGAAACATCAAACAGCCTCTTCCTCCTCTCTCAGAGGAGCAAATAGCTTGAGTAGAGTCCTGGCACTAAAAATTGCATCTACTTTGCAACAAAGTAACATGAACGCTGAGGAAAACATAAAACTTCTGCTGGCACAGATCTTTGCTGCTTAAGGTGAAAATACAGACACAGCCAACAGGTCTTGTCTCACTGAAAATGCCTTGTTTAAGGTTAGAAAATTCACCTTTTGGAATTGCTGTGAATGAAACAAGAAATAAAGCTGGAAGAGCTTGAAATTAAGAGAAATGTGCAGGACCGGGCATGCACTTTTGTGCTACTTATTAACATACCTCTTCTAGGTAACCATTTTGCTTTTGGAGCCCAGGATTTCCCTGAAGACTCTAATGTCATCTTGCTCACAGTTTTATGGCAGAAAAATTATTGCCATTGAGAAATATTACTACTTAAGCTTCTTTTGGTGCTATGTCACTGCCTCCCTTGAAATTAATCTTCTCTGATCTATTGTAAGTTACAGCAAATGCCCCCAGTGACTGAGGTTGCCTAATGTACTTTAAATCTGGTGAAATCAAATCTGTCGTGGGAGCTGACCATGTATACGGCTGTTCCCTCATGGAGATAGATGACATGGGAAGGTGCTGAGCCCTTCTTGGTGCTTGCCAAATATAGGACATACTCTCTCTTGGTTTTAACCTGTGCTGTTTCTTTGGCTGCAGTGAAGGTTGGTTGACTTTAAACCTGTGGGGAGTCTGGATTGAGGCAACTAACTATTACTCATTTTTTACATGTTGTGCTTGCTGTATGTATTCACTGGTAGTACAGTAGGTCCTGGGTGGACTTGGAGGGGGGAGGAAGGGAAAGAAAGGAAGCCATGGTTTGAAACATTTAAACAAAGCAGCTTAAACCGAGAGATCCCATCTGTATGCTGCAGCTGAAAAGGGAAGTCTTTGAGTTAGTGGCTGAAGCATGCTTATGACTGGGGCTTTTTGACTCATCTTGTAAGGATGTAGTCTGCAGCGTAGCTTCTTAATATGGTGTAAACATGTCCTTCTGGAGCAACCCACAGTGTTTGTGAAGCCTGCATCATGTAAATAGTGGAAACTCTTAAATTTGATGGGTTACCTGTTTCCTAGTGCCTTTTAATTTATCATACCCACTTTAACTGAGATAAAGATGTGATGCTGTGTTACGTTGCCTAGATTTAATGTCAGGGATTTTGAATGTTGTCTCTCTTTGCTTTTCGATTTTCTGAGCAGAAGTAGGAGAAATGAAGTAACCTGTGCATTTTTCTGCCTGTACGCCGTGTACCTGTAGATCTTTTGAGAGCTGCTGTCTTGAGACTCTTGTGTGTGATCTAAGACTCTTGCTGTGCTCAGATTTCAGGTTACCAGATATTTTTTTTTTTGCATTTATAAGAAAAGCCTGTACAAACAATGTTCTGCTGTTTCCAAACACTGCAAAGTTTTCCCCTTTGCTTCCTGTTTTTGTAGCATGTGTTTGTGAAAAGACCTTGTTGTCTTTGCACTGGAGTTAGCAGTAATGTAAATGCATTCAGCTACTGTGTATTCCAGAACACAGGGACCGGAGTGACTCTTTAGCAGGTGTTACTGCTCTTCATTTGTGGTAAGACTAGGCTAAAAAAGACTTGTGCATGTAAAAGTGAAAGCACACGCAGTGTTAAATTATGCAGTCATGAGCTTGTTATTTCCCCTTCCCCCAAGTATGCAAGCCAGTTAGTAACCTAGTGATCTATACATGAGGCTTTAATTGGATATATGCCCAGAGTGCAGATTAATATGGAAAAGCTATAAAGACATGGGTTCACAACCTTTATTTGACCACGTGAGGACCATCTGCATGATCCCATGTGGAATGTTTGAGGGATTCTCAAAACAAAGAAATACCTTCATATATTTGCTCAGATCTGCATGCAAACCACAGTATATAGAGGTGATGTCTTTGTGTTAATGTGAATAGACTGTTGATTAAATAGTACTTAATCAGTGTAATATTCACTTCATATTTCTTAGGAGTGCCTTAAATGGGGCAGAGGTGCATCTATAGCTTCTCTTTAATTTACCTGAGTTCTTAGGTTTTATTTTGAAGTTGCTGAAGTTTTCTTTTTATGATTGGATATAATTTTGGCCTCCTGGGGGATGGGGGTGGGGAGAATCTCCCATGGCAAAGTGAAAACAAGCAGATGTCTTGACTGCAGCTGGCTAGAGATGAATCATTTCATATAAACTTGCCTGGAGAACATGATCTCTCTCTATAAACCTATACTCCAGAGGGAAGGGAGAATCCGCATTAGTCAATGACACCCTCCTGGCCTAAAATTCCAGTGTTTCTAGTTTGCAAGCCTTATAAAGCATATACAGACTACAGGCTGTATACAGCAGAAGCTTTCTCAAGTTTAAACACACTTGTAACACAGTTTTTGTGCCTCCTCTTCTGGCAGATTTTTTTCTACATGAAAATTACCGTATCCCTTAATGAATAAAAACGGTTAACACCTCCAGCCACCCCAAACCAGTTTAATAATCATGAAGTCTCTTGTAAACGGGGATAGTATTGTAATAAAGAGTTTGGCAGCTTAGCAGCGCCCCGTTGCAGGAGTAGCTGACCTTTCTCAACCTTCATGTGACTGAGAGCAGCAAGATGTGTATCGCATATCTCAAAACTCTCTTCCTCCCCCTTCCACTTCCCCATGACTTTCTGGAAAGGACTTATGTGTCAGAAATGACAGTGGTTCCCCAGGGCCTCACTGCAGGATGGCGCAGAGCTTGGTCATGTGTCTGGGTCCCAGAATGATCTACTGATGCTGTCTTCTTCAGCCTTTTCTGTCCTGTTTCTTCCCACAGCTTAGGATTCATACTAGTAGTGGTCCTAGTGCCAGTAAAGCTTTGCTGTTGACTTGTAACGTAGCTCTAGCATTGGAGATGTGCTGCTTGCAAGTCTGCTGCAATGCAGGATCCATGGGCTGTTCGGATACTGTTTTATTCTCTTTGCCATCCTCCAAGTGGAGTATGGCCCATTCTTTAGTTGTTTCCTGATGACTGGATGGAGATGGTATCTCTTATAGCATAAGGCCTATTCAGCATTAAGAGTGGCGAGCTGACGGTAACTGTGCTTAGATACTTGCAGAAAATAAGATAACCCTACTTAAACTTTTGTGCAAGTAATTTCAGCGTATGGTCCCAACAATAGCCTGACTCAAATACTTGGGATAGTCCTTAACTCTTTTCCTGCATCTAGAATATGGGGGTTCAAGTGAGTCATTATCAGGGACCTGGCAGTAGGAAAGAGGGACTGTTGTTGTTGCAGATAATTCCCTGGAAGTCACCTTTGTGCATAATACAGTAACTGAAGGGATTCATGAGCTACATAGTGTCACATCACTGCATTTCCTCATCAGGAAACTGGAAGTCTTACTCTTACAGGAAAGAGCAGAAGCTTTTGGGTTTTAAGTAAATCTTATCCTCGTAAGAGGGTGTAGATTACCCAACAGATTGTCCTGTATTGAACTTGTTTGCCACGTAGCTTGAATTTTTTTTTTGCCATTCTATCAGCTGTAGGGACAGAAGCAGCTGTGTATAAAGACATGCGTTTTGGAGTGCGCAGAAGTGAGCAGTGGAGATGAGGAGGGAACTGTTTGCTGCCTGTTTCTTCACTGAAGTGCAGCAGAAGGATGGATGCTTCCTGTTTATAACTGATTACCATCTGCGATGATTACATTGGTCTCAGAAGAGGTGGCATATCTGTATATTCATGAGAGAGTACAAGGCATAGGATACCCCTGCAGAGAGCTGGAAATGCAACATGATACTGTGTGGTCTTTGTCTGTTCCGGAGGGGATGGGAGCATATGTATCTCTGGGAAACATACTCCTGTAGATAGTGATGTATTCTGAGTAGGCAGATCTGATGTATTCTGTGGGCTGCAGAAAATAAACAGTGTAGCCCACTATTTGCAGATATAAACCAGAGGAGGGATGTGCTGCACTTAGGGAAATCAGCCTTACCTTGTCTGATATCTCAGCTTTTGGAATAAGTAGTACCTTAATTTTGTTTTTCCCTAGGTGCCTGTATTTCTAACTGTCTCGCCCTTTGCAGATTCAGGTGAGAGCTAGGAAGTAATGAGTCCCTTGGCATTTGCCACAGCTTATCAGGTGGCCTCTCAAGACACTGCTTCAGCCTGAGCTTTTATCTGCGTGGCAGTTTTATGATGTGAGAAACACTGCACAGAGAAATATAGTTTAACACTTTATTAGCTACTTGTTAGAAAAGGTGCACTCATACTTTGCCTAGAAAATTAGTTCTACATCTTGATTGAATTTCTAAGCATAAAGCATTTCTGAAGCATCTTATGACTTGTGATCTGTTCCTTGACCACAGAGAGCTAGCTGGTCAAGGGAAAGAGATGCCCTTTGCTGTGGCTCTATGTGCTCCTGCCAGCCTGCATTTTGAGAGTGTTGGGAGAGGCAGTGAGATCTTAGGGCTGGACTCTGATACCTTTTGGCTTTCTAGCAGTTAATTCCACAAGGAGGTCTCAGTGGTTTCAGCTGCATGACTTGAGATCGCGTTTACTGTGAACAGCCATAATCCACTAGCTATGTTCCTTTGTCTATGGCAAGCTGGTTAAATAATAAGTAGTACCTTTTTAGATCCACTAATAACTGAGTTTTCCTTTATCTATGCCTTTGGGAACATTTCAGTACTTTGCCTGGCAGTGTATTGCTACTCTGAATCGTGTGTGGAAAAATGTCTGAAGCAAATTAAACAAAATGACTTATGAGTAAAAGATCAAGTCAAAACACTGTCAAGATGAAAATCTTTGAGTTGATGGGTGCAGTCTGTATGTGACTGGGGAACCTTTAGTGATGCCAGTAGAAAAAATTGACCATAGTAGACAAAGTTGCAGTTGAGGTTTCTGTGACTTAAAAATGTCTTTATTCCTATGATGATATTATTTCTGGCATCTGGTCACATGGCATCAGCTGTTGTTAACACAAAGAGTGTTAGAGGAAGATCCGAGCATGGTGCCAATTTCAGCAAAGTCCGGGTTAAGACTTACGTCCAGAAAAATAGAGGTGGAGAGAATGGGAGTGGAAAAAAAATTATTCTCCTGGCGTTATTTGTGGCTTGGCACATGTAGATCCTGAGAGTCCATTCCGTTGCTTTTACTCATAGCATCTTTCTCTTTTCTTGGGAATCACCAAGAGTGATTTGGCATCTGTACCCTACTAGTAAAAATGATCTTAACTACTTATAATTAGTGAATTGTGTAAGCTGGCAGTCACTGATTTGAGAGGATGGAATAACAAACATAAGTACAATGTGAATTCTGCATTGACTGGCAGCATATGTCAGAGAAAGGACTGCTTTATTTATCTGATGCTGAATTGCCTTAGCATGTGGACTTTTAAATAAGCAGTGTTTTAAGAAAGTGTATGAGTTGTTTGAAACCTATATCTTTGCTGAAAAAACAGCATAATTTTATATCATTGTGTATATCATGATATTAAATCCTTACGAAGAGAAGATGCTGCCTTTTCCTTTCTTTTTCCCTGGTGTATCTATCCGGAATTAGTAGGTGGGATGGTAAGCCGTTGACCTAGACTGGCTGCACTGAGATGACCTTTCTGTGCCGCCTTGTCGGTAGGTTTGCTTTTTGTTTGTTTTTTCTTTGTTGTTTGTTTGCTTTAATCAGGATGGCTTACTGTAAAAACAAAAGAAGTCAGCAAGTGAAAGAATGGTAGTTTTTGAAAAAGGGGCACTTTTTTTCCAAAGGTCTTTGAATTTTTGTTGTTCTTGAGGGAGGGAAAGCGGTAGTTTCTCTCTTTCTTATCGAGAGTGAATCCGCAGTAAAGTTATTTAAAAACAAACAAAAAAAAGCTATTTGGATTTGTTTTGGAAGGGAGAATTTTTTGGAGCACTTTTGTTCAGACCCTTGTGGTTTGGTGGTTATCTTTCTTTGGATTGTCTCTTGAGGGTGTATATGTGTCTAATTCAGTCTAATACTAGACAGGATGTGCTCCATTTGCTTTTATTTATTTATTTGTTTGGAGAATGATATACTCCACATTAAGATCTTACAAAATGCCTCTTTTGCCCTATGGAAAGAAGTCCATTTCATGGTGAGTTGAGGTTCTGGGCAGTATGTCTGAGATAACTATAGATACAAGAGGAAGGGAAAGCAACCTCAGGAACAATGGAGAAGCTTTAAAAAGCTGTTTAATTTGTGCCAAGCTCCCCCCCCCCCTTTTTTTTCTCTGCTCGTTGTCATAGAAATGTGCCAGTCCGTGTCTCTCACAGATGAGCTCACTAAATGAATGGCTGTGCAGGATGAGTCTGGTTTCAATGAAGATGTTTATACTTGAAGAACACAGATGGACTTAAACCACAGCCCAGAATCTAAACACTCCTGAACTCCTGGGGGAGGGGAGTGATAGGAAATGAAATCTGAATTTTATAGCTCATGCCTACATCTGTCCTGCTTGCTTTGAATTTCTGACTTATTATTGGAAAATAGAAAAGGAAGATTATCTGGAGTAAAGAGGGTTTGTTTGTTGTTGGATTTGGGGGGTGGGCATGATTATACATTGGCCCACCTCCATTGGTTTGGAAGAGCTTTCCTGCCTAGATTTCTTTGCAGGACTGTGTCACAGCTGAGGTTAATTGATTGTAGAGATGCTACTCTAATGTGCAGTCTTTAGCAGTTATTTTTTTGAACGTTTCCGTACTTCTGTTACTCTTTGTTTCTCGAAATAAAAGATTTTGAAGAACTGACAATCTTATCTACTACACTGTCGAGTAAAATGCTATGGTACAGGTTTGGTAGAAGCTTGCGCTTAAATTTTGCTGATTCAAACAGCTGCACGTGACAGAAGCAGCATCAGACCTATGAAATACCAAAGAATTTGCAGACTATACAACTAACAGTCTTCAATGAGGTTTTGTCATTGAGCTTTCAACAAATGTAGTGCAGTCAACAAATGTAAAGCACTATGTTTTATGAGGTGGTTCAGTGCAGGCAAAAATGCCTTTTTCAGGATTTGATCTCTGGATTGTTTGCTTGTGAGCATAATTCTGTGAATTATTTTTACTTCCCAGAAGCCCGTCAGTTCATTATTTTCATCTACATTTGACATTGTCATTTTACATTTAAGCTCCTTTGATGCTTTCTGAAATGAGAACTGCGATATCTCCAGAGTTTTCAGGTATCCAGATGACTTGTTGATCTGGCTGTCTTGCTCTCCTTAGTTTTCCATTATTAGAGTTGAGCTCCAGGAAATGATGCATGTTGCTGAATGCAGAACAGTCCTTGCTGCACCAAGGTGTATTCTCGGAAGAATGAGAGGCTCTATCCTATTGACTGGTAAAAATTATGAAGAACATGGAGTAAACGGAACATTGACTGGCTAGAAAAATAAAGCATTCCCAAGAAGTGGAAGCTAGTACCTTTTCAAATGAAACCAATCTTACCAGAAGTTTTCAGTGTTGAAAAATACTTTTAAGGACTTCCCACTCGGACTTGTTTGAATGTATTTGAGCCTTGACTTTGGTCACAGTGTTAAATACAGCTGTGCAGGCTCTTCTAATATTCTGTTTTTGCTTGTTACTCACTCTCAAGCATCCTGGTTAACTCGTGTTGGAAGATGGGTTTGGAGTAAATCACTTTGCCTTTTAATGAAAACTTTTTTTAAGGTAAGATGAATTCTTTTGCACATGTAAAAAGCTTTGGGAAGCACAATTTATGTGTACAGAAATTCCTTTTCTCCTAGCCTGACTCTTGCTTTGTGGAATTTTAAAAGGTTCCAGCACTCTGTAAAAGACCTTACTCTGTCAACTGATCTCATCTTTGGAGGGGGAAAAGGGAATCATTCGTTACAGTAAATGGAGACACAATTATATGCAGGTTAGACCATTACATGCATATCATTTGTGGATCTCACAGCACTTCGCCAATGTTAACTGTCATGTAACTGTAATGAGTTAGGAAGTTACAGATGAATAAAGTGATGCATAGAAGTAAAATACTTGGTTTACTCGAGGTAACTGGAATGCCAGAATTATGACTTCCATTTCCTGGTTCTCACCAAGGGGACAGCCAGCTTCGCGGAGGCTGAGGAGCCAGAAGCTCCCGCGGTCTTCCAGCTCTGCCACTGACTCACAGTGCGAGTCTGGCAAAGTGCTTGACAGCACTGCGTAGTTTCCCATTCAAAAGATGGTGTTAATAGACTTGGTTAGTGTATGTAGTTATTTTAAGGGTTAATCAATTAGGCATCATCAACTGGAATTTTTTGAGACAAATCTATTTGTAAGACTGCTCAGTTTTCTGGTGGAGCTTTCCGTGAATAGTTTGTCCTGCCTTTCTTCTAGTTTTGTATTAAATCCAGAAAATGTACAATAATGTACAATGTACATTTCTTTTCCCAAATCCTTTTCCTTCATTCACTTTTATGAGAGCCTTTCCAGAAAGGGACATCGCAGCTGATGACACTGTGTTTAAGGAGCTATGAAAGTGATCTGCTGCCAAATGCACAGAGTTAAGGTGGAAACAATTAAATGATAGTTTTTAAATAAAATTTTTCAGTTATATTCTAGAACTGAGATCAGGATATTTCAGACAAAAAGATGACTTTCAGGTGGTGCTGCTGTTTTCACTATGCTCTGGATAGGTTAAAACACTGTGTCAAAGCTTAGTTCTAGCAGCCACTGCATTATGTTCCCTCAGTTCTGATGGCCCAATCCAATATTCACATTGACTTTACTGGATTTTGGATTAGATCATAGGTGAGGACAACTCATAATCTATTACTTTAGTGTTTATTAGTAAGTGTAGCAATTAAGAAGAATAGTGAATGACCAGAGAGGCCATGTTTTTATAGGACACATTGGCTGTTTTGCTTGCCTGATAAGTTTGCGGTGATGCAATGTTATTGAAAATTATCACTCTCACTGTAGGAGCATTGTTGTAGTGCTGTTGGAAATTACCACTTTCACTCTAGGAGCATTCCCTTTTCATCTGAGATCATGAAAATTATCTTGTTTTTAATTTTGCTTTTGTAATTGGCTTAGGTTGCCCTTCTTGGGACAGGGGGGCTTTGGGGGTTTTGTTGGTTTTATTTTTTACTTTTAATTTGAAACACAGTTTTAACATTTGAATTGTTTGAAACAAAAATAAGAGAAGTCCCAACATGAACAGAGAATATTTTTAAAGGACTTTATAGCTCTAAGTTCCTAACACACTCCAGATGTCTCCTATCTCTGGTCTTTCTGTAGCATTTTCTGGCGCAGAGTAGTTGGATTTTGAACTTGGTCCAATCTCTGTGCCAAGTCCTGAAATAAAGTAAATCAGTGAGTTGTTCTTGGACGTTTCTCCTTAGTCCAAACCAACCCAAATCAAACTTTAGCTCTGACCTCAGGACTGCACATTCAAATATTTTCCTTTGCCTCCTCAGTTTCAAAGTAGCAAAAGCAGGAGATTACCACTTTGCGATATTTAAACAGACGGCTTGTGCGACATCCGTGCAGCTGAGGCAACTGCCTTACTTGGGACCTGGTGCCAGTGATGTCTGCCAGCCCTGTGATTCTCCATCGTGATTCCTGTTGCGGGGTCAGGATGCATGTTTCGACCCCACTGGGGAAGGAGTTATTTGGAGGTGTGTATTGTGTCAACAATAAGATAACAACCAAAGGAAGTAGTTTTATAGTCCTCTTTTGCAAATGTTACTGTCTAGATGTCTTAGAAATTATCACTAGGAATAAAAACAGTAGCCCACCCAAAGATATCCAAAGCAAATCCTAGGATAAACTGACCCTCGTTTATCTTTCCTTATGCAAGCACTTGTTTCCATTGTATTTAAGCACTCCATTGAAGTTGGCCTATCGTGCAAGTAAATTGTGGCTGAATGGACCACCTCTTGTTGTTTAACGTTCTAGTGACAACATGGCAGCTTATGTGGAAAAAATAGTATTGGGAAAGTATTTACTTTTCACAGCAGTTTATTTGCTGGAAATAAGGACGATTAAGCATATGTGTCACATTCTTTGCAGGACAGAGCAGGTTTGAGATCTGCTAGTTTAATTCTTAGCTTTTAACTTCTGGTTGGCCATGTTCAGAAAAGTTAAATTAAACCATATCTGTCTTCCAACCCTTTGTTAACACCCAGCTTCCATTTAAATTAATGCAAAGCTTTCCTTTAACTTAACAGGCTTTGCACTAGGTCCTCACGTGTATGGTCTGCCAGGTCTTTTGGCATATCGTAGTACAGGCAGGGTCACAAACAGACAGGATGCAGAAGTCTGGAGGCATTTCAGACACAGCTGCCTTGCAGTGGGGAATGAATTTCCAGCGTGAGCTGTTGGCCTCAGTTGTTTCCCACTCTGGTGAGAACAGAGTCTGTCCTGTGCAAGATGCTTTAGGAATTCTTACCCGAGTTGAGCAACCAGTCTCACGCAGATTAACAACCAAAACATGTGTTTGAATGGCCACAAATACTTTAATTACTCTTACCAAATCAAATCTATTCTAAAACATGTATGGATCAGAGCTTTTGACAAAGATATAGAATTAATGTTCTTGGTATTCCCACAGCAGTTGTGTGTGTATGTATGTATGACTACTCAGGGAATACTAATACAGAGCTTTTCCATAGAATAAAAGCAAGCCCTTTATAACAAAGGAGTAGCAATGACTCTGTTTGGCAGAAATATGGATAGGAAGGTTTACTTGCTTATAGGAAGATATTGCATATTATCTGGGCCAATATGATTATTCCCTGTATTTTTATTAATCAGTTTTATTTCCTCTGGTCTTCAAGCCAGTATGTGTCTTCTTGGCTAGATTCTGTATAAACATGAAATAGGTGACTAACGGATGCTGCCTTGGGGCCAGTGAGCACAAAATCTACCTTTCCAGAAGTAGCCAGAACAGCCAAGTGCATGAAAATAATCCGTATTTTTCACGATGAATTCTTTAAGCTGAGTTAAATGTTTACAGGCACTTTCACTTGCTATGTTGTAGCAGTTTCAGATGCAATTGCAAAATTATTAGGCAACAGTGAATACTGGGGACAGCAGTAAATGAGATCTTTTACAAAGAAATACCATAAAAAAGGATGATTTCAGCCCTTGTATGTCTTGTAATTCTTTTGTTGCTTAGCTTTTGTATATGCGTTGCTTTGTGTCCTGTGAGATGCCATGTTTGGTGCTGACCTCTGGGATATTCAGGACTGTTTTGCTTTTTTCCTGAGGCATGGACTGACCAGTCTCCCTAAGTTTCCTTTCTTTGTGCGCTGTGCAAAGATTTGGCATCTAAATGTGGACCTCATCTTCTCTGCTCTATGTATTGGCTGCTTGCATAGGGGCTGGACCTGGCTGTTTTGAAGAGCAACCCTTCTGTAAGGGCTGACCAGGCAAGTTCTTTGGCATGGGATCAGGAAACTATCTTTAAATGGAACAATTCCTGACTTAGTCTGATCTTCTGCTGTTGGTAAATTATTGTAACCCTCAGCCTAGACACTATGGACTGCTTAATGTACCCTACATAAGAAACTGCCGGGATATGTGAAATGAACTTCCCTGCTCTGTCACTTCTGGAAGAACATAAAGGTAAAGGTGGGCTTTGCACTCTGCCCTGCTGGTCAGGGAGCTGGGAGTCTGTCTGCCAAAAGAGGAGGTATGTACCAGAGTTTAGGTTTGTCTGTCACGGACCATTTTTTCTCCTTAGGTACCGGTTTGAACTTCTCGCTGGAAGCAGCTAAACAGAGATACTGGGAGGAAGGCTGCAACGGGTGCAACCTACATATGTGTGTTTGCAAATAGATAAAAACTGCTTACAAGATCTTATGGGCTTCAAAAAAGGGGTGGTTGGAGATAAAGCTCTGTCAGGGAGCAATGATAAAAGAACTGAGACTGCAAATGAAAGAGCTGCTGGGTGATAAGAGGAAGCTCCTGTGTCTTGAGACCAGGACTAGATAAAAATCTTAAGAGCCCTCTGCAGATCAGCAGCATAATGGTCTTGCCTAGACTTCACTTAATTTTCCTCCTCCTGCCACCCAGGCTGCAGGAAGCAGTTTTCATGCTTCCCTGGCAGCAAGATTTTTGAATGTGGGAAACCTGATAGTGTGTCTGCTTAACTACCAGACTTTGGCCTGGTGCCCTTTCTGGTTTCCTTATGGAGTAAGTGCAGTAATGGGAAGAATGCGCTTCTTACGCATGTAGTCATCTCAGTGATAGTAAACTGTAACGCCGATACCCTGTTTAGCCTACCTCTGCCCACAGAGCCATTGCCACAGTATGTGGGGGTCACTGACAGGATAACAAGAAAGCTGCTTTAGGTTTTGAATGTAAAAGAGAAACTAAAAGGCAATTTAATACTTTTTCTTTTCTGTCTAATCTTGGAGAAACTGTAGATGGTTGTCTTAACCTGTCAACCTAAATGCATGTTAATCTAGTTTACTCAATTGAGAGTCTTGCAATGACTCTTAAGTTTGCTTTGATTTGATTCAACATAAACAAGTGAAGATCCTGCTTGTTGTGAAGATGCAAACACGGAAAGCCTACGTTAAATACCAGCAGCAGTTTTCACAAATCAATCTATTTTAACTGTGCTTAACATGACCGGTTCAGTTGTGACACTGAAGTATAAAGAGAATGTGTCTGAATATTTAAAAAGCTGTGCTACAGTCATATGAATGACTTGCAGTAGACCAGTAGGCAAAAAGCTTGCAATTTTGAAGGTTTTCTCTTGCAATTTTACACTTGTAAAATTGTTTTTAGTATGTTTTTTGCATGAAGCTCAGGTCAAATAGAAAGGAATTGAAGTAATACAAATAGCAACAGCAACCCACTAGGAAGCTCCAGTTTGTATTTGTCTGATGACTTACCGAATTGAATTTGCAAATTTGCCAAACAAAAGCAAAATGTTTTGAATTATAGAAATATAAACTGAAAATATGAAGACGATGAGTTGATAATGTAGACAAAAGGCCCTTTAGAAATGATGAGAAAATAGTTTTATTTTATTGGAATTTTAATGGCTGTATTTTGTTTGTTTTTATTTGAGGTATGTGTTTAGAAAATCAGCTTGCTGTAGATGTGTGCTAATTTCAGACTTTGCTTTCCAGCATTCTCAAGTGGAAATGAACCTGTAGGTGTCAAGTACTCTAAAATTTAATTTAAGATCTTGAAGAATCAATAGCTAGGACATATGGGACTTGATACTGCAAAACACTGCATGTTCTGACATTCCACTGGAAACTGATTGTGCTCTGCGATGTGCAATATTGGAGCCAAGAAGCTATCAAGCAAGGTAGATGTGCAGTAGAAGGTCATCTGGCAAACACTCATTTCATCCTGATGGAGCTGTTTGTGATAGCAGATGCTTACAGAAGCCTTATGCCTTGGTCCTGAGCTGCAACTGTGCACAATTGCAGTGTAAAACTCTGATGCAAAATATGATTGAATTGGGGGAAGTCTGAGCTGGCTCCACTGGCTTTAGGGTTAAATCTTGAGATTTTAGTTCTGAAGAAAACCTTTATTTAATATACAAGTAAAGTATACTTTAAAGAGCGTGATTTCTAAAAGTTGTAATTATCAGAGAGCGCTTTGTATTTCTGTTGGAAAGTATTATTTACAAGGAAGAATATTTCTAAAATATTCTAGCAGTTTTGTGTACAGTACGTGGCAAGTGACAAATCGCTTACTGTTGTGGTGTTATACAAAGAGGCGTTTGTTAGTAGTCATTAAGATTGTCTGATGTAATTTTGCAACTTCTTAAGATACCCATTGTGGACTGTTATCCCAGTGAATCTCATAAATCACAAGGTGGTTAACTACTTCTTGTGACCTGAATAGCCTTCATTAGTGTGGTATGTGAGGCTTGGATCCTAACTTGAAGTACTGAAGTCAGAAGCCCAGTCCCTTAAAGTCTGGAGAGAAAGAGAAGCACCTTCACTGGCTGAGTCATCTACCAGAGATCAGAAAGTCCTCTGAAAGGGCCATTTGCTTTTCATAAATGTAGGAATCTGCCTCAAATAAGATAGGACAGATCTGTGATTAAGTGCTTCTCATGATACGCTCCTATGATTGGGCAGTATTATTTGCATGTCTTTGAGCAAGTTAAGCCGTGTATTTCTGTCTAAAAACAAATTCAAAGTCTATGCCAGAGCAAGAAATTGAAGTAGACCTTTTGAAGTCCAAGTTAAACATCTTAGCTAAATGAATGCGCATCTTTGATAAAAAAGATATTTAGAGTTGAAAGTAAGGCAAAAGAAAGGCTGTATTATGTGGTACACATACAGGTTGTCTTATATGGTTACAGTCCTATACAGCCCCCGCTTAACATGGCAAGCCAGTTTTCTTTACTGCAGACACGCCTTTGGTGATGAAGATTTTGTCAAGTCAACTTGTATTTGAGTTGTAAAAAGATAAAAAAGTTGATGAACTATAATTGAAAAAATATTTCCTCCTGGAAAAACCTAAGGAATTTTACTGAATTGTGCAACCCCAACCTTCCCCCATCAAAGTTTTTTTTTGAGAAATAATAATTCTGACACTTGATGACAGATTTATATCTCCAAATCCTTGTACAAGCATGAAGTAATCAAAGTATTTAACTACATAGTAGTGGAAAATAAGGCTCAGTCTTTAACTGAGTGTCTCATTCAGCCTTTTCTCTTTCTAATTTCATGGACCAAAAAATTTCTAATAAAGGAATATATTTCCTAGTCATGGGTGACTTTTGTTCTACTGTGGCAAAGTTATTTTGTGATCCTGTGTTTATATCTTATGTGGCAGTGCAAAGCTGCTTTTGCAGTCATACATATGAATGTATAATAAAGGCCAGGAAAATAGGTCAGCATCAGTCAGTATCTCTATCTCCAGTAATGAAGACAGCCAAAACACCCCCCTTGTCAGTTCCTAATTTATGTAAGTTGTTGCTGGTTATTCATTTGTTTCTTCATCTCTGGAGGTCAGAGATGCATTTTAGAAAGCAGGTTTTCAGCTTGTCTGATTAATACACTATTATTAATTTCTGTATGGTGCCGGACAAATGTTTCTTACGTTTCATGAACGTTGAAACATTGATGTTGACTGTTTCCTAAATAGTTCTACTGATAAGTCTCCATTTCTGTTCCTCAGGGAATAAATTGAAAATCCCCTAGTAATAGCTAAGGAGAAATTAATAATAAACCTTCCCACTGCTGAAGGGACAGTAACAAAACAGGTGTGGCATATTTACCTGAAATTATATACTTAGGAGTAGCAACCGAAAGGAGGGAAAGTGATAGAGTGATTCTTTTTCCAGTTGGAAAAGTTGCTTTAACTCACAGAATAAACATAACGTCAGTCGTGATGTTTCTTCCATTTTAGTGAGTCAGATTTTTGTTCTGTTTGTCTGGGTCTTTCAAACAGCAGCAGAGGAATGATAAACATTGGGACTGGAACCTTCTTAAAATGAAGCCATTTTTTCCTCAGGAAGAATTTTACTACACGTGGGAAACTTGCTGTAACCAGAATTGCAGACATTCAGTGGCACGGTATTATTTAAAGAGTTGAGGGTATTCATTCTCTTTCACTCTAAACAGAGTTTTGCTGTACTTGTGGTCATCCTGAGTAAATCCTTGTGTCTTTATTTGTGTTTCTTTACTGCATTAGGCTAGTAGCATTCAATAAACAATGCTAACTTTATGTTGCTGTTAAATACACTGACCTTTAGTATTAGTTTGCACAAGCCCTACACAATGTGAGTACCACTGAAATACCAGGACTGCATTAAGTAAGTTGCTGTGCTGCAATCAAAATAGGACATTTTTATTACAGAACAGATGCTGCATCAGCTGTAGGTCTAGTATTTCCCAGAATTGATTCCGTCTTTCCCTCTTTTGATATTTTGGTGTGGCACAATTTCTCTTTGGGTCTCAGTTTCCTCACCTGAAAAATGGAAATAAAAATTCTGTGTCCTCAGGAATAACCAGGTTAATATTTGCTGAGTGTTTTGAAGCTGTATGGTCCCATGATATGCTGTACAGGGTCAACGTGACTATTGCTAAATCACACTCTAGTCAGAATTACAGTCATTAATAGCTTGGAGTCTGGGGAAAGAGTCACTGCAAATACTGTAACAGCTACTTTAACTGTTTCCTTTTAAGCAAACAAAACCTCTTGACATTTCTGCTGAGCAAGTTATAATGGCTTAACTTATTAAAATGCTGCAGTGTATGTTATTCCTTAATGGCCACAGTAGCCTTTTTTCTTTTCGTTGACTCAACCGGTTGGTGAAATTCCACCAAAAATGATGGCAGTTCTTCAGCTCAGTGGATTTGGAGAATCAAATTCTTACTGTTACTCAAGTAAAGGTCCTGAAAACATGCAAGCTTCAGTAATTCAACAACGGGAGAAAAGAGGAACCTAGAATTGGTGACGCACGTTTGGTAATTCTACTTCCCATTCGTAGTGTCTTGGCTTTGGGTTTTCAGCACATTAATCAGCTTTACGGAGGGGAATGTCCTGTTCTAACAAAATTTAACTCTGTCATTCCCAGTGGGTTGCTGTTACTGGACCAGCTATCTTTTGAGAGATCAGGAATGGGGGGATACTGCCAGCTGACCTACTTCTTGTGGAACACATTCAGAGTACTATGGGTTCACAGTTTCACCATGACAGATATCGCAGAAGAAGTATTTTGGCTTCAGGACCTTTGTGTGCAATATGCATTGTGCCTCCCTGATGTGAGAAAAGTGAGACTACCTGTGCCTTAGTGTTCTGCAAGATGAATGGGAAAAATGGTGGGAAGGGAGCAAAGTAGCCTGGCAGCCACAAAAGCCAAGTTCTTTTTGACTGTGTGAATTACTTAACCTTAACTCTCTTAGTGTCTCGGTTTTCCCATCTGTAAAATGGAGGCAATTTCTCCGTGCCTAATCACTTAAAAAAAATAGGCTAATAAGGGAAAAGAATAACAACCTCCAAAACAAATAGCAGAGGAAACTGAGGCTGCAGAAGCTATTAGACTTTTTCTCAGCTATGAACTGGCTAGAAATTCTTCAGTCAATCTTTTTCTTTGTTTTTGCAAAATAAAGTATTTCCATAGGGAAAATGAATGAAAATACTGCAAATGAAAATCCAGCACTAGAAGAGAAAACTGAACTATTCTACTTTAATTAAAAATCTACGTAACAGTGTGGTACTATGTTCTCTTCCTTGGACAGCTAAGAAAACAAGAATGGTTCTTGAATGTATATCTGAATAACTGTATGCTTGTAAGCGAGAGGTGTCAGGAGAGAGGAAGTGGGTTAGTCCTGTTCTCATTTTGTAGATCTTGGCTTTCTGCTTTGTGAACTATTGTGCGAGATATGTGAGGTGAAAGGTTTATTAGTCACAAGATTCAGGAAGTAGATTCAAGTTGAGAGATTAATTCTAGTCTTATTCACAGCCATCTCTTTCCCACTGTCTAAAAAAATAGTTCATTAGGCTTAATTAGAATGAACTACAGTGAGAAGCCCCATTTTGTTTTGCCTTTCCTCTCAGATGGAGCGGTGATGTTGCTCAGGACTTTAATTAGGAGACCTTCTCTTGCATACTCACGTTAGGACCACCATGAGGGGGGTGATACAGGGTGAAATTTTATCTTGCTTATTCATTTCAGTAGTTGATCAGAACCAGGCCCAAACACATTGGTTTTAGGATTAACGTTGCCTTCCCCTTTTATCCTTTTTCAATCTTATGTTGACCCATTGTGATAAGTTTTTTGAGACCATAGATAAAAATAGTTAATGAAAACATCAAAAGGAGAGTTAATGGTACTGAGCTGAGCCTTTTACAGAAAAGGATCTTGTCAGTACTGGTTTACCCTCAAGCATTGTTTGGGCTTGAAGACTTACGTTCCTAGGGATGCAATTTCATGGTTTAGTGTAAACCTGTCTTAATTCATATTGGCACCAACAGGGGTGTCTCCTCAAAGTTGCCATGCGTTCCCATCCCTCTTGTACACCTGCTTTACTTGTGCAGTTGCATGGTGAGTTGGATTAAGGGTGTGATCCATCTGAAGAATTTTTGTTATTTTATTTTTTTGTGAGGTTAGTTCTTAGCAAGATCTGTTCTCAGTTTAAACTGTGAAATTCAGGTCTCTTGGATTCCCTTGTGAGTCAGTAGGAGTTGAGGGTATATGGATCTTGCAGGAAGCCTCAACAATTTGCAGGAATAGACCACAAAGTGCTGTGATGATTTGCCCAGTGTACAGATTTAGATCAGAGTGAGATATTTTGGGTAGATTATTTGGGGAAAAGTGGGGTGAGTTCCTGCTTTCCTAGTATAGAAAAAAAATCAAATCGTTTCTCATAATTTCAGGATGTGAAGGTTTTATTTCGGCAGTTTGCATGTGATGGGTGTATCCTTTGAGGAAAGAAATGGTGTTTATCTAAGATACATGGCCATGAATGACAGGACAAAGGTTAGGTGCGCGTTGAAAAGGCTGGACATTGATTTCCTAAAGATGGTTTTGAAAGCTGTAGCTATCTGGTAGCATGAGATCTTGGTCTACAGAGTTATGCATATTTTTCGATCAAAAGTCACTGAAAAAGGTCTCAGTTTCTCGCGCAGAGATGATAATACTGTCAGCTTTCTGATACTTCACTGAAATTAGGTTTTGTATTAAAGTCTGGCTCAGTGATTTTGCATGGACTTCACTCCATGTTTAAGAAAATTACTGCAATACATTTCTTCCTGAAACGAAATTGATTTCTGAATGGCATAATTATTTCTTCTGCTTATCACACTGGTCTCTCCAGGCAGTTCGTTTAAAGATCAGATCCTTTCTGCTCATGGAGGTGCTGCGGGAAGGTTTGCTGATGGATTGGTAAACAATTAAAAAATCCAAGGAGATCAGAAATCACTAGGCTACATGAAATAGAGCCTGATAGATTTCTTTTTTTGACTGTCTGGATTAATTAAGCTTCATGTTCCCTCTCTTTTTAAGAGTAATGCATTGTTAAGTGGTAACTTAAGAGCATTTAACATAGGTTTAACAGTTCTGTCCTGGGCACCTGCATGAACTAGTCACTATACACTGTAGCAAAAAACCCCCAATGCTTAGTTCCTGCAAAAAAGCCCTCTGCTTTGTCTGTGCATGTTTCATTTCAGACTTACTGAGCTGCCTTTGAAAAAAAAAAAAAACAAAACAAAAGCAAGGGAGAAGCAAGAAGTGGATCTGTTGACAGCTATGACAGAGATCGAATTCCAAGCCAGGCCATGGGATTCCTGAGAGGGGGCTACTTAAACAGAACTCTCCTTTGATTAATTGGAGATAGGGTGACACCTTGGACGTCAGAACTGTATTTGAGCTTGGAATCAGACGCAGAGGGTCAAAGAGCTGAGATGCTTAAGGGCTGAAATGTGATTCCTGCTGCTTCCCTCCCTCCCTCTCCCCTTTTTGGCTTTTGTACAGACCTGCAGGTCCTGCTCATGTGGCTTCGTTTTACGTTGAATGCTAGCTCTGCTGATCATGGGTTCAGAAGCCTGCAGCAGAATTTCTTGCTCTTCTCTATTACCCAATGTTTTCTAGCGTTGCTGCTCTAGAAATCACACTGTTCTTTACAGCTTTGCAACCTCCTTGGTTCGGGCTTTGGAACCTTCTGCCCATTCCCCAGCTATCTGCTGAAGACTTAATTGTTTTGCCCCAAGCCTGTTTCTCATAAAGGACAATGTTTTTAAGTGCTTAATGACTTTTGCTTATCTTCCCTGATAGCAACTCTTCTACATGTTTCTTTTTCATGTAGTCAAGTAGAGATTGCCAGTATTAAAAAAAGGAAGGCCTGTGGAAATCAAGGCTTACTGCCTTTCATGACTTGTTAGCGGATGCTATGGGGCAATGCAGGGAAGTAGCCTACAGTGTAAACCTATTTTTAGTTTAAAAATTAAAAATGTGTGAATGTTTCCTTGATATCTCTGCTGGAAGAATATTTGGTCTTTTGTTCTTCCCTTCGTTCTTTCCTCAGGCCGTGGACGCATTTGCTTTAGCCAGATTGTTGATCCAAGATGAAAGACTTAGGGTGGAATTCAACTTACTTGACTTTAACAATTTAAAGCTAGGCATCTAATTAAAGTAGTCTGCTATAATCCTTTTATTGTCAGCTGACTTCAGTCTCTGCTGAGAGTAACTCATACTCCTCAGGTTTAATCCTTTAGTGCCCGAAGGGCAGTCATTTAATAGGGGTCCCAATCGGGCCTTTATGGAGCTTTGACTTTCTCAAGAAACACTGGTTATAGTGAGGCTACCTTTCTGTGATCCTTTTGTAGGTTCTCAGTAATAGTCCTGATAAGTGTATGTAACCTATAGATTTAGATACTATAGGACTTTTGTAATTGGACCTGCACATTGCATTCTTTTTGTCCTTAATGCATGCAAGTGTGTAGGAGGTTACAGGTTTGAAAATACTGAGTGCCTACAAATGTTTGGGGGTGTCAGGCAGCATCTGCAGCTGGTTTGCTTAGTAGTTGCTTGCACTCCATGCTAAACTTCTCCAAGCATCTTAGGAAGACAAACTGACAGAACTGAGGTTTTATAAAATATGCAGAACAGTTCATTGTAAGGCAAATATACTTTAAAACTATGTAAAGAAGCAGTTTGAAACAGTAGGAAAACCTCAAGAGACTGAGAAATTGCTAATTAACAAAGCTTTGAAACTGTATCCCACTTTGAGTCTGGCCTACCTTGGTAGTGACTTTTGGCACATGAAAATTTTCAGTTGTTATCATGAGTTTTATTTGGGAGTCTTTTTCCAATTTTCAATATTGAGATTACAGAGATGCCACCCGAAGTGGTGTCTTTCACTGACCATCTCAGCAGGCTGGTGACTAGCCTGGTGAATGTTTCTCCTGGGCAGGTCTGAGAAATTTTACTGGGGACACTGAGGGAAGATGACAGTGCTTCGGCAGGTGTTTCTCCCCTTAGCTGTCTGTCTGACTCCTTTTTGAGTGTTATTTTTCTGAATTCAAATTAATAAAACCTTAAACATCCTATAGAATTTCTCTTGAAACAACCTTGAAGGCTAGCTGTTGGGGGAGAATAACTTATTATGTGCTCTGGGGTCTATTTTGGGCTGATGTCTTAAGAGTTCTGGCTATATTTTTGTTAATGGAAGAATTATAAATCCAATTCTACACTAAACTTAATCTTAGCCAAAAAGCTGAGAAGTGATTCAATATAGTGAATAGTTCAGCTCCCTTAACTTGGTGTCATTAAATGATGAACTGCTCTCAATAAATTCACATGACCTTACTTTAAAAGCACACTTGTTAATGGAGGTGATCCTGGTGGGTGACGTGCATTGAAAACTGTATAATTTGAAACAACTCATGGGAAAAAAGAGGCAAGCAGGATTTATATTATGGCCAGAAGGCTCTATTTGGTAGCATACTCTCTACAAAAGAAATAATTATGCAAAAACACATGCCAAGAACAACATGGTTTAGGAATTTGATTCATTACCCGAGTATAATGACCAAAGTTTGAGTCCAACATGCAACCAAGAGACCATTTAAAACAATTATGTGTTTTAAATGGAGAGACATAAATGGCAGCAAAAGTGTAACTTTTCTTGTAGTTTACCCCGGCCAAAGGCCTTTTCACCTTTCTGCATGGCATAAATGAAGTATCATGGATGTTACACAAGGCTCAACCAATGGCTACCAATCTTTAAAAGCCCCTTCCAAAACCTCAGACTTTTATCAGCCAGTTTAGTGTCTTTGTTAAAACAGGATTTGAATCTGCCCAGTGAAAGCGAAAGGACAGAGTGCTAAGTGTTACATGGTACAACTCTCCTGCTGTTGCTGGCCTCTTCCATAGGGCAGATGACTGAGGACCTTAGCAGCAGGCTGTATTTGTACGTATTGAGAGTGGGAAGGGAAGAAGTAATCAACTCCATAAGCTTGTTTTTTTGTTTTGAAGGAGCTCGTTGCAGTTTTCACTGATAATGCTGAACAGTGTACAGTCGTCTGACTCTGGGTTTTGTTGGGGTTTTGTTTTGTTTTTTTTCTCCTTCATGGCTTTTAAGACTGGCCTTAAAAATAAGCCTCAAGTGGCTGCCCTTTTTGTGGCTGGATCATTATTTGTAGAAATGAGCAGTACTGCAGAGTTACCATGGTAGCCATGCAGATGAGATTTCTAGAGCACAAGTTGCAATGACAGAGAGACAGCATTTTTTTGTTTGTTTTTTTAAATAAAAACCTCTTTTTTGAAAATGACATTTTTGTTTACAGAAATGATCTATATATGTAATGTATTTGTGTATGTGCTGTACACTGGGTGATCTCTTTTGACAGACAGTTAAAAATCTGCTAACTTGTCTGTGAGATAGTTTTTGGACTGTTGGGAAGATCTCAAAACTGGAATTCTTTCATAATCCCTCAGCCTCCCACAAGCTGATTTTGCTAAGGGTTTGGCTTTCTCTAATGTATGTTTTTCAGATTTGGCAGCACAGTTGTGATTTTGTTGTTCAACTAATGCAACGATAGATTAATATGAGGCAGACCTGCATGCTAGAAGTGTCTTCTCTAGTTGTGTCTGAAGCCCTTGAGTTTTCCGTATGGTTTTGAGATAGGATTACTTGTCTTCAGAGCAGTACTGTAAATGAGAATGTTTCATCATTTTATATTTTTATTACTTATATCGTGGTGTGTCTGTGGGCCCCAATCCGGGAGTAGTTCTCTTGTGCACTGCTGGCTGTACAAATGCAGGACACAAGGACATGTCTCCTCTCCGAGACTTGGTAATCAGAGTAACAAATGATAGCTTGGTCAGTTTAGGCAAGGCGTCATAGGGAGTTTTTTTCCTAATCCTCTGTAACAGCAATCAGTATGATATAATAGCATCGCTATATTTTCACTGTTACTGTTATCTTGGTTCTCCTGGTTCTCCTCCATGTTACGCTTTGTGACCCCTTCAAATATAGCTTTTCTTGCAGCTGCTCAGATTAGTTTCTAGGCTTTTAGTCTGGTTGCTTGCGATTTGTTTCAGGTGTTATGGTAAGATATGAAAAAGACATGAAGATGTTAGCGTTGTCGGAAAAATACGCCTGCTCTTTTCTTCCCTTTGTCTTGGAACAGCAGTAGACCTTGGGTGGGTGTCTTCCCATTTTTAGGTGAGGTATTGTGGTAATTACAGTGTTTAGGTATATCCTAGATGAAAATGTATTACCCAATATAGAGCAGTTTAGGAAACAATGTGATGCTGACATTGCATTTTTCCACTTCTGTTTTGAGGTTGATTGTTTTCTTATAGAAAAATAAGTGTCCTTGGATGAGGATGTTTCTGCTACATAAATAACCAAGAATTTTAACTTCTCAGATAGTTCTCTGATCAAAACACAAGATAGTCCTGATTGTTCTTATTTTACTGGAAAAGCCACACCATCTTACACAACTCAAAGATACAGTGATAGTTAGCAAACCAGCCTTTGGAATGAAGACAACAGAGAACAATTTTTTTGAATGAGGAATAAACTCGAGACTGCTAAATCCTTTTCAGGCGTACCATATTCCGATGTAGCATAGGTTACTAAACAGGTTTTATGTGACATCCTAGAACACGATCCATAGAAACTGACCTGCACAGTTACTTGACAGGTGATTAAAAAACAATCCTCCCTCCTCCCCAAACAACTGGCAGTCTCAGATTTGTCCCTCTGCTATCTAAATCCTAAATTCTTGGAGCTGGCACTTGCTGACCAGTGTGGTCTCTTCTTAAATTGATCTTTTGTACAAACAGCGCTCATCTGAAAACGTCCTGCTTTGATGGCTGCTATTAACTCTAGGTCATACATCCTCAGGTGCTGAGGAGTCTGCAACGGAGACGCATGTTCACTGTTTCCTGTTTGATTTAATTTTAGATGAACCAGCAATGGGATATGATTTCAATGAAAAACAATGTTGGAGGACTAAAGAAAGAAGTGTTGAGACATATGAAGAAAATAATTTTGTATAAAATCCTTAATGTATAAGAAGAATTAATCATGGTTTCTCAGAAATAGATAGTGATTCTTTCCATCTAATAAATCAATTTTAGGTTAATCCATTATTTACTAATTCTGCTTGAATGTGAAGCTTCTGAATGGGCCTGCAATTGATCTTTCCACATACAAAAGTCTCTATGTATGCAAAGCATATTGGCATAATAGAGAAACTTGTTCTCTGTAGACATAACTAAAGTTCAGATGTTAGAATAAGTTTCTGTTTAACTGAGTGATAGACTAGGAATTTTTGGTTTGCCGCTGACCCTGTGAATAGTCTTGGATAAGGTATTTTTCTGCCTCAGTTTCTTCCTGTATAAAACAATATTAATCTTTAACTCTTTGCACAATGGAGTTATGAAAGCTAATCAGTTAATGTTCTCACGGTGCCTTTTTGGGCCTGACATCATTGCAGTAGTCACTGAAATGAGTACACTCATGTTGTGATACTCAAACGGAGTAAGCGAGTGATTGCGTTGTGAAACACCAGGAGCTGTGGAAAGGAATTGGCTGAACAGATAGGTTGGCTCGGCAGGAAGTGGTTGATGAGTTACTAGCATTACTGAGCTAAGAAGAAACTTGAGATACAGCTTGAATTTACAAGTGTGATAGAAGTCTTTACAGGTAGAATTTTAGTGTTATTTCTATTTACTTTACAGAACTTTGCTTGTTCCTGTGTTTAAAAACAGAGTCCTAACCTGAAATGCAATAATGTAGTCAGCTATTCCTAAGTTAATTTCAAGGAGGAAAGAGCAATTTTTTTTTTTTAAAGCAGCAATTAATAATCGTTTCTATTATGAACAGCTTCTCTCAGTCAAAATTGATATATTCATTTGAAACCTACTGCTGCAAATGAACAGCTCCCTGCTTGGAGCAGAAATATGAAAGAAAAATGTTCATTATTCATTTCCTGTCTAAGCTTTTTCAATAGCTGTGGCCTCTTCCTTTGACTGTATGGTATACAACTTCCCAATCATGCTGGGTGTTGTAAATCTGGCATTGAAGGTGATTTTCCTCCTAAAGATAAAGACCTTACAACTGAAGTATGATAAAAGTCTGGTCGGATCTGCAAAGTTACTCTTTGGACCTCGATTTTTATTGTCTACTTGTGATTCTTTAATTGAACTGGAGACTTTTCTTAGTGGGACTGGGCTATATACTTTTTCTTTCTCTCCAGAAATGCCACAAGTTGCTGGAGGCAGGAAGATTATTCTGGGGAATATCCCTGGGTTGCCTTGTTCTTACACACCTCACTTGAGATCCACTGTTGGATGGCTCTGGAGACGGGAGGCTGGCTCCATGGATATTTGAGCTCATCAGTGGGGCTTTTTTATATTCCCTCTCAACTGGTGACTAAGGGGGACCAATTCCAGCAATGGGTGCTGAGCAAGAAGTCATCTAAAAGAGTATAGCTTGCTCAGGGTAGTCTTCTGGATTGAGAGAGACTGGGTTTAGAGCCTCTGTTCAGAGGACATTACATGGAAAACTTACTGCAGAATAAGCTGGGGTATGAAAGTACAGTTAATCAGCTCCTCCTGCATTATCTCATTTGGTCACTAATGAGGCTGTTGTAAAAAGCAGGATATTGGACAGAGCAAGGCTTGAACCTCAATCTCCTTGTTTGCACCTGAAAGCTCTAGTTACAGAGCTGTCTAGGGCTTGCTCTCTTTTTTCTTCTTTTTCCTTTTTCCCTGTCTGAGAAAGGGAAACCTAAATTGCACGTTTGCCGAATTAAAATTTCTCAGGTGAACCAGAATTCTCTTGGGAGATGAGAAGAAGAAACCAAAAGAATATCCTTCGATGAGTGCTGCAGTTGTAGAGGAAGGAGAAAGGAGAATTAAAGCGAGGTACTGGCTCATAACTCAGAATTCAGTTTTAACTTGGAGATTGTTTTGCTAGTAAAACACTCGCCAAACTTTGGATCCAGATGGAGTCCTGACAGTAATTACTTATACGTATGGTACAATCATTGCTACTATTCACACAGCTATTCTTGAAGAGAGTAGGGTGTTTTTGTATTAGATATCTATTACTGCTCCCTCTGTTTTCTAGGCATAGCATAGCATAGCATTATTTTGTGGGAGTACTGAGCTCTGCTGGCGTTGATATTGCATGTCTGGCTTTTAGCACATCTGAGGATCCAGCAAAGTTGATGGATAACTTTTATTTATTTCTGTTCCTTCTTACCCTTTCTCACCATAACTACCTGGAAGATGTTAAGCATCTAGCGTGTAGATGAATGAATCGATTTCACAGGTGGAATATTAGTATGTTTTAGAATTTGACCTACACACATCACAGCTGATGTAGTTTTTATTCTGTCTAGGAATACCTTTTCTGCACATGGGAACCATTTGATTAGAGGCGTCTGAACTTTTGCCGTGTTTTGGCCAGGCAGCAAATGCGTGGATCGGTGCTGCGTGTGCCACGTGGCGAGGCCACGCACCCAGAAGTTAGCTGTTGCAGAATCGTATTGCCTCAGTCCCTGTGTGAGGCTGTCCCCAAGTACCCGTGCCATCTCAAAATTCAAACTAAACGTCCGATAACCCTGGTTCTGCAGCAACTATCAATATTCTTGTTGGCGGACTTAGATCAGAGGCCAAAGGACAAACTGGCAGTGGAGGGTTCCAATGTGCACTGCTCCTTGGAGGCCAGACTCAGTCCAGAAGCGACTGAAGGACCCGAGCTGTACGGCCGTGTGTGTCGGGTGTGTTTGTGCTGAAGCAGACTGGTGATATCGCCCTGACACCTTCCACCTGCCTGTACCTTTGCCCAAGCTCACCTTTGAAACCAAGTCACTAGTCTGAATTCTGCTATGACAACTGTGTCCACAGTGATTGGTTAATGGCCTCTGTCTTACTTTTTCAAAGTGTGGCACAACTCAAACATAACAAAGTTCAAAGTAGTTCAGTTGCTGAAGAGGCCAGAGGAAGAGCCTGGGTGGCAGCATTTTAGATGCCCTCCCAGACTAAGTGTTATCAGTGGAGCTTGTGCCATGGAGAGGGCACCAATATATTGCTTTTGACTGTATGGATGAACAGTTGATGAACAGTTCATGTTGATGAACAAGTTGATGAACAGCAGATGAACAGGGCCTAGGGTCGATAAAGAGCTGGGACCACACATGTCTCAAAGGGGGGGAAGTAGCAGTGCAAGCCAAAGAAAGTGAGTGGAAAATAGTAGTGAGAAGAAGAAATGTTCCAGAAACCAGAGGCAAGATGAGAGAGCTCATCATTCCTTTCCTCCCCCTTCCCTGCACCCACAGCAGAAAAAATAAAATGGAGCGTTTTATACAAACTTTGGCCAAAATAATTGCATGAAAAGACAGTTAAAAAGCTGACAGTAATTTTAATGTATTTAATTAAATGCTGTGCTGAATAATGTGCTGAAATTGAGCAATTTTGAGCAGAAACACAGAAAACCAGAATCATAGACAGGTAAAAAAAATGGTTGTGTTGTTAGGTATTCGGTTGATGCCAGAACCTGGCAGTCTGTCCGCTGTGCTTACAATGGAAATTGGTTGCAGAAGTCTCTTTAGTTTCACTGAACATCCTGATACGTAAAGATTTATGAGGATGTGGCTATCAGACTGCTGCACTTTGTGCCGTTACTGTGTTCTGCTTGTTGTTCTCTCCCTCCTGGTACCTCATCTTGCTTGTGGACTACAAGTTCCTTGGCTGCTTTGAACCTGAAACATTATATTCCAGCTGATTTTATAGCTGGGGCCAAAACGTACAAAACTCTGCATCCCATTGCCAGTTTATCTTAATCATTGTAAACAGTAAAATGTGGCTGTCCTCTGACAGACCCCTTATACTTTTTACCAAAGTTTATGCATGTAAGAACTGCTACTGAAGTCAGTAGGAATAACCATCTGCATGCGTTAGGGCCTTTTAAATAACTTGGTTCTCCATTTATTTGGGTTGATTTGCTCAGATTTTGTATAATGATTCAGTGTTGTTTTTTTTTTCTTCAACACGATCACTGGAAAGTTTTGTTCTTTGTTTTCTTTACACTGTAGGTTTGTAATCCATATGAGTTTTCTAATATTTGGGCCTCATTGTGGAGAAAATTTTCTTCTATTACTATGTATTTAATTTTTCATTGTTGTGTATAAAAGTGCAAAAATGATAATTGCAGGAGCAATTGATCTTATAGCTTAGATTTAAAATAACAAATCTTATCTCTTTTTTTTCTTTGTAACCCATCTTTCTATTGGAAAGATGCTTCAAAGGAAAATATCAGTATCTGATTTATGCAGTGGAGAGGATACTTGTCTTAAATCTGAGCACTAACAAAAGAATTTATAAAGAGTTACGTGCCAACAGAAATTGAAGCAGTGGTTTGCTGCAGCCGTGGTATTTGTAGCTAATTAAATTGTGGACACTAAAAGGGGAGTAGCTTAGCTTGACTTCTTGGCATGTAAAAATTTTTATCCTAACTAGTAATTTTGAAGACTTGCTTGCAAACAGTAGTTGAATGGATGCACTCACAAAATTGTGTGGGTAGTAACGTCAGAAAAATTTACCAGGTCAGGTTACTCACAAGTCTAAATCTTCTGCCTCAGAAATGTAAGGAGGATGGGAATGAGAACTGAAGTGATCTATGGACCTTGTAAGAACGCCAGTTAGTAGAAACTGAAGGAGATACTAACTTGATTTTTTTTCTTTTTTTCTTTTTTCTTTTTCTTTTTTGCTAGCAGAAAGGTAATGGTAGAAAATGGAGTGATTGGATGTATTTTTAATAGTTCTTTAAATCTTGACCAGTACATTATATTCAATGAAAGGTACATTTGAAATGATTTGGCTTGCCATTAAGTTCTATAAATTTGAGTAAGTGCACTAGCAGTTAGCTAACACGAATTAAATAGATAATACAGGGGTATAGGATAGTAAAAGCATTGCCAAGAGGAAAAATCGAAGGAAAAAGGAAAAATTGGAAGTAAATGTCTTTAAAGGTAGCAGGAGCTATTTTCTTCTAACCTTTTTTCCTTTTCCCCAGTATTTGAAAACATCTTGCCTCAAAGGTAATTTGTTTTGTGCTCATCCAACATTAATGGTATTCGTTTTTAATTAATTTAACAGTAGCATTGTCCATCTGTCAGTGCAAACTTAATCTGTTAAACAGATAAAATCAACATGTCTACAAGTTCATTGCAGGTCAGCAGGCAGCAGTTGTTTATATGCATTCGCGGGTCTCTATTAAATAATGCAAAGACTTTTATATGCATACACAAGTGGAGAGTCTTTGAAACCAAATGTGCCTCAATATGCTAATAGGGAATGGCAGATAAAGTGACCTAGGTAATGGTTTGAGTGTCCTTACAGCTGGTTAATCTCCTTCACCAAATTTGAAGTTCACCTCTTAAACAAGTGTCCCTTCGCAGATGGTAATGAAGAATGCTGCAGAATGTTCAGTGTTTCTCAAATTTGGCCTCTAGTTTAGCATCTTTATTTAGAATACCTGCCTCTTCCACATCCCCGCCCCCCCAAAAAAAAAGAAAGAAAAAAAAAAAAGAAAAAAAAGAAAATGTGCATTATGAAAGACATTTTGAATGGAAACAATTGCTGGATGTGCTTTTCATTTGCACTTTTTCCAAGATGGCTGAAAAGAATAGAGAAGCATATATGTACATCTGTGAGAACACACAGCTTTTTATGAAAATGTAATTTGTGCTACCAAAGATTGAGAGCTGCTGTCTGTTAACATAGTTTGAAGCAAGATAAGTGTTTCAAAACTATTCCAGCTTCCTGCTTGGATGCTAAACTATACTAACATTGTTTGTATTTTTGGTTTGGGCAGAGATAAGTATCAGCAGCATAAGAACAGTTTCCTTTGCTACACTTGAAACAATGTCTAAATGATCTGTACGAAATACCAGATAATACATCTGTTTTGTACACAGGTAGCACAGTGGAAGCCAGAGCAGAGCTGTCTTTGAAAAGTGGGCAGGCAATGAGCTCAGATTTCTCTGTGGAATTTTTACTTTCACAATAACTGGCTCCAACAGCAGTTTAAATGGGCTCTGGTACCTTTGCGTCATGCTGTTTGAGGTTTGAACTGTGTTGACTAACCCAGGGATACTTGGATAGAGAGTTTACTTGTCTTTATCGTTTGAGCAGCACAGGTCCTGTGGTCTCAGCTGTTGTTGGGCTTGGAAAGGATAAAGCACAGAAATAGGTCGTGCCGCTTAAAATTCTTTCACAGCCAGGCCTGACCATAGAGGAAAACAACTGCTTTTCCACGTGGGTCCCACAGCCTCCTCACGGAGATCGTTGTGTATGGCCTTTATGCTCTGTTTCAGCCTTGGTTCACTTCTCATCGTTTACCTAAGTAAAGCTTATTATAGTAATACGAGAAGTAATACGCTGCCGGTGCTGGATGGTATGGAATACCCTGCTGTTCACTACGGTCTGCGCTTCTGCACGTACCTGAGCGTGGAGCATTTGCCTTTCTTCCTGATTTGTAAATCGGGATCCTCTATAGAGACAAAATAGAAGGGAAACGGAATTCAGGTAGAATTGGGGAGCTTTTAGGCATTTTGGTTAGTGTGACTGTGAAGCCGAAACTACTGTTGACCTCGTTGCATCTTCTTCTTCAGTTGGGGTGAGTGGTCAAAACTGTAGTTAACTTTCAGGCAGCTTTCAGTGGAAGCTGTGGAATATGAAGCTGTGTGCAATAAACATTGTCCAAAGTGCTTGTTTTCATTTATGTCTTTCCAGAGTTGCTAAGCAATTGCAGGAAACCAGTGCAGGCACCTAAAGTGGGTGGCTGTGTTTCCAGAAGTGTCTGTAACGCTGTCACTGCCGTTGTTGCCATTGGAAGTTGGTGGCTGCTCAGCAATTTCCAACATCGGGTTCTATATCTATATAGAAATCCAGTGTATATATGCATTTAGCTATTTATTCTTTCCTGAATCTGTGCTCAAGATAAAACAATCCTGGTCATTCTTGAAGCAGTGCAAGGATGGATGCTGCAAGTCACAGCTCCTGAACTCTTTCTTGGCTAACCAGCCTAGCATGTCTTGTGAAGCCAAATCAAATGCTTGAAAATGAAGTGCTTTGTAAAAGAATATTAGGTTATGAACAGATATCTTCTTTGGTTTAAAAGCATGTGGAGAAATGAGATCGAGCCTAAAAATTAAGAAGAATTAAGTTTTGGAAGAGGAATGTGTGAGCCTAGGGATCTCCTTGCCTCAAGAGGAGGGTACTGTAATAGGAGCAAGTTGTTTCGCAGCCAGTGAAAAAAGCCATAGTTCCACTGACAAAAGCTGTCAGCTGAAAAGTTGTCTCTGTATAATTGCAGGCTTAAGCACTTCAGGCCTCCTGACCGGTCATTCCTGCCCCCACGCTCTGCTTTGCTTGGGTGGTCCAGCTGTTTACAGGCAGTGTGGTGAGCAAGATCAAGAAATTCATCAGAGCTGAAAAAAAAGGAAGAGGGATTATTTTTAGCCTGGATCAGTTCCCTGATCCCGTTTACCTTCCAGGCCCACAAATGATTGAAGTAAGCCAGTGAAGGGGGCAATGGTGAAGCAGAAACGGGATGCAGGAGGAGGGAATGGGTTAGACCACCACTCTGCCTGAGAGAAATAATCCGTTTTCACTGATAGTGGGTTAAATAGAGTACTTCAGGGTTGGATTCTCAGGTTTATTTTATGCTGTGTTGGCTCATGTAATCTAGAGAAGTGGCTGTATCACCTTCATTTTCCAAGCACCAAATTCCCTTTAAAACTAAAACCTATTAAAGCTCTTAAGCCTTGCAGCGGGGTTAGGGCTTTGGTTACCTAGCATTCATACAGTTCTGACTGTGTTAGGACAGGTTCAACCTCATGAACTTCAGTATAGGTGTATGTTCTGGCCACACTGTTCCTGTAAAGATTATAGATTAACTAGAGTTCTGTGATAACTACAGTTTTATTATCAGGAATTTTTAGAACTAAAACTTTGCTTGAGATCTCCCTTTAAAAAAACCAAAAACCAGAAAACAAGTCTAAGCAGGAATGACTGAGAACAGACGTGGGGGGCCTCTCCTCCTTGGTCTGTCACTTCTTCAGCCATTTGCCATTGGGAAGCAAGTAGCAGTGAAGCACATGGAGCCAGTAAGCCACCCACTAGCATGCTGCAGAAAGGCATGACACTTCTGTTGCATGCTGAAACCCTAGGCAGGTTAAAATGCACCTCTCCTCCCAGTGCCGTATCACTAGGAAATTGTGTGGTGCAGTCTTGGTGTGTACGTATGTGAGCGAGAGATTTTTTTCTTTCTCATGTAATATACTAATTTTGAAGCAATGCTGCAATTATAGAGGATTAACTTGTTGATGTCATATCAGCTTTCAAGATTGCCATTTTGTCAGGTCATAAGGTGTTACGAAGGTAAAATGGAAAGGTAGATCTGTGACCTTGTATCCCAGGGAAAGTCTCCTTACTACTAAAGCCTAGCTCATATCAGACTAAGGATTCCTCTCAGGACTGCAGGAGAGGAAAATAAGGTTCCACCCACTCCTGTAGTTACAAATCACAGAGCCAGTTGTAGATTCATCCTAAAATACCCTACATGATGCTTAAGACCAACTTTCATGTTGTGCTAGCTTTTAGATGAAAAACTAAAAAGTTGGTATTAAAATCTCCATTTTCCTTAACAAGTGTGTTACCAGACGTTGCTCACCAGCTCTCTTTATTTTCCTAATGAAGAACATCCAGTTTCTGGAGAGACAGTAATCATTACAGAACTAAGGGACATAACCTTGTCAGGATGAATTGTTTTCCACCATTTGTTGTTTGGAAATGAATTACTCATTGTTGCAAACTCTACTGTGGGTATCTACACTGAGACCAGCAAAGTTTCACTAATGTGTAAGTCTAATACAAACAAGATCATATTTGAGCTCATTGGTTTGTTAACACAGATACTATATTACATTTCTAAGCCTAGGGCCATGTACCACATGAGGGTTTCAGAGTTTATATCATAAATAGGTAAATGATTGGCCAGTAAGTGCATGTTGAGAAAGGTGGTTTCCTTCTGGTTGCCTTTCCCCAAATCATTGTTCTGAGCGAGGTAAGTAGGCTCTACTATGGTCAGGGTCATGCTTGGCAAATAGTTGCAGAGTTTGGGCCCAAATTGACCCATTTTCTTCATCAACCAGTATCAATTTCTGTAGTCGTGTGAAAGGGAATGTGTGCTGGATCTCTCCCTGGTCTAATGTCTGTGATGAGGCAATGTCGTAAAGTCTGGTCCACAGAGAAGTGATTTTATTTATTTTTCGAAGAATACTTTGCTAAGGTGGAATGGTTTACCTGATGGCAAGAGAACTGGGCTGGGGAGAGACCTCACATTGGAATATTTGGAACAAGACAGCTTAATTTATCTGGCTTTAATCATACTGTCTTTCACTGAGCTGAGAAATTGGCATCTGTATTCTTGCTTTCAGTGCCAGCATCAGCTGCCAGGAACTGCTGCCTCACTGGGTAGGGCTCTCCGATGAGTGGAAAACCAAAGAACAGAGAAGAGCTGTTAATTACTGCAGATAGACAAATCAGCTTCTGCAGGACCACCCATGGCCTAAACACATTGTTGAAGACATGCCTAGGCAGGGAATATTTTACTGTTTCTTTGGCCCTATCTAGGCAGCTGAACAAACTTTTCAGCCATTTTAACATCACACTACATATGTTTGATTCCTCTCTTGGGAACTCTGGGGAAATCTTTCCATTGAAATAGGAGCAGAAAATTGATTTTCCATATTCCACTATCTGCTGGACTGTAGAAATATTCACGGTCTGTTCAGCACTGCGTGAAGTTTTCTGTATTCTTGAATGAGAGAGGCAAAGAGAAATGACTTGATGTGAATGCTGCAATGTGGTGTGGCACTCCGACATGCTCATAATACGGCTTTTGATAAAAGCCTGGGCTGATGAAGGTCATAACCTGCGTAATTGATCTCCCGGCAAACTTGGGTACTGGGACTATTAAACTTGTTCATCAGCTACGTTCATAACACCACTCTGCATCACTTGCAATCCAGTTAGTTTCTCCTACTGTTTTTTCTTCACGTCATGTGCTATTAACCAGTTCAGGGCATGCAGGAGATGGGTTCAATCATACCTGGGGGAAGGTTCTCTGATTTGCACATAGGTTGCATGTAGACAGCAAATGATACTTCTTCAGGAAGAATATTTCTGTTTTATCATGCAGATTGTTTTACTCCAGCTAATACTCATGTGAACTATCTCGTTTCTCAGGTCAAGGATAAATGGCAAAGGTAGGATGTTCTTGGTGTGTAACTGAGGGCATCTGTGTGCACCTAAGGCTTCAGGTTGCTCTACATGTTCTAAGTGCAATTGTTCTGATTATCTGGCTGACACTTTCTTCCAGCAGCAGCAGCAGCTTCTGTTGCAAAAGAAAGTCTCTTTAATGATGACTTTGCATGGGGTTTACCTGTTGAAAGGAAAAAATCATCTTGGAGAATTTAGAGGGAGAGACAGTGTTACCTGCCTTTGTGGTACAAGCTACTTAACAGCTGAGTGTGGTGACCACTGTGTAACAGAATGCCCTTGGGAATATTTCAGGGTCCTATCTTGTTTTTCTTGGTCATCACTGTATTTCACCTATAGTATGTTAGTAGCTCTGCCAGCTCCTTGACATGCGGTCTCTGTTCAAACAGCTGTGTTTAGTGGAGAGCATTTACCAAGAGTGACAGTGTGGCGTGAATAAATCTCTGGAGCTGGAAAGAAATAGCATTTGCCAGGACTGTAGAAGCCTTTGGAAGAGTTTGCCATCTTGTATAGACTATGAATTTACAGCCTAACAACCTGTGAAGTAGGAAGCAAAGAGTAGAGAACATCAAAGAGAGCTGCACAGAAAATGTAAGTTGTCCTCTAAGACTGCTCAAGACAACATTTACTTAAGTTTTTCGTCAGTTACTCAATTTAGTGGTTGTAATTTTTGTCAGTCATTAAAAGGAAGTGTTTTATGAGTAGGCATGTTTTCCAGCACATATGATAGAATAGATTTGCTGAGGGGGAAGGAGGTACTTTTACGAAAGTCAGGAACATACTGAATTTGGTCCTTTGAAGTACAACAAATTGTCATGAGATGTGTTGGGTTTTTTTGTTTTTTTTTTTTTTTATACAAAACTAGACCTATTTGATACTCTTTTCACATACCTTTCCAGCTGTGATTTTTGTAAATTATACTTTGTAAAATACACTTTTGATTCAAGAAAAGAAAAAAAAAGTCCAAGTTTATGCCATTTTCTCTAGCATTTATCAGGGCCAGAATACTCATTTTGGGTTAATGCATTAGAAATAAATTTATAATATCCAGTATTTCTTGCACACATAGAGTTTGTGTCCTTTGTCGTGACACGCATTACCAGTACAGAAGTTGGGTGGAGACTATCATCGTTTTACTGTTTGCTGTATAAATAGTAATTACAAGTAGAACTTGAACATCTAGTCATTTCTAACAATATTTGACTAAGAGTGATGTGTGCTTTTATGACTGTAAGAACGAAAATGATGCTGAAGACCTCTTTCAGAAATCTTTGTGTGTATGTATATAGGTACATATACATATATATGTGCATGAATACTTAGCCTATATAAGTAAGAGAGAAAATTGCTTGCTGACATCTAATCTTATGTTCTTGGTGTAAATATGCTTGTACTCTAGTTTTCTTCATTGTTTTACTAACATCTGCCATCGTCTAAAAAGGGAGCACTGGAGCATGAAGGGAGCTAGCACGAGGAGAAATTTCGCCTTCTGTGTGCAAAATGTAGCATAACTGTTTATGTTCATTTTTTAGTTTGGTTGTGAGTGCAAATCTTGTAACTCTTCACATCTGTTTTGTGCGTTTTCATCCAAAGATGTGACAAAACTTTAATGAATAGCTCCCTTTACAGTTAAGTTTTAATAGCCTGGTTTAATTGAGGGGAAACTGATATGCCGAAAGATAAGCTCTGAAAGTGACTGACTGTTTGGTTGCCTCCAGTTTGGTGTGACTGTGTTAAGAAACCTGGGAGCTGTTTTTAAAGGAGCTGTGTATCTGCTGCTAAAACTGATTCTGATGGGGACTTCCGGATTCCGGAACCTATAGTCCCATGTCCCATAGGCTGAAATGAGCATACCTGTCCGGTCACCCAGAATTAGTGGGAAATTTTGAAATTCTTCGTTTATAAGAAACTTGGTCATATCTCAAGTATTGCTAGATCAGAGAGTAGAACACAGCTCTGTGTGTTAAATACAAATTGTTCTTTCTGCTTTGTATTTGAGTTTTTAATCTATTTTTTAGACGATTGAATGACTTAAGTAATCAATTTAACTAGCTGTTTACTGTGATGTATTTTCTGGTTCTTCATATGCATGTGCATGCCTTTTTCTTTTTTTACAGGCTAACAGTAGTTTTTCGGACCGAAGTTAATTCTAGGAGTCAAGATGAGGCTCTTGGTTAGCTGTAGGCCTGGAAATGGGATGTCCTTATACTTCTAGTCTTCTGTCTGTCACACTGGTTGCTCATTTGATTGTTCTTTGTCCATATCTTCAAGTTTCTACTGGGAGTTTTTAACATATGGAATTTGAACCCATTTATCTTTAGCACAGAAAACTTGGTTAACATTTTGCTAGAGGTTGACAGCAAGGACGACGACAGCAGCAACAACAACAAATCCCCTATCAACCACTTTTACAACACGTTGAGCAAGAAGCAACACCCATGCTGTGCATTTACTGACTAGCCCTCAGACCAGATACACAGCCATTTCCCATCATGAAGCGATGGATTTTTGTTAGAGGCAGCAGCTGCGTGCAAGTGGGAACCCTAATACATGTCTCTCTGTCTCCTGCTGTGGGTCTCTCTTGCTTTGTTTACTTACGGTTAGTGGTGACCTTCAGATAATTCCTTTCCTCTTGAAGTTGAACTCTAAGGACGACAGCATTTCACAATAAAGGCATCCCAAAAATGTAGAGCTAGACATAAGTGTGTTGCCAGCATTTCAGGCTTGAATCTTTTACAGGAAACAGGTTCTTTCTTAGGATGGTCAGTGGGATTTGACTGCTGTCCTGCAACAGGAAAATTAGACCTGAGAACTTCAGCTCTGCTCGTGCCACACTGTTTTCATAGGTTAGGTAAAGAGGATTCATTCTTTGTGAATCTTTCTTTGGGTTTTATTTATTTATTTATTTGATTTTATCTAAAACTGTAGTGCTCCTGCCTGTGGGTACTTTGTACTTTTAAAAACCGAAGCAAACACAGTTAACTACACTAGATAAAGAAACTGTGTAAATATACAGTGACTACACTTTAGAGGCCCTTTATTGGAACAGCCATGTTTATGAATGATTCTTGTGTTCCTCAGCAACCAACTCCAGCTCACGAGGTCTACCTTTTAATTCTTCTCACAAATTGACCTGTGCTTTTGTGGCTCAGGTTTCCTGGGGATGAGTGGAGGAAGGGCAGGTTTCAGCCCTTGCTTTTTACTCTTTTCAGTGGTGAGTCTGGGATAGAGTCCGTTGTGTTTGATCTTCACGGACTTGAATTTGATGGTAGAGAAGCGCCCCATCCTGATGGTGGAGTATGTGTCCCTCGATGGTATACTCATAGTGTACACCATTGAATCCACTAATTTGGACTTACTTGAAGATGGTCATAGTTGGTCCCTCTCTGTAGTCCTAGCTGTAGGCTCAGGTGCTGGTTCTTCCTAGTTTTGTAGGTTTGTTTTTTAGTCCTCCTTGTCCTTTAAGCAGAGAAGTGAAACTCTGGCAGAAATGTGAGTCCTGGGCGTAGGCTCTCCTATGAGGATTTGCATGAACGCAGAAAGCCCTTTTTGATGTATCCTTCTCCCCGAATTAAAATGAGTGTTTATGGCTTTGAGTAGCTTTCTTAAGTAACTTAGGGTGTGACCACAGCGTTCCTGCAAACTTCCCTGATACAGTGTACTAATGCCATGCCTTCTCCTTGGCCCACCAGTCACTGGTGTGAGCTGCAACAGATCCGTGTGTCCCTGCTTGCGCCTGCCCTGAGTCAGAAGGAGATATTGGAGAGAGCACTCTTTTGACTTGGTACAAAGCAGTGTGTCACCTTTATTGAGATAAGTAGCTTGCTGACTCCTGGTACCAAACTGCTGTGGACTCCAGTGTACAGAGCAAACTTGCTGAGCTCCTGCGAGACAGCAGAGACTTCCTGACATTTGAGCTCTCTAGAGCAGCTGGTCTTGCGTGGTGCTTTCGGATTGCTGCGTTGTGCCTTTTCATCTCCTCCACAAGGAATGTATAAATGCACCACAGTCACACACATGATAATGTGTTGGTTGCCTGAGTTTGCAAGAGCTGCAAATTTTTTGTTGTTGTTTCTTATATAAACACTAACAGATGTAACCAGTGGACTCCATGAAAGATCAACATGAGTAAGGGAGCATTTGTGTTTAAGACCCATCTAAATATATCAACACAAATAAACATTTTAACAAGAGGCAGGCCATAACCAGTGTCGGAAGAGTACTCTGTCCTTTAAAGAGTGAGCTTTTTTTTTTTCCTATTATGTTCTCTGACAGATGCCAAATGTACAAAAAGAGAATTTCAATGGCGGTTTGTGCAGCTGGTGTATATGACTGCATCTCTCACAGGTTATTTTTCATTTCCCCAGTGCCAGCTCTTTGAGGAAAGCCTTGTTCTGTCGTCTTCGTTTTAGTTTAATGTCCTTTAGAGTTTAATGGTGTTCAGATAGGAGAAAAGAGGTGAATGCAGTCTTAAACAGTTATATAACTTTTTATGGAACAGTAGTTACAAAGGATGTGATTCAGTTACGTGTACATAAGAGCAAAGTGCCATTTATATACTTTAAGATATCTAGGATATACAGAAGAGGCTGGCAGATGTGATGATGCACAGTGTACCGGTGCCTTTCTCTAGAGGTCACTGGATCCTGCTGCGTCTCAAATGGCACTAGCCATCTGGGCTTAGTTCAGCTGCCTGCATGTAAAGTGCCTTGGGAAAAGTTCAGTGGTAGATGTTGCAGGATCTTGGGTACCTGTAGGCAAGGCACCCTTTTAGCCTTTCTACAGACTTGCTGTGGAAGAACAGGCAGATGACTACCTTTTGTGCCTTGGTTTCACTGTCAAAAAAACAGTGGTGATACCTTAACTCATCAGAGTTGCTACCGGGGGAGTTCATGTGGATCAGTAGTGAGACAGACCTTTTTCTCAGTTACGGATTTATATACTCCTCATCCTTTCAGTGAAGGGAAATTAGGTTTGCTCTGATTGTATAAAGTGGTTGGCAGGATTTGCACCTTGTTGCAAAACATGGAATATATTCCCATGTTGTTATGTTGTCTCTCTCTGCTTATGTGGTCTTTTGCTGCCATTTAATGAATAAATCCCGGTAAAAACTGACATATTTGAGGCAGAGGAGAAAGAAACCCGTGACATTGAGGGCTCCAGCAGAGACTTCTGCATAGCCTTTGCATTTTGAGTAGATCATCTTGATTCAATAGGAAATTATCCTAATTAGCATTAACCCTTTGGGTAGTAGGGAAGAGCATGCAGTTATCTGTATCCATTTCCCAAGTGTTCACCAGATGAGTAGCCTGTAAGATGTCCTTGCCTATGTGGTTTTGCCCATATAACTGCACGAAAGAGAGGCCTGTGTGAGTGCTGCCTCACAGGTTTCTCTCTGTAAATAGAGCTCACTGAAATGAATAACTTCTGGGAGAATTCACTGAGATTTACTTGTTTTCTTCATTGTTGTTTTTAATTGTTGTATAGAAACATACTTCATACCATGCTGCCAGTGCTAAAATAATCTTAAAAAAAAAAAAAAGGTGTGGGGGGGTAGTAACAACAGTCTTTGCTCCATTTGTTGTGTCTTGTCCTGCAATTTGGGGAGCGGCGGGGAGGAGGAACAGTGAGAGAAGCAGATCCCCTTTGCAGCAAGGTTGAAGTGACAGCCACCCCGAGAGCGTCTGCTTTTCTTGGTCACTTCCTGAGAAGAAGCTGCTAGTCTCCGTCATACCTCCGGTGAGCAACTAGTGCCCTTTGTAAACAAACCAGCCTCCCCCAGGTCCATCCTGTCTGAAGGTATGCAAATAGAAGAGACCAAGTGTGGAGATGAATCAAATGTCAGACCTCCCCAGTCATGTATTTCTTCCCTCACTCCTTTCCCCTCTTCCAGGAATCAAGGTTGCCTCTGTTTATCTACACTATACTTAAACACTGAAAAAGCCCTGGGCTTCAGTTTCCACTTCAAAGGCAATGCTGGCTGCTGCGTTAGAGATTGAGCCTGATAATTTTGGTTATGAGTGGCTGGTATGTTCCTAAGGCTGAAATTAGTGCTGTGGAGGGAGCTGAACAGACAGCTTTACAGAGTGATGTCATCTGTGCCTAGCAGGAGCAGAGGCAGGGAAATGAAAGTTTCTCCGCAGACTTCTGCCCTTGTGGCGAGACCACCTCTAAGAGATGCCGTGCCAGGCATTGCTGGGCTTCTCCGCACAGCCTGTTTGAAGGGACACCAGTTAGTGCCAAATGCAGTGGTGGTTTTTTTGCTGTGTCTATAGTAGTTGGATTCAGGAGAAACTGGAGGATTTGATCCTATAAGAAGAGAGAAGAAACATGTATGTTGTATTATCGCTACATTCCAGTGTAAAACCGATAGGCTTGCTTGCGCCTCCCCAGAGAAACCGTTTGGAGCAGTTTAGCTGGTACGTGCAACTGTATTTTTAGATTTACAGTGAGGTGCTACTGAAAGAAACTGACAGCCTGGGATTTGGGTTTGGGTGTTGATGCAGTGGCTTGTGCAATAGTGCAGCTAGTTAGAGGATCTCTGTAAGTGTAACTATGCTTGCTCATTCAGTGGTCAGAGTACAGGAAGCTTGTGTCGTGTTTAAAAAAAAAAAGGGGTTTGGTAAAGTAATAGGTAGGTCATAGGAAATGACGCAACTGCTAGCTAATCCCTAGATTTGTCCTCTGCTTGCTTTTAAATTGCAGCATTTACTTTAAAAAGTTGTTTGATTGCTCAAATCAAAGCATAAATATATGTCTCTTATATTTTGGAATAAAAACCACCTTGTCTTATTTTGAATAGAACCTTTGAGAAAAGTGGTCTGGATTTTTAATTACGCTTGCCAGCCATGTAAATTGCCAAGGTAATTGTATACCTTATCGTTGTCTGACCTAGTTCTAGTGTTGTGCCTTTCATCTGTAGATCTTAAAGTGCTTTACAAAGGAAATTCCTTCATATTTGAAGATGGGGAACCTGGGGCATAGGGAAGTGACGTGAATATCCGTCTCATGGTAGTGGAACCACGCGGGTGGGCAAGTTCTTCTGAGTCCCAGTGGACTGAGTGGCATTTGTTTTTTGCAGAAGTGCACACACTTACTGATTACTTCCGTGCACACCTAGTATGTACAGCATAACTGCATGCCCATCTTTTTCCAGAAAATTTGTCTTGCTTTTTTTTCCTCCGAACTGAATGAACGTTGTACTTAATTTCCTTCTAAGTCTCTAAAACAAAATAGTTTTTGGTTCTGCAGATTGCTGTTACATATAAATCAGTTGTGTATTTTCTGATGACTTTTATTTTTCCCTTGATGCCTCTAATGTCTCCAGTTTCTCTAGGGTGGGCAGTAGGTTAGTAGGGGAGCAAAGAGAGTCATGTTGCATTTAATTTTCTGCAGCAGTAGCTTATTTATAATGCCTTTTTTCAGAAAGTGGCTGGTAAAGTAGTGGCTTCACTGACCTACAGATATGTGACATAGGTAAATAATCCCACGCATGAGTAGGCAAGGCTTTGCTTATCTAAATGGAGAGTAGTTTCTAGTTGCAACGCTTTTGTGGTGTGTAAGCTGATCTTTTTCTGAAATTGAAATGAAAAGGGGATTTTCTGGTAGGAACCAGTGCCATTTGCACATTGCTGTAAAATATCTATTTTAGATCTGATGAAAGATGTTTGTTTGTCTTCTTCCAGAATCAAATCTTTCTATTTATCCACAGAAGTGGAATATCAGCAATACAGTCTCCCGCTACTGCATATCCCATCCCTTACGCACTGGGGACCGCATCTCGGTCAGAGGTGCTTTAACACTCCTGGCCGAGTTTTTCCTTTGGTCTTTCTTCTGACTTTGCTTGTCACTGGCAATCCATACCAAGTGTGGTTGTGCTAGATAGCACTTATTTCCAGTCTCTTTCCTACGGAGGAGAATACTTGGTGGCTTTGTATTTGCTGTGTTCCAGGATTTTAAGCACAAAGAACTTAAGTGGGCTAGACAAAGACCTGGATGACATTGCTTTCCTTCTGTTCATTGACAGCCAGCTGTCACTTTGCAAAGCCTCTGTGTTGTGTTTGTATCGAGCTTTCAGATCAAGAGCAGGAATGGTGTCTCCCGTCCTAGGGAGTATGTTTCTCCCTTACTCCTCCAGCACTACTGTACGTCATACACAGTGAAACTTGCTTCGTGCTCTTGCTGGGTGACCTAGGCAGGCACAGTACCCACAGTGTATTGTGTTGTTTAGAACATTCATCTTCTATGTTCCAAGGGCGTAGTATCCTGTACTTAATCAAAAGCTGACACCAGTACAATTTATAGCCTGATTGCAGTTGAATTAGATGAACTGTTAACATTGTTTGGACACATTTGCACTTAGTCCTCGTGCTGCTTGGTCAAAACAAGGGGCTCCATTCGTTGGCATGAGGTAGTAAGTGGCCTAGACAAATACTGGTGGTAGGGGCATGCTGGCGGCCTGAGTTAGATTCCATACGTTCTGGATATTGCTGGTATCTGCTCTTTAACATCCGGATTGCACTCTGACAGCGTGTCATTCTCCTTGCATAGAGCTGATCCCAGCAGCCCTTGCAGTTTTTAAGGAAACATTCTCTGTGCTGGTCAGTTCTTGGACAATTTTGTTCAGGAGGCGTAGGATTAGCTGTACCTATTAGGCGGTGGAACAAACAGGTTAGGTGATTGCTGTCTAAAAATGTCATGTAGTGTAGCTGTGTGCCATACTACACGGGAGTGGTGCTCTTCTTACTTGTGCAAACTTAATTAAGCAGTTTAACAAAACAGACTGGCCTCAGCTGTCATGTGCTACTTTGTGACAAAGCTTCTTATGCCTGAAATGATTTTATTTTGACAGTGATTCTTCAAGGTTGGGGCTGTGCCTTTCTCACTATTTTGTCTAAAATAAAGCAGCTATCTCTGTGTGACAGCAAATGGGTTTGGGTCATCCCCCCCCCATTTGACATAGGTGGTTTCTTTTGGCAGAGAATGAAAGAAGAGCTCTGAAGAGAAGGCAGATTCTGTATCTGAAACACTTTACAGTGAACCCAAGTAGGTCTGTGGGTAGCCAGTGGTGTAGACTGTGACCTAAAGGAAAGCATACGAAACCCAGACACCATCAAGAGCCTTAAAGGTCAAAGCAACCTGTTAAAATCAGCAGGATAGATTGCTGGAAGCTTGGGAAAAGATGCCAGAAATGCAATATCATGCTGGTCAAACATAGCAGTCCATCAGCTCCTTCTCCATTGTCATGCAATTAAAAAGCTTCTGATTTTTCAGATTTGGTTATTTAAAAAGACTGCCTTTTGCCCTGGGCTGTTTTTAGTTGCAGATGTTTGTGAGATTACAGTAGCACTCCTAGTACACTCACTGACACTGTATTTGCTGAAGTAACCCTTGCTGAACCCGGCTCAGGAAGCACAGCTTGCTGCGTGCAAGGTCAGCCTTTATCGTATTTGCATGGCCAGCCAAAGACCAGGCAGTTTTTAACACAAAACCTGAAATTGGGGGCTTGCTTTCTGCAAATTTTCTCTATTTTCTCGGGGAATAAGGAGCGGAAAGTCCAGTTGCTGACGTCTGTTAGTTTCTGCTGAAGTACTTAGGGAGTGCTAGCTGCAGAGTTTAGCTCTCCCCTCGCTAGGGCCTGGAAGGCCATGTGAGGGAGGGCTCTGTTTAGCTGAAAGTGATTTCATAATCTCTGGTAGGAAGGCAGATCACGTCACTGCAAAGAAACGTCTTCAGAAGTCGCGCATCACAACACTGATACCACAGTAGTAAATACATTGTCTCCCTCCACCCTTGACTGCTTTAGTGGCGCAAGCAGCCGATATTGCTGGAATGTGAACGTTTGGTGGGTGTGTGAAACTTGCATGCTTTCTCTCTGCACAGGAACTTGCCTCTTGAGTCAAGTACTGGAAGGAGTTATCTGTGTGTCACTGAGATTGGTTCTCTTTTGATGGCCTTATTTATGGGCAGCGTTACCTGGCTGTTGTTACGGGCTTGCTGATGCCTGAGCTTACTGAGAAAGTAAAAAGCTGGCTGCGTGAGGGAAAGGAGCGCTTCTGAATGCACAAAGCCAGCTAGCTTTTACATGCCAAAGGGAACAAGAGGGGTCTGCTGACCAGAACCAGATTGCTGACCACATAGGCTTCATCAGATGGATGAAAAAGATCTGTGTTGCCTTCGGAGGGAGATGGACTGTGGCCATATATATAAATCATCTGCTTTCTTTGTGTTCCTAAATGTAAAAATATTGGGGAAAAAAAGGTGTCTGTCTGTGTTCATATGTTCTTTGTTTAAGCACCTCTTTGTGCTGTTTGGAATCTCAAAAATAATATACATCAGGCATCAAGACTGCCTGCAAGTCAAATTATGCCATCGGGTCTCATTGTATTTGTTGAACACAGCACAAAACATTGAGGAATAGCACAAACAGGAGTTGGTGAATCAAAATGATAAAGGCAGAATCCTATTCCTAAGAATGACTTTTAAAATTAAAAAAAAAAAATCTAATATTAGAAAAGAGAAGTAGATGTCAGAATTCAGAAAAAAATGCCTTTATTTAACAAAAATAATGCTACTGTTTAAGTGTTAGTTTTAAATGGGAAGCAAAGCATGAAACCACAGGCCATTTGTGTGTGTGCAGTGTTGCAAAAGACACAAAAGAGACTGCCAAGCACAGCAAACCCAAGCTTTAGAAGTGATCATTCAGAAAGACTGTCCAAAAAAGTACAGAGAAATTTAAAAAGTATGCCGTGCTTTTTTTTTTTTTTCCCCTCTCTATTCTTTTTAGTCATGTAGAGAGTGGATATTGAACTCCTCTCTTGTGTATTTAAGGTCACTCTCTCAAACTCACACCCTTGTGTACAGGCACATACTGGTTGGAAGTGGAATCATTTACTGGAATATATTCAGAGCGCTTAGATCCTGACTGGGTGTTGCTGAAGTTTTCCTTGCTGATTTTAAACAGTTGTTCATCTGCACAAATTAAGTTCTGTAGTTACTTGTCTTTTGACATGGTAGACATCAAGCTTCAAAGGTTTGTTTTACTGCCAGATAAAATATTGGCATCCTTTCATTTCTAATAGTACCTAAAATGAGAGTGTTAAAGGTTCTGAGCTAGAAGGAGTAAGTTTTGATCACGTTGGAATACAACTGAAATAGGAGATCTCATTTACTCTTTGAGAATAAAATAAAAGAAGTTGAGTGGAGCAGGAAAGACAACTCAGTTTTCTCTTCCCCAGTATTGAAAAAATTATACTATAATTGAAAAGGGAGTCTGATTGTGCAGGCACATAAATCATTATTTCATATGATACAAACATACTATTTTAACTGAAGAAGATTAAAACATTTAGCAGGGGCTGTTTTCAGTTCTGCTCCTTGTCACCGTATGGTGATTTTACTCTCTTGTGTCAATATCAGTTTTTGAACTTACTCAGTGCGGCATTATAGAGTAAGAACATGAAGGACCTGCCATTATGTTTGCCAGAGCAGTGATTTCAATTTTTTAGTGTATTTGTGCTGCTCTGGAATTTAAGGCTTATAGTTCAAGAGTGGCCCTAGAAAGGTGTCCTGATTACCTTCTTTTGATAGAAGAGATACTGTTGCATGTTTTTGATGAATTCCTGCCAACGTCTGTGAAGGTGCAGTTTCTGATCAGTCCCACTGGATTTGCAGATGCACTCTTCCATTTGCTGGTGATGTGTGTCACTAGAACAAAAATCAACAATAGAGGGAATTTCTGATTTGATTGGTTTTTTTTTTCTTTTTTTTTTTTTGACCTTGATTTTACCATTTCTGATGGGCTGGTGCTGAACTCATCTCTAAATGTTGTTTCAGATAAATGTAGTTGAAGAGGAGATTTGTAAAAACTGTCAGGTTCAATTGATAAGTTTTTGTATTTTGAGAACTACCAAATCCTGATGAGAACAGCAGAGTGATTGTGTGTCCTCAGCTGTGATTACCGTTAGCTTTGGGTCTCCAGTGCATTACACAGCACTAATTAATATTAAAAAAAAAATCTCTTCTAAGAAAAAGTTGTAACATTTCATAGGGTATTTCAAGGAATTTTATGACTTACAGAACTCAGTAGCACAGAAATAAAATGTTTTCAGTGAGCCTGGATTTTCGGGAAAGGGTAGAACTCCTGTTTACATTGTGTATTACTTCTGCTACTCTGTTGTTTGTTAATTCTGTAAACCTCAGTTTAAATTTTGCTAAAAGCCACTTGGTCTCAAAACTCCTGCATTCTGTAAGATTTTTCTATTAGGATTGAAATATGAGCACATATCTATATGTGGGTAACATTAAAGGATGAGCACAAACCTGGCTAGCTTAGCAAGGTAGATCAGAAGTGCAGCTTTTGCCACATGAATGTCTGTGTTTCCTGGGCATTGATATAGCTGGACTTTGTTCCTGGGAGACAAGGGGGAGATGCAAGGGTATTATTGCATAGTACAGTATTCTGCACAGTGCGGACAGGTGGGTGCTTGATTTCTGGCTCTTAGCATCTGATTCATTGTGGTCTAGATTTTCCTAGATTTGTCTGGGTCGCTCATGGGAACTGGGGAAACGAGGACTCATGTTTTCTTACTAAATACTCACGTTTCACATATGGTTTAAATGATATCCCTGGGGCATTTAGGGGCCATGCAGGAGAAAAAGGAAGATGCAGGTGTGTGTACTTTGTGTTTTCCATAAGGCAGTTGCATGTGACTGCTGCATTTACTCCACTTTTATATCTACATAACCCAGAGACAAGTATCTGCTCAAGGCAAAAGTGCCAGCCTCTGACTAGTCACATTTGGCACCACCCGAGACATCTCCCATCCTCACCTCATGTTAAGATGTTAAGATGTGATGACGGTTGAGCTGCAGGCACATGCTAATTTCTGTGTCCCCAAATAATGACAGTGCCTGTTAATGAATGTCATTAATGGATAAAAATGGTTCATGAGAGGACTTGAAGATCTCGAGGAGTCCCAGCCTCAAGTATAATAGCTTAGAAAACTGCTTATCTTTTGTGCCTGACTTGGATAGCAGCTGGAGTCATCTCCGAATGGGAATGGTCTGATGGCTCGCATCAAAGAGTCTTGCAGAACTGTCATTTCAAAGGCCTTTTAATTAGGTGCTTTAGAGAGCAATTGGGTGGTGTAGATTATTAGGGAAAAAACAAATTCCTTAACCTTCACTCATTGCTTTTTGGGTTTTTTTGTTTGTTTTTTTGTTTTTTGAGCTTCAGAAAGTGTGAACTGAGTCACAATATTCAGAATGGGGTTGGAGGCTGTAAGAGCATTCAACCGACTGACATGGCTATTTATGCTTTTGTGTCTTGTGAGGCTGATGGACGGTTCTCCTACCGTACTATGTCAATAGCTCTGTATGTTTTTCATGGCAGTGGTGAGAGCCTGTAGTGCTTGCTTCTTAGGGAGGATAATACATTTTTGTCCTATTTTTTTTTTTCTCTCTGGGAAGACAGAAATGGATGCAGCGTTTAGTTAATGACCATAGTTTTTAAGGCCTGAGAAGAAACATTGTGACTGTCTAGTCTGGCTTCTTGAAAACCTCATCTAGGGAGTTCTGCATTGACCTGTAATTTACAGTTTGCTAGCTTTTCATTCAGTTCAAGAAAGCGTGAGGGAATAAATCACAAGTTTAGGGCTTGAATCTCTGTTCTTTTTGCTCGTATGATGAAGGTCATTGCAACCACTGGTTGCTTGTGTCAAAAGGCATTTGCAGGATCTGGACTCCTAAATGCCATAGGCATTAAAGTGCGCCAACAGTTTTCCTAATGACCCGCTCAAGCTGGTTATTGAAGGGCAGAATTATGTCTCACTTTGTTCACATGAGTAAATCCTAGTGTGTCCAATGAAAAAACAATGTGGTGCTTCACAGTGCAGCTTCATTCTTGAAAGTGCCAGGGTTTGTATTCATCCTGGAGATGATACTGTATACACAATGCTGTTTTATATGGTGTGCATGTATAGCTAGATATTTAGAGAGACATATAATACTTCTAGACTGACAACAAAGTGTTTAGTTTAATGCTAGATTACTTCCAGGATTACATGTGCAGGCTGTATTTCAAGGAGCGCTGTTCGAATTTGGTGACATCTACAGTACATCTGTTGCCACCATGGCATTATTGCTGCATCGCTGCCTCTCACAGAGGTCACGGCAGCAGACTGGAACATTGTGTTTCCAGCTCTGTGTAATAACCTCCTGAATGAATGATACACTGGAAAGTAGCTCGCTGGATGAAAATATTAATAAAAATAAAACAATAGAGGAGCTGATGACTGGTCGTATCTTCCTTGTAACTGGGCATGTAGAGACGGCGTACTCGGAGAGATGTGATAAAAAGAAAATGGGAGAGAAGGCAAGAATTTCAGAGGTGTGGTTTGTCTGGCACTGACTTTTGTGGCTCTCCTCGTGATACTTTGATATGCACAAGATAGGTTTATAGGCAGTTGCACCTTTGAAAATACAGCACTCTCTCCAGGCCTAATCCTTGCATCACAGGAGTTATTTACAGTGTGCCCTTTGATCTGTGCTTTGAGGAAGGTATCGGCAGAAAGTTATTAGAACTGGCTGTAGGGGTGTTGGGATAGGGGTCAAACTGAAACTTTGAATTGGTACTTTGGGATCTGAATCCAAATTTTTTATTTTGCAAAGGAGGGAATTTAAGGCTAAGGGTTGGACCTTCAAATCTAGATCAGAAAAGTATATTTCCAAGTTCTCTGCATTTTTTTGAGTTGGGTTTAGTAATATTCCAAATTGTTGGAATATTTGGAAATAATCTGTTCCAGTGTTTATACTGCAGATGTTGGACTTGGTTTCTGTTTTGTCCATTTCCAATAAGAGTTGGTAATTTTTTCAAGAAAACAAAAAAGTCTGATTTGGAATTCAAAGAGATTTTAAAAAGATTATATCTATTTCAGAAACAGTAAGCAGAAAGGCCTCTCTCAGCAGGGTGAAGGTTAGAGGAAAAAGAGGGTACTTTATTACGCAAGCTTTATTTCCTTTCCAATAATAATACTTCCCTAAAATGTCTTAATAACTTTTACTAGAAGCTTGCCAGTAACTTGGGTCTTTTTCAAAGGATAGCCTGGATGCTGTGCCTTATTTTCGGATGCTTTATATTTAACCTGTTTCCTTATCTCTGAGGAAACAATTGGTAAACACTCTCTATATTAAGCATTCTTCTGAAGATTTTACCCGGCAAGGTGTAGGTAAGAAAATGAAGCTAGCACATGCACAATGCTCAGCTCTTCCTACTAATTCTGCCCTGATTGTTCCTCTGATAAGGCAGATTTTCCTCCATAGTTGCAAACATAACAGGTCTAGGAGATTGTGGTAATGTTGTAGTAATACGTAGCCAAAGCAATTAGAGGAAGGAAGCTGGTATTAATGGTAAATTCATATCTACCTTTGCTCGGCCATGGTTAATTAGAACTGAATTCGTCAAACAAAACGTTAAGGAAGTGAAAACTGAGAAATCAATCCATGTGCAGTTCAGCGCAGGTGGCTGATTTTTGCTTTGAGGATGATGTGTTGTGCCATTGACCCTCTGCTGTTGGAAGAAGTGAAACAGATGTGTAACACACGAAGTTGTACTTGAGTGGAGAGGGCCTGACTTCTGCAATATACAGAACAAGATTTTTCCTCTGTCACCATTATGATTCTGTTTTGCACGGTGGCTTTGTTACACAGTGACGTGGTGGTATTTGTGGCTCTGAATCAGATAGAGGAGGACAGGAACGGTTATCCTTTTTCCCAATCCTGCCTTGGGTAAAGCTGATGCAAGCAGAAGCGGTCAAAAACTGTGATGTATGTTCAGGTGTAGAGTTCAGACATACCTCCAATTTGGAAGCATTTGGATGCTATTAAAGCCAGAGTGCCATAGAGAGGAAGCGAGCCGTGTTTTCATCAATATGTGGAGTGCACATCGTAACACTCAGTGGTAGTTGTAAGTCTGTTGTGGTTTGGATTCAGATCTACTGTTAAATGTTAATGTTCTCCAGTAGTGTTGGCTCTCTGATAGCTTTCTGCTGGAAAATCTGAGGCCAGTTGAACTTCAGGTAAACAATTCGGGCAAACGGTTCACTGAAGGCCATTCAGATTTCCTTGGTAGAAATTTCTTGGACTAATAGTAATAGCTGTTTGGTTGTTGAGGTCAAAGTGCTGAAATGGTACAGTTCTCTCACCCTTTCCTCCCTGGGTTGAAAATTGAGTCTACAAAGTTGTGGTTGCAATATTTAATGTTTTATAAAAATGAGCTATTTCCTTTAGAGGCGGTAAATAAATGAATAAAATAGTCTTGACAGAGGGCAGAGATGTTGCTTTAGAAATGTGTACAGGAAAGCTGACTTGACAATGTTTCTGAATTTGAAAAACCAAGGAGTAATTGCCAAAGGTGGGAGTGATACCTGCAGCCAATGTGCCAACTCAGCCTGAAGATCAGGGCTGTCCAAAAGGCTGGACCTTTTTTAAAACAAATTTTGATATGAAACGGGAAGAGGGGGAAAGAAACGGCAACCTGGACTAGTGTGCAAGGCTGCTTTGCTGGGAGGATGTATCTTCACTGATCACATAACAATACCAAGCGATGCTGTGTAAGCCACTCTGTGTTGCTAGGTAGTGTGCCACAGAATGTTTTCCATTTAAGCAGTAACACTGTGGTAACCTTCACAGTCTGAGGATAGAAGTAAGGCCAAGTAAATTGGGAGAGGAAATTCAGAAAACACTGATTTTTCCTGCAGCCTGGGAAACACGTGTATTCCTTCTCACTTGCAGACGTGCATCTCTAGCTGCTGCCTGGGCAAGCAGCTGTTTTCCCCCAAACTGCATCACCCTGAGGCACACCTGCATGGTCTGTCGTGTGGTGGGAGCCCTTGCTGATCTCTTGTAGCAGCAGTGGCAGAGCAGGTACTCTATTTCCTTGCCCATGTGTGAGTTCTGCATCACATATCACAAGATACAAAGCAAGTAAGTGGGTGTGTTTTGTTGAGGGCTGAAACAGCTAATTGGAACAGAAAATACCATTGGAGGAGTAAGGTGGTTTTGTTTTCCAAAAACAGCGTGAAAGAGGAGAAGAGTGCACGATGCGTCAGCTTCTGATAAACAAGGCTTCTCTTGACACGCGTCTCTTCGGAGTAGTGCTGATCCTGATCCCGGGGTAATATTGCAGCTCCCCGGAATTTTTGTCCAGCCTTTAAAGAACCGCCCAGCTGAGAGGGTTGGGCAGTTTCAGAAGACGTGATTGTAGAGTTGTTTATTCTTTTTTCAAGTGTGTCTGTTGAGATGATGGTAATGACACCTTTCATAATGCTTCACTTTAAGGAGCTCTTATTTAATTATCTTGAAAAATAACTCACTAGGCTAATAAATATTGTACTGAAACAAGAAGTTTGCCAGGTGGATATGTCAGTGTCCTACAACTTCATCCTCCATGGGCATAATGCTTTTATGATTTTAGCTAAATATTTAATTCTTTTTTTTCCTTTTAACCAAGGAGAAGGTGGCACTTTAAATACCCCTGTGTGTCCTTTTGCATAGTAAAGGGGTTTACAGATGTAATTTAGGCTCTAACTAGTGCTTCACTTCCTCTCCATTATGTGTCTACCAGTCAACTGACACTTTCTTCAAATATTTGCTCTGATATTTTGCTGCAGTTGCCCTCTCCTCCTCCATTCCCTCGCCATCTCTCTTCCATGGAGGTATGGCACATATTTCAGTTACCCTCTATTTAAATAGCAACACTCCCTTCCAGTACAAACAGTCAGTCAGTCATTAAACAATGAGGAAGACCAACGGTGAAGGAGGTTATGGGTGGGGCCAGGAGTGTGTGAACACATTTTTGCAGAAGACTTCCTGCTCAAGAGAGAAAAGGACGCTTTCCGCTAGAGAGTCAAGGTGTCATTCTGTAATGCTGGGAGAGATATAAAATCAAGAGGAAATCACTGCTGCAGACACAAGTGCTAGATGTAATTTCAAATTACATAGAGGTGACCAAATTATTATTAAAAGCAAGACATTGAAACAAAACACTGGAACTTTAACCATATCTTTCCACCTCCTCCTGTAACAAAAGGGAGGAAGGAGCAAGGGGAGGAGACTATCTTTGAGAAGGGGATTCCAAGTGGCTATGACTCATCCTCAGGAGGTCCCTGCCTTTCTTTCCTGACAATAGAGACAGAGTTTAGTGAGATTACCCTTAACAGAGTATCTATAGCTTTTATAAAGGCTTCGCTATGGTGTCCTTTCTCTTATCTAACATCTGGCCATCAGGCTAGCAGAGGGTTGTATTGATAATCTGCTGGGGACTCTAGGCCTGCTCATCCTTGGTCTGTGACAAAGAACAGTGGGGCATGCTCTGCTGGGAATTGGGAAGTTTAGTTGGGGCGACTGCAGTCCCTCTCCTCTCCTTGTTCGTCAGATTGAGATTAGATCCTGGGAACTGCAGGACTAAAGCATTAAAAAAGAAAGAAAAGAAAAAAATGTGTAAATAGGAACCATCTGACTATTGTTGTGTCTAACAGTGTTTTGGCTCTACAGGTAAAATGCACGGAGGTGATAAGTAGTGTTGGAAAATGCTTATTTAAGTGGAGAACGTGAACTTAATATATAGCACACTTATGCTATGTTTAGTTTTGCAGTGATATACTTTCTAGATGTTACAAATAAAATGTAGTAAGAAACAAGCTAGGATGTGCAATGAAGGCAGTGAGATCTGTCAGGATTGCTGAGGTCTGTGAGTCAGTTCCTAAATTTGTAATGGGATGTGGCAGATAGGATGACTTGGCTCCTTCACCATTTTAGTGTTTTTTATTTGGATCACTTTCAGGTTAAAATTCATACCCACAGGTCATAGACATGAATGTGCTGCTTCCTTTGCAGCTGCCTTCAGCCTTTTTCAGTTTGTGAAGCCCTAAAATTTTCCAGGAGAGGTACAGATTCTTGCACAGTGAATGTGACCCTGTTGATGACAGACTTGGTTTCCTTCTTTGCCTTTTGTTGACCTAAGAGAGGTAATGAGCCGCAGGCCCTTGGAGGTCTGTGAAGCAAAAGTATGAACCACTGTGTCTGCGAGGACAATATGCAGTAGAAACATGTTATTGCCATTACCTAAACCGGTGATTTCTGAAAGGTGAGACCAGTTCTGAAAAACACAACAGAAATTTTCCTTTTGTAGTAAAGGTATGTCATCAGTATGGCTGTGTTTCAAAGTATTTAGCAGACTGATTCTTTTGCAGGTGCTAACGTTGTGCTTGAAATCAGCTGATGGTCTTTCATTTCTGGCTCTCAGGGTTGTCCCTGGTTAAAGTTGTCATTAAGGGGGGGCATTTTAGCTTAGCAGAGATGGAGCCTGGCTTGATCTGAGAATCCTCACAGCTAGCCCCTTCGCCCCTCTTTGCTTTGCCAGCATTTGATACGTTTCATGGTATGTGGAAAGGCTGGTTTAGTGGAAGAGATTTGAAAATAGAGAGCAGCCTTGACTCAAGAATGGTTTGTGGATGCAGTTTTGTTTTCTGTCACATCACGGTTGCTATGGTGACTTAGCCATGGTCTCTTTAGCAGTCACTAGATGCTGCGTGTTCTGGGCAAAACTGAGGGATTTTTCAATATTCCTCTAAGCTGAGTTGTTTTGCAGAAGTGTGTGTGTAAGAACATAGTCCTCTTCAATGTCCCTGCTACTGTTGTTACTTATTACTGTTTCTGTGAAAAGTTGTGTGCCGGCTGTATTGTGGCTGCTAGTGTCCCTTCATCAGGTAATTTCAAGGAAGGTGGACAAACAACGTACCCATCTGGTCAAGATTACTGAATATTTCTTCCCCAGAAGGGGTAAACAAGCATCACACAGTGCCAGGGCATGTGGAAAGGAATAAGGAACATGAACTGTTCTAAGGAATGGTCTTTCCTATGAATCGGTTATGTAATTCTGGAGGAGGAGGATGGGTGTGGAGCCAATTCACATGCTTAGGCTCAGGAAATCTGAGTTCTTTTCCAGTGTTTGTCAGACTTCTCGTGTCGCTTAAGGCATGATCAAGAGCATGATGCATTTACAACCTTAACTGAGTTTTTCTTCTTGGTTGGTAAGTGGGGGGAAAATGATTAAATGTTCATGAAATTAAATGCTCATGTAAATGAAATGTTAAAGTCTCCCAAGTTCGTTGGGAGACTAATATTTGGAGTTGTTAGTGCTTTGCTCTCCTTTGATGGTGGATGCTACGTAATTACAAAGTATTTTAGAATAAGGTCTTGGCAGTCTGCACGATATAGGCATACATTCCTAGGTGATGAGCAATCCCTTTCTGTCACTGTGCCCTTTCAGAGCCTTCTCTGAGCTGCAAAACGCTCTGCCCTTCCATTGAACACAGCGGGGGCTGAAGGCTGCAGCACACGCTCGGAGAAGAGCTGCTCCGGGTGCCAGGCATCCCACCTGGCCAGTGAGTCAGGCGAGTGCCGCTGGTAGAAAGTCTTGCTGCGCCCAGCAGGTTGCGTCAAACAGGGCTCCCTCCCCTTCCTACTCCTGCCCACTGGTCTGGGAGCAGCCTTCGCACCCGTGGGCGGTGATCTGGCGGGGTTCGACCGCCTCGGTGGCAAAGCGTGGTCAGCCTGCAGCTCTGCCGCGGGTCAGGCACAGGCCTGATCTATCCTCCGTGGCAGAGGATGGAAAACAGGAGATGGGAATTCTTATGTAGACGCTACCCCAGAGAGAGCTTTTTGGGCACCAGCTCCACAGCTGATAAGCATTCAGCACTGCCTGAAATCCCAGGGGTGTTCCTTTGTCATGCTGAACTTGCCACAAAGAGAAACAGTTGATTCCTTTGGGCTACTTAGACAGGGTTGTCCTGATGATGGGCAGGTTCACAAGGTCTTTAAGATGCAGGTCTTATTTTACTCCCCAAAGTTCAGATAGCTCTGTGGGTGAAATGAAGTGAGTACTCGGAAGTGATTCTTCAGGTGAGTCTAACAGTAGATGAGAAGAATCTATTCATAAAAATATTCTATTGCATTTCAGGTGACATCATTTACATATTTTTCTCACTTATTTGACTCCCCTGTCCCGGTACATGGACCGAAGAGTGACTGTTTTCCTTTCCTCCAAAGAATAAACAGAAATATTTTAAACTTATTTCAAATCTCCCCTCTGCTGGTGTCTACTGCACTGATTTCTCAGATTTTGTAGTTCTTATGTCTTAATGTTGAGACCAGCTTTTCTTGTCAGCTCTTTGAGCAGTTTTGTCTTCTGCACTTTCTGTAGCTCCGCGGAATTGTTACTTCCGCCCCGCTGTGGACTGGAAAAATTCTTTCTGTGCAGTCTGGGATAATCTGTTTCTTACTGGCAGATCTTACATTTTTATCGGTTTTGTAAGGTTAATGCTACAGCCTCTGCTCCCCATTGTCTTAAATATTTAGCGGGAAGAAAGAGATTCTTGCACGTTTTAGCTGCAAAGCTAATTTGGTTGAATTTCTGAGTTAGATTCCCAGCTGGTGTAAATCAGTGCGGTTCCATTGAGCTTTGGATGTTTGCTGCTCAGCTCAGCTGAGGATGTGGCCTGTCTCAACTAAATGGTGTCACGTGTTGAGATTGAGCTATTTTACAATGAACATATGACAATCTCTGTTATGTTTTTGTATACCGAAAAATAAATAGGATATTTTTCTACCATCTTTTTTCTCTATGTAGCTATAAAGAAAAACAGGGGTGTGTGTGTGTATGTGTACAGTTATACACACACATATACACATGGATGTTTATACACACAGTCACCCACCCACAAATAAATGTGGTAGGAAAAACCCTCCTCCTCTTTCCTGTTATTAATTTTGCACTAGGGTGCCCTTAGCTTCAGCAGTGGGTAGAGCCCAACTGAAGATTTCGACCACTGTGTTCAAATTTGTTTCTGTGTGTCAAAAAGCTCCACCAATTACTTGGGGAAAAACTTGAAAGCAGTTAGAAGAAAGCAACTCCAAGCAGAAATAGTTTAGATTTGCCCTGATGAGAAGTCCCTTCCACATGGTCCCTTGATTAGCCACTCTTTTCACCTGTTTTTTTCCCTACCCTGTGATGCGCAGAGCAACTGACTTCCCCTGTCTCTTCTTATGGTCCAGCCCATGAAACCTCTTACTTATTGATTGGACTAGGAAGGGAATGGAGATGATGGGCAGGAGGGGGATCCAGAGAGTATGGTGGACTAGATGCAGAAGTTGTTGCAAGGAAGCTTAGGATTTCTTCTGGGACAGAGATGCGTGTCTCCCTGCCGTTGTTCTTTGTCTGTTTTTTTACCACGTTAATCTCCATGAGATTAACATTGACTTTAAACTCTTAGAAGTCTTTATGACAAGTGTGCATGGCAGTAAATTCTTCCATATCAAGAGTGAGACAAATTGTACTGCGCCGCATATTATGGCATAGTACTACTAATTGCTTAACTTGATAAATGTCTTCTGATAGGGTATATAGTTAATGAACAAAGATGTTAATTGCTGTTATCTGAAATAGCTACAGTTGCAGGGGCGTTCTCTGGAGCCATGGATGTCTTCTAAAAGAGATTTGTTTCAAATCATCCATTGTTTTCAGCAGTTTCAGAGTCCATTACCTATCAGTGCACTGACTGAATACTCTCCTCCTCCACCGAAGTTTTAAGAGCAATCAACTCTTCCTACATGTTATTCAGCAAGAGAGAATCTTATTTGGGTATGCTGAACTTATCTGTAATACAGTATGCTCATCATGGTGGGCTACAGTGACATCCTTTATTCTTAAGAGCAGCCAAGAGAGAAATAAGCACCTGATGGTGGAAGAGCGAGGGTCTGGAATAGCCTTTTTTTCTCCCCCATCTGGAATATTTAATTGGAAAAATCATTCTTTATTGTTATTGTGCTGGTGGGAGTTATGTCAGTCTGTCTAAATATGTTATAATGCAGATAACCCTCTATATTTGTAAAATTCATCTTTTCTAGATGCTTTCTTTGGAAAATATGCAGCTGAAGATTTAGTACATTATTATATGAGTAAGTGCATACAAGCCTCATATTAACAATGGACGTCATGTTTATTCTTTCCTTTTAGAATTTCCCATGGAAACAAGTGGGCAGATTTTTGCATTATTGAGTAGTCTGCTGCTGCTGACTTTTCCCAGAAATGCTAAGAGAAAACCAGTTTTACGCGTGAGCATAAATGTTCTTCTAGTTTTAGGAGCATTCTATTCCCCTAAAATTGGATTTAGAGTAGCTTTTGGTGTGTGGATATTCTGGAAAAAATAAAGTTGTTTCAAAGCTGTATGATTAACAGATCTTACTGGAACTGAAAAAAGTCAAAATTTTCACTGAGGTTAAAAAGTGTCTGGTTCTCTAATGGAAAAATGGCATGTTTTGTTAGGAGATTAAAGGCTAAGGTGAAGAGAAGAATGTTTCCTTGACTTAAGGCTTTTGTTTGTTGCAATAAATTTAATTTTCATTTAAAAAGCTCTTGCAGTTTTTGAGAACACATTCAACAGCAAAAAGTCAGAAGTTAAAACTGAAACTGTAAAGCTGTGAACTAGTATAGTTTCTTTGGTCAAAGTTTCCTAAGCTGTGATTAATTTTGTAGAGTGAATAAGAGAAGTGCATTATCTTGCTTCATTTGATAGATTTCAGACCTAGTCAAGTAATACAAATCTCCCTTCAAAAATGACAGCTGGAATAATAATAAAAATTATTGTTTTCTTAAATAAAGCCACTTACAACTCAGCGTGATGTATTACTGCTCAGAGATGCTGTGGTTTTTGATTATGAAGTATCTTATACTAACATTAGATTGAAGTGTTTTGGGCCTCACTGCTCATTCCCTTCCCCATGGTATGTTGCCCCCTAAGTTATCATAACACTTTCTGTGACCATGTTACGAACCAGAGCAAACTAAAAAATAAGCTGGCAAAAGCAAAAAAAAAAAAAAAAAAAAAAAAATCTTTACGGCTGGGTCAGTTCCCTGATCTGCCTGACACCACAGCCAAACAAATATTTGCTCTGGCAGAGGCAAAGTGGGTGGAGTGTGCCATAGGATGGAAGGGACCCTGCTATGTAAAACTCGTATTGATGCCAGACGCTTCATAGTAACCCACCCAGGATCGGTCTCACTATTTTTTTTGGTATTTTCAAATGTCCGAATCCACATCTCTGGGCATAGATGTTGAATTTCCCATGGAGCAGCCTATGGGTGGGAATGCAGCTTTGGGGGATTTATGCAAGCTGGACCTGATGGAAAAGGAGCACTTTCAACACTTGTACTGCTTATTTATCAACCACAGTGATTGACATTCACATACCTGTGTGTCAAAATAGCCCGTGTTTGAAGAGGGACCAGTGACTCAGGCTGTGGTTTTACCTCTGGCCATTTCCCGATAAAGGGCTGAACTGTGCTTGGTCTTGTGAAAACACAATAGGGGAACACCACTCTGTTTTGGCATCTGTGTGCAAGGATTAGGTAAAGGACAGCTTTATGGGGGCCGTCCTTAGCACGTCCTTAGTCTGTGTGGAGCGTCTTTGGAGCATCTCACTGTCTTGGCTGGTGCCGTGTAGGAAAGAGTGAAGGCTTTGCTGTTACTGAAGCGGATTCAATAACAGAGTTCCCATGAGGTCTAGGAAGTCTCATGTCTGAGCACAGCTCCGTTTCAGTATTTCTTTAAAACATTTTTGCACAACCCCAATGTGGGAATGTGGTCTTTGGTGTTTGACAGCATCTAAAAGCACCATTTCGGGGAGCTTTACACAGTAATAAATCACTTAGCTTTAGCCTCTTTTGGTTGCACAGTAGAGGTGAAACTGTCTATAATGTATGTTTCGAGCTTGAAATCACCTGCTCTGAAAATACTTCACTTTCTAGAACATGCTGTTTTTAATGAAAACAGAAGTAATACATATTGCATGGCTTTTAGGGATTAAAATAGATTTGGCCTATTCTCTTTTGTGTGAGACAGCCAACAGAACTTCAGTAAAGTTTTGTGCAAGGTGTGGCTGGATGGAGACTATGGAATTGGGACCATGAGAGTGCTACATAAACTACCTTATTGAAATAATGCTTTAATTTGGAGAAATTAACCATCTGCATAGTTTTATGTTACAATTTAGGTAGTCATCTCCTCCTCTAACAGGAAGATAGCAGAACTCTGTGTTATCCCCTTCTCTCTAAGGAAACAGGCTGTTCCGTGAGAACCGGTTTATGTGGTATTTAGTGCCTTTGTATAGGGCTGCAGAGCTGCGACTGGACTGCATCAGTTATCTTTAAGGCTGTTTAAATGAGCAGCTTAAGGTATAGAAGAGGCTTCCTTTGGGAACAGGATTCGGTGAGAATTCTTCACCTCCTCTTTGAAGTTAATGGAGGGTATTAAGGGTAGTCAGCATCTTGTTAAGAGAGAAATTTAAATTGCTTTGATTCATTTCATTTTATATTTGCATCTGCTGGTCCTGGATTTCTCCCTTCTGCAGTCTCTCGGAGCATGTTTTCGATAAGTTTGCCTCCTGAGCATACTAGATTTTATACTGGCTGTTTTCATATTTTTCCCCGAGTGTTGTAATGCTGATTACCAAAGGATCTTGGGCCTTTGGCTTCCTGTGAGAACAAGATAATTACTCTCCAGTAGGCAAAGCATGACGTACAGCATCAGCATTAAGCCACTGGGATTCCAGTCACTAGTGTAGAACAATATTGTGGGTAAATGAATAAGCAGAAGTTTATCATACTTCCTGCATAACAAGGTTTTTGTTAAAGAGACAGTGAAAATTGTTTTCAGCATGGGCTAGTATAATATGAACGCCCCCGCAACGAGCATTACTTAAAAATGTATTAAAGTTCAATTCCTAGGCTTGTTTATTTTTCCTTGCTGAAGAGACAACTGACTCTTTTGCTGCAGCAAATTTGTAGTGTAGGACCATCAGTTGCGTTTTGGCAGCGGCTGTTGGTGGCCTTATGAACACAGAAAGGGTATTACTTAGGAGTATGACTTCCAGATGCACCACCTACTTCATTTATGGTAGAAAGTTGTGCCAATAAAAAGTAGAGACGTTCCAAAAGCAATTTGCTTATTCCACACGTGCCCCCGGCAATCCCGTGCTGTGCTTCTAGGAGTTGATCCCGTTAGCCCCCGAGGTAGCCGTGGTTTCTCCCTTGTCTTCACGTTGCAAGGCTGTCAGTTAAAAATGACTTTGGTATCGGGGACAGTGCAAGTAAGTTTGAGAAATTTAAGTTAGATGTAAACTGTAATAGAAAGTAATTCATAAATATAATGAGCGCTCTCCTCCTGCAAGAAATGGCCAGCACGGGGGCCTAGCCACGTAGCAGGATTAATCAGCATTTTTGTAGAAAAATAGTTACTCTGTTATAGCAATACTGATCGCTTTGCTTATGTTATAACAAAGCAAAGTAAATGAAGTCTTTGAGGACCTCTGTTAAGTACAGGAATTACTTAAACAGCATGAAGGTTTGTGTATAGCACGGTCTACAGATGCATGCTCAGTAGATACACAGCTGTATCGCTCTGTGTATTGGTTGGTGTCTAGAACATAATTTCATGTGTGCTTGCACATAGGCACGTGCATTTCAGAGATAATTGAACAAATAACCTTCTGTAATGCCTAAGAATTATGGAGATACTAGTAAGGAGTTTCATGTTTAACTTTGTTTTCTTGCTACTATCAATTTATGTTGGGCATGTAACTGCAATGTGCAGTTACTTATTTATGTTTTAATTGTGACTTTTACTGGAAACTGGGCATGAGCAGTCTCTGCAGGAAACTGGTGCTTTTGTACGAGCTGAGATGAGTAGGTTGGTTGCTCTGTTTTGATTATGAGTCTGAAAGCTGAAGGCTGAATTTTGGAGTCCCAAGAACCATTGTCAAATGTAGCAATCTATAGATTTTGATGATGTGCTTGATCAGCTTTGGAGGCAGAGAGAATAAGAATGCATGGAATAAAACTACCTTAATATAATACACTGCTGTTCTATATGTATGACTGAGATACTTCTTCCCACATGTGATTGCACATGCATGGCCAGGCACCTTCGTATCTCAGTTCAGCTTGGAATTAGGTTCCATTGTTTTTTAGTCCAAAACAATAGCAAAAAATTCAGTCTGTGACATTTCAGTATTCCAGGCACCAGGATCTGATTAAATCTTGCTTGTATTATAGATGGGTGGTTTTTACACTTGAACAAGTTGGATGGAAGGGAGTGGATCAATCTCTTTGTTGAATATCCTATATAGGAATTTTATATTTTACAATTAGGTATTATGCAGATATTTTCAACACCAAGAATAATTTTGATTTTGTTGCTCTTCCTTTGAAATTGTGAAGCTTCTGATGACTAAGTAAACACTTTTTTCCTCTCCTTTGTTTTTTTCCAGCCAACGGGGTACATGGAAAACTCCATTTCCTACAGTGCTATTGAAGATGTTCAACTGCTCTCCTGGGAGAACGCCCCTAAGTACTGTTTACAGCTCACAATCCCGGGGGGTACTGTCTTACTACAGGTACAGTAAACACAGAAGTACAGTTCTCTTTCTGTCTCTTACACGAATCTCTCTGAATTTGTGTTTGCTGTTCATGAAGTCTTAGTCCTAATTAGCTGGACCTAGAAAAGGCAGATAATTTATTGCTATCAAGTTGCCTACCTGCTGGCAAATTTGCTTAGTGTTGCTTTTGAAACTTTTCATATGGTTTGACAGTCAGAATGGGAATTTTGCACCACAGTGATTTAATCTGCTCGCTGATTTTGTGATCCAGAATAGTGCTCTGTGAAACCGTGCGTTGATTCAGGCCTGGAACAATTGTATTAATATAGTCTGATTCCCACATGAAACAAGTCAGGAATTTTATCCTCTAGCTCTTACAGGAAATCCATAACTTGCAGGGGAATGAATGGGTATCTTTTTTTTTAAAAGATACCTGGTCTTCATTTCATTCGAGGCTGGATATATATATAGATAGATAGGTAGACCTCTGCATTCAGTTCTCTAAGAATTGTTTTGGAATAGAAGGCATCGTATTTACATTACTCCAGATTTTCTTCTGCACTTCTGAGATTTTGTAGGTCTGAGATCATTCCAAATTCAGTGACAGAAGAGCTTTGAAGCTAATGTACAGTACGAAAAGAAAAGTAACTGAAACCCAGCTGTTTGGCCCCCAAAGAATTTCGAATAGTCATAACTTGGAAAAGACTGAATTGACTCATGTGTAGCTCCTTTTCACGTACTTCACTGGTCTAATCCTGAGGTTTTGTCCTGGTTTGAGAGTTAGGATGTGAAAGTTGTATGGTTCTGTCTGAGGAGAAGGTCCCTGCTAGGTTTCCTGGGTGGCTGCAGTCATTTCCCGATTTTAATCTGGAAACAGTGCAGCTCAAGTAAGTTTGGGTTAATGTGAGAATGTGTGATTTAGTGGGCCCTTGTGGGGCAGAGGGTTTGAGTGCATTTTCAGATGTCTCTAGAACATAGGCATGTGGTCAAAACCACACTGAGCGTATGCATGTGCCTCTGCTCAGTGCCTGGCAAATTTCTGTGGCTCCGAATGAGTTACTGATTTTAGGCGTTTCCAGGGAGTGTTGGGAGTCTAAATTTCAGACAGGCTGCTGCAAGTCCACCTAAGTCCTGATTCTGTGGTTCGAAAAGCCTCTACTGCATGTGTGACGTTTGGGGAAGCAGGAAGGTGAACTCCGGTTTCCCAATAGCTAGACTAGGGCCCTCGTTACTGTGAAAATCTTCCTTGTCTAATCTGCTGATTGAATTAATAAGAGAGAAACCCATTTGTTGAGTTGGACAATTTGGATCTTTTTCTTGAGATAATTTTGACTCTGTTTATTTCCTTAAATTTGCCTAGTGCTGCTAGCATTTATGTTTTTATCTGTTTCAACAGCCAGAGTTATATTTGCATTTCTAAATTATGTGTCTGAGTCTTTATTCCATAGTTTATGGTGGCCACCTTGACTGGCCAGCTTAGCAGTAAACAGGAGAAAGTTTGAACTCATGGCTCCCTGCTGAGTTCAAAGGGAATTTGTTAGGGCATGCAGACTTTTAAATGGAGCAGCCTGCCGTTTGTTTCTTTAAAAAAACAAATGATTACATTTCCAAGAAATTAACATCTTAACATGGGTGCTTTGATATTTTCTTTGGAAAAATTGCTATTTTTGTGCAAGCTCATAGGAACTGATAAAGAAATGGAGTGAGCTGGGCATTTGACTGTATTTCAATGTAATTGAAAATACAAACTTTAAAAGCATTTTTAGTATGAGTTGCTCATTGGTAGTGTCTGGATTCATTAAATGTGACCATGTTAAAGGGAATATAAAAATAGATTTCCCAAACACAGTTGTAATGTGTATTAATAAGACCAAAATTATGCAAGTATATTTAAAAAAATCAAGATACAAAAACTAGATTTATCTACTGATTGTGTTCCAAAGAAATTCTTTGGTATATGTGGCAAAGAATCCAAGTATGCAGAAGATGTATTTGCTGAGGCTCTGGGAAGCAGATGCTGAGAAATTCTCCCTTGCGTACTTAAGCATTTCCAGGAGACTTCAATGCATTTATGGGAAACTGGGGCTTCAAATCTTTTACAAAATCATTCAGCCCTGATAGTCTAAACAGCAGCGTACTGCCCTGTAATGTCAGACCCTGGAAGCAGGAGGCATGTGATAGTGGAACAAGTAGAAAGAGTCCAAAGCATTTTTCTCAGTAGTACTATTATTATAATAATATTCCAAAGTGCAGTTTTGATGATGATGATAATGCTTTTTTAAAAGATTTGATCAAAATGAGGTTATATATAGGAAAATGTTTAAATGAACTGTTTTGACTTCCTTTTCTGATTTTTGTATTTCTGATTAATTTCAATTTTATATTTTTAATATATGTTTTTGCACATACTTTATGATAAGATCTTTAATATCGTGTGATGTTACTGACACAGTGACATAAATTGAAGCGTTTTAGTAGTTTTGACTCATAGCCTTTTCAGAATTTCCATTTTGCAGAAAAGTTTAAAATTTCAACTACTTACGTTTCTCTGATTTGAAACAGAAACACGTTTCAGACTGATGGACTCTCCCTCAGAATGGGAGTTCATTTCCAACCGATTCTTGTAACAGGATGCCAGCATGTGGTATTGGGACATCTTTCATGTATTTGTCTGTATTAGGCATGATAAATGGCGCAAGAGAGTTACACTGCATGTTCGAGTTTTCATCCCCTTGTCTGCTGTCACCGAGATCTGTTTCTGGGTTATTACTGCACAGTAATGAGTCAGAGAAGGAAGAATGCCATTACCTTTCCTTACATCATCCTAATGTCCTGCCTTAGAAATACTGACCCATCCCAACCTATTTTAATGCATGAAATTTGACAAATAGCACCGGAGATGATGCAGCTTCTCTTAGGAAATCAGATCATGACAGCAGGATGCAGCTACCTGAGTTTCAGAGAAAGGTTTGGTTCTCGGGTAGCCAACAGCTTAACCTGGACTGGGATCACATTGAAAAGTCGTCTTTGCGTGCGCGCTTCCCCCTCGGTGTTTGTTGTATAAGCGCAATTGTCTGAACGGGGACGTGTTTCAAAGCACAGTGTTTGTTTCAGCCGTTGGGAATTCTCATCATCCCCTGTGGGAGTCAGGGAAAGTCAGTTTTCTAGACATGCTGGTGTGATGCAGCGGCTTACGTTTTCTTTCCCGTTGCCAAATGCTTGGATTCCAGGTTGTCCCAATGAGGAGGAGTGAACCTTTTTTTTTTTTTTTTTTTTTTTTTTCCCTCTCGTGCAACTAGGATAGCAGGTGTGAGTGAGGGTGTTGCTGGAAAAAGGTTCATAGGACACAAGCTCTTTAGGCCAGGAAATAGGAGCTAAATTTAGCCTATGAAAACGTGTAAGCTCTTAAGCTTTGGTAATAACCGGACCTCTTTGCGCTGTGCTAAACTTTGGTCTTCCTGCTTTCCGTTTATAAAATGCTGTGTACGTTTCTGGCATTGTGTGGATGACGATGAAGAGGATGCAGCAATTGATAATGAAATAACTGAAATAACCTGTTGGAAGTGAGTGAAGAAATTAGGGAGGAGGGAATTCTACAAACTGCTCAGCACCAAGTGTGGAAGGGGTCCCAGGAAGAAGGCTTTAATGTTTCATTCATGACAAACCTGCCTGTTTTCCCATGAGGTTTTCTTTCTTTCAGATGGGTCCTAAATGCCTTAAAGCAACTTCTTTCAACCCTAACGTTTGTATTGCTTTATTCATTTCTTGGCAATCGGGTGCAGTCAGAAGGAAAAACAAACAGAACAGGAAGCCTTGACAAACACAGTGCTCGCACGTTCAGCTCGGTGCTTCAGCGCACCGTTTTGCCAGGGAGTCCCCACAGTAAATGTTTCTAGTGGATTTTTTTGGTAAAATTTTATTTTAGCCTGCAGTCCGGATAGAGTTCTCTTTGGAGAACCGAGCTTTTGGTTAAATGCGAGTGCAGCCAGTGCTGGTGCAGCGGGGTCGTACGAGGCCCGCAGTCCAGCAGAACTGAAGGAGACGGGTAGTATTTCTGTGCCGTTCCTGAGGCATCACGAGGAGAAAAGCTCTCCTAGCAGTAACCAACAGCTCTGCCCGTACCTTGAGGCTTGAACAGTGGGCCTGCTAGTTGTAACGGAGGCACGCCTCTGGGACACGCACGAGCAAGGTACAGATTTTGCACAGACGGCAGCTGACGGCAGCGTGCGTGCCACGGGGATTCGGCTTCCTGCAGCCCGGAGCAAATGTGCAGGGGCTGCTCTCTTCCCTTGTTCCCATGTGTGGTAGGTTTTGCGTGGAGAACCTGGCACTAAGTAAAACTGACTGATCATAAATTGGTGCAGAGAAGTCTGCAATATGTTATGAGTCTCAGTAATAAATATCAGCTGGAGGAAAGCGTAACAAAAACCCGTTCTTCTAACTAGAGGGCAAACAAGGGAAAGAAAGAAAGACAGAGTATAACCAGGAAGAGGTAAAAACAGAGCCTGGCTCCTCAAATCCCTCTTCTTACTGCCACTTCTTTTCAGATGGCAGAGTTCCCTAGGAGGGTCTGCATGAAGGATGCCCAGCACAAATACCAGAACCGTGGACAAGCCTGTTCTCGCACCCCCCTGAGTAATGCACGTGCCAGTGAAAAGTGCTGTCATAGTGCGGCAGGGCCAGCTTACCGTTGAAGGAGTGTGGTGGAAAGGACAAATCGTCTGTTGATGTGAGCTGTTGTAGGCGTATTGATATCAGTGGAGCTTTGGGCATTCATATCAGCTTTGGGTCTTCAGCGTCATCACTGGTAGGGTCTGCTGCTTTCCCGGTTTGAGGGGTCCTGTTTCTCAGCAGCAGCCAGGTTCCTGTTCTGTCTCTTTCTCACCTGGATGGAAGTTAGTGCAGAGGCTGTGATCCTGGCATGAAACAATTGTTCCATTTCCTATTTTTGTTAGGAAAAAAATCTGTTTTTTAAAAGCTCACTGCTTTTTAATGAAGAAGTGTGTTCCCGCTCATTGGCTAAGAAGTGAAGCATATGGGTTGCAGAGAAAAATACTTCTCTTTTTGAGCAGAGGTGTAAATTTATTCATGTTGACCAAAACTCTCTATATGCCGACATTTATTCTCTTGCACGATTTTCCTGCTGTGAGCAGTCTGTTTGAACCCATTGGAATTAATCCCACGACTAAAGTCCCACTGACTAAAGTCGGTGCCACATCAGGTTCTAAGTGGCTTTTTGAACATTTACACTCCAAAAATTAGAAAGTAAAAGTAAAATTAGAAAGTAAAAACTCGAGATCAGCCTATCTCAAGAAAAGACCACTTAAATAGGCACACTGTGGTATTCCTACTTGTTGGAACAATAAATAAATAAAACTGCTACAAGTAGTTTTGAGTCTTTCAGGACTTCTAAGGGTTTTCTTGCCACATTTCCTGTTCCCTAAAGTACTTCTCTACTTCGTGTTGCGCTTGTGCAAAGCCAGTGGGAGGTCTGGATTGTGCAGAAAGCTCCAAGCAGTTGGACCTTGGTACCACCCAGCTAACGCCGTTGTACGGGAGGGCAGACTTGATACCACCCAGCTAACGCCATTGTACGGGAGGGCAGAACTCCTAGCGGAGTTGGGGCCTGACAGACTAGCGAAGGGAAATGTGACACAGATGCAACTTGTCAAAGTGCTACCTAGGAAGGGACCCAAGCTATATTGTGTTTAGATAGATAGATACAAAATCTCTAATGTACTTCATTCAGGTCTTAATGGCTACTTGTAACAGCAGGCAAAGCATTTCTAGCCTGAGTCCTTTCCTAAGTTGGAAAATGTACTTGTAACGATTACTGGAGTAGAGTGGGACCCACTCTGCAGGCAGGACAGAGTTAAAAAACAAACAAACAAACAAACAAAACCCCTTTTCCAGTGCAGCCAAAATACCTAATGAAAGCCTGTTTAAAGTCTTCTGTGTCTCATTCTCTCCTCTTTACTGCACGCTAGAGCTGAATAAATACAGTAGGTGATACCCTCAGCTGGAGTACAAAGATGTAGGTGTGAGTGCACTGGAAATGATGACTTCAGTGCGGAAGTGCTGGAGTCTAGGAGTGCACCTTAGGTAAGTCCTAAGCCTGCAAAACTCTGTATACGTGTGAAATTGAAACTGGGAGGGATACGGGCCTCAATTCAAGTGGGAGCCAACCTTGAAATACATGATTTTGCTTTAAGGATCAGGAGAAGGAAAAACCTAATGATGGGTCTACTTCATGTTTAAAGGCTTTTCTCAGCAATTCAGCAAGGGGCTTTTTATAGATAAAGGCTTCCATTTTGTGACATGCCTTGGAGTAGGAATGCATTACTGTTCCTGATTACAGAGGAGTAAGTAAAGCACAATATAGGCAAGACCATAGCATACGGTGCTTGGAAAATGGGAACAAAGAGTGAATAGTGTCTGATTTGGAACGAAGCTGTCGTCAATTCAAAGACGAATTCAAGTTCCCTCTACCGTTTTACACTTTGGTGCTCTTTGCTTTAAACTTTACAAATTTTATGCATACATCAGTCTGTGTGTGCAGAGGTGGCAGTCAGCTGGACAACTGTCTGGACGGGCACTGATGAGACACTGATGGTATTTCTGCCATCCAGCATACTGTGAAACTCAGTCCTTTTGGTAGGAGAGAAATACCCCCGTAGTCCCTTTCTCAGTGTGAGCCTGCAAAGGAGGAGGGGGGGAAGATGGGATATTGTGCAAGAGTGAGGTGTTTGTTGCCCTCTGCAAAAGATCCAGCATTTCCTGCGCATAGCTGTGGTTTTGCAGCTCGCTAGAATTAGGCAGGCGGAAGGGTGCACGGGAAGGATTAGCTTCTGCTGCCTGCAAAAAGGGGAATGCTGGCATCAGGCAGCCTCTTCGAGATAGCAGTGGTCAGGCTAAATGAGTCTGGTCAAACCACGTTTAACACTGTGGAAAGAGTACTGCTGAAACGACCGTTGACTTTCTAAGTTCCTTTTACCGTTGTTTCCTGATCATTAGTAGAACTGCTGGGATTCCCTAAAGGTTGGTTTTTCTCTTCTGTGTTCGCTTGAAATTGTTGTCGTCTTTGTATTCACTTTCCTTGGAAGTGGTCTTGAATGAAAGCTCTGACGATTTCTAGTTTTAGCGTGGTTCAGACTCCAACACTAGATCCAGATGCAGGGGTTTTTGATCTCTCTTCCTTCTTTACAGTAGCCAGCACTACATGTAGACATCGCTTGGTCCCACAGTTGAAGCCTGGTCACTTTGCTGGTTTTATGTTTTAAATGGTATTTGTATGTCACTGTCTTCAAGTTCCACGGTTCTTTCCTCTGCTGCTTTTGTTTTCATCATTTATATCATTCTGTATTTTCTCCTCCAGTATTTGCAGTCCACTCACCCCTCTGCCACAGCCTGATGCCGTTGTCCTCATTAATTATTTCTCTCATCCACTCACATATAAGTTCCTAATTCTTCCTCTACAGAGGCGCTAGGAACAAAGTCAGTCAAAAAATCTATGTACAGTATTTTCTAGGTGTTTATTGTGGTCTTGCAATCTGTAGTTACTGCCTGCCTGAAAGCAGGAGGATAATGAGCAGTTCTCAGCAATTTCCACTGAGCGCTTCAGTGTCTGCGCTCACTTCAGGCTGGGGTGGCTTTTGGTTCAAGTCATGTCATGGTCAGACCAGGGAGGTAAGGCAGGTTGGTATTTGCCTATTAGACAGAAGTACTTCATCTCCCTGGTGTTAGCTAGAATACAGAATATTTTGCATTTTATCAACTTAAAAAGCAGTATCTTGGGGATCTTAGTTAATAAGTTAGCATAGCTGCTGTATACTTAATCAGTATTTGATTGTTTTTTAAGGAAGTAGCAGATGTATCATATGCAACTTTGTTGCCATTGCATAGTACCGCAGCTCAGTCCTCGAAAAACTTTTGACAGTTTTACTTGCTCTTTAAAGGTCTTTGATATGATCATTCGAAATGAAGAAGCCTTATCAGTGTGACGTGCAAATACTGAGAGTCAGGAAAACCACATCCGAAGGGTGGAAACAGGCAGCTGTTCTCTCGCTGGAGTACTGAGTTTCAAGTAGTAGTTTGAGTCCAAGAAACACGGGAGGAGATCATTCCTTAGCCTCCGCAGGGCCAGAAAGGTGGAGGAGGATTTCAGGACGGCATGTCTTGGCTTCCTACGGGGAGGTGTGCTAGCCCGGTGGCAGGAGCACGTGGCTCCACGTGCCAGCTTGGGAGCTGCTGGCCTCACCTTGGTTACTGACTTCTAAAAAAATGAACAGTTTCTTCCAACAGAGTTGTTAATGGTTTTGGCATTCCTGATAAAAAGAGCACTATAAATACAAATTATTGCAATTTGAGCAGGTTTTTTGAGAGTTTTACAGGAGCCTATGAGCATTTCAGTTGACATAGTCGTACACTCCGGCACTGGACACCTCTGTTCTTTAGCCAGCAGAGCCGCCCTCCTCTCCTCGTGTCTTCAGGTTGCATCTCTTCCTCCAGCCTGCGCCAGCACAGCTGGATGGGATTTCAGACACCAATTGCCTCTTGGTCTTCCTATAGACTGGTGTTTCTGTCCCTGTGAATGCTGGCTCTGCCAGAACAAGATGTGAAACTTGAGCTAGTGTCACCTTGAGCTCTTGGTTCCACAGGGCCGTTAGTCCAAAAACCGATGCCAATATTTTTGTTCCCTTTCATGGAATGCTTTTCTGCTCAAAAGTACAATTTGATTTAAAATTCAGTCTTTCACAGGAAAGTGCCCCCTGCCCCCAAACATATTGTCTGGAGAAAGATGAGAAATATCTAAACATATTTATTTCATGCCTTTTTAACAGTGTCAAAAAATGTTATTCAGGCTTTATTGTGGCAAAGTAGTCTTGCTCTTTCTGCTATGTACAAATATAGTGTAAAACCATATTGAATTGAAATTCAGCTATAGAACATTTCTAGATAAAAGATAATTTTTATCATATTATGATACGCATACATAAAATACTGTGTAAATAGCAGACAGAAAATGTTTAAATAGTGGCAAACTGAAATATCCTGAAGTTGAGAATTTCTCATTGCAGGCAGAAAAAAATACACTTTTATAATATTTATACTTATTAAATAAGTATAAATTATTAAGTATAATAATTTACATTTAGTGTTTTTGTTTTAGTTTCTACCAATTCATTCTGATTCATTCATATTCTGATATGTCAGCATTCTTCATGGAATGGAAAGTCTGTTTTCGATAAACTCTGTGGTCAGTCAAGACTATTTTTGATGGATTTGTGTGGTCTTCTTGCCTAGAGATCTGGATGAGCAATTGATTCTTATATATATAATTTATATAATATGCTGCACATGTAGATTTCATATTATATTCATATATATATTTACATATTTTACTATATATATTTGTATACAGTATACTTATATACTGTGTAAGTATTTTATATAGACATAATATTTCATATACAAATTCATGTCACTGTGAGATCAGTATCTAACCTGGAGATTGAACAGAATTCTGGTAACTATGCAGCTTTTTTACTTTTAACATTCTTGCCATTATCAGTGATTTTTGCAGGAAATAAAATTCATTCTGCAGTTTGGATTTTGAATACATATCTAAAATGTGTTGGGGAGAAAAAATTGTTGAAGGATGCTTTAATTTGCAAGAAGTCTGTAATTTTCTCTAGTGAAGAACCTCACCATTTGTTTGAACATGAGTGCAAGGGCTGTCCTATAGTTTTCACTGGTCACATAAAGCATTTTGAATTGTAAGTAAAAATTGCCTGCTGCCCGAGACTAAGTGAGATAGAGCTGGAAAAGCCAAAGGGCATGTCTACCCACTCAAATATTTCAAACTTATGTCACCTTGTCAAGGCATGCATATTTACGTCACTGTGGATGCTTTTATATTTTTTGGTACTGAGCCTTTTGACCTTTGGGAGTCTTGAACTATTCCTTCGTTGGTTATGAACCTTGCTTCACACTGAGAATTTCTGGCAGCTAGGCTTAATATGGACAAAAACTGGTGATCACTGGGAATGGTTATTGCAACATTTGTGCAGTTACTGCAGACAGTCTCTGCATGTATGTGCACGTCTGTGTGTTGTGCTTTTCACTCTATTTTAACATTGCTAAAAGAGCTAAGATGTTATTTGGATTGCTTTGTGGCCAGCTGAGGAATAGGACAAGAAGGGAAACTAGTGTATGGAAAAAAAGGCCACCTGCTAGCAAAATGTCAAGCTGTCTTCTTGCTCTGCTCATGGTGATTAATAGAGAAGGCAAATGTCCTACAGATGTTAAAGATTTGATCAAAACCTGACTGAAATTGATGAGGATTTTTCAGAGTCTTAGGTTGGACACCACTGTAGAGGAGATTAATGTTTTGGAGAGTTTTGGTTCGGTATTTTATATGTGCACCAAGGTCTTCGCGTTATTGCTTTCTAAATTAATTCTAAATTAATTTGTTATAATGTAAAATTGTAGCTTTGAGCAAAGAGTTTCCCTCAGTCTGATGAGACTGGGGTTGAAGTTATCCAAGGTCATGAAGTTCAGAAGAATACAGTGAGTGCAGCTTTACTGGTTTTAAAGAACACATGGGTGATTTGCGTGGTTTTGGCTCAGTGATCCGAAACACTGATAGAAACTAATGATTCTATTTGTAACTTTTTTTTATTGCAGGCTGCAAACAGTTACCTGAGGGATCAGTGGTTCCATTCTTTGCAGTGGAAGGTAAGTTCTGCACTTTACTGTTTTCCTTGTATTATCCTAAGAATACTTTGACATTCACCATTACTGCTTTATAAGAACCCTGAACGGAGGAAGTCTTTTTCTTCTAGAAACATTAAATTAGAGTATGTATGCAATTTCAACCTGTTCGTGTAGCGAATGAAGTGGACAAATTGACTTGTTACATAGCCTAGTATTATCAACATGTGGTTGGTTTCAAAGAGTGGATGGCAACTAAATTCATTGTTAAGCAGTATAGAGATTGGATGGTTTTGTTTTTATACTTGTGAAATTAATGAATTAGAGAACTACTGCAGCCTAATAATATGTTCTGAGCTCTTGGGGTACTTCTGAGAAACTAGGGAGAAAAGATGTCCTTTAAAGTTGCTTATTTTAAGTAACATCACTGTGCTATGCATCAGTCTGTTTTTATTCTTTAGAATGATTTGGATTGAAAGGCAGTTTCCATTTCAGAGGTCTCAAGCCATTTCTCATTTTCAGTGGGAACAATGGATTGATTGCTCTGAGTAGGGGAAGTGGATCACAGTGACAACATTGTGTCTCAAAAGCAGAACATTCCTCACCAAAAATGTAGCTGTTGACCTTTGGATGGAATCCGTATGGATCCAAGATGAAGCTGGAAATAAGTTTTGGCCAGATGGTGAATATGGTTGTCCTCCCTGTCCTGTGGTGTGAAGCAAAAACAGTAACTTTCCAGCTCGGAACTTTTCTTTGGAAGTGTTTCAGTGAAGTCAGCCAGGGTGGCTGTGTAGCATATCAAGATTTCGGCCTGCTGACAACAACCACATGTGAAAATATAAGGAAGTCTCTCCTACCAGACTGGTTTTGTTGTAGGTGTTTTTGATAGTACTACTGTTGCAAAATATTAATGTGACTACACATTACTACAAAACTACAATATTTGTGTGCTTGTATAGCCATCAACTTTTGGCAGAGACATGTTCTAAATGGATCCACGTTCTTATCAGTAAGAGCCAAGTGTTAAAAACTCTTTTTCCAGACTTCTGGCATGGTCTCCAGTCCATTATCCTGCTTGTCTAAATGACCATGGGACAGCAGCACCAATAGCAGAAGGCTGGACTGTGGTGTGGCACTTTATCTGGCCTCTTCCCAGTGTCATTAATGCAAAGCCTAGCTGGTCTTGCTTCCTTTGCAACTCCTGAGGATAACAAAGAGGCATTGAAGCTTAAAGCAGGCAAAGACGGTCTCTACCTGTGGCTCGTATCCCTCCTGCTTTGGCAAGCAAGGCTGCTCAGAGAAAGCATGAAGGATGAAGAATGGTTAGAATTTCTTTTTCTGTCTAGCCCCCAACCAGGATGCCTGAAGTACTGATGTGCTGTTGGCATGTGCCCACTTCCCTGCAGCGGGGAGGGGAAAATTAGGGCAGAGGAAGAGCTCTGAAAAAAGGTAGAGTGTAAAGATGCAACCTGCGTGTGCCTCCCCCTCCCCCAATTAAATTATGAAGAAAAAGCTTAGACAAAATGACCTGACTTGCTCATATGTCTTTCAGTCATGGGGAGGGAACTTTGCTCTGTGGGAGTTGTTTTTAAAGGAACATTTCTTAAACTTTCCAGTTCTTCTGACTAAGCTTCTCATTTTGGGAAACTCTGAGTAATTTAACTTGTTGCAAAGTAGAATTTATTTTTGCTTCTTTGCTTTCCTCCTTCTCCCCTTAAGCTTACTTTTTCAAAACAAAAGTGAAACATTATCTTGATTTGAAAGACCTTCCTTCTACCAAGAATAGCAAACAGCCTTTTCCCATAAGAGCAGTGGCAAAGTTTGTCATTGCCCAGGTATTTTGCACTAACAAGTTCCTCTTTGCTAATATAGAGATAGTTTTGATGTTTTTTGTTGCTTAGTAGTTCAGAAGAACATCACATAACTTTCTGCTCTTTACCTTGAAGAGAATATTTGTCAGGTTTAAATAAAATCACAACAGAACTAACAGTGGCAAGAAAATCAGTGTATCTAGAAAGAGAACGGAGGAAAGCAGTTAGGTGATGTACCCCTGGTGAAGTTTATCGCTTTACTAGCACTATAACTTAACAGCTTTTCAGAGCCAGTTCAGATGCCAGTGTTCATCTCATGCTGAGATCTATATGATGAGCAGGTAGTGAGGGAACCCACAAAAAATGTGAGGTCTGTTCTTCTGGAATGGGTCTTTTACACAAAGCACCAGCTGGCAGAGAGATCTCTGCAGCTGGATTATAATTGGGTGGTTGTGCTGATGAATGATATATTTGTCCAGTGGTCTCATGAAAAATATAGGTCAAAACATTTCTGCGGGGATGTAGAGCACAGATGAAAACTGGTGCAGATAGCCAAAGTAGTTACTCAGGGAAAACATACTCAGCAGAGATGAGCTGGCTCTGGTTTGTATTTGTGTGGTGGAAATATCTACGGGGTCCAGCTGAACTCAGAGCCTCGCTGTCTGAGGCGCTGCATAGAGATACAGCAGGAGGACTCCCCTGCCCCTGCACTGCCCACAAACTGCATAACCGAGACTGAAGGACCCCATTTTACAGATGGCAAATCGATATCCGGAGAGTTTCCAGCAGCGGGAATTGGCCTCGGGCATAGCCTCTTGATCTTAAACAGGAATACTTGAATTACAACTGTGGGAGCAGGTTAATATTCTGTCCGTGTCTTTCTGGCTGTTTTCCCTTCCTTTTCCTGTATTTCAAGCCTTGGGAGTCTGGTGTGGCCTGCATGTTGTCTGAGCTACCTGGAAAATGGCTAGGTCTAGGGAATAGTGATATTGTTAAATATTTGAGGAAGCTCTTTAAGTTCAGGCCCCTACTGGGTATCCTTCAGTCTCGTGTGAGGGTGCTACAGGCTGTAAGAGAGCTTTTATGTGGCACAGTTTTAAGGATTAACACCCTGTGGGAATTCAATTTGCCAGCTGGCACCCTGGAAATAATTTTTATTCTAAAGACAAATATTAACACAAAAATCAAGAATATTTTTTTCTGCAGCCCAGAGAATAATAAAAGAGATGCTACAGATAAACAGAAATAAAAGAAAACCAGACACATAACTACCTATGTTTCAGATCCAGCTCCAAGAGATCGTGTGTGTCATCCAGCTCTCTAGCTGTCGGGATGCTTACAGGGCTTTTTACATGTGGCTTTCTCCTTCAATGCTGTGTTCGTTGAAGGGAGTCTGGAGGTAGTAGGGGCAGACTAAGACTGTATGTGCTCGTTTCTCTTTGCGTTTTCCATGAGATTCAAATGCTCCCACTAAGGGTTACTTATAATTCCTAATTTAATCTGAGTATCAGTGTGTAACTCCTAGAAGATTATTGGCCACTTCAGCCTATTTTTAGAAATCCTGATTTCCTTTGGGTTCTAGCTAAGCCAAACTGTCTTTGTGCAGAGAATAAACAGAACATGTTAACAACTGTCCAGATACTTAAACATAAACAAATCATTAATCCATGGTGTAGGAAACATTCCTTTCAACCAGGGAGGTTGGATTGAAACCCTGATATGTAATCTTTCGTATTTGGAAGCTAATAAGTCATAACAGTGTATCAATAAAGATAATGACACCTTTCATAAATGTACAAAAGCGAGTAACACATGCAGTTTGTTACTGCTTCTGGATCTAGATTAGGTACAGTGGTAAGCAGCCCATGCTGTAGGGGTGAATATACCTGAACTTGGCTCTGAGGGGTGCTTGTGGCTTTTTTGGGATGCACGCAAATAACAAGATATGTGCCTCTGGCATTTTCCCACACAGTATCCATCTAATATGTTGTTTGTTTATATCTTACTGCCTTTGGGCCAAGGCCTGTGTCTGTGTATTCCTGTAATGCCTAGCGCCACCTAAGAGAAAGCCTTACCTGTCCACTTAGAAAGCATTGAGCCCCGCTACAACATACGTTTACGGTATTGGTAATGAAGAGACCCACTTGACTAATTTAATATCATGTTGCACTGAATTCAAAAAGACATCGGTGAGGTCTTCGCAGGGGTCTGCGGATGTTCGCTTGTGATATGCAGCGTGGATACAGATTCACTTTGGTGGGGGGAAGACATCTAAAGGTTACACAGGGCATGCTGCATTTTTTTAATGTGCCTGATAGTAATTCTGAGCGCCAGCCTCGTTAGGGGGTGTAGGCCACTTGTGTTGCTTAGTTAGCCGAGTGATGCAGCAGTGAAGGGTGTCAGCTGAAGGCCTTGGGAATGGCCTGAGTTGGCACCATACAGAAAGAACAGGCCTAGGTCTTGTGCAGTAAAGGGTGAAGCATGACTAAAGCTGAGCTTTGTGCGCATGCCTCTGACCTTCTAGAAGTGTTTGCCTATCTCTCGTCTTTCCTGCTGATGCTATCAACCAGTCTTTGACTGTCCTCTTAAGAGCAATGCTGTTTGGTTTGGGTTTTTACCTCTCTGCTAGCATGGACAGTGAAAATTCGTCAATTGTAGAATAGTTTAGGTCAGAAGGGACCTTTGAACGTCATCTGGTCCTCTCCCCACCTCCCTCCATGCAGGGTATATCTTGATGTTATGTGAGGTTGCACAGGGCCTTGTACAGCCAAGTTTTGAATATCTGCAAGGATGGAGATTGCACAGCTCCTCTGGGCTGCTGCTGCTCCAGTGCTTAATGACCTGCACCATGGAAATGTTTCCCTTAGATCTAACCAGAATTTCCCTGCTGCAGCTTGGGTCTGTTGGCCCCTATCCATTCACTGTGCACCTGAAAAGGGTCTGGTTCTCTTTTCTCTCTAACCAGCGAGTGGATAGTTGAACGCAGCTGTTAGATCACCCCTTAGCCTTTCGTTCTGCAGCCTCTGTCATACCTGATACTATCTTAATGCCCCTCCCGTGGTCTCTTTGCAACTCACTGTTGTGCTGGGAAGCCCAGAACTGCACACAGCGTTCACGCGTGGTTTTGCGAGTGCCGAACGGGGGAATAATCCCTTCTCTCGAGCTGCTGGCTGCAGTCTTGCTCGTACAGCCCAGTATGAACGCGCACTGCTGACTTGTGGTCAGCAATCAAATTACCTTTATTTTAAAAATTCATTTTCCAAACCGACTCCATGTTTAGATTCCCATGAATTAGAAACTGGAACAATGTTGTCATTTGGGATTCGCAAGTCTTTTGCAATGAATTCTGAAGCAAGAAACGTTGGCCTTCATTCAAAAACTTTAATTTCGGATTAATATTTCTCTGGTTCCCTGAGGGATTGTTATATCTCTGTCTTCAGGAAATAGATACTTTAATGCCCAAGCAACCTTATTATTTGCAAAGGCATTTCTTGTTGTTTAAAGTCATATTTGACCTGAATAACGATACTCTCTCTAGTCTTCACTGTGTCCAGTTTATGAATTCACTGCCTCTAGATACAGAATGCTTTTTATACAACAGGTGATTTGCTGAGCTCTGTGTGAGCATCAGTATCTGCATCCAGCAGTGAAAGTTTGGAGGGGTTTATTTTTCTGCACTTTAAAACTGCAAAAAATTAAGTTGAGAGAAAGTGTTTTTGAAACTGTGGTAAAGCCTTCCTTGTGTAAAGCACCTTTACGGTTTTGTCACCATGGTAATGATTAAAAATAGTGCTGATACAGGAGTGGGGTTTATATAGAATTTAAATGATGACATTAAAGAAATTTATAGGCCTGAATCTCAGTAACTCATGTCTTAAAACCATGAGATCAGGAAAAAATCACATCAGTTATGGTTAAAAAGGTCCGTGTCTGTCATTTATATTTAATCACCTGATTTATGATCTGAGAGAGGAAAGCTTTGATACTCAGTGACAATTCAATGAAGAAAAACCTGTGCTGTGCTTTACAAGGACAACATTCTTTAAAGAGCTCAGCAGCTCTTTGGCATGGTAGTTCCTGGACTTTAGCCCCTTACTTTGGTTACGCAGCACATGCGCAACTGTCATTGTCCCAGCCATTTCTTTGCTTTCCTTAGCTGAAGCCTGAAGTATATTTGTGGAACAGAGCTTCATGCTTTCTGTGTGTTTTTTTTCTTTCTATTATAAGAAGCAATAAAAAAAATTTCGTACATTTAGACCGATGACTGTTCCCCCCCCCCCCCCATGTCTATATATGAGTCGATGGTATATTGATGGGAAGCTAAGCTGGGGGAATTAAGCTTTGCCTTTCAAAGCCTCAGGGCTTCAAAACCATTGTGGGCTTTGGGTACTTGCAAGTTTTAAAGGAGCAAGTTTCTTGCTTTGACAGAATAAATGGGAGGCACAAAGTTTTGGCTGGTGATTTTATTCTTCCAGCAGAATGCATAGGTATTGTTTCTGGGAGGCCACGAGCAGGGTTTTAAGGTACCTGCAGTCTCTCCGCTGCAGGGTTTTGAACATCCTGACAGCGTTTAAGACTGAAATTTATATTCTGTAGGGAACAGATACTGGGTGTAAATGGTGTGTTCATGGATCTGAGCTGCCAAGAAACTTGTACTGCTTAGAGCTTTTTAGTGAACATAGTGCAGCTAAAAGTAAATCTCAGCACTTTTCAATTCCTGATGCCCCCTCTCATGGTTAGGCAACATTTACTGTCAGGATTTAACATCTGTTTGTCTTTTAGATTTAGAAGGTAATGTGAGTTGCATCTGTGTGCGTCTGCTTCACTGTGTGCCTTCCCTCGCTCTTCCTGCAGTGATTGATAATACCGCCCGGTCCATAGTCTAAACAATCCCATTACAAATTCACGAGCTACCTCACCAAAAATCTTGTCCTATTTGCAGAGCCTTCTACTTATGTAATGTTTATTTTTTGTTGTTACATATTCCCCTGACTACATTTTTTTAAAAATTATTATTATTGCTTAGGGCAGTTTCATGAGCACAGGAGTGGGGTTTTTTTTTTTTTGTTCTTTTTCTTTTCTAAGTCCATTGGCTCCCTTTTTTTCCCACCCAAGTTTGATTAGTCTTAGGCCAGCTATTATCAGAAGCCACTTTAAGAATCTTGGCCCTGTCTTCTGTTTCTGAGATCTTGGTTTGTTAGAAGTAACCGTGCTGTCAGCTGCAGAGAGACATTAATCTCAGTTTGGGAGGTGGAAGTGAATAGATGAAAAACAGACAAGATGTTGACAGAATTGGATCTAGACAGAAAGTTTCTTATTTTTTATGAATCATTGGTGATGTTTTAAGAAGTGGAACAGGTAGAACAGTTAATTTTTTTGAAGTGTTTTGAACAAAATCACTTCAGCTGCCTTTGCATTAGGAGAATGCTTCACTCTTAGCTCAGTCTGTGCTCTGCACTGGCTCAACATGAATCAGGAGGTCTGGGAGCTGCGTGTCTGTATCAGCACGGCACAACCGTCCAGCCTCTTGGCAACATGCTGAGGTGCCAGCCTGGAGCTGAGCTGTTGCTCCGTGCTGCTCCGTCCTCATCCAGCCATATACACATGAGCTTTGTGTACCCTTTGCTGCCTCCTGCATTGCCAAAACAGGCTTTTTTACAGAGACAGAACTCAAGCCACTTGGCTTCATGGTGAAATCTGAGTAGAAACTGGACAGTTATTTTCTATCTTGCTTTAGCTAAGTCAGGACCGCTCTAAATGTCCCCTCTAGACTTGGATACTATCCTATTTAAACTAATATTAGGTCTGAAGATAGAGGGGTGTCAAAAACAGCTGAATAAACAGGCCAGCTTGTTATTGTGTACTTAGGTCTCTGCTCTGAAGAGGAGTAAATACAATTGCTGGAGTATGTTGCGTCTCAGGAATGCTGAACTGCTGGCCAAGAGGGATCCTCATTTTTTGTGCTGGTGAATTGCTCTTAGGCATTATTCCAAGGCTGACCTGATGACTAACGCTTAACAATTCAAGACTTTGAGGTCATGGTGACCACTAGTTTCACCAGATTACAACTTCTCCTTTGTAACTGTCGTAATGTAGAACTGCACCAAAACTACATCTCTCGTTCAAGTGCCTAGCTGCAGAGGAAAGGTAAAAAATCTGGATTTCTTAGGAGGCCTCTTACAGTAACTGCCTTGGTAGTCTTCCGCAGGAATATAATTATCCTTCTCACATATAATGCATTGGGTGTGAATGTCTAACTCTGGGAGCTGGTAGATGCTAAGTGCCTTGTTAAGCCACTGTGTTGGGGACCAATTCTGCATTATTGACGTTATGATGACACTTGCAAATTACTTCATTGGTGGCAGAGGACCTACGTGAGCCTAAAGCAGCCAAGAGGACCTAGGTGCTGCTTTAGACTTCCCTTTCCTGCTTGCATGTTTTTACTCTCAGAGCGTACATTTAATTCTTCCAGTAACATTGCTGTTTGTCCAGTGCCTAGTATACATAATATATTATAGGATTATAAAATTGCTGGTAATCTCCACAAAAAACTCTGAAACAAAATGTTCTAAATGTCAAAGCTTTTATCATCTGTTCTAGCTCTTGCAATAAATCACATGTTCAGCTTGTCTGTCACACTTCCTTTTTTATTTTTTTTCCCAGAATAATGTTTCTTTCAAAATTGGAAAAGAAGTAACAGAAAGCAATGCCAGTAAAAGGCATTTATGCCCTTCATTCCACTGTCTTCATTTAGATGCCATTGCATCACAATTATTTGCCACAGCCTGTTCTCTGGTGCTTTTTACTATCGTAGTTAAGATGAGAATACTAGATTAAACTGTGTGACCAGAGACCAGATGAATCAAGGACAACAGGGTTTTTACACGCAACTTATCTGCATCAGTTTGTCTCTGACCGTGAGGCGGGCAGCAATTTTGGTAGCACCCCAAAATTCTCAGGTGCTCGACAGGGAAGTTAGCCTTGGGATGAGAAACCTGAACATGGGAGGTCTTGATTTGGTCTTACACACCAAGGAGCATTTATACAAAAGAGAAAGAAAACAAGCAAATTGCAGAGATTTGTTGACATTTTAGTAGGCTAAAGAGTTGCAGTAGGTTTGAGTTTTGTGCTGATTTGGTGTGGTAAGATGGGATGTAAAAACATGGACTGGAGAGATGGGACTGTTTCAGATGCAAATGCTGCTCTGAAATCTGGTGTCTCCCTGTGAGAGAATGGGAAATTCAGAGCTTCAAATTCCAGTGATCTGGAGACAGAAATACCTTTCCTTTCTGATGCTTTTGAGATGCTTGCAAGCATCGCATCAGTATCCAGTATCTGTGCTCTCCCTAAGGCTCTGCAGCAGCTTTCTGACACAAACATGTTCCTCGAGCTGTGCACATCTCTCTTGCTGACGACATTGATGATGCAGGTGCACATGAGAGAGAAGACAATTTCAAAGCCATTTATGGTGCTGAAGTGCTAGAAACTCAGCAAAATAATACATTTGCCAAGGAGGAGAAAGTGAAACAGGTGGGTAAATGACTGTCCATTTTGAAGGTTTTGCAGAGCGGAGCATGGGGAGGAGGGTAGAAAAGAGGTGAGGGAGCTTGCTGCTAGCAGTGCAGAGTGAAAAGGAAAAGGGATGACGTGGCTTTTTAATCTGGTTTGTATATCCGGGAAGAAATAATTGCTTTTTATGCTACTCAGTGCTATTGAAGCTACTAGGATTTCCTGGAAAATAGAATTGGAATGGATTCTTTTTTGGAGATTATCTTTTGTAAACAGTTACTGAAATACATAGCATTAGTAACCTCTTAATCCTAATTTGAGATCATTTCTCAAGTAGTGATTTCTTACCATCAGAGTTCCTACATGCCTGAATTGATTGGCGTATGTTTTGCAGCCTTGCAGCTGAGACAGCATCCTGTTTTCCCAGTAGCCAACAGCCCTCTTTTGCCGGAGTGGGATCTGAAGGGTGTAGTGTCAGAGTGGGGTGGTTTTCTGCGCAGCAGGTATATTGTCTGGTTATTCTCCACGGTGGCCTTGTGCACAGCTTTTTCTTTGGCAGACCTGGTCAAAGTGGAATGACGATAAGATTGTGTGTGTTCTTTTTTTTCCTATGCACTATCTCTTCTCTGCAGTGGCAAAGTCATTTATTCCCACTGCACTCTGAGGGCTGGTGGGTGTCAAGGACTAGACTCCACAGACACAGCCGTCGGGCGTGGAATATAAAGTGCATGAGTATACAGGTATTGGAAATCTGGATCCGTTCGGTTTCATGTTAGATGCGGTCTGTAAGGTAGTCAGTGGGGTTAGGTCTCTGCACAGAGAAGCACACAGCAAGGACTGTACCTGTGTCTCAGTTAATGTCTCAGTGCTTTGTGTCTTTTGCTTTCTGTTTCATGCCTGCTAAACTCAGCAGTCAAATAGCGCCTGTTTACCAGTTTAATACTTTTTTTTTTACCCATGCACTGCAATGCAGTTAGTCCACTGAAGGTTTTGGAAAGAGTGGAGTGTGTATGGTGAACATTATCCCTGCTTTTCATCTATTAGTCTGCTTTTTTTTTTTTAATTCCTTTTTACTTTATTTTTTTCATGGAACATGGTTTTGCCGACTCCAGCTCATACTGCATAATCTCAACTATAGGAGCACCTCAGGCTCACGCCCATCTGGAAACTATAGGTTGTGCCAGAAAGTTGAGATCATGAGGTCCGGACAGTGTCCATGTTGAGCATTTGCTGTTCTGGAAAAAAGGGCCAAAAATCCTGCAGCTGGCAGCAGTGAGGTCCTGCAAGAGGAGGAGACAGTTGTGCCTAAGCATGTTTGAAACCTCTTTGATGATGATGAGTAAGAAGCTGTTAAAGTGGTGTAGATTAAGCAGGATGTCTGTCTCCTGCCCTAATTATTTGACTCTAGCAATCTATATATGGAGTTTTTTCTTACTCATTTTGAATGAGAGTTTAAAGTTTGTGAACACCCCCAGCGTGCAGTGAGGGGATACCTTCTCTGCGCAGCGTGCCGCAACTGTGCTGAAGTTGTTAAAGTTCTTCCTCCTGCTGGACATCAGAAGGAAAAGGCGTTGTGTGACTTCTGTTTAAAACAACAACAAAAAAACATGGTCAATGTAGTTTAAAAAACATGGTTTAAAGTATTTTTTCTTTTGGGGAGAGGTTACATGCGACCTGCAACCCAAGCACACAGCTGTGTCTCTACGAATGTTTTTTGCAAGTAGGGAGTGGCTTGCGCTTCTCCTGGAAGCGTATCTGCAGTCATAGAGAAATTCCGCATAGCCAGAGCAACATTAAAAACAAACCCTAGCTTGGCTCTGTTACGAAAAACATGGAACAGCAGTTGCTGTGTGCAGGATGAAAGCTGATGTTTTGCCAACCTGAAGTGTAAAGCTGGTGCTGGAACTGGGGCCTGAAGAATGGGAGTGTTTGCCAAAAGGAAATGGAAGCAGGGATGGAGGGTTTTGGGGAATGCATCAAAGCCAGCCCTGCCAAAAAAAGGTCTCCCCTGTGGACAGGTCTGATTACGATAGTAACCGCATTAGCCCATGCAAAGTGCAGCTGGAGCCGCAGTTGGCCTTTTGCATTTTCTAGCTGTTGAACGGCATCTCAAATGCACAGCTAGGGAGATCTGGTTTTGGATCTGCCAGCTCTGTTTCTGTATCTTTATGACCCAAGGGCTGCATGCAAGCATTTGAGAGAGAGAATGGGAGATCAGCAAACTCAAAGCCGGTTTCTCTGCTTAGTAGTGGGAAGGTACACCAAAGATAACCCATTCCTGCCCCACTTAGGAGGCTAGAAGGAAGCCACAATTTTTGAGTTGTCTTCAGTTTTTGGAGGCACACGTATTGCACATAGGTTTTTCTCCAGTGGAGTCCCTAAACTGAAGGTCTGTTTGCCCAGTGTTAGTTTTTTCCCCTTGGATACGATATCCCTCCCTCCCCATCCTCTCATCCTATTTTGTTCCCGAAAGATATCTTAGCAGTATTCTTGTGTGTATCTGAGAGCACAAGCCCAGGGCAGTGGTCAGTCTGGGGACAGCTTTAGGCAAAGGAGGTGGTATGCGTGTGTATATTTATATATATATAGAGAGAGATAAATATATTTACACGTTTTGGGAGTAAGTTCTTCTGTGCATTAATCTGGCAGCTGCCCAGCGTTACACAGGTGGGTGGCTGAGGTGCTGGAGGCTGTTCTGTGGGACCTCCGTTCATGCCTCCCTTTGCACCTCTATCGGTCCAAACAGAAGTGGAATCTGTGTTTTGTCCTTTTAAATTTCTGTTTATTTCAGCATTCTTTAATTCGTGCAGTGCTACCGTCCCAGTGGTATCCGAGCAAAGGACAAACTCCATGCCTGTGGCAAGTGTCTGTTTTGTCATTCCAGCTTGTGCATTAGTAACAGCTGAACTCACAGCACCGCGTGCTGAACCTGTTGAACTCTGTAGCTTTGAAATAGCTCTGATTTGAATGTTTGGGGATTCCTGAGATCTGGAGCAAGATGGTGGACACCATTGGGGGGAAAAAAACCAGGTAAACACATATAGACTGAAAAAGGGGGTGGAGGGAGGTGTTCTGAATGGGAGGTCCTGCAGCAGGGTATCAGCGTCCAGCTTGCTCCCTACAGCCCAGTTCATGTTGCTGGTGCTTTTATTTAGAGGCGCCATGGTTCAGCAGTTAGCACGGAGCTGCGACAGTCAGAAGATCTCAGTCCTGGCTCTCGTCGTGGCTTGACGTATAACCTCAGGCAAATCACCTCATTTTCTTACTTTGTTGCTCCTTCCTGCCTTTAGTCGTCAAGACCATGAACTGATCAGGGCAGAGATTGTCACTTGATTTATTTATTTAGGCCCTTGATTCATGGATGCTAATCGTAGAGCAATAAATAATGGTGATTTCAGGCGTTTTGAAAATGAATCAGCAGAAGAATAAAAGTGTTTTGTAGACCTCAGCTTAGTGAGGATCAAGGAGTCCCTAGCTTATCATTTCCCTCCAGTCCTTTGAACTGTGGGAAGGAGCCTGCGGGCAAGTCAGCCCGGAGCAAGGCGATTGCATTCTAAGAAACAACTGAAGCAGAGAAGTTGATGCATTTCAGCTTTTAGCACCAGGTAAAATTAAAATGCAGAAACTCCCTTGGCCTGAAAATGTTGTAGGCTGCAAAAGGCAGCTGCTGCTGTTAAGCAGCTACTTGACAGCGCGGCACATTAGTCTTTCTGTGCAAAACCCTTAGAGGGTTGTGAAGTTTGATGCTGCAACATGAGCAGCCTTAAATCCCTGATTTGTAGAGGTTTGTATAATCTGGTCCTGGCCTCAGCCCTTTGCCTGAAATGGGACTTTTTGGAGGCTTAGTCTGTACAGACAAGTTGCTTTTTTTTCTGGTGTTGGTAAATGTTGCTGATCAGAAGTAGTTTCAAAGGCTTTCGGTGGATACACCTGTTGATTTAAGCCCACCTCTGACTATAATGGAAACTTTTGTTACCAATAAGTTATTCTTATGTATTTCCCAGAATACTTTGAGGCACCAGATGCTCTCTAGTATTAGAAAGAGAATATGGATCTAGATGAGTTTTGGGGATGCTGTCTTAGTATTTATGGATGTAATTAGTTAATAGACAAGATGCCGGCAGGTGATGCTCAAGAATACATGGTATAGTTCCCGAGTTTTGTAGGATAAGTGAAGCCACGTGTATGGTGTATCACAAGGAACTTTTCCTGTTTCTTGTTACATAGTAGTTTTAACAAAGTGTTCTGCTGCACTGAAGATAAGGGTTTCAGTGCCTATGCTCTGTACTTGGCCATTTGCATCTAGCGAGTGACACCTCCATTTCGTATAAGGCCTGTCTCACCATCAGAATTAAACTGTAACACTAGCTTGGCTCAGCCATCCCCGCAATGAGCTGGGAAGGACCTCTGTGCGGGAGGTTGACCTTTTCCCTTTTGCTGGAGCTGCCCTCGTTGCTCAGCAAAAAATAAACAATTGCTGGCACGCACAGCCCTAGAAGTCCGCATACGTTTCTGCAGTAGCTCTAGCATGGCCACAAAAGAAGCGATTAGTTGTGTGCTGTTGCGAGGCTGAAGAACGGAGAGCTAGAATTTAACAGGCCATTCTGGATTAGGGTTGGCAATTAATTTTTTTAACCTAACAAAGATAGTATTTGGTGACAGGAAAACTGGCTCTCAAGGATGTGGAGTAGTGTTTCCTGGCCAGTGACAAAGCAGGGGTGAAATTTGGTCATTGAGAAAGCTAATTTTGCCCTTTTTGTATCGAGTGTGCCAACTGCTTTCACGTGTTATTAGCTTGGAAGGTCTCGTTAAGGTTGAAGGAGGTGTTTGTGCCGTGCCTTCTATTTTTGTGCACTAGAGTCCATTCTTTTAAGATCTTGGTTACATAAGTATTACTGTTCTTGTCCCAATTTTTGTCTGTGGAAGTAGTGTATGAACAAAGGCTGCAGGATGAGGCCATTAGGGGCTAGAATAACAGATGAAGATGGCTTTTAAGAAAAGCTCAAAGTCTCTTGTGCCATAGGCTCTCCTGAATGTGTTCACAGCAGTGTCCAAGGGCTTCTGAGCACTGATGGCAAAAGCCAGTGCTTGCAGATTTTTGTCGCATGCTTGCTTGGTAACACTGAAAAAGTAATTTTTCTTCTGTGGGTTTCAATTCCTCCTCCTCTAAAAGAGGACTGCGACTTAAGTCTTTAGATTTTCTGCAAGACTCAATTATAGTAAATTGAGAGTGAAGGATGCCCTGTCAGTGTCATTTATTCCCCATGCTGCTGCTGCTTGGTACTTACTATATTCAGTGGTTTTGTTTCTAAAATCGGTGTCGCAGGATTTCAGAATGATGTTAGCTGTGAGGTTCTGGCTGGTCAGTAATGAGAAGGGTCAAATCCCGCGTTGGCATGTGTTACTCTCACTCCCAGAAATCGTCGCGGGCACCACTGCTTTTGGGGAAATCCTTGAGGAATTGAATTCCCACTCCAGTGTATTTCTTGTGCGTGCCATTAAAGATGAATATTGTGTGGGCATTTTGAGCAACTGAAGGCATGTTCGACGCCGACACGTGGGGAGCACGAGCTCCTTGCACTGGCTGACCTGCCGGTCTCTGATTGGGGTCTTTGCGGGCAGCGTTGCCTGTCGGCTCCTGAGTGCGTGTTTGTGCTTGCGCTGGAGTCGGTGCAGGTAGGATGGAGCAGGTGGCTCAGCATTGGCCAAGTGCTTGCTGACACAAAGCAAATTGCTCCTGTAACCGACTGATAGGTTTCAGGCTTTAATTGAGGCTTTCAGCAAGGCACTCAGCAGTGAATAGCATTCTGCTGAGAAAAACCGCAGCGTAACCATGGGCAAAGGTTCAGGATAGCAGAGTTCAACCCTCTTGGGGATGGCTTCTTGATTTATTTATTTTCTATTTCTTTCCCACCATCATTCAAAAGTCCTGTAATGTTGCCTAAAGACTGCAGCCAGTGCATCAGCATAGCACACCCCTTTGCGTCGAAAACTTGAAGTGGAGGCACAGGTCTGGGGTTTTCGCCTGGCACTTGCTCAGCACATGCGGAAAGGTGGCTTTCCCTCTGTGCTTCCTTTGAGTCGCTGTCTGCCGGGCGCGAGCAGCAGTTTTTGTAGGTCTTCCTTGCACAGCAAGGGAGCACAGCTCCTGCTGCCTTTTCTCGTGCGTGCGTCTGCGTCAGCATCAACAGAATCTGAATTTTTAATGGGCATCTCTAAAAGGCAAAGGAAACCTCCCTTGCTCCTCCCTGCCCCCAAGCACGAGTGGACTCGAGAACGGAAGAAAGCTCATTGGGGAGAGGTTTGGGCAAGAGGCTTTTGCTCTGCAGCTGTCCCTAGGCTGAGGGAGCTGCTCGCTGGAGCCACACTGTGACGTGCCTGAGCGAGGGCAGCGCTGCGGCGGCAGCCGTACTGGGACCCGGTGGTCTAGCAATGGGTGCCTTCCGCCCCCTGCTCCCCCCTCTAATCTGACGTACTCTAGTTTCTGCTTTGAATTTCATTCGTTTGTAGTATGGGACCCGGGAATAAATCTCAGCACGGAAACCTATCTGCTGCGCTAGCTATGTTTAGGGCCCTCAATTAGTCAGAGAGGAGTTGCTTCAAGTTACAAAGCTGCCTGATTGGCTTTGAAGTTTAGATTTTATTTAGTGCTGGAGCGGGTCTAACAAAAAAGACTTTTTTTTTTAAAAAAAAAGCCCTATGTGAATCAAAGAAATTAAATTCTCTATGATTCAAGTTTCCTAAAGAGTCCAAAAATCTGCTATGGTAATAGTAGCGTCAGTAGCTTAAAAACTCCAGTGGACCCTTGCTGCTTCAAGGAGCTTAGAGATGCAAAGATTTTTTGCTCCATTCTGAAATCCAGAATACATTCGATAGTGTCTGCAGCATGTGTTTTATGGTCCTTTCGCTTTTCAGTGGCTTAAAATGCATCGGAAGTGTGAACTACTAAAAGCAAGTGCTTTTGTACTTGCAAGAATTTCTTCGAAAAGGTAATTGGATTGCTTTATCAGGCTTCGCATGTCAACCCAGAGCCACCGTCTTCTCCCCCTGCCCCCAGATAGCATAGAAAAACCCAAAGCATTTGAAATCTGTATTTTTCTATATATTTTTTTCATGTCTTGGTTAGGATAGGGAGGTGACTGTATTTTCTATGGGACATCAGATCTTTTGCCACCACAGTGGGAAAGAAGTGATGGATAAGCAGCTAGCCTGTCTGTTCACATGCTTCCAGAAGGGGCTGCCCTGGACAAGTGAAAGGGAGAAATGCCGTGTAGCAGCAAGGCTTTTAAAGAAAACAGCACAACACAGAGCACCCCTTTGTGAAGCGCTCTGCCCCTGTTGCGCTGACGATGTTCAGTCTGAATGGTGCAGCTGGGTCTACGTGCTGCGGGAAATGAGCCGTTCTGGAGGTCTCTCTGCAAGTGCTGCTGTGGAATGTGGGATCCATTCTTAGTGCAAAGCACTGGTGGTTCCTGCACACCGACGAGCTGCCCAGCCCATGCCATTCAATAAAGCTGAACATGTGTCCAGGCTGCTTCTCATCATGAGGGTGCTCATCCCTTCGATCAGGGGATCAGGTTTGCAAATAGAGATGAGTGGAAGGCAATGTGAGCTAAACGAAGATTCGTGGTCCTGGCGATTACATTCCTGTAGCCAGTGGAGCTGCTTCCCTGCCAACTCCGTGTCTCTGGGGCGACTCGAGGATTGTCTGTTTTGGCAACTTCTAATGTCTCCTTCGTGTTGTCATCGGGAGTGGCATTTTAACTCTCGTCATCGTTTCCTCTAACTGCTAGCGTTTCATCAAGCTACCTCTGGGAATTTGAGAGGATGGGTTTTCTCCAAAGAATACTATTTATAATACAAAGCAGCCTGTATTCTAGCCATTTGTGGCAACATGGCTGCCGAGGAGGTAAGAGTTGTCTTTTGCTTATCCAGCTGGTCTGTTTACTAGATAATCAGAGAAATAGTTCAGACACTATGAGGAATAATGTGGGAGAGTACAGAAGAGTTAAGTCATTTGTGTTTGGGCAGCAATGCTTTTTGGAGAGTAGAAATTCTGTTATGTGGAAGACTTGGAGATTTTAAATTTGTTTTTGTGACAACTGAAGAGTGAAAACACAACATTTCAGGATTCTTCAAGAAAGAAAGAAAGAAAAAAAGCCTGTGGATCAACTGAAATATTTCACTTTGACAGAATTAATTTTAGTTCATCCTGAATTTGAATTCATCAATTAGCAATGTAGAATAAAGTATTTGTAAAATGACGTTTTGATGGGCTCTCTCTCTTTCTTAATGAGTACCTCCCTTTACAAGGACTCCTAGCTTTGGAAACAGTACAAAAGCAGTTATGTGGTATTAGACTGAGGGATAAGGTGTTTGCAAGAGGAGATAACGAAAGAAAGATGCTCTGAAGTTTAAAAACTTACCTTAAAAAAAAAAAAAAAGCTGCAGTTTTTCATTGCTTTTACAGAACAAATTGGTTTAAATATATGGGGCTTCATTTTCCATTTAAATGTTTTAAGTACAACTTTTTAGCAAGCAGAAAAGACAAAACTCAACATATAAAGCAGCCCACTTGACAGTTGCATGTAGCAAGCCCGTATCCCGGCAGTTTCTCCAAGGGCTTACTGTGGCCTCACTGCAGCTGTCTTTCCCTTCCTTGCAGAAAAAGATTTACAAGTACAAGAAGGTGCTCAGTAATCCCGGCCGCTGGGAGGTGGTGTTGAAGGAAATCAGGACACTGGTGGACATGGCGCTGACATCTCCGCTTCAGGATGATTCTATTCACCAAGCACCGCTAGAGATCGTCTCAAAGCTGCTCTCAGAGGTATGAGCTCAGCAGTGTTCCTGCAAGCGAGTGTCACCTTGAGATGAGAAACAAACAGTTAAAAGTTTGTGGATGGGTTTTCTTTTAACTGGGATTTTCAAAATTCTTCTCTAAGTATGCTCGTGACTCCTGTTGACTTGAGTGGAATTTGTACTTGCTGGGGGAAAAGAGAATTTGACCCATGTTACGTAGATTTCTAGAAACAAAACAAAATGCTGTTTTCTCTTGAGGTTCTTTTTCTTTTCTGATTATTTGTGGTAAATTTATTAGGGGTCTGATTTGTGTCTTATTTCAAGTCAGTGGTAATACTTGCCTTAACTTTCCTTGGCTTTGTTGGCATGACTGATCATCCTTGTACCAAGCCAATATACCAACAAATTCATTACACAGCTATTTTATTATTACCATTCTGTCAAAGAAAAATATTTTCCTTCTTCAGAAATACCTATCCTTTTTTGTGTTTATTTCAAATAGTTAACCTTCTGTGGGCAGGAAATACAATGCCAAGCAGGATTTTCATGTCCGGTTCTGGTATACAAAGATTTGTGATAAGCAAAAAAGTTGCTAGCTATTTTTCTTTCAGTAAGCTAAGATCTTAGTGGTTTAGAAAGTTATAACCTCTGAATGGATCATGTTGCTGAGAAAGCCAAACACAGAATCTTCAGTGGTGAAAACTGAGGTAGCATAAGGGACTTCCAGTAAGTTCCTTGACTTTTACTGGTTCCATATTAGAAGGAGGAATTTCAGGAAAAATGCAGCAATTAGCTTACCGCCCACCAATGATGTACAACACCACTGTAATCCTTTTATTAATTTTCTTAGAAACAGACAGACTGGCTTAAGAAAACTTATTTAAGAAACATAGCACTAACTTTAATTTTCCAATTGATTGAGATCTGCTCTGGCAGCCCGATGTTTGTACGCTCAGCTTTCATGACTGGGGTAGCTCGAATCTGACGATGCTGAGGAGAAAATGGTAGCTTACACAATCCCTTATAGCAAAGGATGTATCGCCTTCTTTAAGAGAATGGTTTTAATTTGATTAATTTTATTGTAAAACCAAGCAATTGCAGTGCTGAGCCTTTCTTCTTGTGTCTGGTGGTAGCTAAGAGTATACTAATGTGTCAGCTCTGAAGACTGTGCATTGATTTCTTCTGTTCAACCTTTTCAGAACAACAATTTAACCACTCAAGACCATGAGAGCATTATTGTGGTGAGTATCCTTCTGTCAAAATCTGGGGACAAGTCTGTATTGTTTGATAATACTTCTATTAATGCTTGTCTCTGCTCCACTGAAATGGGGCAGATATGAAAGCAATTCCATCAATTGGTGAATTTAGGTGGGATCAAACCCATCCGGCCTATTACTTTTTGTGTGTTTTGTTGTTCCTCTTTTCCTGTTCCATATATGAATAATGGTAAAGCTTCCTTCCCATGAATATATATGAAACAGCACAGCATGTTTAGGGTTAATTTTCTCCCAAAATGGCCTCCTTACTGGGCTACACAGTGCAGTGCTCGTATCTGCATGTGTACTTTAAATAGTCAAAACCCATCATTTCCAGATGTGCCCTATAAAACTCATAGGCTTAGTAGTTTCCTGAAGGGCCGGTGCTGCCATATACAGAATGTCTCCATTGCTGATGGTATATGAGCAAGTGACTGGTTTTGTAAGCGTGGATATGTGTTTGTGTCACTACAGTTTAACCCCTTGTTTATGTGATTTATAAAAATATCGTCTTTAACTTTTACCTTTATTCTGTAGGTTGCGTTTATTGGACATAGAAATAAGAGAATCAAATGGCAGCTCTCTTTCCTATACAACAAAATATAAAATCTCAACAATTTATCAGAGAGTGGAAATTGCTTCCCCATCATTGTAATTTAATTTCAGTCACTGGCAATTTCCAGGAGACTTTCCCAGTAATCTAATCTAGAACTTTACCACCACCTGATCATAGCACGTCTCTGTGAATCTTTCTGCAAAAGAACAAGGCAGAATGTAGCTGCCAGTAGGTGTGAATTTGCGTTTAACTGCTGTTTAAGATACCATTTTAGCAGGAATCAGTCACTGAGATAAGTTTCTAAAGTGGCATTTACTTTTCTTTGAGATCTGCTGTAGGTTTGTTTTTTTTTTTTAACTCTGGTGCCAAGGTTGATTCAGTCTTCCATTTAAAACTGCCTGTTTTAGGGGAAGGATTTTTAATTAAAAGCTGTAAGGTAGCCCTGCTTTGAGCAGGGAAGCTGGACCAGATGGCCTCCAAAGGTCCTTTCGGCCTGCATTATTCTGCAAGTGGAAGAGACTGCTGCTTCATTTCCAATCCTACCCTTGTTTTTTCCGGGTTCAGTAGGTTGTGCCCTGAGCATTACGGGACAGCGGCTTCTGGACATTGAGAACTTGCTGCTGTTACAGAACTAACCTGTGCTATTCTTAGGAAGCATTGCTAGTACTGTGTTTTTATGTAGTATCATAAAAGTACACAGTGATTTGCTGTCCAGATGGAACCATGTTTCCTTCTCTAGATCATTCTGGAACAGACCAATATTACATCTCATTCCTTGCTGTTTAGGAGGGGGAAGCACATGTTGCCATAACCGGGCAACACAAGACAAGTTTCTCTTTTTAACCACAGAGCAAATAGGGGAAATATAGGCTTCTTTCATTCTGTCTGTCTTCCCCACTGACTGTATAGGCGGAGCCATGATCTGCTTGACAGTGTCTGTTGTGGTTATTTCCTACATTCAGTAGGGACTGGACCGAAACAATAAAGCTTATTATTCTGAGGCTGACAGCCAGCCAGTTACATCTCTGATACGCTGATCTCCTGTCAGTTACTGGACAGATGTAAACACAGGGTGATTTTGTAGTACATGGCTGCTGCGGTTTGCCAGGTGCCATAGCAGAAAGATGACTTCAAGGAAGACCTTTAGCTTAGGTGTTCAAAAGGTAGAAAAGATAATCTAGTTTCATTGAAATTGTGTTGTATTCTGCATCAGTAAAAAGCATGCACTGTTGCTGGACCACCATCAGAAGAAGGATAAATAGCTGGAGACAGATGGCAGAAAAATGCTGAACAGAAAGTTCACAAATCTTATCTGTAACCCAAACAGATCTTTGCAGATGTTAAAATTCACATTAATCTCAACCTGTTTGTGTGTGAAAGTGCCTATTGTGAAATGTGCTCATTTTGAGCAGACGCATTTGGGCTGAAATCCTTCAGGAGAAAAGAGGGAAAGCGAAAAACAAAACAGGCTGCCTAGTAAAACTCCAGATGCCATCCAGATAAAATATCTGGTGTTCAGTTGCTTAATACAAAATGTCCTAGCTGCTGTGTTTCGAGTCTTACTTTTAAATGAGTACTGGGAATCCCTTTAGCTCAAGATAGGAAAAGCCCGAAGGCACCGTCACTTAGAGAGAATACGTTGTTCTGGTACCGTTTTCTGATTTACAAAGGAAGTAACAACAACATAAGTTCATTACACTCTCAGTGGCAGGTATGACCTCTAATACATTTAGTGAGCATAACCACATTGGTTTGCATAGCAACAAAGAACAGTTGATCTCGACTTCCACAAGGTTAGATGCTTGATTTTGTTGAATAGGGTCCTAAAGGTAATAACAGTGTTATATCACTTTTGGTGAGTTACTTCTTATAAAAGTACCTGTTTGGTATTGGCTGTATGTGAGCATGAACTCATTATAAAAGACATATGTTTATTTGGCGTATTTCTATTTTTCATCTAGAGAGATGTTATTACTGAAATAGCAAGCCAGATTCATCCCTGCTATGTTTCATCTTAAAACAATGGGTCTGTTCCTGTTTTCATTTAAACCATTATAAAAATCATATTCCTTCACTGTCTTTGAGGGATTTACACTGATGTAATTAAAAGCAAAATATTCCAGAGGATTCATAGCAAGAATGTGCTTGAGCCAAATAAAACAAACACACAACCCACAGTCGAATTGCTATATTGACACTTTTGTTCTTCTTTTTTAAAAGTAAAATGAACTTTTTCTTCCCTAACTCCAGTTGTCTTAATTTTTTTTCTCTCTCTCTTTATTTATTTATTTTTTTAAGGCAATTGCACCTTTGCTGGAAAACAACCATCCTCCTCCTGACCTCTGTGAATTCTTCTGCAAGGTATCAGAGCAGACTTGCCTTGTGAAATCTCAGTAGTTGTATATGAGTTTAGTTCTTTGAGTTTCTTGTGTTCTGTTTTCTTTCTCTTGAACTCCTTTCTTCATGCTGACATTGATCTCAGTTTTTGGTCAATAACCAATGATGTTGAAATCATAGCACCATTTGGATAAATAGATCTGTATTCTTGGTAGACCAGACTGCATAGTATTAATACACTGTTGACAGTTAAAATCTTCAAAGTTGCATGTTGTGCATTTTTATAAGCCATTCTTAGATCCATTTCTAGCCTCAAATACTTCCAAGACACTGTATTGACCATTAGTCTTTCATCCTCAAAACTGTATAGGCACTTTTATTTCTATTTTTTTCCTTTGATTTCCATCAAAGTTGGATACCTAATTGTCATTAAAGGTGTGGGATGGGCTGTGTTTAGTTGCAGCAAGAGAAATTGTGATTACAGGTTGTGGAATCTCCCTCCTCAGAGATACTTGGCGGACAAGACCTTGAGTCAGCTAATGTAACTTCAAAGTTGGCCCTGCTTTGAGTTGGGGAATTGGAGAAAGTGTCTCCATAGTTCTTTTCCAACCTAAATTACTCTGATCAATATTTTGAGGCTGTATTGATGGGAGAGTGGCTTGTTGGTACCCTCCGAGGTCCACCACAAGTTTTTAGCTTGAATCCCGAGGAAAGGAGGTTTGTGCCATCACACTGTGTGTCTCTACATATCTTTTCATCCCCAACCCCTTCACCTTTAAACCTGTTGGCCAGTTGACAGAAGGGGTGGAAATCTCAGAAAATACTGCAATCCAGTGAGTTTTGTGAAGAATGGGCTGTTGGGAAAGGAATTCAAGTAGTTCATGAGCTCCCATTGTAATCTTTTGTTACATGCCAGCAAGTCCATAGGAGAGAGCAGAGTTACAAGTATCCCAGCCCTTGGGAAAGCTTAATTTAGTCCTCAGATTTTATTAATCTTGTAGTAATCCATGCACAGGGTGTGAAGCCAGAGGAGATCCATCTTCATAATTTCTGCAGCTCACAAAATGACTTGTTGCTCATTACAGCACTGCCGAGAGCGTCCTCGGTCGATGGTGGTCATAGAAGTGTTCACCCCGGTGGTACAGAGAATTCTCAAACACAACATGGTGAGTATCTGTGTTATGGGAACTTGGTCAGTTTGGAGATTTTTTTATTGTGGTACCTTGTGTAATTAGCAGCTGCTCTTTTGCCTGTAATGCACAAAATGTGATTTATTTAAATTCCCCAACTGTGGATGCTGCATGTAACCATGTGTAGCTTTGTAGATGCAGAACAGTAAGCTTTCAGTGGGGTTTTCAAAAGTGTCTAAGCAAAGCCATTATTTAGTGAGCATTTCTTTAGGCAGCCATGCCAGCTTATGCAGCTCCAGCTCTCTCCCACCTGGCCCTTTGCTCCCTGTTTACTTCCCTCGTGCCATCCTTCTAGTTACAACATGAATCTGGTTAAAAACCAATTCAGTAACAAAATCAGAACAGAGACTTTCTTGATTTTTGAGCTTAAGCCCTCAACACTTTTTCTTTAAGATACCACCAGCTCTCCTGTATTCCATTTTTCTTCAGACTCATGTTGAGTTATTACTGAAATTTTTCTGCTATTATCCTTTTTCTTTCCAGGAGTCATTAACTGTCTCATTTTATGATTGTTTTGACCCAAGCTGCCTTCCCTCTTCACCTTGCCCGTCAATTCCTTGCTAGTGATTGGAATAAATGCTAGAACAGTGCCCTGCCAACTTTGCTTTCTTCACCCTGTGTACCAAATTTTCTCCCCCTTGATTCTGAAGAAATTCTTAGATGATGTGTATTCCTTTCCTATGAGAGGTCCGGGTGTTTACAAGCCCTCCATCCTTTGAGGCATACGAAGTTTCCAGCTGCAGTTTGTAATTTGCACAAAGAGATTTTGCTTCACAAAGCTGTGGCAAGCAGTAACAAATAAATATTATATTGAAGGCAATTCACTTCTCTGTGATCTCGGGGATGGGTCTCATACCTCTGTAAATACACAATCAGTTTCTTTTCACTAACTGGTGTAATTTTGGAGACCATCCACTGTACCCCTGTGTACAGCATGAATCCAGTAGAAAACAGTTCATATTTCTTATTTTTATGACAGTATTATTATTTAACTCCTGGAGTTTACAGAGCTAGCTAGAAAGCCTAAGATGGCTAAAAGGTCGTATTCCTGGCTCTGTGCCTGTACTCTCCAGACATGTAAACTTTTTTGAATATTCTGTAGTGTTCAGTGAAATATTCTGTAAATGTTATTCTTGGATTCCAGACTGATATTTTTTTTAAAGAATCCAGAGCTCTTGAGGGGTCTCAAATAAAATCTAAATGCATAGTGTAATGCTTGTGTTTGGTTAGCTTCAGAGAATTGGGTATATTTACCATACTTAACATTTACAGATTGAAAATCAACATGTCTGTACCGCAGTGTGTAGTCAGAGAATTTACGGTGTCATATATAAATTAGAGTGGATTTGGGCACTTTACTGCTCTCCAGGGAATTCTGTGCTGAATAATCTTTTAGAGAGAGAGAGAGAACATGTATGTGTGTGTGCATACATGTAAATAAAGCTAGTTACCTTTTAGGGTGATCAGTATTGTTGGCAGTAAACTTCATAACCTTATGATGCAATTCAGTGTGCTCAGAGCAAGAAACCTAGCTTTCTGCTGATACCTGTACTATTAATTTGCTCTGCGATCTTGGATAAGTTAATGGCAAGTTCTGTTCCACAGTTTCCCACCTATGAAATGGGACTGCTTCATTTATCTATCATTTCTAAATTTCAAAAGAGATCAGCTAGCTTTTTATATTACTGATTCTACGAGTTACCTGCAGGACTGGAGATGTTGTATGCTGAGTTGTTCCAAGAGTGCTCAGCACCCTCTCAGTACTGTTTGATTTCAAGACAAACTCAGTTGTTTGTAGGCTCAGCCAAATATTTGAATATAAGCCCTATTGCTATATCTTTAGGAGCAGACAATATAGGTTGCATGTATTATTTTGTAACTGGTACGGTAACAGGGCGTCACACTATTTTTTTAGAGAAGTTTTTTATTTTAGAGCAACCTGGTCAAAAATAACATCCTCTTTATGATTTTGTGGGCTTTTGTTGTCATTTCAGTTAGGATGCTTAGTGAAAAATTTCATTAAAAAAACTGTGACCACATAAGCTCTCTTGCAAAGAGTTTTCATGAAGTTAAATGGCACCAAATGGTAACCTGCAGTCTCATGCTGTTGAACCAAGTGTATGTGCATCTGCCAGAAGCAGTTGTTAGATGGTCAGTGATTTTAAATTGTAATACCAGCTGTGGAATTGCCAAAAGTCCCTTTGTTGGGTGAAGTTACCAGGTGATGATGCTTAAACTTGAGGAGGGTGTTGTTCTCCGTAGGGTTGTATTCACATTTTCAGTAGTCTCTCCAGCTGTAAAACCTGTGAGATGTTAAGATAACTTGTGCTATAAATGTCTCTAAAACCAAAACAAGTAACAGAAGATTTCAGTGCCTTGGGAATGTATCTTCCCTTTTACATTCCCCCAGTTCGTTACCGTTTCCAGCATTTCTTTTAAGATTTCAGTTGCCATTTATTTATTCGGGATGACTCTTCTTCTAAAGTCAGCTGCTTGAGGGATGACTGGGAAGGCTCATTTCTACTCAGTGGGCCTTGCTCACCACTTGCTAATTTAATTTTTTTAGTTCTGTAACGCCTGTAAAATAAGGTTACACCTGTGTAAATTTGAATAAATGTGCTGTGGAATAACACTTGCCAGCAGATAGAAGATTTTACTGTTTCCACATCTCAAAATAGCAGCTGATCTGAGGAGATGCAGGCTTACAGTTAGTAAGTATTTTTCCTGCTTCCTGGTAGGAAGTAAATGACTGTTGAGCTAACCTGTCAAATTCGTGGTGTACTTTGAGTAAAAATCAGGAGGAAAGGAACTGATCTGTGTTTTTGTACTTTATCACTTATTGATAACATGTCAAAAAAAAGATCGATTTTTCTCTAAAAGCAGAATAGATATGATGCGAGAAGTTAAAATTCACACTTGTGTTGCACTTCTAAAAACTGCAGTTATGAATGCAAGAAAAAATGCAAAACAGCAACAAAATGTATTTCAAAATGAAGGGTACGGAAGAAATGTTGTAAGTGCAGATGGGAATTTACGCACTCTTATTGTGTTAAATATCTTTTGTTTCGAACATGGGTCTGGGGGGAAGGGAGGAAGACTGGAAAACATGCTGTTATTCGTAGTAGCACATTACTTCAGCATACAGCGATACTGTTCTCCAGAAGCTGTCAGCAGCTTCTGATTAATAATAATGAAGTGATTTCAGTTGTGTTTGGGTTGATTTCTGTTGAAAACGCACCGTATATTGCAGGCATGTTTCACCATCTTCACTGAGTCTCTCCTTTTCGGACAGGATTTTGGGAAATGCCCTCGGTTGCGTCTGTTTACTCAGGAGTATATTCTGGCTCTGAATGAGCTGAATGCTGGAATGGAGGTGGTGAAGAAGTTTATCCATAGGTTAGTTATATTTAATGCTATGGAGTATCTGTAATCCTATACGTATGCTTCCATGTGATACTTCTCTCAGCGCTGCTCATCTCTTTACTAGCCGTTGTAGTAGCTGGTGGGTTTTGGTGCTGGCAAACAGCAGATGACTGAAGAGAGACTATGAGACGACGTTGCTGAAATCTTTTTTTTAGCTCATTCTCAAATATGACTGGCCTGTTCTGCCTATTTACCTACTGGAGGTGAATGGACATTGCCGTATGTACATTCCTGTTATGCATTTACAATCTGAGTCTCTACAGAGAGATTCCTGTCAACTTTAGGCCACATAGTGCTCAGTCACGTGTGAGATTTTATGGGGACAGTAGAGATACAGCATAAAATAAACTAAGGACACAGCTTAGTCCTATTCTTAAATAGGGCTATGTGGTGGGGGATTTACAGGGTTAAATCAACTCTCTGTTTTGGCCCTCCTTGAAGATTCCCCAAGGCTGTCTATCCTGTTCTGGCACCCCATTCTGTCTGACTGTTTTTGCCCACAGAAATTTTCATCACAATGATGTCATTTTGGTTTTTGTTTTTCAGCATGCATGGTCCAACTGGACAGTGCCCCCATCCCAGGGTCCTGCCAAATCTTGTAGCTGTCTGCTTAGCAGCCATTTATTCGTGTTACGAGGAATTTATCAACAGGTCAGTATGAATTCTCAGCTGACCACATGTTAGTCACTTCCAAACCCGTAGTGTCAGAGAGTCTTCATTCAAGCTGTAAACAAGATCTCTGTGTGCATGGGTATCGGTATGTGAGCACGTATTCATTCTCGCTCTGCTCATTGCTAGCATTACATTTTGGTGTTCTGTTCACTTACGTGTGTTTTTGTAGACAAGTGACTGTATTTGTTAAGATTTGTGTGTTTGTAAATCTGAAGGACAAGAGGATGTTGAATCTTTGATCACTTGTATTCCCTGTGGCATGTCTTGAGGGATCGAGTACAGCATATCATTACTGCACATCTTTGGCTCCCATGCTTGTAAGTTAGGGCAGTGCTGGTGATATGGGGAGCTGAGGAGCTCAGCAGTTCTCACTGCGTAAGAACTGCAAGCTACAGTAACTTCCAAGATGAATCTCAACACCCAGCTGCATGCTGATGTTGGCCAGCGTTGACATATTCCTCTGAGACAGACTGCAGCTGTAACTAGCCTTTTTAGAACAGAAGAAGGTGAGAAAGCTCCGCAAGAGCTCTGTCTCTGGGAGTTAAGCACTAACTACTCAGAACAGTGTCAGTTTTAATCCCTTTCTGGCACATGAAGTGTGTGTATATCTAAAGCAAGGGGAAGGGTGAAATTTTGAAGAAGGGGTTGTGTTTAAAACCCAGCGTATCTATAGTTCTGAAGCTGAGCTGGTTTCATGATGCTGTCTCAATTATTGTGGAAAATTTGATTCCTGACTTACCATGAAATAGATGCTACAGTTCTTGACACATGAGCCAGTTTCCAGTAGACGCTGAGGGTTCCCCTCTGTTTTGTTTCCTGTTTGTTTAAGCCTATCTGACTTTCCTCGTGGTGGGGCACGGACAGTGGCTGCTTAGTGTCCAACAAAAATTCCAGACGTGAAGACTGCAGACAAATGTCTGGGCATGTACTGTAGCCAGATACATACTTGGGCATGGATCCTCTTACAGCTTTGCACAACTTGGATGGGAAAGTTCACCTTCATACTAAACTGGCGTGTCAATTAGACTGATGAAAAGCTCAAATCTTTGCAGAATAGGGCCTGCAGAACAGTCCTCCTGGAGACTTTTAATATTTTTAATTGATTTCAATAATTAGATTACAAGGGAGAAAGCAGTTCAGTGGGCTGGGGTGAAATACAGTGGGAAATTGCAAAAGATCTTGGCTTCTCAGTGTTGCACTCGCGCTCCCTCTCTCTGCTGTTATGTCTGCCTATTGAAATTATTTGTTTATTTTTAAAATTCAGTCGAGACAATTCACCAAGCCTGAAGGAAATTCGGAACGGCTGCCAGCAGCAATGTGACCGAAAGCCTAATCTCCCCCTCCGTCTTCTTCACACGAGTCCTGACCTGGTCTCTCAAGAGGCCACCTTGACTGAATCCCGGCTCAAACCAGTCATTGTCACTTCAAATGAGATCCACGTGGAAGTAGAGCGCAACAACACAGCAAATCAGAAGATGACAGCTAATGTTGGCAATGACAGTGAGCCCAACCTGATTGACTGCTTGATGGTCAGTCCTACCTGCAGCACCATGAGCATTGAGCTGAGTACCCAAGCAGACAGGATCCTTGGCTGTTATGTTGAAATACTCAAGATGCTGTGAGTAACTATTTAACAGCTTTTTGAACAATGTCATCTTAACAATGGGGGGCTTTTCCCATAGGCCTGTGTTCTCCAACATCTGTGGCCAGCAAGATGTGCAAACACACGGTTATAGATCTAACTCCATCACTAGAGTCCAGCCTCTGAAAGAGACATCTGGCACTGCCAATATATTCTAAAAATAGTGCTAGGAAGATGAAAACAGAAAGCTTATTTGTACAGTGAGCCTCAGGCATATTACAGAAGATGTGATATTGTTGCCAACAGTTTCTGTTTTGTTGTTAGCCACCAAAGAAAATCCATTTGTCTCCTCCAGAGCTCTTGGGATTGCCCAAGACAAAGATAGAAAAAGACATGTCTCTTCTAGGCTTATAGCTTGTGCGGTGATAAGCAGTTCTGCTCCTCTGACTTCAGCAGGAATTGGATGAGGTCAGTGTCTCTCACCTAGATGTTCTCCCTTCACTTGTTTGATCCTGGAAGTTTTTTGACTTCTTCAGATGTATAGTGGATCCTCCATTTTTTGACCAGCCCCTTTGGTACAGTGCAGCCTCTTTGGCACAGTGAAACCTGTATTGGTAAGTGAATGCTCAAACAACCTTTGCAAAATGATGGCTGAGTACCCATGGTTTCCTGGAAGGCAAATCCTATGAAATGAATACATCTTCAAGAGCAGTATAAAATAAAAAGTTACTTGGGAAAAGCTCATTTGTCACCTGGATAAATAAATGAAATGAAAGAGAAAACAGAAAAGGTGGACTGCAGGATAGAGGTTTATAATAGAACATATATTCACGAAAGGTGGTAAAATAACCCAAAATAACTTTGTTGGTTTTGACAGCCAGCTTTGCTACTGAGTTGCAGTATGTCTGTGGGCAAACTGTGATATTTCTACATTAATTAATTTTTAACAGTTCAAGGCTTAAATAATTGAAGTCTTTTTATATTATAAGACAGTATATGAAACCTGGACTCTTATAAATCATGAGCACTGGCTACAGCGAAGTTAAATGCAAATCTAGGTGAGTGCTCTCTAGGGACTAAATGAAGTTCAGCGGCCATTATGGAGGACTTTGTGAAAGTTTTGTCCCATGTTTTCAGTGTTTACGTAGTACCAATTTCAACATATCCTTTCACTCACTGCTGAGATAGCTTGGAAGTACATACATAAGCACACACACAAAATTGGAGGCAAGACATTTTCTGGCCTGGAATTGAATCTAAAATACTGCTCCCATTAGATTCTTGAGCAGGAAGTTGCTGAAGGATAATTTTTTTCCCCACTGGCCTAGCCTTCTCTGCCTTTAAAAATATTTTCATTAGAACAGCACAGCACCTGATTTTGCTTTATCTGATGGCTTCTAAGTCTTTGTGTGCCCAGGTGCTGCATTAAACACATTGTGTATTTATTCTCATTCCTTTGACTCTTGGTGTTTTCCATAAACACCATGAACTCTTGCAGTCTTGATGCTGGCTTGGATGCTGACTCATTAAGCATTGACAGTTTTGGTTTCATCATAGAGCTGACACATACTTATAAACAAATTCACGAATGGGCATGTTCTTCCTCCTAGTCTCCAAATTTAAAAGCTCCGTATGCCAGGGCTCCATTCCCATATAATTTCATGTACAAAGAACTCTAATTTCACTTGTGATTGCTTTCTTTTTCTAATCAAGCTTTTCAATAACAGTGAAACTGCGAATCTGTGTAGCACAGGTTAGAGGTGTGGAGCAACTTTGAGTCCTTTTGCAGCTTGTACAATGGTAATTCTGAAGAATGAAACCCGTAGGACATGCGTAGTGCGTGACCAAAGGTATTACAAAATTGGTGCAACTCTCCTCAGACTGCCTTGCCAGTGAGTTCACACCCTGCTCGAGAAATCACCACCAGTAAGAAATGAGAATATAGGATAGTTTCTGAGGCAGCCATGGCTGGTGTAAATTGTCCTAGCTCCACTGATTTGGATCCATTCCGTTCCCGTTCATCCCTTATTTTTTTCCTGAACCTAAAGCATTGATGTAGAAATGGGTTCTGTTCCCGATCCTGCCACTGGCCTACTGGGCAATTTTAGATAAATTGCTTCTTCTCTTTGTGAATCCATTTCCTTACCTGTAAAGTTGAGTAATGATACTGGCCGTCACTGTAATAAACTCTGAGACCAGTGACTGAAAGGCACTGTAGAAGGGCTAGTAATTATTAACAAAATGCTAGATAGTGCTTGTTTGTGATGCTGATTTTTTTTTTCCCCTAAACTCTTTCTGAGCAAAGACTTTCTCATGCGCTAAAAACTATAACCATACCTTGAAAAACAGAGAATTTGAAGAAAGAGAGTTGAAGAGCATACCAATAGGAAGAAAACACTCAGTTATCTAGGAGCAGAGCTCTGCAGGCAGTCACTAAAATAATGCTCTTATTAATAACAGTAGTAAGCAAAACATAAATAAGTTGGTTAGCATTGAATTTAATTGTTCTTTTAGGTGTGTGACTTAGTATCCTCATCAAAACAAGAGAGTCACCAACAATGATCTTTTTTACATAATTAACTTAGGGCAGCGGGGAGTAATTTATTTAGACGAATTTTAATTATTCAAGTCTAGCAAATAAGAATTCTTAACGATATCTTCAGCAGAGGACATTTATTGTTCACCTAACTCCTACACAATACATACTTTTGAACAAAAAGCCTCTAATATTGATTAAAATATAGCAGCAATTATTTAGTAATCGCTGTAATACCTCACATTCTGCACAGAAGGCTAAATGTGCAAATCGGAAAATTCAGCTCTAAGAAAGTTCTGCTGTGTGGCTGTTATCATAGAACTAAGAATATCTTTGACCCTTTTTCTAATGTAGTTGAGTAACAAAACACAATTATTGCATACTAAAGGAAAACATAAATTCATGGTTTTAAACATGTTGGCAGATGACCAGCAGTCTGGACAGATTTTTAAAGGCGACACAAACTCTAGTGGAACATGTTATTTTTTTGTGCACTCAGAGATGGATCAAACTTTTGTGTCAATATTCTCTAATGCATTCCGGACTCTGATAACGTTATTGATGCCGGTTGGTGCCTCTTGAATGCTGCAAGTCCTAAATTGGTGCTTAGAAAATATACTAAATTAATTGAAGTCTTTCTGTTCAGCATATTAAAAGAAAGGATCTGAGAGCCATTTAGCATTGTTCAGCTCCTACTTGCATGTTAATGTTGCCATGCATTAGAGAATTTCTTGTACAGTCAAACTTGGGCTTGTACAGCAGAACTGTGGTTAGAGAAATTGATGGTAAATTGGGCTGTGTTTCCATTTCCTGGGACTGAACAATTTCAAAATCTGCTTGTAACTGGACAGATCCCTTTGGTTCCCCTGGCATGACCCAGCATATATGGGACACAGTTATGATCTACAAATTATGTCTGTGGTAAAATCCAGATTGCCAAATAGCAAACTAAACTGGCTGCAAGAATAGGCACCTCTTAGGGAGGCAGTGGCTGTGGTGGTGTTAATTCTTAAGCTGTCATCCTTCTTCTATGTTATTTTTTGTTGCTGTGCATGCCTGCAGTGGGCTTCTTCCAAATACAAAAAGCGCGAGTACTTGTACCGCTGTGTGGGGCTGTGTGTGGCTATAATAGAGCTGGCTACCTTAGGCAAACTTGCACAGCTGTTTCTTATGCTATCATGTCATCTGTGAACAGGAGAGGCCTTAGCTCTCCTGAGCTGCCAGTCCAGGAACTTTCCATGGCCTTTCAACAGTGCTAAGTTTGCTGCTTTTGAAAACCAAACAAACCCAGCTCAAAACAAGGCTGAACATGAAAAGATACCTAGCTCTTTTACAGATAGCAGGTTTGTGCCTTACCTGAGAGAAGGTCCGAGAGGGCTGTTTCTCATGGCACCCTGCCCTAAAGCCCTGAGCTGAGCGTAGTGCAGTGTAATTCAAAGGAGCTTGACCTAGAGAGAGGGAAAGAAACGGGAAGGAATAAGTGAATAAGTTTGGGGGGAGGGTGGTGGAGGGCTGGCCATCTTTTTATTATCTGATAACAAGGGAATTATCTAAGATAAGATTTTTAATCTTGTCAAGCTGCTCGGTCTAGAGAAACAAGCTACTATCAAGTAGCTGCTTCCTATCTCTTTCTTGTTCTCTAAAAAGAAGGAGGACTTGGTTTCTTAATGATAAGGCCAACAGCTTTCCAAACACAAATGCCCACCGGAGCTTCCCCTGCCTCCTTTGCATTCCTCAATAGGTCAGTGGCATACTCTGAATATCCCAAGTGGATTCTCTTATGTCGTGTTTATCAGGGTTGCCCTGGGCTGCTAATATGTTTTGGATTGTTTGTGCCATGCATGACATATGGGCAGGTTTTCATTTTGGTGAAAGATGATCCCTAGGAAGGAAAATGTATTATGTCAACAGGCCAGTAGCAATGATGGCCCAAAGGCAAATTCAGTGTAGTTGGGGATTATTTAATTATTATGGTTGGCTAACATACTGGCCAATCCCCTAGAAACGTTTCTGGGTAAGTAAAGTTGTTTGCAGGAGCAGGTGACTGCTCTGACAGCCTTCACATGGTTAGCACCCTGACACTTAACCTAGCACTCATTTCGCATGAACTCCTAGCTCGGACCGCAGGTTAACCGCTGTGCTGCTGACACCAGTTCACGCTTCAAATTCTGAATCGTGCAAAAATCATAGACAGTGCATACCCTGGGGAATATTTCTCCTCCTCTGTTTTTATAAGGCCAATCCTGGAATTTAAGTTTTGTGATTCGCATGAGTGTTCAGCGCAGCGCTCTTTGAAGGGCTCCAAAGGGAATCTTGTCATAGGCCCTTTTCAGAGTTCCTCCTGTAACTCAGCGCACTGTCCTTCTCCTGGCATGGCCTCTTTGTCTGGCCCATTGCAGTGGTTGTTAACTGTAGCCAGAACTAATCCAGCTCCCTTTCTTTCCCTGCTTCAAACACTTCTATCTTGTGTTAGAGCTTTGAAAGGACTGAAAAAAAAGTCAACTGTTTGAAATGAAAGAAGAGTGCAGAGAACTAAGATGAGCACAGAGAGAGAGAAAATGCTTTTGAAGAGGGAATGGGTGGGAGGAGAAGAAACACCGTAGGCCTTTAATAAGTAGTTTAGTTTTATTCTTGTGCTATGTTTGTTTCAGGTTTGCTAGCTCAGATTGAAGGGATTAGAGGTTGTGTGGATTTTACATTCAGGTCCCACTCATGTGTCCAAATTCTATATATTTCATACAAAAGTATATTATTCCTTTCTTCTCCTAGGAAAATAGAATATGGTTTATTTTCACTGCCCTCTCACAGACCTTACTTTGCAGACGGATGCAGTACCTAACCTCCAGTTTTAAAAAGAAAAGTGAGAGAGTGATAGTGTCCAATTCTGTCTGCAGTGCCTCACTCAGTGTTACTCTATTACAAAGCAGCTTTTTTCTTCCTCTCACTATTTCCCTTGAAGACCAGCCATGAAAAATTGATTGGTTCACATTATTACTAATCACAACTCTCCAGATTGCTTAAGGAGGAATTTTAGTGCTGTAAAATTTAACCTGAGATGTCATGGGAACTAAGCCGTAAAGTGGGTCTTGGCTTTTGCAAGGAAAGATTAGTAGGTGCTTTATCTCGTGTGGTGTGGTATGGTACACCTTTGAATTTCCTAAACCGACCTTTTGACAATGGGTTCTCTTCTGTTCAAAATTCATCTCCTAAAGTTGTTTGCATTGCATCTAACAACAATGTGTTGTATTTAGAGTAAAATTACCTGCTGGTTTAGTAGCAATTTCCAAAGTATATGTAGGTAGAAAAAGACTGTGCTTGTTAGATTTGTCTGTTCTTTGAGGACCCGAACCCAGGCACTGAAGTCCACGTGTGGACTCTCCAGGGTCAGTATTCAGGCTGCACCCAGCTGTCACTTGCAAGGAGAAGCAGGGCTGTGATGGGAAGGGTAACTTGAGGCTTGGGCAGAGCACTGATCCAGGCACAACACTGTAGGGCTGCCTGTTTCTGGGGTATAAATGGTAACAAATGGAGCAAACAGCATCCCAAGTACAGAGATTAATGTTTGAGAGCAATATGATGCAAACTCCAAGTCTGACTACTTCTTGTGGTCAGGACTGTGTTCTCACACCTAACAAACATACCAAAGCGCAGATTGTCTGGGTCAGAGACCTCTGGCACTTCTCATGGCTACAGCTGTTGCTCTGCCTGCCTCATACAGAGACCTGGTAGGTAAGCAAGAAACTTTTAAATGAATCTGTCTTTTCTGTTTTTTGTCACTGACCTGTGCAGTTCATGTGTAGGCCAGAAACAATAAACAGCCATGCAGTGAGGCTTAATTAATCAAAGGTTTGTTAAAAGAAGCCAGAGGGCTCATCTTAGAGGTGCTTGGTCAGAGCTGTCCTTGACTTATTTCAGTTTAAATGGCAAGCCCATCCTCACGTGTTTCACAGCATTCACTTCTATACAGAGACAATGGAAAAACAAACCCTCCTAATAAAGTCCTGCCTTGTGCCTTGCTGTTCTGAGGCATTAAACGGAGTTGGTCATCTTTATTTGTTTAGTGTCTCTAAGCACGCAAGGTTTGTTTTGCCTCTGGAAGGAGCCTTGTGAATGGGAGGTCACAAAGTGCTGGACTTTACATTCGCTTTAGGCTAGTGTAGCCTCCCGTGCTGCGGAGGAGTTGCTCCTAATTTAGACCAGAGAACAAAATTTTTGATGGAGGAGAAAATTAGGCTCAATGCCTTTCGGAGTGACTGGCATAGGCGCAAGGGTTTCTTGTTTGGATTACTGTAGCTTGACATGCGATATGCTTTGTGCCTCAAATGCTAAAGATAACAAGAGGAAAATAAACAAGTTGTATTTATCAGGGGACATAGCCAAGATTCTCCAATGTTGTTTGTTTGGAGTTTTGAAGAGAACCAGTGCTGAGATTTTTGCCTGGATTGTGCCATCTCCATTGCTTGACTGCCCGCCTGCCTTTAAGTTCCAGCCTTGTATCCAAGTTCTTTTATCGTTGTTTAACAACTGCAGGTGGGGAAAAAGAAATCTCTCTGAACTCAACACTATTCTGTGCTTCTTGACCTGTTGGCAGGGAGGTTTCAGGAGGTGACTGGAAAGTATGTACTAGGATTAACTGGTAATGCACTTGTAAAAAGGACAAGACTATTTGCTGAAGTTACCTACCAAAATTATAGGCTTTTAGTTTTGTCCTTTCTTTTCCTTTTCTTACTGAGATACATATGGCATGGGAAAAAAAAGACTGCATATCGAACTTGGGACTTTTGCATGGTGGTGTGGAAGAACTACTAAGCCATCCCACAGTTCTTCTATATTGCATTTGTCTGTGTTTTTGTTTTTGTTTGTTTGTTGTAGGATATTAGGTTACTATCAGATCATAGCTAGTTCTTGTTGATTGGTTACTTGCATGGGGTGTTATATATTTATGTACCTTAGAGTCACACTACTCTTGCGCAAGTGATAATTGTCTCTCCTGTTGATTTTAAATCAAGATTATCCCTCAAATTAAAATTTTTCCGTATGTTTCTTCTTAAAAATATCCTGTTTATGCACATAAATTTTCTGTGTGTCCATGAAGATGCCTTGGTGAACTGTCCTACATGATGCATATTAACCTGTCTGTCTTAATTTATGGAAACCTTTATTTTATCTGGTCCTCGTTCAAAATGTGGATGAGATTTTTGGAAATGCAACCATCTTCAATTTCTCTCTGCTAGAACCTTCTCTTTGCAAAAAATACATTATTTTGGAAGGCTTCCTGTGCATATGTTGTCTGTTTCTAATGCTGTCAGGAGACGCTGTCCATTTTAGAACATTACGCTTCGTTCCTTCCTAAAGAAACATCACACTTCTGTGCCAAGTTTGCAATAAAGCTGCAGCCAATAATCTAGCTTTTAAAACTCCAATCCAAAGGATAACAGCAGTAAGAGGGAGCTGTAGACTCTTCTGCACTATCTTCTCCAGATATCCCAAGGTGGTTTGACCCCACGTGTGGTTTACTGAGTTTAATCCTGTGCGCGCTCATTAGTATTAATCAGAGTGAAAGTGGCCTGGCAGATAATGCTGGTGTCTGGGCATTGACTGGTGGGTTCTATTCGCAATTTTGGTGCTGGCTTGCCAAATTCCTCACAGGAACACTGAAGTGTTCCTCACTTCATTCATCTTACAGTGATCATACCCTTTGTGCAGTATGCTGTAACTGCAGTTGATTGATGTTAATTAATTATTAAATATTGGAGATTGTCTGAAGGAGTGGGGTCTCAGTGTGCAAAAGGTCGTTCCTGCATGAGAAGCCGTACCTGCTTCGAGGAGCTGGCTTTCTGCGGGTAGATTGAGATGATGTGCTGCCACGTTGCTTTGCACTGACCGGTGCATGCTGTAAAGCTGAATATTCTCTTCATCCTGGTTCACAAGAGCATCCCCTTATGGACGGCTCCTCCTGTAAGAACAGTTCTGTATATTGAAAGCAGTGGTTAAAACAAAGTGCATCAGCTGGCACATGTGTTGGTAACATGGTTCAGAAAGGAGGCATTGCTTATGGGGTCCGCTGGCCTGAGCTCTCTGCCGTGGCCCTTTTGTTCCTGCGCTTTGTCGTGTGCGCAGGAATATAGTGCCTGTCTTTGAAGCAGGAGGAGGAAAAGGCTAATGAGCTGTGAACGTGCACAGCAACGTGTAGAAAAGTTCTGCATAAAGTTCACAAAAAAAAACCCTCAGACGAATGCTGTGTAATTGCTTTATAAATCAGACTGTAAAATTGAATATGGTATGCGTGGGTCAAAAATGGGGAGGGGATTCTGTTTTTACAAATGGACTCACCTCTTATAGGAAAAAAATTCCAATTAAATTCAGAGCAGAGCTGTAAATAATGATGGCCTGATAATTGCTGTACCAACTTAGCTGAAAGTATTACCTAGTTATTAAATGTCAACAGGTTTCATAAACAGCAAATATCTTTAAGTTGACAGAAAGAAGGCCTCTCTGGAGGTCAAGTGTTTCATTGTAAATATCAGATTTATTGTGCCTCAGTGGAGAATGTGCTGAAAATGGAAAGGGAAAATGTCACCATAGATCTTCAGAATGTCTCAATAAAACAGAGGAGCTGTTGCTCCCTACAGTAAAAAGCTTTTGACTCCTCGAACTAACTGTTGACAAACCCTATTCAGTACATGCTCTGCTGTTAACAAAATGTTCATCTTTCAGGTCAGACTATGATGACTGGAGACCAGCCCTCGCCAGCTTGCTTCAACCTATCCCATTCCCCAAAGAGTAAGCTTACACTGTCTTAGTATTTACTGGGTGGTTGTTGTTGCTGTTGGTTTATGGTGAAATATCACGTCAGGTAAAAACTGATGGTACTAGAAGCTTTATGCTTCTCTTGTTGATTTAGAATCTAGAATTGATTTTGGCTAATACCTGGAATTTTCCTCATCTTCATCATCCTTCTCCATTTTTCTAAGATGATCCTTAAGAGAAAAATGGTTAACTGGAAACAGATAGACAGGAAAGGAAGGAAAGCTTGTGAGGAGGAGAGTAGAGTGAGAGATTTAGTGGAGGAGGATGCTTTGCTGGCGTCACAGAGACTCAAATCATTTGTATTTTGCATTAAATGAAGAAGCTACCTTATGGATCAGCCAGACTCCCTCGGAAACCTATTAATGAACAGTAGTGTTTATAAAATGCAGACCTCCACGGACAAACATTACAACCTGTAATTGTACAATTTACTAGCTTATCACATCCCCTAATGACCTGGTGTCTTGAATCAGAAAGGTCTAATCCTCTGTGCCAGGTTACCTGGACTACAGCAAGAGCTTGGAAATAGGCAACAGGGGCATCATTTACCTAAGTCAAACTTAGGTCCCGCAGGAGGTGTAAACCATACCATGATGCAATGTACTTCACAGAATGACCATTAATTGCTTTACTGATGTATGATGTTAATTAGTTGTGACCGTACCTTAATTACATTGCAATTAAAGAATTCAACTGGCTCTTGGAGGTATGATGTTTGTAATTATGTTAGCTGTATTGTAAGTCTTTTACTTACTTTCTTCTGACCCAAAGCTCCCACCAAGGTTAGTCCATCTTGTCTAAGACAGGACTCAGGAAGAGCGACAAGATTCATTCCAACTTATTTTTTTCTTTAATTAATGGAAGAGATTTTTCCTGATCTTTTTTGGAAAGATTGTTCCCTCTGTGTCTTGTGTGTTGCAGTTGCTTAGGAAATCCTTCTATTATTTTGAAAGATTTGGGGAAAAATTGTTTGTTTGTTTATTTGTGTTCCCCCCCACCAAATCCTCATGCTCTTCTTCTGCTTTAAATTTCAGGGCGCTTGCACACGAGAAATTCACAAAGTAAGTTTATGGTATTGTTTGTTTTGTTAAGGAGGGTGATTACTTAAAATACTTGTACTAGTCAGTAATAGCAATGATGTATTTATTAGTCGATATGCGTCTAATGTTTTATCTGTGAGAGGCTGTGAGCATGCTCTGTTAGCAATAAAAAATATGCAGTTTGGTTTGTAATTTACTGTGGCAACAGGAACCCAATGACTAAAGACGTTGGACGCTGATGGAATATACACACCAGTTTGTCACTACACATCTCTGAAAGCTTTCCTATTTTAAGTAGATACTGTCCTTGGTAATGATTTTTAGACCTCCCACTTCCTTCCTGTGGAAGCCGTTCAACTTGTTTTGCTCTGAAGTGCGTGGATATATATTATTTAAAGTGTAATCTAGGAGAAGGGACACTTGTGTGAATTCTGCAACCAGTAGCTGCTTATTCTTATTCTTGTTCTTTTTTTTTTTTTTCCCCCAGGGAGCTGAAATATGTTATTCAGAGATTTGCAGAAGACCCGAGACAAGAAGTGAGTTTGTTTTCAGTTTACGCAAAGCGTTAATTGGAGAGATTGCACGTATACTTGTTCAGATCGTTCCTTAAGTAGTTTGTTTCAAAACACGGTGTGGTTTTGCCATGTTTTTTATTTTTTTAGGGAGTAATATCCACTCAGGACAGACTGTCTTAGTATAAATAGTTTCTTCCTTTATATATAAATGTGTCTTGTCTGAGATTAGTTGATGTCCTTGCTTCACAGTAAACTGCAACCAGCAAGATTTTCCCACTATTCATTCTCCCCCAGCTTTTCATCTTTCATATGAAAAAGAGAAGCAAAAGCCATGGATCTTACAAAATAAGAGGTTTTATGTAGCTGTGTTTCAGTTATATTGTGTGCAAATGACCCTAATTCTCATGAATTCAGAGGAAAAAGGGGTTGGGGGTATCTTACTGGAATGAGTGCATAGCCATTGTCTCCTGGTGGCTGACTGCTTCATAGCTGCGTGTGTAAGTTGTTCAATATAATCAGCATTGGCTGAGTCAGAGGGGACTTCTCATCCACATTAATTTTTGGTGTCAGCATAAAGGGAAGAAAGCTACCCCGAACTGTGGGTAAGGAGACTGCCTTGTCATCGTTGCCCAGAATTCCTGGTTTTCATTGTTATAGTCTCTGTGAGCAAAAGTCACCCTTGTCAGTTGAGCTGAGACTCTTGTCTTAGAATGGCACCAGGATTTGATTTGTCACGAGCGTTAGGTGCCCAAATGAAAGAGCACAAACTTTACATCTCCCACACGCACCTGAAAAATTGAAACAGAACATCTTTGTATCTTAAAGAAAGAAAAAAGAAAAAGAAATAAAAAAGTGACTTCACTTTTACAGTGTGGGACTAGATATAGTAATCTCTACAGTGGGCAAAATTTAGACTACTGATTGCACATATGATTATGTGTGCACATTATTTTGTGCCACTTCTACCTCATCTGTCCCTGTTGAATGTTCCTTATTGGTTTCCTTAACCCTGGAGCTGGTCAACTTATTTAAAGTGGGAATAATAATAACTTGGCCTGATTAGAATAAGTGAGCCATCGTTTGTTGCATTTTTTATTCTGATCACATCAAAAGTATAGACACATATGCTGGAATGACAGGGGAGAGTGGGGGAAACTCAGAAATTTGAGTCTTTTTTATGCTGTTATCATTTTCAAGTGAAAGGAGCTCTTCTAGATTATAGCCATTCTGTGTTTGATTTGTGTAAAGGGAATGAAAAAGGCCATGCAATTCGCATATAGCAATGGTATATCCTTGCTTATACTGAAAAACTGATTCTGTGAGTGATGACATACCTACAGCTGCGTAAACTGGAACATTAACCCTAAAAACTGCCAGCAGTCCTCAGTTTTGTAGAGTTACCGCTGTTGGGCCTGTGTGGGAGATGCTAGTGATTATTGCAGGAACCCTAACACTAATTGCTTTGCTTTTTCACAGGTCCACTCATGTTTGCTGAGTGTGCGGGCTGGCAAAGATGGCTGGTTCCAGCTCTACAGCCCTGGAGGAGTGGCATGTGATGATGATGGAGAGCTGTTTGCCAGTATGGTACGTGTCTGCAATAATGTGAGTTTAGTAACTTCTTTGCAGTAAGTCACTAATCTATAGCTAGTGATAAGAAGCTGTACTTTTGTCAAAAAAATATGAAAATCATGCTTTTGTAAATCACAAGGCTTTACCAGAAAATCTGAACTTTAATCTAATCGAATCCATTGAACTTGCTTGCAGTGGCAGTTTGATTAACATGTTAACTTTCTCTTCTCAAACTTTGGCCTGTTGTTTTTAACAGTAATGTAACGCACCAAACTGGGCATATATATATATATGTGTGTGTGTGTGTGTGTTTGTATTTTTGTGTTTCTTATCTATATGTAAAACTCCCTTAGAGAATACAGGCAGCCGGGGGAGATTGTTCTTCATATCCATCCCCACAGTTTTCATTTATAGGCTACCGTGGAATTTAAAAACAACAATAACAATGAATTATTCAGAGGCTAACAGACATAAAAATGTCTTAGCAGTTTCTCCGCTCAATTTCATTGTTGTGGGGAGGTGTAATTAGAGACCAACATTGTACTTCCCCCACAGATTTCTTCTGTAACTATTAGAAGAACTGGACAGAAAATAACAGATTTCAATCGCTGATGCTGACACACTCTTCCTATACAGTCCTGCATCAAATCGCATAGGTCACACCATGTTTAATTCTCCATAAGTCAAGTAAGATGGGAATGATGTTACTTCCCTGCCCTGGTTAGGGAAGAAACATCTGTTGATTTTGGCAGCTGGGTATACACTGAAGTGACTTTCATTGGGATCTACACTTCATGCATCTTCAACATGCTGAACATTGAGTCATATAGAATATGTATGCCTGTCTATACTCTTACCTTAAATTTGCATTGATAGAATACCAGTGAAGTAGATAATGTACAAAGACTGTTCACCGAAAGGTTGCTTTGTTTTCACTGATTCAATGTATTTTTATTTTTAAAAAGAAAAATTCTCTAGAACTAAAACATTTCTCCTTAGAGCTTTTGTGGTCCAAGATATTTACGAGCATCAGGAGACGGTGTGCATGAGAGAGCCCATTGCTAACACACATTAATATGCAGTACTCCATGCCCTTTGCAAGGATGTCGATAAATACTTAAAGAGCTGCTAATGACTAACCATAAAGTTTGAAAAACATCCTGTTCCAAGATGGGCCTTACATTAATCTTAGTGTCAGTGTTTTCCATCGCTCAAGAAAACCTCCAAAGAAGTATGATGATAACAAATGCATGAAATTAAATCCTTTTTGGCATGAAGCTCACTTTTTTTTTTTTTTTTAAGGCCACCTGAGCAGATGGTACTTAAGAAACAAAGATTTTGTGTTCTTATAAAGGCCTTGCTGGTGATGAAGCAAGACCACATGATCGCGTAGAATTAACTTCATCAGGCAATAGTTGTGATATTTTCAGCAGTTTTGAACATAGTCCAGGCAATACTCTGGACCAAGTAGACCAGTGAACATATTTACAATTTTTTTGTAAAATAGTAGTGATGTGGTTTCCACATAATGGAGCCCAGGTCACTGGAAACTAAAAATTCTCACATTTGGCTCTGCTAGCAAGCTAGTGAATCAGTGGCCTGGGATATAAAATGAAGACTTTGAGCTAGGAACCAGAAATCCAGTTAATCTCCAGTGCTTGTAAATGGGAAAGGACATTGCCAGCGTTTTTTTTTGTGAGAAGAGACTGCGTTACATTTAACTTGTATGAGCAGCTTTGCATTTTTGCCACAGATATTGCTAAGTGATATCATCGGATGCTTTCTGGAGATGTGACAGTGTCTGCAGAACCTTTTTGTCAGTTAGAGGACTCAAAGGAGTCTTACTGAAGAAATGTTCTCAGCATGTCTTTCCTTTAAGCGAAAGCTGAGCAAAAGGGAAAGCAAGTTAATGTCCCAAGAGCATCAAAGCACATGAAGTCATCCCTGACTTAGGGCTCAGGACACTCTTGCCTGGATCACTGGATTTTCTTAAGGCACTTATTCCTTTCCCAATCAACTTCTTTCTGTTCAGTCTGAACAGGTGATTTTGTCCCTCATCACCCTTAACCAAGGCTGCTGATCCACCAGCAAATTGCCAGCACCGCTGTCTTTTATGCAGACATCTAGCACTTGCAACCCTTGTTTTACAGCTGGCATCTTCCAGAGAAACTGAATTATGAACAGATATGAAAGCTGCCTGTCCTGTGGTTCTCCTGGAATGGGGTTCATCATATTACCAGGAGTGGGAACAATTGCACAGCTACTCTGAGGTTTCCATGGGAGGGCTCTTTGAGGCCTCTGTGCTGTCAGCTGAGCTCCTTCGTGGAGGAAAATGACCTGCTCCCTCAGATCACACTAGGCATGACTTTTCTCAAAAAGTCGCCTCCAGTCAACAGTAAAACTACTGAGAGATTGCAGCCATAATAGTGATGGAGATTTCCTTTTCTTTAGTTTTGTTGCATAACACGTCTATTTGTTTGACTGTAACAATGTCCCTTCCAGAGACATACGTATTTCTTAGGCCTACACCTCTGATCCTAGCGCTCTCTTTCTCAAATAGGTTCATATTTTAATGGGATCCTGCTATAAAACAAAGAAGTTCCTGCTGTCACTGGCTGAAAATAAGCTAGGACCCTGCATGCTACTGGCTCTGAGGGGTAACCAGACGATGGTAGAGGTAAGGCGTAAGCATAAGTAGTCATGTAGGTTTATGGGCCTTATTGAGAGTTTTATGCTGCCATTCCCAGGATTAGATGTAGTGGAGCTAGAGAAGTCAAGTTCAGCTTGGTGTCAGATCAAACAATTGCAGCAGGAAGTGATGTTCCTCTTGATTAAGTGTACTGGAATATTGTTGCTCTAGAGATACGAGTATGAATCACAAGAAAGGTGGGTGCAGGTCTTTTTGGAGACAGACATTGTTTGCTATAGTTCAGTTGGAGAGACTATGATGTTAAGTAGCTTTTCACTAAGAAATGGCAGTGATTGTATGGGCTGTAGCAAGGGATCAGGATATAGAACAATGAGGCCTTTTGACAGCTAAATACCTGATGTTTGTCTTGAAGTTTTGCAGTCTACCTGCAAAATTAGCAGTACATAAAAAGTGCATTTGTAAAAAACAGTTTATTTCATCAATATGCATTTTTAGTGTTTGGGATAGGTTTTCTTTCTTGGACTAGCAGTTTATGCATATTATTCTTCTGGGTGCCTAAAGAAGTGGAAGGAGTTATAATTTTTCATTGATTTATTTCTCTGCATGCTAATTTAATACAGTAGATAAGAGAGGGTGTGCTACAGAATTTGAATATAATGTTGCTTGATTTTTTTTCATTTAAAAAGCCATAAAAATTGTGGAGAGGCTAAAATCTTTATCATGTCATCACAAATCAAATGTATACAGCTGAAGATGAGAGGCAGTGTGAAGAGGCTAGCTTGTGGCCTTACCTACTGAGACCATCCAGTAGAGTCTAACTTGCTCCTGGCAGCCCCTTGCCCAGGGGTTAGTCAGGCATGTTCCCAATAAGGAAGAGGCTATTTTGGCCACAGCAGCTGACTCCCAGAATTATTCTCCTTTTGGAGCCTCTCAGACCTTCCCCCATCCTACCTCATAGCATGGATATACTTAACATGCATTCTGTATGCACAGAAAATCCAGCACTTAAGGAACCGCTTGGCTCTAATGCTTATTTGTAGTATCCTGCATCTACCAATGTGCTGTCCACCTGGTATGGCTGGGAAATACTGGATCGATTGTACCTGTTCTGAAGAGGGCTGTGACGTGAAGCCGTCAACCAGGACTGAGGCAAAGCGATTGCACCTCTCACTCAAAAGGAATGAGCACTAATGGAAGAAAGGATAGATAGGCTGACTTTCAGAGAGTAGAGTTCATTCTTTACCGATAAAAATGTAGTGTCTTGTGCTGGAAGATCAGTAAAAGTTGCGAAAATCCTCTAATCTAGTCTGCATAATGCGTGCTCAAAAAAATTATTCATTAATTTACAATAGGATGCCCAGGGTAATAGAATATTAGGAAGGAATTGAGTGTAAGCGCTGTAATGACCACTCTTCTTTATCATTCTGTTGCTAGATTTTGTGTTTGATGCTGGAATACAACATCATCGATAATAATGACACCCAGCTCCAGATCATCTCTACCCTGGAAAGCACAGACGTGGGAAAGAGAATGTATGAACAGCTGTGTGACAGGCAGAGGGAGTTAAAAGAGCTGGTATGTTGCCCTGCATGCAGTATTGCCGTAGCACACTGTGCTCTGTACTCCCCAGAAATGGAGGTACAAAGAAAGACAAGCAGGGTGTGAAATTCCCAGTTAACAACAGGATGGGAGCAGTATTCAGAGGATTTTACTATGCATATAACTGCTGTGCGCTATCTATTGATGTGTCTGATCCCATGCTATGTTCCTGAATGATATTCAATAACCTATTTAGAATCTGTGTGAAAGAATAAAGGTGAAATCTTACTGTCTTAAGGTCTTAAAAGTCAGCTTGTCAAATCCTGCCACCTTTTGACATATGAGTAGCAAATGGTTCTAGCACTGGCCAGCATTTCCCATTACTCTGATTTCCACACCATTTCAGTGAGACGTTCTTTAGGTCAGAGCAAAGGCCTGTGAGAAATTGAATTTTTCTGATTTTTAAAGGCAGGATCTACAGTTTCAAGGTAAATCTGCTCTCATTACTGTTCTTTTACCTATGCAAATATACCCACAGCCTTTCTCTTCCTTCCCTTGCTATTCCCCTCCCCCCACAAAAAGAATATGCTTTTTTGAAGTCAAACAAATGATTTTATGAGCTGCACAATCTCACCCCATTTGCTACCCTAGTCCAGCATTTTAAGGCTGTTTCCTTTAAAGAGAAGGTAACCAAATACTGGCAGCCTGAACCAGACAAAAGGCTGACCCATGGCATGAAGACCACTAACTACTGTTAGTAGAAGTCCCCTGGGTAGCAATAGGCCTGCATTTAGCGTGCACAAAAAAATCTCTCAATGCAGAAAAAGCAGGGAAGAGGTGGAAGGCCTGGGAGGGAGCTCTGAAATCAGGGCAGGGTTTGTTCTAGTAAAGAGCTTGCCGTACGTCAGTTGGTCAGAAATGTAGAATAGCAACTTGTGTAACCAAAATATTTTCTCTCTTACAGCAGAGAAAAGGTGGTCCCACAAGGTTAACACTGCCATCCAAGTCAACAGTAAGTTAATCGTGTCAATAGAAAAAGGCTTTGTCTTTTCATTTTTAAACACTTGATTTATGTTTGTTGTGTGGCATAGTGGTTTTGGTCAGTCAAGAGGAGAGCCATTCCACTTGCCTGGTCCTCAAGACTGGAGTTTACATACATGATGGAGCACTTCTGCTCTTAGGTCTGTGCAGCAGTTTCCAATGCCAGTATGAGCATCAGGCTGTCTGATTTATCCTGATGCTTGGGTTTGGAATTTACAATAGAGTTCAATGGTAGATTTGGAAACTGGATTTTACATTTTAAAAAAGCAGATTTCAGAATGTCCAGTTCTGGATTCTACGCATTAGAGCCTGAAAGAGGCTGTTACTAGTACAGTTAAAACTGCTGTAAACCCAGCCTGACTTCACTGAAAGCAGGTACTGGGCCAGAGCATAGTTTGGATCTAGAATTTGTAGTGAAACCTGCATTAAGTTAAAAGGCACGTCTCCCACATTTGTTCTGACAGGGAAGCCTCTGTTTCTCATAAGGATACACACGCAAAGAAAATTTTTGTCCTAATGTCTGGGTACATTTTTCCCAGGGTGTGTGAAGCAATGCTGCCGCAAGAGTCCAGCTGCTTGTCAAACAAACAGAAACTTCTCTGTGTGGTTCTCTATTACTGTAAACAAGTGGTATAATTGTGCAACTCTTGGTGGTTAGCAGTATCAGTAACACCGCTGCAGATGACTGGAGGCTGAGGAGTCGATTATCTTGCTTATCAATCTGGTGTTTGCTTTCAGGATGCAGACCTGGCCCGCTTACTAAGCTCGGGATCTTTTGGAAATTTGGAAAATCTCAGCCTCGCCTTTACCAATGTAACAAGTGCTTGTGCTGAGCACCTCATTAAACTGCCTTCACTCAAGCAGCTGAACCTGTGGTCAACTCAGGTAAGGGCTTTGCAGACTGAAACTCAGAGCAGGAACAAACGCTGACTAATTCTGAAATTTCACGTTACGTCAGCACAAGAAGAATGTGTGAAGAGGCTTGCTTAGAATGAATTTGTCTTCATACTATTTTTACATGGTGTTTCTATGGTCTACCTGACCTCGGAGACTGATCTTCCCTCCCACCCCACCCCACCCCATATTATAAAAGGTTGCTGTTGTCTTGGGTCAAATGTTTCAGTTAGACATTGTTGGTACTGTGCATTTTACAGTACGTGTGCCAGTGGTCATCTGAGACATGCTTATGTTTTCACTCATTTAGGACAAAAAATAATGCCGTGCAGCTTATCTAGTCAAGCAAAACACAGGCAGTCTTTGCAGTCTGTGTAGCGAATTGCCCTGAATGCTGATTAACTAGGATTAAAAAAAAAAAAAAAAAAAAAAGAAAGGTCAAATAATGAATAAATATAAGGAAACAACAGTGATAATGTGGTTATTTTGTAAGCAAAAAGAGGCCAACTTACCTGAACAAATTATTCGGCAGTTAATTGAAAGAGCTTTTAAGATTAAATTTTTCTTGTACGTTTCCCTGTTGGTTTTGGTCTCTGTGATTCTCCACCGAATAGGTTTTCCCCATATACTGTTAGCACTTACTTGTAGCGCTCACTGAAAATATGATTGTTCCTAGCGCAACCACAAAAAGCAGCACTTCTTTTTCTCTGAAATGTCATGTAAATATCTTGCCCTATTTTGCTAACTAGTTTTGTATCACAGAAATTTCCTCTTTTTGTGTGAGGAATATGAAGTAGAATATGATGGCTTGCTTGTTTTAATCCTTTCTTGCATCTCCTCCAGATTTGTCCTAACAATGTAACTTTTGCATTTGAAAATGTTGAAACCTGTTGCTCCAAATGAGTTTGATATCACTGGACAAGGAGCTTGCTTTTTTGTTTTGTTTTTTTTTAAAGAAAGTTTAGATTCCATTTTATTTTTTCATATCCTATTTTTCATTAACAAAGAGTTTAGAAACAATAGAAATGAAGTGGGTCAATAGAACAATTACCAATCAATAGTACATTGCTCTTGAGACCAGAATAGCTAATTAATATCACTTGCATTGAGGTTTTTTGTGACATGGTTGGGAACTGGCTGAGACTTCCATAAACATCTTGTATAGGCTGCGTGGGAGCTCTCTCATATAAAGTCCAGACTTCAAAGGCACCACTTTTGATTAAATGATGCCCTGTGGTTAAGGCATTGGGTTGCAAATAGAGAGACCTGTATTCAGATCCAGGATATGCCACAAAATTATTTAGAACCTTGCACAAGTTGCTAAATCTTCCTGTTCCTCGTCTGTAAAATATGGATAACATTACTTCCTTTGTCTCCTGTCATTTGAGATTGTAATAAATAATTTGAGTGTGGCTTTGAAGGCTCTTCTGCAAACCTAGTTCTGATTGTTCCCTGTTTGCACCGAGTTACTTGCACAGCAATACTTGTGTGTTGTTTGAAACCAACTTTGCTTGCACCCCACAGTTCGGAGATGCAGGGTTGCGGCTTCTGTCCGAACACCTCACAATGCTGCAAGTGCTCAACTTGTGCGAGACTCCTGTCACAGATGCTGGGCTGCTGGCACTTAGTTGTAAGTGACCAAAATAAGCTACAGAGGAAATTCATGTGGGTTCTGAGGAATTCATGTGGGTTCAAACAGAAGGTTTATTTCTTGGCTGCCACAGAGCTGCTTCCACAGTGATTTAGGGTAGGCCGTGGCCATGTTCAGGTTAAACTTCCCTCCTTTCTGCCCATTCCAAGTGACCATTCAGCTTCAGGACTGTGAAGCAGGACTGTGATCTGAGCCTACCTACACTTACTGGCTTAGTGTTGGACTTGTTGTCCCAGACTTTACTGTGACCCTTGCCTCTAACTTTACTGATGTCATTTGTCTTCATCTCACATTCTGACCTGTTGCCCTGGGACTTCCCAGCTTTTTTCACACTCTGTCCTGTGGGTGTATTCTCTGGGGAAGTGTCTGATCTTGTGATGGAGGAGGGGAAGATTGCAAAGCCGTGTAGTAATTTATTAGCGAGTTTAGCAACCATGCACAGCAGGTTTCATACTCTCTCTGGTATGTTTTATTTCTGCTTTCTGGGGAGGTGAAACGCTGACTGGTTTTTTTTTTTTTTTTTTTTTTTTTGGTTTAATATCAGGGTTAATTAGGGCAAGGCAGAGTGGGGCCAGCGTGGGCCCATATAAGCAGTATTCAGGATTCGCTGCGCACAGAGAGCTGCTCGACATGCCAGAATGAGACCCTTTTTCTACATCCAAGTGTATTATAAACGTCACATACTGGGTTTAAAGGGTTCCTTTAATAGGTTTGATCTTACACAGACATGCCAGACAGGCCAGGAGTTACGGCTCATCTTAGGAAACTATTCTGCTAAGTACTGGAGCCCAAAATGGAAATGGGGGGGCAGGGAGAGAAGAGGGGATTGCTAGCTCAGCATGCCCCCTGCGTACAACAAACAGAGCACCGAGAACTGACACTCTTCAGAATAATGTGCAGGAAACTGATTATGAGAAGTTGCCTGAACTCCTTTGAAGTCAGTGGACTTCAGCATATGCTTAATGGCCCTTCCTAAATAGGGACTTTTTCCTGGATGAGGGCCCAAGCAGCTGTTTATCCATTTGTAGTTCTGTATTTTACACTATTCAGCTTTTTCCTGACCGTACTGCACATAGTCATGTCTTGTTTATGCTTTGGCCTACTGTAAGCCTGATATTTTAGGAAAATATTGCATGATCGTAAATACGTATCTGTGTGTTTTCTTTTAGCCATGAAGAGCCTGTGTAGTTTAAATATGAACAGCACTAAACTTTCAGCGGATACCTACGAAGATCTCAAGGTATTTCTGGTTCTGAGTTATGTCTACTAAAGAAGAGAAGTAGCTGGTCCAGGAACAGATTTAGCAAATGCATGGCAGTAGTGCCCAGTGCAGAGAGAACTGGCCCAGCATGAAAGTTATCTGCAGAGGTTTCCGCTGGCTCGAGAGTTGGCTTTGACCTCTGTAGATTCCTTCTGCGGTCCTCACTGGAAGTGTCAAGTTTAGTTGCTGGGAAGAGCTTTACTCCAGCAACAGAGCAGAAAGGGCTGGTTTGGGGATTCCAAATAAAGATCAGATATTCATGAGGATCTTACAGAGCATCTATAATGAAAGGGAATACATTCAAAAGTAAGGAAGAAACAAGGTTACCTTAAAGAGTGGGATTTGTTGGATTCTTTTTGAGGAAGATGACTGATAACAGCATTCTGAGGTTGCTAGCTCTGATGGACTCATGAAATGTTTAATCAAATCAATGAAAGTATGAGATGGAAATAGAAACTTAAGTTCTTTTTGACTGGTGCTATCAACGAGGGTTTCATAAATAGAAGTATATCAGTTCTGTCTGTTGATGGTACACAAGCAGTTCACACCTCCGAAGACATGTCCTGAAGCATTAACAGGACTAAAAGTAATGTGAATGAACAGTATTACAGAACTTTGATTCAGAAAGTTAAAGGCACTGAGGAAGGTGTAGGATTGTCTTGATGCCTTTTGGAGTAGAACTCAGCTTTGAACAGAAACACCTGCACAAATGCCTGATTCTCTGGAGTCTGACATGAAAGATCTGGTGTTACTATTTGTACTGTGAATTTGCAACTGCTTCTGCAAAACGCTGAAGTAGTAGAATGTAGCTGTGGGAGGGGAATGGCCCCAGGTGGTTTCAGACAAAGACTGTCTGAGATGCATTGGCTCTCATGACTTCATGTGGACTTTTTCTTCACTCTGGTGTTGCATGAGTTACATGTCCCAGAATCTTACCTTATAACTCAAGTGCTCAAAATGAAACTCCACATTGCGTTGTCTTGTGTGTTGAAACCTTAGGTTGTGCCAGGTTTACTCAAAAAGGTCACAACCTTGGGTCGAGTTTCAAACTCGAGACAAGTCCTGAAACTGCTCTGCTTTCAAAATTCACTGCAAATGTATATCTTTAGTTTTTGCTGTGGAGCCAGGGTTCCCCCAGGGACTCAGTTGCAATGCTGCTAAACACAGATTTTTCAAAATCAGCTTTTCAAAACTTGTGTCACAATTGTATAAGCAAAGAAAAAGTCCTTGGAATTAACAGCTGGCTTGCAGATGGGTTTCATACAATGGAGCTTGTATCGGGCCCCCAGCATTTACAGACAATCAAGGTCAACCCTGTATTTGGCCCAGGGCTCTGACACTGAGTCTGTTGAAAGGATCCTCCACCTCTACTCCTGCTTCTGAGCCCCTTTGCCACTAACTTCAGACCGGAGCTCATATTTTCCTAACCGATTCCCTCTGCTCTGGTATTGCATTAACAACCCTTACCACCAGCACAGGGAAGTGACTTACCAGGGCAAACAGCAAAACTAGCTATGAAAAAAGTCCTGATGATTGCCCTAAATTAAAAAGGTTGAGAAAACAGGCATGTGTCCCATCTGCCCCTCTCACCTCCTTCATTTAGATTAATCTCAGTGGTCATTTTTTAGAGCTGTGTGTATGTAAAGGGAGGTACATTGAAAGGGAGGGTAATAGGTATTTTCCCCCTGGGGCAGGTGGTTGTAGGTCTGTTCAGAACAGCTCAGACTTCAAAGAATGTATTTTTGATACAAGTTTTTCCTCCTTCTCCCCGCGGTGTGCAAGAGCCTTCGGGGCACAAGGCAGTGATGACATTTCCTCTCTGCTCCAACCCCCACCCCACTAAACACGCTTGCACACACACGGACACCCACATATGTACCAGGCAGGCTGAACCAGACAATAAATAAACACCCACTACTGAAGTCATTATTGCCTAACTGAAAAATTATTTGCTGGCAATGTCTGTAGGATTATGACTAGCTCTTATCAAAATATGCATGCACATAAATCAAGCAGTGAGGTAATAATGACTCCTAGAAACTTCCAACTCCTCAATTATGCCCTAGCCTAATTAAACGTGTGTGTTTGTTTTTAGAGAATTAGTTGTACAATTATGGTCAGAGACCGTGGAAGTGACAAGCGAGAGGAGTGCGAATGGCCTGGTTCTGATGTGTCTTGCACAGGATAATGCGGGAACAATGCGTCTGGATGCATGGGAGCTATGGGAATGAAACCTCATGCAGACCAACAGTTACTAATACTCTCGAAATATTTTTAGTAAACGGAGGGAAAAATTAAGCAATGACACAGTGTGGAGGCTGAAAAAAGAGCATTATGTGGCTGACTGCTGAAGTTTGAGTCCACTGCTTTTACAACTGCAGTTTGACAAACTTTGCTACGTGTCTGTATAAAAAATAAAGTTTGGGGTCTGATGTTGGCCTGATTGCAAGTGCCATTGACCTTTATAGAGCCGCTCACCTTTGCTACAGGGTAACTTAGTCTCGTGTGCCTTTAGTGCTCAGCGTTTCGCCTCTCCATGTCCAATAGGTGCATGCTTCAAATGTTCACGAGAGCCCTCGGCTCAGGGCTGGGGTTTCCAGCGTCTGCACCATGCACAGCAAAGGGCACCGTATGGGTTGGATAGGAGCTTTTTTCTGAGTCATGAATGCTTGTAACTGATTCTGACCTTTTTCCTACCCTTCCGTGCAGGCTAAACTACCCAATCTGAAAGAAGTGGATGTTCGCTACACTGAAGCATGGTGAACTCTCCGTCTCTGTTTCTCTTTTGCTTCTGACAAGAAGAAAAAGATTTTTAAAGCAAACCAGAAAAAAAAAAAACTTTGGCTAATACCTGTAGAGCAGTGAGTTCTGGGACTTGGTGATAGGAGTCGTGGTTGTGAGGTAGAGGAGTCGCGTCGTGTGTGTGTCGAGGGGGGGGGGGGACCGAGCGGGCCTGGACCCTGCCCGATTCTTTCAGCTTTGTAATTTCAGAATGAACATAATTTAAATTGAAAAGAGGAAAGAAAAAAAAAAAAGACTTTGTAGCAGCAAGAGGATTATAAAGAGGAAAAAACCCACCATTTGTGGATTTTATTTGCCTTTGTGTTTTATGCTGTGTGGAGAAAAAAATTATATTCATTCGTCATTATTTACCTGGGTTTCCTTGGCTGGGACCCATCCTGTAAGAACTCCTCTTTGACCAGCTTTGCTCCAGAGAAGCAAACTTATAAAATATCAAGAGAAAAAAACAAAACAAAACTGAAATGATTCTCACCTCCCCCCCATGTCCTTGCAGTTGTTATGCAAAGTAATTTTGTTGTACATAAGATTTACATAATGCACCTATTTAAGAAAATGGTTCACAAATAACAGGTCTGGGACCTGTCTTTTATTTATGAATTGTTAATTCTTTTACCCTTTTTTGCGTATAGTACTGTATAAACTAGTTTGCTGTCTTGTTGTTATTATTATTATTTTTTAAAGGAAATGTCCTTGAAGAATTGCCTTTTAGTAATGCATACTGTATTATAATCCCTCTTTGTCACAACATCCATTGCATTGTCTTTTTAATTTCAAAATGCCTCAAACATTATCAAATAGGAAGGAAAATGTCTATCAAGGGTATGGTTATTGGGGGAGGGGTGCAGGGATTAATCTAAGTCGAATTTCCTTCCGAAGTCTGAAAACTTTCTTAAGTCTTTTAAACCATGTTAGCGTTAAACGTGGGGGATAGGGAAATTGCGTTGTTTAATTTGCCAATGGGATATTCACAAAACTCTAGATTTTACAAATCGCCTCTGTTGTTTTCTGTTTACGTCCAATATTTCAAAAAGAGAAAAAAAGCTCTCCCTCCATTTTGTGCATAAGCTTTTTCTTTTCCTTTTTTTTCCCCCTTCTCTTCTCCTCCCTCCCCTCCCTCTCCTCCTACCTGCTGTTGTGCACACATTGTTCTGCATGTTCCTCTGGGGAGACCGAAAAAATAACATTGTGGCTGATCTGATAGCTCTGACCTGTCTGTAAATGTGACTGCTACATTCTCCAAATTTTCTTCCACAACTGCTTAGAAGATGATTTTTTTTAAATTGTGGTTTCTTTTATAACTATGCTGTTGACTTTTTTTTCATAATGAGCCTTCATTGTACAGAGCTGCTTATTTAAAAAAAAGAAAAAGGCAAAACAATTTTTTCTTCTGTTTAACACCTTTGTTTTATTCTTCAGCACCTCAAGGTTTCACATACAGCCAATGTAATTTTTTATATATAAATATATATATATTTAATCTTATTCAATGGAAGCCAAGCTTTTTTGTTTTGTTTTTTGGGGTTTTTTTTTTAACTTTGTTGCTGTGTAGACAACCCCTACCCAAATCATGTTCTTTTTTTTCTTTTTGTAAGGAAATGAAACAAAACTGAGTCTTAACTCACATAGTGTGCCAGGTTCTTTTTCCCCTTCAAGCCCCAAACTGTATGAGGATGCAGTATGGGAAGAAAAATAAAATTAAAAAAAAAAAAAAAGAAGAAGAAAAATTATGCCAACATTTTCCTTAGCACTGTTGCTTTTACCAATGGTTTACTACTACTGTTCTGTAGCTGTGTACAAAGAGATGTGAAATAATTTCAGGCAAAAATAAACTGTAAGTGAATATCTTTTAGCTGCGTGCTTTGTGCTTTCTTTGAAGGAAACTTTGAGTGTCCTGATGCTGTGGGGAGCTTGTGGGCGGTCGGAGGCACCGGAGACGGAGGACGCTTTGCTCGCTGAGGACGGTGTCTCAAAGAGCCGGCTCCCTCGGAGCTCTGCCTGCGCCCCGGCTCCGTGCGGCGCGCCAGCGCCTCGGTGCTGCCCGCCGCAACTGACAGCAGAGAAGAGCCGGCAGCAGTCACGGGCGTTTCCTGCAGCCCCTGGGCTCTTGGACGCCATAACCCAGCAGGGACGAGGAGGAGGAGGATGGCTGAGTCTCCGCATATTCAATTCCTGCATCCCTCAGCAAGACCATTTCTCTCTGCGTTGTTCCTAATCCTTTGCAGGCTTAAGGACTTGCTGCATTTGCCATCAAAAGTGTTGTATTTGTGGGTTTTTTGAAGGAACCATTACATGGCAAATGCCGTATGTTAGGACCCTAGAGAGCTGCCGTTTGGTAGGTGCAGCAGCTACTGCCTTTGTTGAAAACGAACCACTGACTTAGCGAAAAGCTGTTTCTCCTTAGCTCCTTGAGCAAGTTGGTCCTCTAACTCACCATGCTCTACACATCTGCTTCCCGGGCAGATGGTTTGTGCTGGTTGCCTGAAGTAGGCGGTACTGGAAACACTGGGACGTTTCTGGACTCCAGAGGGGTTTCTATATTTTGAGATACATTTCAGAGCAGTGGCCAAAGGGAAAGTCTGCTCTTCTTGTGTTTTTCCCATTGCCCTTGGTAAAGCACTGTAGCATAGGGACTTGCAGCCAGTGGGAAATCCACCTGTAGCCTCACAACTGCGCTTCCATGTCTAGAAAATTACTAAACTTTTTTAGCTTTTAAGGAAACAGGCCCTACTTGAAACCAGTTCCACCAGATGTTCTGAGAGCCTTCTTCATCACCTGTGTTACTTGTCTTATTTTTAGCTATATTTCTGTCCTGTTCCACAAAACAGACTTTAAAACACAGAAACATGAGCATTTATAGTGTATTTCCAGCCAGGGTGAGAAGCGCTTACAGGAACAGCCATTGATAAGATAAACGTTCCTTCATCTTTTCCCACTGAAACTATACTACATTATAGCTGAGGCTGTGAAACTTTTTAAGTGCCTTCCCCTTAGATGGTCGCTGCTGTGTATGGGCTGTCCTCTGCAACAGGGCAGGTGGTCTTGGCGCTGCATGGACTTTACAAAACTTTTGGGGTGAGAGAGAACTTGGAGTGAGCAGGAAGGCAGAGTGCGCTTCTGGGCTAGAAACCCCAAGATCTCTGTTCAGTCGGTCTCTGCCCCAGGCTTCTTGGGTGACCTTGAACACGTTGATGCTGTGTACTTACTTCCCTCTCCTAGGAAGTCTGTCTGAAGTACTGAACCATCACGGTTTTGTCCCTACACTAGTAACAGGTTAAACATAATTGGAGCTAGGTAGAAGAGGATCAATCTGTTGTTAAATAAAATGATGCCTGTGGTCTACCTAATTTTGCAGTAATCCTCTCCGTGCCAGGTGCCGTTGGCATCCAGCCAGCGGCGATTGCAAAGAGACATTGCATCGGGATGAGGGATTCTCGTATCGGGTACAAAACGAGAGGATTCCACACGTGCTGTAATAGGAGATGGTGCACCTCAGCCTGTGCTCTGAAAGGTTTTTCTGAGGTTTTTCTCATACAGCGCTTGGGCTTGTAAAATGCCCTTGCAGTTTCACCTGTGTAATGATTCCTTTCTGCCTTCCTTTCTGCTGTTGCTTGCTGATAACATAAGCCCTTAAAAAGCTGCCCAATTTCGTTTGGGAGGTTGCTGCGGCTTGTCTTCCCAGGGACCAAGAACACCAGGGGTTTGTCTAACCTGCAGAGTTTGACTTTCAACCTGAGCTAGTGTGACAGCTTTGATGCAAAGCCAAAGAGTACAAAGCAGCAGCACTATCGTGTTTCGGGGCAGTTTTCTCATGTCCTCATTAAGAAGCTGCAGTTGTACTACCTTTCTATTGCTTCTCCCACTGCTGCCAGCTAAGTTTTGAGTTTTAGAAGCTAAGCACAGAAAAATGTCATGGATTGCCAATAGCTTTCAATTTCCAAAATGAATGAGTAGAGCGTGTTTGTTGCTCAGAGAGTAAAATACTTGCCTAAATCCTGACAATTCAGTACTAATTTGCTTGGAGGGAAGCTCAGGCAGGCAGCCACAGACAGAAGAAGAGCTGTGCTGAAACAGCTGATGACTTGAAGATTTACATATGGTATCTTACTGAGTAAAAGCATCGGCTTTGGTCCAGATGCCAGTAATGGGGACACAGGATTTTTGTTTTGGGGACTTGGACATGCTGAAATGTTCATCTGTGCTCTACAAGACATAAGGGACATCTACAGCTGGGTTCAGCAGCATGCTGAAGACTTTCAGCCATCTACCTGCTCACTAACCTTTCATAAGGCACTCGTGCACATCATAGCCAAATTGACCATTCCTGGAGCCCACAGTGCTCCTTAAACTTGGGACATCATACTCAAATGGGCCTTTTAATCAAGGCTGAGTCCAGGCTATCTACAAATCCTATCTGCTGTGAGGCCTAACCCTGGCTATGGTGCATTGTGCGTAGATGTGTTGATTCCTCAGTGTCCTCTGAAGGTCTGTGTGCATCCTGATTGCACAGGAACGAGGTGGGTGTCTCCAGAGCAGGTAGGCAGTAGGAACTGACTTTGAATAAGCCTTGAGACAGCATCAGGACCACTCCGACAAGCAGGAGAGATGTAGCTGCTTGGTCCTGTCCCTGAACTTCCATGCTGGTGGTGCACAGAAGACCTGCTACCAGGGAGTGTGCTGTGGGCATGTCATCTTCTGAATCTGGTCCCGCCTGGTCCCATGCAAAGCAGGTGAGATGGGATTTCGTAAAGTGCCTCTGACATTCTTGCCCCCTTAGGTTTCCTGAGGCGCATCAGGAGGCTTCCATTAGGGTGAAAGTCCTCTTGGCAGCGTAGTCGGATGCTCTCTGGAGCGAGTAAAACGACCATTTTGGAAAATTGGTGCACAGCACGTATCAGAGTAGGGCCTGGATTCTTGACTAGGAATCTCTAAATGCAATAAATGTATTAAATAATGATGATCCTAAAAGGGCATGGCATGTGTGCAGAGTCTGCCCACGACTCTGTCTTCTGCATAACGTAGCAAGGGCTGCAGCTGCTTCCTTCTCTGAGATTTTCGCTTCCCTGATGATTGGGAGCGGGGGCTCTGTAGTGACCTCGTGCCTCAAATGTACCAGGATTTCTAACCCAGAAAAGAGCTCCTTGAAACATTCTTTACATCTATAAGTGATAAGACCATAGTACTATAATCATTCTAATGTTAAAGGCAATGCTGACCTCTCTCAGCGTTTGTAAAACCAACCAGATGTACTCATTAGGACGTATCAGTCAACTATATTGCTGTGTCTTGAATTTTTAATGATTTTTGCCAACTAAATATAGTACATGCATCAAGATACTTGTTTTAAGTGGATGTTAACATCCATTTTTTTTTTCCATTCTTGTTTCTATTGATTGGGGAGTATCTTAAGTCAATATTTGAGATGAGCTGTTTTTATTAATAACAGATCTCGGAATATCCTTCCTTATTTCCAGTAATACTAAACATGCAGGTATTTTTCCTGCTAGTGTGATACCTGATTTTTTTAAGGTGATCTCACTTTCATGCATTGAACCTACTAGATGGGACAAATACTGTAATATATTTGTACTTTTAAAATAGGTGCTATCAGATTTTAAATATATATGTACACAAATCTCAGAATGACCCACTGATCGTGAAAGAACTCTGTCAATATAGCAGCGCTAATGTAAATATATGTTCTTTTTTTACCAATGTCTACAAAGATTAAAACAAAGGTCTATAAATCCGAATATAGTTCACAGCTCATTTTCAGTTCATTACTGGCATTGTGTTGCTTTGACCAGCCTAAATTAACTAGTTTGCTTCACAGATCAAGCAGCTGATATAGGAGCCAGTTTCTCATCAAATCTTGTTCCAGCTGAGGTAGAATATCAAACAATATTCCTTTAATTTTAACACATGGTAAATTTTGAAATTGAAATGTTCACAGCATTAAATGAGATACTTTGTACTATGATTTAAAAGTATCTCCCACCCAGAATCCCCGTTCTTACATATGCTTTTACTATAAAATCAATACTTTTGTATGCAATCATGTGAAGTTCTTCAAAGAAAACCAAGAAAATCTCACTTTGAATATGGGGTCAGAGAGCTGCCAACTGTCTCATTTCAATGAAAGTGTTACTAGCAGCTTTGGTGTGCATTATATCATTATATTTAAAATATAGAAATAGTGGGCTAGACATGCTTCTACTTCCATATTTTACTAACTATGGTGACATTAGAGATAACTAGTGACTTATTTGTTAAGTGCTTTGAGATCTTGGAGCTGGGTTTTCTTATTAATATTTATTGCTGTGTTAAGGGTTAGTTTTGTATCATTATGTGAATATTGTTGGTTGTATAAACGTATTTATCAGGACCACTGAATTTCAGTTTAGGCATTGTGTCACAAAGACACAAGTTTCCACTCGTTATTTTTCATTTACAAGAGGAGAACACTGCAGAAGGGATCTATTCACTAGGATTTATGCGGTTCCCTCACCCTGTTTTACCTGCCCTGTCCCTTCTGCGTGGTGCTTTCTCTGAGCGAGTGCCGCGCGGGGCATCTCCAAACTCGCAGCGGGAGCGGAGCAGAAAAGGCTGGAGCTGCAGCTCTGCTCCACTTACAGCACTTGCTTTGAGGACTGTTATAACTGCTGGGCACAGCGTTGCAAAACTTTACCTGAGCGGTAACGAGCACTAGGACCAGGGAAGACCAATGTCTTGTAGATGCGTGTTTTGAGGGTGTGGGATCTCTGATGTTTAACAAGATGGTTGGGCATCTGCTACAGCTGTAGAGGGAACAGAAAGCAGGTCTGTCTTCTCTATCGGAGCCTGTTTTCATGAAGCCCATGGAAAGCTTGTGTCTCTGAGGCTTGCATTTTTGTTTCTTTTTAAGTAAAATCTGGGCAGTGTACTCAGAAGTTATAAGGGACAGATAAACGTGTGTGTGCGCCCGTAAACACGTGCACACACATGTGCACAAGACTGTTCCTGAAAGCATCTTTTTCTTGAACCAGAAACATAGCTAAATTACTCAACAGAGTCCAGGACTTGTATGCGCACAAATTATTGCTCTGACCGGACGATGCACCATCCTCCTTCCGAGGGACAGACGTGCCTTCGTCAAGGTCCTCTTTTCCCGAAAGGGAAAGGGAAGCAGCTCTACCGCTGTACATGCACAGGGAGCTGCTGCAGAGCTCGGATTTGTACCACTGTAACACAAAAAAGCAAACAGTTATAAAAATCCCAGTTAAAGCTAAGGCTGAAATAAAACTCACAGCGATTCAGGTACAGAAGCTGTGCATGAGAGGGGCTAATCAGGAAATCCAAGTTGAGCTGTAACATTACTCCTGTGTCTTTACTTGTATGAAATGCTTGTTTTAACATCACAGTGAACGAGATAACATTTATTGTATTTTCCCCTGGAACAGCGTGACCCAGACTTCTGCAAGCAGTCTGCTGTTGGCGCTAAACGCCTCTCCGCGGGGAAGCTAGAGGAGGCTCCAGCAGCTCGAGGATTTGCCGCGTCGGATTATAGCTATCCCCGGAGCGGGGGCAGGCCGGGCGTGAAGCAACCTGCATGAGCGCAGCGAAGCCCTCGCGGCGGCGAGGGGGAGGTCCCCGTCCTGGGCCGGGTCCCGACCGCGGCAGCCTCTCGCCCGGGTCTCCGTGCGGGAGCGAGCGCTGCCCGCAGTGAATCCGGGCCACGAGATGGTCATACGAGCTGCTGCGCTGACGCCTTGGACCTGCCTGGAGAACTGGTTTTACTGGGAAAGAGGATCTGAGCGCTGGGTACTTCAGATAACTGAATACCAAGAGCAACGAAACTACTCTTTTCCTCAGAAAAGCGTGACAGGTATCATTTGAAGACGGATTTTTTTCTTTTCTTTTTAAAGAGTAACATTAAAACACAGCAGCTGGGTGAGATCAAGTAAAAGAAAGACCCCGTTGACGGGAGCATCCCAAGGGCCAGCGCAGAGCCATGCAGGGCCGTGCCGGCGGCAGCCCCTCGCTGGGGACACTGAGCTTGTCCCCGCACCCCCTCGGGGCCCGACGGCTGTTTCGGCAGCACCGGGGGCCGCAGCGTGTCCGGTCCCTGCTGGCAAAGTTAGCGAGGGGGATGGATGTGACCCGAGGGCTGAGCCCGGAGCTGTCTCCCCACTAAAGTCGTATTAGTTACCCCGTGCCACCGGCAGCCGTGGAGTCGCGTGGAGGTTTTGGAGGCGCGGGCCTGGCGGGTGACGCGCCCTCGGTCCCCGCGACGGGCCCGCGGGGAGCTCGTGCTCGGCTGCACGGCTGCTGCCGCCCCAGCTGCTCTATTTCTGAACTCTTTTTTTTTTTTCTTTTTTTTTTTTGCGAAAAGAGTCACACTTGAGGTTAGCGCTGCTCTCCGAGAGCAGCAAAGCTGATGACATCAATGTTGCTATGGTGACAAAATCTTCACTTAGGTATCCTGAGTGCCGTTAGCCGGCCGGCTACCAAGGAAACCCGCCTGAGTGACAAGGGGAGCATCGCGCTGCAGCACGCGCCGCAGTCCCGCTCCCCGCCGCCTCGGGTGGGCCCCGGGCCCCGGGGACCTTCCTCCTCCTTGCTGCCCTCCTCCCCCTCCCTCCACGGGCTCTGCTCCGCTGGAGCCTGCTGTAGGCTGCGACGCGGCTCCAGCCTTCTGCAGGCACCTCGTGTCTCTCGTGGAAGTTGCTGGGCAAAACCTGCCTTTTGCTCGTACGTGCTGTTGTCCCAGCAGCTCCTTCCCTCTCCGAGGATGAGGAGGGACGATTGCGATCAGCTCCAGCAGCGTGGGGCTCCGCAGCCTGGCAACGGCCCTTCCCCTCGGCATCGCCGGCAGCGGTGCCCGTGATTCAGGTCCCCTCCCTTCCGGGTGTCAGTGGACTAGAAAGTCTTCCCGGAGGCTCAGACGAGGATGCCGGGCTCGGTCTGCTGATGAATGGAGCGACGTCTCCCTTCTGGCCCGGTGTTGTCTGACCGCGGGTGCGCGTGCCGCAGGGAGGCCCCGCCGGCGTGGGGCATGGCCGGTCCCCTCTCCCGCCGGGGCTGGATCTCTTCAACGATGGGAGATGGCAGACGTCTCGCGCGATGTCCCTGCAGGCCGTGTCTGTGGTGCCTTTTAGGGGGCAGCTCCTGCGGGGCAGCCGGGCCCGGCCCCCGGGGCAGCCAGCGGTGGGAAGGACGGGTGGGTGGGTGGGTGGTGGCTATCTTACATCTGCAACCCCTTTTGACGGGCCTTGGAAACGTGCCGTAGAAATGGATGTTGCTGTCGGTGTGGTCAGGCAGTTCCCGATTTGGTGAAAACCGCTGCCTGGTTACAGCTCAGTGGGTAACGTGTTCGGGTCAGCAGGTCTGGATTTGGGCACCGTCGGGATTTCAGCGCCGTACCCCGCTGCGGTCTCCTGCCGCAGCCTGGCTGAGCGCGAGCGTCCCGACTTGCTTTCCCCGGGCTCCCGCGCCTGCTTTGCCGAAAACTGGCCCATACTGATCCCAGAGGCCGCCCTGGCGTGTGGCCGCGTCAGTCTGCTCTGTGGTGACCTTGGCCCCAGTAAGAAAGTGTAACCCAGCTCGCTAGGAAAGGCTCTCTTTTAGCGTAGTTTAAGACAGGCCCAAGTGCTGGTTAGACAGACGGGGGGTTTTTGGTTTTTGGGTGGATACTGAGCACAGGTTTAGAGGGTCCAGTGATTTACCGTGACAAATGATGCTGCTGCACCGGTTCAAGCGCGGCCCCAGCGGAGAGCCTCTCTTTGCCTGTCTGTGCAATGGGCTATTGCTGTGCTTTCATTTCAGAAGATGGGGTTTGGACCTTGATCAAGCTGTTGCTGTTTCAGGAAAAAAAAACAACAAGACCCGATGCGTCTGAAAGGGAACCATCTGCTGGGGGCGAGGAGCTGCTGGCTTGCAGGATTCGGGGTCTGCAATTAATCAAGCTCCGAGTCACGTCACAGACGAGAGCACAAATGAGTCCAACTGCTTGTTTGAAAGGAAAGTAAAAGCGAGGGAGAAGCACGATACGTCAGGGCAGCCGCAGGCACCGGGGTGGGATCCAGGGCGGCTGCAGGAAGATGAATCCGATCGAGGACTTGCTGCTTGGTTTTCAGGAGAATGAGTGCCAAAGGGTGAGCATCACCTCAAACCATTTTTATTTTGGGGTTGAGGAAAAGCCACAATTTACTCCAAGGCAGAACTCCAGTTTCAGCATCACCAGAGCCTCCACTTGAACCCTGAAATGTATTTAAAAAATCCAAGTAGCTACAGTTTTGGAGTGAAATTATTTGGTGTTATTATAGAGCTGTGGTAGAAACAAAGGAGACTAATTAGTGGCAAATATCTGAAGAAACTGAAGGGATTTTAGGCCCAAATTTTCTAAACTAGTTATCAATTTATTGGTACATTTTCTAAATAATTACGAATTTTACACAGAAACAGATCTCCACTGTATAATTTCTGGTCACCAGAGATGAGCGTAGTCAAGGGGAAGTGACTCATGGCAGCCTGTCGTTGAAATTAATGAGATATTTATCTGGAAACGTTCCTGTTCGTGTCGTCTTCGTAGCCCGACTCAGGATGGTAGTGTGGGAATCGTGGCTGAGCAGAGCGGTGACCTCGTTGCGATAGCTGCCGACAGCGGAGGATCAGCAGGGATAAGCACAGGAATAGCTGAGTTATGGATTTTAGGGCCAGAAAGCACCAATCCGAATATTCAGGCTGACTTGCTGCAGGACACAGCCCAGTTCTGCTCACCAGTTCCTGCGTTAATGCCGTAAGCAGTATTTACCAGGGAGGGGAAGGGAGAAAGGGGCTTGCGAGGAAAAGCAAAGCCAAACTACAGCAGCATGGAAACCCGCTGAGTTTGTTTTATAGCTCTGGGAGTTTGGAATGGAACATTTCTTCGCACGCTGACATATTTATTGCAGATATGAAAGTGCTAAACCACAGGCTTCCCTGGCAAACCAAACTGCTCCAAAGGCAAAATTGCCACAGAAAGCCCTTTCACATCATGCATTCTCCCGTCGGTAAGGAAGAGGTCTCACATAAATAAACGTGTGACAGATATCGCTCCCCTGCCTGTGTCTGGAGTTATCCCGCCTGTCATTTTCCCAGAGAGAAACAGCAGTGAATATGCGAGAAGCAATTTTGTTTCCTGCAGTGCTTCAAAGCGTTGGCCTGCCAGCCGGATTATTGATCAAGAGGAAACGTCGGTGTTTCACAAGCTTCCCAAAAAGGCACAGAGGCCGCTCGGCTCCCGCGCGTCACCAGAGCTGTTTTTATCTGCGGATTTTCCAGCGTGTTTAACATAAAGCTGGGTCGTCCGGGAGGGACCCTGGCAGAATCTCCCTTCTGCGTGACTCACGCTAACACATCATGGGAATATGGGATCGCTTCAGCATATTGCACTTTTTAACTCTGATTCATGCCACCCCAGGAGAGTAAATAAGGCAACTGCTCACACATCTCAGCCATGACGAGTTACCTTCCCACTGAAAAGGTGTCAGGGCAAGTGACGCTGCCAGTTAATGGTGTCACCTATAGCTTAACCAGCATTCTCCTAACTAGGGCAAAATGCTGCTCTGCACCTACGCCAGGAATCTTAGTGCTGCCCAGGATATCTGCATGTTGCAGGAGGTCTGCACTAAACCAGAAGATGTTGGGCTGATTTCAGGGAGTGTTGTAACAGCTAAAAGCCTGGGGACATTTATTCAGTAGGGGATTCTCACTATCTCTGCAGATCACTTTGGAAGGGTGACTCAGAAAGCGAAGAGCCTGGCTTGTCTGGATGGTTCCCGAAAGCAGGGTAACCTGGATCACTGCTGCAGAAAGTGTTATATCATATCAATGTGTTCAGCATCACACAGAAAAAAGTCAGGAGCAGATTTTTCACAGCATCTAAACCAATTATGCATCTAAAATCCATTGCCTGGGGAAAATTTTCACGTGTTATTACTTGCACCTGGATGGTATTTGGCCATCTGATTATTTCCCAGTGTCTGGGAAAGGGATAGCTGGGTAGGTGGATACGGGATGGATATCTCGTTCCCTGTTAAGCCAGTGAAGCAATTCAACTCAAAACCTCCTGCATAGGTCAGACGTTTCTGCGCTGCAACGTTACTCCAGTCCTGGTTTGCAGCTCTAGCCCAGACAACACGAAGGAGGCACCAAGGGCTGCTCACGGCTACAGCCGGCAGGGCCGGGCAGCCGCCCCGGCGGGTCCCTCCTTACGGCTCCCCTGGCACATGACATTGCTCCAAGTGACTCAGCAGGAATATCACTGCAGAAATCGTTAAAAGGAGGAAGTCTTAGGTGTTTCCTGATACCAGGTTGTGAATCCAGCCTCCGTGCTTTTTGTTTACCTAGATCTGCCATAAGGAAGACCGTGGAGATATTCCTCAGTTCCTGGAGTAAAGTCGGTATTACAGGTGATTTTCCTGATTGCAGGTTGTGAATGTGACAGAGCCAAGCGTGTTCTTGTTCAGGTTGGCCAAACAGAGGGACACAGGTATTGCACAAGCATTAAATGAAATTGAGTGCTTAATTCCCCAGCAACGTCAGTTCCCCCCTGCTCCCTTGGGCTTCAGTGAGAGTCTTGGTCTTACTCTCAAGCCTACAAGAGAGAAATATCCTGGGTGGCATGTTACACCAGGTCTTATTTTGGTGTGATGTTGTCTTTCTTTCAAAGTAAATGAAGAATTCCCCCCCCCCCTTTGATTACATGTTCTGTTCTTTCCTTCAGGCTTGTCAATGTGAAGCGCAGAGATTGCCTAATCCATCCTCGTTATTCAATTACGTGCCCACGGTACGCTGCTCTGGCTTCTGTCCATAGCCCGTCGCAGCTGGCACGGCATGCCTTCCCAGCATCCCAGTGCTTCGAAACTGGGGGGCACAGGGAGCCAGTCCGCAGGTCTCTGCTCATCGGGTGCCACGAGTGATGAGCAGACCCTGGGGTAAGTGAAGGACGTGAAATCCAGCCGCCTGTCGCGTGGCGGGCGACGTGAGCCAGGGCCCTGCATCCTGGGAGCTGGCACCCCTGGATCTGCGGCTTCGGAGGGAGCTGAGCCAAGCCCTCGAAGGGGAGGCAGGCAGCGGCAGCGCTGGGGTGCCCACACCCTCCCGTGCGTGCCTGATCGCTGGGCGCGCAAGCCGGGATTTGCACTCGGGCGTCCTCGTGCCGCTCCGCTCGCGTAACCTCCCGGCCCCGGGGTGCGGGAAGAGCCAGGGGACGCGGCGTTGCCGGGCGCTGGGAGCGGGGCTGCAGCCCTTGCACAAGTCCTCCCTCCGCTGGCCGGCGAACATCTGCTGTCGTCAGGTGATATCTGCAGTGTGTGGGTGTCTTAATCTGACCACTTAGGGGAAAAAAAAAGAAAAAAACCCTTCTTCTGCTAAAATGCTGCTGGAAGAACAGCGAATCAGCAGAACGAGAAGGGCAAAGAAAACAAGCTGCATGGCTCAATGATGTGGATGAGAATCTAGCTTCAGCGATGTTACATCACAGGTGAATTTATCCTCTCAGCCTTACTCAAACTGTCTGCATTCCTTGCCTCTAAATCATTGTCTAAATTGTCTTGTTATTCTCTCTCCCTCACAGAGTTCTTAAAGTCCTGGGTATGTGTTTAAAAAAAAAAAAGTCTCACCAAGATAGTGTCCATGTCCTCTTGCATGGACAGTTTCTCCATGCACAGCCATCAGTCGAGTAATCTGAGGATGCCTGGAAGGGAATGAAGAAGAAAATAAGAACAAGGCCTTGTGACACAGAGAACTTGCTGCCCGCTGGTATCCGCATATCTTGATGGGATTATTTCTAGTTTGCTTATGCCTTGAGACACAAAGTGCCTTCCCTTCTCTGCTGCTCACAAGGAAACGAGTTGCACTCAAGACGGCTAACAGCTTAGGAATAAGGCCTTCGGCACGAGGTTGGTGTAACTCTTGGAGATGGTCATTAGCAGCGGGATGGAGGTGTGACAGTGGGCTTAGAAATATCATAAAGAGACACTTAGATCAGCAGCTCTAAACAAGCACTTTCTGACCTTACAGTTTTGAGTGTGATATTCTTCACCATTAGGTGACACCTGCAGAGGCACAGAGTGGTGGAACTCCTGCCAGCTGGAGTCACAGTTGCCTGCATCCAAGTGAGTTTTGTCCTGTGGTTAAAGAGGACCTCGTGCAGCTCCCGCCACAGGGCTGCCGTTGTCCACATCCAAGGCCAGAACACTGGACAAGGGAGAGCTTTAAAAATTAACGGAGAATCCAAAAGCAGAGAAGTAAGTATGCACCTTGGAGACTCACCTGATGTTCCCAAGTGCTATGGTTTTCCATAAATACATGTACTGTTGCCTAATAGAACTTTACAACCAGCAACGGGCAGCTCACGTGTAGAAATTCTTACACTGTGAAAGACTCACGCCTGATACGTATCTTAAAAATACGCTGGGGTGGGGCTCTGTTACTGTGTGGTTCCCGTCCCCTGCTTGGAGATCGTCGGCGAGGTTTCTGAGGCCCTACCAAGCCGCACGGCTCATTGACAGTCTGCCTAACGTGTCCTAATTGTGTTTCTCAGAACCCCTCAGTGTTTGCAGCTGATTTGCTTTGACATCACCAGCCTGCAAAAACTTCTCTGTGTCGGGGTGCGTGGGAGTGCTATATGACACCTTAATCATACTAAACAGGAACACACATTCAGATTTCCTCAGTATTTCAAAGAAATGTGATTTCCTTTGTGCTGCAAGAGAAAGAGTTGACTTGATTGCGACTCTCTGTGGAGAACGGGTCTATTGCGTGTGAATTAGGCTCTCATTCTGGGAGGAGAAGGGAGAAAAAATACAGTGGGCTTCCTAGCTGTAACCATCATGGCCAAGTCTCTTGCTGGTAACCTGGGGTAGTTTTGATGATAGCTGTTTGTTTAATTGGCGAATGTGATCAGAAACCAGATTTTTGTTCTTTATAAAAGATTTCTTTTTATTTTTTAAGTCCAAGTATCAGCAAATATCACACTAAATCTCAGCTTCTAAAACAGTCATTTGGTGCAGGTACTAGAAACTAATTGAAAGTCCAAAAGAGTGATTAACTTGTTAATTCAGTTCTCTTTCCTATATGACAAAGATTTAAGATCTTAGTGAAAACTCAAATAGCAATGGTTCAGTTTTGATTTAGTTCACTGTTCTCTCACCCAGGTGAGAGGAAATAATATCAGAAAAGATTCCTGAGAGATCTGCTAGCAAAAGGTCAAGCAAATAGTGATACATGCCGTATGGTGGTATTTTATAGCTTACAATTTGTGATATGCAGTAAGGCTGTTAGAAAAGCTGACTTTGTTGGTGTGCTCATGCTGCTGACAGTCTCACTCTCAGTCCTTCTCAGTCTTGCTCACAGAGACACATGACTGTTTGGATTTTCAGTATGAAAGTGCCTTTCATTTTTTGTGATCTATGAGATAATATTAAAATCTATATATTTGGTAATTTGCTCTGCTTAGTATTAAGAAAAACTTCTCTTTGATCTGATAAACTGATTTGAATGATTATGCTTTATTTAGAAAATGGCTGTGTTCCTGCTAGATACGTACCCAAAACATACGTCTGAAATGGGGTATTGTCCAGTAATCACTGTCATGGGGCAGCAATGTTTTCCATTGGGCTCATCAGACATGTGACAATTGTTGCTTCAGTCCCTGCCTGACAGTTTTCAGCACTGAATTAACTGTTGCCGAACCCTATTCATACAGTGTGTGCAAAAGTAGGTCACTCGAGACAGCAGGTATTATGAGTCTTGGAAATACACCTCTGCATTTTCACAGTTCAGCAGTTCCTCTAGAGGAAGAATTATATCCATTTCCACCAGAATCCCACTAGAATGACCTCTTAAAAATAGCAACAACCCGAGTTCTTCTCCCTAGTGCAAGACGATGGTGGTTTTTCTTATCTAGGTGGACTGCTCTGAGCGGGGAACTTCCCTTTTCATCTTCAGTGGCAATCAACTTTCCGTTTTAACTGAGAGTTAATGATAAGTTGCACTTGCTTTCTGCATCAGAGTCTGGACTTCCACTCTCAGAGGCGGAAACGACGTCTCTGCTACAAGGGCAGGCTCAACGGAGAATGAATTTCTCCTGTTTCTCAGTCTACTCTCCCTCTTTCGGAGGTCGCGAAAGCCAGGCGGTGCCCAGCAGGCAGGCCCAGGAGCGGGAATGGCAAGGTGCAGGGCGCTGTCCGTGTCCCTGGGGCACCGTCGCAGGGATCCGGGATAGCCCCCCCGAGATGAACCGGCAAGGAGCTGGCTGGGAAGCTTGCTGGTAGAGCAGCCCTGCTCTGGAAAGAAGGACGATAAGGAACGAAGGGTCTTTCCTTGGCACAAGCACGGTGGGCTTGTCCTGCGAGAGTGTTTTGGGATGAGTTCAGCCTCAGATTGACAACATGGGAGGTTTATCCACAATAAGCTGCTCTTTCCCACGCACGCTCCTTTGCCTCGTTCAGGAGCATTAAGGCAGTCCCCACGTTCAGCCAGCTCTCAGCACCCAGCTTACCACCTCCGATATTTTGTGGTACGATTCCTGCCTGCTGGGCTGGGGCTCGCCAGCCCTGGCCACGCGCGGGAAAGCACACCCGAGAAGCAGACTTCCTGCGGCTCGCCGGCAGCTGCCCTGCCGCGCGGTCCCAGACCCAAACGGGCTTTCTGTCACCTGCCAGGGTCGCTTTATTTAAGCTGGCCAAGCTGTGTCCAGCTGCCTGCCTCTGTGCTAGTAGGTAGAACCGTGCTGGCACATTTCCTGGGCAATTGCTAACTGCGAAGTGTTTCTATTCCATCAGCTAAAACACATCTACTCGCATCTCTGCATGGATTCAAGAGCGGTGCTGATACCAGGCCAAGTTCCAGTCTTGCTCTTTCCTCTGGGCGCTCTCACTGTACGCATTTCTCAGTTTGGGGATTGATGTCATTTTAGAGCTGCGGTTAAGCATTCGCACAAAATTACCTGTGTAAAAATACAGTGCAGGGAAATGTTAGCTAAGCTTAGCTTAGATCACTGCAGATGTGTTATTTTGGGAGTGTGTTCATACTGTGCAGTCCTTATTCAGACAAAATGGCAATTGACGTAATTTTTTCCATAATGTTGCTTTTATTTGAAATCATATCTATACATCTTGCACAAATCAAACTAATAATATGCATTTCCATGACAGATTCTACTTATGGATTAATTTTGGAATTTAGTTTATAGACATGATTTGACTTCAGTGGGATTTATGCCCATAAAAGGACTGCAACAACAGGGGGCAAATGCTAGAAGGAGGATTTTTGTCTATAATTCAGCATGTTTGTGGAACCCTTAACAATGTTCCAATCTTCCATCCGAAAACTGCCTTGTCACCTTCTGATTTACAGCATTTTCCATTGCCTTTACACTGTTCTTCTTACTCGGTATTTCTTACAAGGCAGGTATTGTCAAATCTCTTTCTTCAAACATATAATAACCACCTTTTGTATCGAGCAGGCGTATAAATTACTCGGCTTATATGACAGAACAGAAAATAAAGAGTTGAGTATCTGGCAGAGATGCCAAAGAGTGATGTTATTATAACCTTACTGTGAAAGATTTGCCAACAGAAAGTCACATATCAGTGAGGGAACCAATGACAATATTTGCAGGAGGAGGCTTTATTACACCAAATATTAAAAAACATTATTGTATGATATATTTACAGACAAATCACACCTCTCTTATCAGGATGTTCAATAGCCATCCATGCATGTAACAGATGGGATTTATAGCTTTGATACACCACAGGCACTGAAGGGCATATAATCACAGGTTTACTTGTCAGTTTTATGGCCTTATTGTTCAGAACTTCTTGGGAATTTTCCCAAGGTGTCCATTTTTAAAAGGAAAATGTTGTTCCTGGAAAATTAAAATCTTGCAGTTTTCCAGTTTTCCTTTGAGAAACTTATAACAGGAAAAGCAAATCCATTGCAAGGTCGAATGGTCCAAACAGAAGTTTGGAAACCGAAGCACAGTGCTTGATTTTGAGCAGCCTAAAATATCCACCCGTCTTTGCTTGTGCTGCTATCATACCCAGGGGACTTTTGTTCTGATGCTTTGCCCCATCATTTTCTCAAATAGGCTTGGCTTCCCGATGCACTTGTCATCTTCCTCTGGTGAAGCAACGCAATATCCCCCAGCAGCCAGCCAAACACGGGGGTACATTGGGGATGTAGTTTGGCAAGGAAGCCTGGGCAGAGAGCTAAAAGGAAGCCCACTGAAATCTTACAGGAAAAGCTGAAAAATTCATTGCATAGGGAAAAATATGATTACAGGGTTGAGTGGCAGCTTAGGGAAAAGTACCTGTAGCCAGCTCTTCGTGTTGCAATTACCTGTCTAGACTTGTACAGTCCAGCAGAGCCTTCTTTAAGTCGCAGAAAAAACTTGTCTTTCCAAGGAGCATCAGGACGACACAACACAGCCACTGAAACAGAAAATCAAAACATTATCTCACCGGATCTGTTCTCGCTGGCTGACTGCATCTTGAGGCGACCCTGTTACCTAGTGACTGGTGGAAACAGATAACCCTTTCCTGAGTATCACCCATGGTACACAATCAATAATGTGCAGTATTATAATCAGCGCTTTCTGCTTGATTTATCACTGCTTTTCAGCAATCAGCTGACCTTGGACTAAAGCTTCGGATCAAACTGGCTAAAGTGGAAGAAAGCTAAAAAGCTCTTGGTAGTCATTTGATAGCGGTCGGCATCTGGTCCAGTGCTCCACCTCATGGCAGCAACACAGATGTGCAAGGGAAGAATTACAGCTGTGGTTTAGCCTCATGGGCTTAACGGGATGATGAATGACACTGTTTCCTTCTTTGCAAAATAATTGCTGAGTGTCACCAAATTAAACAGACTCTCAACTGATTCTCTTCTCCCTTTACATGACAGAGACAGAGACAGAAAATCGGTGTTCAGGTGCAGCTGAAACCTGAGTGTTGCACTTTTTCTGTACGAGGCCCAGAAACCTCATGCAGCCTTTGGACGCACTAAATCATTTCCCCTGTGTCCCTTATAGGTGAGGTGGGTAGAGTTTCCCACGGTAAAGGCTATCCAGTGCCTCCCAGTATCATACCATATTTTCATGTGTTTATCAGAAATTATTTACAAATAATTAGGAGGCTGCAAATTTTCAGGCCCAATGTCTGCTTTAGAGCAACTTTCCACTAAAATACTTCAGGAAACAAGATAAGAAGGAAATAAATGTGCATCTGTGCTAAAACAGGCTTTCAAACATTATTTTCATTTTCAGCTGCTTTAGCAGTAGCACATTTTGGATCAGGAACCTGAAATTTCTGGGTTGAGGAAGAGCCTGATGGTGTGTTTGCTTCTTGCTGTTTCCATCAGAACTTAACCGAAAATTTAAAACATTGTGGCCTCAGTTCAGAATATTTAGCCATCTCGTTCTCTGGACACAGGCTCTGCTTCCTCACAGCTCCCACAGCCCTGCGGGGTATTTAGCGCAGACTGTGGCCATCCCGTTGCCGGTTTCTCCGGCAGCCAGGGACGCCAAGGCCATGCCGTGGTTTGCCGCTTCTGTAGCGGTGAGCACCCTGCTTCATGCCAGAGCATGGCCCCGCCACCCTGGGTATGTTGGGGGCTCCCATTTTTTTTTTCCTCCCATAAAATGCATCGATGGCTCAAGCAAGGACTGGAAAGCTGTTGCTGCCCAGCCTGCAGCCAAGGCGGGAGAAGGCAGCTCGGCACCGGCTGCAGGGCCTGCGTCCGCGGGGCCGGGGAGCCTCCTCGCTGGAGCTGCACAGGGCGAACTGCTCCCCGACTCGCAGGCTCTGCTGCCCTCCCGTGGCACAAGTAGTAAAATGGGCCTTTTTGGAGAAATTCAAAGGCATGCTTTGAATATGACGTCTTTCTTTCATTTGTGACTTTTAATACAGGTTTACAGGCAGCTTGGCAAGTGCAGATGGATCCCTCAAAGGTAAGCTTTGCACAGTAGTAATACTGCAAATTGATCACCGCTGAACTTCTGCACGTTCAAAGCCACGTGCAGTAAAAAATCTGACCTTTCAACAAACTCTGCGGGAAAGGTCTTAAAATTATACTTAATAAACCAACTTATCAAGCTGTGCTTTCCCATGCACTGGGTCCTGTTCTCCTCTTTGGTAAGTATTTCTTTTTATAACACCATTTTGCTCTTCAGTAATGCCCTCCATCTAAGGTTATCAAAATGCTAATCAGTTAGGCCTCCCAAGAGCCCATTACCTGGAAAAATATTACTCATCCTGCAAGCAAAACACAGCCTCCAGCTCTGCTTTGGATGGATATTAAAAAAAAAGAGTATTCAAGCCTAATGGTAATAGTGAAAAATTTGTTTGCGTTAGGTTCTTCTTCCTGCTGTTGCCAGTAAACATTGTATTTTATAAAAGTATCAAATTATAGATCAGAATTATAGATCAGAATTCAGCCTGCTTCTCAACTGGGAGAAGCTCCGGTTCTCTGAAGGTAGTAAAGTACATGCAAACATCTCTCAGTACACTTCATCCATTTCTAGCTGTAACTCAGTAATCCTTTGCTTTTATTGCTTTAGCTTAATTTTAGTACAAGATTTTCCTTGCCATTCACCTGCCCGCTGCTAAATCCCATGATAATATTTGCAGCGTGGTGTACAAGTGTGGGCATGCTGTAGCAATTATAGACACCAGAAAAAGTTTGTTATAAAATGGCTAGTAACGTAATGGCTAGTATGCAAAGCACTAAACCCACCGCATCATGGGTTAGCTGCCACATTCAAATATAGGTCACATGTGCAAAAGCAGATTTGAAAAGATAAGCTGCTAAACTCTCCCATCTCTGGGAGACAGTCAAGCTGACAGACTAAAACAACTGAGCTAACTTGATCTTTAATCCAGCACTGTCGTAAACTATCTAGAAAGATATTATCAAGCAGTAAGTGGCACGCATAGATGACTTGAAGGGTAAGAACTGGAAATCACTATGAGAAACTGAGAAAATCAAGATTTTGAGAGCTAAAAACTACTGTAATTGCATAATTGCATAAAGTACAAGGCAGAAGAAAGTCAGCCCTCTTTCCATGATTCCAGACAAGCAAAAAATGTTTGGTGTTAATCTGGATTAATTCCTGCGTTGGCTCACTGCGTGTCTGTGCAGATGCTGTGTCAGCACAAGTGAAAGGCAACACAGACCTGCTCATAGTAAGGGAGAAGGGAAGATCACTGTTTTCTTGAGTTTTTCCAGTTCAAACTGAGTTGTTTTGCACAGTGACACTTCTGTGACTCTTGAGGATGCTTTGAGTAACTAGCTTTTCCAAGGTCCTAAAGATCTCATTTTAAACTGAGTTAGTAGACAGCTGTGTTAAGATGCAAGCAGGCCTGTGATCCTAAACTAGCTCCAGAAGAGGATGGGTAGGCTTCCACACCTAAAGGTGCTTGCTTAATAAAAATATAACCCCAGACACTTCTGTTAAGGTCTCCTAAGGAGGAATTCTTTCAGCTGTGGAGAGCCTCATTACACCTGCCAGGCTGTTTCTAGTTTCTACTCCAAAGAGAGTCAGGTGGAGGAATTCAACCCTTGGGAAGAACGGATGTAATTAGAAAAGGGCTTGGGAATTCCTTGGGAAGACTGTGTTTGATCCTGTTGTCAAGTTTCATCTATACGAGTGAATGAAGGGCTGTGGTACAGAAAGAAAGAAATCTTTTGTTTTGGTATTGTAAGGTTTTATAGCTGTCAGAGGGCTGGAGAAAACATTGCACTGGAGACTGTCAGGGTGCAAATACTGTGTGCCAGGAGGTGACTTTGCTGACGCTGTTATTTTTAGCCGCTAAATTCTATTTCCCTTTTGAAAGAGAGTAGTCAAAAAGATGAAGTGGGTGTGCAGTACAAAGAAAGGCTCTTAGGAGTCAAGCCAGAAACTTGTGTGATTCTGCTGAGGTAGCAATGCTTCCACTGAAGGAATCCTGAGCAGAAAGTCTGCTAATACTGGATGAAGGCAGTGAGTGGCATCATGGTATCACAGAAGAAGCAGCAGAGGAAAAATGAGATGATTTACATGGCAAAGATAAAGATCAGATGCAGAGGAAAGGTTGTTCTCAGGATGGGGATCCTGCCTGTATTTCAGTGTCCTGTTTCCAGTGTCCATGTGCAATCATGATAATCAGTATCTGCTGCAGATTATGGAAAGCAAGCCATTTGCCAATGGAGTTTGTGTTGCTTTCTCTCGATCCTGCAATCCCCACCGGCAAGAAGAAAAGCAGTTAAGTCTCCCTCTCTCCTTCAAACTCCTCCTGTGAACTGAAGTGCTATGCCTTCTTCATTACTTGCAGAAATACATAACCTTAATAACAAATCTTGATTATATGAAAATCTAGTATGTTTGGGCTCATAGAGCCATTATTAGTCTATGATTAAAAGGGAGAATGACACAGAAGGCACTAAAAGAAGGGGTATGGATCCTGACAGGTATAACAAAACAAGTGTCTGAGCAAATAGCACAGGTGCTAATTTATCCTCCTTGCAGGGGAGAACTGTGTGGCTCTGGATAACAAAGTTGCTCACTGGTGTTCCTGGGTCATCGGCTTGAAATCACAGCAGGAAGGAGCTCATTCAAAGCTGCTGAGTTATCTTTTGGAAGAGACATTTGCTCCAGCTCAGACCCCATAGGGTGCCAGTTCTAGCCGGGCACATACTGGAGCAGTTATGGTTGTCGTGTCTCAAGCGGGGCTGCCTGACGTGGTGGAGGCTGTGACACTCCACCCCGGGCCTTGCCTGCGCAGAGCCTGCGGGAGGGCTCTGCTCCTCGCCCTGCTGCGATGCCCCCTCCGCCGGGTGCTTCTGCAGAAGTTAAAGGCTGTGCACTGAAGCTGGTGAAGGTGGCACAAGGCGAAGCAAACCTGCGCTGCCAACACAGATGAACAAAGAACTTTGTCCCCCAGCGTACTGAGGTGTCATCAGGATGATATTTATCTGTGTGTTGACCGTCTCAGGAAGCGCTTGCAAAATATTTGCTCAGTGCCCTGACATTTTTCAGTGATTTCTTGGCTTACGTTCCTCTCCTCCACTCAAAAATCTAAACTCATATCATTTTAACAAGGCAGGCATCACACCAGCAGAAAGTAGAGCTGCCTTCTTCCAGGGATATGGTTAAAGGTGGTAGTACCAAGAATCGTAACTGAAAGCTATAGTCAGGAGGAGTGGAAATGAAGCTAAAGCAAAATTGCTCGAAGCTATTGAGGCTTACAGTACACAAAACATAGCTTCCCAGCTTGAGGAAAGGCAACAGAAGGGACATATAAATGCAATGTGAGATACATGGATAGGAATACTACTTTGGCAGGCTCCTTCTGTGTTATATTCTCAGTGGCAGCACCTACAAATCATCTGCTCTGTTATGTTTTATTATCTGTAAGTAAACGATAAGGCCACTATTGTTTTAAAATTCAATCTATCACACTAATTTCAACCCCCAGTGCTATAATATTAACTTTCTTTTTATTATATAGTCCTTCGCCTTCAGGAAAACAGTAAAGAAGATGTTAAAGTTGCCATAAACAACTGATGTTTTTAAACATATTTCTTCTTTTGCCAACATGATTCCATCATATGGTGTAGGAGAAATCAGAAATATAGATAAGTATAGCTGGTATATTGGCCTCAGAAGTACAAATTGTTTTTTTAATGCCAGGCTTGCACAGATTTATTTTCCAAAAACATCAGTGTAATTTTTGTTACTGTAGACATCATTCCAGTAGTAAGATAACAACAGCATAAATTGTAGTGATAATGCTAACATTAGCCCTGATTTCTTGCTGTTACCAACTGTAGGCACAAATAGTGCCTTTCCTTGTTTTCTTCCTCAGTCTTGAAGCAAGAAGCTCTCAGGAAAGAGCAAAATCTTCATCTCCATTTTACAGATGGGGAAACTGAGGCACAGAGTGGTACTGTGACGTGCCCAAAGTCAGCGAAGGGCAGAGCAGTTGCAGAGCTGAGAAGAGCGCAACTGTGTCTGGTGCCCTGGAGGAAGTCTGCCCTGACAAGCCCCGAGCTGCAGACAGCCGCTGTGCATGTGCAGACCTGTCTGCACCCGGGCAGGGGCTGTGGTGGTGACTAGGAAGTCCACGTTGCAATGCAGTGTTTTGAGTCCCTTAAAAAAGGCTCTTCATCTTTTTGGGTGCAGCTGTTCCTCGTATGGAGAAAGCTGCCTCTGTCCTCTTGCCGCAGCCTTATCGAATGTCCCTCGTATTTGCCTTCCAAAAGGCTGAGGTCAAATGAGAAAAGAAAATGAACGGTCACCTGATTTCCATAGTGTTCACTGTTTTCTCCTCGATGCTTTGCAAGAGTTTTGTTTAAACATACTAACTTCCGGCCTTAACTAAGGAGCAGTATGAACAAGCAAAGAAGCCACCACCCTTCTCATACACATATAAATGGCCCAGCAGTGGTCACGTACCAGCAGCACTTCAGACGGTGCTCAAAATTTGACCCGATGCTACAAAACCACAGCACAGCCTTAGTTAGGTCCTCTGTTTAACCATACTCTTTGTTCTCATGGGCCTACAGCAAAATGAACAGAAATGAAGAGTGCCTATTTGGAATTTTACAATATTTTTTGAATGAGTTTTTGCAAATCAGCTGCTAAAAATGTATCTGTAGTTTTTTAACAAAAATTTTCCTGTAAAATCAACTAGAATTTTCACTCTTGCTGGGCTTTCTTCTCCTACTGTAGTAACCCAGAACTTTTGTACAACAAGAATGGTTATTTTTTCCTTGCCTTTTCCCAGCTAAAACATGTCCAGAAAGACCATTTGTCTTCTCCACACCAAGGGAAGCCTAATTAGAAAACATGTTCCTTTTGCCCCGGCGAAATCAGCCAATCCTGAAAACATTTATCTTTTAAACAGTAAAAATGAAAAGAAAGTAATGTTAAACCAGCATGACACATGAACTCACACACAATGAAGAGCAATTGCAATTTGTTTTATCCTCAGCTGATCCAAATTTTTCTGAAAAGCCTGGTTTTTGATAGGATATTTAAACACAATTTTGGACTGCCCTGGGAGGCAGTGAATTTGTTCTTGCCACATATGAATAAAGGCCTGATGTCTGAATGCCTAAAAAATTTTAAATAATATATGTCAGCAAAAAATATTATTTCCAAGGCTATTGTACTCTCAGGTTTTCTGCTTGAATATTTCAACAGCAATTATTAGTGTTGATATTTTTATCATCACAGAGGTTTTCACAAAACTTGGTGATTCTTTTTGTTTTTGCAAAATTGTCCCTTTATTCCAAGGAGTGTAGCATCGATACATTGCTTATTCCATTTTCACTTCTTTTGCAGATCAGCTGTGGTATCTTCAGTTTAATTTATTTTTAGGTATTTTTAGATGTCTTGACAAAATGGGTTTTTTCCTTTTCTGCTTGTCACCATAGGCATCAGTCATTAACTGGCTGGGGTGGATTTTTCATAGTCAAATTTTAAATCACATATTGCTTTTCTTAATTATGAAGTCATGCAGCACTTTTTCAGCTCCCTCATTAGAAAACAGATATAACCAACCAGTGTAATATGTAGATTAAATTCCGGATATTTTAGCCAACTTTACTGTTCAAAGACTATTGTGAGTTTTTGAATGTTTGGTTATATTAATTTTTCATGAACATTCACAGCAGTAAAGATTATCAGCTAGTTTACTGTTAGTAGGTAATAATCATGAAAGGACATGTTAAAAACTATTTTGTAATTTAAAGATGTATTTACGGCAGACATACTCTCTTTCCACTATTTGAAACATATATAATTTTAGTTTTGAATCAGTGTTTTCAAATACCTTAGCCATCTTGTCTTCACAAGGGCCAACCTTGAATTGCTTCCTTTTTCTTCTCTTGTTTTTGTTTCACCAGATCAACATGGGTTTGTTCTCTGAGGAAGCTTCTGGAGCATGAACACTTGTGCCAGCACAAGAGGCTGGCTGGGGTAGAGATGGAAAGAAGCAGACAAGGACAGCAGAAGGAGGGACTATCATTTTTCATTATAAGTGCTGGATGAAGATGTACGTGAAACTTCAGCTTTAAACTGACTGTGCCTCAGCTCTTCAGCTATGTGAGCAGAGTTAATAATCTCCCACTGTTTTCCTGTCCTGTCTTCTGCTATTATCTGTACTGAGATGCAAAGAAGCACTTGCTTTAGTTAAAAACCTCCATGCACTTCTATAACAATTGCAGCTACAGCTGCAAATCATTCTACCTACGGGTTGCATTCTTCCATGTGAAACGTGACATCCATTGATAACTTAGCTACCTGTAGCTGAACTATAACTTTGGATTTTTTTAGATAATTTTTGTTCTTGCATATTCTTTTGTCCTTTGAGAAAAAACATCTGAACTTTCCTACAACCTGAAATAAAATATATCTTTTAAAAACCCAGCCCCAGACTTCCTGGCTGACCTAGTGTGAGCCACAGCTGCTCTGCATACGTTATTTCCTCTCTTAAAAAAAAAAACACAAATGATCAGCTACAATCTGGCAACACCTTGCTTTTCCATTGACCTCACCTTGCTTTTCCATTGACCTCATCTCTCATCTTCTGGGGGTAGCAAGCTGCTTCTTACAACCTGAAGTAGAGATGTTAGTGATCAGAGTGTATCCTTGATGCATGATACGAACCATCTGAGATATCTACTTCTCCAGCCCTGGTCTCCTCCCTGGCATCTTTTCTGATTTTTTCTGACATTTTTTGATTTTTTTTGACTGGTCTCCTCCCTGGCATCAAAGTCCCTTGCTGACATTCACCTTAGGAAGAGGTTAAGAACTCTTTTGTTTTGCCCTGTCTGTATGAGTCACGATTTTCTTTTGCTGCATTTTTGGTTTGGCCATTTTATTTAGCAAGATATATCCTTTCTGCAACAATACTATTATTGTGATAATAAGTGTTACAATCTGGCTACTGTTAGAATATAGAATTTTTCCATGAACAACTTCCACTCTTGACTTTCTTTGCCTTTGTAACCAAGTCCCTCCTTCTGTAGGAGCAGCCAGGGTCTCCTCTCTCCTCTGATGACTTCTGTCATCAAATTGGCAGCTCTACATGTTACTTCCATTTGTGCTGCCAGACCAGCAGAAGCTGTTGGTGCCTGTCACCTACTAGGATCTGGTCTTTTGTATTTTCTTTAGAGAGCTTACAAGGAACTCCTTCTCCAGTTATATTCCTGCATGGTTTTTTTCCTTGAGTTTTGTATATTTTACTTCTGGTAAAATGTTCTCATGTTTTGTTTTGTTTTCACAAAATACCTGCAAAAAAAAAAAAAAAAAAAAAACCTCTGTTTTTCCATATTTGAACACTGACTTTGATATAAATATTTGGATAAATCTATGATTAAGTTATGATTACTATTTGAGTAGAAATCACTAGGAAACTGAAGTTTCTCAGCTATAACTTCTTCATTATTTTTAATAGGGCAAAAACGTTAGTTAAAATTATCAACAACATTGACAAATGTGGCCTTCCTTTAATCTATTTCCTTGTGGGGTAATAAATCAGGACTCATCTTCTGGTCTAACATTAAAAACTTTAGATTCCATGTGTAAGCTGCTTGTGTGCCCACAACATGTGGGTGAATGCAAGGTGCTTATATACATTTTATAAATGCATATATGGAAACAGAATGGAGCACTTTCAATTATCATGGTTTTTTTTAAGGCTTAAATATATTGGATGTTTTCCTTGAAGCCCAGCTGCTGGAATCAGCAGAGTCCATGAGACTCTTAGTGTTTATTAAAAAAAAAGTACATTACAAACTCCCTTGATTGCAGAGAAATCTTAAAAACAGGAAGTAAGGGCATCCCAAAGGTTTAGAAACCAGAAAGTAAAGCATTCAAAATTTGTCTAAGACAAACCAGAAACTGTAACAATTGTTGTGTTTATCTCAGGCAGGGGCATTATTAATGCAGGAGGCTAGTGACACTGCATGAAGAGACCTCAGCCCATGAAGATGGTAAAAGAGGAGAGATTATTGCTGGTTGGAAGTGTCACACCTCAGAGTTAATGTTACACTTTCTTTCTTACAACTTCCTTTTTTTTTTTTCCTCTCTGTTAGTAACAGTCATAACAAAATGTGTCCTTGGTGAAGGACAAAGGAGCGTCATCAAAGGTGACAGTATTTTTTTTTTAAATATTAATTAAAAGGCCTAGGCTGGCTAAAACTTGATTTGAGCTTTTGTACACTTAAAGAGTCTTAACAATATGCTTTTACACAGGTGGAATCAGAGAACAAAAAGGAAGAAACCTCTGTCTCCCTACCTAATCTCAGCAATATATCATTCATTATTCTCCACAGGATTAAAGGTAAGCTTTTTATTGGTGCCTTTGAAACTCAGCAGGGCAGATATCCTTTACAGAAATGGGGTTAAAAATCCCTGATATGTGGCAAAAAGGTTCTAGAGACAAGACAGCTAGGTTTAAATTACCTGGGAAAGCTTATCTGTGTTCTACCTTTTGTCTTTCCTTCAGCAAAAAAGAAGTATTCTGTAGCTTAGGTCTAGAAAAAAAGCACTTTCTAAATCATAAGGGAAATGTAAAAGGCATTTTTCTTGAAAGGGGAGAAGGTATCTTAAAATCATTAGTCCAGTTTCAGGAAAAAAAAGTGGAGAAAACTGTGTGTGTGTGTGTTTGTGCATGTGTGTGAAAATTTTAATGTTGTTATAAACACGCACAAATATGGCCCAGATGCTCAGCTGAAGATAACTGAGCTTTGAGATCAGGTCAAATAAGCATTTGCAAATTCACATTCTTAGGTTCTTTCTTCATTCTACATGTTGGTTTCTGTTAAATGAGAGACATATTAGAAATCTTCCATTGAAAGAAGGCTTGTTTGTTTTTTCATGTTTTTCTCTCTGTTGGAAAAGTTTATTTATTTATGTTTCTTTTTAAAACAGTTAATACAAGGAACACATTCAGATTTTCAGTCAAATGTTACTGATTGATTGAGAAGGTGTTGGTAGCTGGTACTACAAATGTATTGTGAAATTTCTGAATTTTGTAGCACAAAAAATCTGTCAGGAGATGCAAAAGGCTGCTTAGCTATAGTTTTTAATATGGTAAGTGAAATAATATGATTTTATCTACAGATGAAAACATGCATTTGAGAAACAGAGCATGTTATGTGTTGGTTGATATCTGAATTGCTGAAAAATGGATCCTTTGCAAACTGCTTTGTCCTGCAAACTAGAAGGCAGTTTGAGAGACTAGAAAACTTGAGCAGCCTGTCCTGGTTATCTAATTTATTCAAGATTTTAGTTGTTAGTACATACATTATCTGCATTTTCTCCTCCTTGATTAATTCCCTCTTTTAAATTGTTAACGAATATGTTAATAAGATCGCCCTCAATGGCAGGGTCTGTCGTACCTCACTTGATACCACCTCCTACCTTCATCTGTTGACGCACAAGATCTCCAACAGTGTATGTTAAAAAGATGCTTATCATAAAAAGTAGAACAGAAGGTTTTGACCCTTTTATGTGACTCATTCAGTTATGACTACAGTGCATAAAGATAACAGCAGTTGCAATAATGATTTGCACTCTATACAACTATGCTGGTCCTGGAGATACACCAGATGGACTTTCTTCCAAGGTGCACACATCTGAAATGCATATCCCAGAAGAATATCTATTATTCCATCCCTGTTCAGAAAAAGTCGCTCAAGTGTATTGCTAGTTTTTCACTCATATTTTGATGTGAGATTTTGACGTGTTTTTATATGGTTACATACTTATCTGTGTTAGGACCCGTGTGCTCTTGTATGTACAGTTAATTCTGGTGCTTTGATTAGCTAGAGGGCTTTTCTAAACTTTTCTGATGCAGCATGTGACAGATTAAAGCTGATCTTTGCATGAGTGCACATAGATGCAACAAACTTCTCCCTTCCTGCGTGCCTTGAGGGAAGGCCTTAGACAATAATAAATCCCTGCACTCAGCCACGTACAGAGCAGAGAAAGCCAGGGCTTTCTGTGTTATGGTCCAGAAATACTATGGTCCCAGAAGTGCTTCCACTCATAGCAGCGAAGTCAGTGTTAACAAGACCTCAGCAGAATCACAGAAAAGTAAGAAATGATCCGCTAGAGCATGTTGTATCAGTACTCGCTGTGTGGTGTTCCTGTTAGTGCAGCATACTGTAAGCTCCCACCATGGCCTTTCATGACTTCAGTTCAGAGCAGGGGCTAAGTGCTCTAGTCTAGCCTTGCTTATCATTGTGCCCAGCTTTCCTTAGTTATCCTCCTTTATGCCTCTAAGAGCTTACAGGGATAATGAGTGAGAGCAGAAGGCTAAAGCAGATGCTAACAGAGTGCTTTTCAATCCTTAACTTGCTTGTGGTGCTGCTCTGCAATGGGAAGGAAATGAAAGACTGAAAGATAACTAGATGGAAGATCAAGACTTTTTCTTGCTGAGCCACAATACACTTCATTCAAAACTACTGTCAAATGCTTTTTCCCCCCCCCCCCCAGTGCTGCCTGCCTGCCATCACGTTTACTCTTATGGAAGACAGTTGCATTACTGGGTTAAAAAGTATAGGAGAACAGTGTACCTGGTTCCCTACAGAGCTTCCTACGTTTGTTTTCTTGTTCTGCTGAGGCCTTGTTAGCAGAATTTCTCACTGTTGGTGGTGCTGAGTGGAAGCACTAAAGTACTCCAGGGAGCTCGAGCTGCTGGCATTTTACCACTGTGGGTGCAGTGGCTGTGGTATTTCACATTTAATCCAAAGGTATGATTGCAGTTCTAATATATATACACAGGTGTTTGGTACAGCCAGCAAAAACTGTCCAAGACACGGTGTAAATAATCAGGTAGGTTAGGATGTTAAAAAACAAAAACAAAAGCCTCTTTCCTCTAACGTTCAGTTCAGATGTTCTCACATCTATTTTGGATTTTTATTTGATCCCAAATCACATGGCAGAGTTTCTGCTCAACTGAAACTTCAGAAAAATAATTCTGACAAATAAAAACTTCTCTTTTGGTATAGATAGCTTTGCTGTGAGGAAATACCATTCCTAAAACAAAACACCAGTATAAAACCGAGAAGACCAAGGCTTGACTCTGTCTGTGAGACTTTTGGCACATGTCCTCACTCTCTGTGCCTTGATTCCTTTGAAAATATGCAATAAAGATTACCATCCTTTTCTAAATAGTTTTGACATCTACAGATGAAAATTGTTACGGAAATGGAATATTATTACATTGTGTGTATGAGAAACATACACATAAAGGACAGTAATTCCCCAAATGTTTTTTTTAAATAGTATTTGCAAATAACAATGGACAAGGTGATTGAACTGATGAACATCTGAGCACTCAGACAAATGTTGCAGCAGGCAACAGGCCAGCTACTTAAAAATACAACCTCCCTTCCTTCATGTCAACTTTTCCACTAACTACTTGAGTAGTTTACTTTAAATCAATGTTTACTTTAAATACTGTGATTAAGCAACAATAATTTACCAAAATTAAAATGAAACTCTGATAAGCATGGAGCCAAGTAAACACTAGAACACTCTTTAGAAGAAGTCCACTTTGCAAGAAGCCCAGACTCCATTCTCTTGAGAAGATGGGCTGAGAACGTCGTAACCATTACACAGTACGAACGTGTCTGCAGGTGACTCTTTTGTAAAGTCCATTATTTGAGTTCTGTTGCTACAGCTAGACAATATTCCTAAAGTTCAGATTCATGCTACAAAAGCATTTTGGGACACTGAAGGTGATAACTAAAACTTGATTAAGGCTTCTGAGCATAGCTGAAGGTACTGCCATGAGGATCAGGGGCTGGTACAGGACTCTTCCTACCATACGAACAGCCAAGAGGAAGGAGCTAGAGAACCGGAGGGAAAACCCTGCAAACTCTTCAGTTCCTGCTCCTACTGGGGAGGCAGATAGGCAAAAGCACAGTGACAACAGTTGCTGGAAGGGGCATCATCGCCCTCCCCGACTGGCAGCAGTTGCTGCCCCCTCTCATCTCAACTCTGGAATAGGCCAGCTGGGCAATGGCTGCTTGGCCGCTGCAAGCAACCTGCTGCTCTAGGCAACGTCCCAGTTTGCAGAGGCCTAGAACTAGTCTTGATTACTAGGTCCTGTACATAAGCAATTTCAATTTCTATGACAAAGGAAAAACTTTGAGAAAATAAAGATGTGTATGAACAAGAGCTATACAACAACAGTACATCCTTTGCGTTCGTTGGCCCCAGAATCCCAGTAGCCAGTCTGCGTGTACGTGTGAGTGCAAGCGTGGGACTGCCTACTTAGCCAAGAAGTAGTGAACAATTCGGCAGTGTAGTATCACTCCATTTACAGGAGCTGACTTCAGTCCTTAACGATCACAGTCTTCTCCCTTCACAAGCTGGCATCTGCTCTCATAGGAAACTGGATTGACACACAATTCCAAGACTGTGGTATGCAAGTTTTCTGGGGAACAGGTTTAAAAAACCTGCTTCAGAGTCCTGTATGTGAAAAGTTCAAAGAACAGCTTGAAAGCGAAGCAATCTCTGTGAAGCCTCTGCTCGTAGCTTTTGCAGCGCTAATCAGAAAATCTAGCTTAGCTAATGTACATCCTGCTAAGGAGTCCAAATATTATGATGGTGAGTAAATACTTAGGCTAGATAGCCTATCAGTGACAGTCTCTAAAATATTTGTTCCTCCTGACTAATGACTCTTTGACACTGCCTTTGTTTTACAAGTGGGAATTGACAGGATAGAGCTATTCAGCTTCCATCCTCTATACAAAAGCTTTATTTTCTCTGTAGTACTTATGAGAAAATGGCATCAGGTTTGTGACCATTATTTATTACATCCATGAGGCTACCTAGCCAGTCCTGTGATTCTCTTTCATGCTTTGCTTTATTCTTCAGGGGAGGTAATCAACACTTCATTACCAAAACGATAATAAGGCAGGGCTGAAGCTTCAAGTGCTGTAATTAGAAACTGTTGGCATCAACACTATAAATTCCCTTTTTGAGGGACTGATGACCGGCCATAGTCATTTCACTCCAGCTGAAAACTGTCTTTTCAGATCTTAGAGTGTGAACTGTGATTATTTTTTAACAATTCAAAGAGGCTTTTAAAGCTACAAGAAGAAAGTTAAACTGAAAAAAAATATGGAAGGAACATTTTATTCCAATGGGTAACCTTATTCTCCTCTTTACACAAACTTTGGTGGGGCCGGATTCTTCAACTCAGAAAACAAATTTCCTCACACCTTTCCCCTGCACACATGCATATACATATTTTCTGTTACAAAAAAGAAAGACTGGACATGTTATCTGATAATTATCTCTGTCCATGAGGTCCATACTCTGTACAGAAAATTCTGTGTCTGCCTGGAAGGTCCCACTTTCCAGGTCTGAAATCTGGATGCCGGGAGTTGCTGATTCTGACAGTAGCTTTGACTCTCCTGTTGTGATTGCCAGGGAATCTGAGTCCTCCTCCATTCTGGGGTGGTGGATGTGCTGAGTAATAACTAGTGGGTGTTTACAAGGCTACTATTTTATTGGTTTGTGTTTAAGGATTGCTTACGCCTGGAGCAATGGAAAAGTGACTCTTTTTAAATGGATGAGTGTATGAATCCAAATAACAACTTCACATGAGCAGAAACATTAACCTCTTCTCCCTCTTTTTGCCCCTTCACCCCAGAAGCCCCCTGGGTAGCTGGGAGCTTACCCACTTGCCTTTGGTGGCTGAGCAGTTCGACACTGGAAAGGCATTTGTTCAAAAAGTGCTTGGGTCTCTTGAGAATCAGTTTTGTGAAATCCCATCTCAATTTCTGATCTATGTGGCTAAGATTTTTTTACATCCAGCAATTTATGGAGTTCAATGTTATGATTTCTACTGCAGAATTCTGGATTTTCTTCTACATACACATTTTCTTTGACTATGTAACAACTCTTCAGCTTTAAGAGAGACAGTTTTACCAGAACACAAAATGAGACAGTTAAACCTAAGGCTGTGCAAGAAACATGGGGATTAGGTAGGTTTTAGTCTTTGTTCCAGGACAGCATTTAGGCACTGCTATACTATAGCACGTGTAGACTAAAGTTTGGTAAACTTTGCAGCAGTGCTTAGCTTTTGCAGCAGAGTCTCTGAACAGCATAGATGATCAACTGCGTGCCTGTGTGGCGTGGGTTGTTCAGTGGTGGTTCCCGTGCTGCAGCCATGCCGTATGACTGATGAGGAGACGGTGTTGGTACCAGGGCTAGGGAGAGAGAATCAGGAGGGGCTGCTGAACGTGACAGTTTGGAGTTGTGCTGGGACTTAGATTCCCTATCAATTTATCCAGATTTAATTCTGGAATTGACAATGGTATTGACAGCGTACTGTTATCTCCTGTTTGTAAAAAGCCCTGGGATGACCTGTACCCTTTAGCTCTCTATGGTATGTAGCATGTGCCTTGTGGCTGTGACCACACCAAGGTATGCACTTTTTGCAGCTGGGGAAGATGGTCACTTTGCACTAGCGTTCTACCATTGCCCATGTAATTTCAACAGCAACTTCAGTGTGAAACATTGAAGGTTTTAATGATTAAGGACAAAAAATAAATTACGGGAGAGATACTGTCACATTGGTGTGACAGATTCTGTCTCCAGTAAAATGCTGTTCTGATAATCTGTAACTGTACCACAGATGTTATAAAGAGGGAAACTTTCTCCTGGTTTGGTATCTGGAAAACTGTAAAGGGCCTTTAGCAAGATGGTTCATGAAACAGCAAACAATGATGAAATTGTAATTGTAATGGTTTGACTTTGCATTTAAAATAACCCACGCCCTTCACAGGTGTTGCGTTTTAGGCTTTTTCCTTTTGCGGCATCATGTTTTGCATGCACCCTTCAGCTCTGTTTAGGAGCTTAGGAATTCCAGCCAAGGAGCTGCTACGAAATACGTTTGCAGGATGGACTGTCCTGAATGCACGTGCTGTAGGTAACGGTGCGAGAAGACTGTGCGACTACAAACGAGGTCCGTTGGTTTGATCAGAGCACTGTCTAGTCCACCGGAGGCATCTCGGGATTTACAGAGTTGTGTGCAAATTGACTCACTGCAAGCACCTCAATGTGCTGCTGTATTGCCAATGAACGGTTTCAATTCAAGACCAAAGCAGGAAACCGCTCCTATCAATCATCTTCCCAGCCCCATCACGCAGACCGGGGACACGGCCGGCACCTCACGTTTCGCGGCGGGGCCTGGGCCAGGCCAGGTCTCAGCACGGCGGGACGCGTCAGGCCGGGAGTCACCTCAGACGGCAGCCGCCTGCGCTCCCCGCCCCAGCGGAGGGTGGCGCGTCCCACCGAGGGCTCCCGGTCACCCGGGAAGTTTAATTCCGGGCACGGTGAGTTTTGAAGCCTCTCGTCTCGCTCACAGAACTCACCTTCCTCCTTCGCGCCCCTGCGGTCGCCGTCGAGGCGCCACAGCCCGCCCGCCCGCGGGGAACCGTTACGGCGTAACGGCCGCTGCCCCTCAGGGCGGCTCCCGCCGCGCGGCCCCTCGCGCCCGGGACCCCCCCCCACCCCGGCTCTCCCTGCGGGCCCGGCCCCGCGCCGCCCTACTTCTCTCTCCGCCCGCCGCTCGGGGAGGCGGGGAAGGGCCGGCGGGGGGCGCCCTGCGGGGCGCCGAGGGCAGGCAGACGGCGGGGGGGGGCGCTGAGGGGCCGGCGCGGCGCGGTCCGGTCCCGCCTCAGCGCCAGGAGTTGCCCGCGGGGGCGGGGGGGTCACGTGACCGCCCCTTCCCGGCCGCGGCAGAAGCAGAAGTGGGAGCCCCGGGGCGGCGCGGGGCGCGGAGCGGCCGGGCCCGCAGAGGCGCCGGCGCGGACACCGGCAGCGGTGCGCGCAGGTGAGGCGCGGGAGCGCGCGGCCCGGGGCGGGGCGGGGGGCGCCGGCTCCGCTGGGGCCCGCGAGCGGCAGGTGCCGGGGCGCGGCGGCAGCGAGAAGGCGCTGAGGGGCCCCGCTGCGCTGTCGCCCGCCGCGGGCCGTCCCACCCGGGGGGGAGGGCGGCTGGGCAGCGCCGCCGCCGGGCCCCTTGGCGTGTCAGCCCCGAGGCGTTAGCTTGGGGCGTCGGTTGCTGCGGCCGGGGCCGGTGACGCGCCCGGAGCAGGCGGGAGGGAGGCCCGCGGCCTGGGCGAGGCCCGGGGCCCGGTGCCGCGCTGCCTGGGCGGCCTGGAGGCACCTGCCGTGCCGCGGTGACACGCAGCACGGGTCCGGCAGCGTCGTCTGAGCTGTCCTCCGCCCGCACCCTCGCTTATCGCTTGCCTTTGCCATGGTTTTTCCTTGTTTTCTCTGTTTTGTCAGAGCGTTGTAGGCTGATCTTGAGGCAAGAGTAGATTGGTTTTGAAATTGTGAAGTACTGTAATGAAGTTAAATGCGCGGTCCTTTGGATAAATGAAGGAGGTCTTTCTTCAGGGTCCGTGTTTGCGTGGTTACCGGCAGTGAGTCTTCCTTTCTCGTCTGAATTAGTCAGGCTCTCCAGTTAGAAAAGCGTAGACGTTACCCTTGTGCTACTACGCAAACTACCAACGGCTCCGATCCTGCGTGCGAGACGGTGCCACCCAAGTTTTGCTCCCATAGTGCTGACAGTGTCACGCATCAGCGTCTGTGTCTAAGCTAGACCTCAGGAGATGTTTCTGTGATTAGCAGCACACTTGTTCAGTCACTAGGCTGATGCTGAACTTCTCTACTTTAGGCTCCAATGACTCCTGCGTGCAAGAGAAGTAGTGCTTTTATTCCACATACGGGTGTCATACCCCGCTGGTTTGGAGGCAGCCAGATACTGTGTTGACGAGGGTCATAACAGGGTTTTGCTGGGTAGAAAACCTGTTGATTCAAACAGTTGTGCAGTGGTGGGTGTGAGACGACTGTTATAAAGGTTATGTCTAATATCAAGGGCTTCCGTTAGTTCTTTTGGGAGGTCAAATGTGTTTCACTGTTAGGAAACTTGCTGTAACGCCTATTCACAATTATTCTTAAACTTTTTCCCATGAGGATCGATACAGGAATGGTTTGTTAGATCAAATAATAAAATATTTCTTACTTCTTAATTTTTTTTATCTTCTACTGATGAAGTAGATATCCTCAGCTACAGTGTTGTTTCACAGTAAGTTAAAAACCTGGCTTTTGACTTAGGATTTAAGTTAGACTAAAAACAATGTTTGCTCTGTTTTTGGAAGAAAGAGCTGCTTTAAAAGGGGAAGTCCAGTATATTATATTCAGCGGAAACTGTTTAAGAAGCCACCTCTGAGAGGCAGTTCCTTTGTACTAAGAGACTACATCTCTCAAAAAATGTTTCATTGCCTTTTATTAAATGGCTCTATTTAGAAACTCCTTTTCATGTGGCTCCAAGTCATGTTTCACTCTGATGCTACACCTTGTATTGTAAGAGGCAGATCAGGTGTATGTTTTGTTATATTCTTCAAGAAAAAAACTGTACTCATTTACACGTTGAGTTTTATTATTGCAGTTGAGGTATTAAGTGGTTGAAGCCTTGTTCTGAATTACGGTGTGTTCATTTGAGTACAATTCTTAATGAAGGGAGCAAAGTGAGAATGCTAGGTGTGCATTTTTTTTGTTTGAAAATCAAACACTGTTCAAAGATTATTATTATTTTTAAGAACCACCCATACTTGCTCTTCTGTTACTACAAAACATTGTAGCAAGAGGAGGAGACTCTGACTATCTTGTTAGATGCAAATCCATGGTCATTTAAATAATTATCTGTTTAGTCCCACAGAGTCAAAGAATTAGTTACATTCTAGCTAAAATCTACCCTTACTTATCACCCTTAAAAATATTTCACAGTTCTCAATCATAAGATTGGCATATATAATTGTTTTTCAGTATTAATAGAGAAGTGGAGTACCCTTTCCTTATACGGTAACAAACTAATAGATATTGAACACCACATAAACTGTATAATGTTTTGCAAAACATGGAGTAAGACATGATTCCTGCCCTAGAGCACTTGAAGTTCACTGTAGGCAATGCAGAAAAGGCCACCCCGTAGATGAGAAGACACTGTTGTTTGCTTTGTGTGCCAAAAAAGAAAGTGTTTTGGTGAAGTGGTGGAATTCAAGAAGGGACAGGAAAGCTTGTGCTGGACAGCTTCAAAGTCTGGCAGATCAGCCTGTGGAAGCAGAGCAGTGGGACACAATGGTGAAGGAGAGTTTTGTAGTATTAATAAGAGAGAGCTGAAAGGAGAGCTCTTTAGTGAAGAGCAGGTCAGGAGACAGTGACATGGGGTGACGGGGAGGAGGGTTGGAAGAAGTCACGAAGGGGAAGCGAGAAGTGGCACGGTCGAATTAGTTATCAACACGGAAACTGAAACTGCTTGTGATGGAGAGCAGTGGACTGAAGAGAGAGGAAGAGCCGCTGTGGCTGGTGGTTGAATGTGCCCAGAGATTCTTTAAACCTGTCCTGCTCCAGGAAGTGGGTAAGGGGGATGGTTGGGAACTGTGTGGCAGCAGCTCCTGCTACATGTGTGAAAATTATATCACTTCTTTCTTTGTGCATGGATGAAAGAGCAGCTTCCAAGGCATGCTGCTTGTAAATAATCTTGCTGAGGGGTAGTCGAGGTTGCAATTAGCTGTTTGATGTGATGATGTGTGGGAGATGGAACTACAGAAACGTGTTAATATTTATGAGAGCTCTTGCAAATGCATCTTCCTTCTGACTGTTTTTCTGCCAAGATGTGTCCCAAGTGTATGTGCATGAATACCTGCCACCTGACATGTGAGTAAGGAAAAACAGCCTTTATAGGAGTAACTACCACATAGCCATGAAGTCTTAAAAGTGCACGAACAGGCAGTTTGAGACATAGCAATCACTTCTTTCAGTATTTGTATTTACTTGTGTTTTTCCCTCACTTTCTTAAAAGTTCTCAGGAAGACAGTGGGTTTGTTCGAATTTCCTTGTCGGTCAGTGTAGTTCTAGTGCCCAAAGAGTTTACACGAGCTGTTGTCATTAGTTCTTGCATTTTCTTGTCGTTGAATTGCCCGTTCTCAGTCATTAGCATTTCCTCTCAGTTCCTCCTGATGTAATAGGAGAAGATGCAGGCTCCAGAGCCTTTGAGCCTTCCCAGATTTCAGAAGTCTCTTTGGGCAGCAAGTTAATGCTTCTGTTGTAAGGCAGAGCAAGAACAGCAAGCCTGCTGCAGTCACATAAGGACAGCATTTTGACCATCTGAAGATGGTATTTGTATTGGCAATATTAAAAAAAAAAAATCCCAGGAGAGTGGAAGTGTTTTGAATGTGCTTCTAATCTATTGCAGAGATCTGTTCTCCCGTATTGATATCTAGATTGTTAATACTCAACAACAGAAGGGTTTTCCAGATGTTTCTTACAGTCATGGAGATTGAACTATTCTCAGTTTCAAGAACTGAAGATTTTTTCAGCTTAACATAGAGCTCGCGAGGTTTTTTTATGAAACGTAAGTCTCCAAATATTATAAAACAATGAGCAAAGTCTTGTAGGAACAGTCATTTCTAATAAGAGCCACTTCTCATTCTCTCTCAAGTGGAGAAAATCTCCACAAGCAAAGATTTAATGGTAGGTAAGGGCTTGAAAGGGACTCGATAGGGTTGAAGTGATCCTTTTTTGACATTTTATGAGACCCTCAAAGTCATCAAATCAAGATGAGTACCTTCAAGGTTTGAACTTTGTTCAAGGAAGTGCACTTTACGTTGGACGTTCTAGTAATGTTTGCTGTTTTCTGAGGGGAAAAACAGCATTGCTATATGAAGACTTGAGTGGTTTGTTCTTCCTTTCTAGTACTATGAGGTGCTTGGTAAAAGAAAGGGCATTTGGACAGAATATGTGGTGCGTTAGGCTTATGTTTTACATCTGGTGTGCATGTATAGTTTATAATTGATATTCTTAATACTGAAAACCTGCTAGGTATTACAGAAAAGGGTTCTACTTATTATTCTACTAGGTTCTTTTCAGGCCAACAGTTCAAGACTGGCTCGTGTAACTGTCCCGTTGAATAATCCTAATTTGGCCACTGGTTTTACTAGCAAAAAGGTGGAGGCTTAGTGAGCGAGATAAACTGGCATGATAAAAGCTATTTGTGCCGTATAATTGCATTTATACCACTTTTTGGGGTAGGAAAGAATGTAGAAAATGTTGCAGAAAATGCTACAGACTCACTGAACGTTGCTCTTTTAGCAGATATTTTTTAACATGGTTCTGCTTTAGTTTGAACAGAAGAATTTTTCATGTTTCCTATGTGTTGCTCAGTTTTATTTATTTTTAATTGTTAGACTTAAATGCTTTCTTTATTACGACCCAGGTATTGTTCTACTTGGATTTCGATGCTTTGCGTTCTTTCTAATTTTTGCTCTTTTGTCCTATTAGGTATACTTATGTTCAGTATTTCTTCCAGGTGGTCCTGTGTTTTCTGCCTGTGTCACATACCTTTATGTAGCAATGCTGATGAGATTTTAAAGATGGAAATCTGTGTTTGTAATGGTGGATGTGTACTTGCAATTGAAGGTTTGCATGCATAAAACAGCATATAGGGAAGTATGTTGATTCATATGATTTTACATATTTCGGCTAAGCTGACCACTGTATTTTACTCTGGAACACTGCCTAATGCTGTGTTGTTGCTAAAATAGAGGTGTTAGTCTTGCTGTGAGCTTTAAATCAATTCGTTGCCTGTGGTGGCTACTCCACCCAGCTCTTCATTTTTAACTGCTTTTGTAACAATACGTCAGCAATTAGTGTCACCTCCCTCTGTGAAACCTATTCCTACTTTCTTGCAGGATAAATTGGCAAGATGCTGTTAATGTTCACCATGTATCTGCCATGTATTTGAATGGGAAGGAACCACTGCTGGGTAGCTTTAACTTATTTATACAAGTGTGCTTTTAAAGAAATAAGAAGCGTTGTTTTAAATACTGAATTTTCTCTCTTTCCTTGCTTTTTCTCTTCAGCACGCTGAAAACTGTAAACGTTTGATTTAAAAAAAAGAAAAAAAAATGCCCAGAAAGAGTGTAGACTATGGAGTGCTGCCAGAGTATGAGAAAAGCCAGATTAAAAGGACCCTGGAGCTGGGAACTGTTATGACGGTGTTCAGTCTTAAGAAGAGTAATCCAGAAAGGAGGACTATTCAAGTCATAATGGAAACCAGGCAGGTAGCATGGAGCAAGACAGCTGACAAGATTGAAGGATTCTGTGAGTATTTGCAAAGTGTACCTGAACTTGGAGTTACTAATAAATTAATGTAATTGTCAAACATTGATTTAATGATGCTTTACATTAACATAATGATGCTTTTGGCTGAAAAGGATTTGATAATTTCCTGGGGATATTCTGAACTGTTGCAGTAGGTGAAGAATCTTCTGTGGTTCACTAGTTATCTAAATAACATACTTGTGTTATTAACATGCTTTTCCCTTGACCCTATTCTCAAAGTTTTCATCTCTGACTCTGATGCTACCTGTGTTCTGTATGAATAGTGTTACTGAGTCAGAGCTCTTTTGCATCATCAAGCATCAAATTGTCTTGTAGATTAAAAGTTTTTTTTTACCCCTGCTCTCTTCAAAAAGACAAAGCCTCCAATACAGTATAACTGAGTTACAATTTCTATTTTTTAAGGAATTTGCAGTTTTAAGGTAGCAATTAGTATTTAGGACTGTTGCTGGAAAGTACCAGTGACTTAGGAGGATGAAGCTGCGAGAATGAGAGATGTTTTCAAGGTCCTGCGTCGATGCTGTCTCTTCAGCTGGTATCTGAACTGGCTAAAACCATCATTTATAACACTCTGGGAGATTAGAAGAGGACCATAAAGCTACGTGGGCCTGTAAAAGTTACAGAGAAGAATAAAGTGAAACTGGTTATCAGTTCTTACCAAACATGGTTGATGTCAAGCAAGCTCAGCTTGCAGTATTTGGGATGAGCAGTGCTATAGTTATAAAAAGTATGATTACTGTGCTTGCATATGACTGTATGTAAACTAATCTGTGTGGTGTTTTTTTTTTCTTTTTTAAACTTCCAGGTATGGTTTTACCATGCAATTGCTAAATGGCTTTTGTATTCAATAAAGGAATTGAGTTGCTTGTCTGAGTTGCCAGAATCATTTAATGGTTAGCCTCAGCTAACATGAGAAGCTTGGTGCTGAGGAACTGGGGCTATTTGGGAAAAGAAGTTGTGATAAGGAATTGGAGTTCAGAGGTTGGGAACTGGGAAGGCTGAGCAGGTGTATTGAGGTGAGAGAGTAAAAACAGCATGAGAAACTTACAGAGGTGAGACTAGAATTTACTGAGCAGAGACAGGGATTTCTGTGAGAAGCAAGTCGATCAAGAAGAAAAAGGGGTTAGGAATGCGAGAAAGAGGTAGAACTGAGGCTAATTAAAAGTGAAAAAGATCACAGACATGGAGAATAAGCAGATGTTTCTCCCTGTGGCATTTCTGGGTCTTGACTAAATATATGTGAATTCCATTAGGGAAAAAAGATCTACGTCATACTATTGCAGTGCTAGCCCACGTTCAGAGCAGCTGTGACTGGCACCAATTAGTAGTTCAAGTGGCAGGAGCCATCGTGCTGGTGTTCTCTGTGGCTGTAAGTACAAGTCATAGAAACAGGGGAGGTGGAAGAGATTGGAGTTTGTCCATTCATTGGTAGATTTCTTTTTTTAATGTAAATACATAGTGCAATAAAAATGCTGATATCTTTAAGGTTGTAAAGACAAGCACTGAGAAATTGCATGATTTTTGGGCTGTCTGAGCAACTTTAGTTCACGTCCCTGACATACAAGTAGTAAGTCTCCAGTTGCTAATGTTTCCACTGGATTTTGTTGCATTCATTGCACAGAGTGGACCTGGAACAGGACATGTCATGGAATGAAGGACTGAGTTATCTCTAGGACCTTTTTATTATTGGTGGTAAAAATTTGGTGGTGAGTAGTGTTCTGAGGAAAAACAAACAGGGCTAGGCATGTTGATTAACAGGGCACTCTGGATCATAATCTCACTGTGCTCCAGTTTCCTGTGTTCAAACTGATGGTAATTATCCCTTCCTATAATGATGTGTGTGAATGTAAGTCCATTACTGGTTCTGATAGCTCAGATCCCGGAGTGAGGTTTGCCAAAAAAAAGTCCTGTAAGGAAATGAATAATTTGATCATAAGAGCATGATTTGGAAGTGCTCGGCAAATAAGGCCTGGGTTGACACCCTGAACAATAAGCTTAAAACAAAATAGAAAATGAGCATTTGTTGAGTGAATGAGGCATCAGAGTCCTTTGGCAAAAACAGTATGTGATCGTGTATTTAAAGACTGTGTCACAACCATTTGCACAAAGGGGCCAGATTTAAAGCTGTCCAGACCGTGCATTCCGGATTTCAGCATAAACTTTTTTCAGTGCTCGACTTTATGATAATCTGTTGTCAAAGCTTCCTGGGGAGGGGATTGGGGTGTAGTAATAAGGCCTGCTAAATAAAGTTTGCTTTACGCATAGATTTTAACACTCTTTCAAAAAAACCAAAAAGACAAATATTTTAAATCAAGTTTCACACCTGGGTAGTTCAAGAGGGCAATGACTTGCTGCCCTTATACAAGCAGTCGTTACCAGAACAGGGAATATGCCTTTATGCTTGTGATTTAGCCAAAGGGCCGTTTGCCTCTCTCCCTATAAATTCTAGTTCTGTAGTAGTTATTTTAATTCGGCAATCTTTAAGAGGCCTTTATAACAGTGGAAGCTTCAGATCTGAGAATATCTCATACTTTAAAGGATGAATATGCAAAATACTGTTTTGATGCTTTAGAAAGCAAAGAAACCTCCCAAAACCAAGGACATATTTTGCAGGCGCTATTTTAGAATATGATGTGAGCCCTTGTTACAGTTCATGCTAAATCATGTCTGATCTACTTGAAATGAAAGTCGCTGCAGCTTTAACTTGCTGACAGTGTTTTTGCTGAAGAGGAAGGAAAATTGTTTGTTTATTTTATTTTTATTTTATTTTTTATTTTTGCTATTACTTCTTTTGATGGAGAATCAGATTTCCATTTTGCCTGAAGAATGGAAAAATTATGGATCCAAACCTTTCATATTTGATAGTTAAATGGATGGGCTAGAAGACAAGTTGTTTGTACTTTGGGCTAGAAGAAAAGTTGGTTTTGGTTGTGTATAAACGAATATTTCAGGTCACTTGTATATACACTTGTAGGTTGTGTTGAGTTTGAAAAATAAAAAAACCTCACACATTTGAAATATATCTTTCAGTGGCCAAGTGCATAGAATTACAGTCTCTCATAATATTTTTGTTTGATATGCAGTGTTTTGATACTGAGGAGTGTTGCGTAGGAACTAATTAGTGATGTGATTTTAATGGTTGCTATTTTCCCATACTACAGTCCAATAAGAATTAATGTTGAGTATGGGTGGGAGAGTAAAATTGCTTCCTGTTGTGTATACAGTTTTAACTCGAGTTTGGCAACTGCTCTTTTAGAGAAGGCAGAAAACTGAACGTTTGCACCTGTTAGAGGGTTTGTGTTTCTAAATCAAATAGTGAGAAGAGAGAGTTCTTAAGTTTTGGGACACAAAAATAGACTGCTAATAGAGAGATGGAGACCAGCTTTTATAATTTGCTGTAATTCTCTTCCTTTTGAAGCTGAGGGGGAAAAAATCTTGTTTCTCTCTTGTGTGTGTGCACTCTCTCTCTTTTTAACTGCATTGTGTGGTGTTGTGCCATGGGAATTTTGAACATCATACACTGAATTTCTCGCTGGTGGACTATAGATGTGGGAAGGACACTCAGATACCTGTAAGCCATAGTTGCTCATATTGCAGGCTGATCAGTACTCTATTGCAAGCATGCAAAACTCATTTGATTGTGGGGGAAATAGTAAATACCTTTAAAATTTATAATATAAACTGCTGAAAGAGATCTCTAGCGTTGGAAGCCTTGACATAAGGGGGAACTTCTGTATTGATTTCAGTGGGGTAGGATTGGGTTCTAAAAGAAGAAGAAATTGCAATAAATATGGAATGAGAAAAATCTCGGACATATGGAAGTGAGGCAGAGATACAGGGTGCTTCCCCCCCCTAATCTTGCGTTGAAGTAAAAATTTCATTCACTGTAATGAAAGTTTGGTTGGATAAACACTGCAGGATTGTGCCTAAACTGATTACTTAATATTTTGTATAAATACAGTTTTATTTGTAGTGTGCAGCAAGAACATGCAAGTGGAGTTGCTGATGGACATTCTTAAGAGAGCTGGTTTAAAAACAAAGGGCTGTTTTCAGGGTCGCAACATTTTTTTGCGCAGGTCCTTAAACAATGGCCTGTGCATTTCTGCAGACATAGTGGTAATAAACAGTGCTCCTCTAAGGTTGTTACAAGAAGAATTTGCTGTTCTTTTAGACATTAATTTAAACTATTTTTATGCTATTTGGGATCTAGCTTGGAATTAGGTAGCAGGTGCAATATTTTATTTTCTCAGCAACTTGTTTACTGTATCTACAGTTGCCCAACTTTCACACTGCTGTTGGCTTTATACCTTCCATACAGTAATCATTTAAACTTATCACTGCATATTAGATATTTGTATCTGTATCATGCTCTTCTTTACTGTTAAATTTACTGTACTACTCAAAAATGCATAGCTCGGCATGCCCAAGGCAGTGGAAGTGATTTGGGAAGTAACTGAACACAAGAATAAAGGTGATTCTGCTCTGTGCTTCTTAAGTGTATAACTATAGCAAAACTTCTATTTTCTGTAGTGCCGCTTCGTAGTTGGAGATCTTCTGTCTCTCTAAACCTTTGTGGATCACAGGATTGTTAGGGCTGGCAGGGACCTCTAGAGATCTCCTGGTCCAGCCCCTTGCTGAAACTGAGTCAGCTAGAGCAGGCTGCCCAGGGCTGTGTCCAGTCAGGTTTTGAGTGTCTCCAAGGATGGAGACTCCACTGCCTCCTTCTCTGGGCAACCTGTTCCAGCGTGCAACCACCTGCATGGTGAAGTGTTTTCTTGTGTTCAAGGGGAATTTCCTGTGTCTCAGTTTGTGCCCACTGCATCTCGTCTGGTCACTGGTCAGCACTGAGAAAAGTTTGACTCTGTTTTCTTTACTCTCTGACCCCCCCCATCAGATATTTATGCATATTGATAAGACACCCCCCCCCCCCCCCAGCCATCTCTTCTCCAGGCTGAACAATCCCAGCTCTCTTAGCCTCTCCTTGTATGAGAAAGGCCCTAATCCCTTAGTCATCTGCTTCCCAAGCCCTCTGCTTGACTCACTCCAGTAAGTCCATGTCTTTCTGGTACTGGGGAGCCCAACATTGAACACAGCACTCTGGATGTGGCCTCACTAGTGCTGAGCAGAGGGGAATAATCACCTCCCTCGACCTGGCAATGCTCCTCCTAATGCAGCCCAGGGTACCATTGGCCACCTTTGCTGCAAGGGCTCGTTGCTGGCTCGTGTTCAACTTGTCCACCAGGACCCCAGGTTCTTCTCTGCAGAGCTGCTCCCAGCCCGTTGGCCCGCAGCATGCACTGGTGCACAGTTGTGCTTTCCCAGGCGCAGGACTTTGCAGTTCCCTTTATTGAACTTTATGAAGTTCCTCTCTCTCCATTTCTCCAACCTGTCGAGGTCCCTATGGATGTGAGGGACCAGCAGCACAACCATTTGGTGCATCAGCCATTCCTCCAAGTTTTGTATCATCTGCAGTAGTGATATCAGAATAAGATAACTGAATCCTGTCCTGATCTTTGGGAAGTGTATAGGCCCAGAATGCAAGTGTATACTGGTATAAACCTTGGATGAACTGTTAGGTTATTATGAGGGCCCTTCTCAAGTTTTATTAATTTAAACTACTTCCAAAACAATAGTAAGTCATGTGCTCATGAACATACTTTTATGCTGGTATAAAGGTATCCGTGCAAGGGAGAGGTATGAATAACTATACTGATAAGAATGTTTAGATACCCCAGGGCCAATACTATGGTGGTACTGTGTGTTTTAAACTCCTTTACTCTTGGAAGGGTCCCTTTCGTTAAAAAAACTGACAGCTTTTCTGTTTTGAGTAGGGCAACAGAGTTGCTAAAATTGTGGCTGTTTTCTGCTCAGTGCAGATGCATTTCTCTGGATGAGTAAGTTAAAATGGAGATACCTTTCTCTAGAAAACTCTTTCTAGACCCAGGCCTGCAGTGTGATAACAAGTGAAGATATGCAAAGGCTATGAAGTGCCTAGTTTAAATAGTCTCTGTCTTCATTGTGCAGCTCAGACAGTTGGTTTGTGTCAGAGATTTTACATTGACCTTCTGAAGGACTTGAGTCACCAGGTACAGAATGTATTTTCAAAGAGAAATGAACCGGGGAGAAACATGTATATATGATACTCTGTGTGAAAGAATGTAGGTTATTTTTGTTCTTTAAGAAGGGTTTGCTATTTCAATGGAAGATGAAGGGTCCTAATTTTCAGCTGATACATATGAAGTAAATTTTCTTGTTTTAATAGAGCAACTGAGGGTCAGGTTTTTTTAGCTTAGGAATTATTTCAGTGCTGAGAAGGGTGTGCATCTTTTCTTCTGCAAGTATGACTTCTTATTTCACCTGGTGCTATGTTCTGGCTTTACAAGCTGGACTGTACAAAATGCACCAGATTGTAACCTTGTTGTTTTCCCCTGGCGGGGAGAGGGAGCATTTTGTACTGACTTCGCTATTAGTGCCAGTCCTCCCTGCCCACCTGCAAGAGAGGGGAAGGAGCAATGCATTAGTGGCTGCTCACACCCTTCCTCCCAGTCATCCTAGCAGTGTGGGTAACCTGTGCGTGAACAGCCTTGTTTTCCTGTGCAGCTGTGCAGCCAAGGCTTCAAGTGAGCTCTTGGATGATGTCTCAGTTTTCACAAAGTGAAGAGAGCTGTTGAGCTTGTCCAAGCTAATCAGCCTTGCTGAATGTTGGATTTTGCTGTCTGTAGGATACTGTAATCCTCCTGTATAATCTGCATTTCTTTGATTTACTGTGATTCTACTGTTGTAAAACTTAATGCTTTCCAGCCCCAAGCATAGATTAAGTGTCTGTGAGGTGTGTCTTTCCTTTCTTTTAGCCTGCAATGTTAGGAGAGACTGGTAGGTAAGCACCTTCTAAAAAATTTGTCTACACTCTGTTTCCCAGGAGCTTAAAGTTTTCTTTTAGATGGAAGGGGAAAGGTTAGCAATGGAGAGAGAGAGGCTCTGCCCATCCTAGAGTGTTTTGCAGGTGTAATGGTGGCCAGGACAGTTCTTAGTGCTACTGTTCTTTTTGTTGCCTGCTAAGATGACAGAGTATCTTTACATGTGCCTTTCCTGGTTCTGTAGAATCTAGCACAACGCACTGTGCAAACCCCAAATGGACAGAGGGAAGCAACGCACCTTTGGGAAAGATGCTTTCATCACAGTTGTTAGGCTTGCCGGATTCCATCAGTGTATTAAAATGAATGCCAGCGACATGTGATTCCTTATGTGGGACTGCAGAGAGCTATGCAAATAGTTGAGGGAAATGGATCTGTGGCTGTGTTCACCCATGCTTGGGTTTCTCCTAGCCATCTTGCTATTGTTCTGCGCAGACATTTTAGATGCCCTAATGTCAGTTAAGCTCATCCGAGGGAAATATTTGTAGATGCTGGCTACAAAATGTCAGGGCCTTTTCTTCTGGCTCCTACTTATTAATTCTATTTCTTATTCATTCTGCATTGTCTTCCATCATTTTGAATTGTTGAAGGTAACCTAAGGTTTGCTAAGTGGGTTATAGGACTGCTGAAGGGGCTCGGAACCTCTTCAATTGTCATTCTTCAGTTACTTACATCATCAGCGACCAAAGGTTGGCTTAACTTTTGATGGCAGATGTTTTTCCGTTGGAGTTGTTTGTTTGGTTTTTTTTTCCTTTCTGTTGTGCTTTACATGTTGCAGTGTAGTAGTAATACTTCATGGGATGACTCTTGCTTTGGAGCCCTTATTTTTATTTATATTTCTTGGTAGGCATACTAACTCTGATTTCTGTGGAGCCATTATCATTGACTTTAATAGGAGAAGTTTCATCTCCTTCTTGGATGAGTAATAAGTTTTGATGAGCTTTGCAGAAGTGCCGCCCCAGGGACAGACCAGCCTGGCGAAAGGTTGGGTACTCTGATAAAGAATGCATGGTCTAGGGGACCGAAGGTTTTAATGGGGAATGGTATTTCTGTTGGTGTGAAATAGCTTTGAGATGGTATTATTGCAGCCTAATATTAAGCGAATAACTTAGAAGGCTAGTCTCACTTCTCTATCCATATAGTCGGTTATGAGCACGAATAGCTCCTCCATGGCGAAGTTTGGAGTCCTTAAGTTAGGTTCCTGCTCTGAATTACTGTCCACTGGAGTTGCTTGCTCTGGTCACTGCACATATAAGGAGCATAGTAAGACCAGCCTCCTAACTGTGAGGCAGTTAGGTAGTGTGAATTCTTTTTGTGCTTCATTTTTTTTTCATCTATACAATTTGAAGAATGTGTATACTGTTGCAAAACATTGTCAATGTAAAAATGTAATCTAAACATTGAGATAAGGTGAGGAATGTTGAAAGTGAAACACAGCATAGGGAGTGTTTTTGCAACAAAGGAATACTTTCTGTTGGGTTATGGGTCTAAAACCCCTGACACAAGTTGTGCAGCTAGTATCAGATACCACCAATAGGAAAACTTAACAAATCTCCTGGCAGGCTAGGCTAGATCACAGTCTCCCCCCCACCTCCCTTTTTCCTCGTCGTAGCACAGCCTGAATTAGAACCTGCCTTGTGCTAGGGAGGTCGTCTGGCAGCTCCAGTCATGTAGCAGGGGAATGCAGGTTGTGTGGGAAGGTGTTTCTGATCTAGTGATGACCTAGAGCGAATGGGGCTGTGGATCCTTTACCCATAGGTTTTATTGACCACTGTGAGTTCATGGATTTGCAATTTAAGAACTGCAGATCTTTGTAGTTGTAGCAGAGCTAAACTGACCTTTGCTTTATCAACACATCAGCCAAGGAGTCTTCAGTTTCCTCGTAGAGGGAACTGGTTTGCTTGTTTAATTTGTAATAGGTCCTTTTTTGCAGAAACTGATTTATGCATGCTAGATATGTATCTGTGAATCTATGACTTACACACATACGAGTTTGCAATGTCTTGTTCATCATGCTGCTTCCTTGCAGTTCTGCTGTGTATTTTCATTCCCTGCATATTGGTTGCAACAGTGTGTGGCTGTGTGTGGTGACCCTCAGGTCATGCTTCGTGGTGTTGCTCCACCACTCTGAACTGTCATAGACCGCACAAAAACTGTGGGTTCCACGTTCCCATGCTTTCTGGGGGTCATTTCTGCCTCTGTGCCAGCTACTTTGCTGTGCTGTTTCATTGCTAAGATACCAAATGGCTCAAACAATCGTATTGTCATAACTGTGTTAGCAGTGGAGGGAACTACCGGAGAGCAGCGAGAGGAACGGGGAAAGCAAGGAGTGGCCAGGAGTGGGACCTCCTTCAGTCGGTACCCTGCTAAGAGACAGTCCGTGGAACCACCAGCTGGGATTTGCTGACACAGTACATTTCAGGTCTACCAAGTAAAGCCACCCAAATTTCCTCGCATTATGATACACATACTTATGTGCACATGAGTAAACTAAGGGCCAAAGAAGTTAGAGTATTTAAGTTTGTAGAGCAAGTAGCTGACAAGCTGTAAGTCTTCAGGAGGCTGATCTATAATAGGCATTTCATTCTCTGTCGGAAGTGAAATGCTTTAAGGAGAAATGCAAGGGAAAGTTTGTGGCAGCTAGAGTCTGATTAGTCAATGGAAACCATGCAAATTTCTGCATATCTTCCATGAATCCCTGTAGTTTTACTTATAATCTGATGATTCACAGCCATGAGAATTTATGCTCCAAGAAGTCAGCGGTGCCTTCATTGAATGTGCAAATGTGTGTTTCTCTGTAATAAATTATACAAATTTCAAGGAAGGTTCTGCTGAGGACATGAGATTAATTTTTTTTTGATTGCCTAGGAATTTTTGTGTCTAAAGTGATGACCACCTTCTGTAAAAATGAGTTGAACCATATTTTAATGCCTTATTCTTCAGGCAAAGAAAGGTGACCTAGCTTTTTGATGTCCTTGATTTATTGCACCATACTCAGGGGAAAAATCCAGTCACCTTTTAGTTGTGTGAACATACAACAAGAAGTAGGTTTAAGAAATTGGAGAGCAGTGTTTAGAAAAAGTAGTCATAACGCATCAGCTGTTAAAATGTTGTTTCTGTTTATAGACCAAGAGGTTCGGATCCAGGCAAGGTTGAAAGAGATGAGTGGGTAGATGTGTTGATATTAATTTATTCTGAAAACTTTTCTTTCTCTGAGAGGATGAAGTGCCTATGTTTGGGAATGGCAGAGATTCAGACTTCTAATTAATATAATGGCAAGATTAGTAAGTATGGGAATAAAGGCTATTTAAATTGAGGCTTTTAATGGTAATGATATCCCTTAGTATACTGTGTAGTAACCATTTCTTCTTTCTACAGTCCAGACCTACATTAATGCGGTGGGTCTATCTTATACTTTCTTCTTTCAGTTTTAATAGAAAGATGTGATGAGAACTGCATAGTATTTTATTTTGGGATTAACATGAGCTGTTAATTTCACGTTCTCTCTCTGTTCCTGTTTTTTCTGTTAATCTTTTTTCAGAATTTTGTAGAATAAAATGACTGCCCATTTATTAATACACTTGGCATTTCAAATTTGTTTAGTGTTACTAATAATTCCTTTGACCTATCAAAATAGAAGGAATTGTCCAAGATTGTTCAGATCACTTGAGATTTTCTTCCTACTTTGAAGATTTTATGCATTTGTCCTCTAGAATATGCTAAAAAACCCTCCAAAAACACAAGGGGAATTTTCATGTTTCAAGCATGCATTAAGAAAGGGAGTGAATTGAAATGAAGAGCTAACTTTGCAAGTCCATGATATAGACACTGTGGGCGCTGCTCTGTTGTTTCTAGATGTGCAAGACTGCGCTGTGTTCATGTTTTCATATTGGGTTACACTGCCAAGCAGAAATCACATTCCTGCAAAAGGTTGCACCTGGGTATTTTATAATCAAAACTGGGGGCTGCAATGCATCTATTATGTAATCATCTAGGTAACAGGAGCGGATCAGACCACATGGCAGTCTTCAGGGTCAGGCAAGATCTAGGGACATATAATTAATGTAATGGCAGTCTAATGCATGCTGCCACAGGCGATGCTGTTCTAGGTAACAAGGAAGGTATTTATTTAATGTTGATCTTTGTATTTTGTGAATTTTGTACTGCATTATGTTTTCCCCAAAATTTAATTTTGCTGCTTTTGCTTTTATAATCCTTGCTAAAACAGCCTGCTAAAGAGAGAGAGAGAGAGAGAGAGAGCGCGCGCGCAAAGTTTGGTTCTGTGCATCTTTTTGGCCCTCAGATGCTTTGGGTAGCCTAAAAAAACCTAACACCTAAACAGCTATTTATGGAAGTGTTTTACATTATTAAACATAGCGGAGGGATTTTTTTTTTCAATACGCTAAACAGTTAAGTCATTTAATTAGTTTCTCCAAATGGATAGAAATAACAATTTCCCACTAAACAGCAAATTCTTACTGCCTTTAAATAAGTTTTACTGATGTAAACATTTACTGTATCTGTACCTTTCTGGGAGAAGTAGCGGATATTTGCATATTCTCCTGCTGAGAAGTGTGAAACAAATGCTTCTTACGGTTTGAATGTTATACTTAATATTGCTGATTTCTAGTAGTAACTTTTTTTTTTTTTTTTTTTTTTTTTACTGTTACCATTACTTTTTTCTGTCTGAACTTGCTTACTATATTAGAAATGAATAAGGCAGTAAATAAATAGTTAACTCATGCTGAACACTCTAAGCCCATATTTTATCATTTTCTTTCTCTTTTGTGTTCTGAATACAGTAGAAATAACATGTCTTTGCAAAAGCGAATTCACTTTTTGCTCTTTGTGGAGAACCTTTTCAAAGAGACATGAAAATTCACCTTTTTCTGTTTTGAAGCTGATGTGTTTCAGTTCTTACTCAGGAGATCTTTAAGTTCTTTGCGCGCAAGTCTTCAGCGGAGTATTTAGAGCTTGGTTTTGTGGTCAAATGAAGAAATGAACGTGTGTAGCCCTTAGCTGTCTTCAGACGATTTCTTCCCTTCAGCAGCTCAGGTCTGCAGTGCGCAGTGCTAACTTGGGGACACCAGGCTTCCTGTCACGGCCAGGCAGCGAGCCGGGGGCACAAGCTCGTGAGCTGCCTAGCCCCGCGCACCGTAAACCTGATTGATCAAACTTTCTGTTTCATGGGGCAGAATTTAAACTTTTATGGGTACATATGTAACTTTTGCGTTACCCTTATTTTGGGCAGTTAACTTTTAATTTTTAATATGATACCAATAGCTATTTGAGATTTATGGCCTCTTGATTCTGAATTCATCAAACTGGGAAGGGCCGTAATATGTTGTTGTTCTGCTGAAAAAAGCTGTTGATTTAAAACATACTCATAGCGGGTAAGATGGTAATTTGTTATTGCTGTACATGACAGCTTTGTGACCTGGTTACTTAAAACCCTGTGGGTTTTAACGGTACACTTCTCTGAAGTGTTTGTCAGTCACGCAGCTAAGTCCCCAGAGGACCCCTTGGAAACGTAGTCATGTGTGCTTTCTCAAGACGTACCATTTCTCAGGTTGCAGCCTTGTAACTCTGTGTTTTCAGCTACTTTTGTGGCTTGCCTATAATGACTTCCTTGGGCCACTGAATGTCTCACTGAATTTCACAGTTTGTATGAGCTGAATCATTTTTCCATATCCCATCTGTACTTGTGCTGTGGGAGATTTCTGCCCTCGTGTGACCAAACCCTTCTCTGCCTCACCTGTTTCCTTTACAGTTGCCCAAGATCCGCGTTTCATTGCTATTTTGAATAAAACAGGCTGGTAAGGCACACCTTGCCATTGACTGTTGGATGGTTAATCATCAGTTTTGCAGAAGTGAGAACGAAGGCATTGTCCTCACTAACCACCGTGAAGTACATTTGCAAAAGGAAACTGAAGGCTTTCTTCATTTCACGGGGGCTCATTTGCACATAGCTTAAGTATCACAGTTCAGTTTCTGCCTTTCCAAAATGAAAGCTTTGGAACATTTTGTAATGTTTTGTTGAAAAAAAAAAAAGTGGATTCTGAAAACTAGCTCTTGGGCAAAATGTCACTATATAGACACAAATGACAATGTGAATGTATTCATATGGAGAATTCACACCCTGTGTCTCAGTCCACATCACTTAGGTGATCAGAGTCCCTTATTTTTCTCTCTGAGATATTGCCAGGAGTTTCCCTTTAGCTTTCCTGAGACCGTTGTTGAAAATTCCTGATGAAGCAGATAATGCTCATGGCCTGGTTTCTGGCTCTGTAAACCCCCTTTGAATCTCTCTGTTGGCTTTTGCTCCTCCTCCTCCATTAAATACATACATCTGAGCTTTGACACAGGCCTCACTTGCCATCACAGACACTGAAATACTCCTGTGGACTCTAGACTTTGAATCAGGAGCCTTATCTTACAGCACTCTGTAAAATAGTCTGTATTGTCACTATCAGTTCTCTTTTGCGTTGTTTATCAGGACTCTTCTGTCGAGGGTAATTTGCTAGGTTGGTAGCCTGTAAAGTTTTCTGACTTCATTGCATTTATTTACAGTCTGTATGACTTTCCAGCCTGGAATTACCTGACTGAAGCAAAGTTGATCTGTGCAAACGTTCACTCCTACAGTGAATTTACATGGGCCCTTTCGGGTAGCCTAAGTGGTTCTGTTGTTGGTACCGGTTAATGTTAACCAGGGTCAGCTTCCTAACCCAGTTGTCTATTTGGCTGCTGAATTTTGCACCAGCCGGGGATGGGCGTTGCGTGACCGCAGGCGGAGGCAGAACTGCTCCCTTGGAGTAGCAGTGCTCGTTTGTTCCAGTTTAAAGTGCTCGTGGAATGAGCAGCATAGTGTTGTTATATACAACAATATAATGTTTGCAATTCTCCTATTCACGTCACTCACTGCCTGTGCTTACCTTCTGCTTAGCTTGCAGAGCACCTTTTGTAATGGAGTCCAGGTTGTTTTACCATCTGCCTCTAAGTGCAAGAAAGGTACTAGTAATTCATACTTAAAACAGTGTGACTAAATATGATTTCTGTTGCTAAGTTATTTGAATGGAGTTCAGCAGAGATACCAGGGATCAAAAGTTTATTGCAGAATTCGAGGCAGTAAGGAGCTCTAGCAGGTGCTCTGGAAGGCACTAAGCAATTAATCTGCGCAGTCTTTGGCAAGTAGCTGTGTAGTCGTGTAATGATCCATTGAATTAGCTGACTTGCCCAACAGCAAAAGCTGAAGTTTAGCAGCTTCAGGCTCTGAGCTGCCTCTGTAAGCCTCTAACACCACACATCCAGCTCCGAGCCTGGAACGGCACGGTAATTGGAGGTGCCTGGGGTCCAGTTACTTGAGGGAGTTGTCAGAACCAGGAGATGACCGATGAGGTTGCCAAGGAGATCCTTTTAACCCACAGAAATAATCACACAGAAGAACAGATGAAGTATAAACTCGTGGCCTCCGGTTTTTAGAATGGCACTAGGCTTCTTAAGTATTTGGATGGGTACAGAGTGCGTTGGGAGTGCCCTCCTTGTCTTGCTGGGTGTGAACCAACTCAGTTGGTGTGGACCAACTCAGTTTCTGTGCAGGATTTACTTTGATTTGTGTTTCCTGGGGAGAAGTGTTAATCTGTTACTGTTTTATGGAACTTGCACCTGCAAGCATATGAGGCTGGATCTTGCACTTGGCAAGCTGCCTATGTCCAGGTCTGCACTTTTTCAGGTGTATCCGGCCCCATGGATATCTGTCTGTGAAGCCAGGGCAGAATATGGCTCTGCGATTGGAACATGGGGTTGAGAAGAAACGTTCCAGTACTTTGTATAAAAAGTTCACAATAATTGTTTAACATATAAATTGGTATGCTTGATTTACTAATCTGGGTGTGAAACTTGTTGCAGGTTTTCCTGGCCGTTCCTTTCTCAGTTCAGTTAGGTCAGCCGTTCTGAATACTCGGCTTCGCATGCGCTGCGTGGAGAGTGCCAGCCACCTGCAACCTCCTCGGGGGACAGCAGAGCTTAGCACCAGAGCAGAGTTGTATGCTCGTTGTGTTGTGTGTCTCTCTCCCCCTTCCAGTTTTCAGCCTTGGCTTCCCTTTCAACGATACAGAATAATACATACTAAACCACGCCTTATAAAATATAGTTAAAGTATATACATGTAGTTTCTATTCATTTTGTGAAACTAGAACATGGAAAGATACCTTTCTGACTGTAAAAATCTGAATAATATTTTCGTACACTTAGTATTTCATGTATCTGTTTCATAAATTATTTATTCAGTGTAATGGTACTTTGCCAGAATTTTGTTGGACAGCTCCGTGTAGAATGTTGCCTAAAAAGACCAGGAATGTAAAATTCTGAATTCGAAGTCTTATGAATATTTTCTCTTATGTGGGTGGGGTTTTTGTTTGTTTGTTCTCTTACCGAACCACTCCTCTGTCTACCAAATGTTTAGCAATTAGGGTATAGTAATCTCTTTTTCAAAGACAAGTTGGAGAAACAATAGTATGTTTGCCTTATGATATGCTTTGAAATTGGACTTGTTCGAAAGCACACATGATGAGAGATCCCATAATAGCAATATACTTCATATAAGGCCTGCACAGATTTTACCAGTTCAATATTACTGTACAGAAGATGAATATAATTTTATTTGAATTGGTTACTAGCTTGTGGAAGGAAAATAAGTTACAGTTATTTTACACCTCTTGTTATTGTTAGCAGCATCTACCATCATGGTGTAGTACTGAAAGCCACGTGAATAAAATAAGAATATGAGAATAGCAACACCAGTGTGAAACCCGTGCGCGCAAAAGTCCTTGTGCGTATATGTGTGTATGCACACATTCAAACAGAGGAGTGGGATGGTAGGTTTGAAAGGTTATAGTGCAAGAAAAAAAGGTATAGTGAGTGTATATGTAACTGAGGGGAAGACATTAAGCAAGCTTGTGTTCTGGTTTCAGAGGTCAGTATGGGGTAAGAGCCACTTGAAGTGACAACAGCAGTGCAGGTTGTGAAATCCTTTTTATCGCTGCTGAATTTATGCTTTGAAGAGGGTCTTTCTGGTATGGTGTTTCAAACACAGAGAATTATGGGAGTCTGAAATGAAAGATACGCTTCACTTCCAAGTTAAAAATTGTGTTTCCCAGCAGGCATTTGTTGCGTGGAAGGAAGGGAGAGAAGGTGGCTGAGGTTGCTTTTGCCTGTCACCAGCATGAATCAGTGAGGGGCACAATCCCATGTTATTTATTGTGGCCGTGCCACCTCCTTCTCTCTCCATATAGTTACTTTCTATCTCTGCATCCTGATTTGTTTCTGTTGATATTCGTGTGAAATATTTGGAATGACGTGGGGTTAGAACACCTTTTTTAGATGCAGGCCTTTTGGGATGGTTATCTAGATCCACAGCTACAGACCTGAATGAGAGGCCTGGTTATCAGGGGATTCAAGACACCATTGGGAGCTTTCAGTTGTGGACTGTTTGTGAAAGTCATGCCAGGTATTTAGTTGAGAAGCTTGCATCTAAATTTAGGGGCCTAACTTTAGCCATCCAGATATGCAGATTGTAGAAGATGTTCTCCTGGCAGACTGGGATGCAGAGGTTGAGACATTAGATGCTTTACCTTGAAGATAATTATACCAGAAAAAGTAAGTTTAATTAAGGTGCTTGTGTCCTAGGATAATCTTTTCGTTTTATATTTGTACAGTACGTTAAAGTTCAGGTTGATTGCTAATGTCCCATTTTTCCTATGGGAAGTGGGTTAATGGCTGGGGTTAAGAAGTGACAGATGGAAAATTTGGCCTGGGATACTTTGCGAAGAATAAGAAATTCCTAGATGAGTTAATGTTTCGTTATCCAGATTTTGTTTGTGAAACTCCTTGCTTTTCTCTCCTTCCCTTTCACAATGGCCATAGAAATACAGCATTCCACAGACCTAAGTTTTAAATAGTGCTCAGCTCCTCCTCTCTTAGGAGTCTTGTTCTGTTTCCCTTGTGTATTAACTGTGTTCTATTAGTGATGAGGGGCTCATTTTAAACACGGTTTTCATATTGCGGAGTTGTTAAATACATGGACAGAAACCCTCAGCCATTTTCCTTGGGTCTTGTTAGGCCTGATAAACACATTTTGAGAGCAGCCATGAAATGTTTTTCCTCACTCTTCCTCCTGTTGCTCATAACTCAAGATTGTCCAGAAGTGGGAAGAACTGTGTATTTGTCTGGTCCACAGGCAGAACAAAACCACTTCCTCAGTTTTCTAATAAGTATCTTATCTGGAGAATGCACATATTTCTATTTCAGTGCTGCCTCACTGGTACTATGGAGGCCATATAGCAAGGGGTTGATAAAAAGGGAACTGACTTCAGAAATTATGTGCTAGCACAGTGTTCCCATTCTGCTTTGCGAAAGATAAAGATCTGTTTGGAGCTGACCAGGAAAAGGCTGGTAAATATTTTAATTATGAGGCTGGCTTCTCTCGTTGGACTCTGGAAGGTGCTTAATATACTTACTTTAAATATTCTTCTTACAGATGCCAGTGACTGTACTGGGAGGCTAGCTGACTAGCTAAGATGCAATGTATAATTTTTAGGTGCATAAAGTTAGATGTTACATCTTTTTTGTCTGTGAACAGTTGGCATGTCAGTTGGAAATTTCTTGCTTGGATAAATGTCATTTGTTAAACCATGTAACTCCTCAAGATTATGTATATAAACTTTGTTGGTGGATAGTCAGTGATAATCAAATGATAAAAATATGACAAGATTTTTTTTCTTCTTTTGATCCTTCTCCACTGTTGTCTTTTAGTCAGTAGTACATTTGGATAGTTGTGTCAGAGAAGACTTGGATTGCAGGCTAATGTAATTTGCTTTTCCTGTCCAAAAACCATCTGCAAGTTAATTTTATATGTTCTGAGATGTTCTTCATGTTGTTTCAGGCTCAGCCGGAATGTAACCACAGTTGTATTGACTGAGTTAATGTTGTTTCCTTTCAGTGGATTTGATGGAAATAAAGGAAATTCGCCCGGGAAAGAACTCAAAAGACTTTGAGCGTGGCAAAGCAAAGCAAAAAGAACAACACTGCTTTACTATTTTTTATGGTACCCAGTTTGTCCTCAACACCTTAAGTTTAGCAGGTACTTCCTTTTTTTCTTTATTTCTTCTTTAAACCTAACTACTGAACTCTGGAATCAAGTACGTTGATGGAAAAGTAGTGCAAAGCATACTGTTTTGACTTCTGCAGTTCAACAGCGCACCAGATATTTAAAAGCTGAGAGAGACCTTTTACTAAGCCAGCCCTTAATATGTATGAACTGCTGCATTTTGAATGTTTTGCTTTCAAATAGTGTTTTATATGATTTTTCCCCCCTTGTATTGTCTAAAAAGTTGTGTAACTTTGTGTAGTACGTGATTCAGTTGTTGCAGTCAGTTTTATGCTCTGCAGATCAACACCGCTGCATGTTTAAAGAAGGTAAATGCATGTCACTCACTACAAGACAGCTGCTATTCAAGCAGCAGTAAGTAGTGTAGTCTCTTAGTATACCTTTTCGCAATTCATTGCTTCCTGAGAAGGAACCTCTTTAACAGAAATATTAGAAAGAGTGCATAGTCCAATTCATGCAGTTATGCAAGCTTTTGCTGGTTAAATATCTCATGTAAGGCTTTCAACACTGAAGAGCAGAGGTGAAATATTTTCTTCTTTAAAATCACTAGAGGATTTGCTTGTCCTCTCCGCAGCCAGAATTTTGGCCTGGCATTTCAGTCTGGTCAAAATGATTCTGGAAATGATAGCTATAAAGAGTTAGACTACAGCTATATCACAGAAACTTTCCTATCACTTAGGAGCAATTGCAGAATAAATTGGAAAATTAAACTCTGGTTCTGCTTGTGTATGTGTGTCACCTGATAATATTAAACATCTAAAGGAGAACAAGGGACTGCGAACGACATCGAAGGGTTGTAAGTTGAAAATAGATACATATGAAACGGAGGAAAATATATGCTATTTCTGTGGAAAGATTTGAGACACTTTTTATTTCAGGTGAGATTGTCCAGGGCTGCAAAAACAACAATTTTGAAATGAAAGGGAATGTAAGCTCTTATACTGCAGGCTGAATGCAGTTTCTAACTAGGGAAGTTTACAGAGAGGTTTCTCCTTTAAAAGTTCTTGATGGGTCCCTGGTTGAGAGTCACACAGACCACTTATGTGGAATGGCGATTCGCCCTGTCCTGTGCAGGAACACACTTGTCCATTTCATAAACATCAAATTCACTGCAAAATCTTAATGGGAGAAGTTAGGAGTGCTTTGTAAGCCTTCTAGCACTAACAGTAGACTTTTTTTTAAGTAGAAATGATGTGCTGCTTATAGCAAATGTTTCATCAGTATGTGAGGATTAATTGCCTATAGATTGCAGCACTAGAAGCCTGTTTCTGCAGTCTGATGCACTGGAAGTTAAAGACTGCTTGTGACAGTATAATCCCGTGTAATAGATTCTTAATTTCAGATCAGGTTTTACCCTTGTTGGATGAAGTCTGTGAAAATTTTGAGTAAACAGCTGTGCTTTAAATGTAACTGTGCCAGGTACTTTAGACTGGTTTCCTCTGCCCTCCCCCATTGCCCCAGGCAATTCTGAAAAACAGGTCTCTGCCAATACTCTGAAAACACTTGGTACCAGGAGGTGTGTTGCCATAATGCTGAACTGCAGAACAGCACGACTGATACAATTTTCAATTAAGGGGGAAATCCTTTTCCTTGTTAAAGCACTTCGTCATGGTTTCTTAAAACAATACAAAGCAATTGTTACTTAGAAGGGAATGGTAGCTTTCATAAAGGGCTGAATGGCCTTGGGAAAAGAATTGGTTTGGCACTGGTGGCGGGTGTTCTTTCCGAAAACGTAACTAATTGAAAAACGTTTCCATGGGGTTTTGAGGCTAGCTTCTAGCTTCATCCTTGGGGGAATATAGCATTGTTTTAAAGTGTATTTACATAAAACATAACCTTTATCTTTTGAGAGACTGTTTTGCTTTGAAGACAGTTAAAGAATTTGCCCAGATTAGAGCTCCTGTGTGAAAATAATTTTTCAGAACTAGTTTAGTTGAAGAATGCCTTCATGCGTTTCAGAACAGCACGCTAAAGAAATGGACTTTGCCCAACTGGAAGCTGTAAAGACAGCAGCTTATCCAAGGCTAAAAAGACCTGTTTTCAGCTTTAGCCAGTATTCTCCAGAGAAGCCAGTATTCTCCAGTGCATCATCTTGCTGGTGTTGAGCTGAAGCATTACCAAATGTGATCATGATAAATTATGCAGAAGACTCTTTTGATCTGGGAAATGTAAAGACAAACTAAATTTAAAACAAAACAAGACAGTCATAAACCAGTTTAGAGTTCAGGTACAGCTTCCTTCCAACCTGCAATGTTACAGCTGGGTAGGCAGTTTTAGACCTTTCTAAACTAACTGTATATTAGAATATGTTATAAACCAGTTACATTAGTTTCATACCTTGCTCCCTTCTGTTCCTCTCGCCTAAATCTAGTCTGGGACAATGTGTGATTGGAGGGATGATTATGATAGACAGGAGCTGGTAAATGTCCATCAGAAGCCGGTGCTTTAAATTTTTCTTGTACGTTGCTTGGAATATTATGGACTGAGATTAGAATACAACATACTGAGTTCTCTTGTCTGCGTGCTTCTGGTTGCTGTAGGTCTAGGTCTCTGGGCTTTGCCACTTTGGAGACAAAAGATAAGGAAAAAAAAATTTAATTGTGTTATTACAAGAACTTAGCAACAGTTCCTTAGTCTTTCTGCTGTAATATTGAAACTCACCTACTCTGATAAGCAAAGTTTTAAAAGGAGGTAGTTTTTTGACATTAACTCTCCCAACCCCAAAGTTACAATGTTTATTGTTAATTCCAGATTGGCAGCATGAAGCCTGTGCAATGATATTTATCAAAGAGAAAGGTTAACCTGCAGCTCTGTATGCTAGGGTTTATCTAAACACAGCAAATTATGTCTTGGTTTTGCATTGATGTTTCTTACAGCCTACTTTCCCCCTTCCCTCCCCCCCAGCCGATTCTAAAGATGATGCTGATAAATGGCTATGTGGCTTGAATATCTTGTATCAAGAGGTCATGAGTGCTCCCACACCTGCAATCACAGAGAGGTATGTGGATATTCTTTCACTTTGTGAGACCTGATGTTTCTTTGGAATTGAAAGTGGAAAACCTAAAGCAATTTTTAAGATGCAAGAAGTGGTGCCTGCCAGTTACGTTAAAAACAACTGCTCTCCAGTTAGTGTATGATACAGAAAGCTCATGCAGAAATTCACCTTGTCCATTTTGCTCTGTACCTGTTGTGGAACTGCACTCTTTTATACCACTGTGAACTTAACTATTTGCCTAGTTCTTTGCACCCAAAAAGTGTATCTCTAATGAGATCACAAGAGTATCTGGTCCAAGTGTATGTTGACTTCTTGGAAAATTTGTATGTCTAATGCTATCGCAATAGGCTTGTGCTAGTAGAAGTTCATGTTGGAGCTCTTGCATCACTATAATTCCCAGATGCACTTTTGCAGTTCTCCGTTGTGTTGGCACTGTTGTGTCATATGGCAATGTGGTCAGTTGACTCCGAGAGCTAGGCTGAAAATGAACATTTTTGAGGATTGGTTTTCAGCAGCCAGCCCATACAATGGTGAAAATGCAAGCTTAGTGCTTCAGAGGATGTTGCACTCAAAACTACTCATGCCCAGAATTCCAATTTTGCAGAAGACTTTTAAGACAGTCTCTATACTTGATCGTTTATCACTGTTGACATTTTTGCTTGTGGTAAGTCACGGCTGTTACCTGCTGCAAGGATATACCGTGTCCCTTCTTGCTAACTGTCCAAATTGCAGCTTTGATACTGGTTTTGTCTTTACTTACTCCCAGTTCCAGTTGGGGAAAAAATATTCTTCACTTTCTGCCCTTATCTGTTATTTAATATCGCAGCACAAAGTGCTGCTTCCAAAGGTGGATGCGTTTGTGCAGAGGACAAAGTATTTCGCTTGGAGACAGAATATAAGCTTGTTAACGGCATGCTGTGATCATCATTTAGACCAAAATTGTGTGTGTTTAGATGTTTACCTTTAATACTGCTAATATTAGTTTGCTGTGCATCTAGAATGACATGCATTCCAATTATGATTTTTCTTAAAAATTCTCTATTTCCTACCCACCCTCCCCCAATTTTTAATTTTATACATCTAACAGACCTTTGAGCCAGCAGCCTCAGCTGACATAAATCACTGACTTGATGGAGTTATTCTGGTTTACGTTAGCTGAAGTTTTGGCCCATTCTATCCACTTTTACATTTTTACAGTTTCTGGCTGTTCGTTCTTTTCTGCCCTGCCTTTCCTCTTCCTGTGTTGTGTGGCTTGAAAAAGCAGTACTAAGCAGCAGAAAAATATTTATTTGTAAGTAGTGTTATAAAACTGGCTGAATGCTTTGATGTTGCAACTGGAAATGTTTTTGCTGTATTAAAGGCATATATTTTTTAATTTTTAAATATTTCTGTTGAATTTCATCTCTGGATTTTGATATTCCATTGGCTGTGTTTTCTTTTTAATTCTTGGATTAAATCTTTTTTTCCTTTTTCCCTAAGCTGGCTGAGAAAGCAGATCTATTCTGTTGATCAAACTAGAAGAAATAGGTAAGAAGTCTCCCTCTTCATGTTCAGTTTGTTTTTAGTGAACTTCCCTTGCAGACTGTAATGTGGAATGAAAAGAAAAGAATACTACTTTGGCCAAGATGGGAAATACGAGAGACCCCTGAAAATTGTGTTTGCTGTTGCTTTGACAACTTGTTTGTTGCCTCTTGATAAACACATGAAGTGCATAATGCTCACTCATGTTCCTATGTGATATAATGAGGTAGGAAATGGTGAAAAACAAACCATTTGCTTTTTCGTCTAAAATAACCCTGCCTGTAAAGGGGTTTGTCTTCTCCCACTCTTACCATAGTGGTTCAGCTCAGCTGTGCAGCTACGTTAGGTTGCTTGCTTTACAGAACTCTTTGCCCTTTCATAGTCAAGTCGGAGTGTGGACTGTTACTTGCAGTTAGTCTTCTTGTGCAGCTATGCCACCACGTCTTCCGTTGTTTCTGAAGCATTTTTGTATTAGAGTGACTGCAGTCTAACATAGACAAATCCAGACCAGCTTTTAAAAGCTTGTTTGTGCGTATTCAAGCTGCCGAAGCAGAGTTGGGCTGCTAAAGGTCCAGGGTAAAATGTTAGATTGATTAGCCTTCCCTGGTCTCAGTCCTGATGGGGCTAGAACATTACTAATAGGTGAGGTACCGAGTTTGAAACTAGTCACGGCAGCTGCTCCAGATATATTCAGTTACAGGGTTGTCCCAGCAGTAACATGAGTTCTTTCCTGCAGGGGACCAGAGCTCTGAGAAGAGGAGGACAGAATATATAGAGGGAGAGGAGATAACAGAGATACCTGAGGATATTACTGGAGAGAAAGAGGGCTATTGGTATGACAGGGTAGTACAGTGTGAGAGATTTATTGTAGCAGTGGGAAACAGAAGATCTGTCTTGAGGACCGAAATAGGAGGAAGCCATGTTAATGGTTTGAAATAAGGGCAAAACCATTTTCTGAGGTCTTGCTTTGATAAATGTAATTTTGTGCAATTGGCCTGGCTGTGTGGCTTTGTCTCTTTGACATTTTTTGTATTCTGAGAGACCAAAGCCAAGGAATCACCTATGGACTGCTGCTTCTCATGTGAAGAAGCCCCACGATGTTGTAGCTCCCCATGTGCTGTGTAGGTTCGTATGGTTGAGTTTCAGTATTTGATTTCAGGTCTGTGTATGAAGTGCTTTTGTAGCTTTTGCACAGCACAGGAGATTTTTAATGAATTCAGCGGCACACTTCTCATTAGAGTTGCCAGAAGCTGTGGGACACTGAGAAGAATGTTAACTCCTCCTCCACCATGTATATATTACCATACCACAATTTTGCCCTCTTTCTGTAACATTCTGTTCTTCTAAGGTGTACTTCAGTGGAGAGAAGAACATGCATTTCCACTCATTTCAGCCTTTTCCTAAAAGCAAAATAAGGCATGGTGTTTCATTGTGTGAATGAGACCATGTTAGGGCAGGAAATAACACCATTCTGCAAACAAGCTGTGGTGTTGTGCAGCTGGCTTCAGCATGAACTGGGACGACTTCAGGAATAGCGTTCCCAGAGCCGGCCAGAGTGGGGAAGGGCAAAGTATCCTCTGCCTTTAACACCTCCTAATGTGTTTTGAGAAGCTAGTCCTGCAATGGGAGTGGGGCATCATGAAGCGAAAACAACTGTTAGGGTAGAGAAGCTGTATCTGACAGTGTATGTCTGTTGAGGAGGTTTCTTTTGATGCTTCACTACAAGGCTGTCTGCTCAGGATCAAGGGGACTCGCACTGCGGAGATGGCAGTTTTTCATTTTCTTGCTAGATGATTCACACCTTTAGAAAATTTCAGGAAAGGAGTTTGAACTGAGTTTCATTGTGTTTAGTGTTGCAGTTTCTAGGGAGGTTAATTATAAAGGTTAGGCTTCCAGGCTAGTCCTGTTTAACTGGGCGAGTTTTTGCTAGTGGTAATGGTGTCCCAGCTCTTTGTTTTAGCTTGTGCTTGTCTGACCAGAGGAAATTGCTTGTACTCAGTGTTTAGGGTACAAATGAAGTGCTCGTTTTTGCTCCCAAAAGAAGTGTTTTTCCAGAGGTCTGGCGACAAGGCGGAAAGCCAGGAATTTCCTGAGTTCTAATCTGGCTCTGGCATGGATTTTGGCTAAGTTACTTCTTGCTTTGCCTCTTTCCCTCTCTACACAATGGGGATGAGAATATCTCACAGAGCAGCTGCTTGCATGGACAGTTTGTAGAATAAAAGCATGACTTTGGTTTAGGTGCTAATTGCTGCTTTATTTATTTATTTTTTTTCTTTCAAGTGACTCTGTTCTGACCCTGTGTTTGCAGAGAGTTAATGGCTTATGAATTCACTGTAGGTCAAGGCAGAGCTCCTTAACCTCATTTTCTTGGGTACTGCTGGTGTTGCATTAATGTTCTGTGGGCATTGGCAGTAGCAGCCATTGATGCTGTGCCTCTGTTCCTTTGTATTTTCCTTGTTTCTCTTTTCTGTCATGTATCTTTACTCCCCTCATGTCCTTCACATGTCCCACTTTCACGCGATGTCTTTCTCACTGAGAGCCCACAGCAGAACATACCCGGACTCTGAGAATCTCTGTCCAGAACATGAGGCCTCATTTCTGTTCTTTCCTATGCCAGAGACAAGTTGTATAGTAGGCCACTGAAACAGAGCTATTCAAGATGACCGAGTTGGTGTACCAGCTTGGTGCTGCTGAATGGTCAAGGTCTACCTCTTTCCTTTTTCATCCACTATCTTTACTTGCTTCTAATCAGGCAGTCCCGCCACTTCCCTTTTTCTGGCAGGGATGCTGATCTGAACATGAGGTGGGCTCATTGGTATTCATTCAGCTCATGAAGCCAATGGAAAACTTTTCTCTCTCTTTTCTCTTTTGTTCAGATAGTTTTCTGCTGGATTAGCAGGTTGAATCAGCTTAGTAAAGGGTCTGTCGAGCATCAGAGCTGGCGTATGGAAACAGATGGGACAAGGGCAACAGGGGAAAGGAGTGGGGCACAAAGAGTATAGGGGAATGGAGTTGCTTTTTATAGCAGCAGTTTGCTATTAGATTGTTTCAGCTGTAGTGCCTCATCAAACCAATAACTCATTTAAAGTATTTAGGCACCTAGCTCCTTTAGAAATTAACCCTCTCTCTATTCATAGAGAGTTATAATAACACTCCTCTACCACCCATTTATATCTTGAGGATAAGTGCACTAAGGATTGAGAGCTGCTCTGGGGTTGCAATGAAGGAGGCTATAAAAGTAGCATCTAAGAGACTGGAAATAAAATCTGAGGTTGATGAGAGAACAGGAAAATGTGAAGGAGATTGCATTTTTCAAAATGAGCTATATTCACAGTTATGAAATGGACTATTTTTGTTTCTAATATAAACCTTTGTACCAACAAAAGTATGTTTTATGTATACAGCATACACAATTAGACTTTGTACAGTGCGGCCAGAAGGCATTGCAGAAATTTAGCTTTGTGTTTAAGAATTGCCTAAATACCTGATGTATGTAAGCACTGTGTTGCTTAAAGTCTGAAATATATGTCTGTTTGAAAGGTCCCACTGTCATTTTGAAAACTGGTTTTTTTGAAGTCAATACTGTTCTGCTGATACTGTTGTATCAATGGATATTCTGAAACTATGAAAAGGTTCAGAAGGTCTAGGTAAACAGATCTTGAAGGTAGTCCTCTTTGGGGAGACTTGGTTGTGTAAGGAGGATGAGGTCATGTTCAGGTATTGCAGAAGCAGTTTCTTGCTGCTGATAATCAACTTTACCATCCAAGTGTGTAACAGCTGGAGTTAAAGATTATAAAGGTGTAGAAAACTTGAGCTTTTAATTTTCTGTTTCATCTCATCTTCTTTATATATTGTTTGTATAATGTTTATCTCTGTCTAGATTACTGTTGCAGTGGGATTGAAGCAATGGAAGAAAGGCTGCAATTCATCTGACCACATCTAAACACCTACATTTGAGCTGATTAATAGTTAATGGAGAGAAATGAGTGTCTCTGCAGCACGATTCATTTCATCCAAATACATACGGCCAAAATAGGTGGCCCCTGTTTCTCCCCGCTGATTAGAAAAAACATCTGGCTTGCTTAGATGTAGATGTTATGTTTATAGAGGTTTACGGTTATGTGAGATGAATCCTACCAAAAATGTTTCAATAGTCACTTTTTTGTGTTGATAGAAAATATATTAGTAGCTGACTGGATGCAATAGAACTGTTGTTTTTTTTCCTCTCTTGTTTTTCAGTATCAGTCTTAGAGAGCTGAAAACTATCCTTCCCCAAGTAAATTTCAAAGTGAGCAGCATGAAGTTCTTGAAGGATAAATTTGCGGTAATTACCTGTTAACTTACATCTGTTTGGTATTATCTTGTAGGTGTTGCTATTTCTTTTCAATGTATTGTCTGTATTTTTGTTTCAGTACAGTTAAATGTACTGTAAACTATACCACTTAATTTAAAAATTTGGCTTTGCATATACCTGTGACTTTAAGAAAATATAGACTTAAATGTTCCAACTTTTCATTCTGATGTTCCCTAAAACCAAAATTGGGTTTGGATCTGTGCTGCTGCTAGCTGTGCAGATGCATAGGAAATTGTTCAAGATAAGAATTATTAAATAAGAATAAGAATTCTTTTGTAATAAGATCAAACTAATAACTTTCCCCTCCCATCTATGGTAATATTCTGAAGGTCTTTTCCATTCCTACAGGAATTGTAAAGATCCCCACCTTTTCCTACTTTCCAGCTCTCCACCCTTAAAGCATACATTCTTGCTTTTGTTGCTCCAGCTAACAATGACTGACTGAGACACTACTTTACTCTCAGTTACTTAGTGGAAATGGAGTCAGGATGTAAAAAGTAAGGCCAGAGATGTGGGCTAGGAGCAGTATGTTACAAACTAAGAATCTGTTCAACTGCCCATATTCCTGAAAAATAAAGTAGAGCAAAATGTGTAAGGGGATTGCACTTGGAATAGGAGTAACTTGTTGGGTATACAAATGCAATATAGGGAATTTTAAACTCACTGGGTGCTACTTTCTATCACAGGAAATAGGTGCTCACAAGGAAGAACTTAGTTTTGAACAATTTCATTTGTTCTACAAGAAAATCATGTTTGAACAACAGAAATCGGTAAGCTTTTTCATAAGTGGTCATCATACCTTTAAACTGCTTGGTCAGAATAAAGAGTGAATGCTGATTTTTTGTGTGTGTATGTTTGGTTTTTTTCCCCATTCTTGTAACATAAAAAGGGTTTTTCTCATGTTACTGTACTTGATATATAGGTAACAGTTACCATTAGTCTTTAGGAAGATAAGTCCTTTATGTTGCTTCTCCTGTGTTGGTAGTAGAAAGATGCACAAATGAAATGGAGTTTCTGGGAAGAGCTTTTCTTGTGAGTTTGTTCAGTATATAGTGTCTTTACATCAGGTCTGGTTGTTTTGTTTACTGATAGAAGCAATGTTTTTCCATACTTGCATTAGCCTTGTATTGCAAAGAACATTCTGTAAATCATGCTGGGATGTATCTTGACCATCAAATAACAGCTACCGCTGTCATTGTGTCCTGTGCTTAGAGATAAACAGTGATGAGTCTGCAGCATGACGTGTTTTAGGGAGTCCTTGGGAGCACATAAATGCAGTAGAATTACATTTCACTAATTTATATGGGCAACTGCCTGACTACTGTTCTCCATGTGTTTGTTGCATAGATTCATGAAGTTGGTGGCACCTGCATATATTTAGTGATCCTGAAAATTTGGCAGCCTTTATAACTGTGTGAAAACACCTAATTTGGACTTACTTGCATAAATGTCTTGATTGATGACATTTGTGTGTTGTTGATTGGACTTGCAGTTGTTAAAATAGAAGCTTCTATAATGAAAGTCAGTACTGTTTCTTTTGGCAATAGTGCTTTCTTGTGCAGGTTAAAAGTGATCATGAAATTATTGTGAGGTAGTAAAGAATCTCCATTTCCATCTGGGTTTTATTTTTGCTCGTGAAAATCTAGTTAATTAGCCTGAGCAAAAAGTTACCTAAGAGTAAAACGCAGAATAAGGAGGCTATCTGACTTCCTTAAACCATTGTTATCACCCCTTGTGGATCATTTCAAGGAAACTCCTCGGTTTGCTCAACAACTGCTTATGGGTTGGTTGATAAGTTTCCTGCGACCTGTAATGATGCTGATCCAAGCTGGAAGCACTTTAGGTTTTACACTCAAATGAATAAATATGATGGAAGATAAGTACTTCCAGTTTTTCTGGGGTATCAAGCAATAAAAGCTCCCCAGAAACTTGACTGATTGTGTGTATAAGGTGCCTTATCAATGGCAAGTTTCTTGCCTGAGAATTGCGTGTTTTCACATTGAAAGGCCTGAAGTGCAATTGCCAGCCTTTATAGTATGTTTTTTATTATCCATTTAACTCAAATTGTATGTTGCCAACTTGCATGCAGCTTCAATAAAGTAGCAATTCATATTTGGTCCCCTTCCCAAAGCAATGGTTATTATTAGATGGAGAATTGCATGTTCTTTTATTATTCATCTCCCCCCTTTTTGTTTTTTTTTTTGTTTTTTGTTTTAAGATTCTTGATGAATTCAAAAAGGATTCCTCTGTGTTCATTCTTGGGTGAGACTCTTCATTTGTATTATTTTTCACATGTATTTATGGTTGCAGTGCTGCAGAATTTTGTAGTCTACTTACAGATCCCCAATTTTTTTTCTAATTACATCACTGTGTTTTGTATTGATGCTTTAGTAAGTGGAAAGAAAATGATACATCTTGTTGCATTCAGAAAGGTGAATTTATCATAGAGACAAGTTTTGTATATCATTTGATATATGTTTTTTACCTCCTAACTACATGAATGGCATGGATGTCAACAAGCAAATTTGCCTGCCTTTTGATTTTACTAAGAGCTGAGCAGAACTATTAGAGAACAGAATTTGATGGAGAAATTTTATCTTCAATCTGGAGAGTGATGTGGCGCACAGGCTTTGACTGGATACAAGCACAATGCTGACCTAAACAGTTTCTGCAATTTTTACTTGGTGGACTTGAGAATTAAGATGTATACAGCATGAAAAAGGAGGTCACAGGCATTGGTAATATTTTGACCATGAATTAAACCGGTTTATCTTAGCTTTGAATATTATACTAACAGATTTAGGGAGTTGCTTAAAAAAATTTGTCGTGAATGTGCAACATTATTTCTTTAGTCTTTGGTCATCTCACATCATAAATGTGAATTAAACTTGATGAGGCTGCTTAAACCCATAGATTTACCGAAGATGGGTGGGTTCTAAATATCTTATTAGTACCAGATGATGCAGCATTTGTGTCCTACATAAGAGGATGCAGCTGTGCTCCTTTCAGTGTGGCTGTATCTTGCCTCCTTTTTTAGGTTTTGATTTATCACTGTAGATCATCTGAATAATACATGGAAGGAGTTACTTGTGGAAGAGTGGCTCTGCCATAATGTAACATAACAGTATATCTATATGCCTTAACTAAAGTTAACAACACCCTTGTAAAGTGAATGCTGCTCTTTTTCTACAAAGCAGGAAACAGAGATTTGGTAGTTTTTCCACTGAATCACTATCAAAAATGGATCATGGATTGAGGAGGCCTTATTTGAAGGCTCAAAATACAGTGACTACATAATTCAATATTACAGCTTTAATCTAAATTCCATTGAAGTTATAAAAGGTTTTAGTGGTAGCAACAGGATTATACTGTAAATCCAAGATACAAACCCCTGTCACTTTCTGCTGTAACATTTGATGACACATGCTCTGTTATTTCTTTAGCTTCACTATATTTTGTTCTTTTCTCTTTTCTTCTTTTTTTCTTTTCTTTTTCTTAAAGAAACACTGACCGTCCAGATGCTTCAGCAGTTCATCTCCATGACTTTCAGAGATTCCTGCTACATGAGCAGCAGGTGAGAAGGTTATAGGTATTTTGAACTCTTGAGGTTGTCACACAGAATTATATACTTAAAGGAAATGTAGTGTGTCACAGAATATGACTGATGTCAGCTGCAACAGTAGGTCTTGGAAAGATTTTTTCTTATTCATTGACATTTAAGGTCACAGGAATTATTATTTTTCATCCATATAAAGACTCTGAAGGTGCATCAGAGGAAGAGGAGGACACTGTAAATAAGGTTTTAACAGGTCTCTATTTAGTCATGTGGATAAATAGACAAGTTGAAAATAAACACTGCCTATTTGTCAAAGATGATATCGTGGCCTAGTTACAGCTGTCACCGCAGATACAGCTAGGGTAATACCTTGGCCATGGCCCTGTTTTAGCAGCTCTTATGTAAAAAAAAACTGAGCTGACTGCTGCGATTTGAGTCAAAAGGAATTTTCTCTTAAATGGGGACAGTTCAGTACTCCATACCAGCAAGCAGATAAGGATTGAGCTAGGGGTTGCAACTGTCTTCACTGTTGTATATAATCTTATTTAGTAGAGACACCATGGAAAAAGATCATTATTTGCTATATAGGCCAGTCTCTAAGGGTAGACATTCACAATAGTATATAGTGGAAATTCACAATAGAATATAGTGGAATGGTTCTGAGATTGCTCATTGAATTTATCTGTGTTCCAATTCTTTACTTCCTATGCATTTTAGATTTGTGATATTGGCTAGGCACCGCAAAACTCCAGGTTTGAAAATAACTGTCAAAAACTCAGATCAACATTTCCTGTATGAACTTGATACTTTCTTTTTCTCCCTATTACACTGTGTTAAAATGATTTTCAGGTTGCACTCAGAAGGGAGGAGAGACTAGTTGAGCCTTATCCTTCAGAAGCCATCTTTTTACTGTGTGCGTGCCTATATTTACAGATCTAGTGTGTGTCTTGTGGGCCTCCAACCTATACAGAGGTACTTGCATGAAGAACTTCTTTTTCCCCCCTTAAACGTCACATAGGAAACGAAAATGTGTGGGTGTAGTAAAACATACTGGCAGTTAAATGGCCAGATAAGAGAGTTTTAATGAATCACATGTGTAGGTCTCTCTCTTCTCCATTTAATTTTATATAGCGTATCACAACATATAAAGCTTTTTACTTCTTTATTATTTTTAGGAGTCTTGGGCACAAGATCTCAGTAAAGTCCGAGAACGAATGACAAAGTTTATTGATGACACTATGAGAGAAACTGCTGAACCCTTCCTCTTTGTTGATGAGGTGAGATAATGATACTTTCTAATAGTTCCTCATGGGCATTTTTCTTTCATTGCTAGTTCCGAGTTTGTTAATTGGATGGCAGCTTCTTTAGGCTGCTGTTGCTACGTTGTTGGATTTCTTTTGGCCTTGTATGGTCAAAAGCATTTAAATTTGGTCTCTCTTTGTACTTTAGTTTCTCACTTACCTTTTCGCAAAAGAGAACAGTATTTGGGATGAGAAATATGAATCAATAGATGCGCAAGACATGAATAATCCTTTGTCCCACTACTGGATTTCTTCCTCTCATAACACGTAAGTTACCAGAAGTCTCATTATCTGTCTGTGTTCAGACGCCTGATTTCCCCTCAGTATGATGAAGCTTGGGTATGTTTCAGAGCTTGTGATTTATTCTCCAGAAATCTGTCAGAGTTGGCTGAGCCTTAGACTGAGCCTTTAATGTTTTATAAGTAGGTCCATCTTAAAATGTGGTAACATCTGGTTCAGCAAAATCCCTTTCTTTCATAGCAAGTAAAACGAAACAAAACAAAACAAACCATACAAAGTCTTTGTAACAGGAAGAAAAATGACCCCCAATGAGTGAGTGGAAATTGTTTAAATTGACTACTTGTCTTCTTTTACAATTTCCTTTTGCTCTTTAGATACCTGACAGGTGACCAGCTTCGAAGTGAATCCTCCGCAGAAGCTTATATCAGGTGCCTGAGAATGGGATGTCGATGTATTGAGTGTGAGTAATGAGCTCGTGGAATGGTTTGTAACATACTCCCCATATAGGCAGTTTCCCCTGTTTAAGATAGAAAAAAGAAATGAAATCAAGAACTGGTTTGTTTTTTGAAAGTTGAAGTTACTCATCTCAGAAATGCTGATTCCTTAAATCATTGTTCTTATGCCCTGCTATTACCCTGTCCACTTGCTGTGCTTCTTGTTTCCTTGGAATTTCCAGAAGATCTTTCTAAATCTTTTCTCCATCATATATCGGTAATTCAATCACTGATTTACTGTATGAGAATATAAGATTCAAACTCCTGTTACGTGTGCGGTATATATAGAGAGAGGTATAAGGCGAAGCTTAGTTACCTTCGTTCTTCATACAGACAAGACTCAGTCTTTGAGTTTCTTGTAATTTTGTGCTATTTGTCATCCCATTTAACTCGCTTGTAAATCAGTTGCTGTTTTTGTGTGTTTGTTTTCCACTAATTGTGTATGCTTCTTCATCGCTGTGCTTGTGTATCTTATTTCAAAGTTACAGGGTTTGACTCGATTTTCATGTTACTTCACCAGTTACTTTGTAAAACTAGTTGCTACTGGCTGATCAACTTTTGTCAAAGTTAACAAGAGCCCTGTTCAATTTGGTTAATGCAAAATGTATCTCAAAATAGTGTTTCCGGATTATAATCAATAAAGTAGATAAGCTGCCAATATCACTTGTCGGAGTTTACTTACCACTTGGACCATTAATGTAAGCTAATGAACTGATAGTTTAGCTGCCTGAATTCCTTACTTCAAGATTCCCTAATGGGAATGTTTTTGGGAAATTTTATATTATATTTTATTTGTATTGCTCTTACTTAAACTATTCCAGTAGAAAGAATACAATATACATTTAATTCTTCAGAGTGTTACATACAATAAGTCATAAGCTTTTAAGTTCTATTAAAATATTCTATTAGGTGGCTTTATATCCCTCACAGAGGAGATTAAATTCACTTAAGTAACTGCTTGGTCTCTTCCTTTTTCCTCTGCTTGTCTTTCCTAGTGGATTGCTGGGATGGTCCAGACGGGAAACCAATCATTTATCATGGATGGACACGGACAACAAAAATAAAATTTGATGATGTGGTACAGGCAATCAAAGATCATGCCTTTGTTGCATCTGAGTAGGTTTTGGTTTTTCCTTCCTTAAGCCTGATTTTCAATGGTTAGAGCCTTCCTGAACTTTTTTTTCCTCGTTAGTTTAGGGGAAAAAAGAATTAGGGGGGATGAATGATATCCTAGCCTTTTTCACTAGTGTCCAGATGTGGTTCTTTAATAGATTCAATTCTGAGGAAGAGTCCCATTACATAACAATTTGCTGCTGAGATAGATAGTGAATACCCTAAAGGCATTCCTGTTTCCTTTCTTGGATATTCATCTGTTAAACTGAAATGTGCAACTTCAAATTCTGAATAGTATGACTTAAAAAAAAAAACAAAAACCAACCTATAAATGACAAGCAAAATATCTATGAGATAGTGTTCACATTGTAGGGGAGGCCTTACCTGAGAAGAGGTAGAATTCACGCCATGCCTCCTGAACTGGTTATATGGGTTTAAATCTGGCTCTGCTCTGCTCTTCTAGGCCTTGTGCTGAGATCCCCTTAACATGAAAAGTAATACCCATCAATTGGGAAGGAAATAAGGCTGTCAGACTCCTCTTCCCCCTGCTCCCCACTTCTCCTGTTTACCAGCTGCACATAGAGGAGAAGTGTTCTTTTCTCATGTGGGACAGTATCTGACAGTTTCAGTATGATGAACACACTGTGATGCTTTCCCTACGTGCATTAAGGAATGGGCTACCCAGGAGGGATATAGAAATATTTCCTGGACGTACAGGGGCAGAAGTAGGAAAACCAAAGCTTATCTGAAGGTGAAGTTGCTGAGGGATGTGAACAACATGAAAGACTTCTACAGATACATTTGCACCACAAGGAAGACTAAGAAAAATGTGGGCCTGCTGCTGAATTGGACAGGGGGCATAGTGACTGGAGAAGGCTGAGGTACTCAATGCCTTCTTTGCCTCAGTTTCATGATCCGGGTCTGGAGGACATCATAGCCAAGGAGAGGCTGACAACTAGGGTTTGTTCAGCTTGGAGAAGAGTTTAATAAGGGAGTCCGGTTGCTGTATTTCACTACCTAATGGATGGTTAGAGTAAATATGGAGCCAAAATCTTACCTAAGGTGCCTAAGGGAGGCAACAGACACAAGTTGAAGCAAGGGAAACTTTGAGAAGAGAAACAGATTTTCATGTTGCAGTGGTCAAGCTCTGGAACTGTGCCCAAAGAGCACGTGGAATCTCTGTCCTTGGAGATATTCATAACTTGGCTGGACAAAGGTCTGATCCAACTGTGAAATTGGCTCTTCTCAGGGCAGGGGATTAGACTAGATGCCCTCCAGAGGTCCCTTTTGGCCTAAAAGATTTTATGATTGCACGTCACTTGTTATCTGTTGTGTATCTACTTTTATGCCTTCTGTCGTCTTGTTTGCTTTAAAAGTTTCTTTTGATTTGAGAGGGGGAGATGAGGGCTGTTTGCCTTGCTTTGCCAGTTATAGCAAAAAGAAGCTCAGTGTCTACTTTCACCTTTATTTACTTCATCAAAGATACCCAGTCATTCTGTCAATTGAAGAGCACTGTAGTGTGGAACAGCAGCGACACATGGCCAAAGTGTTCAAGGAGGTATTTGGGGATCAGCTTTTAATGAAGCCCATTGAAGCCAGTGCAGATCAGCTGCCATCACCAACCCAGCTGAAAGAAAAAATTATCATCAAGGTAGGTTTTCAGGCTTGCATTGTGTCCTGGTACATAAAATAGAAAAACAAGAGCAGGAGCCAGGAGTATTAATTCTGGCTTCACAGCTTAGCCTCTGGTTTCTGTTGGGAATAAGAATCCATATGCTAGAAGCATGTACTACTGAAGTTTGGCAACATTTTATGGAGTTCTGTTAAAATGCATATTAAGTTGCTTGCTGTTGGTTTCCTTCGCAATTAATGTTGCTAGTTCAAGTGCCAGGTGAAATGTCAGCTCTTTTCTAAAGGTCCTCCAGCTCCTGAAATTTCAGCAACTGCTGAATTTCAGCAAGGGTTTGCTGGTGCAGATGCTCATGATAGATTTCTCGTACAGTAACAGCCTGCTCTAAAATGTTAAAAGTATATTCTTGAATAGAAAGTTAGATTAATGTTATTAACTGGTCTTTCAAAGAATGCCTCTCATTCTAGGGAAATCCAAAGCACTTTACAGGCTGCAGATTTAAGTTGTCAGAATTGCTTACTTTGCAAATTGCAAAAATAGATGAGTATTTAGTAACTCGTACACAGAAAGTGCAATTTACATATGCAGTTTAGACAGCCACTTCTGAAAATTGAGGTCTTGCTGATAGGAAGCGGTCCCTTTAAGGGTTTCTTTTTATCCATAGTTCAGTTTTCCAGCTCCTGTGACAGTACTGTGTCATGTATCTTAGACTTCTGAACAAAAGAAACAAGAGTAAGCACACAGTTCTTTAATGCAGGCCTGGAAGTGACAGCACCCCACTGGGAGGTCAGAGGAACAGGAAATAGAGAATCTCAGTCTTGATGCTTAGAATTTTTTTTCTCCAAAAAGCCTGCTGTTGGCTGGTAGAGCATAGAAGGGTTGTTGTGTAGGCACATCCATTAAAAAAAAAAATGGCAGAGCTGTTTTAAAGGAAATTACAAACTACAGTGACTCTATGCTAGAGAACACCTGTATCAATATCATTCTTATCCTAAAGGAGCATTAAAGAGTCTTTAAAAACAGATCAGCACCTGTCAGTGGGCTGGTTGTGTTGTTTGACTTGTTTGGAAAATGTTGTCTGTGAACAGTCAGAGGCAACCCTTGCTTTAGGTGCCTGTAGTGTTTTTCAGATAAGACTGTAAGACTGAAATCTTCCTACAGTAAGCTGCACAGAACTGAATACATTTAAGGACTACTAGCTATGAGTGGGTTAATCCCATGATTAACTGCAGTTTAAGTATTTGAAGTTTGACTTTAGCTCCTTGAACTACTGTTTATCATGAGCACTTTCAAGGGAGGCTGTGCTGAGTCTTGCCTTTTCACATAGCTTGCATCTTATTGTTTCAACCTGTATTTAAATACTAACTAGCATATCAGAAGGGACCTGGATCGGTTACAAACGTTGCTAGTGTACTTTTAAAGAAGGAACACTTTTATAATAATGAAATTGCAAAAATTGCAACAGGAACCATTCTTAACTATTTTGCTCTCTATGCTGTGGCCAGCCTTGTTCTCCTTTTAAAATCTCTTCTCAGAATGGTCCAACTACTGCCGTTTCATTTGTTCAACCTTTTTCACAAGGATTAGCTTTGTGGGCTTTTTAGCTTGTTCTGTTTGCTCTTGCTCATAAATTTTTCACTGATGCATTGGGATGGTCTAAATTGTCTTGTCATCATTTTTCATTTTAACTGAGGACTTTATTCAGCATGTTATGGCAGGAATTACACAGGACACAGAAACTCTACTTCTTGGAATACCCACCTGTGTTTTTCTGTCAAGCAAACAAAGTGTCCTGCCCCAGTAAACCCATGCACTTTGGCAGCTGTGAATTGAGAGTTGTCTTCCCTCCCCTACAAGCACTGACACTGTTTCTGGCTCTGCAGCAGCCTATTCTTTCCTCCATCCTTCTAGTATCCTTCAAGATACATAGATCTGGCATGGGTTGTGTGACAGGGCCAAGGTCTCTGCTGGGTTTACCTGTTCTTGCTTTCTACACGTGGATTGTAGTGTTCTGCATAAGTTAGGGCTTTAGATGTCAGGGAGGAGAACAAAGTAGAACTTGTTCTCCTCCCTGTGGAGGAGAGCTATGTCCTGTTCTCTTCATAAGGATAAAACAAAAATCACTCTGAAGTGATGTTTGCTTAACAAAAAATGTTTTCTGCCCTCTGAAGAATGGTGAGCTCTTACCAAAATAGTTGTTTCCTCATTGCTTGAGTGATGCCTCTACTGACTTTTCAATCTTTAGTATGAGATTTAAATTTTGAGCCAATAATTTCCACCCCTGCTGCATAAAGCCTTGTGAAAGTGCTTTTTTTTGTGGTAGTAACAGAAGAAGGCTGGGCAATGGAGGGAAATTACTTCCCATAGTACTGACTTATACTGAGATAGTATGACCAATTTTATATACTTTTTTTTTTTAAGCATAAAAAGCTCGGGCCAAAAGGAGACATTGATGTCAACCTGGAAGACAAGAAAGAAGAAAAAAAGCAACAAGGAGAACTTTACATGTGGGACACGATAGAACAGGTAGAATTTATGTGACATTTGCAACAGTTTGTTATTAGGATGTGTAATATCGGAGGTGTACATGAATATTGTCAGTATTTTTGTAAGTAATATCCTCACTTGAACTGGTGTGAGTGAGGGCAAGAAGGTGCTTCGTTAGATCGTGCTGGAAATTGTGATTAGTGAGTTTGGCTGTTTGTCTTAGTAATAGTTTTAATATCTGTCTTAACTTCTAGAAATGGACTCGGCACTACTGTGCTATTGCTGATGAAAAGCTTTCATTCAGCGATGACATTGAACAGAACGCTGATGAAGATTCATCAAAGGTGATGGCTGTGTTTTGTTGTTTAAGGATATTCCTTCCCCAAGTTACAGAGATGATTACTCTTGGATATCTATGCAGTTGTTAAATTGAAGAAACTAAAACTAGTTTTCTAAAGTCACTGGTTTTGAAAGCTTTATAATGAGTTTTTCTTCTGCCTGAAGCCATACACAGATTCGTTCTATTACAGATTTCTGAACAGAAGTTCTTTTCTGCTTCCATGAAACAAATTTGAAGAAAATGATACAGCTTTATTCAGCCTGTAGTCTGGTGCTCAGTGTTAATTATATTTCCTGTTTGTATGCAATTAAAGTATTCAAATCAATCTAATAAAGTTTCATGCTTCCTCATCTGCTGCTTGGGGTGTAGGTGCTAATGCTGATGGGAATGAGCTGCCTGCATCAAGAGAATAGTTGTCTATTTCTCTTTAATATGAAATGGAGAAGCTGAGCTTTTAAAGAAGCTTTTTAAAGTCAAATTCTTCCTCTCAGATTATTTCACTGTTTGCAGATGCTGATATTATTGAAGTTATAGAGAATCTGTGTCAGATAATAAGTGTATCTGCAAATAATAATTAAAAAGGGCCTTTGTCAATGCATTCTCCTGAACCTATTTTTAATAAAATGTCTTTATCCCTTGGCTAACTTAAGGCTTATGAAGAGAAGTATAAGGGCAATGAAATATTAGCATTTAACTACCAAAATTATGCTGATGTGTGCACTGACAATCAAAGCCTTTATTGTGAATTATATGCCTTTGGTTAATTGCTATTGCTATTCTCAAACTACACAATATGATGAAATTAGGTTCGATATGTAATAATACAGCACACCTCTTAGACATTACGTACTGTTCATTTCATGTTATCAAAGTGGTTGTCACAGGTGAACATGTATTATCTGCCTATTGCTCCTGTTAAAGCAGAAGCATGAGGCTCAGTAAGGGCTGCAATAGCAGTGATACTCAGCATGGTTTCTTCTTGAGAGCTTTCCAGTTTCCACATGTGCTTTTTCATTGCTAACATACATGTGTATGGTTCAGAGATTTGCTCTCTGCATGTGCAGAACCACATACTCATTCACCTAGATACTAGTGTCAGTAGAATAATTAATGTGTAGGCAAGTACACAGATGGTTCTTGGAAAAAAAAGCAGAACAGAACTTCTCTGGATTAGCAGTAGGCTGCTTTGCTTTTAAAATATAAATCAGTGTTTGCATTGTTGCGTTTTTTGGCTTTCTGTTGATTATGTATTTGAACAGGGCAGAAATTGATCGCTGCTCCAAAGAAACGGCTTGGTTGGGGAAAAGTCAGTGTGACTATAGAGGTGGTCAGCTTGTTTGTGGAGGGCGAGTTTAAGACAAAATATGAGCTGAAATCCTGAAATAGGAAATGGCTGTATCAATAAGCAGTACTTTGTATCAAAATCATAAAATTAGAAGTGGACTATAGAAATTCTTCTCTTCTGGTCTAGGAGGTAAAACGTACTGAACTGCACTTAAAAGAGAAGTGGTTCCATGGGAAAATGAAAGAGGGGAGGACAACTGCTGAGAAGCTGCTCCAGGAATATTGTGCTGAAATGGGTGGCCAGGATGGAACATTCCTAGTTAGGGAAAGCGAAGCCTTCCCTAATGATTGCACCTTGTCGTTCTGGTATGGTGATTGTCTTAAAAATTTTACATGGACATTGTTTATTTTACTTCATTGCACAAAAATAACTCTATTTTTTAAGTATGCATTTACAGCTAAGTGGAAATAGGAATTAGGAGTTGCTATCTTTACAAGAATGTTATTGGTGGGGTTGTGAAAGACCACTTTGTAGATTGAACTTCAGGGTAGCATAGTGTGTTGTGTTCAAGCAGGCACTATTTGAAGTGTTAGAGCTATCAAGAGAGAACTGACCAGTTTGATTTCCCTCCCCGCCGCCCCCCCCCCCCCTTTTTTTTTTCAATGCTCTGGCAGGATGCAGAATTTGTTATTTATTCAATGAGTGGGCCAAAATTTGGTCTTTTATTTTGAGATAAATTACTGGTATCCATACTGAACAGATAGTCTCATGAGACTATTGTCAGAGATTGATCTTTTGAAAAAGGATCCCTCTGGAGGGAAAAGAATAAAGAATTTTTGGTGACTTTTTTCTGGTTGGGACTTTATGAGTAACAGTAAATCAGATGGATTTCTGAGCCAGAGAGTTGTCTGAGTAATTCTGCAGGGAGTAGATGTTTGCTACATTTTAAACCATTGTGGGTAGAAAATTATTAGTTTTGGTCCTATAATTTTTTTTTTCTCTTTAGTTGTTTCAAGAGATGCCACAGATTTCTTGCCCCATCCTAAGCTCACCCAGTACAATTGACCGGGAATGGGTGAGGAAACCCTTCAGGGGAAAAACTCTTACGTTACCTTTCTTTTCCTTATCTTCTTTATTTCTTCAGGAGGTCAGGTAGAGTCCAGCACTGCCGTATTCGTTCTTCAGGCGATGGGGACAATGTGAAATACTACCTGACAGACAACCTCACTTTTGATAGTATCTACGATCTCATTCAACACTACAAGGAGGCCCACTTGCGATGCGCTGAGTTTGAACTGCGTCTGACCGATGCTGTGCCTAATCCCAGCCCTCATGAGACTAAAGAGTATGTACTGCAGAAGGCAAGCACCAGGGTTGTTAAGTCAGAGTTCTTTTTGTTGCCTTAGATGATCTTGGATTTTTTTTCCTCTAAAATTCCCCCAGATTCTGGAGCACACCTGAGGTTTTACTTGCTCGCAGGTGTTGTAGGAATAAGCTTCCTTGAAAGACTCTGAGCAAGAGCCTTGATTTTGTGAGAGCCTGGTAAAGCAGGGAACAGCCCCTGGGAAAGCAATTTACTGTCAGCAGTTGGGAAGATCAGTGAGAACTGTAATGCTTTGAAAGTGTGCTAATTCCTTACCTCTCTGCTCAGTGGTTTACGATGCCCAGCAGGTTGGATTAGATATTTAGTAGATGGCTGTGGTCTGGCAACTAAGTGGTCATGGTCTGTGCCATCTGGAAGCTCTATTACTGGGGCAGTGAGCCCAAGCTGAGTTATGTTTCCTTAATCTGCCCCTCCACCTCACCTCTGTCAGAGCTGATTAGGGTAACTTGGCCCCATGCTGGTAGGAAACAGCATAGCTTGGTTTTTATTTCCAGCTGGTATTTGCCAAATGTGGATTCTGGGCAGAGCCTGCTGGCAGAACACTGTGTAGACACTGCCCTTTGATCTGTTTTCTCTGCAGTCAGAAAAAGGAAATCTCCTTTGAATGTGAAATCACATCTATAACTTCAAACTTTTTTTCCTGGGACCTGATCTGGGAGAAACTGACCACCCATAGGTGACTCTTGAAGCCAGTGTGAGGGGAAGGAACAGTTTAAGGGTTAGTTTTCCTGATTTTCTGTGGAGGTGGGGATATACTGCCAATATAAGTGGTCATACCTTCTATGAAGGCACATAAGGTATCAATAGGCCCATCCTTAGAGTGAGAGAACAAATCAAGGTCTGAATCAAAGAATTTGAATGCCTGGTGGTTTTCTCTTGCCTGTATTTGGGCTTTTCCTTATATCTACTATGTTAAGACTCTGAATCAACTATGGAAAACAGAATGATGGACTAAAAGCAGGATCCATTGCCTTTGTTTCAGGAAGAAATGCTAATTTATGTTTCATTCTTTTAAGGAAACAAGATGTTATGGTATCTTCTTGATGGTTTCACCCCAAATAAGATGCCAAGTTAGTGTTTTGTAATAACTGCTGTGATAGGTGGCCGGACGGGGAAGATATAATGCATAATTTTTCTTGTAATGTTTGAGACTCTAGTGCTAGTAACACTGCCTCTTCTTACTGAATGATATTTGATCAGCTTTGTAATCCTTTGTCCATTTTGATTTTAACTTTTGTAGTTGGTATTATAGTAACCTGAGTCGGGGAGAGGCAGAAGACATGTTGATGCGAATTCCTCGAGATGGAGCCTTTCTGATTAGAAAGAGGGATGAACCGGATTCGTTTGCCATGACTTTCAGGTAGGAAAAGATGGATGTGACTACAGTACCTACAAAGTCCACAGCATTGTGGTTTTTCTCATTTAATAAGTACTGTGGTCTTTCCAGAGTAATGAAAATCCTGCTTGTGAAGTTTGAGTAATTGCATGGTTGATTGCATCTTGACAGTAGGTGCATATGGGGGCAAAATGTGTGAGAACAGGCACAACAGTTAATTTGTGACCAGAATAAACCTGCATACTTTTTTATAAGAACAAATATGGGTGCTAATTATCCCTTTCCCCTCATATGGACCTGTGCGTCACCTTCTTCACTTCCTTGAAGCTTCCTACTATAGGGTGCTATTTTGAAGTTCTTTTTGGTGCTAATGCAGCAGTGATTCTAGATCCTTTTTCCCTGGAAATCCTGCCTTGTCCTATAACTGACAGAAGTTCATTCAGTATCTGTTAAAATGAAACTGTTTTCTATCTACTTGTGTGTTTTCCTTGCCAGGGGATGTATTTTTTGAAACTGTGGTTCTTGTAGCAACATTAATAAAATGTATAGACTTGTGGTATTCTCCATTGTGCCTTCAAATCAAGTTGGGTTTCTTTAAAAATGCCTCTTTCTGCAATGTATAAAATTGCTTTGGAAAGCAAATACTTGTTTTCTCTTACTTACATGCCTTACTGTGTATTGAAGATGTCCAGAATTGCCTGATTCACTGCGGGCTCTGGTTTTAATCCTTCTGCTGTTAGCAAGGTGAATACTGAAGTCTGTTGAGCTGCAGAATCTCCATTAAACCATTTCACATTAAGTGGAAAATGAGAAGTTCCAAAACTTCTGCAGTTTGAAAAGTATGCAGGAATCTTCTGTGGGTAGAACAGTTGTCAGGTTTACTGTCATCAGTGAAAGCATGAATCTTGTGTTTAAACACAAAAAAATTTTTTTCTTTGCAAAGTTGATTCCTGTAGTTAGCGGAATGGGCATAGGGAAAAAACAGCTACTCATATTGAGGAGAATGTGTCTTATTGCTTAGGAACAACTGTAGATCAGCAACAGCAGATTCCAGAAGGATTCTCAGTCTAACCAGAGACCTTTTTTTCCAGTATGAAAGTGACAGGAAACTCTTGTATAGAGGGGAAAAAAGTAGGGAAGTTTAACATAGGCAAATGCATGGGTTTAGCCCAAGGCTCTGTACATTGTAGAAAAATGTGAATGTTTGTGAACTTAATCAAGCTTTGGGAAAAGGAGAAATTATGTTGCCTATTAAAAATGCACATGGCAGTTATGGTCTGGTTTGCAGCAGTGGAGATTTCACTGGGAGGAATACCAGCTCCTTTTCAGCACCTGAACTTATTTTACAGAGCTGAGGGGAAAGTGAAGCACTTCCGAATTCAGCAAGAAGGCCGCCACTTTGTGCTTGGAACCTCGGCCTATTTTGAAAGTTTAGTGGAGCTGGTAACATACTATGAGAAGCATCCGCTGTACAGGAAAATGAAATTGCGTTACCCGGTGACTGAGGAGCTGCTGGAGCGCTACAGCACGGTCAGTGATGGTCTTTGTATGAGTGGCAGTTGCTGTAGAGGACAAAATCCCACATCTAGACTCGGGAGACCTGGGGATCAGTTCTGGTATGCTAAATGACTTTCTGGGGAGCTTAGGTGGATAGTTTCAGTCTATGCCTGAGTTTTCTTACCTGTAAGACAGGAAGGGTTACACTGACTTCTCTTGCAAAGTGTTTGAGGTACCTGAAGGAAAGAGTTTCGTCTTTGTTTATGGGTAAACTCCTGCCTTCCTTATGATTCGATTGGAAAAGCTGCTCAGTGAAACTGGGGATTGCCACTCTGCTGTAAAATGAGTTTTTGATAATAGCCTCACTTGTAGTTGGCGTTCTCTTCTATTGCTAGAGTAGATACAGATCTTAAAATGATCATGCAGGTGCCAGTTGCTAAGCATTTCAGAAAAAATCAATCATTCTGCTGCATCTCTCCACTGGGACTTACAGTGAGAGTTGTCTCACCTCGCTGTAGACATCTCGGAGATGGTGTCCAGCTGTCTCTTGTGTTAAAAAGTGAGAGGTACCTTTGAAGGCTCACTCTTTGAGATAAGCATGAGGAAAATTTCCCCAAGAAGTACCTGCCTTTGTCCAATAACTAGACAGGGAGCTCAGATCATTAGCATAGGATAGGTGTCTACTTTCTGAATGGATGTGTTTTTTGACAAGATTTAAAGCTTTATTGAGGTAACTGGCGTTTGGAAAGCATGAGATGATCTCTTCTGTTTTCAAGCATGTGTCTTTTAAAAGCTGCAGGAAAAACAAGTTTGGCATCTTTGAGGAAATCAAAGTCTGTGCTTTTGTTTTTCTGGGGAGAATAAAAGGGACTGAAGGGATTTTTAGACATGATTTTTAATAGTATTGCTTATAATTAGGGTTTTGTATCCTAGGACCATGTCCAAATGGGAACATAAGGACAGGATGAAAGAAAAAAGTATGACTGTGTATACTGAAGTAACTTTCCATGTTTTAGGATATTTTTTAATAGTGAAACCACTACTGGAACTGAAGCGTTACCATTGTAACACAGAAATCATAATTGTGGGTATTGTCTTCCTCTGTTGCACACAGAATGATACTCACAATCTCGAAGCTACTTGTAAGCATTTGATGAATTGAGATGCTTTTGTGAGGTATTTCTGTTTCACTGTGTTTTACTGTTGATTAAACTGAGGCATAGACAGGTTAAATGACAAGCCAAAGCTGTGGGTTCAACTGTAGAAATGAGCATAACATAGGTGTCTGGCTGGCCTCCTCTTCTGTTTGTCCAAGTATTGTCAGAAAGGTGATTTCTACAAGGATTTCTTGTTATATTAACAGTAAGTATGTTTGCAATTTTTAATTCCCATAACTTTTTTCTGTTTTGCTTTTTAAGGAAAAAGACATTAATTCCCTCTATGATGTCAAGATGTATGTGGAACCCAGTGAAATCACCCCGGCAGTGGTATGCTTAAGGAAAGATATTCTTCACACTTTCTCTTAGACTTCTGAAAAGATGATAATTGTTTGTCGATTTCCTGCTAGCAGCAATGAAAAGGATAATTGAAAGTGTTAGTCTGCTTGATTTATGGAGGGCTGGATAGCAGAAGTATAAAGAGTGTGACTTTCCCAGCCTCTCTTTAAAATTTGCACACGCACATTTTCTTTGTGCAAATCCTGTATTGATTCACCTGTACTGGGATATCAGGCACTTTGCTATTGAGTCTGTGGAGGTGATTTGATTTGGCATGCATACTTAAGCAGATATGCCCAGAAATTAATTAGCCAAAGAGAAAATTCAATCTGAGGAGGCCAAGTCCTCATGGAAATAGAATACAACACGTAAACCCTGAGTGTGTTTGCTAATAAGCACCACTATTTGTGCACAAAATTTTCAGAATTCAACTAACAAAAGTGGCTTGCTTGCGTAAGTAGGTGCAGATTTCCATTGCGTTTTCTATAGAAAAGCGGTGTCTTTGGTTAGTAGAGAGTTACTTAAATTTGTCTTGTTTTAGGATGTATGTGATGTTTTAAAAATGAGTGACACAGCAAACATCTACATATCTCTAATTCTTGTTAGGGCCTGTCTGCTTCTAATTTCTCACAAAAGCTCACCTGCTTGTAAATTATGTGGCTGTAATTCTTTTTAGTCTTTTTTGACTAATGAATTTGTGTTGCTACTGAATGATTTCGCTAGTAGTAAATTCAAGATAAAGAAATTTCTTATCCTGCTAAAACTGGGGTTTTTCCTAAAGAAAATTAGATCAGTTGGAGAGCTGATGTGGTTTTGAAGGGGAGGCTCTTAAACTGCATCTAAGCCTGCAGGCTCCAACTGTGTCTGAATACAGGTAGCAAAGAGAGAGGATTTATTGCTCACTGTTTTTGTTCTACCATGATTATGTTGCAGCGCCCATAAACGAAAGGGTTTTTTTTTTTCCTTGCTGATATTTGAAAAATAGCTCTTAAGTAGCATCACTTGCTTCCTCCTGCCAATAGATGTCACTCTGGAACTTCAGTATTAAGCTTTCTAAGTTTCATAAGAAAAAAGGGATCTAATTCCCTCCCTGTCTTTTAAAGATCATGTTATTGATCATTTTATGACCTGTCCCCCTATCCTGAACCCTTTTCTTTGTTTCTCTTAAAGCCTCAGAGAACAGTGAAAGCTTTATATGACTACAGAGCCAAAAGAAGTGATGAACTGAGCTTCTGCCGAGGGGCTCTAATTCATAATGTCACAAAGGAAACTGGAGGCTGGTAAGGACAAGGATTCCTCATAGGAGAACTTCTAGTGACTTACTAGGGAGGAAAAAAATCAGCTTTGGGTAGTAGTTCTTAAACTCTTTGCCTGTTATCTGATTGCTGCTTGTGAGCTGTAGCCTTATAAATCTTAATGCCAGCATATTAAACAAAAGCCAAAAACACAACCTCAAGTCTCCTTTCATGTCTCTTCCGTTGTCCTCCTGTATACAGCAATAACCTCAGCCTGGTAGAGCCTTCACATCCCAGTGTATCCAGCATTTGTCCTTTACTCTCTTCATCCTTCCTGAACACTTGTCTTCTGGGAAGTCAGGCATCTATTATCATTGTCATCATTACTCTGTCTCCTTCCTTGCTCTGCATAGTACTACATAGGGAACAAACCAATTTTTTTTTTCTTTTTTCTTTTTTAGTTATCTGTATAGTCTGCTTTTGTAAGTGGCTTGCTTTCTTAGCTGGTTTGTAAGTTGCTTGGAAAGCCTGGGAATCTCATGTTTCCATATAGTTTCTGCATGGCTATCAACCACATGATAGTATTTTTAGTACTGGAGGGGGGAAAAGCCTCTTAAATTGTTAATTCCAGTTTACAGTAGCTGTAATCCCTCTGAAATCACCTGTTAATGATCACTGTGTTAGAGCTTTTAGCTACTTCATCACTTTTATTTTGGTGATAGCCAAGTAGGCAAGCTAGTATTGGGTATTAATGACCAATTTACTGAGGATTATTGCTTCATTAATGACCTATTGAACATCTTTGTTTCTTCTCTCTCTGTCCTTTTTTGTTTTAAATTCAGGTGGAAGGGGGATTATGGAGAAAAAGTACAACACTATTTTCCATCAAATTATGTTGAAGACATGTCATCTGCTAATTCTGCTGAGCTTGAAAGCCAGGTAAGAGTCAAGCTTTGTCTGCTGTTTCCCTAGAAGATGCTGCCTGCTGAAAGTGGCAGTCTGGTTTATGGAATTATGACTGTGCACGCTGCGTTTGAGAGAACACAGAACGGAGAAATGAATGCATTCTTTGCTATTCTCTATGCTGTCAAGTATGTTTGGCAGCGCTTTCCTCACAGATAACTACTTAAGAAGATAACTGATACGGTGGGTTTTTAGGAGGTTATAACTGTTTCCTGCTGATGAAAATCATACCAGATTAGATTTTTCAGATAATTTAGGGAAACAGTAATGTGCCTGAAATTTATAACTAATTTGCCTTCATAATTACTGCCTAGATGTTTGCAAGTGGGAAAACTGGATGCACAAACACATTTTGCTAGCTATTTTCATGCTCCATTATCCAGTTTTTGTGCATAACTAACCCTATCCTGTCTGTCAAAAGTGTGTAAAAATCTAATCCAAAGTCTGGGGCAAAGATTTGTTTAACAAAACACAAAGTAGGCAGTTTTGACATTTGGAGGTTTTAAAAACAAAATGTTGAATACTTTTGTTGCACTTGATCACTTCCAAGAGTTTGCTTGGAGTCTTTGGAGGAAAATATATATATAAAAATATTTTTGTTCTTTATGGTTATTGTAGCTTTAAAACAGACTAGAAATGAGCAGTTATGTAAGGACAGAAACTGCACTCCCTGTTTTGACTCTCACTATTGAGGCTATCATCTGTTTCTCAAAATGAGAAATCCTTGAAATGGAAACAGACTTTTAAACATTATAGTGGGCATACTTTCAGTGAAACTGTGATAGGATTGAATGGTGTGTATTTATTATTTGTTAATTGTCCTGTGCATATCCACTCAAGAGGAAAAGACTGAGGGTCAAATATAAGCCATTGTTTTTCACAGATCATCGAGGACAATCCATTGGGCTCTCTGTGTCGTGGAATACTGGTACTCAATACGTACAATGTTGGTATGTATTTTCTGATGCTTATAAATGGACTCCTGAGCCTTCTGAGTTGAATAGGGCTTTTTTCTGTTTAGCAGGAAAGATTTTGTGGAACTGACTTATTTATATATATGTGTGTATATATATATGTATATATACAAGTAATATGATGAAACTTAATGATACTAACTGTTCAGCCCCATAAGAGATTTTATTACAATAACCAGGGCTTTAACATTAGCTGTTGTGATAAATCAAGAACACTGACAGCTTACTGCAGTATGAAGAACTGTTGGAATTTAGTATAAACCTCTTGCTACTGTGTTGCCTAACAGTGAAAATGCCACAAGGGAAACACAAAAAGCCTTTTGTCTTCATTCTGGAACCCAAGAATCCAGAAGATCCACCTGTTGAGTTTGCAACTGATAAAGTAGAAGAACTATTTGAATGGTACCAAGGTATCCGTGAAATCACATGGAAAACTGCAGAAGAGGTATTGATAAAAATATATTCCATTGCTGGTTTTTATAATGTAATGCTATAAATTTAGATTAGAATTGATCTTTAGCTGCCATATACTGTTGAATCTTGCTAAAGCCTGATCCTAGACTCTCTTGCATATGGCTGCTAGTCTGTTGATTTTATTGATACTGTGAATCTTGTTCCCTAAATTTTTTGGGAATGCTACATAAATTAGCAGAGCACCAGTCTTCAGAAAGTTTTGTTTTTATGTTAACAGGAGTTTTTCAGCAGAGTACTGTCTGTGTTGCACTCTGCATCTCAGTGGAGAAGTGTATGTAGTAGTACAAAGTAGATACCATTATCGTTTTACACCTGATTACACTGGTGCAGTCCTAATGTTAAGCAGAAGAAACTCAGATCTCGGACTGTTCTGTCCAGAGTTGTGAATCCTCTAGTGAGTATATGTGAAACCTGAGCTGCCTTTGCCTAAACTCTTCTTAATTCTGTTTACTAACTCTGCTGTTCAGTGAATGCAATGGCACTAGTAGGGAATTGTTTGACAAGTATTTTTATTTATTTGTAACTAATGGCCCAATTCTGGATTTACCATTTTTTCACTAGCAGTCTTTCTAAATCCTTGTTTCAAGATTAGAGGATTCTCCCTAAGCTTAGCTTCTGTGTCCATATTTACTGCTACATAAAAAAAGGCATTCTTCAGGACCTGCAGTTTGTGTTCTGGTGTATTAATTTACTTCTCAGTCTTCTTTTCCAGTATTTAAAGTCTTTGACGTTACTAAAAAGCCTTTATGATGACTATACTTAAGTATACTCTTTCCTTTATTGCTTTTATTCACGTTTTATTATTAACTGGGTCATATGAATGATGCAAAATGTGTTTTAGTATCTTTTTGGCTCCTGCTGTTTATCCTTCATCTGGAGTGATAATGCTTTGAGGGTCATCAGAATCATATTTATAGCAAACAAGTTGGTGTCACAAGCAGAGGACTGTAAATTCAGCAAGGGAAGAAGCAACAGGAGCTGTTGACCTGTTGTTGGAGGAGGACAGAGCTGGTTCTAATGCCAGGTTTTCATTTAGAAATAAAAATGAGAAAAAGAGAAATGTGACCTAGAAGAAGTGTCTCTAAATGGAATGTTTTTCATGACATATCAATGGCTCTTCAGGAACTTGGCAGCTTTTTCTCCCTCTGTGCAGTTAGAGGAGCATTAAATAGTCTGTGTTCAAAGATGCTCTAAAGCTCATTTCTGTCAGTCAACAGGGTTTTCTCACAGTGTGGCGTCTTGAAAGTTCACATGATAGACTGCTGCATGGGGAGGGGTAAAAGAACAAGCCTTTTTCGCCAGTACAGTTAACAGTCTGTATTTTGGGGAAGGAAAAAGCATAGTGAATCAACACAATGCTACGATATGATACAGGCATTTTATCAGTTTACTTTTGGGCTGTGTCCATTGTACACTTAAAAATAAAACTGTCTAAGCTTTATGTACTTTGTCATCTCTGTTTAATACTAATACTTGCCATGCTCCCAGGGACAGTTGTTCATTGCTGGCTCTGCTGCTTGACTGTGACTAGAGTTATGTCTAAAGATGGGCTCATGGCATCTGCAAGTGCCTTTGCTAGTGAGAGCACTGCTTACTGTTGAGCAATGTCTGGGAAATGGTGGTGGAGCACTAAGTATGATGGAGTTCACGTTTGCAGTTTTTTTCCAAGGCTATTTCAAGTCTTAATGCTACATTTCTCTTTGCTTTTCTTATACTTCAATGTATCTCTGTTTCAGTGACCGTTTCTGGAAATGTACGGCTCCCCAACTTCTGTTTTTTTTTCTCTTCAATTCATCCTGTTGAAGGAATTCTTTTGGAAAGCTTCTTAATTACTGCTGCTTCATAACCTATTGGACCAAAGCTACTAACTGTTCACCATGTGACTCTTCTGACATGTTCTATCCTGTAATCTCTTCTTATGTCTGAAAAGCCTCCTGCCAAAATATCTCCACTCTGTATGAGTCACACTGATTTCAATAGCTTCCAGTCCCTGATAGCAGGGACTTTTGCTCGGCTTCCATTGCAAGTACTTGTAAATACGGAGATAGATAGTGGGCTTATTACTGATGATGCCTATTTGATTGCTGTGGTTTTTTTCCATGCTAATATTGCTGGTTGGCTATGCAAATAGGGAACTACTGGAACAATGCTCATAGTGTTTGAATTTAGTCTTTTGGGAGTTACTAGGAAGACATAAGTCCTGATCAAGATTGTAAATAGATAGAAACTTCACTAAACTTTGCATTTTTTTTTTCAAACTTTAGCAGCGTACAGTCAAGAACTTAACAAAAATAGTATAGAGTCCCCCTTACCCCTCAAAAGGTAATTTTGTTGCCAGGCTTCTGGGTAGGACTGATTCAGGGAAGCACTGAGACAGTTGCTTAAAAAACAACAACAACACTTGGTTAATCTATTCTCTGAACTGGATTTTAAAATATATCATATGTATGCAAGTGTCTAAAGTGTCATATAGGAATTGGGGCAAGAAAGGATGTATTAATTTTGTCATTTCCTGAGAGTTTACCCTGGAGTTATGGTACCATTATGCTTAGTGTAACTGTAATGTTAAACATTGTTAAATTTTACAGGAGAACAGGAGGAAGTACTGGGAAAAGAATCAATTAATCGCTATTGAATTATCTGATTTGGTAATCTACTGCAAGCCAACAAGCAAAACTAAGGACAATTTAGGTAATCTCCTTTAATATTACATCTGAATTCTACCTTCTCTATTAATCTCCATAGATATTAGTTGAAATGTTAGAACAGAAAATAAATTCTCTACTGGAAAATAGAATTCTGCCTCACCCATGTGGAGTTTTCAGTGACAATTTGGAATTGCACACTAGAGAGTTCTCGATGGTATTTATATTATAAAATGTCAGATAAAAGCCAATGGTTTATAAGAACTGTTTTGAGCATACATCTCAACCTGTTAATGTTTAAGTGTGAGACCAAATGTGGAACAAATTACTAAAATGAGGCACAGAGGAACAAAAGACCGTAAATGAGACAAGAACAATTGAGAACTTACCCAAATTTTCATTTTTCATAATGTTGCATTTTTGCAGTTAGTAAAATCACAGTAACAAAGACTAGGAAGCTTCTCAGGGTCAGTGGGTTTCCTTTAGAAAGGAGGCTTTAGAAGAAGATATATTTTGAAACTGTCACAAATTTCCAACTTAGCTAACTAGAGACATCCTCTCAATGACTTTCATAGGGAAGCTCACTAGTTACCTGTCGATTCTCTTTTTTTGAGATGAGAAACTCAACTCAACACTCGTGATTTGTAAAACCCTTAAGAAAGATTTGTTCTGCATTATATAATTTTACCGTAAAGACCTGTTTTCCATTTACATAAGGACTCATAAGCTATTGGAATGGTCTGTAGACTTATTAATATAAATGAGACGTGGGGTCTGTGTAAGTGCAGGTGTGGAATCTGACACTGAAAAAGGTACTTCTTATTCCAGCTTTTGTCATTGCTGCTGGAGAATCCAGCAAATATGCCCTTCTTCCTTAAGTTTCTTTGCCAATATTTTTAATTAGCTGTCAGTATGGTTGGGACACTATAATTACAGCCATTGTTTGCGGCATTGGCTAACCCTGACTCACCCTTTCTTCTCCCCATTTACACCCAGGAAAAGATGTCTCATTTAAATGTGTTGTAATGGTCAGAAGTGCATTATTAGCAATGATGAGATGAGAACATGACTACAGACTTTATCTGCCCTGCTGCAAGGGCAGGCAGGCAATTTTAACTTTCAGACTTGATATTCAACCAATTTGCGATGTCTGCATTAAAACGTTCTCAATTATTGCATTAAAGCACAAAATAAAACAAAGTGTTAGTGGAAATATAGTATAAATTGTGACTTCTTTTTTGCTTTAGTAACCACCCTTTTTTCTCCCTACCCTATGTAGAAAATCCTGATTTCAAAGAAATCCGTTCTTTTGTGGAAACCAAGGCAGAAAGTATTGTTAAGCAAAAACCTGTTGAGTTGTTGAAATACAACCAGAAGGGATTGACACGTGTCTACCCTAAAGGACAGAGAGTTGACTCATCCAACTATGACCCATTTCGCCTCTGGCTTTGTGGCTCCCAGATGGTGGCTCTGAACTTCCAAACTCCAGGTAATATTCCCTCTAAAGAGGAATTTAATCCACCCTTTGCTTTAGTATTAATGAGCCCCTTTCTGGCCTCTCTGCCATTCCAGCCACTGTGGCTGTCCTATTTATTTGTTCTTCACAGCAAGAGGAAAGGTGAAAGAACTAAAGTTTATTTGTGAATGTGTGGATCACCTGATGGAACAGATTCCCAGAAATCAGTTTCTGAAAGCCGTATCTGCCATTCCACAGAGCTGGCCTAGCAGCCCAAGACCAGATGCCATTGATGTGGGTGGTAGCTGTGTTGTTAATGCAGCTGGCAGATGAAGAAGTCATCAAACATAAGTTGCAGTTTAAAAGTGCATCTGTGCTGTCTTCAGCAAAGACTTTGAATAATGAAAGCTGAGGATCAGGGCCAGTGTATCACGTTTTACAAACTCACGCATACTATGCTAAATCTCAGCTTCCCAGACTACCTCAGTGGCAACTGAAAATGCATTTCAGTGGGCAATTTATAACCTGTCCGGTCTGACAGAATTTCCCCCTAGCTTTCTGTTGGGCTCTCACCAGTTCGGTGTTCCCCTTATGACCTGTATAGTTCTTCAGTGACCTGATAGGGAGCTGTGACTCACTGACTCATGCAGTGGTTCTGCCTTTTCCAAGGTGTCTGGAATCAAGCAAATAATGCCTGGACAGAAGAGAACAAAGCATTTTCATCAGCTCTACCTCCAATTGTCTCTTTTTTTTCTAGAGCAATTATTGCAGGTTATCTTTAACTTCTTTCAGCAGAACTGAAAAGAAAATGCAGAGAAAAACAAACAAAGCAGTTTCTTTCTGACTCCACTTTTAACTTCCCTAGTCCATGTTTAGTTCTCCTTTTGTCCTTTAGCTCTTTGCAGAAGCAGCTTACAAGCTTTTCTCCTTGTTCTGTTTCATACTTTCTCTGCAGGGCCTAAAGCTATATGTGTGTATTTCTCCCATAGTTGCCTTCTATTTAGGTTTTTCCCTTTCAACAGATGCCTAGTTCCAGAGCAGTTCTCCTAAGTTTCATCTTTAGAATTCCTTCTATTCTAACTTGTCTCTGAACCAGACAAACCTTTTAGAGGTAATGAGTGGGCTAATTTCACCTTGATCTCTTCCTGAGAAGCAAGCAAAGATATTCACATTAAGGTTCAGGTGGATGAGCAGTTGTTCAGCCACGGAGAAAACTGTACTCAGCTTTCTTAGGAACAAAGAGTTATGTACTTAGGAAACCAGTTATGAATGGAAATGGGTTCATCAGGATTAAAACTGGTGAGAAATGGCCTGTCAAGGTCAGCTATTGAAGGGAACCAAATCTTCCAGGTTACCTTTCCAGCTCTGTCTGAGAAAATGGTGACCAGAAGGAATGGTGCAGAGGAGCCATTAGTCTGATACTTTCTTTAGATTTATTCAGATGGGAATCTTTCTGTTATGACTGTTTAACTCTCTCCCTAGATAAATACATGCAATTGAACCATGCCTTGTTTTCACTTAATGGACGAACTGGCTATGTTCTGCAGCCAGAAAACATGAGAAATGAAGAATATGACCCAATGCCAAATGAATCAAGGAGGAAATTGCAGATGATTATGACAGTGAGGGTAAATCTCTTTTGTAAATTATGTTTTTACAAGTTATAAATATCTATAAAGCTAAAAATAAAGCTATTATATTTCAGAGCAAGATCTGAGAGATTGTCAAAACACTGTTTTTAAATGTCAGAGTGTTTTAGAATGAAACTCATTCCTGAAAGGAAACATGTATCTTTATCATGCTAATGAAGCACATGCTATAGGACTGAAAACATGATGCTGAGATAATTTTATATAATGACTAATAAAAATTCCAGTTGAACTAACTTACATTCTCACTCCACTGACTTCTCATTAGAAAGGTGCTGTTAGAGATTGGTTAGCCGCAGATAAACTAGTTCAGAAATTTCCAGTGTGATAGATGTTTGTAATGGAAGATAGAAACTAAGCAGAAAACAATAATAATATGATGAATGGAAGAAAAAGTCAGCTTATTTAGTGCACTGTGATTTACCAGAATGTCAGTCTCATTTTTCATAGAGAGGTGGGCCTCATCATCACCATTTGAATCATTTGAAAATTATGGCATATTGTCTTATAGTGCCAAATGCAAATTGAACTTGTTTCTGTTCTCAGTTGCTATTCAGTAAGAGATATCTTTTAAAAATATGTTTTCTGAGAAGTGCTATCAAGAAACAAACCCATTAACTGCTTTTCACTACAGTTTAGAAAAGAGGGAAACGGGCTGTGAAAGTAAAGCAGGAGTACAGCTCATAAAATAGATATGTAAGAAGGGCTGAGGAGAGATGACAAAACTTACGTTACAAACCTGGTGTGGAACTGCATATTGTGTATAAGCATTTGTGAATGAAAGTTAGCAACTGTATCTTAGAATGTGAACCATTGGGTCACCCAAACAATGAGGGTATGATTACTGGTGGCATGGATAGTATGTTTAATACATGCAAACACTTATTCAAGAGAGTGAGTGTGGGTTTTTTTTGTATGTTCTTCTGGGTTTTAGTTAAAAATATTTTTTTCTTCTAGTGGAATTGTCTTTTAAAAGCTACTTTCTGTGCAGAAATAAGGGTGATGAGCTTCCTTCGGACATGGTTATAATTTACTGCTGCTCTTACAGGTTTTAGGTGCTCGTCATCTTCCTAAGCCTGGTAGAAGCATTGCTTGTCCCTTCGTAGAGGTAGAAATTTGTGGGGCTGAATATGATAATAACAAATTCAAGACAACAGTTGTGAGTGAGTATCTATCTGCAGTTTTGTGTTTGGGGGGATATAGTTATACTTCCAGTGCACTTAAATAAAATAAAAAATAAACAGGTTGAATAGGAATTTACCATGTCTGTAACTGGCCGACAAACTATGCAGGGAGAAATAAGGTGACTGTTGCTCTTGACTGTCATACAATATTATTCTGTTGTGTGTCTCAGGGCCAGTTAATTCGAGAAACTTCAATGTATAACAAGTTCAGAGAAAAACTGTTATAGTTCATAAAAAGTTGCAATTCTGTAATGTTTTTGGCTATACGTGAGTTTGCGTAATTTGCATATTTTAAAAATTGCTCTTTTGAAAATGTCTTTAACATTACTAGTTGGTTCTCAAAGCTCTGCTCCAAATGGATTCAGCTACCATGAGATTCAGACTGTGCTGTTTAAATAGGGTTCTAAGGCTGGGATTCCTTTGGAGAAAACTTAGGCTGTAAAGTAGCATAACCTGCAGCGCAGGAGAAGTTTGACCAAAGCTCACTCCTGGTGAGTTTTGGATAAGGGGCAAATGGGGCAATATCTCAGCAGCAGCCAAATAGCAACTAGAATTTTAAATGTAAGAAGACAGAACAGCCTTCAATAAGCTGACTGACCATCTCCTAATGAGCTGGTATTTCTGGATCCAGCAGTGTTTCTCTGGTAGACAAGAGGCTTTGATTCCAGTTATTCAAAGCACTGAAATTATGGTGTAGACACCACTCTGGTAAAGACAGAGTGAGGAGCAGAATATGCATTGTGGCTATTGAGTACTTCAGAGAAGACAATTACGATTTTAGATTTTTGTGGGGAGTGGCCAAGACATTAGACAGCAAACTTTCTGTCTGTATCATACATGCCAGAATACTCAGTGCTCCATAAATAAGTATGAAAATTCAGCCACTGTACATTTATCTTCCCAGTATTTTTCATGCTTTTATGCTGATATGGAGCATGAGGGTCATGAATATGAGCAATGAATTAGCTTTTTACAAATACATATCCAAGGAGGTTTTGTATATTTAAATACAAATAATAGCTTTTCTTCATGGATTTCCGTCTCTGCCAAGTTTCCTCCTATCTCCCCCACCTGGTAGCAAATAAACAGAAACCTTTTGAAGCAAAATTACAACAGGAGAGAGATGGTAAATAGGATTTTTGGGCCTTTGTATCTCCAGAAAATTTCCTGAGATACGTACCCTTATGTGAATGAATTTAAATTATTGCTTCATATTGCAAATGTTTGCTTTTCATTACAGATGACAATGGCCTTAATCCTGTTTGGGTGCCCTGTCCAGAGCAAGTGAAATTTGAAATTTATGATCCAAATCTAGCGTTTCTGCGCTTTGTTGTTTATGAGGAGGATATGTTCAGTGATCCCAACTTCTTAGCACATGCCACTTTTCCCATCAAAGGAATCAAATCAGGTAAAGAGCAGTAGGTATAATAAAGGACGAAGTCAGAAAGATGCTTTCTGACGTTGTTGTATTGCGATTTTGCTCTCAGTAGCAGCTGCAACATGCTAAAATACAAAAGTGCTCCTTTGACCTGAGTTCCTTTAATGTGTTATTTATTATGATACTGGGTGTGTTGTGTGTAAGTATTTAATATCCGTCTCCCACCCTTTCTTGAAATTTCTTCATTGACTTCATTGATCTGAAAGTGGAAGATTTCAATAAGGGACAGTTGTTCTTTCTTCTACCACTTTGTGCTCTATTTCAGATGAAAGCAACAAGATCACTATTTTGATATTATTGTTATCTCCTTACTATGACTAGTATGTCTTTAACTCTCTTAACCATGGATTTCATTTGAGCAAGGGGACTGAGGATATCTGAGTAAAATCTGAGAAGATTCTTTTTCATAGTTTGGTGTCAGTGCATTTGTTTTATTAATTGCCTTAGATATGGACATACCTAGAGTAAGTTCTCTGATTTCCTCTGCATCTGTCTCTAGTTTTCAAGAGCATATGAAATCGTGTGTTTCTCAGTGTTGCATTCTTGCCTTTTGCTTCCCTGTAGTCTTTACAATGTAGTCTACTCTCAGCAGCAGAGCAGTTGAGCAGTGAAGGATCTGTTAGTCTTGGGACACTTTGCACCATTTTTGTGACTGCAGATAATCCTCTGTTTTCACTCTAATTGTCCTTTGTATATGATTTCTTCAGGTTTTAGATCAGTTCCTCTCAAGAACGGCTATAGTGAAGATATAGAGCTGGCCTCACTTCTGGTACACTGTGAAATGCAACAAGTTCTGGTGAGAACGACTGGTTTGTTTTGCTGCACTTAGAACATATAATTTTTTTTTTTTGTGGAAATCAGGAAATGAGGATTTAGTTTTCTGTTCTGTGTCTGATATGCTACCATCTGGTACTTCGTTCTTAGGTACTGTGGAAGATCAGTAAAATAAATTGAGTTGCTCTCCCTCTGAGTGGACAGATCACTCGCATGTTTGTGCGTAATTTCTTTTAACAAAAACCTCATTCCCTCCACTATTTTTTCCTATAACAGCATGGTCAGTGACTTACCCTGTTGAGTTAAAACCCACTGGTGCCATGCAAAGCTAGCTGAATTCATGCTTTCACTTCTGAGAATAATCTTTTTTTTTTTCCTTTGTGAGGTCTTATGTAAAAAGAAGTCGCTTTAGGAAGAGAAAATAAAGCCATTGTTCCCTATTTCATTAAAAAACAACAACAAACCAACATGAGGAAGACACATTCTGGTTCCTACTGAAGTTCTAATCTGCTTCTTTTAAGCCTCTGTAAAACACATAATTGAGGAACTAATATTTTTAAACATACAAGGAAAAAATAACAATGCATCCCTGTTCATGAAGGCAGGCATTAAAGTGGCTGATCTCTGAGCAGCAATTGTTGACGTTCCACAGCTGCTGCTGTATATTAAAGCAGGCTTATTCTCAAACTCTCTCCATACCTCAACGATATTTTACGTAATCTAACTACTTTGGCATAGAGGCTATATGATGCAAGTTTAAAGATGCTTCTGGGAAGTCAGTGGGGATTTCAGGGTACTTTCCAGCACCCTTTAGGTTCATAGGAATAAGTATGTTCAACTTTTTATTTGTACTCATTCACAGCCATTCAGCCTCATGCTCTAGTTCACGTCATCATCCAGTATTTTCCTGATCAAAACACCAGGTTCTGCTAATAATAAGTCATTATGTCCTGGAGAGATTTGCTCCTGCAATTACAAATGCATGGAAATAGAAGTTGCTGAATTCTTAGTCACACTCTGCTTAACAGAGGAGTAGCAGCCTTTTTCAAATGTTCTTTGTCAAGATTTTTACAAAGCCACCTGATGTAAAATGACTGTGTGTAATCACAGCGTCTTAGCAGCCATGGTAGCTTCCCTCTGTTGGCTGGCAAAGGGTCATGAAAGCAGGAGAAAGCTAGGAGCTGAGACCAAGTGCGTGCGTGCATGTAAACAGAAGAGGTCCATGTGCTTTAAAAATAACATTTAAAACATTCAGATTCCATGGAGACGAGTCTCATACAGGAGGCCAGATAAACCGATCTTTTCTTGTTTTGCTACCTTTGAGAAAACCGATAACAACTCACCATTGCCAAGCATGTTGAGCACAGATATCACTTGTAGGTACATCGCAAATCCCTCCTGCCTGGGTTTTGCTTCAGAAATTCAGTTCATTATTTGCCTGGGGCAGGAGTGTCTCTTCAAGTGTTGTTCATAGCAGCAGTGTATCTCCCAATCTGTCAGCACCAAGTCCTTTGACGGTAGCACATCTCACACTCTTTAAGCCCCTTCTGCTTGTTAAGCCAAATGAAGATGCAGCACAGCTCTCTGTTTTCACAATGTCTGACGTTTCTGGGTGGTAATGCAATAGCACGAGAACTTTCAAAATTTTTCCCTTTTGTTTGGCAGTCTGCAGCAAACCAAGACTAGCCATGGTTAATCAACTTTTAGAACCTTTGCCAGATCATTCGAGAAGTATCAGAAAAGATCGAGGCTTTACCCATCTGTTCTCCTGCCCTGTTTTAAACGATGATCCTCCTTAAAATGATATAATTTAGTAAGAGGCCTGTTTATGTAGAAAGTCCATCTGTGTACTCTTGAAGGTGAAATAGAAAATTATAAAGGTGATTACAGATGGCCATGGAATTTCTCAGAGAAGCAAAATTATTATAAAAGTAAGCATACACGTGTAAATTATCACGTAGGGCTGTTAACAGTTTCTGTGCAACTTAACCAGAGTCTTTCTGTACTGTAGAAATTGTAGTATACTGAAGTTGTTAAGATATTTAGAAGCATGTTTTATTTGCTTGAAAATTGATTTACTTGCTTTGGGAAGCGCATGTGTCTTTTTAGCATTTTCTGATTACAGTCAGCTTCAATAGTGCATATGTTTTTAACAAAGATTGAAGCGGATGTTCTTAAGTGGGGTTTTAAAGTCTAGCTTTGTGGATATGTTTATTCACAAGAACAAATAATATTTAGGCATCTTGATTGTGTGTGCAAATAGGTAATTGACAATCTGTTTATTCCCTTTGTGATCTGGGAAAGCAAAGCTTTAAAAAAAAATATTTTTTGATCTTAATCTGTAGCATAGAGCTGAGGCTATATTTTCAACTCCTCCAACCCACAGCAGGGAATTGTAGGAAAATGTTTTGAAAGGAAAAAGGAGAGTGGAGGAAGGAGCTTTATGCCCAAACTGAAGCTTTATGCCCAAACTGAAGCTTTATGCCCAAACTGAAGCTTTTGGGTATGTTGCTAAACTTGTCTGTTTTCCTAGGTCTGGACTGAATGCTAAAAGAGGTGTGCTTATTGGTATGCCATCTCTGAAAGTGCTCAGATTTATTACATTTATTGATTGCATGTCATTTCTTGTAGGATGAGTATCTTGTTTTGCTACTGATGTGAAAATTAAGACTTCAGTTCTGCCAATACTCTTAGCCACTAGTAACTCTATAGAGGAGACTGCTTGTGCATCCAAAATTTTGAGGCATTAAAAAATTTGAAATCATGAAGGGAATCTTGATGATTATTTTATGTTTGTGGAGAATTTTGAGACACTTTTCTACTGTGGGCAGTATACAAGAACAGAAACTCTGACTGCTGCAAATTAATCTTCAAATACTAAGTCAGTTCCTCTGCAAGTATTAAATCGCCATAGCTAAATTGAAGCAAAGGATCTGCCCTTCCTTCTTGATCAGCTGAGTACTTGCTGGTATTAGGGGTCCCATTTACTGGTCACTATTCTCACCTTTAATCTAGATTTCAATAGGAAAGCACCAGGATTGGCAGTATGTGACCTAATATGCAAATATGATGGAATAGTCAAAAATTACTTTTTCTTTAATATGATGGCCCACCATGATACACTATTTGTTGTCCTTTCTTCAACTGATATGCTGATATGCTTTATTAGGGAAAAGTGTTCCAATATACATCTCTAGACACACACATTTCATGACTCATGCTGGAATGTACCTCATGCCCCTGCTAGATAGTAGGGCTGAGTTTTATTTTTTCAGTGTTTTCTTAGTTAGTTACTTTGTTTACAGAAAAATTTTATAACACTATGGAATGTGTTTAGGAGGGGAAAAAAAAATCCCTCTTCAAAAATGAAACAGAATCAACAGAGTTTTGGGGTATGTGTCTTACAAGTTATATTGATTTCCAATATTCTTTTGAAGGAAAGTGAAGAAGAGCTTTATTCCTCATGTCGTCAACTTCGAAAGCGCCAGGAGGAGCTTAATAACCAGCTGTTCCTTTATGACACCCATCTGAATTTAAGGAATCCAAACAGAGATGCTATATTAAAGGAATTCAATGTGAATGAGCACAAACTACAGATCTATCAAGAGACATGCAACCGAAGGTGGGTTGATAATCATTCTCCTTTCCAAAGCAGCTCTATCTAGACATCATATATAGCAAAGAAATCTCAGATTTATTAAACCAGTAGTGATATAAAGAGTGGCCAGAGTGGGATGAACATATCTGAAGCAAGAAAGGGCTTGCAATGAAGCAAGGCTGGGCTGCAAGCCACTAGAGGCCAGCAGACTCAGGGATATGTCTGCTCAGTGAAATCTGTTTCAGTGACCACAGTGAAAGATGAAATCCTGGGAGTTTATATTCTTCTTTTCTCCTGCTTTCCAGATCATACAGTCAAATAAATAAACCATCTCACTCTTACTACACAGTCTGCATTGTGCCCCTGGAAGTGTGTCATTAGCATATTAAATATGTGGGAACAGAGCACACTTCGGGGTCCACCAGGCACAAAAGATGAGAACAACAGTTAGCTGTAACACATGGAACTGTCAGTTAAGCATCAATAGGTTATCCTAGGCCTACGGGAAAGGTATTTCTCCTTTGCCTGGCACCTTAGGACTAGGTGTGAGGGAGGCAGAAGCTTCCTGTACTAGGAGAAGGTCTAGAACAGATCCCTCATCCTTCCTAAGCCTATGGGATAGGGTGGGAGGAAAACTTTTCTTTAAATGTATTTACCCTTTTTTTAATTATTATTATTTTTTTAATATGTGCTGATCAGTTGCATGATCATCACTAGTTCATTCTCGTTTACTGGAGAAAAATTGAGTACTTGGTGCTGATACATTATTTACTGTTTATATCTAAGTGAACTGAGCTTGGTACACTGTTTTTCTCCTAGAAATGCCTAGTAGATTTGACTTTTTCTTTTCTTTTCCCTTAAGATTAAAGGAGAAGAAAGTCAGTAATAGCAAATTCTACTCTTAGAGCAATCATTCTTTGGTGCATGCTTTATGGAGCAACTCAGGAAGAGATACTGATTTATCCTGGTTTTCCTACTCAATGAAGTTCTCATCAGGCTGAATGAATAGAAGAGGAGGAGGAAAGATGGGTTTCCTTAATAATTTCTTGTTGTAAGAAAAACTGTTTTTATTTTTCATTCATAATAATTTATATTCTGTACAAAGCATACTCTCTGTTCAGGCCAGATTTTCTGTGTATTCAAGGCATTATTTGCATCCAGCATCACAACTTTAGAGTCATGAGGAAAATAACAGCAAGATGTTTAAAAGTTGAGGACATGTGGTTGGCTGTATGTATTTGCATAGATCTCACTTCTGCTTATTGATACCTGAAGTACAAGTACAAATCATCTACTGTATTTGTGCATGCAGGATATAGATAAGACATTCACAGCAATTTGTATGCATGGAATCACATCACTTTAACAACCTGGCTCCTTAAGATTAACTGGTAGTGAGTTTTTAATTTATTAAATGCTGTAATAGCACTTTTACACCAGCATTGTCATGTATGTTATAGTACCCAAGGCAGCAGATTGTACCTCTGACACTGTATAAAATGTTTTGGGCAGCTAATAGCTCATACTGTATTGTCTCCTGTTAGAAGTTTTCTTCTACATTTTTGAAAACTAGAGAATGTGTTAATTTTGTTAAACCAAATATCCCTGAGACTGTAGTTGTGTTTTTCCTGTTGAACTCTGTGTAATGGTTTAAGAAAAGATATGTGAACCTGCGTTGTATTACATAAAATTTCAGGGCAGTGGAAGGAAAAGTTTTAATGTATGTGCTAGGATCTCTTGTTTGCAGAAAAGGATATTTCAAACTCTGAAAAGATTTATTTTGGTATAGTATTGTCTTGCAAATACTTTCAGCTCCTAATGTGCTTAGAAATTAATTTTTAACAAACTGTCCGTTTTTAATCTTGCAGTTCTGCTTAGACGATAGCATCAAATGACAGAGTTTTCCCAAAAGGTATCTAATTCAAGAATGATTATATGCACAAATCTAGAGGTACATTATTCTTATGGCTTTAGTCAAACAAAAGGCATTGAGTTAGGGATCAGAAAACTTGCTAGATTAGCAAGTTTGCTTTCCTGCAAGAGCAGAACTAAAGTCTTTAGATGACACGTCTGAAATCAGGTATCATGATATGTGTACTCATTGGTTCTTCATGCTAGCAGTATGTCATTAATATGAAATTCCTGATTGCTTTATCTCTGCGTGGGAGGAGTTTTGCTACCCATATGTTTGACTTTACCTTTCAAATGCGTGCAGAGGAGTTCAGTTCAGTTCTTCAGTCTAAGTGACAGCCTGAGGCAAAAAATGTTGCAGACATATAGTGCTGTATTTCTGATCACAGAAAGCTTGCGTGGATTTGGGATTCGTTGCCTGGTGAAGCTGTCTCAGCAGTTTTAAGTTTCTCTTGCTCCCCACGCAGACTTGGGTTGTTTCAAGATGCACTTAATTGGTGCCGTTGTGCATTCACAGATGATGGCTCAAGGAACCCCCCTGAGGTTTTAGTTATTCTGAAAAGACAAGTCTTGTCTCGCTTATCCTGAGATGAAAGTGCTCATGATGGGGTGGCTTCTGTAATGTTGTTCCTTCCCCCCCCCACACCCCAAATTAAATACCAGAGGGCAAAGTTAAAGGTAACTCTCTGCTTTTCTTTTTTCTGCTAGAAATCTCTTCAGTCCCCAGCTGTGATTGGACTGTATAAAAAAAATAAGCAAAATTACATCAGCTGTGGATTTGGGAGGTAGAGCTGTACCTAAACTGCTGTGTAAAGGTGGGCTTATCTGCAGTATCGGTGTGGAATGGGATGATCTAGTTGCTGTTCCTGGGGGAGGATCTTTGCTGCACATGCATTTTACAGCATGCTCCAGGAGGTGATTAGTTTGTCACATCATCAGTCCTTGTGCTATCTGTGCCATTCAGCAGCCTCCATCCCTCCCATTTGACTTGGTGAGAATATCACGTTGTTGGTGTTGATCAGACAAGGTGGCCCAAGGCCCTGCCTGGAAGGTCCTGAATTTGTTGCTACAGATGGGACATGATTTATGCTTAGTTCCAGAGCAGACAACCAGATTGCCCATGTGGATCACCTGTCCTGGCTTCCTTTGTTAGCTATATTCCTGCCACAGAGCAGCCACTGTATGATGAACATGAGAGTGCCTTGTGCTGCTACTGTGCAAATGCTTAGGAATTGGCAGGTTTTATAGTCCTTCAAAAAGTCTCAGGACATAAATGATGTTGAAAGTTGTAAGAAGCACTCCTCAGCATATATGAAAATCTATTTCATTTTTCGGTTAGACTTTTTCCCTGAGTTTAAGTGTTATATTCAGAAGGGAAAGGATTGCATTGGCTGTTTTGTTGACTTGCAAGTGATGGGCAAAGCTACGTAATAACTCTCTGCTTGTTTCTTGCATTCTTTGCTTTAACTCCTGTTACCAAAAAAAGCCACGTCTGAATTCTTTGTCAGGGCAGACTTTGTGGCAACTTTTTTCCATAGCACTGAGACTGTTTTAATATGAAAACAGGTTTGAATGTGTGTGCTAATTTTATAATCTGTGAGGAAAAACACTTCCAGGTTTTTGAAGTTAACGATCTTTAAATTATGTTCTCATAGAAACTGTTTTAAACTTGTAAAATGTTATTTTTAATATATAACTTTTGATAGCAGTGATGTGAATGATGCCACATGCTTCTTTGTGTAAGCATTGCTCATTGAATTTTACAATTTAAAATCACCAGTGATTTCAGCTAGTATGAGTGAGTTCTTATTGAAGAGTGGTCTGCTAATGTGTTACGTTGCCTTCTCCTAGAGGAGACGTCCTTCCTCCAGGAAAGACACTTATGTGTTTTAAAGATGAACTGACTTAATTATTGTTTTCATAGAAATCATTATTACTGCACTTCATCTGGATACAAAACAGGCATGGAAGAAGGAAAAAGGTCAAAGATCACATATAACCCGCAACTACTAACCTACCTTATTCAGTAACAAGTGGGTATTAACTTATCAGAGCATCAGATTTGTATCAACTTAAAAATAAAGTCTGAACAAGACAAAGATGAAGTCTGTAGTAGTTTGGAAGAACAATAATCTTGATGTTCAGCGGAAAATTATAGTGGCATGTTTTCTGCCAATGAGGTTGCCTTAATTGCAGGGGCAGCAGTGCTGAGGGGTGAACACACACTATGTTCATGTTGTGAATTTTAAAATGTTTGAAGTGTTGTGAGCAAAACTTTTCCAAGTCTTTTAATTAATTAAAAATGATATGCATGTTGAGCAGGAGTCATTCTGAGCTATCTGTGGCCTAGGTCATTCAGGAGGTCAAGTTAGATGAATCAGATGGTCTTTTATCACCTATTGATTTGTGAATATTGGTGTGCAGAAGCTTTGAAAGTCACAATGAGGGTGGCCAAAAAGTTATGTCATTCCGTGTGGCCTTTTTTTTTGTCTGTGTTCTCCCTTTTCACTGGTGCATGTAGATGTTTCTCTGTTGCAGACATTTTTTAAAAGAAGTGTTGCAGTTTTTAAACTAACCTTCCCCATTGCTACATAAATAATGCTGTCTCACTGTGATTATCTCTGAATTCTCCAAACTAGTTGTGAAACACTGAATGCAGCATGGAAACTGAAGTACAGTCAGTTACTTCTGCTGTAGTCAAATGTCAGCATTTCCAAGGGCAGTCTAACTAGCTGACTTTGTTCCAGACTCAAATTCCATTTGCTTCATTGGAAATAGAGGATAAATATAATGAAAATCATGCTTCTGAAGCGGTCAAGAGCCAGGATTTTCTTCTCTTCCATAATGGTATTTATAAATAAGTATAGCTATTAGTTTTAAAAGAATCTAAAGCCCAGTTCTATTCATTGCTAATCTACATTCTTAAGTACTAGTCCAACAAAACAGAGAATCATGAACTGACTTAAATAAAGCAGAAGTAATTTGCTTAACACTTGTGCATTCCTGAATTGTAATTTAGCCCCTAGATCTTTTATGATATGCATAAACTACCAGTGTTTAGGACACTTTTCTGTGAAGATCACAGAAAAGTTTTGGCTGAGTCACTTAGAAGGTGACTTAGTGAATTAGACTATAGAAATCTAGTCTACTTTATGGGTGATCGACATTTAAACTTTAAAAATAAATATATCCTTGTATACATTAGAAGTATTAGCTGTGTGCATCTGGCAAATGTTAGGTTTACGTTGACAGGCTACGAATGCGAGATTAAGCAGCTGCCAAAAAGTTCTTACGCTGTTCACTCTAAACATCAGTATCACTCTTTGAGAGGCACATATCAATTGTTGAATAATTTTGTAGTAGTAAAAATTGAAGCTGTGCTGTATTTTCAATTCTGCTTTTTCAATTTTTAGATGAAATTCTAGTAATTCACTTTCAGGAAAACAAATAATAGATTAATTTGGAAACAGACATAACACTTGAATTCATTACCTTAATTTACACAGCTGCTCATGCAATATTAATAACAAATAAAAAACAAGGAGAAAGAATTCACATTGTAAAATGCCTAAAATGGAGCAGCTGTGACTGTCTTTGTATATATGTAATTTTCAAGCCATTTTAAAATATCTTAAGCCACACATTTCCTGTTTTCATTTTGAAAAGAGGGAAAGTATTCTTCATGTCTCCTGTAGTCAGGATTCTGCTTTGTTTACTAGATGGAGCTGAATGACAAGGTATTACTGAATATACCTATACGCTGTTGATTGGTCTGGGGTAGCCATTGCCAAGCTGCTGCTTATTTGTTTCTCCTAATTAGGCCCAATTCAGTACCCTGTGCTCAAGCAAAAGTCATGAGCAGTTAGTACAAATAATGCCTCCTGTTCTGTTATCAGTGAGAAGTTCTGTCCTTGACTCGATGACTTGAAAAGCTTCATGTGTTGTGGTGAGCTTCTGCAGAAGGATGAATTGTTTTGTTTTTTTTATTTGGGGGGGGGGAGGAGGAGGAGGAGGAAAGAGGAGAAAAATACATTCCCTTTCACGTTGGGGATGTGGGCAAAACTGCAGTTTCTGCTGCTATGTTGGTCCATATCCCATCTGCAGCAAGGCAGCAACACCCTTGGACAGGACACTGCTATTGGTACAGCTTTTTGAATGAGGAAGGAATAGTAATTTTGACCCCCCCCCCCCCCCCCAATAGCTGTGCACATCCAGCTGAGCTTTGCAGATTAAGCAGCACAGCAGAAAGGAACCTAGGGTTTTTTTTTTTTCTTTATGTATTTCCACTGTGGTTATTTATGTATTTTGTCTTACCAAGCAAAAACTGTTGTGCTCCACTTCTGCTGCATAAGGCATATAGATCCAATCCTTTAAAATGCCCTTACATACGTAATCCAACTGACATATATGGACCTATTCACATTTAGCACCAAGTAGTTTCCTTTCCAGTTGTATCTAAAAAGCTATCATGGACTTCAGCCCCAGCCAGCAATAACAGCACAAGTTTTGGCTTTGCTTTGGGACCCTCACAGATTTTTTTACTGACCCCACCATTGAGACAACTGTGAATAGCAGTAGCGGCTTTTTATTAGAACCATCACAATTCCTCTGGAACACAGGAGTTCTGTTCCACATCTTAAAAGACTATCAGTAAATAGCCTGCCTTTTACAAGACTGTTTTAGCATGGAACACCAATATTATGTTTCTGTGCAACAGGCTTGTGCAGTTTTTTTGAACGTGTGTTTTGTCTGTTGCATCTGCTGGCATCAGAATTTCTTAATCTATTTCTGTTAATGTGATGTCAAAAACAGGACTTGGAGCAGAAAGTAACCATGTGACTTTCACTTGAAAACCATTTCCTATTGGGAATTGGTCCAATGCTTTCATGAAGTCACAGCTGCCATTTTTCTTCTTTATTAAGAAGAAAGCTTCTTCTTCCTGCAAACTATGATGATGTATATTAATGGCTTTTGGTAAAGTGGCCTTTCTGTGAAGAATTCAGTTGAACACAGAAAAGCTGTTAGAGGCGCAAAAGCCCTACATAAAGGAGTATAATACTTCTGCTATAGGAGCACAGCTCCCCCAAATCCTCTCGGCTTACTTGCTATTATAGAAAGCAAGGTGAGTTCTCTCAGCTGTCCCTCAGCCTAGATACTAAATTTAGTTTCTCTCATAGTGTACACACTGATAAGGAATGAAGGGGAGGAAAGTCAGGTTTAAAGCAACACAAAACATCTAATTATCAATAGTGATTAAAAAAAGATGAACTTTTCTGGAAATGAACTAAAAGCTCAAAAACCCACCATCTTTGGTCAACATTAACTAAAAAAAACAAAACCCAAAACCCAAACTTTTGAACACAAGTGGCAGTGCACTGTTAGCTTGGTTTCTCTAATTAGCGAATTTTGTTTTGCGAGACTTCTTTAGCAATGCAGAAGTACTGCATCTCTGCCTCCTCCTCTTCCCCATTTAAATCGCAGTAGAGCTTAACAGAACTGAACTAACTGGAACTTGTATAAAAATTAACTTAGGATCAGTATAGCTTCAGCTAGCAAAATGTAAAGACTAAAGTTTAGAGAGAAGAAAAAAATGTGATCGTCTTGGAAGACTGTCCCTTTTTATCAAGAAATACTGAGAAACTGTAACACATGGGTTAAAGGAGAAGAATTTTGTGATCTAACATTTTGATACAAAGTTCTCAGCACTTCTTCCTATATTAAACTGAAAGAGATGAGGGACTTACTAGGGACAGTAGCAATCTGTACTTAAGAACACAGAAAATAAGGTTTTCTTAAAACTATCACTCCACAAAATTCTGGGATCCATTATGTAAAGTGTTTATCACCCTACTACAAAGACAAAGTTTTGTTCAAGTGGTATCAGATGTTAAAGAAATACTCATAAAGGCTAAAAATATTTTATAAGCAGTAGAAGATGAACATACGCACTTACCAAATGTCCTTGATAGATTGTTTGTTTGTTGAGCCGTTCAGTAATGCGGGGAAAATAATGGCTGTTACTTACAAACGCACTTTAGCTAACTCATTCATTTTAAACAGGCGTATTTTACAGTTAGAAAAATCTACAAATCTGTGCTGCTTCAAGCACTTTGCTATAACTTAGATTAACTATTGTGCATTTTCCAGAAATAAGTCAGAGTTACCTCAGAAAAGCATACCAGAACATATTCACTTAAAAAGTAATGCATTTATTTATTGTCTAACAGTTAATCTAGCAACTCAGCTGAGTTCTTAGTTAGGCATATATGCACCCAAGCTCAAAAGCAGTATTTGGTTTTAGAATGTGACCAAGAAATAAGTTTACTCTCCTCTGGGTCATGTAGCACAAACTTGTCAGAAGTCAAAACTATAATGCCATCAGTGAGGAAGAAGGGCCGTTTGTTCCATACATTGTACCTGAAAATAAAATGCTATTTGCAGTTGTACTAAACTTCATCTTGTGATGGTCTGATCAGTTTTACTTTGAAAAGCTATGTATAAAAATAGCACCTTTTTACTCAGCAGTTCTGTTCTTTGCAGACAGAACCAGTATTTACCTGAATGGCAGAAATGTCCCTGCAACCCCCCCCCCCCTTTTCTTAATTATCTGTCAAAACTAAGAGACTTTGAAAAAACATAACTAAGTTCTGCTCTGCATACTCAGTGTTTCATCTTTCAGAGTGAAAGCATAACTGCAGATGCAAACCATGAAACCAACACAGCAGTCAACAGCAAGACCAATCCTCCATCCCTAATAAGCCAGTTAATGGTATACTTCCTTGGCTTTGCTCCACATCCCCGAGATCTAAACCACTCAACTACTTCATTTAGGTTAAATTGCTGAGGCTCATACCCCAGCTCCTTCCTCGCCTTCTCCATGCTAAAATAATGTGTGACACCAGTTTTGTAAACTTCTGTGCGAGTGAGAAGAGGCTGAAAATTATAAAGATGACCAATAAGAAAATGAACTACTTCAGTAAGGAATGCAAAAAAATAGACAAGGGAAAGAGGAAGACGAAGGGTTGGGAATTTGTAACCCAAACCTTCTACTAAAGGTCGGAAAAATTCAAAGTTGTTTATTGGCCTGCCATCTGAAATAAAATAGGCTTGGCCTGCAGCTATGTGCCCTTTGTTGGCTTTGAGGGCCTCTGATGCAAGGATATGAGCCTGAACTAGATTATCTACATGGACAAATTCTACTAAACTAAGAGGATCTCCATATACGAATTTAAACAGTCCCCTTTCAATGTAACTAACTATTCTTGGAAGGTGTCTTTGCTCTCCAGGCCCATAGATGCCTGCTGGTCGGAGAGCACAAGTCCTTAATATACCTTTCCCATCTCTAAGCTCAGCACCATTTGCCTCCAGCACCTTCATTTCAGCTAAAGATTTGGTCCGGGAGTAGTGATCTGGATGAAGGTGAAGAGGTAGATAAGGCAGAGATTCGTTCCCATTTTCTATAACCTGGCCCCCAAATACCACATTATATGTACTTGTATACACCAGACTTGACACTCCTGTGGTCTTGCAGGCTTGGATGACATTTTCTGTGCCTTTCACATTAACATCTTCTATGAGTTTTCGGTTCAGCTGCTCTCTGCCAGACATTCCATAGGAAGCGATATGGAATACACAGATTACATCTCTAAGAGCCTCTTCCACTTCAGAGAGACAACAGACGTCCCCCTGCATGAATTTTACTCCCTCCGGCACAGTCTGAATTGGCTTCACGACATCAAACAGAATCACATCAACTCCCTTTTCATATATGGCACAGCCTAAACTAAAACATGATAGAAACCATATGTTAGTATACATAGCATAATGATGGATGAAACATTTCACCTGAAGGTAAGAGAGGCCTATTAAATATTTGAAAAAATGATTAGCAAAAAATTTCGTACTAAAATAGTTAGATATCTACTATGGGGAAGGTTCAACTGTGAAACTTCGGGCACTGAACTGATTCCTTCAGGCTCCAGATATAGCTTTAAAAAAAAGGGAAGGGGGGCAATTCAGAGCAGAAATAATGGAAGTACTTTCAGCTGTCTTTTGGAAGAGCCCATCTATTTCTTTCCTTCCATCTCCTACAAATCAGAAATAGCAAACCTTTGAGGTGTAAACCCTTAGCCAACTATATATATAAAAAAGCGTATCTTATTGCTTTTTGTGCCATTCCAAATCTGACAGCACAGTAAGTTGGTCTTCACTGTTGTGCCTAAAATTTATGGAGAGAAGAGAATTAAGTGCGATGTTTCTCAGTTAACTGGAATGAATCCTTTGCCATGTGCCCAAATTCTACTCTCAAGTCACAGGTATAAATGCAGGTATTGACACAACAGATAAGGGGGAGGATTATCAGATTTCTTTCTTACAACTGCTCTATTTCTATAGTGCTTAAAGGGGGGCAATGGAGAAAATACGTGGAGTCAGCAGGATATCCTCAGGGATTTTTTCCTGCTTTTGCTCATGACTGCAGTCTCACGAACTCTTGCTTGAAGCTAGGACCCAACGTGAACAACCAGAAAATGGGGCAAACTGGATCAGGCATCTCAGACGCACAGACCTGTATTATGTTTGTTACATTTATTCTTATTTGCACTATTATTTAATGCACTAACCGAAAGCCAAAGTAACCGCCTCCTCCAGTAATCAGAACTGTTTCCTTCGCCATGTTTCCTGGTTCCATCCTCTTCCCTTTGGCACTATTTCAGGAATTCGACCTATAAAACACACAGTAAAAACGCACAAGAGAAGCAGTAACGGCCTTAACGTCTCCGCTCGTCCAGCTATCCTCAGCGTTACGCTGCCTCCCCCGGGCCGGCCACCTCTCACCTTCGACCCCGCTCCCTTCTCCGGCCGCCGCCCCGTCTCTGCGGGCGGCGACGCTGCCGCTGGGCTTCACGGGAAATGAAGTCCGTCCCCGCCCGCGCCGCAAGATGGCGGCGGTGGTTTGGGCGGGAAGCGGCGCCGTGGCGGGAGGGAGCGGCCGGGCCGGGCCCCGCTGGGTGGGGGCTGCGCGGCGGGCGGCCTGTCCTGTCCCCGGGGAAGCACCGCGCCCGCCTCCCTGCAGACAGAGCGGGGGAGAGCCCCGGGGGGAGCGGGGCTTGGGTGGCGACCTGGTGCGGGCTGGCACCGGCCCGGTTGTGTCCCCCAGCGTCGGCGCCTCCGGGAGAGCCCGCCCGTCCCCTCCCACCTGCGAAGGTGCTCACGCAGCGTTGGGATGGCAGGTTGAGCCGTTTTAAAGAACGGGGGATCCCTAATTGTCTTTGACGTCTAAGCCTTTTCCAGCTGTGCCACATCCTGGTGTTCGTTCTTACAAATTAAGATAAAAATAACTCTTCTCTCCCATCATGCCCGGTTGTCTCTTTAGTTTGGGTCCTGTGCTGAGCGCCCACCCTAATTTTGTAAAAAGCCATTAGGTGTTTCCATAATTCAGAACGGGCTGTCGTTATAACCTCACCAGGAGCCACTTTTGGTGCCTGTTCCCCATATTCCCTGCCCCTGGAAATCTGAAACACGACCTTTTCGCTGTGCTGAACCCACGGTCTTCGTGGGAATATTTAAACTGCTTAACAGAGGTCCTAAAAACGTAGGCAGACCTGCCATCCCAGCTCCGCAGAGACCTGGCGCATTGGAGAAAGCCCTTGTATTTCAGGTGCACGGGAGACTTTCTGACGTGGCCTGCTGCCATACCTGGTGGTAGAAAGGCTCCCGGCTCCCTGGGGTACGCAGCCGTGCTGGGAAGCGCTGGCAGAGGCTGCTTTTCCAGGTCTGGCTCTAGAGCTGGCTTTGGAGCTGGTTAAACCCATCTCGCGACCAGAGGTAAGCGGAGCCTCTCCCAGCTTGCTTGTTGTTTGAGAAAGAATGATGCTTCTGATTTTCAGAATTTAAATAACTTGAACGATTCTCTATAAATATGGTGCTTTATGCTCGATCGGTTCTACTGATAGTGAATAAGTTTAAGATGATTCAGTTAGAGAACAAAAATTTGATACCTAAATCACGGTTTTCTCTGGAGCACATCATTGTTTGATTCTGATTATCATTAAATTGTTGCATATCTGGAAGAGCTTTATTACTTTTAGAGTTGTGCATGAAAGGGAGCAAACTGACACTACACTAGTTATCCTAAATTATAACAGTACAATCCATGTCTACACAAAGGCTAAATAATCTCTAATACGTGTAGTTACCCTAATGTCCATTCATCAGCCTATACTATATACCACGCTAACAGAAGAGTTCATTACATCTCATTTAGAGGCTAAAATGTTATTGACAGTAGGAAAATGGTGCATGATGGTAACGGATTTCAGGAGAATTGCTCCCGAGTTAAGCATCACAGAATCCAGTGCGGGGTGGCTGAGAGAGGGAGTAGCGACAGGGCAGCAATGTAGGATGACACTATCTGTGTCTGTTTTGTGGTATTTTTATTTTTCCTTTCAGAGATATGTGAGTCACTCAGGGAATCGTAGAACTCAAAAAATGAATTCGGTGTCAAAACTACTTAAATCATGGAAGTTTCAATTTTGCAAAATCTTGAGAGAAGCAGGCAAAATAGATTTTTACTTTGATTGGCAGCTGGCAAGAATTAAAGCGAGGCAGATTCTAAAAAGAGTACTATGAACATTAAACAATATTTCTGGCAATTATTTATTGCCAGTGGACCTCTGTGGCTCTTAAATAGAAACCTTAGCATAGATCGTATGCTGTGTATGAGCAGGGCACGCTCCCTGCATGTTGCATGTATGAGGCTGTTGTGGTCACCCTGTGACCACCCTGACTATGCAAAACTGCTCTATCTACATAGACATGTGGAGTGTCTGGTTTGGAGGGCATACTTCAATCATAGCTGACACATTTCCCTGTCTGCTCTCTGCGTGGACAGAAGAGAAAGTCCTGAGGCAGTCCTCGATCATCTCTTAAAATGCTTTGCGGACATATATCATCAATGGTGTGTTCATACAGCTGTGAGAATTCTAGCTCAGGAGCAGAAAAAAATCACTTATGTAACCCTAAACATCAAATATGAGAATTCTGTAGCTGTGCATATAGCTTCTGAACATATGCTCATACCTCAGTCCAATTTCTGAAGATTTTTACAGGATTTTCTCAAGTATATAATCATCTGGAAAGTACAGAAGAGTCCTGAATTTTCACTAAGATCTGCTACCATAAAGTGTTTTATCTTTGAGGATCTAAAACTAGATTATGGTGTGATTGATATCTGTCTTCTGAAGAAACAGATTGCATTTCAGTGGAGTATCACAGAATCGCAGAAGAGTTGAAGTTGAAAGGGACCTCAGTAGTGTCCAGTCCAACCCCTCTGCTCAAAGCAGGGTCAGCTAGAGCAGGTGGCTCAGGGTTTTGTCCAGTCGGGTTTTGAATATCTCCAAGGATGGAGACTCCACAGCAGGTTCAGGCACTCTCCTCTAGCAGCACATGGAGCTCTGTGCAACCTGAACTGTGTCGCTGACCTTGCACTCTGTGTTGTGTGGATAAATCCTTGTATTTGAGCAGGTCACTGTTAACCTTGGTATGACATTTTTTTCTCTTGGCTTTGTGATCTACCCATGCAGCACAGTTTGCAGGATTGAGAACTCTCTTCTTCTGCATTCTTCTTTTTCTTACTTTCTGCCTGGTATGTTATCTACATGGAAAGAAATTGTGTCAGATTATCTCACAGTTAGTGTAAATGGATGTGAGGAGGCTGTATGAATATAAGGAAGCTGTAGTTAAGATATTGTAAAACTGCTCTTAAACAGTTTATTTCTCATTATAATAAATAGTCCTTTTTTGTCTTCAGAGCATAGTAGCAAACATTGATTCCTTCAAAATGTTGACATCTGTGTGAAAGCTGTGGGTAAATATTGTCCTCATTGTACAGTGACTTTATCCGACTTTAAAACTTGACACTGTCAGATCCCATTGCTTTGCACATTCCATTTGTTCGTGCTGTCTCTTTCATTTCAGCATAAGACCCTGGTCTTCCTAAGACTTTATGGACACTTCTGAATGTACCATAAATTGTGTATATTATCATCAAATAAATGGACTTCAAGTTTTGCTTTATATATAATGAATACTTGTCCTTGGATTTTTTCTTTAATCTGCTTTATGTATAATTCTGGTCTCCACTAGCAATTTTCCCTTGAAGAACTAGGCATTTCAGAGCCTCTGCCATGCTGTGGAATGCTTTGCATATATCCCAACATGCAGAGAACCATACTGTTATAGTCACTCTAAGTAATTGAATTGATACCTGGAATTGCAGGCTAGGGCAAAAAGTGTCAAGATAGAAATATTTGCAGTATAAATGGTGTGTTATCTGTCACAGCCTGAGCTGAAATGAACCTGAAATTGTCTGCAAAGAAATCCTTAAATTAGCAAATAAATGGAGCTAAATAAGCAGTTGTAGTGAGCAATACAAGTTAGAATGAGCAATAAAATCATTAATTCTCCTTTCATAGTATGTTACTTCATCTGGTTCCCTTTGCAATTTAAAATACTTAACTAGCAAAATTATTTTTGTCTCAAAATAGAAAGCGCACCAACAGTATCGTCTCAGGAAGCAAGGCAATATTTCAACTGGGGAAATTAACCTTACTCTAATGTTTTTGTATTACTTGATTGAATTCTTTTTGATACTATTTAGTTGTGCATTTTTTTTCATTGAACAAATGGGGTGGGAGAAGAGAACAAGACTAAAAACTAGGTCAGAACCAAACACCCAGTGGACTTGAAAAACATGAAAAACATAAAAACAACTGGTTAGAGTAGTACTAAAGAGGTGAACATGGCAGCTATGTTGTGAGAAGAAGCAGAGGGAACTGTAATGTCTGAAATCAGAATCAAACATTCAATCTTTTTTAAAAAGGAATATTTTTAAAGGAGAAGAAGAGGGTTATGGATAAAAATGTTAGTCTGAGTTTTATTCTTAGCTCTGACAGAGGCTCCCTGAGTGACTTTGAGCAAATCGATTTCCGTTCCCTGACACAGGTGACATTGCACTTCTTCACTGCATGAAGCTATTGTGGTGCTTGTTTCATTTATGTTTTGGAAGCTTAGACTGGAGGTGCTATACAAATATTAATGAAGCAGGAAGTCAGATATATGGGGCTTACAGATTTTTGGCACGTATGCAAATTGGTCCTTCTGAAAATGTTAGCATTGACTTCTTAGGATACCTGTTCACTGTACAATGTTGCTTATGGAAAGTGTCATACATTTGGTGATGTGAAGACTACAACCATAGTACTTACAGATTTTTTCCTGTTAGTTCTAATAATAGAAAAACTTAAGTTCTCTCTTCCATGTTGAGAAAGGAAAACAATTTCGGTATTAATGTTATTCACCGTTTGTCAAGAATAATTAAAATAACTTGATATTTGTTCAGCCAAACAGTTGCCTTATGCCCTTTTCCTTATCTAACTGTTTTGTGTTCTCTCATTTTAGGAGATAAGAGATTTTTATTTCTGGTACTGACTAGAAAGAGATGCAGGTAGGAGGCTAGAGAAGTAGATTCCCTATCAAAAAGAAATTCGTAAAATGGAAAGTAGAATCAACAGGATTCCTGCAAAGCTTCAAGCTATTTGCAGAGTGTTTTGAGATCCTTGTTTGAAGGAAGAGGTTAGGTATATGTTGCACTGAAGATATGTCAGCTTCTTTATATAATTCTTCATATACATATCAAACAGCAAATAAGTACCAGTGTCATTCTAGTTCTAGGATCTTTTTGGATGTGGATACAGATTTTGGGATAGCTGTTCACCTGTAGTTAGCAAGTTCCTTTTCATACGTGACCAGCAGAAAGGTCTAACAGAGAACCGTATAGTCACTCAGATGTGATGTTGGCAGCAGCAGTGCAGGGCCCTGCTGATCCGTTTCTGTCCAGGCAGAGGCAACCCCGCTCAAAGCCGTGCATAGTCAGGAGCCTTTCGTAGCCCCCTCTCACTAGGCTGTGGCAGCAGCTCTGGCCTGCGACCTAGTTGGGCACGGAAGGATGCAGTTTGCTATTTAGAAGGTACGAAATGGTCAAAAGGTCTTTGTCCCTCTTATGAGGAGAGGTCGGGTAGGATGGAAATATCTAGCAGTTGTCAGCTCAACCAGTTGCTTAAAATGTCTGTACAATTCCTTTTGCAGTTAGGTATTTTTTAGCATGACCTGAGAGAGGGTGCTGTTGTATCACAGAGTTGATGCAACACAGCTATCTCACACAGCACAATTAATGTGTTATATTTGATGTAAGGGTATCAATTCTTGCAGCCCAGTTGCCAGCCAGGTGCTATTTCATGCAGCATGTGCATACTCTATCAGTAAACAGTGGAATGACAGAAGATAATTTTTCCTTCCAGGTAGTTCACAGGTTGGAACAACTTAAGCTGCGTAGCTTCCCCTGACTACCTTGTATTTTATGGTTTCACTATGGTCATCTTTAGTGCTTTATTTCTGAAAAATCATTGTTATAAAAGGCTCTGAAATGGCTTTGAATTATTTTTGCAAGGATTCTTAAAACACAAACTTGATTCTGAGTTTTCTATTCGGAAATGAGAAGTGATGCATACATTCTGTGAAGTCAGCAGAAATTAACTTCTTTTCCCTTCTGTAGTGCCTCAAAAATGTAGCTGATCATACTTTCAGCAGTGGCATTTAGTTATTTATCCTAGAAGGAAGGCCAGAAAGAAAGTTTACATATTTTAGGACAAGTTAGTGGTTGGAAGACTGGATGGAAAATAACCTGTGTTATGTCTTTTTATTTTGATAACAAAATAACTGTTCATGTTCTGTGTGTCTCTTTGGGTACCCTACAGAATACATAGATAACCCAGTTTTCAGAATGAACAGATGTTAATGTTCATAACCTCTGTGGAGATAAATGAAGTCTCAAGGGATTCTTAACAGCTACCTCTAAGCATTTCAGTCTAGGCATCTGAAGTAAGTAGTTGCTTTAAAAATATTGACCTTAAGCTCCCGTAAGCCTAGATTTTTTTTTAAGTTGTCATTTGACCTGATGTATTACCTGATGTTCTGAGTTATTAATATCTGTTTGTAAAATATGTCGCAAATATTAGTACTTAATAGTACAGAAGTGTATGTTATCCAATGTCATTGTGGTGCTTTATAGTTAAAAAGCCAAATTTTATCCAATCCTGTAGCTTTACTTCATGAATAATTCCAATAATGCAGAGCAGCTACACAAGACTACAAGGGCTAAACTATTGAGCCCTTTGTACCTGAAGGGATTATATGCCTTAAAAGTCAGTATGTTCAGCTATCCTACGAAAGACTAGCAAAATATTCTTGAAAAGACTTCACAGATGTTTTTTTCAAAATGAGGGAGGACAATTTTTGGAATGCAATTCTGAATGTCTTTGATTCCGTCACTTAAAGCTGGTCTTCTCATTAGTTAAATAGACAACTATTTTAGAATGGAATTATATATACTTACATTTCAGTAATTATCTAGTTGGATTTCAAGTATGATTGATGTGCATCCAGCTGCTCTGATTTACCAAACTCATAAGGAGGAATGGCTTCTCTGTTATATTCATAATTGAATTCGGCTATCTGTAGTTTTCCAGAGATGATCTACTCTTAGCTAGTGAAGACAAGAGGAGGTCAGTCAATTATGAATTGCTGACTCTAATAATTGATGATCTAATCAATGGTTGGAGATGTACTACTTTGATCGTTTGGAAGGATCTAAAGGATCTTTTGGCTTCACAAGCAGCAGGTGCTATACCATTTGTTGAATAAACTTGAGGCAAAAATTTTTGTTTAATCTGTATTTTGTACTGTGTTAATTTTCTGTCTGTGAATAAGAAATCTGCAGGTGCTGGTGCTGAGGATGAGAAGAGATGTGTCAACAAGAGCATTAAAGCCTGAATTTGCTGTAGCATTTCTATGGGATTCAAACTGAAAGCTGCATTTGCTATGATGGAAGGGAACCATACAAATTTTATCCATCTTCAAACTTACTTCTGCTGTTTTCATATTCATGATCCAGTGTTCATGGTCTAGGCAGTGGTCTTTCATTTTCAGGCACTTAGAACAGCAAGAAAGCAGAACACATGCTGGCTAAAAAATGGTACTGCGCATTTTACTTCTGTCGTTACCTTGAAAACATCACAAAAATTACATTGTTTTGCAGAGGAAGGACTAGTTGAGCAATAGAACATATAAGAAGAAGAAAACAACAACTTCAAGAAAAAGATGGAAGCTCTTTCTTGTTTCAGCTGTGTTTAAATTAGGTAACCTCTGAAGACATACTTAATGACATCTTGGTATTTTCTTATGTATCTGTAATACTGTTTATCTGCTCCATGAAATTAATGTTTGACTGTAGAATTCAGAATTCATAAATATTTTTTTGTGGCCTGATCTATGACTTAATTCTGAGCCATTTCAACTCAAGCGGTTCTGGCACAAAACCAAGTTTACCTTTGAAACGGATTTGCTCAGAACCAAAAATTGTGAAGGTTTAAGGCTCTTTGTCCAAACAAAATAAATCCCTTTACTCTACAACGTGTCAGAGTTAGTAAAGTTACAAAGAAGAGATAATTATAAACAGACATTTATCTTCTGTTCAAAAATCTTATTTGGACATGTTTTGTCCTGGAAGAGTAACATGAAGGACATGTTCAAAGTGGGAACTATTCAACTGAGAGTGTGCAAGTGCTGTAACTTAAAGTAGTTTACTGCAAGTTATTCTTGCTCTTAATTTTCATTTAACTCAACAGAAGTTATGGTGCAGCATCTGGTTATAACTAATTTTGTGTTTTTGCTACTTTTGAGGGAGAAGATCTGAATAACTGTGGGAGTCAAATATATGACTTTTTTGTTTGATTCTTGCAGTAAAAGAATTCTGATTGAGCTTTGCATTTAAGTACTTCTTTATCTTTTTAAGAATATGCAGCCCATCGAAACAGGATTTGTGCTAGTTAAAAATGCTGGATTAATTCCAGGACATACAGAGCTTAATTCTTCCTTCATCGTAGGAATGTGGAAGAATTGAACATCAAATGCATTATGGACAAGGTATATAAACGGAAATGTTTTTTAAAATGATTTAGAAGAATGGCATGTTCTAGTAACTGGGTTTCTTGTATAATGGAAGTCTCTCAATTTTAATATGTAATCTTCAAGTTATAAAAAAAATAATTGTGTACCTAGGGAGTTCTTTATGCACTAGCTGAATAAAATGATATAAAGGAAAATTACTTGCTTAATCAATTTACATACTCGGCTTTAACAACTCACAATCATTATTATCATAAGAATGTCTGTTTTAGCAGTTGTCATTGTAGCATTTTCCAAGAAAAGGCCCGATACAGTACAATACTTTCTCCAAGTCTGTCACTGACAGTGCCCTAGCTCCTTTGCCTTTTTAAAAAACACTGTCTGGGAAAGCAGTTTGGCCAGTAAGAATCCCTTGAGTGCCAAATTATTAACAGAAGAGCCACACAGACTTCACTTTTTTCATTTACTCTATAGTTTTGATCCCTATTCCTTTCTCTAACCTCACAAAAAAAAGGTACTCTATGCTAGGAACAGGCATCGACCAAAGCAGGTGGTTAACCACACTGAAGAAGCATGCACGTTAGGAATTTATGAGACATAATCATCCCCCTTTCCATGTTGTTTTATCTGAATATGAAAAAATGCCTTTCATAATTATAATTAAAAAACCACAATGACTCACAGTTTGTAACTGTTAATGAGAATATATTATGCAGCCGAACTCTCCGTGTGTCCTGTCTGTGAAGGAATCATACTGCTTACATCTTTTCAGTAAGCTTTTTGTCAGTGATGGCACCAGGGGTACTACAGATACTTGATACTTACCCACTTTTCCAATTATAGTTGGATGCCTAATTTCCATTTGTCACTTTGAAAATATCTATGGGGATAGAAGACTGAGAGATGAGCCGGTTATTAGCAATTAAACATCTGGAGGCAAAATTATACCCCCAAGTACACAAACAGATTCCATGGGCAGAATTTGGCTCATAGTGTTTTGCCAGTATCTGCTAATTTCTATCAATACTTAATGAGGTCCAGTTTTCGTGACTAATTTGAAAGTACACTGACATTCTCTTTTATGGTGTCATTGAATGACATTCTCTGGGACATTCCCTTCTTATTTTGCCTGAGTCCTTTTCAGATTACATTGTTTAATCAAAAGTAATACTCATCAACTCTTCTTTGTAACCAGATATAAAGATAAGAACTTTAAAACTTTTATATGTCATTGAAATTCTAATTGAACAGCACAAGGATATATTTGACCTGAGCTTTTCCTCTATTTAAAAATAAAATAAAAACTCAGTTTAAGGGAAGCTAAAATTGCTCCTAGGCTGGTACTTTTAAATCCTAGTTTCAGTCCATAAATTTGACTGTAAAGTTAAATTGAAAAACCGGAGTATTTAACAAGTAATGTAAAAACCTTAAGAACTGCAGATATTCTGTGCTTTAAAATGTTATAATTTAGAAAAAGGGAAATTGAAAACACATATGAGCTCATTATTAATAGTAATCAAGATCTAAAATCAACCTTGGATATTCATGCTTATCCTCTTAAAATTATTAGAAAACATATTCCTGTATCTAAGAGCTTTCCTAAAAACATGTATCTGGATTAATTGTTAGGCATAAAGTACTTAATTTTATTCCAGCTTCTTAGAATGTAACTCCTGTACTTGGAACACCTTTAGGTTGATTCAAAAGTCTGTCAGTGAGTTTACAGATACTTTTGCCCTCCAGTCACTAGTAAAAATGCTGTTTAGTGATCAGTAAAAGTAGCTGCCTTCTGTTGACCATTTGCATCCTGTATTTCAGTTCAGTTCCTAGAGATGCTTCTTCACTGCAGAAGTGATACCCTGAGCTGCAACCTTAACACAAACCTTATTATAGAGAATGGGTTCTCCAACGCTGCTGTCACTACAGGGCTAAGAGTGTGGGCTATGCCTAGCTCTTAATTTTGCTAATTGAATCCAGAATCTGCCCTTTGTTCTGCAGAAAATGTAGGTAGTGAGGTTAAGTAAACTCTTGCCCTTCAGAAATAAAGTGAAAAGTGTGAGGCCTCACTCATTTTGCAAATGTGAACCAGCTTACAATGACTGGAGAGTCCCTAAAATATGTTAACAGACAAGAGAGACTGTAGCCCCTAGCCATACTCTGACATTGCTTTCATGAGTTAATTCAGCCACTGAATTTAATTTATATATATATATATATATATATAAATCCCAGGGACAAGGCACAGAACCTGTATGCCATCTGACATTTTTGACAAGCTCTCCAGAATTAATCTGTCTAGGAGCTACTATGCTCAGTTTAATTATGGAAAGGCTGCATCTGTGTTCAAAGCTGTTGAGAGAGAAAGAAGAAAGTAAAAATGTCCACTAGGTTTGATTAACTGCTCTCGGCATGATGAATAAAGACAGATGGTTACTAGTTATTTTTCCTTAATGGATTCTGGAGCTACATTTGGTGGGTGAATTAAAGTTATAGGTCCCAGATCTGCTTTTGAAGCTACACGTGCGTAGCCCTCAGTGATTCCAGCGAAGTTTGCACATGAACATCCAAGATAGAGGCTTGCCTAAAGCTGTTGTATATGTTGTTAAAAAGCAGTTGTGAAATGAAAATTAGAAGTCAAGTGATAGTTTAGCATTAGTAAAAGAAATTATAAACAGTTTAGGAAAGAATCCCCTACAAGGGGTGGTTTGTTTGAAGTGCATGTGCATACATATACCCATAGAAACTGTGCTTATCTGGATATGACCACAACCTGGTGCTTGGTAAGGTTTTAATACTGACTGTAAGACCTGGAGAATTTCATAAAAGTTGCGCTTAAAAATTGTGTCCTAGGCAGCTAAGTAAATAGTTTTGTGGTGTGGAGTCCTTTGGATGGGTCTATTAACATATAGGTGTCTTCAACCCAGGTAGAGGGGGTCTGTAGCATAGGGTCTAATTCTGCAGGTGTGCACATGTTTAAATACCTGTATATGAACCTTTTTGTCATTAAATTGCGTGTATTTATATTTATATATTTTAAGATTTATAAGAATGTACCTAAGTGTCTGTGGGCTTGGGCTCTTAGGGAATATTTTGACCTAATGGGTATTAGAGCCCTCATTCATCAAGGTATTAAATCATCTGTCTAGTTTTAGGTGTGTGGATAGTCATGATTCAACAGGAAAAGTACACGGCCTCACATTTCAAAAGCGAGTGACTTGTCCTTCAAGTCACAGAAAACAGAATGCATTTAGGGCAGGTGACACTTTGTCATGGTTGATCACTTAATACTTTTTGAATCATCTTTCATTTTTCATCTCATTTCATTTCAGCTTTCATTTCAAAGGCTTTAGTTGGTATAACTGCGAGGAAAATCTAAAAATAAGTGAATTCTGTTTGTGAGATGCAGAAATGTTTATACAAGTTTGCAGATGGAAGGGAAGGCATGTCACAGATGTGCATATTTAATAACTCAAGTGACGATAGGGAGATGCTACCACTCATTTTCTTTCATCCCCATTGCAGAACCCATGCTCAGAGCTCAGAGACGTGCCCTGGGGCTCGAAGTTGTGTGTCATTTATTTTTAATGTTGTCGCTATCCACAATGAATGACAAATGTTGGTGATGTAGTATATCCCCCCCTTTGAAGGGGATTCTTTTTGGTGGGGAAGAGAGTGAAGGGCAGAGAGACTTGGAGCTGAGGACTTTTTTGTCAAAATCTTGCTTTGAACAATAGGGGTCCATGTCAAGCTTGCTTGCAAAGGTCTGCTGTTTGGAGACATGCAGAGGAAAAGTTACAGATATAAGGTGCAGCTAAGTGTTTTTTACTGATGTAGCTACAGTCTGTACAAGGTATGGTTAGAAGAAACCATCTAAAAGTAAAGCAAGGAAAATCACTGTTGCATTTCAGGAAGCACCTGCAAAGAAATAAGTAGAGTGGGGGCTAGGAAAATGTGGAAATCATTTGTATTCTGGGCACTTAAATGCTACCATCAACTTCAGAGAGTCAAATCTGGAGGAAAGGGAAAGGAATAGAGTTCATCTAATAAAAATCTGTTTGGAGAAACAAACTAATTTTCCAGCCCAGAATATAGTTACATCTTTATTTCTCTTATGTTAGGGCACCACTACATTATGAGCTCGTTTTAGGCAGGGCTGGAATTTAATGGGGGCTGAAGGTACCAAAGGAAACTTTAGGGAAGAGTTTGTTGCTATCAGAGAAGTGGACTAACATAAACTGATGCCTTTTCTTCTTTCTCTAACACTGATGGTTCTGTGAAAGCCGTTTCATGTTATCAGATGACAGAAGAAGGGCAGGCAAGTGTAATTTCTCATGAGGATAACCTACAGATGATTCCTGGCCAACTTTCTGAAGAGTAACTAATTGCCTTTAGTTTTTTTGATTTTATCCTCTTGTTGGAGGATAGTGACAATTGGGTTGATAAAAATTGACTTATTTTGGAAAGAGTGCAATCCACTTCTAACTGTTCTTGAAAGCTCAGGGAAGCGTAGACATCTGCGGAGTTACAGAAGAAAACATCCCTTGCAGATAGAGAGGAGTGCTCATAATCTTAATGATTTCTCTGATTTAAGATGTTATGTCTATTGCAGAAAATTTACAAAGGGTGATTAGAGTTCATCTAAATAGCGACGCATAACTTATGGCTCATGGCTTTATTTCATACGGCATGTAAACGTGAGGCCTACTGCTTCAGAAATATAGCTGCTGCGGGCATTGCACTCAGGTGGAAAATGGAAATTGCAATTTTTTTCTTTTTTGAAGATTGAATAATGCTAATGTGTATGTTTTATGGGGTACCTGCCAAAAGGATTTACATGTCCAGTTTGACTATCAGTACTGAAGTTCCTCATTCTGAGGTTCTAACACTTGAAAAAGTAACAGCAGTTTTAGCTGAGGAAGTAATTGTTGTTATTATTATTAGTTTTTATTAGAATTGAATACTGACAAAAGGTTAGCAATAGCTGTTTCTTCACTGCCAAGTGATCTTCACGATTTATTGCCTATCTCTGAATTTACCATCTGTTACTATATTTCTAAAGGCAAAATCTCCAATAACTGAGAGGTAAAACATATTTCTTATTTTTCCTTAATAGATATATTCTTCATTCCTCAGGAATTATTTTCCCTAAGTGTATATTAATGAAATAGTGTGAAGGAAAAGAGAGGTTATACAGCCTTATTTTCAGTTGCACGTAACCTTTTTTTGCCCTTATTCAGTACAAGTCTGTGTGCTCAGAGAACTTAATTCACAAAGGTACTTGGCTACATTCTTAACTTTAGGCAGATGAATAGTTTTGTTGTCTTTACTGGGACAATTCATGTGCTTCAGGTTAAGTGTGTGAATAGATAACTCTCTGAAGGCAGAGGATTATCTCAACGCTTGCATGAAAGTTCAGTAGTATTTGTAAGTGCAAAGTCTGTTTGCCCAAATGAGTTTTGTGTATGCAAGTTCAGTAACTTCTGCATCCAGGACTTATAGCCTGACAACTGCTTGTGTAGCCCTTAAGCCTGCCAAAATCCAAATGTATGAAGTTGTGTATGCACTCTCAGGAGCTGTAGTCAAGCCAAGTAAATAATTTCTGATTTTTTTCTGCTTATACATATATTTTTTCCCAAGAATCATTTTCCTAACTTGCTTAATGATCTATTTGCTGAAATAAATTCTGACCTGTTTTATTTTCCAAGAAAAACCCTGTAGCCAAGAACCTCCCCACAGAACCTGGAATGCATAGCCCCCACCCAAGCTACAAAGACACACAAAGCAGAGGTTCTGAGCTGCGACAGTCGTTGCGTTGCACAGCTGAAACAGAAGAAGACTGGATCAGCAAACAAAATAGAGCAAGGTCGAAAACTAAAGAGCTCTGCTTAAACCAAAAAACAAATCTGTGACTGTCGGGGCAGAGGAACCTGAGGTAGAGATTGGACGTGAAGAAAAATGATTAGTGCTTGCAGACAATGTAATTCATGTTGCAGCAGGGACAGAAGAATATCAACATAAAACAAATATTGGATTAGTATTGGATGTCACACGTGATACCTTTGGATCAAGGGAAGATGCTGAAAAGAAAAATATTGATTGGTGAATTACTGGAAAAAGACAGAAAGCACAAGAGAAGCTTGGCCATAGAAGTGAAAAACGATGCAAGGAAAGATAACAGACATGCTGACGGCCTGGTGGCTGAGCTGGATGCTGCTACTGTGCTAGAAAGCCACAGAAGCATTCACTGAATGAATAAAACCCAGCAGGAAAGGTTTGGAACTGGAAATGAAGGCATGAAAAGCAAAGACAGAAGAACGCTCATTACCAGGAAAAAGAGGTTGGCAGTGCATTTCAAGGAGTTGTGATTCAGACTCAAGAGATCATGTAGAGACTGGATATTCATGCTGCAGAGTACCGTGAGAGGCTTGCTGTTCGTGAAAGGCATGTTCTGTCATCATTGCTTTAACTGACTTTCAAAAGATATCTTTTAGCATGAAGAGACTTAGACTGTGGAGCATACCTGAGTTCTGCAAAATCACGGTCAAAACCCTCAACACTACCAAAATGGAGCACAGAGATTAAAGGGCTTTTTGAGGGTAAGTGATCAGACAACAGAACAGCTTAGCCAAGAGGCTGGTCTGAATCATTTCTCTTCTGCTCTTTGGCATTGTCATAGCCTGACTATGGAAGCAGTGTTCAGCCTCCTGTATAAAATATGTAGATGACTAGGGCATAAAGGGAGAGAACACTGAGTTATTGTGATGCCTCTAAAAAGCTAGGAAGAAAGACAAATGTCCTAGCAAAAAACAGAAGGTCAAGCTTAGCTCAAAATCAATTAGCCCAAATCAGGCCTCCTTGTAACTCAGATGTCATGTTGAAGCAACATCCTATTACAAGGCAAAAAACATCTGGAAGGGATGATAATTTGGAGGAGCCCCATCTTTGCCAGCAGAGCTATCAAGATGGAAGTGAGATAGAGATGTATATTCATATCATGAACAGGCATGTTGTAGAGAAACAGGAGATAATGCAGACTCAATTGTAATCTTGTGTTAATGTACAGCAGTGAGAACTGGAGATGTACCAAAATGGTAGACATAAAAAGCAGATGCTTTCTTAAGATGGATGGTGGAAATGAAACGATTAAAACTCGTCTCACTGCAAAATTGTACTGAAAAATCCTCAACTAGCAACTTGTCTCTGTTGGAGTCTGAGAAGTCCAGGCTGGGCTGAGGCTACAGGAGGTGGGTACTCCAAATTAATGCTTCTCGGCCATTTTTAGATCATACTCTCTTTTTCAATAGTAACATCTTTCCTGGCGTGTACCATGTATGGATTTATGTGTAATTTTATTCACACACTGCAGGGTGAACATATGGTCAGCTACTCGCCGGAAATCCCCCGTGCCTTCAGTGCTTACATTTCATATTCAAAATATAAGTTTGGCAGTAATTCAGACACAGCTCGGTCTGCACCAAACTTTCCTCAGTCGTTCTGCACCTGGGTGGGTGCCGACGCACGCTGTGAGCGTGCAGCGCGTGCACGTAGCATCCCCAGCGGTACGTCTGCATTTATGATAGTGCAAATATGGTCTGAAGGGCAAGCGTGCCGGAGGGCAAGCGTGCACGTGTGCAGGCGGGTGGGAGCGAGGGCACGTGGTGGGGCTACGCGGGGAGCAGGCAAAGGCTCTAACGGGGACCGCTGTGTGGGGGCCCGGCCCACCGGCCACGCGGCTCGGCCCTCACCCACCTCCTTCCCCTCCCCGCGCGCAGAGGGGAGGCCAGGGTGGCTGTCAGGGTGGAGGTGGTTCATTCTGCTCGTTTTCCCACTCTGCAAAAACTCCAGCGCCCGGTATCCTCCGGTGTGAGAGGTGGCACTTTAAATGCCAGCACATCAGTGATCCCTGAAAGCATGCGATAAGGACCGATCCCCTAGGGAAAACAGAAGTCCCCAAGAGAAATCTTTAAGAAGAAGCTTTAACCAAGGACAGAGCATAATTGACCTCAGGTACAATTGCCGTTATAACGCTAATAAAAGCAGAAGCAGCAAATGACAAAGAGAAATGAAATTAATTAGTCCATGCTCTGTGCACTAACTAGCATTGCCATGCAAGGATGAACGAATGAGAGTGGTTCACAGTAATAATGAATGGAAAACAGACTTTTAGGAAAATGTTCCTTTAAAAAAGTGACCTCATCTCTAATGTAAACTACATACAGAGGTTGGTAAACATTTTTACTGGCTGTAAAAAGTTGTAGTCAACAGATTTACCATCCCATAAAACCCCAAAGGAATAATGGAATGGAAATGTGCTTATAGCTCATGTTAGGTTTACGCCCTGCAATTTAATCTTTCAGTGTCTATCTAAAATAAAATAGGTCAACAGTACATTTTCTTTCTAAAAAATAGCTGAATCATGTTAGCTGGTTTTGTGGTAACTTAGACTCATCTCTCAAACCAATTAACAGGGATTTTAAAACAAGAGTTAAATGTGTCTAAGTTATTTTTCAATCCTTTTAGCTAGATTGATTTGAAAGCATTGTTTTCTTATTGTTAAAATAACTTTCAGAGAACAACATTAATTGATTGGTTTTTTTTTTTTTTTTTTTTTTTTTTGCAACTTGCTCTGGGTTTTGAACCAACGATTCCTGTCAAAACTAAGGTTAGTGTCGTCATCGGAGGTCGACTGAAGGTTCGATCTCAGGTGTTGTCCTCTTGACAAAATGCCCTCGGAAACAAACTACCTCCTACCAAAAGTCCGTTCTCGTCTTCACCCCAGCCTCTCCCTGTCATACAAACCCCTTTGTACTTCCGTGAACCTAAGTGTAGTATTGCCATGAATATGGAATAGGTAAATAGCCCAAGATATGCGCTAAAGCGGGGCGGGTAATTCTTGGCCTTTTGTTGAAGCAGAAGGGTGGGCCAGGAGTGGCACACACGGTACCGTCCAGGGCTCGCCACGGGGTTGGTACTATTGAGAATAAATACCGTGACTCGTTTTTCACTGCCCATCGAATTAAGGCCACTGAAACTACACTCACTTTTTAGGCAGGAAATTCCAGATATTTTCCATAAAGGAAATACTTCTTTTTTTACTGTCTAGGGAAATGTACTCTAAACATAAAACATATAGCAGTTGAATTTGTCCCGAAGCCAGAGCCTGCTGCATCATATCCATTCCCACTGCTGTCAATCATGATCCAGCCAGCATGTTGTTCAGAAGGTGGAGCTGTCAGGCAGAAGAAATAAAAGGTAAGAAGAGAAAGGCTTCTCCTGCTTATTGCTGATGTCAAGGGTAAGTGGGATTGTGCTTTGTGGCTGTTGGCTTTGCAACTTATGTCAAACCTTTAAACGGAGTCCCCTTTCTCTGCCCCACCCCCTCACCCTGCCCCTATATAACTCAGCTGCATTTAGCAACACCTGCTTTTGCACTGCCGGCCGTGGGGTCTGCGCGTGCCTGCCTTTCGCCTATGCGGATGGATGCTCTCGGTCTCGGGGCCGGCCGCTGCCCTGGATGGCTCTGCGTGGCCGCCACGGCGCTGCTTGGGGCGACGGTGCTCTGCGCGGCCAAGAGGAGCCAGGTGGCCGCGGCGAACGGGCTCGCGTGGGCTCTGCTGCCCGCCGCGCTGGGGCTGCTGTGCTGCGCCGCGCTGGGCGCTTGCGGGGGGCTCGTTGCGTTTCTGGCAGCGTGTCTCGTCCCCGCCGCGTCCCTGGGTGCTGGGGGAGTGCTGCCCGTGGGCGGCAGGGCTGTGCTGATCACAGGTAAGGCGCTGCGCCGAACTTGGGGAAGTGAAAACCGGCTGCTCGCACAGGTGTGCTGCAAAACTTTGTATTGTCGGGTTAGGGCACTGCTGGCTCTTCCTTTATTCTTCTTGCTCATTTTATTGGCTTTTCCAGAGTTTGTTTTTTTCCTCCAGGTAAATAAATGTTCTGAAATTAAGTAGAACAGGGTGTTAATAGATGCTGGTTTTTAGTGCCTTATTTAATTTTTACAAGTAGCTTTTTAGACAGACTTGTGAAGTTACCTAGTGAAAAAAGCATGAGAATACTTATGATGGTCTAATCTTTTAGGAGAAACTTTAGTTTTTGGAGGCCTTTAAAATACTACATTAATACATTACTCTTGGTTACCACAGTTTATTAAGCTGGTTGCTGATGTACAGTTGTCTTTTGAGGTGCATGTTTGTGCAGTACATACTGTGAATATCATGTGTGTATTTCAAGATACCAGTTTGGTGCCTCTTCTTTGAAACAGTTGGAAACAATAATTCAGAAGTGAGTAGTTTTCTTCACCAGCTGTGAAAGTTCATAAGTAATAAATTCAGTCCCCATATTAACACACTGCTGTATTCAAAACCCACTTCTGGTTTGTGGAGATGTCACTTCTGTAGTTTTAAGTCTTTTTGTCTCCCCCTGCTTCTTCTAAATACTGTGAATATAGTTGTTTATTTGTGTTAATCACACATTCAGATTGGAGTGACTACCTACTGTTTCTTGCACTGGTAACTTGTTTTTTGTTTTATTTTTGCCTCTGGAAAGCTGAATTAGGTTTCTTTGGATTATAGCACTGCTTCATTTCTTTGTATAGGGAGTCCTGGAAAACAATTCAGTTTTTTTTTTGCTAGCAAGCATTAACACAGGGATTAAATACCAAAGGTGAAAGAGAGGACAAGATGAGCAGTAAGTTCTCACCTCCCCGTTTAGCAGCTGTATGCTGCTAGCTTTATTTGTGCAGGTGTATTGAATGCAGATGGGTATCAGGAGCAGGAATAGGGAGCATTCCTGCACCCCTCCCCTGCAGAGGCAGTGCGCTGTGCTTGCACTCAGGTGTCTTCCTTCCTTTTGTAAGAATGCAATTTAGTGTTTCTTCAGTAAAAGGTGCTCTCTCAGAACCTACCTGCTCTAGAGAATTTGAATTAGAGCAATGTAGGGGAGTGAGGAACGCTTGATTGTACTCCAGCAATTGAACGTGTTTTCTTTGGGACTGTGCTGGAATTGTCCTGAAGAAATGCAAGTTTGGACATCTCTCACAGCTGACGCGTCTGAGTGTAACACCTCTTCTCAGGTGTTACTTGAATCCAAACCAGTATGCAATCAATCAAACCTCAATCAACTGAAACAATAGTTTTACTTGAGGCTTTTCTGGGTTAAATCGCTTTGACTGTAGTACTCTTCCCCTTACTAACTGCAGGATTTGTGTGTGAGTGTGTACACAATAGCAAGGTGCCTTTCAATCAATTTTGGCATCACTTTCTCCAATTTAGACAAGACCTGAGTCAGGTACTTCATGGGGAATGGTGTCACCACCACCCCCACGACCCCCCAACAGCCCTACGCTGTTGAGGAGCATTGCTGTGCTCCTCTACAGAGCTACCACCTATCACTCCTAAGATAGCTGCATTTTAACGGAGGATGGTGTAACCTCTGGGTTTTGTCAGATACTGTTCTGGTCCTCTTTGGATGGCCGTTGCGCTGTTGCTGGTGCTGTACATTACTAATTTAAGCCAACGATACCCTAGAGTACCACGACAAGGGAGAACTGCCCGTTGTCAAAAGCTTTTTCACATGAATAGCTGCAGGCAGGTGAGTAGTCTTGAAATCATTGATAAACCATTTCTACTGCTGCTCTCTGTGAGTGAGTGCTTCAGGTGTCCTTAAACAGAAACCCCTGCGTATGCAAACACTGACGATGTTACAGGAAATCTTTTCTGTAGTTTGATAGACTCAATATCCAGCTTCGCCAGGAATTAAATTGTCCTGAAGATCCAAAGTACCAGGAGTTGTAAAACTCTCGCTTTAATTATTTTGTGCTCAGTGGGATGAATTTTTTTCAGGTAACTTCAGCTTTGCAGTCTTAGTGTTTGACTTGGTGTTTCTGATCCCCTGTGTGAGTTCATAATAACAATGAATTCTGTGTGATGATTCAGCCCAAGTCAATACTGACTGCCTGTCTTAAAAGAAATCTCTTAATTGTTCATGTATTATTTCTGATACAGGAGTAAGGGAGGGAAATTCTCTAGCTGGTCTATACAGAAGACCTAACTAAGGCTGAAAGAAACTTTACTATTTAAATGTTGTGTTGAGAGGTAGAGTTTCTCTGGACTTCAATGGAGAAACTCAGGTGTGTGTGTTTAAAGTATTTGATAAGCCCAGCAGCAGGCACAGATAAACACTACTGGTATTTCCTTCTCAGGATTGCTACAGCTCTCCCTAGCTCTTATGCACTTTTCCCCTTCCTAAGTTAAAGCTGTGCTGTAAAACTTTAAGTAATGTGTAGCTTTGTGCGTATGTACTTGCTGGGAAGGATTTGACCCAGAAATAAGATTTTCATGAAAAAAGAAACGAAGGGGGAAAAAAAAAACCCACCCCAAAACTACACATCTGTTATTCTTCAGAATAGTTGCAGCCCTTTTCATTTTTCTCCAGGGAATCCTAAGAATGTTTGTTTTCTCTTCCCTTCTCTTTTGGGGGGAGAAGTTCCGCACGACCTGTGATGGTCTGGTGCACCTTCAACAAACTGCAGGTTTCAGAAATGCCAAAAAGTATATTTTTTAAAAGTATTAAACACAGCATGATGATAACTTTTTTTCAAGATCTTGGACTGATTGATGTAGACATTTAGTACATGTTTCTTTCAGATCATCTGGAAATTATTTTTTTTTCACCTTTCAGGAATAAAACTCCAGTTAGAAGACAGACCAGAAATTAAAATGTAGCATTAATTAAGATGAGCCTCTCTGGTAATCAAATTCTATTGACTAAGGATTTAGAGTGCAGGAACAGGCCCATTACTAACAATTGTAATACCCTCCTCTGTGTGCTGAATTCACAGATTAACCCTTAAGAATTTCTGGTAAGGTTAAGTGAGGAGTTTTGCAGCCCTTTCACAAATGAGGAAATGGTAAAAAGCTGGCAGGAGTCCCAGCCCTCTGTCCCACCTTCAGGTTTCCAGCCACGCTGCAGAATGGTTTGGAAGCTGAGCATTTGCGTAATAAATTGGTATCGCAGGAGGCAGCCAAATCTGGGATAGTGCCATGGATTTCAGTGCACATCAGCATACAAGAGCCCTTTTGCAGCAGTTAAAATAGAGGCTACAGTGCCGTGTTGTGCAGCATGCTGATGTATCTCTGCGTTGTGATGTAAAAGAGCAGCATTCACTTCTTAAGCTTCTCGTTTTCCTCCTGATGTTGTCATTGGCGCTTACTTGGCACAACTCCTGCAGCAGTGTCTGTAGCCTCTTCTCCTGTCTTCAGTAGAGTCTTGTGTCATTTCTTTGTGGACGAGTACGATGTTTCCTCCTTTGCTAAGAAGTTTCTCTGGAGACGGACAGAAGGTCAGATGGAGGAATTGGAAAAGATACCAGGAGAGAGAACACTTAAAAGTATCTTAAGATAGTGACAGTAAAATATAGCGTTGAACGGAGAGACTTGCAAATCAATTGACTTACTTGTTAAATACTCCTTGTTCTTAACTGGTGGGGGAAATTGCACACTCATAACCATGAAGGTTGTTGTTATGAGTGTGCTTGTTTTAATGGCGTTTGCTGCATTTGGTAGTTCGTTATGTTACATGTACAAAGACTGGGAATAAGTCTGATGCTGGAGAAGATAAGAGAAGTTCTGATGCAAGCCTGCACAAGTTAAATAGCCGATATTATTTGGCTTAGTCTAAAAATGCCCTTCTGAAGCATTCTTAGGGCTTGAAAGCAATGAGCTCCTTTACAGTGAAAGAAATGCTTCTTAGCTTTGGCTTCACAGCAGCCTGTGACCAAAGCAGTATATAATAGAACGATCCAGGTGGTAGAGATTTGAATAAAATAATGCTTCCTTGGATTAAGAAATATTACCTAGTGATTTCTTTGAATTCCAGTGCCCTGTAATTGCTTTGTTCATCTGACATTTCAAATTAAAATAATTGTTTTTTTCCTCTTGTTTTTCCTAAATACTTTCCTTACCAGGTTTCAGTCTGAATACTAGCATAAAGTCATTCCAGGGTTTTATTTCCTTTGTATGTGTGAATTAAATCTTGGAATACCTTAGTGGAAGAGCATGGACAGTTGCCCTTAGCTCTGTCTGTAAAGCGAAGAGGAGATACTCTATCAGCAATGCTTTGCTGACTATGCAAAGGTCCAGTTCCTCAAACTCTTAAATCTGCACCTTTCTTCAACTACTGTAGCAGTATTTCTGAGTGACTTCGTTTCATCCTCTATTCAGTTATATTTGCAAGTATTTCCATTGAGTGCCTCTTTTTTTTCAGAAGATAGTGGTTCAGGACAGGCTCACTTTTTAACTCACAGTTTTTTTTTGATAATTTCAGGAAGTGACACTGGGATTGGACATGCGCTGGCTAAATACTTGGATAACTTGGGTTTTGTTGTATTTGCTGGGGTTTTGAATAAGGATGGACCTGGGGCCGAAGAACTGAGAAGGACATGTTCTCAGAGACTTTCCCTCCTGCAGCTGGATGTAACCAATCCTACCCAAGTCAAGGAAGCCTATCTCGAAGTTTCAGAGACAGTGCAAAATACAGGTATAGCTTTTGTGCCGTTATAACGGGGATACTAATGTACCTGCTTGCTAGGTGCATCTCTTACCTGTTGGTTGCATCATGGCTTAGGTGTGTAGGTCTTCCCCACCTCCAGTCTGTGGTCAGTCAAGGTATTTATATTGATGACTTCTGCTTGCTGGGACACAGGAAAATGGTGATGGTATCCCAAGGAGGGCATGCTGTGTATCTGCAGCTACCGAGCCTCTCAGCTTTGATCTGGAGGGACTACCCGGCTCGGCAGTTTATTCTTTGCGGATCTAGTTTCCTGCGGATCTAGTTTCCTGCCTTATGGCAACCCTGTCCTTTCTCCTCCTCTCAGGGCTCTGGGGAGTCGTGAACAACGCTGGCGTCCTGGGGTTCCCCGCAGATGGTGAGCTGCTCCCCATGAGCACGTACAGGCAGTGCATGGATGTGAATTTCTTTGGGGCCGTGGAGGTGTCCAAAACCTTCTTACCGTTACTTCGGAAATCCCAGGGAAGGCTTGTTAACATATCAAGTATGGCAGGTAAGCTGAGACAAAGCCCCAGGTAAACTTCTGATGCAGCGCATGTAACGGCTAGCTTCCTTGGCATAAATGTTGACAAAGGGGTTGATCGGTTTTGCTTGTCGATATGCCTATGAAGTTAACATCTAGGTAATAAGTACTTTTTTCTTTTGTGTGGGAGGCTATTTTTAGTAACCAGTCCTTACAGAAGAAGAGATTAATTTAGTTTAAAGTACTGTTATATAGGAAGGATCATAAAATTCAGCTCTTGTGTTGTTGATGCTGTGAGGAGTAGCTTTTGAATTTCCAGGCAGACTGGAGCTAAAACACAGGTGTTTCTAGAACACATTCCAGGAGAAGGCTGCAATTGCCTTATTTTGAGTGTTATTGGACCATACTGTCTGCTGTGGAGATGTCCAGCGGTTGTCTTGTGCAGAAACAGGTATTCTGTTTGGGATGGTTACAGCTGAGGGCTCAGTTCAGTGTGTGTTGTTGTTCTTCTTCTTTTTTTAAGTAATTTGGGTTAAAACTGGAATATAAATATTTTTCACATAAGTTCAAGACTTTTTGCCATTTTTAAACCAGAGGCCATTTATAACTGTCTATAACAAATGTTAGATAGATATTTCAGCTGGGCAGCTCCACTTTGCTACACTCATAGGGCTCAAATACTGTAGTTAGAGTGGGAAAGCGCAATGATAAAACACCTACTGAAGAGAAACAAATCTAATTCTTAGAGAACAAAAGCCAGCTTTATTTTTCACTCTATCCTATGATTTTTCCAGAGTGTGCATCTTCTGCTCAGCTCTGCTACAGCCATCTCCCACTCCCAAAGGACGGGATGGTGTCATGTGCTTTCTTTCAGGCTGCTGCTCTAAATCAGTTGCTGAGTATGGGGGAAAATTGAAATATCGGCCATCTGTATAACTTCAGTTGCCTGGATGACAGAATAGCAAAACTTTGTATAATCATTCTTTGTCCCCAGGCTTAAAAGGAGGGGGAATCATACATGGGGAGTCATGTTGCATTTTACTTTCCTTTTTTCATATATTCCATTAACATATCTTTTTCTTCAAAAAAAGCTAGCAAATGAAAGGAAACAAAGTTCTTAAAGACAAGTTTTCTGTCCAGCTGGAGATCTTTTTGCATGCTAGCTCCTGAACTCACAGGTCTGTGTTTCTTCTAAAGAAGACAGGTTTCTGTAAATGAGGACTTCACAGATAATTTTTTAAATTAATTTTTAATTTTAATAAGAGTCAAAAATTAAAAAATTAGAAGGATCTTGATTAAATAAAAAGGAGTTTAAATTTAGATTCTCATTCCAGTGTATTGAGCAACAGATGAAGCTGTTTGTCTTTTTATAGCCAAGATTCACAGAACAGAAGCATAATGTCTGTGTCCTATCCTGGAGCCTGGTCTGTTAATAACCTGAGAATGGAAGAATGTGTGTGTTTATTTATATTTCTTTTAAAATATTTTTATCATCTTAGAAAAATACTTTATCCTAACTTACTAGTGAAGTGGTAAGTTTTTTCATGAATAAAATCACTTATTTTTTTTAAGAATTAACAGAGTATAATGTGCTTTTCAGATTTATCCCATTAATGGGAAATTCTGTATTTAGAGCAAAAATACCCCCCAAAACCCCATGCGTTTAGGACATAACTTTCTAGTCTAGGAGGACGTGAGATGCTAAGATGTAGAAACAGAAGCAATAATCATCATCATAATAACAGCCAGCAGCTGAGGAGCAAGAAAGCTCATTTGAAAATGAGACCTGCTAGATGCAGGATGTCATGATGCTGGAAGGTATTTTGGCTTTATGAAGATTTCTTAAGGATTTATCATATTGGCTGCTTCTAAAATATTTGTCTGCCTCGTCTGCTTGGACCCTCCTTTCCATGCGTTCATGCCCACGTGAATCCCGCTGTGCTGCCTAGGGGACTTGTGCAGGCATTACCTTCTGCTCGTGGCTTGCCTTGAGGATATGGCGTCAGTCTCGCTTCGATATTATCTTTTGTTTTTTCTTTTTCTTTTTCCTTTTATTATAAGTGTGTTTTGTATCTGCACACCTATGTTTATGGTTCAGTGCCAACATTTTAACAAAATCTGTCTGTTGTTCAGGTGTGTTTGGGCAGATGTTTACATTCTTAGCACAAATACCCAAGTTGCCTTGGAGGGATAAATGGAGAGGTTCCCTAACCTGAATAATTTGGCATTACTGGAATCAATAGTGACCCTGCTTAAACTATAAGTGTTCATATGGATGTTCTTACACACAGGCCAGTTCTGGTAAATAGCTTCTTCTTAACACAGGGTCTGAGAGTCCTTTGGTAAAACACTAGCAGAAAAGTTAGTGAGGCCTCATTATGCTGAGTCTATTCCTGTCTGTACATAGCTAATTTAACTAGTCTTGAGGTTAGCTTGGCCTCAGAGGGAAAGAATATGTGATTCGGTTGGTTCAAACCCATTGAAATTCAAGTTGATTCATATGCATACAACAGGAAAGTTAGCATCGAGTTGGCCTGACTGTGTATGAAGCTCTGAGACATCTTGGTCATTGCATACAAAACCGAATAAATGGTGCCAGTGGCTTACCTGAAAGTCTGCCATTATTGAAGTATTTTCTTGTAAAAGATTAAAATGTATTGAGACAAACGTGTAATATTGTCTGTTGGAAATGGAGGCCATACCAGAGGATGCACCAGCCCAACTGCTGGTGCGGGTGGGAGGAGAAAGGAGGTGCCCTGGGGAGGGGAAGGCGTATGTGGTCTGATCCCTCACCCCTGCTGCAGGAGCCCAGCCTGGGGCACCTGCATGCCTCCTGAATTGGGCAGCAATCTTCTGTGCAGTGACAGAACAGGCTGTCTCTAAAGGGAGACTGAACAGACAAAAAGCTGCTCAACCTAAAATGTCTTTTAATTTTTCTGAGACTGAAACAGTGAGTTTCAGTTTTAAGAACAGACAAAGGATATCATATCTGGAAAATATTTCTTCTTTTCTTTGGAAACTTTTGTTTCCTAAACATATGGATTTATTTTAAATTCACCTAAAATGCTTGTTGTCTTCTATCTTTTTCCATCTGCACAAATGCTGCTGAGATCAAAGAGGAGGGGATATAACTATCCATGGCAACTCCTGCTTCTGAGTGAGATCTCAGGGATTCCTAGCACACCAGTGGTGTGATTCCAAACTGGACAACCTTTGGTTTCTCCACAGAGGTCTTCCTTACTCTTGTCTTGTTACCTCTGGTCTTTCTGATTTTTAGCTGGAAAAAACGGAACACCAGTAGGCTTTGAAGCTAGATTTGAGATTATGTACCCTGTTGGAACTGTGGTTTATATGGGAGCTTGAAATCTGTAACAGTGACAACAAAACCAGCGGTATTAAACCTTCACTTCACTATTTATATGAACTAAAACATTATCTGTGTTTCTGAAACCAACAGTCATTGCAATTCTCAGCAGTTTTTACCCTCGAATGCAAAGCAGTTTATTCTTTCTGCATTACAGGGTATCTTATCAGGCGTTACTGAGCATAACTGCAATAACCAACTGCTAATTTGAAATACTCTTCTTTTTCTTTTTTCTTGCTTCCAGAAAGAAATGATTTTCTCACTGACTTGTCTTTAACCTCAGTGAGAGCTGCGTAATTTTGGTTTCACTATAATCATCCTTCTAAATCACTGAAATAGGAGCTGGAAAGAGCTGGAGTTGAGCTTTATCATGTTTATATTGCTCCTGCAGGAGGCATTCCACTACCCAAGTATGCCGCGTACGGTGCATCAAAAGCAGCTCTGTCCATGTTTTCTGGAGTAATGAGGCAAGAGCTTTCCAAATGGGGAGTTAAAGTTGCTGCAATTCATCCATCAGGCTTCAGAACAGGTTGGTATTTGACATTTTAGATGGTTCTCTTTGTTCCCTGGATCTTTTGTGTAGTCCAGCGTCCTCAAACAGAGCCAGGAATAATCCTCAGCAGTCATACTTTTTTCCCATTCTTCACTTTCATTACTGAAATTAAGACCTACATTTTTTTAAAGAGAACTACCCCCTTCAATACTGCACGCTGCCTGCCTCTACTTTACTAGTGCATCCTTTTCCTGGGCAGAGTGGAGAGTTTCTTTTGCTTTGAGATGAACCAAAACTTAGGGAAAGGTCCTCACTGGGGAATCCTGAAAACCCTGTTATACCTTTTGTACAGTGGGTCACAGTTTGTCTTCAAAATCAATTGCTGAGCTATTCCCCGTAAGAGAATTGGTAACTTCCTTCTGCTCTAGCCTTGCCAAAGTTTAAAAACCAGGCATTGCTTTGGGTTTTACTTGGGTTTTATGGCTTGCTTTTCCTGCACAAGAACTTCAGGACTCACTTTTAGTCTGTAAAGCCCTACCCTCCTCAATATCAGAGTTCTCTTTATTGAGCTGTACCCTATATCAAAATACTTGCAGCAATACCTTTCATCATGCTTACTAGCTGTTGATGTTACTATAGATAACTTCTAAGATTTCAACTCCACTTCCTCTCTCGTGTTCTTCTGCTGCCTTCTGTTCCAAATTCTCCTCCTCCCACCTCTACAAACACATTTCTCTGGAGCCTGTTTGGGTTACAAGCTGATCTCCTGCTGCACCTTTCAATCATATTTCCATTAATGAGTACTAATTAGAAATAGCAGCAAGAGGAATAAGGACAGAATGGCAAGGAAAAAAAGATACTGACTTATACATAAAAAAAGCTTTCTCACAGCTAAGTGCTAACAGACTTGTGCATAAACCATGTGCTTTTTATGTAGTCTATGCTTCATGAGTTCTCTCCCTGACCCCAGTAAAAACAGTTGTCTACCCATATATATTTTGTTTGTGCATTGACATGGTTTAGGACAACTACGTAAATTGGGGCTTGAGAGATGGGGAAAGACCTTCTTTGCTATTTGTTATAGGTGGATATTCTAGTTCAGCCCCAAACCCGTTTGCTCTCTCATGATGATTGCTGCTGCAGGTATACAAGGCACATCTGAACTGTGGGATAAACAAGAAAAGGACCTAATGGAGAAGCTTCCAGCAGGCGTGAGGAGAGATTATGGAGAAGACTACCTCCTGGAGCTGAAGAGCTACCTCCTGCGCATGCCTGCCTACTGTGACTCTGACCTCTCCCCCGTGCTGGGTGACGTTCTGCACGCTTTACTGGCCAAGAGGCCGCAGGGCTTGTATACTCCCGGCAAAGGGGCTTATGTGCCTCTCCTCATCTTTTGCTACTTTCCTCTCTGGTTGTACGACTTTTTCATTAGTAAGTTACTAGGTATTGAGCCCGTCCCAAGGGCGCTGAGAACATCAGAAGCTAGAAATAAGAACCTCTAAGGCTCTTGGGTGGTGAAACAGCTGAGAAAAACACTATTTTAAGACACTGCTATTTATTGTACTTTGTTAAATCGCATTTACCCTGCCTTGTAAACTGAGGCAAGTCTCTGTTAAGTGTGACATCCAGGAAAAGTGGTAGATAAACAATGACAGAAAACAAAATTCTTCCAAATAGGCCCTGTCTAGAGATTAACAATGCAAGATGCTGCCTTTTGCATAAGGTATCTTGAGAGGTTATGTAGCTCCTGTCTGCTTCAAGAGGCACCATTACCAACATGCTGATGTCTCTCTAACCTGTTCTTAAAAAGTAAATTGAGACTACACAACTACATGAATGCTGTAAACATTAGAGGTTGTCTCTTCTTACTGTTGGAAAGACTTTCTGAATGTCTACTGTAAATTCTGCAACTTCAGGCTAATACTCTTTTCTTTTTGTTCTGTCCCTGGCGGACATGAAAAATGATTGACCCTTTCCTAACACCTCTCCCCCTCAGGTTTTGTGAAGTATAGCTCTAATGTTTATGACATGTCCTCTTTGCTAGACTAAGCAACATAAATTTTTTTTAATCTGTCTCTGCTCAATTTTTTTCCAAGACCTTCATCAAGAAGGAAACAATCTCCTTAAAAAAAAATAATAGTAAGTATATCCAGGGCTACTTTGATATCGCTGTCTTGGACATTGTGTATTTTATCTGTATATGCTTGTACTTCTTTATTTCTAATTGTTAGTAAATCTGATCTCACTTCTGCTTTTTGTACAATTTCTTACTTAGTTTTGTGTTTATGAAGAACTCATGATTTAGCTAGTTTCTCCTAATACTCTTCCTGTTTTCCCCTCTGCTTTGGGTGTGTTAGTGTTTGGTTCCTTATGACCACTAAGTCTTCATGCCTGCTTTATTGAGGTCTGCTGTCTTTCTTCTGAGCTGCCCTTTCTTCTCATCTCTTGCATCTTGCACCTTTTTGCTTTCAGTCGTTCCCTCTCCACTGCATTTATTGTAGGAGTGTTGAGTGCCTCTCTGCCACTTGCTTTCCTGTTGCTTATGTCAAAAACCCTCAAAGTCCCACCCCTTTTTGCAATGCTCTTTGTACTGTTCTGTTTTGAAAGGTTCTGATATGTTGGGGGGAAAAAAAGCTGTGTTCATCTGCTTTCCCTGGTTTGGCCATCTATACTAGGCCTTGCTATGACATTAATTTCCTTTTCGATGGTGGAAAGTTGGAAGTCATTACATCCTGGGCTTTGAATGGAGACGGACTTCTTTTCTTGGCCTTTCCGGACAAATTCTAATCTTCTGTTGCAACCCGAGTCATGTCACTTATTCTTCCAGTCAGCTGATCAAAATTACAATTTAATTTGCCTATGTAATAGTCCTTCCCTCTTCTTCTGTGCATCTTTTTATATCAACACAAGACTCCTATAAATGCATAGAGGATGCTGAGCAGTTTTGGCCCACTTTTTTAATTCTTGTGCTGGTGTGGAAATCCTCCTGTCTTGTACGCTTTGTTATGACTTTTGCTGCCGCGGCTTACCTCCTGGTGGGTTTACACAAGTCTCCCTATAACAGATTTTTGCTTTCCTTTGAGAAAATGCAGCCAAAAACGTTATTCCCTTAGGCAATCCAGGGCTATTTCTGTCTCCCTGCTCATTTCTTCCTTTACCTTTTCCATGAAACTTCTTTTATGTATTTTTACTGGCAAATAATAAATAGTGTTTAGTAGCTGGGTTGTTCTGACTCTTTTTGTCTGGTCTAACCTTTCATGCTTTTGGGGAACCAGTGCTGCACCCAGCCAGGTGGTCTACCCTCGGTTCTGAGGCTGCCCTTGTTTCCGCAGGGGGAAGGCGGCAGGGCCCCGGCCGCAGGAGAGCCCGGCGTGGAGAGCTCCCCCGGGGATGCCGTGCAGGCACCCAGGGGCCCTATCTGAGCTTTGAATACCTTCCGGCTTAGCCTGCTATTCAGTAGTTCCCTATCTTGATCGCCATCCTGGATGGAGAGGGTTGTTTTTCACTTCACGCCCAGATAAGATATAGCTTAGGTGGTCTGGAATTTTGCCCTTGGGGGCTAATAAACATTGTGCAACCCAAATTCCTCCTTAGTGGCCTGTTGCCTGTTCTCTGTAACTATCCTCCTAACAAACTTTAATCATTGCTACATTATTTATCTGTAGTTATAAAATGTAGGTTTTTTTCCTCCCTTCAGTTCCTTAACAGGACTATCTTGCACATTGCAGATGTATTAAACTAGGTGTCTATATGGAAGACGTGATTCCCCCGCACCCTGGGAGAGACTCATCTTAAATAGCCATTTTATGCCTCCTCAAATAACTAAAGATATTTTTAGCAAGTCTCAAATAATTGCAGTATTGAAGATTGTTATTATTTCAGTCCCACAGGGATCTTATTTTGTGTTTTAAAGATGATAACGTGTTACAACAGAATTAAATTGTACATCATTTAACAGGTTGTACTTTTAGAGGTAAATTTTCTTTGCTAATGGCTCACCTTGCAAATAATCCAAACTGTTTCAGTCTGAAATCTGGGAGAACTACAGAGTAAGTAGTGGATATTTGTGGCCAACACACTCATTTAGATGTTAAAACTGATTCTAGCTTATGCTCTCGTGGACCAGTATTTGTGTTATGTTCCTCGGCTTTCTAAAAAGGCTGATCTACTACAAAGCTATTTTAAGAATAGGAGGGAAGGGTTTATGTTTAGTTCTACCAGTGGAAACTGATGTATTAAAAAACCTAGTTTGAATCTAGTTTTGCAGATAATTTTTTTTTTTTAAAGAAGCAAGCAGCATGGTGAAGAAAATTACCTGAAACTTAAAGAAATTGGCTTTAGCCTAAAAGAGGGGCTAGTAACAATTCTCTAGAATGTCACTTAATAGTGCTTGCTAATCAAGCGTGTATATGTAAGCACACACGTGGGTAGTTTAAAAGAAATTATATATTGCAGAAATCATGATTAAAAAGTAGATTTTATACACATCTGTTGGATCTAGCCTCTGCCATACTAGAATGCAGGTTGCAACTGAAAATTAAATGTTGGACACTTTTTACCAAACAAACCCCTGATTGTTGTCCCGGGGCTCACCCTTTTCTCGTTTGTGTTTATTATTCTGGCTGTCATCTGTTCTTATTAAATAATTGGCCTTAGGATATGTAACTTTGGTGAGTCTAAAGGTGAGTTATACAGTCATTTGGTTTTATTTGTTTTTGTTTGGTTCACTTTGCCAACTTTACTGGAGCCCCTGATCACAGCTGTATCTAGCACGTGCTTCTCATTTCGCATGGCAAAAGAAAGTGGCAGCACTGAAAGGCTGGGGAAGAGCTGTAAAACACTGGGCATTTCTGTGGTTATGTCACTAGACAGCCGGGGAGAAAGCCGTTATGGGCAAGTGCTGGTGGCCGCCTGCCGAAGGAGCGTCACTGCATTTTAAGAAGCTTTAATAAGCAGGACTGTTAATACAACTGGAGGTGAGGACGTAAGGAAGTTGGTTATGAAAGTGTTTAAAAAAAATTATGGTTTTCAAATGAGGGCTCTGAAAGTGAGTTTGGAGTTGGAGAAGACTGCTATTTGAGAGGAGTGGGGAGCTCTGAGTCCCTCAAGTGAAGAGCAAATCTGCTATCGACTCAAGTGGGAACAGGGGTTAATCCTAAGACTGCTTTCCAGCCCTGTAAAGCAAGACAGTGAGCAGACCCTACAGCTGTTACGAATCAGCCAGGTTATACTCCGGTCATTTTACACTGGCTGGGTTAGTAATGTTTTATGCACAGCTTTGTTGTGCACGCCAAAGCCACCCATATATTGTAACATGTATATACAATAAGCCCAAAGCTGATTTTTCATTACTAGAGGCCAAAAAGAAGGGTGGGAGGCACTGGAATAATCACTTTTTCTAATTTACAGAGCATGAACAAAAGCTTAATTATTTCTAAACTGAAGCATTTAAAATTAGACTTATGTGACTGTTAGAATGACTTCATACTGGAAGAAATACATGAATATTAGAGAAATCTCCAGAAGATCTTGCTAGTTTGACTCTGCTACCCTGAGAAGAGAGGGAATAACTTCCATGTTTTTAGGAGTGAGTACCCTGACTTACATGTGGGGTTTTTGTTTATAACTGCATAAGAAAAATTGCTATAACCCCCACTCCCAGAGTGGGGCTGTACTTTATATATATATATATATCCTTTGTTTTGAAGGGATGCTTCCAGGCAGCTTTCAGGTCTTGGTGATATCCAAAAACACTGAATTTTCTATATGTTTCTAGTTAGCTAGTCTGGGCACAGTGTTGCACAGGTACAACTTAACTGGCTCGTGTTTCATTCGCTTGCATTGCAGGGTCAGCATCTGACCGTCAGCATCCACCTGTGTGGGTGAGCCCCTCAGACCTCCAGTTGTATTTACAGCATGTTTGGGACAAAAATGTGAGAGTCTGGTAATTTTTCCAAAGGAGGCTGGCTCTGGGATCCTTTCTGGGACAGAACTTTGCCTGGCATAGCCTATTTTGTGGCTGTATTTCAGATTCTCAAAGTGGTGCAACAACCAACTATATTCTGCATTATAGCATCATTGTATTTCCAGCAACATTCGGAGAAACTTCATTTGAAATAAAATTCAGGAAGGCTTCAAAGGAAAAGTATTCAAATGAAAGATTTTTGGCTCTTGCAAGGTGGCATGGAGAAATCTGGAGATCTCCAGAGTGGTTTTTTCCCCCCCCCCCATTTCTTAAAAAAGCCAGAACAGATAAACAGCAAGTAAGGCTACTGACAGGAAGCAACCAGCACATTGGATCCTGAGAAGCTTGAGGTGGTGTTGTTCCTGCTGAAACTTGTCAGCTGAGGTAGTGCTCCCTGGAACGCAGACACCAGCGTAGGCAGCATTGCAAGAGCCATTGCATTTGTCATTCACGCTGAAGATTAGAGTTGTTGCTCTTCACTTATAGATGTATTCTGGCAACCTTGAGGCAGTGGGCTTTGACCGTAAGAGAGGTAATTGCTTTTACTTTTACAGCATGTCCAAATCATAAATCAGGAATCACGGACATCTCACGAAAGGAGACAGATTTTAAACCTCTTTAATAGGATAAATGGGTTTTAAACATGCATATAGGTCATCGTAACCTAAGCTAATGATCTGGCTTTAACAGTCTGAATGAAAGTAATTATAGTGGTATAAACAGTCCTAGCAGGTTTAATGCCTAGAGTATGTAGATAAACAGGCTTATAAACTTGGATTGTTTAATCTTGTTGCCTTTAGCTTTGGAAAGAGTACTGAACAAGCTGGAAAATAATCTGTGAGCTAAGCATTTTGATCTTGCCAACCATCATGAGTGAGAAAAGTAAGGATGGTTCAGTGGTCAAAGGATGATGCTCAAATTCTGGTGGAGCCAACCCAGCCTTTCCTACCAGTCAGAAAAAAAAGGAGCTGTGTGAAATTTAAAGAACGTAGCTCTTCCTACAGAGCCCTTCAGAAGTGATCTCTTATTTCAGCTGTTTTGCTTCTGAGATACACGTTCCAGTAATGTTTCCTCCCGCCCTGACAATCCAGCTGTGATTGGGACTGTCCCTCACGGCATAGAAGCTCAAGTTTCAAACTTTAAAATAAGATATGAAAGATAAAACAAAGATAAAGGAGTGTGAGAATGAAAGATCTAAAGAAAACAAAATGACTGATTAGTGTAAGTGTCAGACAGAGAAAGTAGTACGGGAAGGAAACATGAAGAAGCTCAGGAAATGGGTTTGAACATGCTCAGCTCTGCGGGCATGTCATGTTGTGGGTCACGTTAACCTGCACCTCTTCTTTCCACACCTTCTCCATCATCTCCTTCAAAACCTAACCTTAACAGGTGTTGTTTAGAAAAATGAAGTATTACAAAACCAATTACTTCAAAGTCCTACTTGCGTTACTTGATTTTGTAGCATCCTATCCCACAACAAACCATGATGGGGGTGACCTGGTCTGACATCAGGGTTCGCAGCGAGGACTGGGGCTGCCCTGCGCCCTGGCAGCTTAGCGATGCTCAAAGTTTGAACTGCTCTGGTTGGCTTCGGCTGGTAATGGGCCACGGGCAAACAGGAGAACCTGGTCTTTCTTCCTTACTGCTGCGTCCCTGGGAGTGCGGAGGGGATATCGGAGGTGGGACGATGCACGTCAGTGCTCCGACGCTTGCCAAGTCTGGCAGTGCTTATTTCCTTGCTTGCTTTCTGTCTGGGGGAAAGAAAATCACGCTGGACTTTTTGTCATGGTGCAAAAGAAATATATTGCCCTTTAGCTGCAGTAATTTCATGACAGTGATCCGTGCGAATAGGAGTTGTCATCTGTCCCAGCTTCCTGTGGGCCTGCACTGTCAGCAATACGTCGCTGACACCAATCCACCAGCGTATGTGGAAATCTCCGATGCGTGCATGACACAGAGAACAAAAAGTACAAGATGAAGAAGTGCATCTGACTGGAAATGGCCTGAGGGTGATTTATTTGTTCCACTGCTGTGTGAGAGAATCTTACCTTTTCTGAAAAAGGGGTTAGAAAGCACTGTCTTCTGCATATCTCAGACAGCAACTTAATGCCTTTAATTTCTCAAGCAAACTCGATTCACTGCCTGAAAGAGAAAATCCTAAAGGGTCAATTTAATTAAAAAGATGAATGGGGGAAAGCAGAACAAATATGATATAACTATTGTGTTTTAATGTATACACAGCAGTGTAATCTCTTTGCGTGCTTGGCATAGATGAATTAAGGGAATAAGAGGCTTAAAAAGTTAGCATTTTTGAAAGTGTTTTTTCATGAAAAATCTTGTCAAAAGTTTATGTGGGGAGTTGGCTGTTTCGTAGTCTCCTCTGAATTTATTGTTCCTGCAGCAATGAATCCGAGGGTCAGGCAGCAAAAGGTGCCTAAGCACGAATGAGGGCATCTTGACGGACATGCCGCGTGCCAGGCAGAGCTTAAAGCTAAAATCTTGCAAACTAGATTTGTCTGTAAGACGGTGGTTACGGGCAGTATTGCAACTGCCTTTAATAAGGTGCCTTTGTCAGCACATGAGGAAATTTGAATTCTTCAGCCTTTAGTTTTAAGGCGAAAGTGAAGCTAGGGCTGCTGATGAGTCCCAGCAGTGTTCAGGAAAAGGTCAGGGAAGGACCTAATTAATCCCGGCAGACCATCCTGTCAATCCCAGATTTGCTGTAGTAGGCAGCAGGCAGATACTGTTGCAGGAGGACAGTGTAGGAGAAGCTGTGGCAAGGAAGAGGATGGAGCAGGGAAGGGAGATGGGAATATAATACCAGTGTGAGGTGCCTGGGCTGCAAGGCGAGGATGAGGAGGTGCTGGGCTGCTCTCCCTTTGGGAGAAGGGCAGTGCTTCTGTGTACGGTGCAGGAAAGGGAGCTCCCGATCCCAGCGAGGTTCTGTGTCCTCGTCTGTCCTGAGACCGTCTAACCAGGGAGCAGGGGCAGTGCTGCATCTGCCTTCAGATTGGAAGGGGTAAGGGGCTGCCTGAAGGTTTGTTTCTTTGTTTTTAAAGCCTCTCGAGAGAACTGCTAAACATCAGAGCTTTCCTTTGTGAGGAAGGGAGGAAATGTGGACTTTCACCCCAAAGTTACTGGACACCTTTCGTTGCAATATGCAATGTTTGTATCCTGATGTCTCTCCTCCTTTCAGGTGAATTAATGTCTAAATAGGGGAGACTTTCTTTTTTGCAAGAAGGGGATTATGGGATGTTTCCTGACTATGAGAGCTGAGAGGCAGCTCTTGTAATCTGTAGAATATCTGGCTGCTATAAAAATACTCAGCACCAGCAGAAAATACTCAGTCCAGCCATTTCTGGGGAATTGGTTTAGGAGTGCCAGATGCATCTTGGAGGCAATCTGCCATGTGAACATTTGCACAGCCGCCCTGTATCCCCTGGAAATAGGCATCAGAACAGCTTTTATTCTTCTCACTCTCTGCTACTCGATTAGCTCAAGAGGACGCTCTTGTTCTGGTAGTGTGCAGGTCTGGGTAAGGAGGGAAAACAGGTCTGATGAAACAGCTTGCCTTTCTTTGCCCATGTTTTGAGGTCTGATGGTCTCATATTCCTGGGATCAGCATACGCCTTTGTGGAAACTGGTTCCCCATAGCCTCTGCTTTGTTTTGATCTAGGCTGGTGTTGAAAAGTCCTTGCTCCTTTGCTATTTGGCAGTGCTGCAACAGAGGTAGTGGCAGCAGTGTTGCTATTGCTAACGAGAAGGGATAGCCACCGAAGGACGTACCCTGCTCCGTTACGGCTTGTGGCAGCTCTGCAGTACCTGACCAGGTCCTGCCTGAACTGTGGGATTTGCAATGTACCTACACCTTTTTCTTTCCAGAGTGACATTAGTGCTATTTTCCCCAAAAGAGCAAATACTCGAACATTGGAGCCAAGTAACAGCTGCCTTCATCTGACAGCTCCTGAATGTATTTATCTCTAGGAGTGCTGTTATTGGGAACAAGGAGAAATCTTGACCCTTTTATGTGGACAGAGAGATTATGTTTGTTGGTGTTTCACTAGCACATGCGCAGCTTGGCAGTAATGCTGCCACAGCACCAGTCGTGCCACCAGAGTCCCTGGGCATGTGCACCAGGATGGCTGAGAACAGCATCCGACCCATGCTGCAATTGCAAGTGCCACCAGAGATAAAGCGAATGCTTCACAGAGAAATGAAAGCTCTTCAGATATGGTTTCTTTAACTCTTTGAAATTTTGATGTAATCGGGGTTGTGTTCCTGCTTCTTAATGCAAGTTTCTACATGTAATGAATTCCTGGTGCAGTAATTAACTTTTAATGCAGAAGTGTTTAAGTGAAGTGTCTTAATTTTTACATTATTTGACTGGGATTCCTTCTGGGTTGTCACGTAAGCTGTTTCAGCATCACAGAACTCTCTGTGCCAGATATCACCGGTATCTTTTGGGAAACGGTGATGATGCCAGTTTGTTTCTCTTGTGATGTCTGCATGCCATTGACCTGTTTGCTCTCTCCCCTTATGTCAAGGGTTTCTTTGAACATCCAATTTCCTTTAGGCCAGGGATCTGACTGCTAATTTTTCTGACAACCAGCTTTTTGCCCACATCCAACCTAACCCAAATAGACCTTCTCCTTCTCCCTGATGTAATTTATTCAGACTTGGGACCGATGGTAACAAGCAGTCCCGTACATGCCATACCTCAGTGCGAATCCACCGCGATGATGGCATTGCTCTGTGGCTCTAGGGCACAGCTGCACGGCGACGGAGCGGTGGTGCTTCATCAATGCCTCTCTGCGTGGAAGTAGGGTCCAGTCGAGCAAACACGCTCCGAGCTCCTCCTGGAAGGCAACTCAGGCAATTATTCTGCAGAGTTAGTGAAACAAAGCGCAGCCAGATCTACCTTCACCTCCGAGATGGTAGTGGAGCAAGAAGAGGTAGGGTCATCCTGCCAGATTTGATTCCAGGCAGATGAGCTTTGGAGCTGTCAGGGCCTCCCTTCATCCCCCAGCCTTCTTCCAACAGTGCTGCCTTGTTTCTGCCAGGCCTTTTTTGAGGGAATGGCAATGGCTGGCCAGGCTGGCTGGCGGGCGGCTCTGCCTGCTCCTTTGAGGCAAGGTGCAGTTTTCCAGTCTAGACGGAGCGACCAGCGCGTAATGGCCCTGGGGGCTCTGGTGCGGTCACTCCCTCCCGTTGGGTGCCTCGGACTTTGCAAACAGTAGCTGTTGCCAGCGTATAACCAAAGAGATTGGAGGGATAATGCTGGCATCTCCATATCGGTGCTCGCGGGGGTCCGGGGTGGGTAGGACCCTGCTAGCTACCACAGTGTGGTGGTCGAAATCCTAATTCAGATCACAAAACATGCTCTTCCCTGTTTGGCTTTCACTGTTTAGACAACTCTGTTTAGAGAGCAATCAGAACAAGCACATCTTTGCCAGTGTATTTACTAGGCAATTTATCACAATTTACTATACATCTACAGCATGTTTACACCTGAACTTTAGCAACAAATCTTCTCACGTGCAGGGAAGCTTTGTGCTATGAGGAAAGATGCTGAACACCAAAAAATTCCACAGAATCCGTAAAAGTTGCACAAGTTTTTCCCAACGTAAACATCTCTTCTGCAGCTGGGCCGTGGTTTCTTTAACTCTGATAATATAATTGTTGTAAGATTTAACCGGGAGGCAAGTGGATGATTTAGCTATTTTTCACCATAGCGGTAGATGAAGAGGAAAATCAGGCTTTCTGAGTGGCAGAGACATTATGTGTGATCATGCAGAACTATAAAACTAGTAAGGGGATATTAAACATGTTATTGTTCACTTGGTGGCTCAGACTAATTAAAACATCAATATCTGTATAACTTTTGTCACTGTTCAAGGGGGCTGAAATGGGTGAGATGACATTTCAAAACAAGAGCTCTCTCTCACGTGAAACGCGTCGTCATGCCTTTGCTTCGGTCAACATGGGGTGTAGCAGCCATGTGGGGCTAATGAACCAGGTACCTTATTAGCCTTCCTGGTGTAGTCCTAGATTGCCCCGGTGAGAAACACACACTGACAGAGCACAGCTAAATGGTGCTGGTTTTCAGTGGAAATAAATACCAGTGCAAGTATTTTGGCCTGGGTGTAAGCTCGTTACGAACTGCGGTGAAAGATGAGGCTGTTACACTAGAAATTAAGTAGCACAGTAAAAGACATGGAACAGAATGTGAAATGTGGAGATCCTTTACTTGATCTTGTGTTTTTTAGGCAGCTGAATGCTTCTTTACACATGAAGTAATTTGTCTGGGTTAAGTGGAGTTTGCCACCAGGGGAATAGGAAGAAAAGCAGAGAATTTCTATGGCTGAGGTGAGCTGCATGAAGGAAGACTGGTGTCCTGGGGACCCCTTGTCTCAATATACATTGCAGAGAGGGACAGACAAGGTGGTTCCCATTTCTGAATGACACAGCTAAAAATGATGACAAGCAAGTTAACGCAACCTGACATGTTTCAAGATGCCAGCAGGCGAGGACTAATGAAGCATCCAGAACCCTGGGAGCTGTAAATTCAGAGTTAGCCTAAAGACATCTGTCATAAAAGCCTAACACTCCCTCTCCAAGCTGCCAGAGCATGGCCTAGGTCAGAGGAACATAATGCAGATGGTCAGGTGGGTCCAAAGACTTATGGTAACACTGAACTGCAGCTGGCCTCTAAACCAGGCTGGTTTCACAGCTCTAGAAGATGGAGGAAGGCCTCCACTTTGACTTGGCATCTTCAGTGCTACAAATTTTATAGAAAGATAACTTGCTGTTTCTATAAAAGCATCATCATCCCCATCATATGCATTTTATGGGGCTGGACCTGTGTCCATTTGCTGGTATTATAGAGTCTGTCCTGCAATAGTTAATTCTCACTGTGTGTGAGGGAAAAGTTAATTGCAATGAGCAAGTCTGGACTTCTTTTTCATTTTAATAAAGCTTACATTTATGCACTTAATTAACAAAAACCTTAGGATAAAAACAGTAGGAGCCAATCTGAAGGGCCCATGCAGGTGGATTGCAATCAGGTGTGTGGTATACACTGTCCCAAATTAAAACTTTAATTAGTTCAAACAGAAATTAACTCTGCAAAATTTCTTTCTCAGCTAAGGAAAGAGAATAGTGCCAACCATTCAACCTACTTTTCATCACCCATCCTTCCAGCCTTTAGCTACACTCACTGCGCTAAGCCAACTGATTTTCTCATACTGAATAAATGGTTACTGCCAAAAATACTTAGAATGGATGCACAGGATGTCCTGACTAAAATCTGAATCCTTGCAAACAACAAAGACCAAGAGAAAAGAAATATAGGGCTTGAATTTGCAAATGAAAGCATATTTAATGCACAGTTCAGAAGAAAATACGAAATCTTCCCAGGCATAAGTGAATTAAGAACCACTGCTATTTTGTGTACATGCAGATGGTTGTCCAGAGTCTAACCAGGGCTTGTCATTTACTTATTCTAAAAAAATTATTTCAAGGGGAAGAGGCCAAACCCCATCACCAGCAGCCTCTTATTTGTGGTCGTGTAATGTTCACCTGGAAAGTATGAGAGGCTGGAAGCCCTTCAGCCCCTCTGCGGGATTTGTCTCTGGCCAGCCACATTCTTTCTAAAAATCAGTCTCCTTTACAGAGATTTACCATGCTGTTGGGTGAGGAATGCTGTATTACACAGTTCTTCCTTTGAGCTGTACATGACAATCCAAGTTTAGCTGAAAAGCAAATAAAAACATTTCTTTAACACAGATATAAATAATAAAAAAACCTTGAAGAAATGAGAAACTGTCTTAATTCACTGATATTAGGGTTAAACTGGAGAGAGCTCGCTCTTCCTCATCACCTAATCCTTTTCCGACAACAGACTCTCAGAGATTCCTTCTTTGTGCCCGTATTAACCCTCAGGTCATATCTGTTGTAGAGATCACTATCAGAGAGCATTAATTAGAGTCCATCTATGTTTCTTTGGAGCTCTTACAGCCAGTCCCCTCTCTGAAGTGCATCTAGGCAGATTCAGTTTTTCACCTTGAAATGTCTTTTGTTTCCTTTTTGTCTAGGTGATTGTCTGGACATGTTTCTTAATTAGATAAGGCGTTACTTTATTTTCTTAGAGCTCTTTGTCAGACCAGGATTGTCCTTTTGTACTTGTCTTCTTGCCTCCACGAGACTCCCCACTTTGGAGAATTTTCGCTTTTTTCAGTAGGAAGCATCTCTTGCACAGGACCTTGGTATGAGTTTAGTCTTTAACAGACATATTTGATATATTTATTTCTTGTAGGCGTTTGCATATGTAGCCTATTATTGGCTCAGGCCTGTGACCAGGCATGAAAACAATTAACCACTTTGAGGAGACAGTAAGTTTCTCCTAAGTGCATTGTGCTGCCACTGTGGTTCCATGGTTACTTATCACTTACTTTTATTCTTTCAAGAGGCCTTATCCAGAAATACAATTGCTATCAATTCTGTAGAGATTCAGAAAACAAGAATGATTGATAGTCTCTTAATATTCCATGATTTCACAGCAGCTGCCACAGAGGGATTGTATAATGACAGACTTTGTGCAACCAGAAGGGCAAGTTGTTCTGAAGTTAAATGGGAGATGCTAGAGTTGTGTTGCAATCTGCCATCTGTCATGACAATACAGCTGAAAAGGCAGATAGGGTAGAATTTATATCATGATCGCATCCTTGCAATGCACGGTGTGCTCTTCTTCCTGCAAAAATACTGCTTGGCTTTGACAGGGTAAAATTGTGGTTGACCAAAAATGATGGATGCCTGTGAAGATGCTCATATGGCGTGGTCAGCGATGGATGGTAGGCTGCCAGTATGCTAATGAGCAATACTGTCTCCTCCTGAAGTTACTCACATTCCTATCACTCTCCGGCTGACAGCAGGAGAGGCTCAGCCTTTCTGTGTCTAGATGTAAACTATCCTGTACTGAGTATTGTACAAATGGGTAGGGTATAAATGGAGGGAAAACTGGAGATATCATGAGCATACTCTTATCAGTCACGACAATTCCTGCAAAGCCAGCCTGGCTTTTAGTTTGTGGAAGTGTCTTAGGCTTCAGAGCAAAGTAATCTTTGCTTAATGTCACACGTAGACCTTCAGCTAGATCAAGAAGGTGAATTAGGTACAAGCTTTGGGTGACAACAGACACTACTGAAACGTCCACTTAGAAACACTGGAAATAGGAAGACTCCTATAAATCTTGGCAGAGCTAAGCTATGTCTCCAGGGACTTCCCAAACAGGTGTATTGCTATGTTGAGTGCAAGGTCCGAGCTGCTGGTTTTTCTTAGAAAATGGCTTGGGTATCTGGCTTTGCACAAAATCCGTGAGGTGGTTGTGGAGCACCAGTGGAACTGGCAGGTCCGCCAGTGTCTTGGGAACTCTGCCATCTCGCAGGTGTGCTCTAACCACGGGGATATGAGATGATAATCCATGAGGGCTCCTCCAAGCAGAATGGCCTCAACAGGGAAGACTGGACATACCTAGGTGTTTGCTGGACTTCTCCCATTATGGGTGAGTGTCTCAAGTGCCAAGTCTGCAGAGTCAGCCTCTCTCTGCCAAACAGGCCGTGGTCTATGCTGAGGGGAGCCTCAAGGGTGAGCCTGAGAGCTGCCTCTTGGGGCAGCCTTTAGCACAGTGGTTCTGGGCTCTTCTGTGGTATGGCACATCAGGGCACAAACAACTCCTCTACTGAAAGCAAAATAATACAAATGTGACTCTTGAAAACCTGGCTGTGAGGTAAGGATTACCTCTCAGCTCTTCTGCTGTTGCAAGAAGGATGAGTTTGACTTCAGTACCCAACTCCAGGAGAGTGGGTGTAATAGTGAATCTCCATCTCTTTCTCACTCTGTTTTCTACTAGATAGCTGATGTGGCTCACTGCAAGGTGACAGACTTCATCTGTAGGTGCTCGGTTCTGCCCGTGCAGTCGGGAGGATCCAGAGTGCACGTAGGCTCCCTGCTAGATTTGCGAGGACGGGTGGGAATCCCTCAGACTGGACGGGGCGGCTGAAGGGTTCGTACTGCAAGGCTGCGTCCAAACAACCCGATAGCATGGATTCAGCCTAAGGCACTTGTGCGGCTGGAGGAATAAAGATCCCCCTTATATTGCGACCTATCCTGACCACAAAGATTCAGAAAAGCAAAAAGCAGCTCCAGTGTTCCCCCTGCAAGGTACTGAGAGTGGGATTTATTTTCTCTCTGTGACTTTGAATTCCAGGTAGATGGAGAGGTGATAGTGCTCATAGCTGAAAGCAGAACTAGTGTTAGACTGAGAAAAGACTCCCCTGTCTTAGCTTTCACTGTCAGCTGTGTATGAAGTATTTAGGGCACATAGTGGTGCGAGTTGTCTGCGTGCATGTTCTGTGACCACACAAAAGCCGTTACGGAGGTACGTGGGTAAATTTGTTTAGACAGATTAGTGCTATGAGCCCTGATGAAATGAGATTTGGAGAGGCTTTGGTACTTCTTCAAGAACTTACAAAAGATGCCGGTTTAAGGTCTAATCTAATTATGCCACAGGCATTAAGTCTTCAGGTAGCATGCATTCTCTGCACCTTGGCAACAACAGTGATCCTTCTGCTTCCTCTTCCAAAATGGTGGGCTAAATAAATTTAAGATCGAATTAATTTAAAGGTCTCTATATGCCAAAATTTTGAAATATGTTGAGGCAGCTTGGGAGCCTAGAATTCAAAGCCTCAAACAGGTAAATGCTTAGTTCCCGCTGTATTCGTCCCATGGATGCTGATCTGCATCTTTGGGCACCTAATTACTTTTTAAAGTTTGTCTGTACGAGATGTGCCTGAGATCACATAACATGCCTGTCATGCAGACTGAAATTCAGAACTGAAAGCACTTCTTCCAAGTCCCATGCTGATGTCTCTGCCACCAGATTATTCGCGTCTCCAGCATAGAAATAGCATTGTTTTTTTTAGCAGTTAGACTTGCCTGCATTTTCAAAGATGAAGCCAGAGGAAAGCTAGATAATGCAGTCAATTTAAACGGCCTGGTTCAGTTACAAGCCCTCTCTACTAATTCCTGCTGTTTTCCAAGCTGCTCAGATTTTAAAAAGACCCTAAGTCATGCCATTCTAGACAAGTAAAATAGCAGAATTAATGGCTTTTTTATTTTTTTTTAACCTCTTTCATCTTGGGAAATTGCAAGAAAGTTTAAACCTTAACCTTAAGTTAAACCTAAGAAAGTTGAAAGGAAACAGTGTAAAAGAGAATAATAAATAAGAGGTAGGGTTTGCCTCAGAACATGTTCACTATTTCAGTGGGACATATCAGACTTTTCCATGTAGAAATACATTTGCTGTTTTTTTTTTTTCTTGCTTTTCTCGGGTCTGGTGAAAGGGAAGGGCGCTTAGTAAGGATAAGAAAACAAAGTTATTCTCAGCTGAGCAGGGTTATTGCAGTTTTTGTCACCAGGCAATCGAACTTTCCATCCCAGGAAGGCATAAGAAGTTCAGTGTGCTCCTGCAAATTATGATGTGAGCTCCAGGAAAGGAGATAGCGTCTTCTCAAAGGAGCGGACCCTGTCTCCCCATCCTTTTGGTACGATGTTCTTAAACAGACTATTGCTGCCAGCCTTTGGCCATGTGGGATACAGCTACAGCAGAAAGCAGCTGGAGTGTGCTGGAGAACAGGGCTTCAACCTATATATTGTGTATATTTTTACCTCCAGCTGTACAGTTGTTTGTATAAAATGCAAATGATCTAACTCAGAAGGATGGGGATGCTTACAGAAAGTGAGCCAACCTGTCATGAACATGTTTTGCTGCTGGCCTCTTCAGCCCTTTGATGTAGGTGAGCGGCTCCTGGGAGATGAGAAGCTGTTCATGGTCTTTGGGACTGAATTTGCACAGAAGTGCATTGAGCCAAATTTCTCTCTGGATACGCCAGTGCATCACTTACACCAGACATAAAGGTATCTCTAACCTAAGTTCTGTTGCTTTTTGTAATTTTCTATAAATCCGTAGTTATTTAAGGTTGCTACAGCTCACTAAGTGGTGTAATGCAGCCTGCGGGCATAGGCTTTCATCAGGTCTTTTTGGCTAAGCCAAACAATTGGTGCTTGACTAAAACATATTTACTGCTCCCGATCTGAAGACTTCAAGAGATGATGCGTACTTGGCTGTCCAGCTGCAAGCCATAGTCCGAGCTGTCTCCCTAGCCTGTGCCATCCCTGACCTTTTGCTCCCAGATGTGGCACTGGGGGACGGCTTGCCTGCTTTTCATGTAGTCTAGCTCCAGCTGTGCCATGGAGGGAAAGAGAAAATACTTTTGCCACACCTGGTCGTGGCTCCCCTAGTAAATCTGTTTATGTGGGAAATCCTGTTATGCACTTTACACTAACTGATCAGTTAATCTGAAGATGAGTTAATGTTTTTGTCATGCCATGCAAGCTGGTCACTGGGTTTAGAATCAGTCACGTCCAGTGAGAGTCTGTTTGACGTGCACTTGTAGCCTGTGATAACCTTTTTTTTCTTTTTCCTCTGCTGCAAGGATAAGATCATTTATTCTTTCCATAAAAGAAAAAACAGTATCAAGTGTTCTAAAAGCTGTGACCTGAAGGCTTTCATTTTATTGTGCAGTCAAGGGCAAGGTTTGTATTCAGAACTGCGGAGAAGTAGACGACAGCATGGATCAACATAATAGAAAGTTATTCAGCTGAAAGAAAAAAAAAAGAGAGAAAACTGGGGATCAAACATTTCATGGCAAATGTAGGGAAATGGGTATAAAGAGCTGGTTGTGTTAAGAGTCATAAAGACCGAATTGCCTTCCTGGCAAAAAGGCCATGAAGTGAGGTTTCCATCCCACCAGCAGATGTTTCCTGCTGATGTCCACTGGCCTTTCTTTGAAATAACGGGAGAAGTACAACATCTCGTTGACCTCAGGAGTGTTTGCAGGGAACAAGCATGAAGAGGCCAAAGCACACAGCCACATGAAGAAGAGCATCACTCGCAGGCAGGCTCTCCAGCACCTTTCCAGGGCAGGAAGTTTGATTCTTGTATGTTTGTATGTATTTATTTTCAGAACCCCCTCTGGCTACTGGGTCTAGAAACGTGCCCAGTCCCACAGAATAGCTTGGGACCGTGCTGAGTCTGTGAGTAGGTCCTCAGGTACTGAACTGGCGAGATAGAGCCAGGACACAGTTGTCTTCTCCCTCAAAACACTTTCTCTGTGTGCTATGGAGTTGGATGATGCCAGATTTCTCTTTTCCAGCCATGAAGGGAAGCTCTGCAGCAGTGCAGATGGGCTGAGCTGCAGAAGTTAACAGAGCACTTCCCTAAATTTTCTCTCCACTGCGTTAGCTTTTGAGGCTAATGAAGCTTTGAGGGATAATGTGAATTGCTGCACAAATTGATATCCTTTGCTAATTGCATCAGCATTTTGCTTTGATGAAAGTCTAGTAAAGGGTGCCAAGAAATTAATAACATATGGCATCAATAGCTACCTTTCTTAAAAAAAATTCTTGATGATTGATTGAACTTATGATGATTCATAGAGCCGTGAGTCAGTTCACCAGGGACTGTTTCTTAAGAGTTAGGTGGAACACTCTATCTCAACATGGTAAAGGGCCATCCCTTAAAAAAAAAACAACAGTGTCAGAGCATTCGGGTTACTAAGATGAAGGTCACCTTGTTCTGCTCACTGAGACAAGACTCATCACCACCCACAAGTTATTTCAGCGGTTGTTAGCTTTTTTCCCTCCTTGACTGCAAGCCAGTCAGCTTATCTGAGTCCCACAAAATCAGGTGGCCAGAAACCCAGGCAGCTATTCAGGATCTTCAGAGCCAAATCATTTACGGATCAGGGCTGCTGTGAAAGCCTCACAAGCATTTTTGTGGCCAAATTGGATTGAGGCAGATTGTCCCTTTTTAGCTTGGGGCCTGACAGAAGGAAATACCCTGGTTTTCTGTTACTACGCTGCCTCTGGGTCAGATGGTCAGTAGGAAACAAACTCTTATTACCTGGCAGCTGTTTAGAAATCATACTCATTCTTTCAAGTTTTTAAGGACAAAAAAAAGCCCTGCAAAGTGGTGCTAGTCCCAGAGGGCCTAGGGGCTGATCCTGCACGGCTACCGCAGTCCCTGCTAGCTGCTAGCCTTTCTTGCTGCTCAATGTCAGTCTGTTGCACCTATGTTGGACACTTCTGTCCTGACCTTGGGAGACAACCTTCTACTACTGCAGTGCTGACAAGTGCATTTCATATCTACAGCTTTCATGCTCCAGTAATACCTCTCTCAATCGCTAGGTACACGAAGCAGAAAACGTTTGCACAGACAGTAGGGTCCCTTAGCGTTGCAATGGAGTCATTAAACCTGAGAGCTGGTTGCACTTACCCACCAAGGGGAAGCCAAAGAGAGATTCAGCACCCTTATTTTCTGAAATTTTATGAAAGCTGGTTATGAGGATGGTCATGAAACAGTTGGTTCTTCATTAGCCCGAGCGAGGGAGGCAGTATAGGAGTTCAGTCAGCCACTGCATCACAAGAACAAAAACAAACACCGTGACAGATGCTGTAAATATGGATCTGTGTGCTAACCACAGCCAAAATTACTGCTGCCTCATGTAAATATTTAAAGATGCCAATGAAGCATGAGAAGGTTCTAACAAGCAGAGAACGTTAATGAGACCAAAGGTGCAGGGCAGTAATATAGCATTTTAGGGCATGTGCATGCAGTGATTTGCCTCTTAGTTCCAAAGATGAAAAAAGCGTGTCAATGCTTTAGAAAAATATGGTAAGGGTGCACAAAAGCATTGCTGGTATCTGAATGAAGGAACTAAGGATGCTACCTACTGCTTCTCCTCGCTGTTCAACTCTTGGATCCGCTGAGAGGAATTCATCTACCTTACTTTTTTTCTCATGTATTCCTGCTTTCTTCCTCATCAGTACAGACCATGTTACCTGAAACAACCAAAATCATTGTTAAACAATATACAAATACTTAAACTGAAATAAATTGCTGAACAGTTGAGACAGATTTGTGATAACAAGCAATTTCAAGCCAATCTAATTTATTTCTTAGGCGGAATTGTAGAATGTGGTGATCTGTTTTTATCTTAATAGGATTTTTGACTCTGTTCCTGTGACATTTTTATAATGAGAAGAGGAAATACAAGCTAAAGAAATTTGCCATAAGGTGAGTGCACTAAAAGTTGAAAGACTGTCTTCAAAGAGTGTCTAGTAATGATTTAAGTACTGTAGTGATTCAGAGGCAGAGTTTTGTCCAGTTCTGCTGCATGTCAAGAAAGATAGGGTTGTGCTGGGGAGGAGAAAGGAGCCCAGAGGAAAACCAACAAAAATAAGTCAAGCTTTCTGAAAATTGCTTATCAGAAACTGTGGCTAGACCTGCGTTTGTTTAGTCGAGGAAGGAAGCATCTGAGGAGAGATAACAAACGTCTATTATGTCCAAGATTACTGCAAGGTGAGTGGTGACCAGCTGCTCTCTGGGTCTGCTGAAGAGCTGACCATGGCTCGCAGTATGGGCTTGGGGTGGGTATGGGGTGGGAAGGACTGTCCATCTGCAGCGATGGTCACCCGCTTGCTGACAGCTCATGCTGAACCTGGGGTTTGCTGTGTTGCAATGGGAAGGGTTTCTTTAAGGCTTTAGTTAACACCTCTTCAGCATGGTGTAGGTCCAGTCTATTTGAATCTGCCTTAGTGCAAGAGGTTGGACCACAAGAGGTTGGACCACAAGATCTCTTGCTGTCCCTTCCAGTCTTGCATTCCCATGACTCATAATCCCTCATCTGACTTGCAGTAATTGGGATAAAACCTTGAGAGGCACTTCCCTGATCTCTGCTGAGAGGCCCCGTTTTTAGAACAGACGGGATCATTTGGGGGCCTAAATTGCAACAAAAATCAGAGACCTCAATCCTTAAAGCTAGTCACTCTTGGCAAACTTACAGATGGTTTAGTCCATGCAGTCCCTTCATAATCGTACTGAAAGAAGTCAGTTCTATCTTGCATAAAGTGTAAGCTGATTAAACTAATTGGATCTGAAGTTTCTGTGTTCCTGCGCAGTAAAGACTAAATCACTTTGTGAATTGGCTTTAAGACCTGTCCACATGAAGAATTTCCACTTGCTTACCCTGACTCTACCTTTCACATTAATTTAGTTAAATGAATGCAAGTTGCAGCGTGTTGAAAGTGCAGTGTATTATTTTAATTAATCCCAAATCAAATCGAATAACTAGGAGCAAGTCACCAAAACTGTTACAAATGTGGCTGTATAGGGATTTCCCTATTTAACTAATGGGTTTTAAGTCATGCTGTTATTTAAACTGATGCAACTTTTATGTGGGTGCGGCTTGGAGCATTTAAGCACTTTTAAAAGTGTGACTCTTAAACCTTGCAAATAATAATAATAAAAAATCATAGAAGTCAGCAAAAGAGAGCACATGAGAAAGATCCAGGATGTAATTTTCATTATTTATTTGTTTTCATCCTTTGGTTTCCCTGTCCTGCTTTATTCTTTTTCTCAGTTACCTCAATGAAAGATGTTTCAGCACTGTTCCTGGCAGAGTAACCGCACGGAAGAGCTGCCGTAATTGCGAGCATCCGTCACGGCACCGGCCCGCGGGGCCCCGGCTGGAGCGACGGGTCTGTATGAAGCTGGGCACTGTGGTGGCACGGGGAGGAGGAGGAGGAGGAAGGGCTTCCAGGAGGCTGGGAGCCTGTGCCCGCAGGTAGCTCGTCCCCAGTCCCGGGAGCAGCACGGGCTCTTCCCTAGCACCTCTCGCTCCCAGGGGCCCGCACCGGCCACGGCGTCTCCGTGGGCTGAAACGCCCCATGTCGCATTCCCCCTCCCCGCCCCGAGTTAATTATGCAACTCCTATTGATTTCATGTGTTGCAGGATTTTTTTTTTTTAATCCTACCCAAAGGGGATGTGAATGTGCTGATGATAATTGGTAACAGTGTCATTCATAATTGTTCAACAGCTTCCTTTGTCTTCTAGTTAATGCCTGAACGCTTGATGTTACCCATTATGCAGAGATCAATGTGTCAAAATGAGGTAGATTTATAGTGACGACAAATCTGCTTCTGAGTTTGAAAAGACTGAGATATTTTCCCTCGGTTAATCAAAGGAATTCAAAGGGAGTTTAAATCTTTCAATTTTCTTTGGCTCATGGAGAAGATGAAAAGTGTTTGACCTCCAGGAAACCAACTAAATTCATATGGTGGCTCTGTAGATAAATAAAATGTCCATCCAGACAGAATATTGATTACTTAGCTACTATATGCTGAATCACAAATAGGATTATCAAAAGCAAAAGCAAGGAGGTATCATAAAATCCATCAGGGCATCCAATGTGTTGGGCTTAACATATAGAGACAAGTTAAATAAGTCACATTAAACTAGCAAGACTGAGAAACCGCAAGATGCCGTTGCTCCATCGCGTTATTCACGGTGCTGGTATTTCGTTTACGCCAGCTACCTCTGCGGCGGCCGTTAGCTGCTTTAGCACTTATGTTGGGACCAACTGTTAAGGGACTGGGACTGTCATGGAAAGTCAGGCCCCCACATGCTTTTACCCATCTGGCACTGAGACACGAGGCTTTCAACCGGGTGATTTACTAGAGCAGGAAATACCCATCTGTGGCCATTCCAGCTGAATTTTTTCAAAGTATTGGTTGTCAATTAGATTTCATAACAGACTGTGGAGGTGACCATCTCCTGGGGCTTCCAGCTGCAGAGGACTCCAGCAGGGTCCTTGCTTACGGCAGAGGTTGTCCCAGCAGTGCAAGCGCTCACCCACCGGGGTCAGGGTCCATCCGTCACCTCTTGTGAAAGATAAGGAAGAAAATGGTAGATTTTTCCCACCTTTTAAGAAACCATAGTCCTGGAAGGGAAAAGCATGTATCTGCTTTGAGGCACAGGCCACGGCTGAAGAAGCCTTTGCCACAAAACGTGCCGTGCAGGCAGGCTCGCGTGCGGGAGCCTCCCTGGCTGCCGCGGGACACAGGCAGCAGTGGAAAGGCAGCCGCCAGAAAGCGCGTCCTTTACGTGCCCATAAGGACTATGATCTAGGATCACCTTCCCTGCCTGTCAGGTGAATGCTTAAAATATTGAGCAGCGTAGTGTGGGAAGAAAGAAAATAGAAGAGAGAATTACGGGAAATGAGACATAAAAGACTTTGACCTAGATAGAGCTGCACTTCTTTTTGTCTTTCTTATGGAAGTGAGATCTGGCCATTCCACAGGGAACTATACGAGTTTTACTATTAGAGTGAGCTGATATTTTGTCAAAAAGGTAATTTGAAATTTAAATGAGTTTCTTAATCCTAAAAGAAGGATGCTTTCTTCCTAAGGAAAACTGTGAAATGAAAGATAATCTGCACCAACTTAGTAATGAGCGGCAGGCTACAAAGTGGCAAAGGTATAGATATAATTGCCCAAAAGAAATTAAAATAAGCAACCTTTGCTCTTCTTATATTTGTGCAAGAACTAGTGATAAAATGCATAATCTGTTCCATCTTTTTCTATACAGAAAGTACATGAGCTGCAATTAATTCAAAGTGTAGCTCCACTGTTGGAAGAAGTGACTATAAACCAAGCCTAAGAATAATAATCTGGGTAGTAATATTTCTAAGTTGAGATAATTTTGGACTTGTCATTTTTGGCTCAAGTTCTGAGCCAGGCATATTTTCTTTTGTATTAAATATATTATGTGTCATGAAGCAGAAATGAAAATAACCCTGAACTTAACTTAAAAGCTGTCTTCACACGGCGCTGTAAAGTCTGTTTTGTTTGACTTTCCTTGGAAGACAGCAGGACTTCAGATTGAAAGAATATTGTGCTGCAGGACACCTAAAAAGATCCTTTAAGCAAACAAGGGCGTCTCCAGTAGTTATTGCAATGGAATATATACCTTGGTCTCTGAAAAGAGAAACAGGATGTAACTGGAGGGGTGAACGGACTCCTCCGTTACTGGAAATCTTGAAGGAACTATACTCAGAAAGGGACCCTGGTCCCCGTATACCACTGTGAGTCTTGTCTTGCTTATTAACAGTATTTTGTTTCATTCAGGGCTTATCCAAGCCCAAGAAGTCTCACAGAGAGCTGCTGAATTAGTAGGCAATTTAGGAAACAAGGAGGTATCAAAAGCAATATCTGAGTTGCTTTTGAAGGACTTTTATGTTCCTGGATTTGTTGGGTAAGTGAGGGCAATGAGCTTGTCTACATAAACATTTCCTTGGCCCCAAAGAAGCAGAGCAAGAGGACAAGGACAGTGGGATTAAAGAGCAGAGCTGGACGGAGAGTTAACAGCTGAAGACAAACAGGCCAATGTTAGGTCTTGAGCTGGGATAAGGCGTGTGGGGCAGGACTGAGAAAGCATCTGCGGTTTGAAAAAAAATGTTAGAGACCATCAAGCCAAATTTCATTGCCGTTGCTTGTTGGTGTTTTGAAAACTGCAAAGAATTTTACTCAGTCAGCGTCTAAATACCTTAAAAGCCAGACCTTAAATTCAATTGATGATAGATAGGCACACATAAATTGGCACCCATTCCTTAGCGTTAAGAGGGAGCGCGAGACTATCACCTCGAGGCAAGGGTCGCGCTCGCGGGTGGCTACGGCCCGGGCTGCCTGGGTCGGCGGCTGTGTTTACCCGGCTTTGTGCCCGCGCGGTGAGCGATGAAGTGGAGCCTCATGGGATTACAACCGCAGTTTCTAGTATTTATCTTTTGGATTATCGATGACAGGGTTGCAGATTAATAATTAGCCAGTGAGGGTTCATAAAAGCTGAGCGCTGGAGCCCTCTGTTTCCCTGCAGCGTCTAGCGCCTTGGAGGCAACGGTGTTCCCAGAAGTCCCTTGGCCGATTAGCTGCACGCGGGATCCCGGAGCTCATCGCGCCGCCCAATCCCTCCCTGCCCCTCCTCCGCGCAGGCGATGCCCTGTCCTGCAGCTGCTCCTCGGGGGCTGTGGCCAAGTCTGCAAATATTGCGGTTTGATGCAGCTATTCGATGCTACCACCCCGTGACCCCCGGATCTGCTCTTCCCCGGGTTCACGGGAGGCTGCCTCCGCACCTGGCATTTTTCAGTGCCTGTCACAAGACTTGCTGGTCACCCTTCACGCACACAATATTTTCTCATACCTGGTCACTCCGCCTGTTGTTTTACGAGTGTCGTAGACAGCAGCTTGACAACGCGGTCTAAGGCTTGGAGAAGTGCCACCGTAAAGGAGCCGCTGTGAAGAACGCAACATTAGCTTTGATTTAAGGGAGAAAGTGCTCGGTGCCGTCTCAAAAGTGGTGTAACGCAGTTTATTTCCATGCAAGGGCAGGTCTCCAGTGTAGTTAGAGCAGCCCCGTTGTTAAATATTGAATGAAAAAATCATTCTAAAAAGTGATGTACTCATGCTTCAAAAAAAAAAAAAAAAAAAAAAAAAAAATTAAAAAGCACCTCCACGGTAACCTGGTCCTAGCGGTACGCTTTCAGATGTAAAAATGCATCAAGTTTCAACAAAATAAGCTACAATAAAACCAGCTTGCTGAAAGCCACACGGCAGTGTAAATCTCCTGCACTTGCCCATTTAAGCAAGTGTTCTTTTTTTCCAAATGCAACTTTTCGAATTTCTTTTCCAGCAGAAGCACCAACCTGAGGAGATAATTCTAAAGCTAGCAGGACTGGAGAAGTGAACAGGGCTCTGATAACTGTGTTGAAAAAAAAATACATTTTACTCTGATGCCTAGGTGGAGAAATTGGATCATCAAGGTAGCAAACTGTTTCTCTGCCATAGAGAGACAAATTAAAAGTCATTTGCTTGTGCACAGCCGCTCCATCCAGACACCCTCAGAGAGGACGTGCACAAGGGCAGGAGTCTGGGTCACCTTTCCCTCTCTTTAAACTCTGTGTTCGATGTAAAATGTAAATAATTGCTTGTTACTAATAGTAAATTATTTTCCTATGTTTTTAATGGCACCGGCTGGGCAAAGACTGAAAAGCAAGTAAAATCGTGGTGACATCTAGTGGTTATTGGGAGTCCACAGCGGTGTAAGGAGTGAGAATGCTGCGCTTCTAGACTTTTAAACATGCTGTGCACAAAATCAGGATGTTAAAATGGAGCAAAGAATGCATTAAACCTCTGCTGGGTGTAATTATGTGACCAGTCCCATAATTTAATTCAAGCGTGTTTGCAAACTCTTAAGAACACAAGCAGTGATTGCAATCAGACCTAGTCAAAACAAGGCATTTTCAAAAAGACGTGTTAATTTGCAATGAAATGCAGGAAAATTTGCCTGACAAGTTTTGTGCCTGGGGGAGAAACGGGGGCTTTAACACAGCAACTGTCTAGACCTGCCATTTTATTTAGTATTCATTTACCTGTTTAGAGCTTCGCTACTTCAGTCGTCCCTGGTGCTGCATCGCTGTGCGTTTTCGGATGCTCCCGGCGGCCGCCGCTCGCCTGCTGCAGGCAGCCGTGGTGCTTCGGCAGAGCGAGCGTCTGCAGGGATGTTACTGGAAATACTGGGCCTGTAAAAGCAAATGTCTGTATCTGCGTTTAAGGATGCTGTCACCTGAGCTGGTGTTTGGAGGACGGTAACCTGCCCTGCTTCGTGCTGTCACCTGTGCACAAGTTTTATTCTCCTGCAGGGAGGACTCTGGCCTTAGCTCTTCACTTACCTCTGTCCCGCTGCCATCACCGAGACTTGTAAAAGGGCTTTTTTTCCTTGGCGCTGCAAAATATCAAAGCCAAAGGTTTTCTCTCTCCAGCCTGGGGGTAATGACGCAGTGAATACGAATTATACCCAGCCTAGCTCCCACCGACGTGCATGTGAGCAGGGGCTGCTAGGCAGGGCTCTGGGCTGGCCCGGGGTCCGCAGAGCTCTGCCTTGGGCTGCTCGAGGTAGCTCTGACTGTCGTGTCTCCAGTGACACCAGGACAATTTGCACCAGTGGAGGATCTGCCCGACATTGTCATCACTGAACTGTAACACAGCAAGATGAGTTTGCGGTAGGCTAGACAGAGAAATTTAGGCCAGTTACAGAAATATTTTGAAGAACCAGTTATGAAGAAAGCAATATGCCGTTATGTGTTAATTGGAAAAATATACATATTATCATTCAGTTAGAAAATTTGGGGTGGGGTGCTAGAATATAGACTAATTATAACTGGCACTGAGATGAGAACAATTTACATTTAAAGGCTGGTTCGTGCAGCCTGTAGCAATGAGCTACTGCCAATGGATGTTAGAGGTGCGTAGCTAAGTATACATGAGGAAATGTGTGGAAAAAAACCCCACCTACACAAAGGAAGTAGCATTTGTTTCCAGGATGGCTCTTTGCGGCTGTCTTCCCCTGGGGCAGGGGCCCTGGGCCGGACGGAAAGGGTTAACCCTGCCGCAGCCACGAACACAGATGACAGCTTGGTCCTTTTCCATCGCTCTCTGTCCTGGGCCTCAATGAAGACGGACACTTTGATTTTTTGGAGTGATAAGCAAGAGGACAAGTGAAATTGTGCTTGGGTTCTGCTCAAATAAATCAGCACTGACTTCAGCGTGACGGACCGGAGGGACGAGCCTGGCAAGGGCAGCAGCAGGATGCTTTCTGCCAGGGCCTTTCGCATACAGCCATGTCCTCTCCTTCGCTGGGGACTCACTCACCTAACCACTGCTCCTTGTCCTTGCCACGGCGCGTGATGCCGTTTGAAGGATAGCATTAAAATAAGGAATAATCACGAAAATGAGCTAACATCAATTAAATGTGGTGAACCGAACAGCCATCAGAGGTGTTTCCGTAGGCAAATCATTTCCCCCACGCACCATCTGCCCCGGCGTTCACACGTCCCCCGGTGCTCCCATGGGGCCGCAGCCGGCGCGGCTGCACGTCGCTCCCAGGTGCCCGGCGGCTCACGCGGAGCCGGCATTCCCGGTTTCCCCAGGCAGCTTGCGAGCAAGAGCGATGGGGAAATTGCAAGGGAAGCTGAGGCTGGGGATGGTGGGATGGGCAGGTTTCAGCACAGACGCTCAGTGTCGGGGTGGCCCAGCACTTAGCGTGGGCAGCTTGCTGCGCAGAAGTCATAAGGAAGTCCAAGTTGCATTTATTACGTGTTTGCACGCCAGTGTGACCATAACTGCTGGAGGGCCATGGATGTGTTTGCACTCACGGCCACCGGGTACTTAAGGACGTGAACTCCTTCCCCTTCTCCGTGCAGCCCTGCACAGCCGTTGTGCACCTCCTCCAGCAAGCCGGCACCCACACCACCATGCCCTTTCCAGCAGGAGAAGGGAAGCCTTGTCCTTTTTCAGACGGATCCAGGGAAGGGTGATGATTAGGTTTCCATCCACGCGGCAGCTGGGCTGCACAGGCCTGGGAGACAGCTGGAGATCGCGAGAAGGCAAGCGGGTCCCCGGCGGGAGGTGGGCTCCCAAGCAGGGCTGGAAGTGCCGTGGCTGGTAGCACGCCCGACGGGGACGCCGAAGGTCCCCTTGGAGAGGGCCGGGCCCTGCCCGTGGCGTACAGCGTGTGCAGACTGGAGGCCAGCGGCGATAAGCCCTTCATCTGGGCAAGGCGCTTGGCTATGGGAATAGATGCTGTTTACGGGCGGCAGCATTTTGTTTAGGGCCACTTGAGTAAAGCGCTAGCCAGAGGCAACTAAGGCAGCAAGGTCTCACCATGGATAAAGATCTTAAGACTGGGGATTCACCTGTTTTGAAAGCATCTAGGTGGGTTTTTTTTTTGCATTTAAGTCCAATTTTCAAAATAGTTGAGAGCAAGGAAACCAACAGCTCCCTGAAAGCTCTAACCTCAGGCCATGTCTACATGAGGAACTTTACTTTGGCTACAGGAGAAATGCTGGTATAAGTGAATTAAAATAAACCAGATTATGGCTGCATTTACTCTGACGGAGTGAATCTGCTCAGGCTTGCCATCTGCTTTAACTCATCTGTTCTACGAATTCATAGCACTGTATTATTCAAGCTAGTCTTCTGGGGTATTGCTGCATAAACAGAGATTAAATCTGCTTGGAAATATGACTTACACTGATGTCTGCACAGGGGTGTTCCACCCAACTTTACTCTGTTTTTAAACAGTTCCAAGTAACTTTCATCTGTTTTTGAACTGATACAACGAAATGTGTATAAACACATAGTATGTAATCTCTAATTTTGGATTGACAATGGTTTATGTTGAGTAATGTTGAAAGGACTTCTGATTGAACTAAACTGCATAGAAATAGGTCAGTGTCCTGGAAAGATATCTCACATATAGGGAGTTGCTCAGATTTAACTAAATGGACTTAAAGTCACACCTTTAACTGAACTGTTTCTGCACTTTTTATGTACGTACACTCAGGCTCCTGGGTAATTTATAAACCTTCAAAACAAATAAGAAAATTCATGGAATTCCTTAAGAAGAGTCTGCTATATATACATACATGTATTAAAAAAAAAAAAAAAAAAAAAAAAAAAAAAAAAAAAAAAAAGAAAAAGCTCCAGGATGTGATTTTAGTTATTTGGTTGGTTTAGTCTTCTGGTTTCTCTGTCCTGCTTTCCTCTTTTTTTTTCTTTTTTTCAATTTTCTTGATGAAAGATGTTTCAGCACTGTTCCTGGCAGAGCAACCGCAGAGAAGAGCTGCTGTAATTGCGAGCATCCGTCACGGCGTCGGCCCGCAGAGCCCCGGGCTGGAGCCACAGGTCTGTATGCAGCCGGGTGCCGACCCCGCGCAGCCCAGACCCTCTCCCCCTGCACAGGTGCGTGACCAAGCAAGCTGCCCTTGGTGCTATGGGCCTGTCTACACCAGCTCTGACCCAGGACTGACGTGCCCCCGGTCAAGGAGGGGATCCTTTCGTCTACCTGCCATTAATCTAGCATAGATGTGCCTGTATTAACAACAAGGCTCCCGGTTCATCCCTTTTTAGGATTAGCAGCATTGCCGTACCAGCATTTTTCTAAAGTCAGGGACGAAACTTCTACAACCACCTCAGTCGTCTTCTTTTTGTGTTGCTGCTACTCATTAAGCAAAAGGCAGTACATCTGAATGGGTTAGGCTAAGTGGGGGGACATTTCTGCTTCGAAGTTTTTAAAGAAAGAGAGGGCTATGTTGCTTTAACTAATCAACAGAAGTCAAAGGAAATTTAGGACTTACTTTTTATTCTGTGACTGGCACAGAAGATGAAAGGAGTTTGACCTCAAGGGAACCAACAGAGCTCCTCTGGCTCCACAGAGAGATAAAATGCTTGTCCAGAGGCATTATTGCTCATTTAGGTCCTTTTTAATGAAAACCAAAAAGAAAGGCTCTTCAAAATCGAAACAATGCCAATATCAGGCTGTAATACGTTAGAACACCCAAGACGCTGGGATTAATGTAGGTGGACAGGCAGTATAATGCATGTGAAAGTAATAAGAACAGAACCCAGATGATGACTTTAATTTGTTACGTAGCCCCTGGCCAAACTGTCCGGGTGCTTCCAGCAGAGCCAGGCGAGGCATCTCTGGACCAAGCCGTGCTCCTCCTTGCCGGAGGAACCAGGCACCCGGAGCCTTTAGAAAGCTGCTGCCGCCAGACTAGGCTCCTAAACAGTCCCGGTCCATGTGGACTAGTTTAAGGGGAAATATGTTGTTGCAGAGGTTGCAATTATTTTCTGTCTAGTGGTTCCTATAGTCAGCGCTTGGCAGTCACTTGGGTAAAGATCAGTGGTCTGATGAGCAGCCTTATTCTGAGGCTTTTCACAGTCTAGTTAACTAAAGGAATCAGCAAAGGGCCTTCCCTTGTGGACCTGGATCCATATTCAGAGTAAGGTCGGATAACACTGGTTTGATCCTGCCAATCCCCCTTCTCATCCCCTCCTGCAGAACCAGGGGGCTTGGAGAACTTGTCTGGATGGTCACAACAAGCTATGATTTTCATTTCAAGGACGTACTTGAGGATTTAAAACAAAGATCGTTTTACCGTGGGAGCTAAGGAGAAACCAAGTTGTAGGAAGACTATTTATGGTTGGCAAACAAGTGGACATGCATGCTCAGGGGCTCCTTTTAAGAGATTTCCAGCCCATCCTCCTCTTACTGTTACAAGTAACTCATAAGGTACCAACCTGTGCCCACCTCTGCTGCAAGTTGCTTGATGTTTGCAGTCCAGAGCTGCAGGACTTCACGGGCCCAGTGAGATGCTCTGCCCTGGCACTGCCCCAGGGAAGCCTTGCCCCCAGCCCGGCTTGCTGAAGTCCCTGGGCGGATGGCTTTGCTGAGCCTTCAGCCCAAGCTGGTTCAGATCTTTCGTCCCAAGCTGACAGCTTGCTCTGCTCATTGCCTCGGAGTTCCCCTTGGACCCTCCTGGCTCCGTTGAACTGCTTCACAGCTGTCTCTGTCCCATTTCTGCTCTTCTGGGCACCTCGTGGTGGACTTCGTTGGGTTTCATCTCTGTTTGCCGCTAGAAGCTACCTCCCCTTCACTTCAGCTCTGCCCGTGGCTTTCAGTCTGCTTGACTTCAGCCCACCACACTGCGTTACGGCTTCTTCAGAGCTGGTGTCGGCTTCAGGCGCGATCTCTAGAGCAGAAGACCCCAGTAGTGTCCTTCCTGTGTTGTCCTGCCCAGGGCTCATTTACTCTAATACTTTCCACTGTGGCTGTTGCAATGATTCCTTATCCAGAGAGTTTTGAATTTTTCTTCCCATTTTCTCATTAGCTGAAGAGAGAAAACCAGAATCTTATTTCCCTGGATGCAAAGCTTCTTCGGAGCTGGTGGGAGCACCTTCCCTTGCTCCATCACGGACATGGAGAAGGCCTTGGCCCTTGGGTCGTTTCTCCTTGCTCACCAAAAGATGCCAGCAAAGAGCTTCAGTTCCTCAGGCTCAGCTCCGCAGTGCTGTGTATCAGGAGCCTTCACCTTCGCACAGCACAGCAGCTAACTGATTTTTCTTGAAAAAACTGCTTTTGGCATATTTCTCAACAGGACCTGGAATATGGAATGAATAAGGACGGAATACTTCTACTGATACTAACAACGACTTCTGATGGAGACAAATGATTTTTAAGGAGGCATCTCCAATAATTTCGGTGGTGAGTTTTCTGATTAAAAACTCCTGTATGTGGCCTATAATATTTAAATTGCCACATGCCAAAGGCTGAGTACAACAGAGAAATCACAGTTTAGGAAATAGGAAGTGCAAACATGAGTTGGCCTTGAAGAAATATATGCTGTAAAATCTTTTAAAGCAAGTGAAGTAGACAGACTGCTTGTACAAACATTCTTGGGATCAAAACACCTGTGCGATTGACTGAAGTTACAGAATATGATGACTGTATTAAAAGGTTTGGTGAGAAGTATTGCAGGGTGAGAAAACAGGAGAGGCTTGCCCTGGACATACCGTGTATGTCACAGGCATTTTTAAAGGGCATTTGGTGATGTAAAGCTGCAGGGAGGTGTGCAGTAGGATTAAAGCGAGCTCTCTAGAGCACCAGGGAATCATACCGGTTCAGTAGGGCCCAAGACAGCAAAATTACGGTGACGTCTAGCGATCATAAATATCTCACAAAAGTGCTATGAGCAAAAAAAAAAAAAAAAAAAAAAAACATTTATTGTTAGAGTGCATCTTAAACACATAACACACAAAATCGGTTCATTAACCAAGGCTAGGGAACGAAGTGGAGTACAAATGGATGTGAATTAATATGCTGTGAATTAACCTGTTGTAGAGATGACAGAGAGCCAAGTGTTGGCGCTGGGGAAGGGTTGTGGGTGGGTTACTGCAGGGATCTTTTGCTACATCTGTATTTCTGACTATTTCAGTGGAATTTGCTGGTGGTACTAAATTAGAGCACATTCATATAAAAGAACCTAGACGTTTCTGAGACTGGGAATAGAACTAATAAAATGATGTGTAGCTTCGAAAAGTACGTGCTAGTCCCCAGGGAGAAAAAAGCAAAATGAAACCTCTTCAGTGATAGGAATATTCAGTACTGCAGTAGCTCTTACTGAGCACTGGACCAGCACTAAAGAAAAAAACAAATAAAGGTAGAATACCAATTGGACATAAAACAGGCAAACTACAATTCAGGTTTGCATCTTGAATCAAAATAGGATTTGGGTCTGCATTCAGTAGAACTGGAAATTCACTGAAGATCAGCTTCGACAGTTTAGGTCAACTGACTGAATGTTTTCTATTCTAAATTACTGATTGACCACTGAGTTTTTTTAAAAAAGAATAGTTTTGAATGGTTAATAAGCAGCCCGACCACACTCAAGCCCACCAGGTCCTTTAGTCAGGACCAGGTCAGATGAGGCTTAAATTCTGCTGTCCTCTGAAGAGCTCTGCAGCACCCTTCAACCTAAGCTGGAGACTTGGAAATGTGAACTGTCACTGAGAAAATGGTTAGACGTATTTTCTCTGAAGGGGCTCAGGCAGCCTATTGTCTATTCATGTCCTCATTGTGCACAGTGATGAAAACCAAATCAGTTCGCTTGGCTGGAATAACAACCGTGAGTGATAACTGATGTACTTGTTGGTGAATTGATTTTGCAGTTTCAGACTGGGTATCTTTGTGGCTGTATAAATATGCAGTCAAATTTTCTTCTGATGAAACATTCAGGAGACCATTTGATAAAAGTTGAGAAGAAAGCTTCCAGCCAATTTCAGAGGCCTTCCCTTGAGTCTCCCACAGCCATGCAGGGTTAGTCTCTCAATTACCAGCTCAAGGCAGAATATACATTCACCCCACCTGCTTCATTTCAGATGCCACTGGAGAATACGGCTCAGGAATATGCGTAAGGGAAAGACATATTCAGGCACATCAGATGCCATAGTTGCTTTTGTCGGTTGTAAGTGATAGCACTAGAACAGGAGCTTATTAAAGATTGGTAGTCCAAATTAACCATTGAGTTTCTATGATTAGATAACTGGTTTTCTAGATGGAATAAATGTGTAGTGGGACTTCAGAGTCTGTATTTCAAAAGAGCTTTGGATACATTGGTATTTGGGAAGTTACTAGTTAAACTGGCAAAGGCGGCAATTAGAACAGTAATTGCAAAATGGGTAAGAAGCTGGCAAAAGACAACTGAGAGAGGACTTGAGAGAGATTTCCAGAGGAGGTCCTGGTGATTATTTTTCATTAGGTTCCTTAGTGCTCTGATTGGTATAAAAAGCAGGCTGATGCAGTTTGTTGGTGGCATGGAGCTAAGTCCTGCCAGGAGAGACGCAGGAGACGTTTTCTCTGGGAGGAGAGCAGACTGCTCCCTCCCGGCACCGTCCTCATTGCTCTCATCACAGCGTCAGCTCTGGAGAAGGAGGGCCCGAGGGCTTCCCAGCCAGTGCCACGGTGCGCCTTCCCGGTGCTGGGCAGCTGAGTCCTGCTCCTTTCTTCATGATAGGTCTGCTTTAAATGGGGGAGCAAAGGGGCCCTGACACAAGGAACAGAGGAGAGGTGCCTCCAGTCACTTGAAAAGCAGGTAGTCACTTTTCAAGGACTATCTCACCAGAGTTTCTTACCACAGTTCCTATTAAATAAAGGTTTTGGAAAGGCTGATGATAATCTTCCAGCACAACAGCTATGCTGTTCCTTCTAAAAACCTCAGCATACTCTTCAGAGGAAGCACAGACCTGGATATAGCATTAATTTGCAACACTGTGATTAAAAAAGAAAAAACAGGTACAGTTGCCACTGCATGGACATGAGCTACCTTTTAGCTTATGGAACAAAAATGTACAGGGTTGATGTCATTTTAGTCACGTTCATCTACCTAAAGAGAAGGCCATTCACAAGTCCAGGTGATCAAGGATCAAACTGGTTCTTGCCAGGAAAAAAAAAAAAAAAAATTATAGACATCAGCCCTGGGGCAACGTAGCAGACCTGGAACTGATTTCTGGGAAGGAGCTGTTCCTTGGCATGGCTTGGTTCCTGGAAGACAGTGAGATTCGGTAACTTCAAAAAATTTTTGAGGACTCGCTTAGTTCCCAGCCAAGCAATACAGAAGTGGATGTGATCTGAGATGACACTGGCTGAGACAATTTACCTTGTTAATAGCAAATACATTTTTTTTCCTCTGTTGTCCAGAATATAATTTGACACATTGACCATATATAGAATCTGCTTCACGACTTTCAGTTCTTTCTAAACACCTAGGGGGCCAGGTTGTCTCTTCCCATCCATGCTGGTGCACAGGAGCACACAAGACTGTCGGCTACAAAAGAAAGTGTGATTTCTCACAGCTACATCTGCTTCCCGGCGTAGCCTCCAGTTTCAGGTGTGAATAATTTCTCTTTATTTCTGCAGAGCTATATGTTGCCCTTTCCCCGCTTTGCTTTACTTTTTATTTTTCCGGACACGAGATGCCCATGCGTGGGGAGGTGGACGAGCCACGTGAAAAGTCCTTTTATGCTTCCATGATTCTCCGCAGTGCCACTTAAAAATCATACCAGTGGCCTCGAGGACTGCTGCATTGCTCCTCAGTGCGATGGGCAGAAAAGCAGAGAGCTTCGGAGTCCGGGTTGCCACAGTAACCCTTGCTCTACCGTCTTGTGCTTTTCCATTAGGAAAATCTTTCGCTCCACAAACACCCAGCTCCACGTATGTGACCTACACTGAGCAAATTTACGTGAAAATTATGTGACTGTTGGTTGCCAAGAATTGATGAAGAGCATTGCAGGAGCATTTTCCCGTTCCTGAGTCTTCCTGTAACTTCCAGACCTCCCCGACACATCCAGAAGAAGGGTAAGTCTGGTGGGGGGAAGCGCTTTGCTCCGGTTTCTCTTCCTCGCTTGCGCTCCTGAGCGGCTGTGGAGGGAATACGCTGCCATCGCCAATGTGTATTATTCCTGTGATGCGGGTTGCTGCACTGTAAAGAATACATGTTGTCTGAAGGCTCAGTTGTTTTTTTTCCTTTTTCTTTTCTGTCACTGTAGCTCTCTGTTTCTTACTCTTCACTGAGATAAAACGTTTCCCTCCCACCTACCTCCGGGGGAGAAAAAAAAACCGAAGTAGAGGGAATGACAGGACTCGTGCAATTGTTTCCTCGCTTTGCATGTTTCTAGGCTGATTGCCTGAGTCAGGGCTGATCCAAATTCCCACGGAAGTCAAGGGAACCTCTTCGCCGAAACAACAATTTTATTTTGGAGGCGCTTGGGCCAGGCCCAACGCCAGGCGAGCGGCAGGAGCATTGCTCTGCGACCTCCGGTGGAATTACGACAATTTAACCCTGCTAAGGGTATACCCTGGAGGTTACCGGAAAGTAAAGAGCAGCTGCTAATGAATGGTTATTGCTGCTGAATTTAGGCACATGCACAGAGATTTTTTTTCTTTCCTGAGCTAATATGTGTGCGTGTGTGTGTAATTTTCATTAATATAAATTATATCACTTCACAGAGAACATAAGAGTTATAAAGCCAAGATATTCTCTATTTAGGCAATTTCAGGAATATTTCCCTTTGAGATGCTTTTCACCTTGCTCTATATCCCAGTCCCCAAAATGTTGCAAGTGTTTAGTAAGTACTTCTCTACTGTCCCAAATGTGAGCGCAACGGAGGAATTTTAGAGGGCCAAACGAACTTTCATTTTTTCCCCACAGTAGCATGCACATATACGCCTCTCCTTTCGTCAGTACACCTGTTGATTGTCCGGAAATATTTTCTTTTTAAAATTCCTTGCTAGTCTTTTTTTGTGTGTGGATATAGGCTTGAATACCTTGCCATTTATGCACCCGATAGTGACAGAGACTGTTGACTTCCAAATCTTCTTTGCGTACGTAGGACATACATAAATTGGTAGAATTATCTGTGCCGAGGTCACAAGGTATTTTTTATATTTGTCTGTCAAAAGTACACATTTCTTTTCAGATGAAAGATGAATTATTGGCTGATTAATTCTAAAAGGATGTCGCACGCCAAGTTTTGCATCAATAGCGTCTTTATTTTCAAACGAGGCCTTACAAAAAGGCGCTTTCCTTCCCTGGATGGGGAAATGAACTGCGCTGTTACGGAGCCGCCGCCAATAACGGGGGAAATGTGGTGAAATTCGACACAACTATACAATGTTTCCTGGAGACTGCATGTTACCCCGTGCACCGTCTGGTTCGCTCCCGGGCACGGCTGTGGACGTCTGCAACGCGCTTTCAGCACCGGCTCCCGCGCGAGAAGGCGGCCGCGGGGCACGTCTGACCGACGGCTGGGAACGAATCCGCCTCGGGGTCCGGCGAGCAAGGCCGATGCCCCGCTGCATCTTACACCGCCACACCTCCCTTAGGCAGCTATGCTGTAACGTGGTGGTAACCAATAACTGGTTCCTCTTGGGAGTATTTACCTTCCCAAAAAGCCAGTGAAAAGGAGTATACCCAATTTCTAGAGGGTGCAGTGAAATGAAGGGAGAAATGATTAAAGCCCTGGGTCTTCAGAGGTGCTCTGGGGATATATTGCGTACTGATTTTAGAAGGCACTGGACTATTTTTTGAGGATGAGGATGCAAAATGGTCAGGTATCAAGACCAGGTGGTGGGAGTGGGGGCAGCCCTCGCTTAGGCACTTCTTGCAGAGCCGAAGCTGCAAACCCCAGCTGTCGGGCAGCCGAAGAGCCGTCGCCGTTCCTCATCCTTTCTTCCGCTGAGCCGTATTGCCTGTTTTGCCCCTGGTGTCTAGAGGCCTTCGGCGAGGAGGCGCAGGCTGCTCTCGCGGCTGGCTCGTGCGGGAAGCCGGGGCTCCGACTCCTCATGCCCGCAGCGCTCGCGTGGTGCCCAGTGCCACACCGGGGCCCCCTCGGTGTCACCTGCCAGGAGAGAAATGCATCCTTCCACAGCTCCTGTTGCTAAAGGGAACCATGGCCGCCGCCGCCCCGGGAGCCGACCTCCTCGCCAGCCCTGTCCTCCCCGCGCGGAGTTGCTGGCGCTTCCCCACGTGGCGTGAGAAGACCGTGGCCTGCTGCTGCCTGCGCTGAGCCCGTCCTCCACGCGGCGAGAGGGCTGCTGAAGCTCTCAGACCCCAGCATTCAGTCCGGAAAACGGGGCTTTAGGGCCACATAGGCTTTTCTGGCCAAACCATTCTTAACCAAGCAAACTCCGTTGCTTCAAAACAAAACTAGTTAATTTTTGTTCTCATTTGTTCAAAGAACAATTGGCTTGGAATAATTAATTCTGGAGTAATACTTGTATGCATACTCTGCTCTACATGCATAGCTGTGTGTCTCCACAAGCACAGTTAGACCGATCCCTCATATTAAATACCGGTGTGGCAGAAGGAAGGTGCTGTTTTTCATTTTGCTTGCAGGTTCAGTACCTGTGCACCCCAGACCCTGGAGGACACTGGTGCCCACTCCCGATCAACTCGTCTGGAACGGGGCCATTTAGAAAGAAAGACCAGAGGAGCCTGTGCCCCAGGGCCTTGTGGAAGAACCAGGTGGTCAACAGAAAAAGTACGTGAGCCCAAATAAGACATCATCTCTGCCACACAGCGGTTAGTGGGGACAGGGTAAAGCTGACCAAAGAGCTGCTGGAAAAGTCTGAGGTACCCAAAAATGTTTGTTAAAGAGTTCTTTGGCCATGGCAGCATTGGGCAGATTGGGCAACGAAAGATCAGATATAGCAAGCTCCCACGCTGTTGACCAGTCTGCTTGTTGCTCCTCCACTCACCCCTTCTCTGCCTACCAGCACAAGTAGGCGTTCCTGGGTCCGCCTTTCTTGATCTCCTATCCTCTTCCTCCTCATCGGTGCCCTCGGCCACGTCCCCGGCCACGTCCCTAGCAGGGAAGGGAAAGCTGAAGTTGTAGCTGTGGCTGCTAAGGTGGCACAAAGTCTAGCCAGCTGCTTGCCAGCCAGGTGGCAAGAACAGGTGAAGCTACCTGCTGCTGGACGTCAGGCGTGCTGAGAGGGACAGCGCGAGTGCCCGAGTTGCGGTCTGGAGAACTTTCTCCCCAAAATTCCCACAGCTTGACAATGATGCTGGCAGCTGAAAGAGAGGTGGACCATGAGATGGAGATGAAAATAGCACATTTAGGGTTTGGTTACCGCTTGTGAAACGGAGGACAACTTCTGCTTCCCAATACGTGTCCCACAGTCTCACACCGGGGTGGCAGAAGCACGAGAACGCATAGGCTGTCCTCCCCGGCTGTGAACGCACCTTGACGAGCGGTCACGCCCTGATGTTTCTCACTGCAGAAGTCATGACACATGGGAAAACAAAAGCTGGATGTATGAACATGTTTTTCATCAAAGCTGTTACCTAGAATGTTTTTGGCGTCAAACCTTCTGTGAGATAAATCCATTTAGGTAGAAAAGCCAAATGTTCCCCTTGTAATGGGATTTAAATGAATTATGACCACTTACATTTAAAAGATTTATGTTGAAACCCCCAGGTGGAAAGGCCCAGAAGACCAAAGCTGTCTCCCAGGCCTGCATTAGTGTACTTTGTGCTGGCTTGTGTGAAAACCTCATATTGGTATTGGGCATAAATAAGCCAAGGACATAATTTTTGACTCTCACCAGCCCTCAGATAGTGAAATCACTAAAATTGAGACTTGGTCTCTTCCTCACTGAAAAAAAGCCCAAGAAAAGTCCAGCACAGCTATCCCCTTCTATAATCCTGCAGGCAAAAGTTGGCCACACAGTCCCGAAGTCATCCTTCAGCAAGCGGAGGGGAAGCGAGGACCACAAGAGCTGCATGTGATGGATGTGCTAGATAGACGTCGCAAAGATATGTAGCCACAGCTACGGCTGATACGTATAATTACGTAAAGAAGCCAGCGAATATAAAGCATGAGAAAGTTCTACCGTTACGAGCATGTTTATGGGCTAGGAATATTATTTACCACTCTTACTTGCATTAGAGCAGCTTACCTCTATTAAAATCCCTTTGGAAATGGTAGGACAGAGCCTGCCACGCAGCTCACACTGTGTAGCGTTTCCTTTTCCAGCTACTCTGAATTCGGAAGCATGGCAGAATCTGACCTTGTGTAAGAATTTAAGATTTTCTACTAATTCTTATTTTTTAAATATACTGATTTTTTACTAGCTTAAGTCTCTCTTCCCTCTCCCCCACCAAAACCAGGCGGATAAGCAGAATGTGATATAATTTGTAGACGAAGCCTCCAGGTAATATACAGATAATAAAGAGGTAGACGGGTACGGCTTTGCTACAGGGAGCTGCATAAAATAGGCCATCCCAACCCTGTGTTTGCATGAGTTTCTACGAGAGCCGGTGGCAGACTTCAGCAGCCCTCGGGCCAGATGGCCAGAGGAAGACGGAGTCCGCCTCACAGGGACACTCACCGAGCTCAGCCCCCGCTCTGCTAGGCAGCGTGTGGAAACCTCCAAAGGTAGGATTTTCCCGAGATTCACCATTAGTCACAAGCAGTAAATTGCCTATGAAGGCTGATAAGCGTGAGGGATGCTCATCTCATCCCTGCGCCGTCACGGAGATCATCAGAGAGGGATGCTGCGTTAGCCGCGAGCAGGTACTCGGCTGTGCGCCGTTTCCCCAGGCCTGGCACCGAGGGCCTGGATTTCCCCAAGCAAAAATTGAAGCACATCACGCTATGCTGAAGGGGCATGGGAGGAATATTAGACGCGGCCTCTCAGGAGAGGTAGGATGGGAGAAGGATTTCAGCAATAAATTAAATGCTACTGGCAGGGTAAATGAATAAATAAATAAAAGCTGGGTGCAGCTACATTGAGGGTCTTCTGGAAGAGGCTCAGGCAGCACCAGCCCCGTCTCTCCCCAGGGGTGGGAAGCGGAGTTTCGCTTTGGGAGCTCAGGTGAGCGATATTGCCCAGCAAGCCCCCATGACTCACAGATCTATCACCTCCATCCCTTATCAACCTCATCCTAGACGAATTTTTCCTTTTAAAATCCTTTTCAGAACTTAATGCCAGGGAATGTCATCCCTTCTGCAGGCTGCAGAGTTTTCCATGAGAAAAACAAGGGAAAGCAGCTCTCTGGCAGCCGAGCGTGGGGCATCAGCACCATCCCGCAGGCACGTGGCCCCGGCCGGGGGCTCAGCTCAAACCGAGGGGCTCCAAAGCTGCCCGGGGTTCTCAGTGAGGCGCCCGGGGCAAACCCAGCCTGCGGAGCCTGCGGATATAACGGGAATGAATGAGGCTTAGCTTGGGAAAATGCAGGCAAAGTTTGCAGAGAGAGAGACTCAGTACAAAATGTGCTACAAGGATGCAAACCCTTCGTGTTAGCGCTTTGTATTCACTACTTTGCCAATAGCATCTTCACCACCACGGCCTCCTAAGGTGCTATTTTTGGGCAAAGATCAAACAAGACACGCTGTTGTCTCATTCCTTTTTTTTTTTTTTTTTTTTTTTTTTACAGTCTGTGAAACTTAGGGTAATAAAGAAATGCACATAAACTATAAGCAGCAAATTAGGCAAAGGCAGCAGTGTTGCTGTTCACGTGCATGCTGAGTGGGGCGCAGGAGCTGCAGGTTTCCGCGCGGCTGCACAGAAATCTTGCTACTTTTAGGAAAAAGTGGAAAATCCTGTGATTAAATGCACTGCAAGATTCCCCACAGTCCCCAACAACCAGGAACCGAATACCTGGGAAAAATATCTATTCCACTTACACATACAGCTAGCTATCGAAACAGAAAATGCCTTTTTCATTTCACGAGCTCAAACCAGCCGCTGCAGAGAGCACTGAAGCAGCGAGCCCATGCAGTCGCCGCCGCTCCAGCAGCAAACTGATTGTGCATGCGGCTGGTGGCAGCGCTGCTGGTTCCTGCCGGCTCAGTCCAGGGCTTGTGCTCCACCCTTGTTGTGTTTTTTTTTTTTTTCCTTTCAGCTTTTGCAATCTGACAGAGGAGAGCGAAAGCAACTTGAGGGGAAAAGACATTCCCCCGAAGAGGAGCCGGAGGGCAGGTCCCGGTCCCCGTCCGCGCTAGGTGCGGGACACGCAGCCACGCCACTTGCTTTAGCCTAAAAAAGCCCCCAAACAAACCCAGGGGAGACATTTGCCGTTGAAGTGATTTTGCAGGTAAGACGCTTTCTTAAAGCCAGCGTTTTGACAGGCGAGCACTTCCTAAACAGGAAGTTAAATACGTGCTAAGGCGAAACCCTGCGGGAAATGGCTCGGTTGCCGGAGAGCAGAGCGCGACGCGGGCGGGCGCGTTCGCGGCCGCGCAGCAGAGCTGCTGGTGTGTTTGCTGGGTTATCAGCCGCCAGCAGATCAGGCACTCGCGGCAGCTGACTTATTGCAGATACCGCTGTTGGGAGGGCATCCGAAACCGGCACAAGAGACGGACGGCCAGACCAAAAAAACCGCTGCACCAATAAGGTTCTTCCTTTAAACAGGAGTTAATACATTTTTTTTCCCTGCTTCTGCCAAAACAGAGAAGGGGAAGAGGTCACGACCGCTGAGGCTGGTTTAAAGTTTCGCACGGCAAGAACGGCACTTCTGAAAAAAAATTCATCTGTAAAAATAAATGAAGTCATTGTTCTGGTGCTGTGGGGAAAAGCTTGGAAACCAGCCAAAAACCAAAAAACGAGACTCCCCGGGAGAATAACGTGGTACACTTGCCCCGAGGGTCGCTCAGCCAGCCTGCATCTTGTGGATGTGCTGCTGGCCCTGATGCAATCGTTACAGATTTCTGAACATTTGTAGCCTAAATTTTGGGAAATGGGGGTTGCCAAACTGGCAACACTTTCTGCTTGTGCCAGGAAATCGTACGAAGTGAATCTTTGTATTTTCATTGCTTCTGGTATATACTGAAAGCATCCATCCCAAATCCCCAGGCAGTTTGGTGTGTGCCATTTTTCACTATAGGGATAATTTAATCCTGTCTATCTTGACTGTTTCTTGTAATTTTAACTTAAGATGCATAAACGGGTACTTAAGAGCATTTTTGGGATCTCTTGGACCGATAACCTATAGAGCAGAGCTCCGTGCTCAGAGCTGTCTGAAATCTCGCGGCACCTGGATAGGACCAACCAGCTCCCCGGGAGCGTGAAAATCCCGTTTCCCGCGGCCCCGTGACGGGCTGGGAAGGCCAGGGTGGCTTTCGGCGCAAGCCGGAGCAGGTGAGGAAGGAAATCCCGAGGCAGGCTGGCTTTAGCCCAGGCGGGGAGGGTTTTTCTGCAGATTCGGCCTCTCTGGGTCGAACCGTGCGTAAATCCCACCACGTCGCAGGTGCCTCCGCTGCTGCATCTCCAGCGCGGCCCGGTGCTGCTGCCGGCCGCTGAAATGTGCCTAGCACAGCTGGAGCCTCCAGTCGCAGCTGTAAAAGAAACAATTAAAAATAACGTTTGTGCTCACCAGCAGCGTCCCCTCGGCTCCTCTCAGTGCTAACACTTATATTCAGCTGGCTTCGGTAGGGCCATTAGTCAGCTCCCGGTCCTCTTCTGAACAGGCTGCTCGTGTTGATTAGGGCCCATAATAATGAAGGGGGAAGATCCTTCTGTCCCTTCCAATCCACGCTGTTATTTTTTTCTCACCCTTCTTCCAGAGGCAGCATGGACATCAAGGAATATTTTGCCAGAATTTCTTACCAGGGCCCCTGCGACAAACTGGATCTGGAAACCTTAACGGGAATATTCCAGCACCACATCCGCGCGGTCCCTTTCGAAAACCTCAGCATCCACTGCGGAGAGCGCGTGGAGCTGGACCTGGAGCCGGTGTACCACAAGATCGTGAGGAAGAACCGCGGAGGCTGGTGCATGGAGAACAACCACCTCTTGTCCTGGGCCCTGAAAACTCTGGGATATGATGTCACCCTTCTGGGATCAAAAGTTTATGTCCCAGAGTATGATGCGTACGCTGATGAGATCGATCATCTTCTGCTCAAAGTGGTGCTTCACGGCCAATCCTACATTGTGGACGGAGGTTTTGGGATGGCCTACCAGCTCTGGCAGCCAATGGAGCTGATTTCGGGGAAAGATCAGCCTCAGACTCCCGGCATCTTTCGCTTCCTGGAAGAAAATGGGATCTGGTACCTCGAGAAAGTAAAAAGGAAACAGTATGTCCACAGCCAAAACGTCTCTACTTCTCACAATGAGGAAAAAGAAGTTTGCCGGCGAGTTTATCTCTTTACCCTGCAGCCACGAGACATCGAAGAATTCAGACCCCGCAACGAGCACCTGCAGACAGCGCCCGGCTCCCTGTTTGTCACCAAGTCCATCTGCAGTCTGCAGACCACCGATGGCATCCGGGCTTTGGTTGGGTGGAAACTCACGGAGATAAAGTACAACTATAAGGATAATATGGATCTGGTGGAAATCAGAATCCTTGCAGATGAAGAAATAGAGAAAACGCTGAAAGAGAAATTCAACATAACACTAGACAAGAAATTTGTACCCATCAATACCAGCAGGTTGTCTCTGTTTTAACACACTGCCTGATTTAATTCAGTACGGTGATATTAAATACAATCTTTTCCCCTATTTTTGTCAAGCACTAAAGGTTAGGCTTTCTCTTTCCATCTACCCCAGCGTAAGGCAGAACATATTAGCATGAATCTGGAAAAGAAATTGATTTTCACCACTGTTCCTGCATCCCTCCTTGGTTCAGGTACAAATAATTTCCTCCTGGCTCAGTCAAATCACTCCCATTCTCTTCATGCTTAGCTGGAAGCAGACTCTGCCCATTCCCTTCTCCTTTCATCTCTTAAAAGCTTTTCCCGCTAACCCTGGCGGGGTGGAGAGCCCAGGCAGTATGTCTTTTTCCTTATTACTTTGCACTGCCACCTGGGGAATACCATACCTGCATCTTAAATGACTACCATATTCTTTTTGAAATTTGATAGCTGGAAAAACAAAGACATTCAGTGTTCAGTTTGCTACAGCAAGCCGAAGTCTGTCCTCTTTTGCCCCTACATTCCTAACACCCTTCGTGCGGTAACCACCCAGCTCCACACTTAGGACATACGTGGTGAATACTCAGAGTGGCTGTTTATGGCCTAAAACTGTTGATCAGAAACATCTGGAGAAAATTTGGTCTCGTTTCTGATGTTACACAACTCCCACCCACCTGATGTATCCAAAAAGCAGTAATTCTGCGCTCACTTTGGATGTGAAGCGTCTCCCACGCAGCCCGTTTGCTAAATCCAGCAGTGTCCTGCTGGGAATACGTCCGCTGCTCACGGGGGTGTTCCCGCTACTCTGAATATCACTGCACGTTAATTACTGTGGCTGAATGCAAATTCGTGCATGGAAGGATTTTTCCAAAACATATCTGTTCTACTGAAGATGTGTTTGCAGTGATACTAATTATATTGATATAAGGAGAAAAGATAAATCTTAATCAGATACCTAAAGGCTAACATTTTTAGTATGAGAAATTGCTCAAATGTAATCATATTGCCCTTTGAGATGATGCTTGATGTTGCTTTATGTACAAATCACAGAAGCATTACAACTATGCACTTACTTATAATTAAGCAAATTACAATTCAATAAAAGAAATCAAGTGTTGTGAACTGCAAGTATTCCGCTGTTTCTTTCCCCCAAACTACAATTTCTTCCAAAGTAAAAGTTTTCAATATGTTCTTCATTAATCACTGCAGTTGTCCTGATTATATGTTTTGTAGATAAGGCTTTTTAAAATAGAACAGCCTCACCGTCCCTTTTTTATTTTGTTACACAATGTATGTGGCTTTCTATAACTAGCAATTTATGTGCTAGTTAATAAAAGGCGCTGCTATTCTCCACGCTCAGAATATATTTCCCAGCGACACAGTAAGTCCCCCGAATCCCCCTCCTCCTGGCATCAAACACATCCATATGTGCTTGGCTGCATGTGTGCAAGAGCCGCTTATAGCAAACCAGGCTCTCCCCCTGCCTAGGGTGGGAGGAAATTAAATGTTAACGGTGACCTGTGGCCGGTTGCGGAGGAAACTGGGGCTCCGTATAGTGTGACCAGGAGCTTTCAACCCCGATGGGCAGCGGGAATTGTCCCAGGACCTGGCTCGTAGCGGGAGGGTGCGAAAGCCGTGGCCTTTGGCACTTCAGCAGCCGCAGGGCGCTGGAATAGCTGCACAAACCCTGTCGCACTTATTGTCACGGCAGTGTGTCGCGAGCAGGGGCCAAAACGCCCGGCCAGGCCTTGGAAGACGCGGGCAGGAGGGGATCGCGCGGCAGCTGGTACGGCCGCGAGCTCGCAGGTGGCTCGTGGGTAGCTGGTTATGTCTATCGGCCAGACATTCAACAGGTGAAGGGAAAACAATAATTAAAGAAAATGCCTTTCTTTCAGCTGACCCATGGCCCTGAGCCCCTGCCCCGGCCGCTCTTCTCCCCGCTCCGCAGCCCAGCTCGGCGCTGCTGGTGCTAGCAGCCCCCCGCCTCCGCCCAGCGCACGCAGGGAGACGGACTGTACCGCGGAGCGAGCGCACGAAGCTGGCAGCTGGAAGGGGAAAAAGAGTCCCTCCATCTCAGATTTCACTCGTTTGCTTTCTTCTTATCATTAACTCGGGAGGCAAATTCTTAAAGGCACCGCAGGCCGCTCCCTGGGAGCAGCGTCCTCGCTGAGGACGGACGAGGCTTGAAGCCCAGGGGCTTGGGCAGCTCAGTGCCTTCCGAAACCTGGCCTTGCTGCTTTGGGGCTTCGGTGTCAGCCGCGAGCAACAGCCCAGGGCCGGTGCTTAACTCAACAGCTGCCACCCGCTGCTGGTAGATCGATGTCTTCTTTGGCTTGAATGAGCAGCGCTCAGCCGTAAGTAGCTTCCCGCAGGCCGCACCAGCGTCAGCGACGCAAACTGCGTCATCGAAAGTTGCCCTGTTGTTTTGCTGCTTCAGGGGATCAAAAAACCAAGCTGCCCCCGCAGAGACCTGCTGCGGGCAAGGCTATAACCGCTTTCAGAAGCTGCTCGCGCTCCCCGAACTGTATTTCTCCCGTGTCTTCCTGGAGGGCTTTGGTTCTCCACCAGCAACACGGGAGGTTTAAGTCTCCTCGATACTGTAAGCTCTTTGGGGAACAGCTTGGCTTCCAGCTCTTTTTACAGGACCTAACGTGATGAATTGCATGACTGCTTCTTTTTTTTCCATGCATGATGCCATTACAAATAAAATAATAAAGCCATCACGACAGAAAATGTTATAAAAGAAAAAACAACTACCTCTTCTCCTGGATCTGCTGGAGGCTAATGTCCCTTGGGCCAGGCAGTGAAAGGGAACCTGGATCTTTAAGAGCAGAGTTCCCAGCACAAACATTCCTGGGAGCTCCGAGCAATCCCGCACGGAAAGCCTGACACTCACTGGCTTGCAGTTAAGTCCCCAAGGGTCCAGTTTTTAACTTCATCTTGCCGACATGGGTCAGGTGGCTTGGAAAAGCCTGTCACGTATGTCTGCATTGCCTGTGCTCAGCCCTGGGGGCACGTTAGCAAAGGAGAAACTACCACCCCCAGGGCCAACACCGCGAGCTGCAGCACGAGGACCTTGTCCAAGTACAAAGAGCAAGTGCCCAAGACTTAAACTTCCCCATTTACGCTGAGGCAGAGGGTTTGAAAAACCCAGCTCCTGACTCGCATGCAGTGGAGCTTAAAACCGAACAAGCTGTGTAGGCACGTGCAGGGAAGCCTACCGTGGAAGTCCCTCGTGAGTTCTGGCGGCGGGGAACCATTTCTGCTGTTCGTTCTGATTGTGAAAAGACGCAGTTATCCCCAGGGACGTTTGCCGACAGGCAGAACCAACGTCTGAATCTTGCTGCCCACCAAGCTGATCCTATGAACGTGCATGAACGCTGAACGAAGCTCGGCTGCCGTGGGAGCAAAAATTAACACGACCGAGATCTGCATGGGAGCTCGGATACTTGGCAGCCCAGCTTTGGCATGCAGACCATCCCGCACGTGTGGGCTTGCTCCCTGTTACAGGACTATCACTAACGCGGGAGGAACAACCGCGCGGAGCAGCCCGAACCGTGACGAGAAGACAAGCTGCCTCCAGGAAGCTCAGGGAGCAGAGCCCGTGGTTTGCACCGTTGCTGTCTGTCTGTGGTCACTATAGATTTACCATACTTGACCCCCTTGAAGTATCAGTTGAGATCCGAACCCATCTGGTCAGCCACCACGAGACTCTCTACTATGACGATTTAAAATCGATGAAGCCAGAGGAAGGGCAGCAGGGGAAAGCGAGGCACGGGCTGCGACTTCTCTCCTGCAGCCTCGCTCCGTGCCCCACGTCGCAGCCCACACCCACGTGGGCTCCCACCACGGCACCCAGGGCTTCGCGCCCGGGAAGAGCATGGCACTGGCTGGTTTTTCATGGTGCTTTTCCCATGGAGGTGTTTTATGGGGCTGGAACCTGTCTTTTGCCAAGGCTTTCGCTGGCCCCGAGGGGGAAATGACAGGCTCTTGTCTCGAAGCCAACTCCAGGCTTGCAAGGTCCACCAGGCTGACGGAGTTGGTGACTCCCTTCCCGGGCACGGAGGTTTAGCTTGACACCGTCACGGTAGAGACGTTTTTACCCAGTTATGCAGAACGGCTGAAAATGGGAACCGTACGGGAAGGGTGGCAGGGTGGCAGAGCGCCGCGGCTTGCAGGGACGCGCGTGCCCGACCGCCGGGGAGGGAGGACGGGCTTCCCGCAAGCACCGTTACCAAGGAGACCCTGCCCTTGTCCTGAAAAGAGATGGGAAAAAAGCACGAAATGCAGTATCAAAGACGCATTACTGTGTTTTCATGTAGTCCCTTTGGTTCTTTTGAAGTGAAAATGTTTATTTCTTACTCCCTTAGTGGGGCAGTCCTCTATTTTCTTACATTTTCCTGTGTTTTTGCTTCACACAGACTGAATCCTGCTCCTAGCGCCAGTCAGAAACAGTACAATGAAGCCAAGTGAGTTACGCACTGACATTGAATTTGGGGTGAAAGTCTGGAGATTAGGTCATCTGATGTGCCCACCTGCCGGGGCGGGGGTTTCTGCCGAGCTGTCCGAGGTGGGATCTCCCAAAGCGCTGGGCACTCGCGCGGCTGCTTGTGGGCAAATCGAGCTAAACTCCGGGTCGTTTCCGCCGGAGCAGCTGGGCCAGTGCCGAGACCGCTAGCGGCAAAGTCATTTCTCCTATGTCATCTACAGCGAGTTGCTTTTCGGAAAATCCTCCCGGGGAATGTGGGATCAGTTTCAAGGAGCAAGAAATCTCCAGACTTTTCAGAAATTAATACAGTCCTTAGCAGATTGTGAACAGTTGTGGAAAAAAATCCTTGCATGGAAAAATGCCAAATTAAATCTAAATTAAGGGCAAAACAAATCCTTGCAGATACCAGATGAGTCAGTGGATTAGAAATGTTATTGGGAGCCTTTTGCATCTTGGCCACACCGTCAGTAGCAAGGAGAGTCACTTTCTGCTAATGAAGAGAAGGAGATCAGGGACATGACACAAAATATGTCCAATTTCAGCTCAAACTGCCACCTTTGGTTTGTAAAAGACAAAACAGAAAACCACCAAATATGCCTTGAATATATTCTTAATAATTATCAATTCCTCTGACCCTTGAATTAGAAAAATTAACAGTCCTTTTTCATCAACAGCCAAGGTCAAAGCTCTGCCTGAACTCAACAGGGAAACTGAAGAGATTATGAAAACAACAATCTACTTCACATGACAGCTTGTCTAAAACAGTGACACACTGAGAAGTTAATCCCCGTTAGCTAAAGCTGTGAACGTAAAACCTTCTAGTTAAATTACCTGTGTGAGAAGTAAAGAATTCCTTACCTGGTACTGTAAGAAGAAACAGTAAGAAATCGTTGTGACTTTTGTTCCAGTATAGTCTAACAACTTGTCCACAGACCTGTTGTTTGGCAGTTTTATAATTTTTTTGTCACCTGTCGTCACGCCAAAGATTCTGCTGTGCCAAGCGCTGTAGGTGCCTATGACACGGAGAGCCTCTTGGGTTGAAGAAATTTTTGGAGAGAGAAGGCACTATTCTCACCTGCTCCTATCCTTATCTCCTTTTTTTAAGAAATACAGATGATACTGGCAGCCCTAGACTGTTCTCATCTGCTATCAAGGGCAAAGGTTTCTTTCAAATATTAGGCAAAAAGCACAGGGTACCTTTGCAGGCTGGTTAACCGGCGCTACAGAAATAGGAGTGAATCTCTTGAGAGCCATCCAACAGTAACCAGCTCTTTTTCTGCTCAGACAGGCAAAATGAACCTTCAAGACTATTTCTCAAGAATTTGTTATCATTGGGTCCCATACAGATGCAGACTTGAAAACCTTAACAGTCATCTTCCAGCATCATGTCCAGGCGACTCCTTTTGCAAACCTCAGCGTGCACTGTGAGGAGGGCATTGATCTGGATTTAGAGCCTATTTACAATAAGATTGTGAGAAAGAAATGTGGTAGATGGTGCCTGGAAAACAACCACCTTTTATTTTGGGCTTTGCAAGGAATAGGGTATGACATCTCTGTTCTTGGAGGCAATAGTTATGATCCAGCAGAGAGAACATATACCGTTGACATAACGTTGTCCTACTGAAGGGGGTGATTGACGGCAATTCCTACATCGTAGACAGTGGTTTTGATGGTACCTATAAAATGTGCCAGCCAATGATGCTGATTTCTGGGAAGGATCAGCCTCAGATTCCTGGCATCTTTCGCTTCATGGAGGACAATGGTATTTGGTACTTCAAGAAAATAAAAAGGAGGCATTATATTCCAGAGAAAAGTGTCCCTTCAACTGATACTCCAGAAATGGGAGAGATCAGAAAAATATATTCATTCACTCTTGAGCCATGACATATGAATGACTTCCAGGAGCTAAATATATACCTACAGACATCTCCGGATACCTTATTTCAGAAAACATCAATCTGCACTCTCCAGACCACTGAAGGGGTTTGTGCCTTAGTTGGATGGACCTTCACTGAGCTGAAGTACAACTACATGGAGGACATGGACCTGGTGAAAATCACAGCTCTTACATATGAAGAGGTTGGGAAGACACTGAAAGATAAATTCAGTGTAACAGTAGAGAACAAACTCATACCAGTAAATGTTCATGGCTTGCCACCTAATTTAGTGGGTATGATCTAATTCTAACACTCAGCAAGATGGGTCTTTAACTACTCAATATAAAAATTTCTAAAATTAACATTAATAACATATTAAGCTGATTCTAAAGTTGAGCTGTTCAGATGAACACAAGGCTTGGTAAATTTAAGTACATCATTAATTACTTGTCTATATCCATTTCAAATTTTTTCTTAAACTCCTCCTTCTGTACACACTTGAGACACCTTTAATTTTCTTGCATGGAAATTGCCTTTTGTCTCTGTTAAATTTTGTTCCATCTCTCTAGCTTTCATTTTATTTCTGACATATTTTTGTGGCAAAGGAGACCAATATGATATTGGTAAGGAGAAGCTGTACTAGCATTTTACACAAAAGACCTCTGATGTTTTTTGGTATGATTCCCCATCTCCTCCTCAACATAGTCTTACAAATTGTTCACTTTCTTGAGCAGTCTGAAATAGAGAATGGAAATGATTTTGGCCTTCAAGAATCCATAATAAATGAGAGGTTAAGCCTTTCTTAAAACAAGCCACTCTCTGCAGGTGCTGATTAGCTGATGTTGAAAACAAGTTGAAAGACTTGAGTTCTATTACCTTACCTCAGACTGACTTCCAGTGAGCTAGTTTTGCAAGGGCACTTGCAAAAAATGCTCTCCGAGTGTCCAATTTTTGTAACTTTCAGTATGTTTTTTTTCTGTTTCTTTGAAATCTAAACAAAGCCAACAAGAGCTGAAGCTCTTCAACAGTTCTTAAAAATCACTCATTTAGAATAAAAAATGTAAACAAACAAAATTAGATCAACCTTTGAAAAATACAGTCTAAACATTTTGAGGCCTAACTTTCCTCTGATGTTGAACAGGCATAGCAATATTGTAGGCAAAAAGCTTTATATTTTTTATGAATATTGTTCTACACAAAGGCTACAACTAATGCTGCAAAAGAAAACACTGAGAAGCTAGGACATGCCACCAGTGTGATTTCACAGCGTGGTGTGCGTTGCACAACAGCCTTTTCACTCTCCAGTACTGACTCTTCTCCAAGGGAGCCTGGTCTCCAGCCCTGTAGAGGATATATAACGCGAGAGGGTGAGGGAAGGAAAACTGCAGTTGCCAAGTAAGGGTCTTTCATTCATGAACAACAGAGCCTTTGAATTTGTGCCCCTTCTTGAGGCAGCCTGGCTTGGCGGTTGGAAGCGGCTCCTTCTGCGTTGGAAGTCCGGCCACGCCACGGGGACGAAGCTTGCTCAACGCGCGCGTGGACCAGTCACGCTCACTGCTGGGGCAGCTGATGTGCCTGAAACTCCGTTGCTTCCCAGATACAGCCCAACGTGCCCTTCACCTTCCCCAGTGGGACCTCACCCTTACCGTCACTCGCTTTCCACCTCCAACAAAGACCATGCAAGCTCGAAAGGGAGAGATCCAATATGTCAAAGGTGCGGAAGGCCACATTTTAGAGTGGAAACACATTATTTACTTAATTTCATATGTAACACTGTGCAAATAAATATTTGTAATGGCATTACATGAGATCGCTAGCAAATGAGCAGCTGGTGCAGTGGAAGCTCTGAGCAGACCTGAAAAGTTGTGTGAGCAAAGAAGAGTCGCTCTGTGCGTCTGAGCAAACGTAGCCTGCAACGTCTAGGCAACACAGGGCACCCACAAGCAAAGGGAACACCAACCTCCACCGCAAAATGCATTAAATTAGTTAACATTAAATTAACGATAAAAATTGCTGAGGCATTTTTGAAGATCTGCTGAAATTATTTTGCAGAGAAAACCAGCGCAATCTGGTCTTAACCAGCGGAAGACATAAACATTGCCTAATAGAGAAGAAACAAAGTTTAATTTGCTCATGGATCAGTGAAGTCCAGAAAACGTGCATGCATTTTGGGTGGACTCTGCCCCTTCTTGTAGCTGAAGTTTCAGGAGTGCAGGCCAGGAAGACTGAGTTAAAGAGGAAGACAGACCTTGCAGGTTGTATCTGCTCCTGGCTTTACCGACTGCGACCCCAGTAATAAACAACCCAGCAGCTGAATACGTAAATAAGTAAGGCTATGTTAAGAGGTAAGTTTCTTTTAACACAAACTGGTTTCTTTATGATGGTAAAGGTCATGGGGAATAAATTTGAGCAAATTCCCTTTAGGAAAAATTATTATAAAAATATGTGGGGATAGAACTAAAACACTGCCTGCTAAATATGGGCTCTTAAAGAGGGCAAAGCAATAATAACACAATTTCAATTCTTCTGTCTTTCTGCTCTTCAGAAGGCAATTCACTTGGCTAGCAGAGAGATGCGTTTGTTGAGATAGACAGTGGGTGTAAATTCAGAACTACCGCCTGTTATCGGAAGGTTTTTTTTCCTTAATATCTTTAACTTTATTTAAAAGTATTGCAAATGCAAAGGAAGCAAAAAGGAAAAAAAAAACAATTAAATAATCAATACATTTTGCTTTCTTTACAGTGCTTTAAAAACAACTTAAAAATGAAACTAATAGACTGTTTTGCCTACCCCAGAAAGCCTGTGTACTAGCTGCATCAGGATAAAAATAGATACGTATTTTAATAGCAGAATTACTGATTGTGTGTACAGTCATGGTAAAGAGGTGCTGCTAGTAAATATTTTTGCATTAGCACCTTTACTTGTACGTTTAGAAACAGGCCTTGAAAGTTCTGCTGCTTTTCTCTGTATAGATCATAGTCACCTCTCTGGGATTATCTTTTCGATATCTAGCTTTTCATCTGATTTGTTCACAATTCAAAAGAACTGTAGCTTTCATCTCCTAGCAGTTAAGATCTAACGCTGCTCAATCATGTTATGGAGCTGCAGAGAGAAATCACAAATAATATAAAATCAAGAACCAATGCTGGTATGATCAGTCTCACTATTTAGCATTCAGAATATGACCAGGTAGGACTGGATAGAATTTGACCCTGCAAATCAAAAGGAGAGGGGGAAATCAAGGCTATTTTGAATTTAAGTTCTGTCTTATCCAGCCCACCAAAGTTGGGTGGCATCATGGACAAAAGGTTTTAATTTTGGCCAATCTTTTGTTTACACCAAAAACATCCATTCCATGGAATGCTGGAAGTTTACTTTCTACTTAACAAATATTACCTTAAAATATCCTCCAACACACTTGAAAAGCACTGAAAACGATATTCCTTTCTGTAGAAGATAACATACTGTATTTGATGGGCTCTCCATTCACTTTGGACAGCTGCTTCCATAACATGCATATGCACATCACAAATCTGTCACTGAAAATCATCTTGAGAAATCCTAGCTTGCAGTAAACATTCAGTGGTTCACTGCTGAATTTATTTGAACACAATAGACTTCCTGAGTTGCTAATACCAAGTGTCTAAAGCTCAGCTTACTGTATGCACAAAAGATTTCCAAGCAGCTGAGTTGTCAAGACGTTAAATATTTGCAGTAACGCTGAACCGCTGAAATGGTTAGTGCTTTCTTTGCAAAGGTTCAAGCATTCAAAACATGTCATGTCAAGCTCCATATCCTAGCAGGCAATCTACAGTAAACATTTACAAACAGGATCTATTTAGAGACCTACGGACCATCCAGCTTGCAATGATGGCCAGCAGACTGTGATGGGCCACTGAGAAGGCCAGCAGACAGCTGTGCATGACCTCCCGTGGCATCAAAAGGCAGAAAAATAAGTTGAATAGTTCCTCAGGCAGCAGTCTGGCTCATGAGAGTCTTCCCGATCAAGACAGGCATTGCTAGAGGCAGAAAAGACCATGAAGGCACCGAACTAGGCTGCAGTAGTTCTCAGAGCCACCTCTGGAAGGAATAAATAAAAGTTTTATGAAAGGCCAGGATTAGAGAGCTGTAAACCATCCACTGTCCACTTTCAGTACACCCTAGGAGATCCTGGGCCCTGCTGGGGATAGAGACATGCTTTTCGTCTTTGAGATCACTCACCTCTATGCAGAATCGTTATTCAACACCAAAATGAGTTTGTGCAACACTCAGAGCAGAGAAGGCACTCACTGGTCTGTGACCCTTGAAAAGGTCGGAGGTTTTCCTCAGTTATAATTATCTGAATAAAACTTGACACTTCACAAAATGTGCAGGGAGCATCATTTTCTACTTTTTGTAAGTGAAGAAACAGAGACAAGTGGAGAATGAACCATTCGTTTATGATCACGTAGATCAGTGGCAGACTCATGAAAGCAACACGTGAATTTATTTCAAATTATTCTCCCTCCAACTGCTAGACAACACTGCTCCCTGCACTGCTACTCCTTTCATTGAAAAGTGGATTTAGACTTTTTCATGAAAGCTTCTGAGCATTCCCTAGTGAGATCTTATATTTCTTCTTAAGCCTGCTGTTACAATGCAAATACAGCAAATCCCTGTTACACAGACCTTGCATATCAAGTGGCAGTTGCATCAACTGTTTGCCATAGGGATGACTCTAAGGCAAAAAGCAAACCCTCACATGCACTACTCTTCTTTGCCCTTGGAACTGTTTGATAGCAATATTTGTTGCTTTTAAAATCTGCTCTGATGAGGTTCAGTAAGTTAAAGCATCTCTGCTGGCAACAGCCTGGGCAGTTCTTCCCAGCATCATAAATCATTGATGTAAAGAAACAAAATCAAAAAACATTTCTTTCCTTTACAGGAAACATGAACCTTGAAGAGTATTTTGCGAGAACGGGTTATAACGGTTCCCTTGAAAAACAAGATTTGGAAACCTTAACTGATATATTCCAGCACCACATCCGTGCTGTTCCATTCGAAAATCTCAGCATCCACTGCGGGGAGAAAATTACTTTGGAGCTGGAGCACGTTTATAACAAAATCGTGAGGAAGAAGCGTGGCGGCTGGTGCATGGAGAACAATCAGCTCTTAGCCTGGGTCCTGAAGTGCCTGGGGTACGATGCCAGTTTTCTGGGAGCATACGTATTCAATCCACATCAAAACATGTATGCCACTCTCATGACCCACCTGCTCGTAAAGGTAGTTATTGATGGCAAGGCCTATATTGTTGACGGGGGCTTTGGTGTGTCCTATCAGATGTGGCAACCAATGGAGCTCGTGTCTGGGAAAGACCAGCCCCAGGCTCCTGGCGTCTTTCGCTTCACAGAAAAAAACGCCATCTGGTACCTGGAGAAAATGAGACGGAAACAATACATCCCTAATCAAAATTTCTCTAGTTCTGACCTTCTGGAAAAAAAAGAGTGTCGGAAAGTTTACATGTTCAGCCTAGAGCCACGGACGGTGGAAGATTTCCGTTTCCAGTGCACGTACCTTCAGACGTCTCCCGACTCCCTGTTCACGCAGAAGTCCATCTGCACCCTCCAGACCACCGACGGCTTTCGAGCCCTAATTGGGTGGACACTCACCGAGACCACATACAATTACAAAGAAAATATGGATCTGGTGGAATTTGTAACTCTTGAGGATGAAGAGGTGGAAAAGACACTGAAAGAGAAATTCAATATAACCCTAGAGAGAAAGCTTGTCCCAGTTAATGTCAAAGGACTTTACACAATTTAGACTACTGGAAAAACCTGTGCTAACGCTGCACATTTACAGTATCTTCCACGGTCTGCCCAATCACTACTGCAAGATTACAGGATTCCCTTGCAGGCAATTGAAGGAAAAATACATTAATACCAGACTAAAGTGAATTTCATGTTGGGGAAAGGGAAAAAATCAGGGATATCACACTCTTCTGCTGGGTAGACAGAATTATTTGCTGTGAAATGACTAAAGTTCAATTTTTGGCAGAAATGTAGAGACTGATTCGAATCTGGTCATAAACTTGGGCAAGAAATACGTCTGGGGAATTCTGGAGTGCCTACAGCACATAAATAGAAGTAAGGATTATTAATTTTGATATGCTGCCAACACATTTTTATGATTATTACGAGAAAAAAAATCTGTGAGCATTTAGACAACTATGTACACATTTAAAACTTCACTTTTCACAATATCTAACCTCCCACAGCTCATGTCATTTCCCTGTCTTTAAAATGGGTGTAACAATACTGTCACCTTTGAAAGGCACAGTTCAGGAGGCACAATTCTTTCACCAGCATCCTCAAACAAAACACAGTGGTAAAGGATTATTATCATGTCCATCCCTTTGTTATTACTGTAGTAAACTGCCCAAAGTAATTTTTGGTATGTATATATTTTTCCTAAGATGCAAATGGCACCTATTGCAGTGTTGATTGCGACTAAGGACGTACCTGCAAGTTGTGCTTCTCTTACAAAAAATCATCCTATTCCAGGGTGAATCAGAATACAATGCGTGAGTCTCAACTTGCTTAGATTTACTTCTATCCCAAATGGGGTGGGAAATCTCATATTTTTACTGTTGCGAGTTATTGCATGTACGCCGCAAATTATTGTATGTATAACGAAGGTAGAATAATCACACTAACCCCACTATACTCTTAATTGCTATGCTGCAATCTCTTTGTGTATAGCAAATTCGGAATTCCATATGGCTACCCCAAACGAATACTGTGTAGCAAAGGAGCTTTAGGGTCACAAATAAGTTTCTTCATCTTTATCAAAGTGGAAAAAAAAAAAGCAAGGAGCCAACAAAATGTAAAGGAACCTTTTTCTTTCCAATTATTTCACAATCACAGTTCCCCATCTTAAAGAAATTGTCGTCATCCCATGCCATGCTTCTCTGCAAAAAGCGAAGCAAGGAAACTGCTGAGAAAGGGGAAGCGTTCTCAATGCATGAAAAAAATAGCAGAAACACTGAAAAACACACTTCCTTTCCTTCTTTTCCATCTATGATAATCCTGAGTGTGGTTAAAATGCTGATTTCTCCCACTGATAGTATATCTTTTTGTTCAAAGACATGATCTGATCATAAATCTCAAAAATTCTGTTAGTGTGTACTTGAAAATAAATAAAGTAAAACCGTAAGAATTGCTGTAAATATAGACTTCCCCCCCAGTAACTGCATGGTCCCGGTACACTTGGTTTGCTAAGTAAAAAAGGGCTGTGCAGTCGCGTGGTCTGATCTGCTGGCCAGCCTTCCTCGCCATGCAATTCTTGGACTGAACAGGCTGATACCATGCAAGTTTGATGGAAGCGCTGGAGACGGTAAGTTCCTACAGGTTACCGGACAGACAGCTCATCGGCTGAGGAAGGGGACGGCCAGCGAAGAGGAGCCCTCGTAGTTCTCGTCTCCGCCAGGCTCAGCGGTCAGCACGCTGACGGCCCCGAGCCGGCTGCGCTGCCAGCACCCCGCGGAGAGCGTGGGGAGGAACCGAGGCCGCGGCGGTGGTGGCTGGTTACCCCGGGCGTGCGCACGCGTGTCCTGGGACGCGGGGACCGAGTGCAAAGTGGGAGGCAACACAGGGCACGAGGAAGAAGGAGCTTCCCAAGGTAAGAACTGAGTTTCTCTGTCAGTGGAACTAAGGAGCCTGTTTTGCAATTTGAGTTCTTATTACTATCTCGTATTAAGGCCCCATTAAAGGTTTTTATTCCTTTCTAAATGACTGATCAAAATGAAGTGTTCCCCAAGACCCTGAAGAACGTTAAGAGTTCAGAAACACTCACCATGTCCGCTTTAGCTGGCAGAAATGCCCATCTGCATTCCCTCAGGTCACCAAACCACTCTCTTCTGTGCGTTGTTTTGTGGTGTCACCACCTCTTGCCTTGCGGCCAGCCATTAACAGACCAGTTATTCCGCCTCCATACTTCCCTGGAGATGTTTCTGCTGCTCCCAGCTAATCCCTCTTCCCTACCTGCTGGGGCTATGGTGTTGAGGACTTCTTGGGCAGAGGTCTACAGACTCATATTGGCATTTTTATCCGTGACTGCAAAGATAGCAGATACCACCTTGTAGGATGCAGCTCTTACTAAAGATCTATAGGGCTGAAGATGATTCAAGCTTCAAACCTCCCTCTGATTCGATCTTTCATAAGCACTCTCTGAAAGCGATTTTTCCTCTAGATGTGACAAATATAACCAGGTCCTTCACTGTGCAGCATCAGATCACGCAAAGGAACATCAATACATACAGCTGAGGAACAGTTTCACAGTTTAGCTAAAGCCCCCCCCAAGCTGATGAAAGCAAAAGTTGCTAAGGCGTGAATGCCAGGCCCAAAAGGTCTCAAAGGTTTGAGATGAGAATGGCGTAAAAACAAACAAATAAAAAAACAGAGGCATCACGCTGTGTCTGCATTAGCAAGGCGTTACTGTGGAAGACAGATGCTCTCCTAGACAAAGAGAACAAGCACTTCGTTGAAGCATCAGCTCTCAGAGAAGCTTGCATTCCCATTCAGAAGTTAAGCATGGGATCTCACAACTGCAAAGGCAGTTTGACATCTTTCACCAGTTATATACTTTAAAGCTTTATTAACAATCTCTCTCCAAGAAAAGTTTAATGAGATCCTAAACTATTGTGCAGCTTTTGTTGCAGACTGTTATTCAAATAGAGAAGAACAAACACTTTGAACCCCTGACCCAGGACTTTTATAATTCCAAATGCAATTTAAAAGCATGGTATTCTAATTAACAGAGAGAAAAGACAATTTCCTTCTAAATCTGAATTCTGGATTAAATCACATTAGTTTTAATAGGAAGTGGATGCTCAGATCCCACTGATGGCTTTGCATAATCCCAGCCTAACTGCCCATTACGCGCACACACAGAGGCAATGCCCAATGGAAAATGAGAGCCATCAGCGACTGTTAAGTTGTATAATGAGTATCTTACTAGGAAACAGCCATAGATAACAGAAGAAACATGGTTCAAACTCCATGGCACCACTAAACATCCCCCCCCCCCCCCCCAAAAAAAAAAAACCAGAATCAAAGTTTAATCAACTCATGCATTACTAAAGAGAGGATACAGGATGGCTCACTTCAGTTGGACTCAGCCTCTGTAGTTTTTAAGATCCAAAACAAAGAAGAATAGAAGTAACAAGAAAAACCAACAAGAAAGACAAAGTTGTTCAATACTCACACATTCCCAACATCAGCAGTTACAAAAGCAGTAAACATTTTGAGCTTGTCAAAGGGAGAAACAAAATTTCTCATGACAACAGACATGCTTAACTGTAACACTGTGAACTGTCAGTGAGCACAGACTACAACATGCACCTTTGTTCAGTCTAACAGGTACGGTAGTACAACAGACACAAACACATCAGGTGTCTGATATCTCTTTAACCAATAAATTTTGGAGGTAGCTGTTATCTTTAGCAAAAATACTTACTGCTGAGTCCAACTCACTTCCATTCTCAAGGAAGAAATACTTTTGATTTAGAAACACGGCAATGCAGGGTTTAAAATTCTACAGCTTAGGAAGTTGTCCATGAAAATGGCATTTGAGACTACATCAGAGCCAAGAAAGCTTGAATTAAGGCTTGCATTATAAATATTTCACTGCTACACTTGCATCTCTCCTGTAGCCTAGTTAGAGCACAGATTTTATATGGCAGAATGTTTCTGCCTTGCTACCTTGCATGTTTCTTCCAGGAAACCAGAACCAGACTTAAAATATATACACACATATATATATATGTGTATGTATTTATATGGTTGGAGATAGAGATGGGTATTTCAGAAGATCCTATCATCTACTTAAGTGCCTGCTTGTAACTTTGGGCACTTAGATACCTTTAGAAAAGTCACGTAGAACAGATTTTTAGTTTTGCCTTGCTCACAATCACACACTTTGAATGATGCTTTCAGAACTGCACTTTACAAACTCCATGAGCAAAAAGAGATTGTGTTAAAAATCAGTAGTTGGTCTTACAGTAGCATTTCAATAGCTCACCTATCAGCTAATCAAAACTCGAACAGTAGAGCATGCAGATTTGTAGACAAACCAACATCTGTCATGTCTTTATAGTTGGTGTTGGGCATGTTTAGGAAATAGAATAACCACCCCAAGTTCCTAGAAGGACAAGATCAGGGATTTTCTAGGAAGATACCGAGTTTGCTCAGCACATGCTCCAACCCACATGCCATGCCACACACATTCTAGGACAGCCATTCCCCAGGAAATTAAATTAGGGACCAATGTATGGCAGAATGTAATTAAACCACATGAAGTTACCCCACGTTAGACTGAACAGAACTTTGCAACGCAAAAGGAGTTCTCTGTGTAGAGCCTCTACAAAGGAGGACTTCACACAGTTTGTTTTAGCTACAAGCAATTACCAAAATTACCCCCCAAACACCTTTGCATGATGTCAGTGGAACAGTGCCAAATCCACTGTCTTTCAGGGAAGTGCAATTACAGTGACATCTCGTGGTTGCTCGTGGTTCACTAGAACACACTCCCCCCCCAACTATCTAGCACAACTATCCAGAAATTCTCTCTAATGAAGAAATGTATTCACATACATCATTTTCCTAGTAATAAGCATGAAAGAATAATGGGATATATTCTGAATTTTTCTTGTGATGACCAACAATAAATCATTTCTTAGCTCTGGTCACATCATCCATAGGAAGAAAAATGCCTTGTGATCATTAACTTCTTTTCAGCTGGTGATAATATATGGTCAGGTTTTAAGTAATTGAACCAGTAGCATTTAATTAGCTCTGAAAAACTATTTCAGATCATGAATCACAGATTTTTCACCTGTACGAGGCTCCCTTACTAGGTTAGAAGTATATTTCCCTTTCCACACATGATCCATCTTGAATATCTAATTAGGTGCTTTTGATATATGGATTATAGCTCATATATCATACATGCAAACTACAGACACACAACCTTTCTTTATATAATTAATTGAGTTTCATATCTTGCTTCACTGAGTCACCTCTTATGTCCATGATGGAATGGCCACTACCTGCTTCAATTTAGACAATTCTTCTTTCTCCAGAAAGTCAGCATTAAGGATGAGTAATTCAGACATCTAGTTGGGGAAATGAAATAATAGAAAGAAATATTTCTTGCTGAAGGCTTGGATACAGAGAACTGCTACAATGTGAGACGAGACCCATAGTGACATTTTTCAATCTGCCTAGTGCTGACTGACCAAAGGCCACGTTTCTATCTTAACATTGCTTGAGATGGCTTCACTGCATGCTGAACAAAGAGCCAGTGCAGTCAACTAATATTTGGGGACATCTGTGGCAAGCACAAAACAGGATCATTTCTTATATGGGATTGTATTAAGCACCATTTTTTACATTAAATTAGCTAAACCACGATAATTAACCACAAAGAATCAGTTTTTATTCAGCTTTCAAACATGTTTCTGAAGCAGTTGTTATGCTTCTATGACAAGACCTAGATAATTATAAGATTGGAATTTTTTGGCTGGAAAAGAGACAAGATTAGCAAACTTCTTTTGAAAGACAGAAATTAAGACTCACAATCTGCTCAAGTGTCAAACTGTAAACGTCGCCCAATACTTGGCTTGCTCTAGGAAAGAAAGTTTTGCTACAATACCCCCTATTTTTAAATAAGCTTTATAAAAAATAAAATTCAACAAAAAGGATTTTATCTCTTCTTTTCCCAGTTTATTTTTAGAATAATAAAAAAAAAGAAGGGAAAAGTTCCTATTATTTTTTTCCTTTTTGATGAGTGCAAAGATTTTCACTGCATAATGAAAAAAAAAAGCAGTAAAAGTTGAATTGCCGTACTGGATTGGACAAAGCTCATCTTCACTCTACATACTTCTTTCAGATACGATCATAAAATGTAAATACTGTTGCTCTCAATGGCACATGACACTCATCCTATTCATGCACAACATTAAAAATGGCCAATGGGCTTAATGCCCCATCCTCACTAAAAATTGCTCAGAGAGGAAAGGATGTATGACATCCATTATAAACACATCCACTTTGAAAAATTCTTATCATGTGGATGGCAGAAATTTCAATGAGAACAAACTCAGATTTACAATTCTACCCTTTACATTACATAGCAAAAAAATCCAAACAATCTCCAGTTCATGGTACTGTATTTGATAGATAACATTTCTATTAACTCCAGTTCTGCAGTTCACATTAATCCTGGGGTTTTAAGAACATTTTCTTAGCTTTGCTAGGTCTTGTGTTACTATTCTCATCTTCATCTTCATCCTGGAGTACACGCTGGTCTCTCTTCTTCAAGAATTTCTTCCCTATTGTTCCCACTAACGTTTCATATCTGTAAAGAAAATAAAAAATTGACAGCTTTTAGTGGAGACCATAGAAAACCCTCAATGCAACAAATCAGAAATCTAATCAACAGTTTAACTAGAGTTAAAAAAAAAAAGTCAGAGGAGCCTTCCTCACACCAGAGTATAAGAGGTACAAGCACTGTATGTTATTTGTTCTGACAATTTTGGTCTGTTGGCAATCTGGAGCCCTGGTGGAATTAGCATGGAATACACGGGTATCAAAAAGACAGAAAACAGCTGCAATATCTTTTACTCTCAAAAGAGTGATGAGGATTCCACTGAACACACAGCAGAATTCTTGGAAAGATCAGTTCTGTAAGGTATCAAAGTCAAAGGTTTGTTTGCTTGTTTTGCAAGCCCCCCGCACACACACAATGCAGTAAGGTATCACCTTCCTTGCTAATACTGTGTCATAAAATACAACTTACCTTCTGGCCATTTCTTCATCTGACACATCAGCCTCCATTTTATCATCCACTTCAATTTCTTCTTTCTTGGACTTAGAGTTCATTTGTACCATTAATTTCTGAGAAGGAAGTAAGAAATAGCTTGAATATGCAATTTTGACACAACGTCAACTATGTTGATATTCACCGGTAAAAGAAACTAATAAAAGATGGAATCAATTCTAACATTGTTTTCCCTCATTTGCTGTATCGTACTCAGGCTAGAGCACAGTGTTACAAGGATCCTTGAAAAAAGGCAACATGCCTCCTTGTTGCTCAGCTGAGCTTGGAGTTTGGCTTGGGGAAAGAGGCAACACAGAGTTTTTAGTGAATTGTGCTATTCAGACAACCCGTGGGGCTTGGCAGACATCTTCAAGAGACCAGACAATTAGATCCTACCTAACTTTTCCTTGTGTTGTTAGCACCTGGTTCTTGAAATTGTTTTGCAAAAAAGGAAAAAACAGCTATATGGCTTTACAGCAAACTACTAATAAAAAGAAAAAAAAAAAGAAAATCAGGAAGCAGCAATATGTCAGGTCACAGTGAGAGCAAGTTCAAAGTAACCAGAAGAACTTCCCAGTAAATCACCTTGCGCAACCTTTTTCATACCTCTTAGGCTTTGCACCTCCTACTCTTGCTTCAGTTCAGTGGCAACATTTTTATTTCTATTTTAGTGTACTGCCATCAGCATGAATCACACTAGAAAGAAATTAAAGACCTTCCTGCCCAGAAGAATTTAAACTTTGAAACTTCACTTACACAACTAAGTCCTGAATAAACAGGGCTGAACGCTTGTAGGATCGGGCTCTAAGTTAAATGGCAGGTGGTAAAATAGTGAGCTCAGTCTGTTGGTTTGACGAGCAGCATGTAGGACAGTTTCCTCAGCTCAGGGAAGGAAAGCCTGCAGGAATCATGCAATTACTGGCCATCAACACAGGAGATGAAGAGCTTCTATTTATCAGATGTTGCACTGATCATCAACATTGCCTCCGAATCACAGTTTTCCCAGGTTGAAGTACATGGGAGAATTTATGGAAAGTGCTGTGAGTGCCAAACAGTGGGCATGCAAACATTAAAATCCCATCCTCAAGGGTTTCAATTCCAACGTGGGACCACCTCAAAACAAAACATTTAAACAGTACCTCAATTTCCGGATTAAATCCTTTAAAGGACATTCTGCCATAAAGTAGATCCTCACATGGCATAAAGCTCCTCTCTTCTATGATAAAGCTCCTGCATGAAACCCCAAAGCCAGCATTTGTCAAACAGGGTGCATTAATATAATCAAATTAAACAAATGCAAAAAGCATTCGCTGTCTTCCCCCACACAAATAAACAAAACCACAGCGTGTTTTATACCATCAACTACTGTCTGAAGCTTAATTGCTCTGATAAATCTTTCAGCATAAGGAGCTTGGAGTGCAAAGGAATACTTTTTGCCAGAGTAGCTGTGCCAGTTCCACAAGCAAAATTAACTCTCCTGACAAAAAGCACTCTCTGCTGGTATGATTCCACCTACATTAATGCTTTTGCCAGAATAAAAATACCACATAAATATCACTCTCCAGGTGGCATTACTGTACCAGCAAAAGCTTCTAATTAATTTTTCATTGTGATGTTAGACCTGGCATTAGTTGAGTCTGTCAGGATATAAAACACTGTGTAATTCTCTGTTCAGCTGAGAAAGACTTCCCCTTTTCCTCTCCTTTTTTCCTCTTTTAATGAGCATGGAGCGAGGAAAGAAGCATGGCCCTGAGGCGTTCATAATACAAGCATTAGATAAAAGTACTTCCTTGAATTGTTCCATCCCTCTTGTCCTCTCACACATGTGCATCCCTCCCTCAATTTCTTCATCTTCCATGTAAAACAAACTCCTAAAGCCATAGAAGAACAAGGCTGGAGGGATAACCAAGTTCACTCTCCTGCCTCAAGGCAGGATCAGCTAAACACCCGCCATGAACAGCAGAGGTCTGTCAAACCTGTCCTCAAAAGACTTCCAGCGATGAAGTCTCCATGGTCTCCCTAGGCAATCTATTCCAGTGCTGCACCAGCCTTACTGTTAGAAAAATCTCCCCAATATACAACTGGAGCCCTGCTTGCTGCAACTGAAGCTCAGTTAACTTTCTGTCATATCTACCACAGTCATGGAAAATAGTTTATCAAAACCTTATTCAACTACAGTTAATTCCCCAGATCCCAGCTTTTTGAAAACTACAGTCTCCCTCAATGGAATTTTTGTCCTCTTTTGACAGGACAAAAATCAAGATATTTTTGAAGTAGTCAGCACCATTCACAGCACCATTCTAAATAGCAGGAATGGACATTTGCTTCCTTATTAGCTAAGGTTTCCTTTCTTTTTTGTTTTGCCTATTATCTCTCCTATTTCAAAAACAGGATTTGAAGCGAGCTAGACTCCAGAAGACGGAGCTGCCCTGAATAGACCCAATCATGTGACTGGAACTCAACTTGCAAACACAAGGCTTCAAATTTCTTTTTTTTCAAATGAAGAGGGAAAAACAGCACTGAATTGGTGCCTGAAAGAAACTCATTACATGCATCTAGAAGAAACTGTGAGTGAAAGAAAACAAAACACACAAGCAATGAAAGTAGGTCAAACTCTGGACTAGGCAACCTTGAGAACGTCCTTTAGAATACAAAGCTGAAATACCAGTCTGTCATTATTTTTGCTTGTGTTGATTGGTTATTAAAAACAAAAAAAAACCCCAAAACAACACTATTGGCCTCCTGAAACTTCTTCTATAGAAAAAAATATTCTACGCCCACTCCACAACAATACAATGATGATAAGAATTATCGAAGTGAACAAACTTACTCTTTCTCCTTAAGATCTGGTAAATCAAGATACCAGTGTTCTTCACTAATTATCTTCTTTTCTTCCTCTTCTAGTTGTTTTTTAGTTTGTGAATCCAAGCCTCTCTGCATGAACTAAAAAGACAGGCACATAAGCACACAGCTACTGTTTTTTCTACATTACAGTCATTCCTGAGTATGCTCTAAATATGCAATAACTACATGACAACAATTATCCATTAAGTAACATTTAACAGTTGATATAACAATAAATGCTTTTTGTGTTTTCTTCCAGGTTTGGTCCGAATTAGGGCAACAGACAGTGTAAAAATAAACAGTTGCTGATCTACAGCTCTCTATTCCAAGTTAATGTCAGCCACATCTACACTTGGACACAAAGGAACAGACATGCCCTGGCTAGTTTCGATGGTTCTGAGTTGTTACATCCCACAACCCCTCGACTTCGCAAAGATGCTCCTCATATTACAGGAGAGGCTGGAAAAAAAGTTAGTAATATAAATATCAGAAACAAACTCCATCCACACAAACGGCACTGGAGTTCTGAACCGGGGCTCGGTTATACCACGTTGGCGTCTTTTTGAAAGATCTACTCTTTCAACCATCTTCCTCTTGTTTTTTTTTAAAACTTCAGATTTTATTTTCCAGACAAGTTTTCCTTTATAACCCAGAAGGCTAGAACACGCCTGTAAAAGCGGAAAGGGTAACTATGGCTATGAAAAGGAGTAGTCCTCTGCATCCAGCTGTGTAAAAGGAAGCTGCTTCCCAATCTAACTTCTCATCAATGACCCACCAATCTACAGATAAAGCAGTGCATGAGCACTTGTTAATTCGCATCAGGGAAAGTCTGCTGAATTAACTGAGTTTATAACAGAAATAGTTTAGGGCCAGACAACTCATTTTGCCCAATATAAGGACATTCCTCAGAACTGCTCCCTTGGCCACCACCTTCAGCAGAGGGTGGGAGCAGGCAGAGAGCAGCGGTAGCCTCTTTCACAGCTGGGAGTAGGAGAGGGCATCTGCCATGGCCCACGCTGATAGCACAAACCTACGGATCTGAGATATGTGAAACATCCCTTGTATTTCCATTTGCATCGGCTCAAGTGCCCAAGCTGACCGCCAATTTAAGCATCAACAATGTTAACCCATTTCACCAAACGTGCTAGAGAAAAGAGAACTCTTCCCAACTTTACAGTAATAACCCTTATATTCTCACATCCCTAGGAGCTGGGACCTCCCTTTGAGTCTACAGAAAGCCTTTGAATAACCTCATCTGTCAGGGGTATGCATTTATACCAATGTGATTTGCAGCAAGAGCCTACTCTTTCAGTAAATTTGATACACCTTCCCATACAAAAATTGCTATGTGGCCATGAAAGCATACCTGCATAACTGCATGTGCAACACTGCAGACGAATTTCCTATCAACTAATGCTACCCCTCATTTAAAGCAGCACTGATCCTGTGTTTAGATAAGCCTGTAAGCTGACAGATAACAAGCCAGTGGGACACACCTGCATCTTGAACATTAGCAGAGACTCAGACATACTTTTGGTTCCAGCTAGAACAGACTTGGCTTGGGGATAAAGCCCAAGAAGGCATCTCTTCTCCAAATGCCTCCCTCACACAGAAATCCCACATCACTGATCTTATTAAAAAAAAAAATACCCCCCCTTTTCAGTCTTTACAAAATGCCCACAGCAAAACAAAACAAAAACCCCTGAAGTAAAAGCCAATATAGTGCTAGTGTCTCATTTCCCATTTGTATTTCTATTTGCATCCATGTGTACAAGTTAATGAAAGAAAAACTGACTTTTGTTTTCTGAGTCGGCCCAAAATATGTCAAAGCTTTCCAATTAAAATTACAGTATCTACTTGAGGAAAATAAGGGAATCTATCATGTGGAAAACCATATTGCTCATGGAAATTGGTTAGCCAGTCAGAAGTCTCAACAGGAGAAATTTTATTACAAGCACCCAATTAAATAATCATTTTACTTTACATTTTAAAGATTATGTTCCTACAGATTACCACAGGGAACAACTAGATAAAAAAAATGGGATCACATTTATCTAAAATGCAAACATGCATGAATGAATTAGAAAATGCCAATTGCGGTAGACACAGAATATGCAAGTCATTAGCGGAGCTGTTACTTGGATCAGTGTACCCAACCTGGATCAAGCGGTGCAAGAATTAAAAGCATGAGCCACACTTTGGCACCAAGAGGTGAGTGCATGGAGTCCGGCAATTAATGCAACGGGCTTTAAGAGCACTGCCACTGACCACACCACCTTCGGGGCCCAGGTCATGGGGGACCTGCCCATAGAACGGTGATAACACATGTCATCAGAACCTGCGGAGGCCGCTGTCAAACCATTAATTAAAACGCTGGTAAACAAGGAGATCTGTAGAAGGAAGATGCTAAACGCAAGAGTTACGTATGACCTTTTCAAGATCTACTCATCTCTTCAAAGCAGATCTACTGCTCAGACTAAACCAGCAAATGTCATGGCACGGCACTCACGTGCCCGTTCTCCACAGCCTTCAAGGAAGGCATTCGAAAACTGGCTTCCGAAGTCTCCTGAGGGTTAATAAACTGGCAAAACCAGTAGCAGAAATTTCACTTAAAAAGCAGGTATTACATTACAATCAGTAATGCTGCAATCCAGGTTAAGGGAGTCCTACTCTGCCACGAGCTGCTGGTTAACTAAGCGCAACATCTACCTGCTTTGGAAAATGAGGAAAGTTATGTTTGGCTCCCTCTGTGCACCAATTTTAGTCTTTCATTAGCAGAATCTGTTAACTGTGGTAAATATCCCACCATCTCACTGTAGCAGAGTTCACTTCACATGGCAGATGCAACTGAGTCAACTAAACTCCTTTCCACTGGCATCTTGAGAAAAATAGCAACTATGGTCTCAAATATACATGTGGGAAAAAAAACAGGTTTAAGTAAAACACCACAAGCAAGAAGCCACAAAGGCCCAACCACTGATATTTAATAAATATTAACAATAAAAAAAAATTAATGGCAACTCAACTTCTACTGGTTGTTTTCCAGCAGTAAAGGTCCATCCATCACACCAGGATGTACTCTGCTGACTTAGGTGTTGTAGTACGCCGTGTGAACCAGAACCCATCAGCCACTAAGCTGAGACTAATTTCACACTGGCCTTAACTTGACATTCACAGCTCCAAGGGTAATGGGTAGGGCACCATTTTATTAATGGCCTTCGTGTTTATGGGTTGGGAAAAGAGACGGGGAAGGTGGCTAAAACTATGTTCTGATGAGGGATTTTATAAGCAACTAATGTGAATGGACAAAAAAAAAAAAAAAACGCATGTGACAAAGCAAAGAAGCATCAAGAGTAAAAGCTCCCTCAAATAAGGCAAGCAGCATGAATATTTTAATAATAAGAAGAAGAAGGGAAGAAGAGAAAAAGAAAAGTCTAATCATTTTCATGTATGATAAAGAAGAAGAAGAAGGGAAGAAGAAAAGTCTAATCATTTTTACGTATGATAAAGACGAAGAAGGGAAGAAGAGAAGACAAGAAGACATCTAATCATTTTTGTATATGATAAATAAGAAGGGAAGAAGGGAGGAAGAGAAGGAGAAGTCTAATCATTTTTATGTATGATGAAGAAGGGAAGGAAAAGAAGAAGGAGAGAAGTCCAACCACTTCCATCCATGCTAAACAGCCTGGCTGCAGAGGCACCGGGGGGCGAGAACAGACGCCCACGCGGTTTCCGAAGTCTCCCTGCTGCCGGGGGAGGATCCGTGCTGCCATGGCGAAGAGGCTGCGCGGCACCAAACCCGCCCCCCAGCCCCCCCCCGGGGCCGGGGCAGCCCGACGCACAGGGCCGCAGGGGAAGGTGCAGCAGCGGGGGAAGCGGCCGCAAACGCGGACGGGCGGAGGCCCGGGAGGCGGGCACGGGGCGGCGGCGTGGCCCCGCACCACGCGGCGGGGAGCCCCGGCGCCGGCTCCGGCCGGGCCTCACCCCCCGCCGCCTCCCCCTCCCGCCCCGTCCCCTCCGCGGCCCCCGCGCCCGCCTCACCTTCATGCGCAGCAGGTTCTTGGAGAGCTTGGCCTTCACCTCCGCCGCCATGGCGGCCGCCGGGCCCGCAACGCCAGCAGGCCGCGGCCGATCCCCGCCCTCGCGTAGCGCCGCCGCCGGTGCAGGGGGCGGAGGCAGGGAGGGAGGGAGGGGGGCGCCGCGGCTGCGCCCTCCCCGCTCGGGGGCGGCCCCGGGGGCCGGGCTCCCTCGGCGGCGGGGGCGGCCCGAGCTCCTGCGCCGTGGCTTAAAAATAACCCCGAGGGAATAACGCGGCTGAGGTTGTGTGGGGCTCTGGGATTTATCCTCCTTTCTGAAGCCCTGCCAGGAGCTGGGCGCCTTTTTAAAATAAATAAATGAAATCTGTGGAAGCAGAGAATGGCCTGCTTACGGAAAGGCTGCATATCCCACGGTTGCTGCAAAAATAAAATGAATAAAAGCAACTTTCCTTTGTATAACCGGTGTGCGAACCTTCATGTGGTTGTTGCTGAAACGTGTGTGGGGGGAGATGGGGTAAATGAAGGGGAAATCCTTGTAGATCCGTGATTCCGGGTGTGAAATGGCCAATTAGTAGGGGAACCCTAGATTTTGTACTAACGCTGTGTTTGTGCAGTCTGTGCAGTCATGGATGTACAGTTTTGTCCATAATTTTCTGATAGTTGCAGGAAAGAAGGAGGGAGATTACAAAACTTTCCCATAATGACGTTTAGAGACTGCGTGACCCGTTTAGCTTTCATTTTTGAAAGTAAGCCTTGACTCTTTCTTGAGAAAAATAATTCCAAAATAGTCATGTGATTAAAACTGGAAAGCAACTGAACTCAAAGTTGTTATGAAAAACATCAAACGACTTATTCGTCCCGAATTGTGACCGCTGAACTCAGGCTTGGCGGTATTCTCGTTAGGCCCCCAGGCTGGGCCCTGGTAGCTTTAGAAGAAATCCAGATGTCAAATTTCCAGCTGACTTCCAAATCACAAGCAGGTACCACGATTTCCGTATACATCCTGATAAATCAGATTCCCTATGCCTGTTTGGACATTCAGTACATAAACCGGGCAATAAACTAAGCAGAGTGAGGGTGCAGTCTTCAAAAGAGTAATGCACGGGGGTGCACAAAAAGACAACCTAGGAAAAAAAGATCCCATATATCCAAAATGTAGGTTAAAGTGAGCTTGAAGAACATGTGTAAAGATTTATGCTCTAATAGAGTCCACAAAAACGTATAATGAAGGGCAAAACCTTCAAGGAAAGGAGAAGGAAGAATTATCAATATTCAGGCATCTTTATTGCACAGTTAAGCTCCATAGGTTAAAATGATTGAAACACAGAGCCACAGCCACTTTTAGGACAGTGATAAAATTACATTTAAGTAAGTAATTCTCATATATGCGGAGCACCCTCATTTTCAGGACCTGAAGATGAGTGGAAAGTGCTTAGATGTTTCTGAAATTAAAGGCCCCAGCCAGAAAGTCTCTTTGGGAGTGTGGCACATAACTCTAGCTTCGTTTAGCCCCTTCGGGTTTAGATCCTTCTTTTTTTCACTTTCTCTTCAACAATTATCAGCTCTTTCCTGCAAAAGAAAGCTGGGCAGTTGTTCTCAGTTTTACAAATACAAATACGCATCAAAGCATGAGTATATTTGTCTTAGTGAATGACCAGAATAAACCAATGCGAGAGAGCTGTTAATTAATATAATGGCAGAGTACATCCATTATCTTACTATTTTTGGTGTTATTCTCAATTTGCTGTGCATTCTAAAAATGCTTTTTGTTGATCGCTGCTGGGCATTTGAGCCCCGTGTTTAATTTCATGGCCTTCAATGTCACTCAGGTCTTTCTTCCTGAAGAGTTTCAGTTAATTTACAGTCCAGGGACGTACTTCAAACGATTCCTTCTGAATACGCTACTGTGCATCCGTCAACACTTCAGCCTTTGTGCTGCCGCTTTGCCAGGCTTTGTTCGAGGCCCTTCGCACAACTTCCTCCCCGTTCTGCCGGCGTAGCAACCTATCTCATCCATTCTTGCAGCCCATTTCTTCAGCAAACTCCGCTTGCAACTTTTTTTTTTGGATGCAGCCGCTGCACGTATCAGTTGCCCGATACCTTTGACGTTAAGGAGCGTGCTAGCACCAACTCTTTAATCTTTGGGAGCTAAGTCTAATGATTTCCAGCGCTATGCAGGAGTGTCAGTGCCTAGCTGCGAGGGGGTCGGAGCGAGGGATTTTGAGCTCGTCTAAAGACGAGGGTTATCTTTAGTGTTCCCCGGTGAGCAGGAGCTCTGGGTCCGTGGCCGCAGCCCGGCTGCACCCCGTGACCTGACGGTGTCTCGGCGCAGCACCGCAGCCTCGCGCGGAGACACGCGGCTTGTGTCTGCCCTGTGCGTCGAGACATCAGCTGACACCCTGCCTCGGTGTGTTCAAACCTGGAGGGAGAGGCGTTTGGCAGTATGTGTACAGGTTCTGTGATGTTTGTTTAGAGAAGTGGAGATCGTAAAAAGGCTGCCACAGGATTTGATGTATTTCAGCCGTAAAAAAGTCGGAAGGAAATTTTTGGATTACATCTCCCATTGCTCGAAGTGGATGGGGAGGTTATAGATAACAATCAGCTGTCTCGCGGACTGGCTTATACTGTCTGGTGGATCTGAAGACACGCCGCTGATGAGAGCAGAAATCTCTGTGATTTACTGGTGGCGGTGGTGGGTAGGTGAGAGTAGACTCCAGCCCTGAAAATATTCTTGCTTCCAAGATGCAGGCAAGTTGGGAAAGATGCCCTGTCTAGAGAAGATGCCAGGGTCATCCGAAATGACGGTCAGACACTTCTCGCAGCCCTGACAGCTGTATGGCAACTCTGCTCTCAGCCAGAAAATCTGGTTATTTTTCAAAACAAACACGCTAAGGAAAATAGCGCAGGGGAAAGATGCTCCAACCCATCGAAGACTGTACTTTAAACAAACAGATAGAAGATTTTTCTTCCTAGGCAATGCAGAAATAGTGTGAAATTCTCCAAGTGGTGGAGACCAAGGTTTTTGAAGCGCAGGACTGAGTTTTTATCTCCGCTGCTCCCATGAAGTTCTGAGCCGCTAATGCATACAGCATATTGGCAACTCTGAAGGTCCTGGGTGACCAGGGATTTGTTACAATATTCATTAGCCTTTGATGCATGCATGTATAACCTGCCGGCCCGTGTGCGCTGCTTGCTCCGCTTTGTACCTAATCCGCAGAGGACATGGGCTTGTTACAGCTCTCAGCCTCAGCGTGGCATGTCAGCTCAGAGTGTACTGACTCATCCTTCTAGCTTTTGAAGTCCCCTTTTTAAAATATGGCACCGGTTTAGGTTACAGCATTGACACACGCGGAGTATTTTGCATCCTCGGTGAACCCCAAGATCTCCCTTGCTGGGGGAACTGTATATAAAGCCTGAGGCAGAAGCTAAGCTCATATAATTTGGGTACCACAGACCCCTGTTGCTCATGTTTTCCTCTTAATAGCCTTGTGCAGTTTCACAATTTACACAGCGTGAAAAGGCATGACTTAAAACTGTGCTTGCAGCAGAGTAGAGTTACAAACCCTCCAGAATGACAAAGAAATGTTTTCATCTGGAGAAGATGCCTGTTGTTGGTGTGGGAAAAGATGATTCATTTTAAGTGCTTTTGGCTGTCCTGATGGCAGGGTGATCTTTATGTGAATAAACACAGTAATTCCTTTTTGATTACAAAAAGCAGCAGCTTCATAATGGTAGCTCATTATCTTCTACCATTGCCTAAAATGGAGGGGATAACAGATACCCATCTGTTATTCCATGGGCAAGCCTAAAAATTTGACCCTATGTTGCAGTGATTTGATATATCCCAACGCTGGGAGTCAGAGCAGAGAGAATGACTAAAGAGCGGTTGAGTGTGTCCTCTTGGCTTCCCTTTAAAAATCTAGAGGCTTTTAACTTTTTGGATTTGATGGAATCACAATTAAAAGAGAATAGGAAAATATCACCTTCCATTTGTTAACCATAAAAATGCAATCCAGCAGGGCTGATGGTAGTTTGCTATTTCCCAGGTCAATAAATGGCTCCCCTGACTTTAATAAACATTGATGCTGCAGGCTTGTTCTACAGTGATTGAACCTTTTTATAGTTTCAACCAGTCACATTTCATGAAAGGTTGAAGGTTTTTTTGATTTTTTTTTCTTTTTCAGGGGGGTTGGTTCTGATTGATTAAATTGTCATTTTTTGAGTTAGTTGCTGAATTATAACTTGGCATTTTTAACCGTGTGATTTGTTTAAAGAGACAGCTTTTTGATACAGCAAACCAGCTGAGAATTTTTAAGCAGTAAAAGGAAATTTTACTCACTTTGTTCTCAGCCTTTCATCACTGCCTGAGGAAAAAAAGCTCCTGAAAACAATATAGAGGCTATGATAATAAAGAGAAGGTACGTAGATTCAAAGTCACTTCTTTATTTCATCATAGACCTGATCTGTCTGGTATTATATTGCTTCTGATTAGTATTTGGACACCCCCTTGTTGTTAACATGTTTATCCTTCCATAGAGAAGGGAAGGGTGTCTATATTTAAGGGTATCTGTATTTAAGAGATCATTACTAAGATGTAGAGAGATTTGTGTCAAATGACTTTCCAAAGTCAGAGGACAGTGTGTGATAACGCAGGGGAATGACCTTGGGTGTCCCAAACCCAGAGCTACATTTCTAACCATCCTTCCACTGTACAAGCAGCTTGCCAAAACATTTGTCAAAGCATGCATAAAGTATGCAAAACTATATATCTCCAAGGGAATTAGGGACATAAATGTGAGTGTTAACCAAGATAATATTAAGTGTAAATGACAGGACTATACTTTGGGCCGACTGATTTAGCCTGTAGTAAGCACAGTGAATTTCTTTGCACCAAAATGATGAGCTCTGAACACTCCTAAGTCAAACAACAGCAAGGTTTTTACCACCACCCAGACTGCGCCCAGTTCCAAGTGGAAGGAACAAAGACCTGCTAATACTTCTGGTACTGAGAAAATCATGTCCATATGATGTGTTCATTTACTCGGCTGCCACTTTTCTCCTCTGTGGAGAGCTGCTTGCTTTCAAGACCTTATTTTTCTCTTTCCTTCTCTCCCCCAATTTAAACCAGTATTGCAGACAGTAAAACTGAAATGACTGAGGTTGACATGAAAAACATGTGCTCAGAGTAAGGCTCACATAAAAACTGTGTGTGCAGAATGTGTTTGAAAAGAAAGCACAACAGAGCTGTCACGTAGCACATAACTGCGGCTCTTCTGCTTTTGACTGACAGTGCTTCCAGAAGAAATGAAATAATGTAATGAGCTGGGTAAGGGAGATCTTGTGTGTGTTTCACCGCAGCGTCACCCTGGTTGGACCCTGAACAGTAATTAGCAGTGGAAATCTCAGGGTATTGGTGGAGTCTGGTTATGCCTCTGCTTGTACCCTTCCACCTCTTTGGCTGTTGCAACTTCTGCTCTGAAACTTAGGGCAGTGCACAGCTGAGTTTCAGCAGTGAATTATATCCTTTGCTTCTCAATTTAACGGCATGATTCTACAACTTACTCCCAATTCATCTTGGTACCTTCCATTCTTTTTGCCTGTTTTCCTATGTTTCTATACTATTTGCTTTAAACCTTTGTATGTGCACAAGACGTGCACAGGAAGAGGGCGAATTGCAAAATTAACATTTAAACTTCTTGCCTGCTGGGATTTCCTGAAGGTCTTCCACCAAGAAGACAGGGGTAAGCTCAATAACCTCGGGGTGAGAAGGAAATGGTGCGGAGCACCGGGGCTGTTTTCTTGTAGTCCTGATGGTGCTGATTACCTTCAGCCAGTGCTTACGGACAAGTGAAGATGGGTCAGGAAGAAACTTTCCAGGTATCAGTCTGGAATACTGTGCAGCCAGCGGGTGCTTTATGGGATGGCCATCTTCTGCAATGCCAACTAAAGATGACTGCTAGAAGCGGGATCCGGGGGTAGGTGACAGGTTACGGCTCTGATTCAGCACGGCAAACCTTGTGTTCCCAACAGCTTTGCTTCCAATCAGCTGGAGATTTCATAGCGAGGTGATGATACATGAGCAAACTTTTAAAAACAACAGCAGAAAGTAAGTATTCTTCGGCAATTATTAGTAAACACACAATTTAATGGATTTTTTAGAGGAGTTAGTCATTTTCATTTCAAAATCATCTTGAGGCCATTTTATCTAGTAGGAAATAAGCTGCAACATGAAAAAGCATAAAACATTCATTAAAGCTGAAATGATTTATATCATAACATTATGAGGTAGCACACAACCTCAGTACAGTTCCTCAATGAATGTTTTCCTAATTTGCATAAGTAATTGACCTCTCATTAGCAACTCATTAGAAAAATTGAGGTGTTGTGACAAATGCAAACCCACTGCGACAGAAACTCTGCATGTGAATAAATTATTGAGAACTCTAATAGATTCAAAATGAAGGGCCACAAGAACCTTGCTTTCTCTGACTGAAAAAAGAGAATATTTCATTTACATGCACAAGTGCAGCACTTTTCTGTGAGCATATATAGAGGCACATTCAACAGTCCTTAAACCCATACTTTGACTCTTGACTGTGTGGTGTGATTTTCAAGCGTGGTGAACATTCACATACTCTGTTACAAGTAATTGCATAGGAAAAGAAATGAGCCAAGTGGTTTAGATATGTATGTAAGACCCTGGTAAAGCTACAGACACCAAAGTTGGAAAATCTGATTACAAATTTTGGCACATGGCCTAAGTGCATGGCTCAATTTTTAAAGGAACTAAACATCAGCTTGCAATTGTCATTGACTCCACTCTAGATTTTGATACCAAAAAAAGGAATAATTCCAAATTTCTTGGCCATGAGCAGTCATCTCAAAAGGGAGATGTCTGCCTTATCCTTTCGATAGCTGCTATTAACCAACACATGAATATTAAAAACTCAAATAACAAAATTTGCATATTTTGAAGGACCTTTAAGGACCAATCCATCAATTTCAAGCCAGCTTCTTGTCAGTGTAAGCTTGTGAAAAGTGAGGCAGATATTTAACATACAGTTTTATGAGTCCTGGATGCTTCTGGATCCCTTCCCCCTCCCCGCCCCAAGCCCAAATCAAAATAATTTCTTTTTCAATAAGATCCTTAAAGTCCAGGTGCCTTCCGAAACATATTTCAAAGTAACTGGATTTATGGGTTCCAAATCAGCTTTTCAAGGCTACGTGAGGATGAGAAAGAGAGAAAAATCCTTGTCTGAAAGTCTTGTACAACCGAGAGGAGATGAACTGATGAACCTCCCCAACCTTCTGCAATACCAGCTAAGGAGCTGCAGCGCCTAAGAAAAGGAGAAAAGTAAAGGAGTGATGCTGTAAAATGATGAGGAAAAGGCTGCTGGCTTAGGGCACCCCGGGACAAGAGCCAACGGGAATCACACTTTTTCTCATTTGGGTAGAGTGTCTGTTATCTGGCTGTCACCTTGGGACAAGTCTGGGTGTTTTTTTTTGTGTATTTGCCTGCTTTGGTATTCTTTTTTATATGATGGAGTACACACTTTCAGAACACATCTGACAAAGGAAATGGGCCATTGCATAGCACTATTTTTATATGGGTGAATATCTGTTTTGCTTTGACAACTAAACTATAGAAGAAGCACAGAAGTGATGGCGAAGAATTTCCTGTTATGGGAGAAAAATGGATTTTAAAACCTCGCTCAGAAAAATCAAACTACTTAGCTTTCCATGACATTTAAAAAGTGTATGATGAAGAGAAGAGAGATGATAAGTAAACAGTGATGTTTCTATTCACAGGCTGGCACACCGTGCCATGGGACTATACCAGGTGACTAGTTTTGTGACATTGGTTCCTGTGTCTTTTTTCTGATAGTGCAGATTGTTGCAATTTGAAGCCCTGATGGTTGGTTTCAGTTCAAATTTAGGGTAAAATCTGCTCTGTAATGGCATATGGCACCAGAGAGCACCTCTTGCTAAAGCCACGATTAAGCTGATTTGCAGGGCCAGTTAGGAAACCAAATACAGTATGAAAACCGAAAGCTGAGCATACGTTCCTCCCACACCTGTATCATATTCAACATCTCCTCTAGGATTTGCAGGACTGCTCTAGAAACTTAAGTTTTAAAAATCCTGGGCGACCACTAAGTTGGGGTAAGCCTCGCAGAGAAGTTTGTTCCAAGTGTCTCTGCACAGTGCTGCACGCTCTCCGTCGGAGTCCACCCTTTCCCGCACAGCCGCGTACTCCCACACTGCACTACAAGGATGACTCATGGGCAGAATTGCTTCAGGATTAAGGAATACGTCTGGGTTTCAGCCAGCTGTGGAAAACAGGCGTGCTTCCTTTTATACCCACGCACATACTCAATATATTTCTTTACATATGGGATCTGAATCAGTAATACTAAAAGCCTGAAGTTGAAGGAAGAACAAAATGCACTTATAACCGTGTTCCTTGACAAGGTTATTTTTGATCATTTATTCAATCATTTCATGAAAATAAAATACCTGATACATTGCACGGTGGGAATAACACCTCAAAAAAAAAGAGGTGATCCTCCTTATAGGTTGATTTTAAAGAAGTCATAGTGTAAAGCATAAAATAAAATTAAAAAACCCTGAAGTAACTCAAAACACTTCCCCCACTGCCCCCCAAAAAAGAAAGGAAAAAACTCACTAATGACAAATAGGTATTTTTGTAAGACTTTGGGGATATACCTGTACGGCCTCTTAGGGGGGCCTAAGGTTACCCCCAGACTAGCCATGGCTAGCTTCTTTACGTCTGGTGCTGCTAATGGGAAAATCAGAGCAGCAGAGTCATGGCTCCAGACATGATTTCCAAACCTGCAAATCATGTCAGTGTCCTGTACCGCTAGCAAAAGTGCAGGCATTCAGGAGCTCACCACAATAGCTAGCAAAGGCATTGTAAATAACAGGAACAAAAGAAAATACCTAATTTTTTTATTGAGGCATGATTTTAGTTGTTCCATGCATAATGGTTTAATATCACCACCTTAATCCCAGCTTGCTTTTTTATTGAAAAATGACCCTGTCAATTTGAGGCAGAAGCAGACTATTGAAAAGTGGAACATTTTGTCCAATGGGGAAGAGCTGACAAAGACAGAATGAATAATGCTTAATTGGATAAAACTGACTTGACTGTGAATTCCAAATGAAATTAAAAATATTGCACGAAGATTTATAGGGCTGGTTTTCTATCTTTGCCTGTGTTTGCTGGGCTTTGCTTGTGTCATCAATATTTCAGTTTAGCAGCAGCATTTTTTTTCTCTACTGATAAAAGCCAAAGGCTAAATATTGTTAGGCATTTGGTGATGCCAGCATAAACGAGAACTCTCAGTTGTTCGGGGTCCAGTTAGGGATGGGGATATTTTTATTAGCAATCCTTGTAATGGCACATTCGCTCTTCCGTCTCACGGCCATAAAGTGGAACTGAGGAAAATGGTAAAATGCCTGTTGCATTTAGATACTCTAAGACAGCTCTGACTCAACATAACCCTGCAGTGTGACTAGCCGCAATCATGATGTAAATATATTTGAAGACAGTGGCAGGGTGGCCTTTTGCATCTTAACTCATCTCTGTGACTCTCTTCTGCTGTCCCAGCTATGGGGAAGGAGCAGAGTAACCTTCACCAAAGCCACCCCAATGAACAACGTTTGGTATAGGCAATGCCATCTCTTACCTCGCTAGGTGCTGGAAGAGTTCTCCAGTTCTGCAAACGCCACTGAGTTCCCGAGACACGTATTACGATACCTATTCGGGACAGGACTTGTGTGTGAGGGCTCTGTAGGGAAATTCTTTGTGAAAATTATGTTCTTAGAATTTCCAGTGGCCACTATAAAAAGTCTGAACTTTTATCTGTGTTATTTCTTCCCCTGCTCTGCTTTATAAACAAACATGACACTTTATTCTACAAAGTGATTTCTCTCTGAGTTGTAGAACCACAGAAAAGGCATATAAAAACTGCAGAGCTTATTATTTTTTGGATTCTTGAAACTTAAAATTGATTTAAACCAAGTTCAGCAAGCAATATTTCCTCCTTGTCTGAGAAACTGTATCCTCAGTTTCAGACCAGAGTAAATTTTTATGGGCATGTAATAATTATAAGCCCTTGAGAAACAGATTTTGTAATGGGGACACAGGCACAAAGCTTCACTGTAGTTATTCTAAGGAACACTGATGCGAAGAGGCTGAAAATCCTTTTCCCAAGGAGCAGGTTATTAAAAGACTGCAGTAGTTTTAATGACATTTCTTGTGACATTAAAATTATTTCATTTGGAATTGCAGAGCATCTCTGCTTCTGCATTTTTGAAGGTCCAAGGAGAAAATACTGCTGCAGCCTCAAAACTATGAGCAATGACTGAGGGAAGCAATCCAGAGCAATAAATCTGGGTTGGTACTCATATCCTCTCATGATGGGAGATGTAAATTAATCTGTTTAATTAGAGCAGCAGATAATAATTACCGCCGGGAAGGCAGGAGAAATGTTTGGAAATACCATACAGGTTTTGCAAATGATCTGGGTTCAGCTTTTCCTCCTAAATTGATGAATAATAGCTGAAATGTCAATGAGAACTGAACTCAATAGGAGGAGGTTTGGCTCACATCAGATGTATTTGGTAGCTTACGTTCTTATTCAATTCTGTAGAGATCCTGAATTGATTTTCTTGCAGTATTTCAAGCACTATCCATTTCTGATTGGACTGATCTTCGTACTATTTATCTAATGTCATTTGTACACATGAATTCAAAATAAGTACATGAATTCAAAATAAGTGATGGCAAGGTGCTTGGCCCAAATATATCACGCTGCAAGAGATAAAGTCCCGTTCACTCGATCAACCTCACATTACACTTTGCAACTCTTAGAGTCCTTCAGATATGAAAATACTTTACAAAGATGGATAAATGGCTTCATCCTCAGTTTAGAGGAGTTCAAAGACGAACAGTTAGGCCAAAAGCACAAAGATGAAAGCAGAGGTCCAGACCGGAGCCCGTGACGCTGAGCCCCCTTGATCCTACCCCCACTCAAGCCGCCGGCAGATCTTGCACCCACAGCAAAGCGCGGTAGCCAGCTGCCAGCAGCCGGGACGCTTGCCTTTCCCGTGATCTCCCGGGGCCCACGCGCAGCAGGAAGCGGCTGAGATCTTACGCGGTCCTAAATTAGGTGTATAACACAACACGCAGTGACAGCCGCGTGCGGCGAAGAGAGGAGGCTCGGGCAAAGCAGCCAGGCAACAGGAGGTGAAAAAGAGATTGCGATGACTCTAGGAAATGACACTATTTGTATTAACTCCCCCTTTTTGGTTGGTGTGTTTTGGCATTGTTTATTTAATCAGACAGTGAAGTGGGAAGTGGAATGCTGCGGAAAAACAGACCTCTCCTGCAGGACTTTTGGGAAGCCAGAAAACGGCTGCACAAAATGAACACAGTAGTGAGGCTGGGGAAGTTTTCCAAAGTTTTTCAGAATCTCTGAGGAATTTTTGGCCTGTGTCCGGAGGGAAAAACACGTCGGGGCTGCCTTTCTCCGAGCCAGTTTACTCACGTATACATAGCTAATGCAGGCATCTGGGACTGGATCCTGCTCCTTCTGAAGTCAATGGCAAAGCTCCTCCTGGCTTCAGCGGAGACAGGATTTGTCCCTTTGTGAGCTGATGGTATTTGTATTCAATACCCTGCAACTTAAAGTGAGGATTAGCAGAATTAAACTCTCTTAATTTGTATATCTCAGACTGCCAAGCTGCAATTAACTTTTGTGCATTTGAATTAACAGGGAAAATTATTAACCACCCTTTCCCCATGCAATTATCATTTTACTTCTGGAAAATTTCTCCTAAATACGAAAAATAGCGCCCACCCCGAGAATCTACCCCTCCTAATATCCTTTCGTTATTAGAGCAGGAAACAATTTTTCACCCCATTGCTTTCGTATGCAATGAGTGCTCGCCCGACGCTATCGCTGGGCCCTGCACTTTGCCGATTTGCTTTGGTTTGCGTTGGCCTAGGGCAGCACAGGTCACTTTGGAAATAATAATAATAACCCCCGTGTGTGTAGCCCTGGGGGGGATATTACAACCAGCTGCTTAATCTGTGCTGGTTTTAACCGCTTAATATACGAGCTGAAAATCCCCCCTTTCTTCTCCTGGCGACGTCGGAGGATGCTGCGGTTTCCCCGCGGCGGCCGGGGCCGAGCTGCCGGTGAGCGCTGCAGGACAGGGGCAGCACGCGGCAGCCGCGCCGCTCAGCCTGATTTTCCGCTCTCGCTCTTCCCGCGCTGGTTCCCGTACCTGCCCGGCTGGCGCCGCGGTCTGCAGACCCTTAAAACTCCCTCTTAAAACTTTACTTTCCTGGGAAAAGGAGAATCTTAGGCCGTTTTGTGTGTGGGGGTATATATAAAAGAACAGATAGCTTTTGATTTATGTATCACGCTTTTATAATAAATACATTTGTAACAACATAATGAAAATTTTGAACAAAAGTTCTTTTCCGGAAGAATAATCTTTAACTGGTATGAAATGCCTCACCGGGGTTTTGTCAGGTTTTAATTTCAGTTTGAATAAATAATGTAAGACACCAGGCTGGGAAAGATAAAGGTGAACTTCATCTACTTCCAGCTTGCCATAATGGAAATAATAACTACTTTAGCCAAAAACAAGTTTCCAATTAGTTTCTCTAAAATAATAATATCCCCTTTTTTATAGATACTGTAGCTCATTTTGGAACCTAATTTTGATAATATATAAACATTTCTGTTCCCACTGAAAGAATGACAATTACGGACTTTGGCTGTACATGTTTGGGAGCATATCTGTACTGAAAAGCAGCCTCTGCTTTTCTTTAACTGAATCTTAAACAATAAAAGTAGAAAATCAATTTAAAATCTTCTTTATGATGAAGATATCTTTTCTGGAAGATCTTACGTTAAATGGCCGGATAATGATCATTAGGCAGGCATGCCATTCTGAAATTCATTTCTTCTGCAAAAAGAGATTGTTGGGCCATTCTTTCTGTTTTTTTAATGAAAATTTATGTGCTTTATTGAGGAGGGGGTCATGACACAGGAAAAGTGAAATAGTGCTGTCTGCTGCTGAAAGTGGCTGACATACATTATTTTAAATTCAGAAACCAACACTAAATTGGAAGAAAATTCAGTTTGGAAGACAAAACTCCAGACTAGATTAATGAGTTTGAAAGCGTTCTTTGCTGGGACATAACTGTACTCTTCGGTACCACCCGGGGATCTTTTCTTTTCTGTCTGTCATCTAACTTGTCCGTAAAATTTAGCAAAATAATACATGGAGTTTTACTATTTAGGAGGAAGTCTTCTACACAAGAAGAAATAGCCAAACTCTATTATTCTACACGATAAGCTATACTCACCTTTCCCCGAAAATGTCCCCTGCAGGTGAGCTGCTGGCCTCTGCTCCGGAGCTACGTTTCGCTGGAGCCTGGCTGCCGCTCTGCGACACCAAGACACGTTTTTAAGGGTCCTGCAAAGCAGAGGGATTTGGTCCAAAGCGTGGTGGCTCCGCGACGCTCACCGCTGGCCTTCAGCTGCTGCCTACAGCAAAGCCATGGTGCCTGAAGCCCATACCGTGAACACGAGCTGTTTAGATTAGCACAGCATCATAGTTTAGCATCGTATCATTAGCAGTTCTGACTAATGCAAAGTCAACGTGGTGTTTTTTGCCTACTCGGAAGTTAATAATAGCAATAACGGTAACAATATCATGAGCATGGCTTGAACTCTGTATGCAAAGAGGGCAAATATGTGTGGCCCTGCCTGTACTCACATTACTTTATCCATCTCTGCCTAAACAAATAAAAAATTATGGGATAACATCACACAGAATTTCAAAGACTCAATGGCGAATGATAGTATGAACTAAAATGGATGTATTAATCCCCCCAAATTTCACTTTAAACTAAATTTCGTCACATATAACCTTCTCCCTATGTGTGTGCAAGACTACTATGGAACAGATCTTCTGATAAACTGATAGTTCCAGTGATGATTTTCTAAATTTGGACCTTTTATAGTTTACCCCACCTGTAATTATGGAGCTACATTTGAAGGATAATGAAAACTTATCTCATGATGAAAGACTGGCCAAATGTCAGGAATGTATTTTTTATGAATGTGGCTCATGTTACACTACAGACCCCACAGTTTCTCACGGTGGCTTAGATGTGAGGTCCATCCAATCCAATATGTTGTCCTTGCCAGCAGCCAACGTGAAATACTGCAGATGAAAGTGTAAAGATCACGCAGCAGGCAACTGTAAAATAATTCACCCTTCACATTAGGTCTCGGACGTCCTTTTCTGAAAGTTCTTGCTACCCAATTTTTATATGAGTAAATGATTACAGTAAATGATGACATGATGAACAAGAGACTCGTTCCACTTTTGTGATGTTATAAAAAAAGTTTCTAACATAACCCGTCACAAAAAAAATCAGTTTGTCAACAGTCAGACTGACATTTGCTCCTAAGGTCATTCAAACAACTCTGAAACAACACATTTATTTACAAATATTGTGTGCTCCTTACAGATATATCTCTCACTGAAAAAAACACCACCAAGCAAATTGCAGCAAATAATTAGACCAGCTGAGGTAGTTTTTCATTAAAAGAAAGAGTTACAAAACAATAGCAAAGCTAGCCAAAGCTGGGAAGCGGTAATTGCTCTTTGTATGTGTTACACACAAAGTCTAACAGGTCGCGTAGAACAAGACGTACATTTGCATTTCTTTCATCCACTGCTGTAAAAGGGAAAGATATTTCATGTTCAGTTCACATAAGTACTGCTTTACACAAATGAAAATACTGCACCAATGTGATAAACATTAGCATGGTAATTTTGGAAGTGCTCTTCATTGCACGGCAGACTCTACTTATATTGCATAAGCTCTCGCAAAACCTCCTCTGTGATGCCCAGTCATTTACAGTTAAGCCAGAATTTGACCTTCTTGTAGCTGTTCTTATTAATACTACCTGAGTAAATGGACATTATCGGTGATTATAGTTAGCAAAAGCGGATGTTAAGTGATGGAGGGAGGGACATGCAGGAAGACTGCGTGGAGGCCCTTGACACCTGCTCACCCCTTTAACCACAGAACCGAACCTTTTCCCAAGAAATCCCACGGTACCAAATTCAGCAAGAGCAGAAGCTTTCTTTCCAATGGGATTTGTTTGTAGGTGTGGTACATTAACACCTCACCTTGCCCTGCAGAAAAAGAAGGTATTTTTCAGTGGAACACAGGGTAAAAGGAATCTTATACGCAAGAGCTGAAATATGAAGCTTATATTCCATGAAAACCGTCTCATGAAACTATGCGTTAAATAGATTCCTAGAAACGTGCAGCCCAATAAATAAGGCTAATAATTCTACTCATACAATGAGAAAACGAGTCAGCGACAGCACGAAAAAATAAAGGGATGACAAGGAAGCTTAATCATGCGTATGCTGAGGATCTTCCCCATTTTGGGTGAGCAAGGGGGGCCTGTCATTTTATCAAGCTTGCAAGCAGAAATCATTGGCTAGAGAAACAATAAAGCTTGGGCTTGATGAAATGGAAACGTAAAACCAGCATAAACAAAACCAGTCAAAAATAATGAAATGAAGTTTTAAAATGCTTTATCGCATTCCAGGTTCAGCACCGGCAGCTGAATTTACATACTGTAAAAAAGCAGCCACGGAGGTGGAAACTGAGAGAACACTGCTAGATACAGGAGTGCAGAACCAAAGGCGTCCCAGGAGAGGAATATTAAATTTAGAGTTGCTGAATGTTTCAAGGTAATCCTTCAGGACTTCTATTTTTCTCTCAAGTCCTTGCCATGCAGAAAGAAAAGAGTTAATAAATATTGTTAGTGCCTGGGGAATCATTCGCCACAAGGGATCTTTTGGAAGAGTAATCTTCATATTTAGAAGTATTTTCTCATTACGGGTAATGGGATGATGAACTGAGAAATGATCTCAACCACTTATGATTCTAAAAGCCCCTAGTCTGAATAATCTATGCTGATTTAGAGATAATAGCACCAAAGACATAATTCATTTAACACAATGTCCATTTACTTTGAAGACTTTTCCTTTCCTACACCTATTTTTATAGACACTTCTAGAAGTTGATAATGGTATAAAAAGAATAACACAATCAAAAAATGACAAGTATGCAGTGAGAACCACTTTGTCCAGGACGGTACTATAGACACACAAAATCTGTTCCTAATGAAGTGCAATACAAATTCTAAGGGAGAGAAAAAACAGGGAGCGTTCCCATTCCGCACTCATTAAAGTAAAACAAACTGACAGAAAGGATGAGTTTGTGTGCAAGGCACTGCAGCAGCACTTTGGAGATGAGAGTTGCACACTGCCTGTGCAAACAAGAGCACTTACTGCTTCTCTGCTGGGGTTTCTCTTTGGTAAAGAAGTGCTGCTAAGCCTTGATTTCCCTGCTCCACCTGCTCCGGCTGCGCTTGGGGAGGCAGAGGCCATCCTTCCTCATGTATCTGCGCAGGGTCGAGGCAGCCTGCGTCTCCGTTGCGGTCTCCCCATTCTCCTGCAATGCCAGCGCTACCAGCACTGTAGAGGCTCTCCCCATTCTGCTTCCAAGTCCTCATGACTCCAACGTCTTCTTTTCAAGGAAAATGTTTTCCCACACATGGGATGACAAATGTCAGGCTGACCTCAGGAGTACACTTTTCCTACGTTTCCCTGGGGACTTCCTCTTCAAAAGGTGGTGATGAGCTCTTTCAAATGCCAATTAGATCGTGATAAATCATCTTCCACTTTTTTTTCGTGTCACAGAAATTGTGCTTCCGTGTGTCTTGTGGATTGCAGGCATCTTTGTATCTCTTGAGCTGACCACTGTGGGAAGTTAGTCATGAACGGCATTTTACCGCTGGCTGTTGTCTTGGGTGGTTCGGTTTCAGGCATATGGACCAAGAAGGCAACACCTGCGGTACTGCAGTGACAAGGACCAAGTATCTGAGTTAGAAAGGGAGTGCCATTGAGAAAGGACACGCGGTGATTTAACCTTGCCTCTTTGCATATTTTGGATAGAGCTGATGAAACAGCTGAGCCAATATACTGCTGGTTGCCACCGAAAAGTGGCACCTGTCCCCTTCTCTCCTCCACTCCCGCACGCACACTCCTGGTGGAAATACTGAACTGCAGTAGCTTTCATCAAAGCAGCACTTTTGCAAAATGCCTTATGACTGATTTTTTCAATGTGGATTTTTGGCATGTTCTTTCTCTCTTCTATCCAGCTCTTCTGTCTTACGAACATGAACTCATCCTTACGGCTGAGACTTGAAGAGCAGGCTGGTGGTGTGATGCACGCACGACTGGCTGTCAATCTCCCGCTCACTTAATAGCTTGAGGTTCTGTGTTCTTCCACTTCATTTTTATCTCTGCTGTTTCCTCCTGTGCTGAGACCTTCTGGAGTGAGATTCCTGTCTGATTACATAATAAAACCATGAATTATTAACAGTATATAAATTATTGACAAACTGTTCTCTGTGTTAGAACAGCTTTAAAGTATTGATTAGGAATTCAGAAAGTTATAATTAGTTTCTGCAGAAGAGATAATTAAGGTGTTATTGTTTCTCTTCTAATGTTGTGATGGATAGGAGGTATTTATACTGAACTCTGTGAAATCTTATTAAAATTAGGGCAAGAGGTTTATGGGCACTCCAGATAATGGGAAGATAAAGCATGGTGGGGAAGTGTGCATTTTCAAAGAGCTCAGCTGGCAATGTGTGCTCACTGTGGAAAGAAATCATTTCAAGTTTGCTCTGAGGAAACTCCTGGATACGGATGTGATTGACTTCAGCAGAGTCAGAATCTCATTCCAGTTTGGTTTCATTAGAAATCAAACCAACGCAACTGTAACTGTGTACATTTTTAACCCAGTGGTTGATTGCGACCAAATTTGACTGGCAGGGGCGGGGGATACAGTCTTGGAGATATTTAGTTTCTACAGGTTTTATACAAGCTCCCTGGCACAAAACATTGCAGTGTTAGTTTAGATCTTATTAGACATCAGAAACTTCACACAAGGGTTCAATTTCAAGACAAAATGACACTGAGAACTAGTTTTTACGGGTTCTGCTGCTCACAAAGGGATTTATGCAGTCTTGAAGTTAGACGTTTTTATATCTCTTATGGAAATGTAATTTTATTCAGTGGAAGTCATCGCACGGGCCGGAGCGTTCCCCGACAGAACAGATGCGATTGGTAGCGGGGACTCATCTTGCCTAACTTAATGCGTCCTCCAGCGCTCTACAGCTGAGCCACTCGTCTAGACTCCCTCCACAGAAAATTGGGAGAAGGAGTTTCTGCTCAAGTACAATTCATCTGAGCAGCTTGGGGAAGAGACGAATCACTGCAGACGTTTAAAGTTAGGTAAGGTGAGTCCCATCCTCTGAGTGCAGTGTCAGAGTGGAGCTAATATAAATGTCAGTATTAGGAGCAGCAGGCTCTGCCAGGTAAGTGTCTGCCTGTAAATTGATCCAATTCTCCGCCTGTTTCTGCTCTCCCTGCCTTTCTCTCAGGTGTTTGTAGGGAAAGAACAACCTGCAATGACATGCAGTAGGTCAAATCCAAGAATTGGGTGAGAACGAATATAATAGTTTCTGGGAGATACTCTCTTTAGCGAGGCTTTCCTGGTGCTCTTTAAATACACATTACCTATTCCTTTGAAGCCCCCTCTTAGGCTGCCGAATGGTCGGCTGCTGACATATATTCAGAGAGAACAGAGCTGAAAGAGAATTCGAGAAGACAACTCATCCATCCCTGTGCACCATGCTGGGATCAGCTGTGCCAAAAGTGTTCCCGATTAGATCTATTTTGTTCCTGAGCCCCTCAGGGATGGAGATTCCCGCAACCTCCCTAAATAATCTACTTCAATGCTGAGTTGTCCTTATGATTACATTTGCTAATGTATAACCTTTTACAACCAGTACATGTTGAATTCACAGAGTCTGAAGAAGGGGGGATTGTATAACGTACCTGGATATCTGCTGATCTGCTTTGGACAATATTTGTAAATTCTGGAAGTTTTCCACATTTTTGGTTAGGTTTCATAAATGGGAATTATGAACTACTTGGCATTTCTGTATTCTTGCATAACTCAGCTGGCCTCTTCCCATCACCCAAGAGGGCCTAAAGGCAGAGCTGAAGTGACTTCCTTGAAGGCATAGTTTTTTCTCCAGAAAAATGAAAGAAATCTCAAAGAGCAACAGCCAACCAGTGCTATGTCCCTGACGCTGGCACGGCGTTGAATGCAGAGACCGAAACTGAGGCTTGGTTTCACTGAGTGGCCACTTTCCAGTGACTGTCACCCCACATCAGCCCTTTCAGCTCCTTCCAGGGGCTACCTGGCTGTCTTCCCTGCTGGATTTGACCCCTGAACCATGCCCAAAGAGCTGTTCTTAGAAGGTCTGCATCACTGAGCCTTTCCTTGGGGCATCTTGTCAGGGTAAATTGCCATATTAGACTCTTGCAATCAGGAAGGCGATGTGCTACCAGAGCGGTGTGAGCAGCAAGGGCCGTGGTATATCTTAACAAACCGTCCAGCCACAGTGTCAGTTGTTCCTCATGGAAATTTTATCCAAAGAAATACTATATTAAAGAAATTGTGAAAAGCAGCTCATAAGGAATATATTTGCAGATCTCCAGAACTGTCTTCAACAGCTCAGCAAACACATTAAATCTATCAGGGAACGGTAGTTAGGATTTCAACCAGGTTTGTAAGAATAGGCTCTTAAATCCCAACCTTTAGGCCAAATCTGCTCTAAATTTCTGAAAACTACCAGCTAGTGGCAAAAGAGCATAGCATCCAGCTCTTGCTAATGTAAGAGGGGTCTGTATCGCCGCTCTGTCAGATGGCTGAGCAACACACGACGAACGTCTCCTGCATTGTGAACCTAAGCTGAAAGTGCAGGTCTATCAGCAAAGCAGATGCAGCAAAGCTCTGCCAGCCATTAATAGGCATGTGTGCCTGCTTTCATTAGTTAATATTTGTTTGAAAGTACCTCTCTCGCTTTCACGTGGAGATAGGAGCGTCCTCACAAAGGGCACTGGTCCTGTGCAGCCACCATATACCTACAAAACAGTATTAACAGGTTTAACAGATTAAATTGTCTCCCCATCCCTGGGAACAAAACAGGGCACCTAATTGAAAGCCATTCTCTGTGAGTGCTCCTTCAGCCCCCTCCCTCCCCAGCACTACGTTTTTATCGCATCTTTTGTTGGCCGTACATCAGCTGCACTTCTCTTTCTTGCTGTGGATAAAAACAATCCCCGCTTCCCCTCAGCAAGCTTTAAAACCTCTTTGCAGAGCACGAGCACTAAATGAGAGCCATGCTCGCTCTGTGCGCTTTAGCAGGCAGGGATGTTTCAAGAGACTAAATTAATCCCTCACATTTTCAAAGTGCATGGCACGGATTTGAACTCCAGCTCCCACAGTGGTCAAAGCAAGGGACAGGCTATGAGCTCCCCGCGTTTAATGCCTGGCTCTTTCCCCGAGCCACGGGTGACACGTGGCAGATCTCCGCTGTGCTCTGCTCCCCGCCACCGTCCCCGGGCAGCGGGGTGGCAGCCTGTGCGTCTGCGGTCCTGCCGGGTCTGTCCTCCCACCATCGCTTGGGGCAAAGCTTTTTCCAGTCCCCTAACTGGAAAGGCCTGAGCTGAACAAGAGCAATAAGCAAAAAATCTGCAGAATGCAACATTTTAGGAGTACACGCTGCTCCTCGCTCCTTAAAAACGTGTCACGTGGGCAAAGAGTGCAGCTGCGCTGGTGTTAAAATTGCATCTCTGAGTGCTCTTTGCTTGGAGCTACCAGCATTTATGGGCTCAAAGGACTGAACACGCCGGGGCTATCGCAGCTCTGGGAGAACGGCGGCCAAGAGCGGGAGAAATGGCCACGAAAAGCAGCTGCGTTGCTGCTTTGCCAGGCCATAGGTGCCCTTGCTGCGGGCGGCGAGGGAGCTGGAAAGCCACCGCTACAGCCGAGGCAACGCTTGCAGGTGCAGCAGCCCTCGCCCCCGTCTTTATGTCCTCTGGGTCTGAGCGGTGGTGTATGGCTGCTCCCAGCTCGAGCGTGCGGCCCGCGGCGGGGCTGTGTCTGCAGCGGGAACCCGCCGTGGGGCTGCCCCATGGCCAGCGCCGTGCTCCCAGCCCGAGTCACCTTGGTGCCGGGAGCCTGGCTTTTCAGCGCGAGGGCTCTGCCTGTCCCGGTCCTTGCATCGGCACCTACGAGGGCGTGAATGGGACATGCGCGGGACTTTCTGCAGCACATCATCTTTACTCTTTGAAACAGAGAGAAATACGGCTCTACGGCCAGCAGCCAGGTGCCCCCTCGGCTGTGCCCATGCCAGCGCGAGTCCTCTGCAGCAGACGTGTTGTTTCAGGGATTTAGAGTTTCTCCTTGTCTTTGCTTTCTCCACCAACTTTTTCTTGCGTGGTATTTCCAGCTGCACAGACAGCCGCTTCCTTCGAAGCAGAGAAAACCTCTGGCCACGTAGGTAGAGCAAGAAATTCCAGCTCCCTGCTCCCAGATAGGCTCAGGGTAATGAATCCATTCAAAATCAATGCCCCCATCAGTGACAAAATTGTTGTTGCGGGAAGAAAGTCACTCGCTGCTGCTGGGTTTGATGGCTCCCTCTTTCCTCGCCTTTTACCCGGAGGGCTCGGACTCCAATGAAGGGGGAATGATTTAATCCAAAACAGAGGTGACAGCACAAAGCGAAGGTTCAGAGCAGGTTACGTTCAAAAATGGAGGCAGAGCCTTCTCAGAAGGCAAGGTGGGAGCTGGCAATCTGATGCGGACGGTCCTCGGCTGCCACAACAGGCTCCTCCTAATTGAGGTTGCCCTCCCGGAGAAGGCAATATCTCTCTACAGCAAAAAGTCAGAGAGATGTGCGCTTCTGAACAGCTATTATTTGAAGGTAACAAGTAACAACATGTCTTGCTGCATTTTTCCCAGTTTGGGTACAAATACAATATCAGAAGATACTGTGCAGGCATGTACAGGCAGAGGACACGCTGAACCGAGAAACCTTGTCTCCTGCAACGCCGCATGATACACTTCACATCATTATTAGCCCCCTCCCTCCCCCAGCTCTCGTACGAGTGGCAACTGCCTGCCTGGGTTTCACAGCGAGGATGGGATCAGCAGATATGTACCTCAGCACTATTTTTGAAGGTTATATTGCACGAGTGGGCGTGCACATGAACTGTCTTCCCCTTCCTTCTTGAAGATAAACAGATGCATTTATCTTAATGCCAGAAAGCCAAAGCTCGGTTAATTGTTGTGTCTAACTTACTGTGCATTTTTGGTGGGCTGATTTTTATTAGCTTGCTCACCTTGTGGAGAGTCACTGTGTTTAAATTCTTAAAAAAATCCCTCCCGTACTCTTCCTTGAAGGAGGATTCAACAGCAACAGTTGCCACCTGTTTCTTCCCATGCGTTCTTTTTACTTTCTTCTTTTTAAATGCTTGACACAACTGGGCAGAGACGACTTTCCATTTTCTCCATGTGTGACACTGCTCAGTGGCAGCTGCTAAAAGAAAAGCCCCATCATAATCAGTGTGTTTTGCCTGTAGCATAAGGCATTTCAGAAACACTGAAAAGCTGAAAGGAAACAGAAGATAAGTTGGAAATGATGAGCTGAAATGTGCACTTTCATTTCAGAGATTAAATTAGAAAAATATATTATCATGAATTTAAAACAGTATCATCAGCCAGCTTGACAGCTCATCTGGGCTCATGCTGTGCTGTTATTGAAGGGACTTGGGCTAGAGTCCAGCCGTAGGATCCTCATGTCTTTGATATTCAAAGGCTGGATCAAGCTTTGGGGCAGTTCTGCTCAGCGGGGAGGAGAGGAGGTTTCTGCTGGAGTAACCTGCTGACTGTAGCACTTTGAAAAGTCAGTGACAGGCCAGGATTATCATTATAAAGTGCTGCTGACCCATCAAGAGCGAGGAGGAATAGGAACATAATGCAGAAAAATTTGCACAGCTGGAAAAGCTGAGATCAAATAAAACAGCCCCATGGAGGATATAACGGGCGGGTAGGTGTAAAGGAAAAAACGTTTACTGGTCATCGGAAGCACTTCAGATCTGTTCCTTAGGTTACACAGCAGAAGTTGCATGGCTTTAGACTACATTCAGGCAATCCCTAAGGAATAGCACACAGGAAGAAAACTGGAGGAAGTCTTAAATATCCCAGCTGATGTGTCCCTGGAACCGCCGCAGAATTAAAGCAGGGATTAAATCTGAGGCTCCCTGGGGAACGTGCTCACCGTCATGGTGGGATTGGACCTCCCTGTAGTCCCTGGCTCCTACTTTCATTCCTTCAGTGGCTTCATGGAAGGCAGCAATTCTCAGAAAAGCTTTATAGGAAAGATAATAAAATCTCAGAAATTTTCTGCATTCCCTGTTGCTGGTGGTAAAGATGATGAGTAAACCTGTTTCTTGTTGTCACCTAAGGCTATTCCATTCCCCATGTTAGAGCTGGAATTCTTGTTTATCATGTCCACATTTCCCCCTTCTTACCGTTTTCTCCACGTAGACAATGGAATATGTGAAGAGACCACTGTATGACCCCTCTTTTTGGAGAAAGCAGGAAGAAATGGAAGCAGAACTTCTCATTTATGAACCAAGTTAGGCAGATGTCTTCATTTCATCATCTCTAAAATGGGTAAAAGGGCCTGGCCTTGACTGGTAGGGTGTCTCATCTAGGTGTAGCTCTTTGCCTGGAGCTTTCATGATGCCAGTTGTTTGTGCAGAGAACTGAGCGAAAGTCCTCAGAAAAAGTTCATTTATACGTTGATGAAACAGTCAAGTGGCAAGGTTGAACAAAGAAGGAAGGCTGCACCTTTGAAGGCAGTTGAAGGACAGGACTGAGAGGTCAGAAACACAACTAACTTACCACGGCTTAACAGGTCACTGTGTACCAGTAGAATGAGTGGGCCAACCATACTATTTGGCCACTAAAATATGTAAGCTTAAACCTCTCCATTTCTTGGAATCTGCCCCTGTAAGTAGAGTGGCACTTTGCACAGGATATGAAAATAACTTCAAGAAGTTGAGCCAGACCAGAGAAGCATTATCCAGGGAAGAGGCTGCTTCACAGCTTGCTTGGAATGAGAAAGATGCCATTCAAGATTGTTTAACAAAGAGAATAATGAGAGATGTTGGCAGGCTGTACATATGGAATGGGGCTAGTTGTCTTCAGAAAAATTAAAAATAGGTAGCTTATTGTGCCAAATTTTCCTGGCTTCTATCACAAACAGACTCAAAATCTAGTGAGGAACTCACTGGGAAGATACACAAAACTGAGAAGCAAAGCAGCGCAAACTATACGACTAGAGTTACTGAGTAAAGACTATTTTGAAGATCTGAACATCAAACTACTATTGGAGATCAGAGCCTGATCAGTGAATAGCCATGGTTCAGATGTTATTCCTTTCTTCAAAAATAGCCAAAGGAAATCCTCTTCCTCTTCTAGCAACTGCAATAGTGTGACTTTCGGCACTGACTCCAGAGTACAGAGAGACATCGTTCCTGTCTCGGCAGGACCGTGGAGGTGATGGTACGCAAGATCGGCACCCTCAGTGTGACGCTTCACCGGGAAGGGCTCGGCACCTACAAGTTGTAAAATACAAAAATGCTGAAACAGGATATCTGCATCCAGGATAATAAAATAAGTTTCATCCCCCGCAGAAGAAGCAAGTGAGAGTGGTGAGATTCATGAGCTAGGTGAAGAAAGGGATGTTTCTGCCTGAAGGGCAATCAGTGCAGTGTATAAGATCCCTGCCATAGCCCTAACGGGAGAAGCATTCCTACAGATCTATATGTTCAGAATTCGCTTTATTTTTATTGAGCCTACCAAAACCAGTATCAATACTTTCTGTGACAATACTTGCAGAATAAGTTGTGATGCCACATTAACATGAACAGCAGAATTTTTGCCTTTCACTACCAGTGGGAAAAATCACCAACAGTCTTCTTTCCTTGTCAAGGAAACACAGGAGCAATCTGGAGGACTTTCAATCAGCAGCCAGACTCACAAAAAAATTCCCTGGAGAGAAGACTCTGAGCCTGCCATTCCTTCAGTCAAGAGCCTGTATTGACCGGCTCCATTTCCACTGAACATGATGACAGATCCCTGGGGATCATGGGTTTACATCTGGAAAATATCACCAATTCTTGCCTATTTGTACTCTTTCATTGGCCACACAGAAACAAGATGCTGAGGAAGGAGGAACTGATGAGCTTTCTTCCTGTGTCAGAGTAAAGGCCTGGTCTGCATTAATATATGCTGATCTGTGCATGTCTCCATTATATGGTTGCATACATCTGTAATTATTTCCTGTACAATAGCGATTCAGGGACATTATTCCAGAACTGCAGATTTCTTGCTGTCAAGATGAGCGCAGTTCGAAGCACCCGCAGAGCACAGTACTGAAGCATTTTCTCCTGTCAGCCGTTTCCCAAGTAAGAACCCAAGTGATGTCTTTGGACAGACTGATCCAAGCTGGGGAGCAGTTTCATATGAAGAAGGTCTGTAATACAAAAGAGAGAAGATTAAAAGAGGGGATTGGCTATAGGCTCGATTTTACCAACTTCATTCCTCTTGAACAAGAAGCCAGCTCCCGCAGAGCTGATGTCTCCAGTGACCTGCTGAGCGAGGTAATGCAAGGAAAATGAACACAACTGGCATTAGCTCTGTAGTACGCACTAGTACTATAGCTCATTAGTACTATACAAAGAGTACAGAGTGCTCCTTCTTTCAAGGAGCTCACATGGACTAATTACAGCTTTCATCTAATTGATATTTTCTTTGGCCATTTCATATTTCTCCAGTAGTGATTTTAATACTTTGAACTGGCTGTTTGACTTTCCCGTTCCAGATGCATTCTGGGCTCCATTCAAAATTATGATACAATCCCAAAACCTTGAGCGGAAGCCAAGTTCTCTCTTTCCCAAACTGGCAGTCTGCATGGGAAGCAGTGAACATATTTTTCACTGTTACGCATCTTGCATCTGACTCAGGTTGTTGTTATTATGCAGTAAGTGTTACAGTCTGAACATTAAAGAAAGGAAGAATGTTCAGGTCCTAAGGGGGGAATAAAATCCACTAATCCAACATAGGCTTTATTTGCTTATTGACTACCAACCGGTGCTGAGAACGGCAGGACTCCCAGAGCTTCAAACAGGATTAGAGAGTAGGAAATAGGACATTTATTTCAACTCAGATTCTTATTTAAGTCTTTATTCTAGCTACACAGCTAGATATTTGGACATCTGGTGAAAATTCTTGGCTGTACACAAGCTCTGAAAATGTTGTTAATCTTTAAAATCAATATTGCATTTAGGAAATCGCTCACCTACCTGTAAGTTTGTGACTAGTAATTCATCCATATGCTGTTTCATGAGTCATTAACTATGTAGGAAAAGGCATTACTTTCTCTTTATCACTCTTGGACAACTTGTTCCACCCTTATATTCATTAATGTGCAAATTACATTATTACTATTTACTCATATCAGTTGGAAGGTTTAAAAAAAATTCATAAGTAATTCTCATAACTGGGATCCAAGTGCTGGTTAAAAAGTACTTGAGCACACCTTACTGATTATATACAGGTGTGCTGGGCATTGACAGTGGCAGGGCAGTCACTCTGCTCTCAAAGGACAAGCCGTCCCACCTGTGATCAGTGCCCTGAAGTTCCTACTGTTAAAATAGTAAGCTGAATTTTGCTTTACTTAAGAATCGGAAGGCTTGAAATAGAGACTGTCGAAATCAAACAATGGAGCTGTTGCTGTAACTTCCAAAAGCTGCTATATTTGATTTGCCTTTAACTCTGTGAAGTGTCTTGGCAAACCTTTAATTTGAAATTTGTAGAGGCTGAGCATCACATCCGGCTAGGCCTATCAACAGATGGAAGAACTACTAGAGGCAAAATGTATATCTTCATGCTACAGTTTTTTTTTTTTCATCATAATACTAAACATGCATTGAAATTATTAGTAGACTGTGAGACTGATAGATTTATTTGCAGTGGAGGGTGCCCCTGGAAAAGCGTGGGAGGGAGGCACAGGTGGTGGAGGTTGCTTGGCATGGGCTGCCTTTTGTTGTAGAAAATGTTAAAGCTGATTGTAAACACGGAAATCAAGATTGCATCCCAGAGAGCAAAGAGTTTGGAAAACGTTAAGCTGGTAGGATTGCAAGCATGCTGTTGCGCATAGAGAGATCTGCCCCATCTCCTGAATTCAGACAAGAGCAGCCAGCCTCCTGTGCTGGGACGCGGAGGACCAAACACGGAGGTTGCAGAGCCAGTCATGCGCCTTAGGTGCCGCTGCCTGAGGAGGTGAAAGCCCATCGCTATCCCTGGTCCACTCGGAGCCATCCAAGCTTGGACTGCTGTGCAGGCCCTTCTCCTTTGCACTATTGCCCTTGTTTCTTAAATGAGATCCTGACTATATCAGGTTCAACTCAAGCACTGGCAAAGCCAAAGGCAAAATACCCATTAACTTCAGCTGGAAGCCTGCCTGGCATCCAGTGCACTTATAATGCTCAAACTGACTGTAAGGAGCTTAAATAAAAAGTCCATGTATTTTCTCTTTACTCAGCTTGTTAACCTTTTCTTCATTAATCACTAATCTCGGAGCTAACTAAGTCACTGTTGGACTGAGCTGGTACGACTTCTTACCAAAATGATTGCCTTCTACGCAGGTGCCTGTAAAGCCCACGCGACTGGCGTGTCCCGCGATCACACCAGCCGAGGTTCGCTCCTGCGCCCTCAGCAAGCGGGCAGAAGTGCAGACGCTTCCCTCCCCACCAGACTCACGTGGGTCCTCTCTCCTGCGGGGGCATTTCGTCCATCCTCTCCAAAGGGCTGCTGAGGAAGGCTCTTTACAAGCAAAGGTCTTTAACAGCAAGTAGATCCTGGAGAGCTATTTGCTCCCCTTGCCCTCTGTGTGCTGATATTGTTTTATTTTTGCTCCCCTTGCCCTCTGTGTGCTGATATTGTTTTATTTTTAAAAACACCTCTGAAATAGGCTGTGGACTAAAAAACAAAAAAGCAAGTGGAGGTGAACCTTAATATACAACATAGATGCAAAATGAAACTCAGTCATGCAGAAAGTGCCAATGACTTATTGTACATGAATGGGATGGGAAGTACATTTTATCTAATCCCAGTGCATTTAAAAATAACTATTCAGCATCTTCTCACCTGATACGTATCATCTTATTGATTTCGAGCTGACTTTTGCAGATTGACTCCATCTGCCAATTTGGCTGTCATGCTTTGGAGTCCTCAACTGCCCAGAAAATGGTGCCATTGCCATTCTCAAGCAAAGATGTTTTTAATGTAACAGGTATAAGGTGAACTAGAACAGTAGCCCAGAATGAGAACAATCTAATAACATCAGCCGGCTGGGAATAATGAGCACATGTTTACAGCTGAGCTGTTCTGCTATGGGATGAAAAATCTGGATCTTTTTAAGGATTAACCAACTACACAACCAGGAGAAAATATTTTCAACTGAAACATTTTGTCAATTTTAACTGTGCAACATGGTCAAACACAAAAGAAATGTCAGGTCACTTATTACACCAATTTATCTGCCAGCTAAGTTGTTTCTTTTGAGGCCTCCTGGCAACAGGGAAGGCTTCCTAAGAAGTGCTGAGTCCTTCCTAAGTCCTTTCAGAATGCCCCAAGATTTTCTTTCATCAAGTGTATCATTCTTTGCAATGAGGAATAAACCCATGTACAGGCAAAACACCAGGGCAGAAGAAGAAAAAAAAGAGATAAAATTTTGCAGATATGGGAGTAAAATGAGAGCATCTCTCACTTACAGCAGTGGAATTTCATTTCCGAGTTGGTTCAGTGAATCGTGAACCCAGGCTAAAAGGGTGCTCTGTGCACTTGCGAGCAAACGTATCTGAGCGCGCGTTGGGGAGGGAAGTCCGGCTGCGTGATTTTGCTGTGCTAGTTTATGTTTAATATAATCTTCAGTCATGACAAATTTATGCAGAGCGAGAACATTTCAAACACAGCAAACTAATGCTATCCAAATACCTTGGTGTTCTACAAACACCATGGACAGAGTTCAAATATATCTTGGGGAAACATAAAAGTTTAAGCATCACAAAATCCTGACATTATACGGCTGTTCCCTGATACACACCTGCACTGGCGTGGGAGGTTTCAGAGCGGGTGTTATTACGCGACTGCTTAGGGTGTCCATGCACCGTGAAATAGTGGTTGAAGAGCAGGATGCTGCACCGCAGCGACGGCTCAGGCTCCTTCCAGAGCACCACTGGCTTGCGAAGGTGGTTCCTTGAGGTGTCTGTGCGAGCACACGCAAAAGCACTCTCAGCAAAGGCCAAGTTTTACCTTGAGGCTGAAAGATGCAACTGAAGACAAAACGCTTGCTGATCTATATCCAGAGAAGGATTTAACCCTCATAAAAGTGGGTTAGGGAAAAATCTCTACCAAGTTAAGTGTATCTGGGGTTGAAATTGAGATTCCAGCCTTACTGGCTGCTTGTGTGTTAGATATGCAATGCATTTCCAACTTGCGACTGCGAAACGATGCAAACACTTGGGCATAAAGACAAAAGAAATGGGAGATTTCAGATTTGTAAAAGTGTTGAAAAACCCCTCTGATTGTTCTTTAAGTAATTTTTCCAGTTAGGCAGGCAAACATCCAAAGCTCTTTAGAAGTGTTCCTTCAGTCAGTAAATGATCTCTGAATTTCCAGTGGGCTGAAAGGATGACACATTTCAGCATAACTGGAGGGAAGCTGAATGAAGGATTCAACATCCAGCTACTATGTCTTTTTCTTCGGTTAATTCATCTGTTCTTCCATCCCTTCCCAGCACAAGGGTGCCTTCCTCGTGTTGCTGTGCTATTGCACTCACTTATTTTTGTGTGACCGGTGTGGTAGGTGGGTTTTGACTTATGTGACAACCCCCTCTTGTCTGCATGCCCTCAGAAATAACTTCACCCTAGAGGATATGGGAGAAATGATTTTAGCCCCCAGGAAAATGAACCAGGTGAATTTGAGGGCTTCAGCAGCAAAATCTCAAGCAGATTCCTAAATTCTAGCAAGCCCGGTATTTCCTTTCGTCTCTATTGGAGGCTATCCAGCTCTACACAGCAGCTCCTGTGGCTCAGCAAAACGATCGGAACAGCATGCCAGTAATTCTGACATAACAAGAGTGACACATTAATCTCACAGCTGGGCGCAACGAATGGCGGCCAAATCTCTGCCCATAAAGAAATCAAAGGAACGTTGCGCCGTTTGCAGGTCATGCGGTTCAAGGAACCCAGGCTACCAGCCTCCCAATGGGTACCTGGGGTTTTGCACACAACATGGTTAATGTGGTGCAGAGATTAAAAACGTGGTATTTTAGTCTAAATTGTAGCTTTGGTTTTTGAAAATTAATCACAGCAGGTTAGAGGGCCCAACACATTTTTTTAAAAGATAAAAACGCATAGTAATCTTTCTAAAAAAAGAGTGTGGTAACAATAACACTACCAGATTACTCCTAATGTGGAGCAACAGGGGCTCTGCTAAGCAGACATCACTTCACCTTAAATATTAAGCTAATTCCCTTGTACCATCAGGAGACAGCTTTCCCGTCAATCATGTCTGGGCGCATGACAGCTTATGGTTTAACTGCTCCTATCTTGTATCATTTAACTAGATAGTATCTGTTTTGACATTCATGACTGAGATACTTGGCTTGTAATTGGAAATGAGTACAACAGAGCAGAACAGGATGATTTCCTTTTCCAAGGATGGTTGTTAGGGTGACGTGTCACTCTAATGCCTAACTTTACAACAAAATGGAAGCCCTCATATTAATGTTGCAGAATAGGGGAAATGAAGACCCAGGAATGACTGCAAACTCCGTAGAGAAAGGGATATGCACTGGGGGCACAAAAGAAAGATAACATTGACCATTTGCCCTAGTTCAGACTCGGTGCATTGGGCTCTGCAGCAGCAAAATCCAGAAATTTGCACAGCTCTCACAATACATCAGCGAACACGCGGCTGCTGCGGGTCAGGCAGGATGCTCTGATGCTAAGACAAAACCCTGAGCATCACCATGATACGGGTCTGACCTGCATCCTCGGCTTGTGCAAGAAGTCGTTTGGTTTTGTTCTATAACATCTTGGAGAAGTTCCAAATTATGGAAGTATATTAGCTCCTGCTTCAGCTATTATTTGGCCTCCTCCATGTACTTAACTGAGGGTAGAGTGCAGACACTGTCACAAAATCTGTCTTTGTGGTTTCTGCTTTCATCTAAAGGGGAAAAGCGGCTGCTGTCCGAACAAGATGGGCCACCACTGACGTATTTCACTCCAACCAGAGCTCTGGATCTTTCTGTAATTCAAATAAACGAACAGGAAAACTGACGCTGAATTTTAGAGTATCACTTTGATCAAAACCAAGATGAAGAAAGGACTGCACTTGCATGTTAGAACAGTACTATTATTCTTCATTAATACATAGAATACAAGAAAGCTGACAAAGCTATTGACAGCACAAAACAGAAAGTGTTATGAGGCCAGAGAAGGGCATATAGTTTCTTGAGCTGTTTGATTTAACCGTTACTGTCAGGTAAGGGCCCTAATTAATGCATGTATCTCACTCTAATTGCATGGATCCAGCCTCTTTGTCTTTTCAATAATCTATAGAGCTGTACCTGGCATTAATCTTATTAATGGAACTATTACACTGCCTACAAATTAATTGCCAGCATGAGATTATCTACTGGATATGCCTGTGTATACAGGGTTTTCTTTCCTCTGAGCTGTAAGAATGGGAATCCCTGAAAGTTCTTCAGATTTTAAGATTTACACTTCCAAAGTTGGCCCCTAATGTTGAGGTTTTGAATGTAAGTTTTGAAAGTCCAGATACAGGAAACTTAACCTTCCCTTTCTGGTCTTTCATACAGTGTTACAAGCAGTACAGCTGCTTGTAACACCTAGCATGTTTTATGAGGAGCAATGCCATCAATTATAGCACAATTATTTCAGATTAAATGAAAAAGTACTACTTGGTGAAAATGTTTTGTAGCCCGAATCCTCTGAGAAGTGCAGAACACCCAAAGGTGCCATTCTCTTCAGCCAAAAATGAGTTTTGAATTTTGGTCCAAGCAGAGGGAGTCAAAATGGGAATCAAAAATTGGGCCTCCAACTCCTTATTTAGTCTCCTCCATAAACAGATGACTCTAAATTTCTCCCCTTCTCACAAGGAGACTTTTGTACTATAACTTACAAGTGACTCTATCAAAGTGCTAGGGCAAAGAAGGAGAAACAATTATGGATTTGAATGCCATGGAGAAATGGACACATGAAAATGAAATGAAGAACATGAAAGACAGCTAACAATGACCAATGATGCCTCCTTGGCATGTTTCGATATATCCAGTTAGCCTTCCTTTAAAAAAATAAAACTGAGTACATTGAGTTCTACTGTGTACTTATTATTGAAAAAGACAAAAAAAATAGCAGCTGTCATGTACATTCCTGTATTTTTGCAAATATGTGTTTAGATGGGCCATATGTTTTTCCAAGATTTATTAAAAACGTATCCATATGAATGCAGTATGCAAGAAAATGATTGTTCTGAAGTTGATTACACTTCAGATGTTGGTTTTTCTCTGTAAATATCTCAGTGTCTTGTAAGCTGGTGGCACCCTATTCCTGCAGTGGGTGCATTTCTGCAGAAGGCAAAGCAGGACAGGTAACTGCAGGGCTGCCTCGTCAAGCATGCAAAGGGTTGTACCTCTGTCTTCCCACTGGCGTGGAAATAAAGACTGCAACGGGCTCTCCTCCCTGTGACTTGGGCAGTGAAGTTTAGGAAGCCCCATTTCTTGTAACTTCTATCCTTGAGAGCCTGCAGGATGAGTAAGAAAGCAGGCGTGAGGATGAAGACTCGCTCAGGGGCACGTGTTGTCTCTTCACATGCCTAATAGCTACAGTCAGGGCTCGGCTGCACGAATGCCAATGCTCACAGTGCTGTCTGACTCAGAATATTCACCTCCAGACGAAACAGCAGTCCATCATCCCCTCTCTGGAGATAATCTGCCTAGTTAATGGGAGGCCCTGCTCACCCAGCAAGAGACCAAGTCATATAATCCAGTAGTTAAAAGAAAATCTCCTCTTGAAAAATGCCATTTCCAGAGTGCTAGACCTTAATACCGGCAGTTGTATTCTGTTCCTCCTCACGTTGATAGAGCATGAAAGTTAAACACCTAATCGTTTAGATTTCTATTAGAAACACAAGCAAAAATTGAAGTGACAGTAATGTAATAGTACTATATTTCAGCCACCATTGACACTGAATGTCTGAAGCTTGGAGCTGTCAGGAAGTCTAATAAAGCCAAAACTGAAGCGACAAAAAGAAACAATTCCTTGTTAAAGCTTTAATTTCTGTACAACTCCTTGGCTTTAGCTGCTGGATATGTCAAAACCAGCATAGATGGGAAATATGCCATCCTGGTTGTGCAAAGGCCCTTGCTCTTGGGGGAACTCATGCACCTATTTAATCAAAAGACATTGAGCCTGGTTGCATTAAAACCCTCAAAGCAAAACCATATGTCTCCGTGCCATGAAGTGGAGGAGGACACTACCTGAGTAACTGAAGGCACTTAATTTCACCCTGAATGTCACTGTGAATTTAAGACATGTATTGATTTCCATACCGTTCTAGTACTTTATGAGTGATTTCTTATGTAAGTGTCAAGTAAGAGACATGAATGGAGACCTAATTAAAGTGTATACAAAGTACATGCAGTAAATCTCTTTGGCAATGTCAGCCTGCTTTATAGCAGCCCAGGAGAGCAAACACGACGGCATAAATGAAAGGTAAAGAAATACTAATCGTCTGTGATGTTCCCAGAACAACAGCCTAGCTTGTGAGACACTAACATGAAGTTGCTGGGAATATTGAAGGAAGAAAGTTGCTATTCCTGGGATGTGCTCAACAGCCCTAATATAGAAAATGATGGGAATTTTGCTCTTAATTTCAGTAACAGCCCCATGATTTGCCCCTGTATTGTAGCCATTATTCTATCACTGTTTTATATTAATGCTGTTTCTCCATCTGCAATCCATCCCAGTGGATTTTTATACCCAGAAGAGCATTGCAGAGAGAAAGAGAGTGCAGAAAAATACAAGGGAAGTGAAATTATTATTATTTTTATATTAGAGATAAGTAGGACAATGGTCTAGTGTTTGTTTTAAAGCAGTCCCTAGCAAGGCTGGTGCTACCATCCTTTGAGGAGGAATGGACTCTGCTCAGAGAGAGCTGGATAAGAACCCAAAATTCTCACACACAAATTTTGGATGAGTTGAAAGGCTCAGAGCTACAATGCATTAAGAACTCTATGGCAACCTTTTCAAAAGCAAGATGATTCTGGTTGTGTCTATCAGAATGGATGCAAACAGGCACAGATTTTCTCTGCCTTCATTCCCAGCTCAGTGGAAGTTTTGGTCTGGATGTTATACACAGCTGCTTTCTGCTTTGGGGAAATAGCATGGCCTATGCAATAAATACTACTGCTAATAAATACTAAGGTATATTGGCTTGGGCATAGCACTTCACTAACTTCTCTCTACAGCTTTTCGGACTGAAGCTGGCTTGTGTTTCTGCACAAAGGAGCTAAGGTCCAAATCAAGGTATTAAACACCCAACTCCCTGAAATGACTATTGAAATGTGAGTAACGATGGGGTTTGAGCTGCTGGTTTCCGTAGCTTCTCCTGCAGATGGGATTCTGGAGTTTTTCAGAATGCTGCTGAACTGCTTCTGTCTTTAAAAGCCTGGTAGAGAATCTGCCCCATAGCCCCTCTATGCAGCGGTGCTTGGTGCTTGCAGTGGTGCTTGGGCAAGGAAAAATCTATTTCCAACCTTTTGTCTTGGCTGTGTGGCCTGGGACCTACTTCAATTTTATTCCTCCATTCTGTTCATTAAGTCTGTGTTAGGGTGCAAGTCTTCTCTTATATCTTCTGGGTTTTCCTACATTGTCCCTGCGATAATGTGATGGGACGGTACCTGCTAAGAAAATCTGTTCCTTTGTAGAGCCAGTCATTAATAGGAAGCAAGATGGCTTTACCAGAGGGATGCCAGTAGTACTTGGCTGACAAGTCCCTTACGATCCTGGAGAGATTTTAATGGATTGAACAGGTTGATGTTGTCATTTTCAATTTGCTGAACCATCTGACAGTGCTCCCAACAATTAGCACATACAAAATATGAAAATACGTTACCCTTTACATTCAAAAAAATATATGGGAAGCTGCCTATTCTCTGGTGCTGTAAAACAACTTGTTATTCCAAAGTGCTTGCTTTTACTTTAAATAGATTTCTGTACAGCAGTGTCACCCTAACCTTGGGATAAATTTAGCTTTACTCTGAGTCAGTAGAGGGCTTTGGAGTCATTAAGAGCCGGTGAGGAATTAGTGTGTGGCACGCGCGCGCAGGGCTTTGGGAAGGAGCGGAGGCGGCGCATCCGGCAGCCGTTGTGCTCGCACGTCATGGCCGGGGGCCCCCGGGGAGCGGAGGCCAGGTGCGTGGCGGGGGGGACCATTACGCAGACTTCCCGGTGGCAGTGCTCGTCGCTTCGCCTCGCAGCTCTGGGTGCACCCCTGGGACAGCCCACACCACTTGGGAAGGACAAGAGGGAGAAAAGTGACTTACCCAAGGTCATGCAGAGGGAACAACCCAAATGCCGCTTGCCTTGTCCCCAGGGTCCTGCCGAGTGGCCTGGAGAGAAGAGGAGGAGGAGCAGCACAAATTAGCACCCACTAACCAGGCGATGCTGCAAGAGCTCAGAGAGGTCCTGCAGCCCAGGCTGCTGGAGCTAGAAGGTTGCTTTTGCTTCCCGAGTGGACACGAGGCCATGCAATGCAGCTGTCACCTAAGGAGACACAGGAAGGAACATCTAATGTCAAAAAGCTGAAGGCAGCAGACATATTTTTTAATGCAATGGCAGCTGAGGTCATTTTAAAACCTCTGTATCTTATATTAAAACGAAATACATCTTCTCGCTATTGACAGTGGTGCTGTTGCTTGCACAGCCCATGACATGGGGTGACCTTCTTCTGAGAAAGGGGCAGGTCAAGAGGCCCAGCCAGCTGAGCTCTCCGACAAGCCGAGGGTTTTATCATTGAATTTACGCTGGAAATGGGCAGAAGGATCCAATTATGGGAGGCAGAGGTTCAGGCCCAGGTTTCTGCCTTACTGGCACTCGGCTAATTGACTGGCTAGGATGGAGCCTTGCACAGTCATGGGTGGAGATGTTCCTGTCATTTTGGGCAAATCCTCTGATTTCGCCAGGCTTGTAATCTACTCTTTTCTTTGCCACATCAGTTGATGAGGAAGAAGGAGCTTGAAGAGCAGCAGGAGAGTCATTCAGTGTGTGGTTTTTGTGACAGGAACGTGAGAACTGCAGACAGAAATCCTTTAAATAAGGTAGGCAGGCTGGGGCCAGTGAAGCGTTCCTGCCGGGACAGGACTAGGAGGAAGATGTAAACCCTGTCAGCAGGGAAGTGACCCCTATTTTTCACTGCAGAGCAACAGATGATGAATAATCGCTCATGTTTTGGCTACCTGCGCTGAGGTGGTCCTCTAACACAAGCAGTCACACTGGTTCCTTGCAGACCACATCTGTCTCAGGGCAGAGAGAGCAGCACTGAGAGTGGCACTCGGAAATCAACAGCCTGATGATGTCTCTTACCCCCCATACACATGGCTGGCTGGGCTTGCAACAAGGAGGGGAGGTCAGAGCGGCAGGGGCGATCCCAAAACTGGTACCTGACCTGGAAAGAAGAATCTAGAGGTGCTCAGGAGGCTGCAGGTTCCATGAGCAGACCTCAGTGCAAACATCTCTAGTCCCTGGGAAAATCCTCCAGGATTTGGCCCAGCCAGCCCTCACTTGCAGGGGATGAAAGGAGCAGCCAGAAGGGCTGCACTGCAGCACCCAAACATTGCAGCCGTTGAGCCTTAGCCTCCATGTAGGAAATAAAAGTCTCCTCTCAAGCATCGAAACTCTGAGCCAGGAGTGTAGGAAGCTTTTTGTCTCTGTGCAGGTTTGCCTGCTGCTTCTCCTAGAGACAGTTTTGAAAAAGACTGTCAGAAAATCTTCAACCAAATACTAAAGAAACACACTGGGAACTGTGAACATTCAGATTTGAATATAAATATGAACTGACAAGCTGCTTCATGTGGTATCATTAAACTTCACAGTTAGACTTTTTTTGAAAACCAAATTATCATGTAAAAATATGCCTGTAATGTTAAACTTGAGATGAAAACTGCTTATTTTTGTATTTAGTGTTATAACTAGTAGAAGGAAAAGTTTCTGTGTTTTAATGTTTAATAAGGTTTTGATTTATTTTTACATTTATAGCAGCTTAATTATGAATAATATTCATGATTCTGAAAACACATGGGGATTACAAAATTGAGTAAAGTCAGGATGATTTTCAGATTATTTTATACTCTGAGATATAAAACAAAAGTAACATGACACGCTCTAATGTACCTTTCAGTCAGGGGATAGCTGAGCTTGCATTAGGGCTTCGGGAGCAAGTGAGCATTGCGTACGCACAAGTGAGTGACTGCTGACACACACATGGCACTACCTTTAGATAAGAAAAATGGTCTTTTGCATGTTTTCCCCATCACGCCTATGACAGACGGCACCTCAGTGACCGCTGGATGTCACTATTAAGTCACGCAAACTTCATGAGACGCCCATGAGGAGTGCCACTCTGCCTGGGCTCTCCGCTCCCGCGCGCCAGACTTTCATGGATGCTCTACCTGGACGGAGTGAACAGGACCAAGGACTGCTCATGCTTTTGGGGATAACTGAGCAGGACAAAAAAGGTGGGTCTTTTTTTTTCTTATTATTTTTAAGAGTTGCGTGAAGTTCAAAGCACTGAGGCGAAGCTACCCATAGTCAGGAAGAAACGTAGGACAGCGGGAAAACAACACAAGATTTTTCTTTATCCTTTCTTTCAAACAAATCTCTGCACTGAAGTCACCCTAACAAGACCATGCCTAGGACACAAGGTTTGTTGGTTGTGCAAGGTGTGGGGATTTGTAGGCAACTCCATTTTACTGCTATTATTCCCACAGGAGTGAGAAAGAAAAGAGGCATAGTATGTTGGCACACACAAACCGTTATGTAACAGAAGGCTTAATATGTAATCAGAGCAACGAATCTCATTCCCACCTGGGTGTAATCCTCAGGAGTTTCATCCCCAGTGCATGGATATATGGATCAGTTCCTTCAATATCACGGCACTTAAGCACACACTCAGTTAAGCATATGCTTAGACAATGTTCTCCAAAAGTATAATCTGCTTGTTTTTGTTCAGGTTTCTCATATTCCCGTTCTTTTGTGGCTTTGACAACGTAACTATTTTTTGTGCAAATTTTGGACAGTGTGCACTTCCCTGTGTTTTTAATGCCAAAGCCATGGAAAATGGGCTCCTGTTCTCGTGGACTCACACAGGAGCAGGCTTGCTTGCCTGGCCAGTTTTACCGGAAGGGGACTGGTTTTTCCTTAATATGCCATCACAAAAATTTCCTTTGAAAAAAGGCCTGTTCTTGAATTCGCAATGGACTATGACGAACCGTGAATCTCAAACAGTTCCACATTTCATTGCAAACATTTCTCGCTTCTCTACACATGAGCGAGTCAGTACGGCTGTTTGCTCCGGTCTCCTTATAACTCACCTTAGGTGATGCCAGGCCGGGTCCCGTGCCAGCTGCGCCGGTGCAAACCCAGGGCAGCTCCCTCAGCAGCGGGGGGTTCACAGCAGGGTAACCGAGCTCAGCCTCCAGCCTGTCATGTCTTGCTTTAAAATTCGCCTGCCCAGTGATGCCTCTAAAAGCTTGATGTGTGAATAGCTGGTGTGACAAGACGCCGCCCTGGCTCTCCATCGAGGTCAATCGCCGATTACAGGAGTGATATTTTCCTCTTGCTTGGTGCCATATCAGGATCATTCAGGGGTGCTTTACGGTGGTAGGGGCTGAATCAGTCCCACTGAAAGGACAGGGGATTTATCTTCACCCTAGAATAGTGTCTTAGTGACATCTTTCATTGTACAGTAGTTAGTACAATGGGGCAAAGACTATCTAGCTGTGGACCATAGGTGCTATCTCAGAGCAAACATACAATAATTTAATCCTGTTGGGGCCAGAGTCATAAGTGCTCAATCTTTTATGATGGACAGCTTTGCTGTTTCTTTCTTTTTTTTCCCCCTAACATCACTTTTCTCTGACCTTGGCTGCGTCACGAAATCCCAGTAGCAGAGCCGGTACCAAGCGCATTGATCCTGCCACAACGGCTTTACAGAGGCTGCAGAACTGCTTGTAAATAAGCCCCCCCCCCCAACAAATTATATTGATAAGATAAACCTTTTCCTGTGTCTTGCTTACCGCTTTCTTTGTGCAGCGAGTCCAAATTTGCTTCACGTTTTTGCTTCGTTTTATGGGTCCCAAATCAAAATTTTCATTTTTGTCTGTTTGCCTTGATTGGTGTCAGCTGTAATAAAACATCGCTGTGCTTCAACCTAGAAGAACTTAGCAAGTTGTTTGAGGCTAACCAAAGAGTTTCATTCTCCCCAACTGCTGTCAGCTAAAGTAATGACAAAATAGATCTCCAGAAAGGAGAAAATGCTCTCAATGCCTGAAATATGTTTTGAATACATATATAAAAATGCAAGGTATGAAGAGTGCTTAGATCACAGCTCACTGCCATCTCACCAATTTCTTTTATTGCCAGCCCTTCTTTCCACAGCCCCAGTTCTCCTCTCCTGATCATTTTAGCTCTCCTCTTCTCCCTCTGATCTCTGACACTGCCATGAATAGTTCAGAACAGTCCATCCTTCCTGAGGAAAAAGAAACCAGCTCCTGCCATCCCGGCATTGAGAGCAGCAGAGATATTTACATACTGAGAAACAGCTCATTTTAAGCGTAGGGCATGAGTATCTGACCCAGTACATTTTTCAGATTTGTGTGAGAAACTGGGGAAACATCAGTTGCAGTAATTGTTTCTGACTTCATCTGATTCTCATTTCATTAAACTAAACTGAATGTGAGATGAACTGGGGAGTGAGCTGACTTAATTGCACTGGTTGTGCCTGCTTGAAAAACAGGATATAGGCAGGAGAGGCAGAGCAATTTGCTGGGGAGCCACCAAGCAGGGAGCAGCCCAGTCCTGATGCTTGACGCGGTCCGAAGAGGGAGCAACCAGCAAGCAACACAGTGTGTCAGAACAGCAGGAGCACATTAGTGGGAGTACTAAAAATAACACTAGCTCATCACACATGTGAGAGTCAACACTACAGCCTCGCAGGGCACTGCAAACAAGGGCTTTCTGAGGTTAGAGGAGCTTCAGAACAACCAAGTCAAATGAGTGGTTTCATGGCAAAAAAGCAGGCGTATATGGTAAGCAGTGGTTTCAAGACTTCCCACCAGATCAAGAACATAAATAGCACTGTATTTATGAATAAAGCGGAGCTGCATTCTCATCTGAAAGGAAAAGACATAGCAAGTTGAGGCCACTAGTATAAAATATTCAAGGAGAAGGTCAGGTCCCCCTAGATAGCAAAAATAATGGAAGGAATAGAAAAACACCATCGAGGGAAACCAGGCATAGAAAAAAAGATATTCAGAATAGCCCAGTGGTTGCAAAGCATAAGCAAATCAAACTGAGAGAGGGTAAAAACACAGGACTAGGAGAGATGAGAGCAATCATCACGTCCAGCCTCCCACAAATATGGATGATTACAAGGTGGATGTTTGATTCAGAGGAGACCACAGAACATACACTCCACACCTTCCGCTATAAATTCCCCATCACCCTCTAACAAACGCAGACTTGCAGTGAAAGATGAAAAGGCACAACTGTAATGCGCCGCAGAAAGAGGGCAGGAGAGATCACTTGTCTAGATCCTAAGTCCATGACATATCAGAAAGACGTTGCCCCGTTTTCTAAAAGCACAGGCAAGAAAACGAACTTGACCAGAACCCTGCCACCCTCATCTGGGGAACAACTTGCCTCCTGGCCCCAGATCTGGCACTCCGCTTCCTGCGGAGGGCGTGAAGGCACGCCAAGCAGGCATCAGCCCAGCCATCACACGCAGCGAATGCAAACACTAAGGAAGATAAAGACACCCTTTCAGTGAGGATTTTACGGACAAGTATAGTTCAAAGTCAAGGGGCTACAGAGCTGTCTCTAGGGTGCCAAGATGAAAGCTGTTGAGAATGTCAGAAGCATTCAGCATGGGAATAACATAGTGAAAGACAACCTAATAGTAATAATTTTTACAAAGAGCTCAGATTAACAATGGAGAGGACATCAAATGAAGGAGTCTGCTTAGATGGAGACTACTCAGAGGTCATGCTGCTGTGGAACAAGGTTCAAGGGAGGGAGCTGCTGTGAGGTAGGTCTGTGAGCATTACCCCTGGGGAGTGGAGAGAAAAGTCATGGATCCATTAAGCACTAAAATGCTTTCAGTCATACAATGTTTGGATTAGGATCCACTTGAAGGTGCAGAGTGCACACTTGCTGAGTTCAAAACTGGCAGAGATTTGCTGGTGCTTATTATAAGGTAAGAAGGAAAGAGGGAATGTTGTTACCACTCAATCAGTTACGCACCGATGGAAGATAAAAGGAGATCCTGAATGGGGATACAAAAATTATTATTATCTAGACAAAGCCATTCCAAAATGCCGATATTCCTCCTGAAATGACAGCAACAGGGAAAAGATAGGTAGGGCTGCCAGCAGGAAGAAAAGAGACCTTGGTTTTGCATTAGGCATTGACAGGAGTGCAGGTGCAGCAAATGAAAGCACGACACTCGGGGGTCAGGCACTAAGGATCCCCCCCGGAGTGGCTTCTGTGCGGCTCCCAGGGCTCCTGCGCGGGGCCCTGCTCCCCTCATTAGCAGACATGCACGAACTGGAGGGAGCTCTCCGAGGAGCTGCTGCACAAAAATGATTAGGGGGCAGGAGAGATTGATTTATGATGAATGAACAAATAGATAAGATTAAAGCTTGGCTAAATGGCAAGGAAGGGGAAAGAGTCTAGAAATATTTGAAGGGTGTTAACACAGAGGAGGGATAAATTAAGGCGGAACAAGGGGTTTTAGCTATGAGCACTAGGACAAAATTAAAAGGAAATGCTCAGATTTTATATATGTGGGCTTGTCTAAATAAGGGGACAGCCCAGAATAACTATTCCTCACTAGCTCCCAGAGGATACCTTTTGCTGCACAAAGAGCACTTTCGTGTGGCTCGCTCTGAGTGCACTGAGCACTTTGGATGTGATTTTAGCAGTGTGAAATAAGAGGCATTAGTACCAAATTGATAGTGCCCTTCATACACTGTAGTTTATTCCTCAGTAGGCTCCCACGTAGACAGTATTTATCAGTATAACTCTTTCTTTTTTTAGTAGTGAGATTCAAGCCTGTGAAATAATTGGATACGTAGAACAAACTTCAGGGCTTGGCAGATTTGAAAGCAAATCGGACAAGCGAGAGGGGGACTCGGGCAGAAATCCTAAAGCAGGTAGGCTCCTGGGCTGGGAACCACAGGTTTACCGTAACCTGGAGCTGACCATCCACCAAGGGAGCCTCGCGCTGCGGCCATCCCGCAGACTGAGCGCTGCCGACCCAACCACGAACCGGGCTGGGACGAGGGCCCCGAGAGGAGAAGGTCATGCCATTTGCCCTGGCTTCCTCCCGCCCTGGTGAGGTTTTCCCTTGAGAGGATGATACACTTTTGCAGGAGTCGCAAAGAACAATCTTGTTATGAATACATGGACTTAACTCCAACTCATCCATCTTAATAGGACTTATATCATTTTCCCTGATGGGTCTGATTTTCTAACCCATAAATAATAAAAAAGTTTCTCTGCTTATATATAATGCAATTCAACAGTAAGCCTCAAAGGAGGGTCAAGATCACTTTGGCTTTCCATCAATTTGATACCAATGCCTCTCCAATTAAATAACTTGAGTGTAAGAAAAGCAAAACAGAGTGGAGATTCAGGCCCAGTGCACACATCTTTAAACCTGTATTTCTCTGAAGACAAGAGGAACCTTGCAACTGATGTCAGCAGACTACGCGTCACCTCCCCAAATGTATATCCAGGAGATTAAAGTTTTCATTTTTACCTGATGTAAATCAGGATGCCGCACTGACTTTAGTGGAGTGAGGCTGATCTCTGCTACCTGAGAACTGGGCCCAAAAGATACCACGTGAATGGTCTGTGACCGGTTTCTGCATGCATACATTTCAAATCTGTGTCTGGAAAAGGGCTCGTTAGTCTGTGCTTGCCAAATGGAATACTTTATGACAGTGCTAATTAAAATAAATGAAACTTGACTTTTCAAGATGATGGGTTTTTTTTATAGCAAAGTACAGTAGTTTGGAAACATCTTTAATTTAATTGCAAAATACTTTCTCTGGTTATTTACTTAAAATTGTCTCCCATTGCAGAGCTGTACCAGTATTTCCGGACACACACTCTTGATTTCAACATTTTACATTACATTATCAAGTTAATCTACCCAAATCATTAACCCCCAGCAGGAAAGATTTTTAATTATGTAGATTCACCAAGTGTTTATCAAGAACTGCTTTATTTCTACGAGTTCAGCCATAACATACCGTGGGGAAGGGGTGAGACTGTCCTTCTGCACTCAATTTCATGAACCGGCATCTTGACAGAGGCCTCCAAACACACAACAGGCTGCAGCAAATATATCTCATTCGTGACAGAAAACAGGTAATGCCCTGGAGAATTCCTGCTCTCTGAGAAGGAGCACTGATGATCACTTAGGCAAGGAGGTGAGTAATTTAGACCCAGCTGAGCCTGTTTTCTTCCTCTAATGCAAGCCAGTTTTATTTCTATGCAACTCAGTTCTGATTTACGCCTGTGTGTGTGGTGTCTGAATCAGCCTAAAGTCAACAAAAAAGCGGTCATGAGCTTATATTACGTAGCAAGTCCTGCTCTTATGGAGGTAAACAGCCACATCAAAATCGAAAACACCAAAATTGTCTCTTAAGATGGGAAGACACCAGTGTCCTTTTGCAGAGGGTGGGGAGCGGAGAGGAGAGTGAACTGGTATCGCTTAAAAAAGACGAGCAAAAGCGACCAGTGGAAAAATCAAGATATACAATGATGTCAAATGGACAGAACAGAGAAGATCACTTCTTGGTGACAAGATGTTGGACGGGCAGAGGGAAAAATAAAAAGGAGCATGTGGAAAGAGAGGTGAGGAAGGAAAGTGGGAAAGAAGGCAGGCACCTCAGAAGAAAAGGAGTCCTTGCGGCTCTTCTCTATTTTCCTTCCTCTATTGTCCTTTCTCTCATTCACGTGTTCTGCTCCCCTTTCCCAAAGCACTGCTGGAGCAGGATGGAGCTCTAGCTTGCCCGTAATTAATGGGTGTTGCCACGAGCCCTGATGCCGCCGTGTGCCTTACCTCTCCTGCCAGGTCACTGGTGCTGAGTGCCGCAGAGCGGGGTGCTTGCTCAGGCATCAGCAGAGGTGTGGCTGCTCCCTCCAGAGCTGAAGTAATCCCAGAAAGGCTTCTCGCTGTTGGATAAAAACACTGGTAGCTGTAAGTGCTAGAAAAATGATCGAGTCACAACTGGCAGAACTCCAGCCCTCCGTAAAATTGTGCTGATTTCCTCATCCGAATCACTGTCAAATGGCTGAATAACATTCAAGAGGAAACAGTTGTACAAAACAGTGGCGTTCTCTCTATTAATGTCATTAGCATGGATCAGGAGCAAAGATTCGTATCATCAAACACACCACATATACAGGAAGATAAATGATGACAATAATCCTATAGGAAGGGAAACATCTGAGATGACAGGGTTTATCCTCCGAAAGAGATGACATCAGATTCTTCTGACTTGTGCAGCCAAGCCCCAAACACAAAATAGAAATGAAGAGCTTCAGAAAGCTGAGTGCAGTTTGATGAATCTGGAAGATATGTCCTGTTCCCGGAGCCTCAGAGTGATGAAGACACCAGGTAGACACCAAAGCACAACTGGGGAAGTGTAAAGCACTTTGTGGCAAATGCTTTTATAAATTTGAGAGTGCCAGAGTGCTGAAATGATTCCCTCCATGGAAGATCATTATGTTGAAGTCCCCAAAATGTACTGGCAGGTGTCTTAGTATTTTACACAGTATAATATGTCATGGAAGCGTATGCAAACACTCCTCTACTTTTCTGGTCCCTGGCTCACCATGTCTCTCCAACCTCCACCCTCGCAGAGATGCACCCCTTGGGATGGATGGTGGGGCAATCCTAAACAACAGATAGTTCAGAACTGATGCAATGAGCCTGACCCTTGGGGTAGGTACTTACGGCCAGTACGGTACAGTATGGATCACAAGTTATGGCTTTGCATGCAGTGAGTCAACATAAGACCAACAATTAGGCACTTTCCTTCCAAAAGCATTCAGATGTTGTATATTCTATAGTGTTGCAGATCCATAAAAATCCAAGTTTATCAAAATTATGAGCCTTAGCTCAATTGATATAGTTCATATTTCTACCTTGAAGTAGGTAGCAGTAGGTTCGGTCACCGCTGGGAGCCACATAATGCTTTAAGGATGTTTGAAAGCTTCTCCACTGCTACTTCTATCAAAGAAAGTTCATTTCAAGTTTTATTTGCTTTATTCTTGTACCTGAAGCCTATGAGATCTTTCATCTGTCAGCCTATTGCAATGTTTCACCCAGTGCTTCACATTGCTCTATCAAAGTTAGTAACAGCATCTCTGTCTACTGCTACAGACATCGCTATTTGTTTGCCCGGCATTGCACTCGGAAGTCTCCGGTGGAATCAGAGTTATCGTCGAGTTTGTGCCTAATTTAAACGTCAGTCTAGTATCAGACAAGCCACTGTACTGCTGCTATGAACATGTGCTCTCTGATCATGGGATTGGACTTGCAACCAGCAGCCCTTCAACACCTTTTTTTTCTTGTTTCACATCCTTCTTGCATTTCATTTTGGCCAAGATCTTACCGAAGACAAGTTTGACAACACCAGGAAGCAGCATGCTGGCTCTGACTGCTTCGCTTTTGCTATACCTGCCTGTTGTAGCCCCCAGAGGAGCAGAGTCTGGCTGCTATCCATGGAAGCAAGACTAACCATTGGATGTGGGAACGCATGAAGGGAGACGGAGGAACACAACACAACTACGCTACTGCAGAACAAAATGAAGGACTCTCTAAGGGGCATGACAGAGGATGTGCTGTCTCCGTTAGGCCACAGGAGAAACATACTGAAGGATCTGCATGCATTTCTCCTGGAAGGTCTCCAGAGACAGTGACCTAAGCAGGATGCAACAGGCCAGGCCTATATGCCATTCGCTTTTCTCATTGAGAGAACTAGACTCTAACCACTATGCTGGCATCAGATATAGATGAAACAGCCACGAGATGTTGAACATGAGCCACCTGGGAGATGGCATTCTGTCATTTTCTGGAGCTGCTGGACATGTGAGCTTTCTAACAGGATCCAGAGGAGTGGAGAGGGCTCAATGCCTTGGGAAACAAGCAGTCGCTTTGACGTATGTAGTGTAATGTTTGATGTAAATAAGGTAAAGACTGTGGAATTATTTTAGTGGATCTAATGCTAAAAAAAAAAAAAAAACCCAAAACTTGGACCCATTATCATTTCAGAATGGCACAACTCAAGAATAGCTTGGAAATCAGCAGCCCAAATCTTCAGCTATTACCAATCTTCCCGAAGTTTAAATGAAGCTGAAAGAGCTCTGCCAGTTTACAGGAGCTGAGGATATGGCCTGATGGAATTACACAAGCATGAGTATACTGTACGCCAAAAGAGAATTAGACCCATTATTTTTAAAAAAGCAAAGCTTGATTAAGGATATTCAGTATAGGTTTAGAAAAAAAGAGCACTGCCATGCCTTACTAACTTTACTGTTCTGTAGAAACACGACTACCAGGGAGATATTATACTGCACTGGGATTTTCTAAAATACCAGTCAAAGAACTGTGGTTTAGGAGTGCGGGGCAACAGCACTTTTATCAGTGCTAGTTGCAGGTGTTAATAAGAGTACTAGCACAGTTAGCTGTCTGGTATTCTGCGGAAGAACAGTTGTTGGAAGCACAAGTGCACTTCACTTTACGGGTGCAGAAATACAGTGATAATTTGCACTCCCGGAGTGCAGAGGCTGGATCTTAGCTCAAGAGGAGGCATGCTGATACCTCCCGGACGTGATCAGTCAGAAGGTTCAAAAACTGCAATGAAGTGAGGCATCCATAAGGCATTTCTTAAGTTTTAAACATCATTATTGCAGATGCCATTGAGGCTTGGTTCTAACATTTACGAAATACAGGGCAAGATCTTTATTATTTTCAAATGTATTGGACAAACCACAAAGACTGAATCCTCAGCAGAGCTGCACGAGCAGATGTTTAACAGTAAAATCCAAGGATGGCTTCACAAACTGGCTGCATTGGGAAAAAGCTGGGTCTGGCCCCATCAAAAAATACATTAAAAGCTATGGAAGATGACAGCCTTATGAGACTGTCCTGAACTGACTGAGAGCAATCACGACCAGTTAATACTCGCAGGTATTTCTACAGGAGAGCCACTGAGATGAGCTGAATCAGACCAATTCAGTGAACTTCAAAGTTGGGTTGGGAGTTTTCTTGCCTAAAGCGCTTCAAATTACTTTCTGAGCCAAATATCCAAACAGTGCTAGCCAAAAAAGGAGCATTTCTTTAATTAATAAGGGGTATTTTTATCTTGAAGTATTCTATGAGGATCCAGTTAAGGCTCTTGGCAAAACAAGTGCACAGCCTTAGCAGCAGCCCTAGGAAAAAGCGTATTGATCTGCACAGGACTAGTTGGGTCTGATGGGAGAGTGAAGGGTCACTGTTAGCACTTACTGTCACTATACGAGAGGAGGTACAAAACACGTTATACCCAGGGTTTAATTTAAACATCTTTAAGCTATTTTCTTATTCATATCCCGCACCAGACAGTTCCACAGATCAACTTAATCCAAAACCATACTGTTGTTTTATTAGAGATATTTCAGCAGTTGAAGCTGATTCCTTTTTTTCCCCCCTCTTCTTTTTGTCTTTTTATTTCAGTGCAAGTTCACACATAAAATCTCGGACAATGGAGACTAACAGAGAATTTGACTACTGATGTTAACAGGACCTGCATTTTGATTCTCTCTTTTTTGTATAAAGCAAACAAATCTAACAGACCTTTATGTCTGGTATTTTATATTATTTATCACATCTCCTCTCACTCTTTCTTCCATCACATCATCTTTAATACATAAAGATTCTCCTACAATAGAGAAGTCGATCAGAGGCCAATGCCTCATCACAGCCTGTTACTGGGCCATCACAGCACACGTACCTTCCCCTCCACCGAAGCAGCTCCTCCAGATACTGCATGCTCTGTTTCTCCTCACCATTTCTAGATATAGAAAACACATTAAGGCTATCACAGGTCTCCTTCTCAGAGAAGTCAAGCACCTGCAGCTGCCAGGGATTTCAGCTGGAATCAGAAAAACTCCGGAAAAGTCAAGTGCCTTCAGGAAGGGCACACTTCTGCCATCTCCAGTGCAAGGCACCCATATATTTTTTCTCTGCTTCGATTAACTGGCTCCTTCCTCTCTGCACAAGTTGTTTGATGAAGAGAAAACCAGGACTAAAAGATGTTTATGTTTTCCCACTCTTTCAAAGGAGGAAAATAAAAGGCTTAATATAGCCTCAGAAACAAAGACAACAGCATGAGTAAGTAAGAAAGCACAGGTGTAATTTCTGGGCACAGTGAGAAGTCTTTTAAAAGGTCTTAAATGAGTAGTGTCTACATGTTTACCGCTCCTGCAGCTGACATAACCACAGGAGCGCTGCACTACAGGGATAAAATGAGAACTTGCGGAGGGCTATTGAACACCGGGAATTTTCACAGCAAGGCAGAACAAAATTATTTAGTGCTAGGGGGTTCTCTAATTTTGGTGCATTGGGAAAATAAAGCAGTGGCTTTGTCCAGAACTAATATTTCCTTTCCAAGGGCCAAATTCATCCTTGGGGTAGTGGTGCTGCCATTCGCAGAGCTGTGGTGTGGATGTGCCTGGGCTGTGAGAAGACTTGGACCGCACAAGAAAATACGCAGAAATACTCACCCAAGACTTACTAAAGGGCTTTTTTTATTCCATTTTTGGTGCCTTGCCTACCTCACCTCTCTTGATTGTCCCAGGGCTTACGCTTTAGCATGTCTTTTAATATGTAAAACAGGCTTTCCTGGCTAGCATTGAGCCCCAGGGAGCCTCTGGTATTTTAAACAACTAAGCTGGTGAGACACATGAAACGTTCGCAGTGACAGCAGATGAAAACCCTCCTGAGATGTGAGCAGCTTCAGTCATGGTTGCAAGGCCATCACGCCTTGCAGCTGCATCTCATTACGCTGGTTCATAAAAGACAGTCAAGTGAAGACTTCGCAGCCAAGCACGAGTTCTGTGGAGGATGAAGGCCCTGGTCCTGCCACCCACGCTTGTCCAAGGGGCCCAGCTGGCTACAGCTGATGGACCCGCCACGTGCATGTTGCAGCAGGGCAGGACATAGCTCAGCATCGTCATCCTCCTGCCACTGAGGCTGCTGCCGGTTTTACCATTGATTTGAAAGGCAACAGCATGGCAACTCACAAGATGATACTATTTTATGGCTGAAATTACACTAACTTGAGCCATTAAGTACCTTTTCCCCCTCATTAAATTTTGATCATTTTCCCTGATAAAATACGGCTTTGGAAGACTGCCATTCCAGATTCCATCTTTTGCCTTGCTCCTAATGGAAAGGCCAGGATTTTAAGGGTGTGATCCTGCAAATTACTCACTGGGTACGGATGCTTATGCTAATAGCCCACCAAACTTTACACAAGAAAGAGTTTCCCCGGATCAGGCCATTATCCCTAGGCTTACAGTGGAAACACAACTGACCTTTAGCTGTAACAAGTGCCAGTAAAAAAATAAGTGTGACAAAATTGCCTGGATCTCTGCAAGCTTTTACAAGCTGTACAGTGTGCTGGTAAGGGACAGATCTCAGAATATGCTGAATGAGTTAAGTCATTTCGCGGTGTTAGATAACAGCTAATTGACAGCAGATATAATGCGTGTTGATAACCAAATGTAATTCGACAGCTAAGAATGAAAGAGCCCAAATATCTGCTAAAGCAAGCTGTATGGGAGTTATTATAGGAACGTTCCCAAAGCTTTTGCAGCTGCAGCGAAGAAAGAAAACATGACACTGTGCTGTAATACAAAAGGAAGAGGAATCAAAACAGATGGTGCGGTTGGTATGTGAGGCACCAGCTAGATTGCACCTAAAGTGCGGCATGGTGAGTACCGCGATCGCTGCGCAGTGGGAATATGCAGCAGTCGCTGAGAAATGCAGCTGAGAGCAAGCGTTGTGACACTACGTTTATGAGGTTATAGGCAGGGCAAACTTTCCGGGTGAACTCGTGTATGAAAACAGGGCGGAGAGATATCCTGCGATATTTCATGAAATTAAATTCAAGCATCGACTTGCAGGAGTGAAAGGCAAAGAGCCAAACATCCTCTGGCAGGTGGGCAGGGTATCAGCAGTCAAGGAAAAAGCAATATCTATAGGTGTGTTGTCAGACCAGTGGGGACAAACCTTAGCCTGAAGCATGGCACCCTTCCATCCTTTGGTGTTTTTCCTCCCCTTTTAGCCCAAGGAGGCTGCGAAAAAGGCTCCGTACAGCTCAGCCTGCAGCACTGATCTCATAGCGGCCCCGCCACCAGCTAGACCCTGCTACGTCTCCCCTCCGGTAACCAGCCATTAGTGTTACTAACGGAAACGCTTGCCATCGCTCTGCAGCTAAAAGGAAAACAGGTCAAGAGCATCGCCCCCTCTCCGCTCGCCCCTTTGCTCCTCTCCCACTCCATCTCGTCTCCTCGCCTGCCGGTGACCCTGCTCCACCGTTCCCCAAGTGCCTCTTCGTGCCTCTTCTCCCTTCCCCGCTCTCCCTCGCTCCCTCTTCCCTTCCACTTCTCTCTGTCCTTTGTCACCCCGTGACGCAAGCTGCTTTTTTCTTCATTTCCCTGCTTTTAGCTTTTCTCCCCGTCTTCTCTGCCTTCCGCTCTCTTCCCTCGACATGTTTTGGATGCCTTCCCCTTGCCGCTCGCTTTATTTCCAAGCCGCACTGTCTATCGCATTATTTGCCATTATCTCCCAATATATTTTGATATATTTTCCCCCTTTCTGCAGGTCAGTGTTTTGCTCCCTTTACGGCACCAGCAAGCAGGGAAAGGCTGGAGAGGGGAGCCGGAAAGCATTCCAGCAGCTTTCCATCAGCAGCCCTTCTCTGTATAAAGCACTTCTTCTCCCACTTGACGAGCAAGCAGCGAGCAGTTTGCCCCTGCATCGAGCTCTTCTACACAGAGGGGTTGCTGCAAAAAGAAACCAAACGGAGGTGTGAGCGGCCTTGCCTCCACCTCTGCCGGGGCGGCTGGAGCGCCGCGCGAAGCGGGTGCCCCGTCGAGGGCAACGTGGCCCCAGCAGTCAGAACCTCGCCGCTACCTCACCCGTCTCCGCAGACCCCACCCTTTGGGCAACGCGTTTTACTTCCGACCTGGAAAACGAAAGCCGTGGTGGGAGAGCGGGGAAGAAGCCCCGGGGCTGGCCAGGCGCGGTGTTGTCCTCTTCCCACAGCACATCCCACCCCGCCCAGACGTGCGGTCGCTGCGGGGGCCCCGAGTCAGCAGCAGCGTGCCTTAGGGCTGCCGGCAGTTCTGCACGTTTACTAGCAGGAGACGCAAAATGCAATCCTGAAATTAAGCCTAATAAGGCAAAGAGAAAATGAGAACATACAGCCGGAAGGTGAAAGCCCCGTTATGAAAAATTTGGTCCCTTGTTTTGCTTTAAAATATAATTTCAGTCCAATGGGCCTTATTTGCACAGCTGCATTTGTCATTCTGCCTCTTTTCTGCAGCTGCACAATACTTTTATCTCTGATGAGGAAAAACTGTAACAGCCTCTGTCTCATTCTCTACCTTTGCTATGGTTCCCTGCTCTCTTCCCCAGCTATCTAAAGCACCAAGGAAAAAAAGAAAAAAAAGGACCAGTCCCTCATCTAAGGCGCAGCACCAGAGGTACTGTGTGTTGACAGTGTGCTTTGTCACTCTGGCTCTGGAAAAGGCTTACAAAAGCTTTATTAACAGGCTCATTAGCACGGCCTGATTTACTTCTGCAGACTTCACTCTTTTACTAGTTTCCAGGAGCATCAGCATCAGTTGCAGGGCTAATGAATTCACTCAGATTTGCATGCTAATGAAGCTCCCATGACTCTCTGTGCTCTCTACTTCAAATCGATCTTTGCTGTTGCTTGAGGAATATTAATAGAAATAAAAGTAAAGGGGAGCACCAGGCATTTCAGTCGGACTTGCTATAATCCAAGGCCGCTGTGCAATTCATATTTCACACATTACACTGTTTTACGTCTTATTTTTCTCACGCGTTATCGACCCTAGCTGCACAGGAGACATCACCTTTGGGGAATTCCTCCTGCAATGCTTGGCCAGAGACTCAGGGGACAGCTTAGCTAAAATCACGCTTGCACTCTGAATAAACAGGTCAGGCACCTCAAAATTATTCTACGCATCAATGCAGTTCCAGGTCTTTTCCCCCAAAATGTATGAGTTTCGTTCCCCCTTGAGAAAGAGCAGAAACCCTGTGCTGCTGCCTGGCACCGAGCAGCTCTGTCTACCTTGGTGGCAGCTCTGGTCTCGCTGGCGGTGGGGGCCTCTCCTTCCCTGGGCAAAGAGTTCACTGCAGCGCAGCTGCCAAAACATAAATTAACATATTTATATAATCCTGGAGCAGAACGACTGTCATCTCCTAGGGTGCCTCCCTGAGAAGGGAGTTTGTGCCCAACTGCCTTCTTAACTGGGAGTGTTTTGTTTTGGGCCATTGTAGGGAAAGCAAAAGGAAGTGGAAGCGCAAGCATGGATTCACAACCCCAAAACCTCAGCTGTGCTATTTCAGTGCGATACTTGCCCCAGCAGGATCACACAGTCCAGTCCAGTTCAATCATACAGATAAATGATGCACCTCTGTTAACTAGAGATGTTACCGTTTCATCCCTTCCTTAATTTTTGCAGTGATGAATGCTGGTAGATGACTGAGGCCCTGGAATGAAATCCCAATACGCAATCTTATTTTTACAAGAACATTTCTGGCTTTTGAAAGTGCACTTAACACATCCAAATTAATGGAAAAGAGGATTCTTCACTGAGCAACCTCCCATGCCTGCTCTTCTTAATTTGATACAATAGCAAAGCATACATTGAGATTCAAATGCTCTTTTGGATGCTCAATTGCAAGAAATCATTCAGCAAAAGACACAGCACCATTTTCACAATCTCTCTTGTTAGTGGGAATAAATCAAACAGCTCCATTTTGCTTGCTGCAAAAATAACACCATCCCTACACAGTTTTTATTTTTTCCATCCTTTTTTTTTTTTTTCCAAACAGAACTAAAGAAAATTAAATAAAACGAAAAGCAAGCTGCGGACTAATTACCCTTTTCTAAATGACTTCATATTGTAAAATAGCCTATTGAATGCATAATGAACATCATTACCACCGACTGTTTGTAAGTGGAGGAAAGCAGAGCGGTCATCCCGCCATTACCAGCACTTGTTTGTCGAGTGATGCAGAGCGCCGAGGTGGAAGGAACACTTCCAGCCCCTGCCCCGGGTGAGCAAGCCGGGCCGGGAGCCTCCGCGCTCTGCGTGCTTTATTTACACCCAGCAGCACCTGACGCTGCCTCCGGTTCCCATCCCCTGGCAGCCTTTAACGAGCTTTGGTGGCCCCCTATGCTGGTTGCAGCATGGAAATGTTTTCCAGATGAGCAGTTCTTCCGCCAGCTTCCCGGCGATCAAAAGAAAAGGCCTGGCCGCAGAGCTGCCTGGGTGGGAAGGGGCCCTGCCCTCTCCCGCGGGAGGTTGGAGAGGGGAATAGCTGCTAGAACGGTCACCAGGGCAGAGAAGAGGAGTCCAGCCCGTGACCCGGTGAACATTTTTGAGTATTTATAGCAGATACTTCATGCAAAGTGGAAAAAATTCCTGGGGCAGATCGGAGGAGCCCAGCCCGGAGCCCCTTATTTGCCCTTTCTCCGTCCCAGCCCCCCTGGGCAGCTCCGCAGGGTTAATGTGGGCAACTTCCCCCACTTTCCGTGCAGCCTGCTGCTGCCGTGGACCCCAGGGGTGCGGCAGACCAAATCCACCCTTCTCCGCCTCCCCCGCCTTTCCAGCCAGATGGAAACGGATGCCAAGTGCGAGGTGTGTGGATTACGCTTCCACAGAGATGAAAATACTCCTCCTATATTAGGAATGTGCCTAAATGTCACGCGCCGCATAGCCTTTCCATCCCCGAGCGTCTGCAAGCCCCAGGCACGCCGCGGTCACTGCTGCACCGCAGGCGAAGGCACCGGCCCGCGAGCAGCGACCACCGGCCCCGCAGCCCCTTCCCACCGCCGCGGCTCTCATCCCACCATCCTTCCAGCAAGTTCACAGGCTGGGAGGTCATTTGTAACAGCCTGGCCTAGATCACCCCCAACGAAAACATCCAGTCAATCCCTAATTGTTACAAATTATAGTAGTCCGTGTTTGTGCAACTTGCACTGCAACAGCTTCATTCCGGCTGCGTTCGGGTCGCGGAAAGCAGGCCAGGCGAAGAGGTCCCAGGTCCCTTCCGCGCCCGGGGGAGCGCAGGAGCATCAGCGCGAAAGCTTGCTTTTCTGCGTGTGGAGCAGCAGCGCGGGAGGGAAGGGCTGTGCAGGGAACCGAAGTCCTTCTGCTGCCCCAAACCTCAGCTCTGCGTAGTATTCCAGGCACTATTTTCACTGTTTGGTGGGAGTTTAATTTGCCTGTGAAACTGTACAGTAGTCTCCGACGCTGGCTCAGATCTGTTATTATCAGTGGCATTTAAGACCTTCCAATAACACAGACTTCTTAAATTCACAGAATTTATCAGAGCTTTTCGTCCATCCTGCGGTATACACAGGCTCTCCGATACCATTTTGTTTTGCCTGGGCTCAGCTCGGTTATTTGCATTTGGCTTAAGGAGGTTTCCCAGGAAAAAGCCAGGCTGCAGGGCAGGAGAGGACCTGCCGTGGTCCCCGCTGCCCTGGGGAGCTCGTGCCGGCTCGGCCACCGCGGCCCCCTCCTAGCACGTCGTTGCCCCCCTATTCCTCACTCCTATAGGAAGGACTCGCTGGACCTTCAAATGCTCCTCTCTTGCTCAGGATATGACAGTGGAACTTTTTTTTTTAAAAAAAACAACTAAAATTAATTTTCCTACATGACATATTTTAAAGGGCACTGTCAATTGGCTTTATAATTACATTTCTAAATCACTGGAAGATTACACTGAAGGGTGAACTTTACAAAACCTGATTTTTTTTTTTTTTTAAATTGAAAACCTTTTTGGGGATTTAAATACAATCCTTCTGTGCTGTAACCCCATGTAACAGCAACAGCAAGGAAATAGCTAGAATGCGATACCGTCGTTCGTGCTGATTTGTACCTCTGATTTAACACTGAGGCCAATAAATCATGTGGGATTCAGTGACTCCTCCAGAAAAGAGCAGCTTGGTTAAACACAAGTGCTCAGGTCTCCCCAAAATTATGACACCACCCTCATTCCTCAGAATCCTGAAAAACGGTTTAAAGCATTGGTATTTGAGGGAAGAGGGTATTTTGCTTTTTGGCTTTGGAGCCTCCAAGTTATCTCCATTTCATGCCTTCAGGCTTTTCTCTGCAGCAAGGAGAGATCGAAAGACCGTAACCAAGAGCAGAGCTGCTCTCCTTACCGAATTGCTCCATGTCCGAGGGACAACCTGGGTGTCAGGAGACAGAGAGGAGAGAGGTGCAGGTCTGCCGATGGGGAAAATAGTGTTTTGGAAACTCTGATGGGATCCGGAGGGACGAGCTCCTCCTGGACGGGCACGTGGGCACTCTCCAATGCACCGGCCTAAATTCCACCTATTTTCCCATGCCTTGGGTTTCCTTTCCAGGGAGAGCAAATACAGCACGTTTTGGCTACATTTGTCCCCTGTCTATTCAGGGGACACTCAGGGAAGCTGCCTGGGTTAAACAAAGCTGTGATTTAAAAGTGCGCTAGTTAAACTGCATTAAATTTTTACATCTCTATTCTAATTCAAAATGAAAGCAGCTTCATTTCAATTTAGCTCCCTTTAGCTCTCTTTGGAGGTGAAACCTGGTTTAACTGGTTATTTTTTTCATGTGAACAAACTCACCGTCTAGTCTTAATAAGGCAGAAAAGTAATAGGACAAAGAAGCTCAACTCTAGCAGTGATCGTGCTTGCCAAATGCACATAGGAAATGATGGAGTTCCCTGTGCTCAGCGGCTACAGGAATCTATATTAGTTTTTTCAAAATCGTACAAGCACAAAAAGCTAATGCAGTCTCTTAGCAGAGGTAAGATTTATTTCTCGCTTTCTCACCCTCTCTCTTTAATATATATGGACCCAAATTCTCTGCTTGTATAATCCATTGGCTTACATGGATTTACACTAGATATTGGCATTTGATCTGTGACTGGTCTTGGTCATTTGGTTCTCGTTTGAGTGAAAGACTAAAATTCAAAGGACAATTAATAGACAAAAACTAGTTTTACATGTATTGAAGACAATAAAATTGCAGCCTGATATCAAAGAGTAGTCTAAATAAATAACCCTGAGAACACCAATTACTTGCACATGAGAACTCTATTGGCAAGAGCTGTGAGGATACTGTAGCTGCCTCAGACCAAAAAGGCAATATTTATGCATAAAATGGATAGCTTGCTACTTTAATAGCATAGCTCTACACTGAATGCAATTGATAAAAAAGGAAAAAAGAAAAAAAAGCACAAGGCCCTCAAGATAATGCTTCAAGTAATCAAAAGCTGCATCAGTAGCAGGTACTAGTAAATGCTCATCTTTCCCAGAATGCTACAAAAGCAAATAGCACGTAGCTCTGGATGCTGATCATGGAAGGGGACAGTGTAATGACTGACACGATAACTTAGCTTAAAAAAGGAGCATAAGGTAAGAACCAAGAGAACTTAAAACGAAAACAAAAAACAAACCTCCGCCTACAACAGAGAACCTCAAATAAACTGCAAAAATGTATTTGTATGTGTCACATTTAATTTACAGGCTATATTGAACATTTAGGTTCCATGGCTCTGAACAGACAAAGTGCATCAAATGATTTCACTTCTTATGTCAGAACATTGGTGATTTTAGCAGCATTTGCTGTATTTAAACAGGATACAGCCTGGAATAATAAGCAGCAGTTCAAAGATTTATCTAAATGTGTTTGGCAGGTCCCCCGCCTTTTGCCTTGCAAAATGTACATAGTACAATTGAAACTCTACCCTGTGAATTACCACCCTCCGTGGGGTTCGCAAGTTAGATGATTTCAAATAAGCAAGACCAAATGCTCTCAACCTAGCCTGAGATAGTCGACTAATGTGAAGTAATTTCCAACAGCTATATTTTTCTGCTTCAGGCTCTTTAAAAAAAAACAAAAACAAAAACAAAGCAAAACACAGAAAATAGGGGTAGAAGGAAACCAAGCCCATCATTTATTGCCTCCTTGTGCTGGACCGCCTATCATGTATATTCCTAAATATTAAGATTAGCAGTGCCAGATCCTGAGCCCAAGCCATCCTTCATAATTCAACAACAGCAAGAGCTCAAAGCCCCCCTATACTTGACATCACTATGGAGACTGTGTGGATGAGATCTTTTTCATTAGTAAGGCTATCCATCTCCTAGTATAAAGCTGCAGGAATTAGTTTCAGTTCCTGGGCTTTTTAATTATGCTCAAATATAAGTGCACCAGCCAGACAAAGAGGCTGCGTTACCTCCTAGACATCAGCACAAGGCAACTTCGCTTTGAGACGTTCTATGTTTGCTGTTTACATTGACTTTCAATTTGCAATAGCCATTTCTTGTTGTAACATAACATGCAAGAAATTTCCCTGTAAATTCAAAAACTCGGTGCAACAGAGATGAAATCTCATGGTTTACGTAGTCAAAAATGTAGCAAGCAATAGCTGAAAGTTCTGATTTTAGACAAAATGCTGAAATAGCATTGGGCTTTCTTTTTGCTTGTGTTTTTTAAAATGCTGCCCATTATTTTTTAAATAATTGTGCAGTTCTGCCTTGCTATTGCCGGTATGTCCCATTATCAGTCAAACTAATATGCCTGGAGAATGAAACCCCCAAAAGAAATCCTTTAAATTAGTGAAATAAATACAGTTAATGATAATAATTAAGTCACGGGGGATAATTGAGAGATTATCAAATTACTATCTGTAATCTTTGCCTTGCAAACAAGATAAGAGTTTATAGAGCTAATCCGTTCTAATAATAAGAATAATTTTTAAAAAGTAGGGAAAAACACAACCCCCCCCCCCAACTTAGAATCATTAGTTTTTTTCATGATTGGCAGTATTTTGCCAGTTTAATTGCCTAATTTGAGGTTTTTCTAGTCTGGAATAATTTTTTAGGCAGCTGTTGCAACAGGGGTGCTTAAGGAGGTTACTATGAGAGATACTATGGTTCAGGACCGAATTTCCTGCCAACCAGCCTGGAGAAAACCCTGCTGGCCATCGCCACTGAGACCAAGGCTGGTGTATTTACTCTCACAACAAAAGTGTCTGAATAATGACACGTGAACTGCTTAAATATAGTAAGAGATGGGTTCAATTCAAAGTTCCTGTCCTGAATTGTGATAATAAATTTAGTGCAAAATTTGTAACAGGTATAAGTGTTATGTCAGCAGACTCTGTTGTGGAAAAAAAAGGTCCCCAACCCCCAAATACCTGTCAATTGTGAGACTTATTTTGGTTGCTATAATTACGGAGACTTTCACCAGCACGTATTCAGAGTGGAGGGCTGCTAACCCACAGCCAGATGCAGCTGCCTCCCTCCCATCCACAGTCTCTCCCAGACCGGTTACGCTGTGATTTATTACCACTAGTCATTTGATCCATCCCAAACTCAGGGTGGCTAAGTTTTAGCCAGTCAGTGCCTAAAGTTTTCTAATTTAGCAAGTGAATCAAGGACACGGGAAGAGGCAATGACCTGGTGGGTAAGTTTATATGTTTGGGGGATAGGTACTATTTTATGGGGAGACTGTTGCGTTTTTGTTCTCAGTTTTGTAATGAGTATTCGTAGGACTCTGTTTGGCATAGGTGATTTAAGGAGATCTAAATATGGCTTCTAGCAAGTCAATTAAGGATGTATTTAATTTTAACATGTGAATAGTTGCTTTGGATCTCATCCATGGAAATCAATAGAAAGGCTGCTGATGGTTTGATTGGCTTCGGATCAGAGCCAGCAATTTTGATTGTAGAGATCAAATGCTTAAAATTAAGCATATGACTAATGCTTCACTGGATTAGGGAATCAATTAATGAAAGTGGGGTGCTTGTTATAAGATTTCCATCAAATTTCATGGAGATTTTTTTCCTAAACACAAATTGCATATTCATTGCCCTTGAATGCATCTAGGTAGCTTTGAAAAAAAAATCAGGAGGATTCATATAGCCTGGATCCTCTAATGAAGCTATTGTAAGGAGTATGTGATTCTGTAGAGGAAATTAAATCTTTGCATTTTAAGACTTCATACCAAGACCTCATACCAACAAGGTAAGCATCAGAAAATAATTCCAACCCTACTTATGCTGAAAGCTCTCCAGGGCAACGCGGGATTGACAGAGCTGGAAAGTGGTCGTCCTCACTAGCAATTCAAAAGGATGAGAAACGACACAGCAAAGTGGAACCCCCTTTCCACACATCTTTCCTCATCTTTGAGTAGACACACTCAAGCATGGCACAAGGCTGTGGGGTGGCACTGCCAGGAACGCTGGTGCCGAAATCTCCCCTCCGGCACCAGCAGCGAGCCCTTGGACCCCTCTTCACCAGCAGAAGCACACAGCTCACGACAAACCACAGGGAACATGGACATCTGGCCCCTGGGTCTGACCGAAACGGATCTCGGAGGCGTGAAATAAATGCTCCGGAGCATGCAAGGGAAGGAAGGTCCCAAAGCGTTTTGCCAACCGTACTGTGCTATTGCTGGAAGGTAAAACTGCTAGGGGAGGATTCAGCTCACCCGGCTAGCTCAGGGCACGGCGGATCGTGCTTTGCAGCCATGTATTTCTGATCACTTGGCCACAGAGGGACCCGCGGGTGGCCAGCCCCATTCTGGAGAAACTGCAGTCCTGATGGCTGCTCTAACCAAGTACCAACCTGGAGCCACGAAAGGGGAGCTGCCTTTACCGCATCAAACTCCTTGGTGTGTGTGTCCGTACGTGTACCAACGCCTATAATGTCACAGCAGCGTATTAAACCACAAAATGTTTCTGTAAATATTGTTTCACACTTGGATGAGCAAAGCATGTTTTTATCTGCGAGACAGCGCAGGGTGTAAATTACAATTTAATTGAGAGGTTGCAAATGCCAACTTTAACTTTTTAATTTTTATTTATTACTTTAAAACAGGCCTGATTGCTAGTGGCAGAGCTCTGAGTGGAGCGCTCTGCAGCAAGCCCACTCTGGTTTTTGCAAGCTTTCCCTCCTCCTTTCTCTCCCTTTCCCCCACCCTTCTGGTTTTGCTTGCCTGGGCTCTCCTCCTCCTTTCCAATAAAGATGTCTTCAGGCTCGCGAGCGTTCATGGGCCTCGCTTGCTCGCAGCTTGGCAATCTTCCACAGCAACATTTGCCAGCTGGGAGTGTGGTCTGGCTCTCCCCCTGCCCCACTGGCCCTGCTGCCCTTCCCTCCTCTCCGTCAGCAGGTGCCACGGAGGCTGACAGTCTGCCGAGACACAGCCTCATCGCTTGGGAGAGGAATCGCAAAAAAAGCTCTGTTGAGAGCCTCGGCATGAGCTGTTTTTCCTTGCGTAATCTGTAAGCGCGATTCTCTCTCCTCAGAGCAGCTGGTATTGCTGTATCCGTCTAGGGCCTAATGAGAGCATCGCTCAGATTCGGCACCTGACCATGGCCAGCTGCTTGGGATATGGTGGTGGTGCAGATGTTCTTCCTCCACAGGCCAAAAATATCTTTGCTGTAAAGCTGCAGTTGCAGCTGGGCAGCACAATGAATATCTTAAGAGTTTGGGCACCTGTGCAGCACTTTGCATTATCCACATCTCTTACACATCACCATCATATCCCAAAGGACCGGCATTCATTTCAATCTTGGCAGGACCATGAGATCCTACAGGATCTCTCTTTGGTGGAAAAAGTCACCAAAGCAGGCCAAGCAGAAGAGCAAGCAGAAAGCGTCCTACTGCAGGGAGGCTTGGGTGTCACCACTTGCTGGGAAAGCTTCCTGGGGCCCCCGGCAGGAAGGGACAACCTAATTCTTCAGGGTCGGGAATCAGTCATGAAGCACAGGCTTGGCTGGTGGTGAGGGAAGGGAAGGAAGAGGAGGACGGAGCCAGCTGTACTAAATCACTGCTCCTCCTGGGCAGCTTTCGCTGGCAGGGCGCCGAGCAAGCCCAGGCTGGAGCTGCAGAGCTGGGCCCCCCCGGTGGGAGATGCAAGGGGAGTATGAAGCACTTCCAGCTGGGAACCGAAAACCGCAATTGCAAATTGCACCCTCGGTGCTCAGGGGGGTGAGTCAAGCCCATTAGCTAGCTAATCCTCACAACAGGCTTTTGTGAGGCTACTATTTTGTTCTGGGGAAATGTATGATCTGCTGATTACACAGTATCCCAACATGCCAAATGTATGCTTCAAACCAGTAAACAATAAATATTTAATTAGCCGGTCATTTTGACAATAACAACAGGCAACAGTTAAACTGGCTTTTCATTTCCCATTCATTTAGTTGTCAGTCTTGTATAGTTAAAACTCAGCTCCTCTCTTGACCGCAACCTTTATTAAGATTGTGAGGACAGAGAATACGTAGGTTTGATCTATGCCTTTGATCTATGTCTCTGATTTCTCCTGCTGTTGTGCAGACTGTGGATATGACTCAAATAACCATTAATATAATGTGAGTTGATTTTGAATTTTAAAGCTTATTCTTTTTAGTCTAACAGTGCCAACCAAGATTTCAGAGAGCCACGCTTGACAATACAGCTATATTTTAACCTGAAGCTGTTAATCTACTCCGTGCCCATCAGGGCTTTTCTCACCTCACTTATCCTTATACGCTTTCCTCTCCCATGTCCAGCCCTTTGTCCATTCTCATCTCTCTGTTTATTCCTTTTTAGTCCTCCGCTCCCGGTGTGTCCTCTGCCTTTCTGCTGAACCCCAAAGATGCCTTCCAGTATGGTGTCAAATTTCTAGATGGAAAAGGGAATAAGAAAAGCCATTTTTCAAGCACCAAGTGAATCTTCAGGCAAATTATGTTTGTATCTACAACCTCCACGTCCCTGTTCATCTCTCCTTCCTTTCTCTGTGCGCAGATCACCAGACTCCGCAGGCCGATGGCCTTGTTGGCAGGTTTACCCGAGAAGCCAGGGGCTGGAAAATGAACTTCTCCTACGTACCCAACCTACCCCCTGCCACGTTAAACCCCTGCTGGCAGGGCAGGCGCTCAGCGACGCGGGAGCAGGACTGGGAGCCGCGTGCTCCCACCGCGCTGCAGAAGGACGGCTGGGACCCTGTCCTGCCCGCCAGTGACGCATCTGCTCTCAGGAGCCAAGCGGGGCTTCTCTCGCGCGGCTGTCAGTCAGCGACTCGCAGGTGCGGTATGGAAAAGACTGGGGATCTCGGCTGGCTGAATTTAGGCCACCAGACTGTGAATGAGGAGACTCGGTTGCAATCACCCTTCTCCTGCTGAACGGCTGTCTGACGGCAGACAAGTCGTTTCACATCTGTTTCCCTTTCCATCCTTTTCTGCGTTGTCTATAGGACTGTAAGATCTTTACAGCACATTAACGTCTCCCCCGATGTACCTGCGCAGCGTTTAGCGCTCAGCAGCCATGACCCTGTTTGAGACATCTAAGCGCTGTTGTAATGGGTGGCATACATACTAGCCATGCATCCGGTTCCAAACGCTACCGCTTTTTACATATCTCCCTTTCACTGCGGTGCACAACGCCACATCCTGCCCAAAGTCTTCATGCAATGGCTGACTTTTAATTCAACAGTTTTACCAAGTCTTATTAGATTTCAGTGAATGTCAAAGTCATTTCCAATTTAATTTTGACTTTCATTAGAGCTGAAAACTGAGCCTGGAGTCCCCCCTGTACAATAGAGGTAACGTCCTGCAAAATAAATGGAATTAATTTTGAAAGTCAGCTTTGAATCAAGTCCACTGTGTTTAGACCTACTAATCAGAAAGCATTTACAGAGTCACAAGGAGCTGATAAAATGTGTACATAGTTTTAAATATCCCATTGTAATGCATTGTAAGCCTTAATTTCAAACAAGACAGCTTAAAAGCTTTATGGATTTGATTGATGATATAGCCTTTATATTGACGGCTGAACCCAGCATACTGTTATTTCTGCTTTGTCTGGCTAACAACAAAGTTCAGAATGATAATATATTTTATAAAAAGCTTTACTATTATACTGCTGCAAAAGTGACATCAAATAATGATAACAGGCCAAAGCCACAGCTCCACGTAGATTTGGTTCTGGAGGTGACAAATTTGCATAACACCGGCACGGAGGCTCCTTGCAAGCATAGTGATAACACCCAAGCTCACCAAAATACTAGCACACGAGCTTCCCAGAAAGCAAAGGAGGGGAGAAGGGCAAACTCTGGGAGCCGAGCGGTTCACACGATCCCTCCGCGCTCTGCCAGCTCTCAGGGCACCGCGACGGGGCTAGCAGGGACCTCGGAGGTCCGTGGATCTCCAGCCAAACCGGCAGAGGTCACATCTCAAGAAACCAAACAGCTAGCAGGGCGTCTCTGGAAACTCGATAGAAACGCGAAGCGTTTTCCGTGACAACCCCCAGAAGAACTTCAGTTCTGCGTTGCCTGGCCGCGTTGAGGGAGCGTGGCCCGAGAAAGCACCGCTCGGGGCCTTCGTGCTCTCCTCTCCCTGGCTCTTCCTCTGCAGCATCATACAAGTGTCATTTCACTGAACCCAGAGCTGGCACTTAAGAAGTCTGAGTCCTAAGGACTGTACGTGAATAGCAAGTACTTCACCGCGGTGTTGTATGAATTCCTTCGTGTTTGAGGGCACCTGAAGTGCTTTGAGATCAGCTGGAGAAAGGCTATCTAAAATCGAGATCGTTAGTATCTAAGAACTCCAGCCAGTGCCAACAAATACATGAAATATGCACAAAGAGAAACGGCAAGGAACGCACAGCCACAAAAAGCAGCAGCTTTCCAAACTGCTAGAAATGGACTCAAAAGTCAAAAATGCCATGCTGTGTGCCTTGGCTCAGGAAGCAGAGGGACAATCGTTTGCACACAGCTGATTTGGGTCACATTTGTGATGGCACATGATTCATGAGTGCACAAATCTCCACTCAGCTGTTGCACAGATGTGTCAAATGCAGCCTCATCACATAGCTCATGAACGAAAAATTTTCAAGTCAAAACGACGGGCAGCCACTCACGTGCAGAACTGAGTGACTACAACTCACATTTGATTAGAAATAATTATGGCAAAAGAGAAAATCCCACCTTGAGAAATAACCATGTTGAATAGAAAGTTGCAATGGAGCATGACGGCAAAAAGCATTTTGTATTTAAAAAAATGTGGATGGTTCGCAATCTAAGGTACAATTTATTCAACCAGAGTTGAATGATGAATTGAAAATTTGGAAATGACATAGGTTTACAGTCTGCATAAATTAATATTATGATTCCACAGGGCATTATAGTTCAAGAGTCCACAATGATTCTTGCAATACTGTACAAAGACTAAAGCTTAAATTAAATAAAAACAATCTACAGAAAGAAGACTGTATGAAATAGTGTCTGCTAGTGAAAGAACATGTGTAGCATCCAGAACAGCCAACAATTTTAACTTCTATATTCAGTTTTACATTTACTGTAAATCAGTATCAAATGTATCAGATCCATGCCTAACATACTATCATCTGGAAAATATAATATATAGCTAAAAAACCATTATATCAACATCAGCTATAATTTTTAGGCAGCGTCAGAAGTGAGACTTTTCAAATCTGCTCCCTGAATTTGTAAGTTAAGAAATTAAATGGCTATCTTTAAAGACCATGTAAATAACATTTACGTGTCTTTACATTTTTACATTTAAAAATGTCACAAGCAAGCGTTTATGTTCAAATTTAGCTTAAAAAAACCTGTAGTTACAGTATTTGCATGCAAAAAACAGAGCAGTTAGTAGTTTCACCGTCTGGCACAATTTCAGAAGTCAGATTTTATGATCTCATGAACTTCCATATAGTAGACCAGATTTTCATCTTAAAATGAAGTCAAAAGCATTCAGCATTATAAAATTATGCAATTTTATGTATGCTATTGTAGGCCCATTTTGTGGAACTAACAAGATTGAGATGAGAGAGAGAATCTAAATTTCTTATAGGTGTACATATATATATATATATATATATACACACGTGGAAGAAATGTAGGTTCTTCAGTATATATGCATGCATATATATTTATATATGAATGCGTAAACAACTGAAAGACTACCAATACCAAAAATGCATTTGTGTGCAATGATGTAAAAAGCTTCTATTGCATGAAAACAGGGTGATAGAGACCTCACTTTTCCCTGGAAAATGGAAGTTTTAGGATTCAGACAGAAGAGAGCTGAAGTCTAACTGGCTTTGTTCAGGACAGGTGCTCTATTACAGAAAGGCACGTAGGAACCACCAGAGGTGCTGCGAAGGGATATAAAAACAGACACTGGAGTGTGTTTAGACCCAAAAGGGGAAACTCTGCAGACACTCATGGTGCAGGGTCTCAGCAGAGAAGCAAAGCAGTGACAAGTTTCTGGCTCCTGATGTGGGTTTGGTGTTGGATTAAGTGCTGAGCTGCTCAGTCCTATCAAGACTCAGGTACTTCTGAGATCTTTAAGGTTGAAAACTGTATCCCTCTGGCTTCTTCTTGGGTCTTCAAGATGTAAATTTTCTCCCACTTTAGGCACCCAAGACATTTTGGGCCAGAAGAACATATTTCACAAGTGTGATCGTTACTATTACTGTGCTAAAAATGTGCGAGATAGTTCATGGAAGTAAAGATTTGCCTCCTGTCCTGACAAGCTTGCAGTCAAAGGTGCCCTTCTAGCAATGCTGAGCCTGCAGGCAGACTGCAATGAGAATACAGCAGTATGGGCTGAGGGTGCAGCAGGCTGCAAGACCCCGGAGCACCATAAAATCCAAGTGTGGAGAGAAAACCTTCGGGATGGCAAAGGCACAGCAGGACCCATGTATAGAAATAAGATCCCTTGAGATCTGGCTTCAAGTCAGATGAGATTATCCTATCTCTTCTTGTATTAAAATCTATGAATTTGAGAAAGAAAAAAGAATTTTGGATTCAGGCAGAGAGTATTTGATTTCACACATGCATGCAGACTCCAGGAAAGCTGCAGTTTTGCTTTTTTTACTCTTCCCCAGATAGACACTAAATATTTCAGTCCCAGTATTTTGTTATTATTTCCTGTCTTATCTAAGAGGAAAGCTATAACCACCTTTTGCATAAACGTTCTCTACCCAGGCACATAGAGCATTGCAATTTTGAGAAGATTTTCCTTTTTTCTTCCCCTCTGGTTCTTTCATTTATGACTCCTGACAGCCTTGGGTTTTGCCCCATTTCCCTGAGATTTTCCTTCAGTTCCTGTGTCTCTGTTGTCCCAGGGAAAGGTAGATTCTACCAAGACACAACACAATTAGAAAACAGATCATTAGCAAGTAGCTTCCCCCCCGATGGAGAAGAGAAAGTTTTTTTCAGGTAGTATCTGACAGATCTGTGGGCACCTCTAGATCATTCCACTTTGCTAGATTCGATGAACCACTTGACAAAAGTTAATTGGAGTATTGCTGTCTGCGACGGGAAGGCCCGCTGAGAGATGGTGGAAGCATCCCGTTTCCCACAGCAGTTCAGCCGGAAAGCAACCCACCATGAATTTTTTTATTAATAAATGCACCATACGATAATTATACCTTTCACAAGCAGCATGGATTTGAATCCAGCGTTGTTAAGCCTCTCACATCTCTCTGAAAGCGAGTTATGCAGTGCTTCGTATACTCGGTCAGGAGGTGCTGTATACATGAAGCTATTACTGGAATTAATAACAATGCTAGCAATAAATAGAGATGTGAGCCCACCTCAAAAACTCCCTCATGCCAGGGAAACCTAGCGCGTGCCCACATGCATAGTTTCATAACGCATCAGTTGCTTAATTTGGTAAGCAAAGAGGACTGCGAGAAGAAGCAGGACTGCTTCCCAATCTCTCATATCATACGGATTCTCTGATATTTACCACTTTCTTATCTACTGTTGAAACTGCACTACAAGCTTAAAAATTATCAGAAGAACAGGGAAAAAACTTCAGCCTAAAAGCCTTAAGGAAAACAGGATAAAAACAACTCACAGCTGCCCAAATAAGTAAAAGCCTTCTCTGGCATATGTTGGGTGGTCATTTTTCCTGGAGAGCTGTTTTCAGGCAAGGAAGGACAGTTTACTCTCCCAGACTGGCCAAGCAAGTCACTGAACAACAGGAGAGCAATTCTGACACCAACTTCCTTTTAAACTACTTACATTTCTCACTAAATAGATGCATCTTATTAAATATGCTTGGCAATTTGTTTAGATGAGGAACTACAGGCTAGATTCCAGTGTCTCCTGGTGAGACACTGGGTTAGCCAGTCCTTACAAATATCACTGCTTTGACTTTACTAAAGCTCCAATTTTCTCCCCTGGCCTTCAATAGATGGTCACTGACTTTTTGCAGGCAGCAAAAAAACGTTTGCAGCTCTCACATGCTACCAAAAGGCTTGATCAAGATCTGCAGTCGCTGTGCTTGCATGCGCATGGGCGAAGAACAGGGCAGCGGTGCACAGCTGCGATTTCCTCCGTACAAATGAGCTTCCCCCTTATCTCTGCCCTGGCTCCAGCTCTCTGGTGCACGACTGTGCAGGAGGTCTCCATGCCACCTCCTTTATTTTTAAATGATGTCTAGGAAGCCTTTTTTTGATCTTACATAAATGAAACCTGGCCCCCTCTGTGTGCCCTTTTTCTTGGTGGAACAGTATTTAGCTCCAGAGATTGACAGTCTCCTTTGCTTTAAAGTTCAACAGGAACTGAAATAGGGCCTTATTCCAGGGGAGAATATTTTGCAGATGCTGCTAAAATTGGGATCTGGCCCAGGGAGTGTTTGCAGACATCTGGATATGATGCACAGCAGCAATGCTTCTGTGGTTCAGCAGCATAATTGCAATAAATAATTCAAGAAACAGTAAATGATGCTAAAAGTGAACTTTCCAGCTTTGCAAAACAACCAATCACGTCTAACCCGCAGAAGGAATGCCTGATGGACTCAGCGGCAGGCACGGGGGAACACGCCAGGTTCCCCTGGGGTTAACAGTGACTGCAGCTGCAGATGGACAGCCAGTCTCTGAGACACCCAGGTTATAACCCGTAAATGGGATTAAGCTGCACTGTTCAGGCCACAGCTGGGCTCTTGGACTCCCCAGTAACCCATCCGGGGAGTCTGGCTGTGATTATCCCCAAACTGAGGAACATACAGATAGTCCAGAGCTGCCAGCGATGCTCCTACACCACCTCCAGCCCTGCCACATCCTCATAGGGCCACTGATACGTGGCCCTGAAATAGCCCTGGTTAGAATTCATAGCCGCACTCCAGGCCAGCGAAGATGAGCTATGAGATTAGAAGATGTTAAATATAACCTAGCAGGATGGAAGCATGTTGGTCCCCTTTTGTTCACTTTTCTGGGGAAAGTCGTTCCTCAGAAGAAGATAAACATTTCTGGCTGCACTTCTCTGATGCTTCACTGTAAACACTGCCTTGTAGGAGCACTATTCCCAGATCTGTTTTCCCCTCGGATTTTTTAAACAATTGGGCATTTGATATTATGTAATATTATGTAAAAATTGAGAACTATTATGTAATCTAGTAGTGATGTAACTGGACTGGGAATCAGGAGATTCCAAGCTTGGAAGTGTATTCTGTCACTGTTTCCACTGTCTGCCACTGCTGAATTGTGTGACCTTGGCAAATCACCTCACCTTTCCATTTACGCTAGATCTGTCTCATTTGTGTGAGTCTTCAGGGCATGAACGGTGCGTCACCGGTGTCTGTGGAACGGAGCCTCGGATCTCAGGAAGGGCTGCTGGATATTATGGTAGGACAAGTGACAGCGATGGTAATTACACCGGGGGAAGTGTCGGAAAGAGTAAGAGGGCTTCACGTCTTTTCAGAATTGTACCATATAGGATTAAGAAATGAATTTATGTAGCAAATTAAGCTCTATGTTCAGTTGTCTCATGCATGGACTGGGTGTATTTTGAAATAGCCACCTTTCAGATTCCAGAGAAAAGCCAGGCAGGAATTTTGCCTTATGCCCATTACTCTTTTCTCAGGCAATCAAGACCTTGGCCAGGAGAATATGCAATAACTCACAGATACAAGGTATAAATATAGAGGGAGTGGAGAACAGAATTTCTCTCTCGACAGATGACATTCTGCTATACATCACAAAACCTGACACTTCAACAGCAGCAGCCTCTGATCTAACAGAGGAACTCGGCTTAGCTTCTAGTTATAAAATAAATCCAAACACAAGGCTATGGGGAGGAGATGCCTTCCTCTGGGAATGCAAGACCTTCAGTCATGTAAACAGAGCAGCAGTGGCCCTTGCTTGCTTGGAATTCAAATAAGCAAAAAGACTATAGCTGAAAATAGGTTAATTAATTAATTAAAAAAAGATTTAAATGGCGTTATTAGAGTAAACATCCTTTTGAACTTCTCACTCTTATACCCTTTCAGTATTCCTGACTTTTTTCTTTCAGTGCTTGCACGGTCATTTGCCATGTCTGGGGTGGGAGGGAGAAGGGCAGGATCAGGATAGTCCAGGAGAACCCAGACATCTTCCAGTCCTTTCTGGCGGCCTCATTAGAAGATTAAACTTTTAGCCATATGCAAACAGGATACACTCCAGATCTTTGCTTTCTTTGCTTCTTTTTCCATTCAGCAAAGCTCAACTCACCCTCACCTAACGCAGCTACCTTCTCTTTGGGAAGGCTTAGAAAAAAAGGGGATCTTGGAGACCCCTCCTTTCCCATCTCATGCTTATCTACAGCAGGGCAGAGCATGACACTATAACCGGATATGAGCAGAATCCACTGCCTCAAACTCTGGCCTACTTTAAAGACTTCAAATTAACATAAATTCATTTGTCCCACTGATGCATTACAAATTCTAGCTTCATAAAAGTCTGTAATTGCGGTTGATTCCTTGGAGCACTTGTAAGTCTGACTCACATTTGAGTTACACTTTTGCAAAGACTCCTTATACATATAATGGGCAGAAGCAAATCCATCTCTTTCTCACCCCCTCCACAACCTAGAAGATTAATAAGCTGTATGCAAAGTGTGGCAGGTGAAGCATATTTGCATTCAAGTGCAATTATGTCCAGGAAAATGAACATATGTGAAAGATTCCTTCTTGATCCAATGCCTACCTTTTGTGAATCTCTGAGTCACACCGGCCTCACTCTCTTCACAGTGTATTTTTTTTTTTTAATTATTACTAATGCTGCTAGGCACTATAACTGTGGAAAGAAGGTTAGGTTTTAGTTTGCATCTCCTGTTTTCACCAGCAACACCATCAGCTAATCTGCTATTGGCAATGACCTACTTCAAGAAGCGGAAAGAACACTAGGTGTTCTCAGATCTCAAGTTGAATTGTTACGATTCTCTCCTGGAAACATCATATTTGCCTTGTAAAAGGATATAATTTTGTCCATAAACCGTTGAGAGAGGCTAGAAATGGAAGCTCATAAAGTTTATAAATTCCTTCTTCAAACATTTAAAAGAAAGGCAGCAGAGAGCCTGGAAGACCAGAATTCAAGTTTGAATGAATAGCTCAGTCCTTAATTTTTTTTCACTATTTAGAAAAAATACCACAGCAGAGATATGCAAAATATCCGATATTTTTACTGTTATTAGTCCGAACCTTTCTCCTCACTCTGCCCATTCCAACAACTGTGATCTTACCCTGCAGCACTACTCATATTATGACACTTCCTCCATGAAGACATAGCAGGAACGTAGTGGCAATTTCAGCAAAGGAATCATAGAGAAGCAGCAGACAGGAATATTACTGATCAATGGCAAAAAAGATTAAAGATAGTACCAGCCTTATGGCGCTCTGCCGAGCAATGAGTGAAGAAGATCAAAGGGATTATCAAGTGCAAAGGGAGAGCTTGTGGCTATTAAGCTGACCAAAAAAAAAAAGTCCCTGAGGGAAACAGGAACAAAACTGTTAGCAAAAGATCAGATTTTCTTGTTTCACGAAAGGGAAGATGTTGGAGGAGCAGGTATTAGGAACTGTAAAGTCTTCAAACAGTGCTTTAAAGGCAGGGAGCTGTTCCTTAAAAAGCAAAGAGGAAGAGAGATAAATCATGGAGAAAACATCATGGAGAAGGGGTAGAATAACTTCTACCAGGTGCCCAGAATGGAAAGGCCTCGATGAGGCACACAGCTCAGGCAAGTAGAAAAAGGGGAGATAGGACTGAGGGGCCGCCTAGGAGTAGAAGTGAGCTATAAAGGTCTTGGTGGCACAGCTGCAGCATGGGAAACAGTTATTTCACTGCACAATGTCCTCCTGTACAAACTAGACACTTTTCTGCATTTTGAAGCATAAGGCCCAGCACAACAAAAACAGAGGTCTTCAAATATATAACATGACTGCAGAATATTAAATGGGAAGAGAATATTGGAAGAACATTGACTATGTTTTTAATATCCTTTGAGGGAAATAGGTTGTGATGCACCATTGTACAAATAACCAGTCCTCTGTGGACAGCCAGTTGCACACCTACAAATATCACTGATTCATAGTGTGGGGACTTACATTGTAGATACCGTGCAGTTGTGTGCAGTCATAAATAACGCAGTATGTTTGAACAACAGGAGTTTCAGTAACCAGGGAAAAGAAAATCAAGACAAAAGGTAAGAATAACAACATTGGAAAAGTGGAAAAGAACTTCTTCCAAGTTCCCAACATCATGATTATATCACAGCCTTGAAAATCAAGTAACTCCCTCTCTCCTTCTCCCCAAAATGAAACAAAGACTCAGAAATCCACTTTTCTAGATAAAAAGGGAGTTGAAAAAGCTCACTAACTAAAAAAAGCTCACAGACTAAATCATCAGTATCCTATTTGCTATTATATGTCAAAGAGGTCCTCATCTATGTAACCTGGTCCCATTTGGAAAACATCTACTTTTGTATTGCTTTAACATTTATTGCATTGTTTATATATTGCTGCACACAGTTCTCAAGAAATCTATTCTTTCTTTTATTCCCAGTGTAATCACTGTTAAGCCACTAAATTATACCTTGTCTTTATTCATATATGACGACTAAAAGAGAATAATTGGGGAAAAAAAAGCCCTTTTGCTCAGACGCCACAGACAGATTTTAAAGCTCAAATCATATTTGATGTGTTTTGACATATGGTCGAGAACGGACAAAACAGCATTTATGTCAGATTTAGGGTCTTTTTGCTGAAGAAGATTTAGCAAGTTTAAAGTTCAACACATTTTAACTGTTTTTGTGGATAACTTGAAGCAGGAAGAAAGGGTGAGCTGGATTATGAATCTTCTTACACCCTTTTACAACATTTATAATTAACTGTAAGTCTATTTTTTTTTGCTACTGGGAGGTAGTCTTGCTGTAATCTTCTAATTAATAAATGGCTCAATAAATCATGAGATCTTTTGTCCGTGGAGAAACTTACACATACTGTCAGAAATATTACACTCTAAAATTGGTAGCAGACAACCAACCATTTTTTTCCCTTCTTTTTCTTCTTCTTTTTTAATTTATACTTAATTTAGAAATGTTAAATGACTAAATTAGTCAAAGAAATTATTCAGTGAGGGCCAGAGGTAATGTCAGTTAAAATCTGTGTAAAAACTCTCCTTGGCACCACAGGGCTTTGGATTAGGTCCTCAGACAGTTCAGAGCTGGGACGATTAGTGTTTCCTCGCAGTAACACAGCTGCTTCCCCGGCAGATCCCCTCCTTGACAGCTCCCGGGATGGGAAGTCACGGGTGGGCATTCCTGCAGCGTACGGCCCAACGAGAGCTGCACCGGCTCCATCTGCACCAGGCGCTAAGGGCTACGAGCAGATCCTGCAGCACGAAGCCATCAAGCAGCTCCTGCCCCTTGGTCTTCTGGATGGAAAAATCCAAGCTGGCACTGGGGGTTGGGGGAGGTTTGCTACACCCAGCTGTGGGTGGCCATTTCATGCATCACCCTTAATCCGTTCACAAGGTCTGTCCAACATCACGTGTCTCTGGCCATCGTCTCACTCACACAAGACATTTCCGAGGGGAACGGCTTGGTCCAACGCCCAAAGCAGTGATGGAGGTCCGGGAGTTGTGGGTTTTGCTCTCAGCATTGGGCTGCGGGCACACCATTTCACCTGGGACTGCTTGTTTCTTCTTTTTCTTCTTGGCTTTTTCATCTCTTGTTCAGTTAGACTCAAATCTCTTTCAGGCATGGGCCACCTCTCACCGTACGCTTGCAATGCTCAGATTACTGGAACATGGAATAAAAGAGCAGGGAAACTTGCTGAGGAACGGGAGCGACTGGCAGGAACTGGGCTTCGGCATCCATTAGCCAGACTTTCTCCTCTTGTCACCACTTCCAGCCTGCTTCCTTCCTCTCAAGCAACACTGAAATAAATATTTGCCATTCCGTATTTCCCAGTATTTGACGTACATAAATAAAACCTTTCACTGTTCTCTCATGAGGGAATCAAAGATTTTTATCTTCATTTGCTGAATGGGGAAGTGCAAGCAAAGGCAGACAGGGCAAGACTTTCCTGCTAAAAACACGCGTCTCTTCTTTATCTGGGCAACGGCTGTGGTTTGACAGCCCAGCAGTGTACCAGGGCATGCAAATCAGCCCAACATTTAGCAGCAGACGGGGAGGCTAACCTGCTCGCAGCCGTTCTGCCGGCGTTTCTGCTCTGCCGGCTCCCGCGGCACGAGGCATGGGGAAGCACAGGGTGACACGCAGCGGGGCTGTCTGAGCCGGACGAAAGGGGACAAAACCGCGGCAAGAGCGTGGGAAGGACCGGGAAGAGCAGTGCCTCGGAGGAGCTCTGCTGCAGGAGCTCACCTCCGCGGGGCTCGCCTCTTCACCTGGTGCTGGTTGCGGCCAGAGCAGGTAACGGATTCAGCAGAGCTCAGAGCTGCCCCACGTGGCTTTTTCTTAGGTCTTACCATCCCAGAAGACAGGACTCCTCATTGTGGAGGGTGCAGACTGGGTGCTCTCTCCCTGCTCTGTCCGAAAGTGGCAGCCTCTGCAGGCTGCTCTGTCATTCCCGGGGAGGGCAGTTACGCTGCCCGCGGAGAAGCAAGGGGGGCAAGGCAAAGCAGGAAAAGCGGTTTTGTTGTGTGAAATGAGAAGCCTCTCTGAGAAGTCACTATACAGAGGAAATTACAGCACTGCACTTCAGACAGCCCCTAAATGTCAAGGGGGCATCAATCATGCTCTTAATCTAAGCCAATAAAAAATATAGCCTCCTATGTAAGTGTTTATATAAAGAAAACTGGGGTGTGCAATCATTTTTGTTTGAATCCTTAATTATTCCAGAAATCTCCCAACTACAGCTCACCAGCTGAATATAAACACAATCCTAGCTGCAAGCATAGCCTCGAAAAGGAAAGAATTCCCTATATCAAAGTGGTCTGTAGCTCTGGAGACTACAGTTTCCTACACCAGCAAATTTCTAACTGTTCCTGGTGATTGATGCTGGCAATAGTTTAGGAAAGTGAATGAGTCTATAATGCAGGATGCAAAGTGTTCTTTAAAGAATAGGTAAAAGAACAATAATTTACCTTTTAAAATATATCAGAGACAAATAAGGTAGTGAAATCATTAGTGTGCACACGTTATCCCTGCTGGATTGAGTCATATGAGCTCAGCTGTGCCTCCTAATGCTTGCACTGTAAAGCACACTTTGCTTAATATTCTTAAATTTTAATAATAAGAGTGATAATATTTACTGATAGGCAAAGGAAAGATGTGATGTACCACACACAGAATTCCTGGGTGCTCGATCTAGCTTGTCCACTGATTCACACCGCCTCTCTGAATAAAGTACTTAACTCTTTTTGCTGAGTATACCCAGCAGCAAAACAGGTAAACCAACAATAATCTGCATAAGAACAGCCCAGGGAGTCTTAACAAATCAATATTGCAAATGTTGTGCACGAATCAGGAAAGCAGTGGAATAAAGATGAATAAAAAAGGTGGCAAACTTTTCTGTTTGGTATATACAAGAAGTGAATAAACTCTACACTGCCCCAAATAAAAATGAGCACATTTGTTACTGCTTATATTTTACTGCAGTCCTCCATGCTTAGCTTCAGCCCCTTCAGGTGAGATTTGCTTTGAGACACCCTTCCCCGTGGTCCACGCATAGGGGCACTGCCTCACCTTAGCATGGAAAATCCATAGAGAGGAGTCCTGGAGCTGAGACCAGGTGACATGAAGTTTACACTAAGGCACAAGCCGTTCAGGACGTTAAGTTCTCACAAGACTATTTCACTGCCTCTGCTGCCGAGGGGATGCTGGATGTTGGATATGTGGGTGTCGGGAGCTGGAGGTAGACAGCCAGGATGTGGCTTCCTGAAAGCCCCTCACAGCAGTTAGGCATCTCGGCCCGTGCCCAGAGCTGTTTCTCCGGGTGTTTTCTCTGGTGCTGAAGACGATGTAGGGTCAGCCCACCCGCAGCCTGCCGAGTCTCGCGGGCTCGCCGAGGCTCCCACACCGGCCTCCCCGGCACCCCTCAGGCACTGGCCATCTTGCTCCTCTGCTGGGGGACGGACGGCAGCACCGCACCACCATGAGGCTTCCCCGCTCTCCTTCTAGCACAGGCTCGTCGTCCCTTTATTGCTGCCACAAATCACGCTGCCAGCCCTCCCGAATGGTCTGGCAGCCCTTACTCTACTTAAACACCCTTAAGTAGCCCAGAAGGTTGTATATAGTCTTAAAGATCCCCCCTTTGAACTCTGGACCATGACAAATCACTGCTTCAAGTGCCTTGTTATGCTCTGTCTCCGGAGATCAGACCGTGGGGCAAGATCTTCCCTCACACTGGCCCAACACAGAACCAGTGCTACACTGCCAAAAACGTAAAGCAATACCTGAGCACTCTTTGGCCTGTGTCTTGGCCATGCTGGAAGCTGTGTCCTGCGTCAGAATCAGTACTGCGGCAAGGGCAGGGTATTAACTACCTGAAGGTACCGCGAAGAGAAGTTGCCTGCTGAGATAAAGCAAGGACATGCAACAACAGCAGCACATGTGTGTTCTGAAAAGAATGATCAGGAGATGCAAGGCGCTTAAGAAGGATGATCCTAGTCCACTGAGCCAAACTACAAAGAATATGACTTTTCAAATAAGTTACTTTGAAGATAAAGTTACGGGGAACAGAAGGCAGGGGCATCAGTGTGAATCAGACAGTATAGGAGAACCACATTTTAACAGTTAATTAATTAAGTGTATTTTTCACAGTATTTCCAGTGTAGCAGCTCACAACCACGCAGTGTGTGCTGCTGCAAGGAGGAAGATGGAGCTGTCTCTGTCACTGTCTGCCGTCGAGCCTCTTCCCCGGCGCAGCAGCCTCACACATCATTAGGAACCGAGCTCCCCACGGGGGACACCAACGGGGCTCATCAGCACGGCTAGCAACCCTCGCGCTTTGCATCACTGCAACCCTCAACGTTCCCACACAGCCTCTATCCGAAACACTGCATCCTTCTAATGGAGCTCTGGGATTTTCATGACCAAAATAATACAGTCACAGCGGGTCAAATCAAGGAGGTTTCTGTTGATCAGGGAAGCCTGGAAGCCAAATGAAAATACAATCCGGTCCATCCTGCACTGGTTTGTCAAGGATTTGTCATTAATTGTTGCAGCGAGCCCTATAGACATGACTTTTAATTCAAAAGTGATTGCAGGGGCTATAAAACAACACAGCTCGCTGAAACCATGCCTGAAAACGATACCCGACAGCCCTGTTCCACACTGTCGGTGTTTATGTAGCAGCACTCCTCAACTCCAGCTTGGAAACTGGTAGGACGGGAAAATAGTTTCACCGAGTACCACATCAGAGGAGACCAGAGAGACCTTTCTGGAGAGAACTGCAATAAAAGCATTTTCCGGTGTCTTCGCCTTCCAAAGGCACAGCCCAAGTTATTACAACGACATTAATTTGCCATTAGGGCTCGCTGGAACCACAGAGGAAGATTCTGATTTATAAAAACAGGGAGTCAAAGAAAGGCATAAGTGAACAAATTACATTCAGTCCTTTTAAGGCCTGACCTAAAAAACCTTGCAGTATAAAACATGCACTAAAATATTTATGTCAGGTTACTATGGTTATACGTGTGTGTACGTATATTATACAGAACAAACTCGATCTTGCTCTGGCTGGCCCTACACAACATGAAGTTCAAAGGGCTCTTCCCAGCGGAAGACTGAGCCTGGCTGTGGTCAGCGGAGACGGCTACGTTAGACGAGCGTATGAGCCGCGTGTGACATGCCAAAGACCAGATCATCACCTCCTGCCTCTGAGGGATTTTGCTGGTATGGAGAAGGGAGCCCAGGCGTCTCTCTGGCTCTCCAGCACACGTGGGTGCACGGGGAAAGCTCCACCAGAAGCTGGAGGAGCCTCTGACGTGCAGAGGTGCAGCACACCACCACCTCCCGAGAGCAGCTTGGTGCAACGGGTTGCAACTCCTCCCCGCGTCACTGCGGGACGGTTCAGCGCCTTTCCATCGCCTGTGACAGCCCGGGTTTCCAGAGGCAGCATCTAACCTTACGAACATGGTTACAGGGGCTTGACTCCGTTCTTGCACCAAAATAGACCAAAATAGGCCAATTTCCCATCTGTGTGAAAAGGACGGACCTAGTGGGCAAAACGTCAATAAAAGCAAGAAAGTTCCTCTGCTTTATATCAGTAGAAAATACCAGCTCCCGTCCCAGAGAACAGATTCAAGTCTCCAGGAAAACAACAACAAATGCTTAGTTCTGCTTGGAAATCAAAGGTCACATTCAGATCTCACCCGTGCAGCAGAAAGCCAGAGTAAAGCCTCAACGTCCACGAGTTACCTCACTTTTTAGACTCCAGGCTAGCGTGCCGCTTGGTTTCTACGGAGCCGGCTGGTATTCACGCAGTCTATTTACAAGTTCTCTTGGCTCTTTACACAGAGGAAACATTTTCTAGTGTGAGCTCCCTCGCTTTCTTTCCTATGCATGTGCACACACACGCACCACAAACACGCGAGGCAGAGCAAAGGCATTTAACACAACTACATGTCAGTACGTTTCAAAGAAAGAAGACATTTTATATTGTCAGTACAAAATTGTCACAAAATGCACAGAATTATGATTGTGTGTGCATTTCTCCCTCCTAAGAGGATTGTGCTAATTAAACAAGAAGAGATTATCAAACTTTGTCTATAGCTGATAAAATCCAACTACAAATTAAAATGCATGTTAAAGCTAATCCATCACATACTGGAAAATTAAGCTAGCGCGTTTGTAATGTTTTTAACATCCTTTGTCCTTCAGACAGTGCCCGAATACTAGAATTTGGTTGAATTTAATATTTTGCACTTTAGCAGAGATTTAGAACTGTACATTCCGTAGAGTTTCTAAAAGCTCATCTTCTTTGCATGTTTAAGATTATGTTGGTAATTTACATTCCCTTTTACAAATACAATTGTAAAAGAAGAAAGGGGAAAAATGTAAGCAGGCTGGATTAAAGTAAACATTTGCCTCCTTCCAGTGCCAACAAGTTTTGAAGTTTCCTCTCATTATTGCATACCTCTTGATGAGTCACAGCAGCAGAAATGCCAAAATGCCACCAAAGAAAGGCTTTTCCTTTGTTATTGTTGGAACAAGCAAGAACAAGAAGTTCTAGAGGGAGACACATTCTTGCTGGGCCCCAGCCCTTTTTGCACGTATACATTTGAGTCATCTGAGCTGTGATTAACCAAATCGAAATGCTGAGGGAGTCAGTCCAAAGCGGCACACCCAAGCCAAAGCACTACTGAAATAGGAATTCAAAGCTCGGGATGCTAAACCAAAGTACCCAGCCTTCAGCTATTCATCCGATACTAATAACTAAAGGGCATTTTCCTTCTGGCCTCGGTCCACTGCAGGCAGAAACGGTGCCGGGTGGGAGCGTGACAATAGCTAAAGGGCGAAGGAACAGAGCTGAGCAGAAACGATAACGGAGAGCCCACGTAATCTGGAAAAAAGATCACAGGCTATCCGCCACGGGACGCGGGGTCTGTTCCTTGGTCGGCTGCTTATTTACTGTGCAATTCTGGGACAAGTCACGTCACCTTTTTCCGTCTTACTCTTTTCTCATTCTCATTCTCATTCCTCCACATTTCAAACCCTTTTTGAGTAGGGACTTCGTTTCATTAACATTATGGTAATCTCAAATACTTGATAGTGAATTTTAGGGCCGATAATGATACAAATAATAACTGTTAAGTGAGAAAAAAATTAAAATATATGTGGTGTCTTTCAACATGACAGTCTCCTACCTTTTAAAATAACTGATTAAATGGCTTATGCATTCTCGAGGCATTTATTAATTTTACTATTCTGACTATGAAGGATGTGATACATGATGGAGTCATGTTTGTCAAAAGCACAGGCTTCTCCTTTTAAACATAAAATACGCAAAGCAAACTCCTTGCAAAAACCATGCTTGGAAGAAAGAGGAGGACATGGGTAAGAGCTGAAATATTCTTGTCCACAGTTTGCCTTGGATCACCCCTCTTCATTCGCCATGCGAAGGTTGAGCACTGCTTTTATATTTGCCCCCCTCATGTTGATTGAGACTGAGTGCACATGCTGTGACTGTGTTCAGGTGAAAAGTCAGCCTGTCATGTCACACCCTGGAGATGCCTTCATTCAGCAACTCTGCTCCCGGAGTCCCATCACCTCTAACTCAAGATCTTGAACTCTCCTGCAGCTTCCCAAGAGCACCAGCAAATTCACACATCTAATAAATCTGACCAAGCCTCAAGAGCTCTTATTGCGTTGAAGTTATTTTCATGCAGAAACCTTTACACACCTCCACCACCTATCCTTTGGCATGGGGACTTATCCAGCTGGCCATAAGAAGGGAGCCGACCTCCCTAGGCCGGCCGGGTGCTCCCCCAGGCCCTGGTGCAGCAAGCGCGCGCAGCTGAGATAGGAGGGAGCACGAGCCACCAGGTGCCATGGCTTCTCGCGAGGACTGCGCTTCCTGAGCTGTCAGTCTGCAGATCAGGTGATTTGTAAAGACCTGCTCCAAATTCTCATATCATGTCCCTCTGCGCAGAAATTAACTTCTCACTCTAAACAGAAATAATAGTTGCAGGTCTCTGGCTTTTCTCCAGTTTAAAACTGAGTTAATTCCTCACAGTTCTAAGAATCAGAATAGCAAATTCCACATGTCCATGCAATTGCTTTGACCTTGCACTATGATTTGCGCTGGAGTAACGTCCATTTAGAGTACAAAACACAAGGGTAGTATTTATTTAACTGATTATGCTGCATTCTTGTCTTATGAATCACTCTCCACAGATGGTACTTATGCCATGTCCTACTTTCTCATTTGACAAACGATTGCTCCAAGACTCTCTTATACTGACTCTAACATGAATGTAACTGCACTGAATGCAACAGATTTATTTTTTATTTGTATTGGTGTCAACAAAGTTGGACACTGGACCTCTAAAAGTAAAAATGTGCCCCAAATACCTGTAGAATTCAATAGGGCACATTCATTATTTATAAAATGATTGTTCCTGTTTCAGTACATTATTGATATTGTTATTTTGTGAGTTTTCCGCATGTACAACTGTTACGTACAACTGTACATAGTCAATACTGCTTGAGATTAATAAGACTGGTGGAAGGTTTTTCAATCAATACATTCTCTCCAAAGAATATGCAGCTGTGCGGGGGGAACAATTGCTAGCGTTTTCACAGAGGTGTAAATAAGAACCAACTCTTTGAAGTCAAAGGAATTATAAAAGCAGAAAAGAGGAAGACCATATGCGATGTAAAGTTTAACATACATTTTGAATGCAACTTTGTGGCACTTGGAGACCATTTCTGCATTACAGTAATTATATATTCAGTATCAAATGGCTTTCAAATATAGAGTCACAAACCACTCCTAGTGAGAAGAGGAAAAAAAAAAAGATTTTTTTTTTCTTGGGGAATGGTTTGTCAACTTAGTCTTGCAAACCGTTACTCTCTTAAACAGAATCTGTTTACATGAATAGCACTGCCAGAAATAGAAACCAATGAGAACCAGCTGTTTAAAGACCATACGCATAATATCCAGCCTACAAGTTTCAAATAGTAATTTCTCATTGCAAGCGTCCTTACCTTCGCTAAGAGAGGAAAGGAGGTCCAGCCGCCCTGTGATTCAGGGAGAGGTGAGAAGGGCTTCGGTCCTATTGCAGATTACCCCCCAGGTTTTGTATGATGATAAGAGTGAGAAATTGCTGTAAGAAACTGCTAAAACTGACTTCCCTCCTCCCCCTGCAAATGGTTTCCCTTAACATCCTGCTCTGGTTATGAGTTTACAGCTTCAGGACTCATTCTCTGACTTAAGCAAGTTCTTCAGACTACCCCCAAATACACGAACCGCTTTGTCCCTCGCATTGCAACCGAGGAGAAAGCCCTGCAGCTGCTCTGCGGGTTGGCACAGCCGTCCCCTGTGAGGCACTTCTTAAAATTAATACGTGCACATCCATATCACCCACCTCTTTTGCCTAATCCATCCGAGGAGCATGTTTCCATCTCATGGAACGAGGCAGGATTTAAAACCCGCATGTGTTGCACAGATTTAAGGATGTCATTGACCTCTGCAGCCACGCTGTTTTGGGCAGCTTTTGCAAGCTACTGGGTTTGGGTTTGGAGAGCTTTGGGAGGGGAGGCTGTTAAGCAAAACAGAAAGTTTTGCATGAAACGGGCCAAGCAATTCAGTAGATTACACTCGTCCTTTGATGGAGAATTAGAGGGGACTGTGCAGGGGGAGGATGAGCGGTTACATACCCATGCCGGACACCGAAAGGAATTGACAACCTGGTGGCATTTTACGCTAGATATTTTTGGTGTCCTGGCCAAAGTGCAATCTGAGTAATTACATCCTGCCCACCTCTGCTGCTGTTGTACTTTCAATCAGATGTAATATTCTTCATATCCTGTCCAAAACAACTGCATGCTATAAAAATAGCCATTTCATTTTTTCACAGAAGTGACTATTTCAGCTGTGGCTTAGAGCTTCTTGCAGATGTAAAAAAATAAATAAATAGGACTTCTGGATATAAATATTCTGTGCATGCTGCATTTTCTTTTCACATCAACTGTAATACCTGATCTTCATGCATTAACAGAAAACCTTATTAGTTGTTTTCTACAGGACGTCTACAAACCCAGAATTGCTCAGGGCCCTTTCCAGCTCGGCACCGTGTGAATCCACAGTGACATCCCAGCTGGGAAGAGTTTGCACTCTGAATATCTAAGGCAGGCCAGGGAAAACGTAAGCCCAGCAGAAGCAAAGAGACTTGGCCAAGGTCATCCATGCCTCGCTTTCTGCGCGAGCCTGCAGACCTCGCCTGCTGTTCAGGTTCCTACAACACTTGGAAAAAGTAGAGCTCTGCTTAGCTAGCTTTTTCCCTTGATTTGTTTATATCTTTTATAAGTGGAATTTGTGTGTAAACTAACTTTGTTCAGCCACCCGCAATTTGCATTTCTCCTAGCCGGGCGCTGCCGCGCGCCTGCCCGGGGGGGGGGGGGGTGCAGGGAGGAGGGCAGAGCCCCTGCCCGGAGGTGCGGGGGGACCAACGCAACCCAGAGGCAAAACGCCCTCGCGCTCCAAAAGAAACTGGATATACAGCCCTGCTTTTTCTCCTTTTCTTTTCCTCCTTTTTTTTAAAAAATTTGGGTTAAACCTGGGGTGCCGGGAGCCATTGCAGGGCATGCCAGTCCCTGTCCCTGCACCTCCCAAGTGTCGCCCACGAAGTGGCAACCGTCGCAGCATTGTGTGTGGGGCCACGTGGGAGGAGAGAAAAGGAAAAGCCATATGAACAGGACCCTGAAGTTTTGGCAAAACCCCAGCAAAGATCAGTGAGGATTTTGCCTGACTCAGGACTAAACAAGAAAGTCAAGATTTGACTTGTATTAATAGAAGGCTAAACAGTCAAAATTCAGCTTTTGGAGGCTTTTGCTGCATGGCTCAGGCATCAGCGTTTGGATGTGAATCGGACAGGGTAATAAAGCACGCGCTTCAGTTTTAGGCCTGCAAGTTGCTTATTTCTTCTTTTTTACTTCAGTGGAAATAGTCATGTGGATAAATTCCAATATGTGCCAATATCCCACTGAATCAGGATCTCTAAAAACAAGGGCATGAAGCCTGATGGACGGTCAGGCTAAACACCACTAAACTGGTTCCAGTTGGGAGCCTGGAGACCACCTAACTCACACCTCTAAAAGAGCAGTACCAGGGGGCTGGAGGGAAGGTATAACAGGCACAAAGATCTGTCCCCAAAACTATCCCAAGATTTTTTTTTTTTTTTTTTGTACAGATGCGTTTCACAAACCTGCAGACCATTCCTAGGCAGAAAGAGAGGGAAAATTGCCACTCTAAAAGCTGCCAGCTGCAAAGCAGCCGTAGACCAGCCCTACCTCTGTTATAACCATGCTACAACGACGAGTGTTCAAAATAAATTGTCATCTCCTTTCTCCAGCAGCTATTACCATTTCTGTGCATGAAAAGTAAATGGATGTTTCATTTCGTCTTCTACTCCTGGAAGTGAAGTGCTCTCGTACGTGACACACTTGCAGTCTGAAAAGTAATGGCAAAATAAAACTTGCATTCTTAAGCTTGGTCTATATTTAAATTTTTGCCAGCCCAGCTCTGACACTTAGGGGTGTGAAGAAAAAAAAAAAAAAATCACACCTTCTAACCAATGTAACAGCAACGTACAAAAATCCGTACAAAAATATAGGCATAGTTGTATTGAAAAAAAAAATCTTTTGCCAATATCACTTGGAAATCTGTTTTAATTTATCAGAAAATAACTTTTTTTCCTGACGCAGTCTCTTTCTTACTAGGGAAGATTGCTAGGCTAGCGCTGGCTCTGTCCATCTGGCTGCGAAGACAAACTTAAATTTTTAAGTAATCGGAAGCTCTCAGAGAGGGTTTTGGGAGCCAGAACTCGTGTTCACGTATGTTCAGCCTGGCAAAGGCCAACGTCACACAACGCTCCCTGAACACGCTGATAAAATAATTTTGCTCTATCTGGGCTATGCTGAGAGGAGAAGAAAGCAGCTTGGTGCCTTCCTCCCCCAAGTCCTTGGAGCAGGCTCTGCACAAGCGCCTGGTATCTCTGCTCGGGGGCACTGGGTCAAAAACCAACACAAACGGAAAAATTAGTATGATAACTGGACAATATATATAAGATTCCCATATGCTTTACCTGGAAAATCTATAGTTTCTTCAACACTATGCGGTGTTTAAAAAAACCCCAAAAACAAAAAAACAAAGTTAAAGAAAGCAGCAAGCTGCTCCCTCAGTGCTGGCTGACTGCAGCTGCAGCGGTTTTGGCTGCGCGTGGAGGTTCAGCGAGGGCACATTTATCTGCAGTTACTGTGGAAGAGGCTTTCCAAAGTACACACGCAATTCACTAGTGCACTATTGTACTGCTAAAGCTTGTGCTTTCTGGGTAAAACTTCTAAAAATAACCTTTTTAATATTAAGCTCAGAACATGGATATTGCTTTTGGCAATTTGTTCGCTGTGTTACAGCTGGAAGAATACTATGAAGAAAAAGTTTCCCAGTCTTGTCATTCGATTCACTTTATATATAACATAACAGTAGCAATACAGCACTCTAAAACAACAGTGACAGCAAAACATTAGAGCTCTGCAGCTCTTTTCTTAACCGATCCCGTTGTACCTGGATACTGCACATCATATGGTACAGCATGCAAGATAGATTGCCTGCTCTTCCTAAAAGGGATCCCAACAGCCACAATAACGATAAGGAGAGGGAGAAGGTGGCAACGACAGGGACTTCTGCCTGTACCTTGTAGCTAGAAGGTAAGCATTGAAGCTAGAAGCTAGGTTTCCTTCCTCATTTCAGGTTTGACTATATCACACGGACATCAGTGCTAGAGTCTCAGGCTCAGGAATGGTGATCCTAGTGAGAGGACATAGGAAGAACTAGAAAAACATAAGGGTATTAATCCTGGATGAATACTAACCTAATCCATCTGAAATCAGGCTTCAAAGGGGATTTAGGGGCTTAAAGATGTGGATGGCTAAGTGGATCTTTCAGAATACCCACATTTTCAATTCTCATCTGATTTTACCACAATTACAATGGAAAGCAGGAACTTATTTTTGAAAATCATTCTAGACCAACGGTACATTGCCAAAGGCCTATTAAATACGCAGCGTTATCGAACCCCAAGGCACCTTCTCTGAATCTTAACCTGCAAAACACTGGAAGCTGGGACACTGTTCTAAGAAACGCTCATGAGGTGCTTACGTTGGTCTTACTAACTTTTCTGCAGACACCCACTGTTGCCCAGTACCGGAGACGTGACAGTGTGCTGGGCAGGTGCCTGGTCCGGCACCCTACCACCATCCCCATGTTTCATAAGTCTCTGGGTTACAAAGCGTGGACTGGGATCGGGGTGAGGAAGAAGAATTGCTGATACGAGGGTTGGGGACTAGATCCAAGCCAGAGCAGGTAGATTAGGAATTGCCACTGAACTGACTGTGATTTATTGGGATATTATATCAAACTGGACTGAACCATTTTCAGTCTATTTGCACTGAGTGGCCTTCTGCCCTTGTGGATGCCTGTAAGCTTTCTGAAATTTAGCTTTTCATAAATCCTTAAGGAACCCCCCATCTACCTCACATGCTTCAATTTGGGTCAGGAGTACACTTTTAAAGCCAGTCTCCCAGTCACTCCCACTTTGATTTGCACGGCAGATCAGTCTCACAGCACACAAGCTGGCTTGGTTTTGGATCAAACTAAGCTAGAAGACACAGGCTAAAGGTTCTCCTACTGCTACCGGGTGTCATGTCCATGGGGGCAGACTAGAGCTTATCTGAAGTACTTGCTGATGGAGATGCAAGCAGTAAGTCCGTCAGAGTGCTTGCTATCTGAGCACATCGCGGGGAATTAGAAATAACAAGAACATGTCTGCCTTCCCTCCAAACCAGGAACAAAAGCATTTCTCAGCTAAAAAAAGACACAGATTTCATCTTTAAAATGGGAATGAAGAATCTGATTGCCTCTGAGAGCTACTGATGAAAAGAGATTGATATTATTAGTATGTTCAAGCCAGTGACATATATGTAAAAAATATAGATTGTGTGTGTCTGTGTGTGTGTTCAGGTGAGAGAAAGCAAAATAAATCAGTTCAGTTCTGAAAACGCCAGGGCTCCAGGCTGGCTTTTAACCACCTTTAGGGCAAATTTCAACAGCCAGAGCCTGGCTCCCGAGAGAGTGGTTTGGGGCTCTTGCAGGCGCTTGTGATACCTGCTTGGCAGCTTCTTCCCTTCAGCAGAAAATAGCTGTGGCAGCAAAGGGAAAGGACATCTCCCGAGCAGGGAAAAGCCCATTTTGCAGGATTCCTGACGTGTCAGGAATGGCAGCGGGGAGATTTTGAACAGGACATACTTGCTGAGAAACCAGAGCAAAGGATGCAACAGCAGCAACCTATTTCTCCAAGAGATCCACTCTAGTTTGGCAAGGCTGGAGCTCTCCAAGGCCACGTGATATGAGCCTGGGACATGACAGGTGACATCCAACCAGCCAAGCCATCACAGACGGACAAATCTCTGCAGGTGGAGACAAGTGGACTATGCTTATCCTTCCTGATGAGGATGGAAGAAAGCTCTTCCCCTTATACATTTATTGCTGCTATGATCAAAAGAAACAACATGGACCATGGGCACAGCGTGCTCTTGGAGCTCCACCATCCTCAGTGTCCAACTGCTTCCACCTGCTGCTGCCAGGAGATGTTTCTCGGTAGTGCATCGGGGAGGGAAGGGAGACACAGGCAGAAGCAGGGCTGAAGAGGGCAAGAAATGACATCCAGCCTCCAGCTCACAGATTGCAAGAAATGGAAAGAAGACAGCTTGTTACTTCCTGTGATTTCATTTCAGTTTAACTAAAGTTCAATTGTCTAGAGGGGAAGCGTCTTGCTCTTTCTTTCTCTGGTCCAATTATCTTAATAAATACATTCTCTGGCACAAGTTCATAAAAATAGATAAAACAATTTGTTTGGTGAGTAGATAAAATTGACAGTCAAAGTGAGAAAACAACAACAAGAGAGCCACAGAAGAGCAACACAAACATTATCAGGGAGAAAATGATCAAACAAGGTTCCCAAGGGATTTTAAATGCCACACTCTGCTTTGAGTGCACACGTTTCACCAATAAAACCCTAACACATTCCTTTTTCACAGCACGGAGAAGCCAAAGGTCTAGTTAAATCTCAGCTCATATAGGAATTTTAATAGATAAGGACCTACCCCTGTTAAATACACACATAAATACACACACATGCACACACTGAATATTCTGCAGCCTTCCTAGGATTTTCCTTTGTTTTTAGAATAACAAAGTGCTAATTGAAGACTTGGCTCATAACCAGACTTTGATGGTTCTCCCACCACCAAAAATATGACTTCAAGTCAGACAAATCTCCCTGTCTCTGCAAACAGTTTCCAGCATTTCATATGCAAAATATGTAGAGCTTTTTATTTGAAATGCTTTCTTTCACAATGTACTTTATATAAAGATGCTTTTAAGAACTTGAAAACTTTTCTTTATGGATAGAGGAAGATTTGTTTTTGACCTGAAAAGAATTTTTTTTACCTTTGTGCTCACTGAAGTATTTAAACATATACATATATAAAATATTTGCTTGGCCTACTTAAAAATACATAACTGCCAGAAAATCAGTAACAAAAGGTTGTTTTTATTCTCTTAATGGTATGTGTCATCCTTAAGATCACTTCTGAGCAAGGAAGCAGGTATTTCTCCCTGTCAGGTTTCCTTTCTGCCCTTTCCCTTCAGCTTTTGCTCGCCCTCTCCTGTATGTAAATAATGAAAGCTAGCTGCTCTGGCTGCCGTGATGGATTACACCTCCATCCGATCCCACACGTGATCACGAAGAGGACGGCACTAGTTAGGACATTAATTACAGGTGTCAGGTCTATTATTATCTGTGGTGGCTGTACTTGCTGGTGTACGACGATGCACAACAGACTATTATCTTCAAGAAGAACAACATAAAGACAAAATTAGAATTCTACCAAATCTGGGTTTCAGGGGAGTCAACACTAATATTAAATTTTCTGCTCTGGCAAATCGCCCTCGTGCTGCCTCGTTCACCGAGCTTGTTCCGGATGGCGATGACAGAAACCTCAGGGGCGTCATGGAAGTCGGTGCTATCTGCTCCAGCGGTCTGTGCCATGGAAGGACGTGTTTTGGGACACCTCTCGTGAAGCAGGAAGAACAAAGGTCAGGAGAAAAGGGCAACAAGGGTACATCAATCCTGGCTAGCCGGGATTTGTTTCTGTACTAAGTACTTCTCACACCCAAGAAGAGACACCAGTTGTAGAGTCTGACCACCTCCTGCCTGCCACGTCCTTACGAAGAACGGCAGAGTCGAAGGCGGGGGAACCTTTATGCAATGATTAATCTAGGCTGGAAGACTTCTCTACCCGTGCTGTCAAAGACAAAACTGCCATGGGACCGCCCTGGTCTGACGGAGCAGCTGAGCCGTGGAGAGCCAGCCCGAAGGACAGCCGCCGGCCTCCGCAGCCGCCGGTCAGCAGCGCCGGGTCAGCTGCGAGAGCGGGGAGGGTGAGGGATGCTCTGCACTGGTGAACTTTCATAGCAGCTGAGGAGACAGAGCTGCTGCAGTCCTGGAGAAACTGCCAGTCCTGCTGAAGGTACAATGTCCGTGCAGCTTGGAAAGGGGCTGTGCAACTTCATGCACATGGGAAGGGACTGGGCTTGCAGCCCTGATGTTTGATCCAGAGCAGGTCCAGCATGGGCAAGGGGCTTACGCTTCCCGGCCATTTTTCAAGTATTAACAGCACATTTGACAAGAATGGCCTTTTTGGTCAAAAAGGTCCACCAACGAAGAGGCTCTGTGGCAGCTTGGCTGAAGGTCCAGCAGGCATTAGCATCCCAGGAGAAGGAAGCGCGCGGGGGCCGGCCATGCCCGCAGCAGCAGAGGTGCCTCCGGCCGGCACCATCGGGACAACGGCCCCGGGAACCCTGCGAGGAACACGGGGCCCTTGGTCACGCTGCCACCGGCGTCGGAGTGACGTCCCATGTCAAGGGCATCTCACTGGCTGCTCGGCTCCAGTTGGCTCCGCTTTCCTTCATGTTAAGGGCACAAACAGTCCAGCACACACACAACCCAGATTCCTAGCGATTTTCAATGCTTTAAGCACCACTGTTGTCTTTAAGTATACCTTAAAAGACATGCACTATGTGGCTATTGAAGGCAAAGTGCTATGTCTTTTTTAAAGTTAAACTCAGTGGTTGGACCAATTTTTTTCCCCTGCAGTAAAATACTTGCTTATTGATTATCCTTGAGTTTGTGTCAAATGTAATAACTGTTTAAAAAAAGAAACTATGTAAAAATATATTTTTAACAATGCTTATTTAAAACAAAATAGTGTTTCAAATTATGACTATATTTTTTCAAAGAAAAATAACAACAGATGAAGTCTAGGCAAATACAGGATTTTTTTTTTTTTTCAGGTGAGTGAAAGAAAGCATTTGCTCCAAAACGGTTTTGATCATTCTGGAAAAATTTGTATTCTTTGCCCATGTAACCTGGCCCCCCACCCCAGTCTTAGTCTCCTTCCCATTTTTCATAAGAATAAGAAAATATAATAAAATAAGAAAAAATAATCAATTATCCAATTTTTTGCACTTCTCTAACGAGGATCAGCCTCTTCCTGATGAAATACCTACAATGCGTCACTGCACGTTTTATCGTGTACCACACACACCTGGTCGATTAACGGCTCTGTGCTTTTAAAAATCAATCTATATTTATCAGATAGCCTAGCCCTGCCGAAGAAAGAGCAGGCCACACTTTTTCTGAACGTGCTACAACGCAGGATGCATGCACGTGCGTGCCAGTGTGTGCCGGAAAGCATCCTGACCGCAAATGGAGCTGATTATCGATATAATTACGCTGCAATCACACTAGAGGAGACGATCCAGTAAATCAAATCCAACTGTCCGCCCACTTGCAGTGAAGAGACTCAAACCTGTCAGATCGGGGAAGGAGGAACAGGTGGCCTCATTTGCAAAAAAAGGCTGCTCCTCGCACCGCCGAGTGCCGCACATTAATACTCGCACACGTACACGCGTTTGTTAAACGCAGAATATCACCGCTCTGTGCCGCGCGTTAACGGCACTTCTGGTGCGCACGGCGGTACGAAGCCTGACACGGAGGTCTCCTACTACACTGAACAAACCACCTGGGATGGACTAAGTGCTGCCATGGGTTTTTTGCCTTTTTAATTTTTTAAGTCCCAGCCGACCGCAGCGGGCAGCCCTCGACGGCAGGCCTGGCCGCGCGGCGGCTCTCGGGGAGCCGGGCAAAACGCGCGCCTGCTTCGTTAGGGGTTAAAGCTTTTGGGGAGCTCCCAGGCACTGCGGTGCTGGGCTAGCAATGCCCCGTCTGCGTCTCGGCGGTGACTGCACTCACCAATTCCTGTTTCTGCACGCCGCCGTCTAACCGGGGCTCACACGCGCTATCTCTTAAAAAAGCGACGGTCCTGCCCGACCGGCCGGTGGCCAATTCGCTGGATTTTGGAGACTGAACGGGGCAGTTTCCTGCTGACCTGCTGGGCTCCAGGTGCCCAGGCGGTGAGCTGGGCCCAAATATAGATGTGCCCATATATAAATATTGCTCTTCGAGCAGGGTTTCCAGAAGAAAAAATAGAGGACGTTTTTGTAGAGCTCTTTTTATGGCCAGGTCGGGCAGGGTACTAGGTGGTCTAACCACGGTTCACTACCTCCTCGTGGACATAGCACCACCAACACCCAAGGAAAGACTGAAAGATTGGGCAGTATCACAAGACAGATGGAACTAATAAAACACGAATCTCGTGGAAGTAACCCTCGGTTCAGCCCTTGCACGGGAAGGCAAAGGCATACAAGGCACACGTCAATCAACCCGTTTTGGCAGGAGGCTGCTAGCCAGCGGGAGTGGGTGAAAGAAAATACTGCAGTGCATTGGGATGCAGGCAGCTGCCTTCACCGGCTCATGCAAGACTGATCTATAAGCTGGGGATATTGTAATGACCAAACTGTGAATCTTCAAACTCAAGGTTAATTCCTGTTTTCAATAATGGATGGGAAAAGCTGGAAATCCATCAAAACTACAAATAGGAAGGAAATGCTTCTGAAAGCAGATGTCTCAAGAAAGTACTCGGTATTAAATGAAATGCAGGTATGACAAATGTGGTGGGCTCTCAGCTTCAAGTACGCTCTCTTCTCAAAGTAACCCAAAGGAAAAGACGAAAATAGCTGAGATGTGTTAAAAGTGAGGTGCGCTGTAACAGGAGCTTCTAAAAGGCACCAGTCTAAGGGATCCTGCTACCACATGATATTTAAAGGGAGGAAACTTAGAGGATTTAACAATATGGAGCGTACAAACCAGAATAGGATGGACAGGAGTTGCAGAGTCTTGTTTGGGCTTCAGGACATGCTCAGCAGCACAGGGAGGCCTCCAGATTAATGTTAGATCAATATAGGCTGTGAGTGAGCATTTTTAACTGTGATTTACACCATTATCTCAGAGAGTACAAGCTCAGGCTTTTAAAGCACAGGTACAAATGCAGTTATCAGCCCTAGTACTAGATAATAATAAAAAATGGCAAATGACTTTTGGGGTCATTAAGGCCTTATTTTCCTCATTGCAGACGATCTCCTCTTACAATTCCTTTCACAAACATAAAACAGCCAGGCTGGTGTCTTGGTACTCATGTCGTAACCTCAGAGGTCTATAGAAACAGATCCCATATAAACATATATCCCTTATGCCCAAGACTTAAAGGACACTTTTCCTCTCCCAATGGGAAATTCCATCCAGGAGCAGAAACTGCATAAAGACGTTCACAGATCTATCAAAAGGGCAAAGCAGGCATTAGCCTCGACTACAAGTCATTTTTAATTGTTTTGTGTGATTTGAATGGATGCAAACCAATTTAGGAGAGAGACAATTTGCAAAGTAGTCTCGGTTAGCAGCAGCATACGCTTTACAGTCTAATCTGTAAACTGCTTCTCATAACACGCTGTAATGGTTTTCCTCTCTCAGCAGTGGCGGTGGCAGTGGCCCACGTAAATCCCCCGGCATGTCGGGAGATGGGCGACCCCGTCACGACTCGCCACATACGGCAGATGAGAGAGATCCCGCTTTGCTCATAAAACCAATCACTCTCTTCTAATAGTCGACAATTTGCAGCTATCATAAAAACACCCTAGCCATATTTACTAGGCGGTGGTGTAATTCTGAGCTCGAAGGTGGAAAACCTTGTATACTTCCATCCCCATAACTGGCTTGCTAACAGAAGCCAGTAACTCACAGCAAACTACCGCCAAATGGCACTGGCAAATAAAAAGCCCTACTACGAGGACGGGGAACCTCCTTGAAATTCCAGCGTTACGTGCCACCAGCCAGTACGGCATTTGAAAACGTTGATAAACTTTAGGAACAGCGCATAGGAGCTTTGGTGGGAACCTTTTCTTTTCCCAATAGCCTCTGAAGCCTTTAGTGTGGAATATAACATTTTCAGCCAACTCAATGTCTCGCCACCTTCCTCTACAAGGCAAGCCATACCGATGACATCTTCCTTATCGTCAATAAAAATGATGTACAGCAGACTGTGGAGTTATTCAACAAACAATTTCCAAAGATCACCTTTACTACAGCATATAAAACAGATCTAGGACTGCCTTTCCAGGATGTCAGAGTTTTACGAAGCATCCACTGCACGCTCGCAGCCGCTCGGTCTGGAAACGGCGCTTCGGGCAGATATACGGCGCCGTGCTTGCCTCAGCACATTCCCGGGACCGTGCGGAAAGGTTGCCCGTGACGGCGCTGGTTATTAACAAGCACCAGGGAAGTCATGCAAGGGACGGAGAACCACGTGCAAAAGGCACCCCAAAAGAGCGAGAGGGTACAAACGTTTTCCAACCAAACTGAGCATCGCAGAATGATTATTTCTGCCACCAGCTCAGGCAGGTAAGAACAGGACTTGCTGTGATCACAGCTGGCTCGTGTAGAGCTGAGCACATGCTTAGAGCTAAGCATGCGCTGTTAAAGGCACTTCTGAAGCAAGGACTGAACCTCCCATTGAGGATTCAATGTTTATTTCTAATTGCAGAGATTAGTCAGGAGGAGCCAAGGCACACCAGCCACACATTTGTTACTGCACTGCTTCAAACAGGAGATATTTTTCCCACCTTGGTATTTCACACCCATCTTCGCTTTTTCCTGTCAGCACCTCATCTGCTGTAGCTGTGTTTTGAAATCTAGGGACATCACCATTATTCAGGAATAGGCCTTCTAGCACAGAAGAAATGAAAGTAAAATTACCAACAGAGCACTGACCAAGCACATTAAATCCCACTCTACCTGGAACAAACAACTGCCTTTGGATGATTTCTGTATATTGCAATTTGCATCTTATTTGGAAGCAGTAAATATAAGAAAGTTAGCACAAAGGAGTCGACGCTGGATTAAAAGGTTGGGTAGCATAACAGATGTCTTCCGCGTTTTAGAGCGCAGGTAGTAGGATATACTGCATGGAAGAAAAGGTAAATGGATTTGCATTTAAGTTTCATCACTTTTGTGGTCCCCAGTATGCAAGCCTCCCTTTAAAAGAGCCCTAGTGGACTATAAACTCCTTTAGAAAATGTACAGCAGAGAAGCAGTGTCTGATAAACAGACATAAAATTAGAAGGCTGTAATGTTTCAGCTGTTGGCTTCTTTTGATACAGGCAGCTGGCAGCAACGCGTTTCAATAGACAGAAGAATGAGTAACTTATAATGGATAAATATATATATTTTACATAACATATATAGGTTAAACATGCGTATAAATGCATGCACACACATGGGTACTAATAGGATACATTTACAGAGCAAACTGAAGTGAACAGTCATTGATATAGACACTGAGCTACCATTAAGCATTTAAAATAATTACAGCTTTTAAACCATGGAAACAAGAATTTTAAAAGAATATTTTTGGTATCTTTTCCTCCAGTGTGAAAATTTCTCAGCCGTTTACACCTGAGCAAAAGCAGAACTTCACCGAAGTAAAATCAGAAGTGCCGTTATTTTATAGAAGTGGGTGAAACGGTGGAGAGCCGGGTGCCCCCGGCCGCCCCTCGCAGCCCGCCGCCGACCCGCGGGACCGGCTTTCGGGAGCGGTTTCTCCCTGCGTTCCCGTGAAGCCCCGGCGGGGCTCCAGCCTTGGCTGATGGGCAGGACGGGTCCCAGAGGGACGGAAACGCCAGCTGCCTCCCTCTCCCGGCACAAACCCTGCTTCTGATGAAAAAGCATGCTTGCAGGTATACGGCACCGTAAAACCTCACTCGCTTCGAAGGGAAACAACTGGATGCATGGCCCTTCGCAACGAATTCCTCCGCTGGCCGTTCACGCGGGCGTCCAGGGATATTCGCTCTCCCCGAAAGCCCGTTTCCCACGGGAAGCCTTCCATGCGGCAAACCGAACTGACCCGTCTCAATGCAACAATGCCTAAAACGTAAAACGTGATAATGCGCTAAAAAGTAAAAGAAAAAGCTACAAAAAAGTCAACTGAAAAAACTCATTGATTTATTTGCTAAAGAAAAGAAAAGATAGCGTTCCCATGAGACACCAAGAACCCGTCACCCTTTATGGCTTAGGCAGCAGGTTCCCGGTGGGCACAGCCGGGAGCAGACGCGGCGAAGGTACGGCAGGGGCTCGATGCTGCTTGGGAACCCCCCTCCCAGGGCTTTTCCGCAGAAGCGGGACAACATTCTCCGCTTGCAATTCACTGTTCGGCTCCGATTTCCTTCCAGGGTGGGTTTGTTTGTTTATTTGTTTCCGCACGGGCTGGCAGCACCTCTCTGCTCCGCGGCAAGCCGCCTCGCGCGCCAGGCGGAAACGTCAGTACGTTATCAGGGAAGACACGCGTCAGCCCTCGCGCTGTGCCTGGGTGCGAGACCCTCCGCCTCTTCCCAGAATCAAGTGAAATGGATAATCTTTGCTAGGAGGAAAAGCAAAAATCTGTATTTGGCTTGAAGGCACAGAGTGCTTTGTGGTTATTCTCCCCGAGCTCTCTGGGCACCTAGACATAGAAATTTGGAGAAACAAAAAAAAATCCCCAAAAAACACACACGCTTTTTTTTCTCACGGATATTGTTTCTTCCCCCCTTCCCCTCTGCAGCACCACATCCATTTTTATCAGAGATATGCTGTAAAGGTACAACAAGTCCTATTGCCACTACCGAATTGCTCCCCCGTTTAGAGCACGTATTCAGCGCTCCTCTGCTCGGTATTTATGTGACAAACATAACATTAAGGAAAATATATTTACACATCTCTAAAAATCAGTGGAATTCGAATGGGTCTCAGGAAGAGAGGGACACCGCAGAGCACGGCCGGGTGTCGCGCAGCAGCACCCAGGGCAGGCGCAGGCCTCCCTGCTGCGTTTGCCGGTGAGCCCTGCGCAGCCAAAGCCCGAACGCTCCCCTCGGTCCTGTGGACGCCCATCACCCGCCTGCCGCGTCGGGGCACCCCTCCGGTCCCCGGGCAGCGTGATGGGGAGCGGGAGGTTTTGCAGCACTGCGGTTCCAGCTCACAGCCCGGGGCTCGAAAGAACCTTAGAGGCGTAAAGAACAGCGACTGTTGAATTATCCGATCCCGATAGCCAGAGGTACAATGTAATAACAAAATTCCACGCTGAATTTCCCAGTTTGAACAAATTACGTGCCTCAGTAGCCTTTAACAGCAGGACAAGCCTGAGGCATGTACTGAACACTACACACAAAACTCTCTGCAGCTAATGTTATCTGCAAGAATCACAGACCATGCTAAAGCATATGATAAAAAAAAAAAAAAATTAGAAAACCAACCAAACCCGTATGGGACCCCTAACACCAAGAAAAGGATATTTTAGGACATTTTAGGTAGACCAGAGAGTTAGCCAGGACACCAGACACTCCTTCATGCGTTTAGAAAGGTGCAGACCAGCATTGCTGCTCCCCCCGATCTCTGCAACGCTCCGTAGCTCCTCAGTTACTAGTGTATTTAATACCCTTTCTTCAATCACGTTACACAGACAGGCTGAGAGGGAAGAAGTGAGAGGAGATGGACAGAAAAACTGAGTAGATAACATTTTCAGATGGTTACAACTTTGCTCTCCGATTGAAATTCCTGGAATTCTGAATTGTTTCTTCTCAAAAGGCTTGAAAAGAAAGATTTTTTTTTTCTTGGATAAAAATAAATGAAGAAAAATTGATCTCTCATTTCCTAGAGATACAATTGAGATCACCTTGTAGTCTGGCAGCAGAATTGATATGATTTGCATTAACAAGGATGACTAAATGGAGTGTTAAATTATCTGAAAAAGAAAAAAAAGAGAGAGGGAAAGACATATAAATTGATATTCATGACATCAACAAGGTTAGAAAGGAAAAAAAAGAAAGTAGTGAATCTTTACATGTATTCTTGTACTATGCAAGCATTAATCTTACATTCTGTGGACACTACACTACTCAAAGGCATCTTCTGCTTTTGCATGACACCTCTAGGAAATGATTTGCAATTATATACAGCAATGCTGAAATGTGATGCTGCAGCAATCAGTGCCTGCTATAAAAACATTAATTATTTCTGATAAATTCATTCTCCGGGTGTATTCTGAACACACAGAAGTGTTCAGCAACCTGTAAGTCTGACATCAGAATAAAGAGGTTGCATTTCAAAAGTCGCCAGCAGGGAAAGGGTAGGGGAGGAAACGAGCGGTCTTGTTTCTGGTGTATCAGCACTGGAATCTCTCAGCTGTTAATTACCAAAATTATTTCCAGAGATATCCATACCATGTTTATTATTTTAAAAACTTTTGCTATCAGTTTGTATAGATTTCACCATCATTCATATGTACCTATATACATACATATGCTATTTTGTAACTTCTAGTCAGCTCAGAGCACGGATGAAGGATCCCTTTACCCAGTTGCTGTGTGCACCGAGCCACCTTGCAACTGCTTGCAAACATGCTTGGGAACCCACTTTAAAAAACAAAGGATGATTACCTCCAACTAGTATTGCCCAACCTATTCTTTCAGCTTTTGAGATTTCTTCTGAGCTTTGTGATAGCTGTTTTTTTTTTTTTTTTTTTTTTTTTAATAAAGCCTTTGCTCCTGGAGTCATAGGTTAATCCTGCAAGTTTATCACTTTTGTGACTGCATAGGAAAGCATGATTTTTAATCGTTCAGGGAAAACTATTTAAAATCATATTTGTCCAAATCTACTCTGTTTCAGGCATAACTCATTAGTTCCCAAATATTTAGGATTTATAACAAAGAGTAACTTCAGTGAGAAATACAAGTTGGTAGCAAACACGCCTCGAAGACTACGAAAGGAAAGCAATTTCTTGTGGTGCTTAGAAGCCAAACTTTGCAGAGACAAGTACGTATTGCTCATATTGCTGTGCAGAAAGGCTTGTAAAATCACTGTGCATTTACCATCCTCTTTCTAGACCAATGCCTGTGCTGGGTTCCTGCACCCAGAAGCAGCAGTGATTTCAGCCTGAGCATACAGAGCGCTGTATAAACCCCTCCCTCCCTAAATACCACAAAACAGTCCCTGTGTCAGGTATCTCCATGCTCTGTAGCCTGAAAACATGTTCCCCTGGTCCCAGTTCTCACATTTCCCTATGTTTCTTCTATTTTGCCAGCTCTCTGGCAACAGTATAAAGCTGACAATATTTGAGCTTTTTTCCTCCAGTGTCCAATGCTAAAAACATTAGGAAAGGACATTAGGATTAGGACAGAATATGAGCTTTTGGTTAATATCACAGAAAGAGGATAGGTGGTGAATGTATCCCTAAAGAATCCACAATCCGTTAGGTAAATAATATTGTCTACTTCTTTTCATTCATTTTTTGGAATGATTCTTTGTCTGCAAACTTCTCTTCCGGGGTGTTTTTTAGAGCTGATTTGAAACTTAGGAATGCTTGAGGGTGGCATTATTTATAATGAGCTGATTGAAAAATGTTTTTTTTAATTCAGAATATCAGTGAAAAGATGTATTTTACCTCTTTATCCTCCAATATTTTCATATAGCTGTTTATTATTGCATTTTATGTAGATGATACCTTTACATCTGCAGATAGACATTTATGAATAAAATATTTTGCAGATGAGATCATAGATTACAGCTAACAAATGCAGTAGTGATTTTTTCATTTGTAGTAACGCAGTGACCTTTTTTGCATTGCAAATCTCAATGTATTTGGGTTGGGGTGAAGATATAAAATATGTAACATCAAATAAGGATATATAATAAGCCAAAAATAGGCATCTGAGAAGCAAGACATCTAAAATTCCCCTTGACTTGCATTTAACTATTTTGAATGTCTTAATATCATAACTACCCTAGTTTGGTTCTTAATGAAACCTCGGAAATTATCCTGGGATGTCCTCAGATAACCTCTCCGTGAAGGGTTTGATGGAGGCAATACCTGCCGTGGTTTTTCACCTTTCCTCCCGTGTCAGGAAGATCATCATTTTCCGGTGCTTACTGCAGAACCCGCTGATAGCGGCAAGCATTACTGACAATCAACACCAAAAAGTTTTTGGCAGAACAGTGCCGTTTGCAGCAAAATGTAAAATGCCGCATTTAACAACGTGTCCATTAGCAGACCCCAGATGAAAGCTAAATTAAACACCTGCATTCAGATACTCCTAAACCACATTTCCAGCTCTACTGACAAATAACACCTACTTATTTTCTATGAGGGATATTATCTCTTCAGAGGAATTTCATCGGGGAGAGATCACTCCCAAATTCTCCAGCCCCACACAATAATACAGAGCTACCGACCAAGTGGTTTTGGTGTTTCTTTGCGCATTCTTGCCCCCAAATGGGGTTACTTCGCTTCATAAAAGAAACGGAGGTCTAACGTCTCCTTAAGCCCCTGTTAAACCAGAATAACAGCAGTAATCTAAAGATGTGTGAGCACTGAGTAAGACATAAGAAAATGTAACAAATTGTTCCTTTCATTCTGAGGAGGAGAAATAATTGTTGTCATTCAATCAAAGTAAATTCTAACGCCTGTTCTCAAACATATTTCCAATTAATTTTTAGGGAATAATTGATATTAGAAATAATAAGAGTCCATCTCAGGCACTCCTATACTATAATCTTATGTGCTGTGTTCACTGTATTTTAAAACCCAGCACTTCTTTCTGAAGACTGTTCCTCAGTGGTAAATATTCCTTTCCTACTGGGAAAGGATTTCTAATTCCAAGCTGATTTCCCTTAGTTCTTTTCCTCTGCATGTTCCCCCCTTAGACCTTCCTGTCTTGTGGTTAGTACCACACTTTGGTGCTGCCCACACATAAGTGATGCTTAGGCAATTATCTAGCCAAACATCTGGGCAGCCAACATGTAGTCAATTATTTTAATATTGTCTATTAAATGAATCGCTCTCATCATTTTGGCTGCCTACCTCTGAAGTCAAATTAGCTTGTCAGCATCGTTTGTATTTTAAGGGTCAATTTTAGATAGATAGGTCTCAGCAATGGCTCAAATCTATTCCCATTGAAATCAATGGCAAAACTCCAGAGATCCTCACTGGAAGCAGATTTTGGCAAGTACAGCACATTTATAAAAATTCCAGGGTTGAGGACAAAATGTCCTAAATATTTTAATGGCAGCCTCATCTATGGCATTGAAGAGGCATCTACCTGTGACAGCTCCCCCTCCATATGGCAATATTATATTCATTTGCTTTTCACTATTACCTGAGGTCATTACCACTTTCCAAGCCCCCTTTTGCCCCACTGGTAGGTAACCAGATGTTTTAAGTGCACATTATGACAGCTTGAATTTTATTTGTTCTGTTGTTTCATGTTCCCTCTTGCCCCTGCCCTTTAGAAAAATCTTGCATCTTGCATTAATCTCCTGCTTACCCCATCTTCCAGTTCACTAAATAAAACAAGGCTTAACACCAGTCCCCAAAGTATCCCTAATGAATATTTCTCTCCAAATTGGTACACCATGGTTTGTGCCTCAGCCAGTATAGACTCCATGTGATCGTGCTCATAGCCAGCTCCGTTTGCACTTCTTTTCCAAGCAGGATTTTGTGAGGCTCTGGAGTCAGCCTGTTATAAAATGTAGACGGATTATAAGTACTGCCTTTCCTCTAATGGCTGGTTTTGCAATTTTAATAAAGAGGCAATCAAGCTAACAATGGTTTGGCAAACCTCCTCTCTGAGGGATCCAGATTTCAGCCTTGGGTGCACAAGGCTAGAGGAACAGATCTATACATAGAAAGCTAAATGTTCGTTTCAGTCACCCATTACCTTTTATTATATATTTCCCAGCAGCAGTTAGGGTCTCCAAACAGAAATACCGTGATATGTGCTAAGACCAGGAGGGGACATCCTGCCCAATAGTAATTTTCATATATTACTTAAAAGCCTAAATTAAATACTTAGGTATGCAAACTAAAGGCAAGATCTGGGTTTGTCTATAAAGGAAAAGCACTTGGAATAACTATCCCATAAGGTTAATATGGAAATTCCTATTGAGAAGTAGTGCTTGTTTACACAGGGCAGTAAATTCAGAAGGATGTGAAGTCAAAACGGAAAAGCCATTCCTGACCAAATCCTCAGCTGTGGATGTTCCAAGTTGTGTTTTTTTCTGAATTAGCTTCTGACTTGCTTGTTTCCTCTGGAATCAGACCAAGCTAAAGCGACGACAAGGTGCTCACTGCAGAATGGATGTCCCCGCAGAAAGTTACGGTGCAACATTTAGAAAGTTACCTCATACCTTTGGTGTTGGCATCATAATTTATCTTGCAATTGACCTACCATGTAGTCAAGCCAAAAGATGGCAAAAATTAGAAATTCAGACTCTCAATCTGACTTGTAAAAGCTATCCTAAAAATAAGAGTCTAGGTCTTTTACCCTTTATAGGGGTTTCAAGGTACTTAGAGATTTTATCATCCCAATATTTCTTTCATTACTTCCTCAGGGCCTGAAGGTTCAGGATTATTGGTGACTGTTATCTACGTGTTCAGAGCATTATTACCTCATTTGTTCTCCTATTTCCCTGCTCTTCATGACCTAAAATAATAGGCAGGAGACGGTAAATCGGCCATTTGGGAACTCGCAGAGAGGCCACCACCTACAGCTGCCCACGCTGCTCTGCTCTCTTTATATTCAGTGTTTGGTACAGTACGTGTTACGACTTCCCACCTCTGCCAAAAGGGCTGTTGGAGAAGACGACACTGTCTCCGGCAGCTCCGCACTTCGCGCCATACCCATCCATCTCGAAGGGCGATGGCCGCCGCCGACCTTGGCTCTGCAGCTGCAGAGGCACCAAGCAGGTCCCATCACCTTTTTGCCACCAAGCAGTGGGAGACCTAGTACAGCTCTGGTCCTTATCCACCTCTAGAGTAATTAGTACCTTCAGGACAGCTTCTCAGTTTCTGGGTAAGAAAGTCCTCTGCGGACTGTTAGCACGCCCTCCATAATCCGTGTTTAATGGCCCTTCTCACCCAGCAGGTACCCGAGCTGCCGAAGTCCCCCTCCAGCTCCCGAGGGCACAGGGACCCATGGTTTCCCTTTTCTAAATAGCTGCTCTGGGAATATTTCATCCTCGCTCTCCTACTGTAAATACTAGAAAACCTATGGGGCTGTACTGCAAAACACAGCTGGCGACATTTAAATCAATGTGTCACACAAGCCAGTAGTAGTTTGCCTTCACCAAAAAGCTATTTCACCAGGATGCAAAGAGTAGCAATATCACAATGCTAAAAATTAAAAATTAAAAAAGCATATTTTTCATCTTCATTATATTTCATCCAGATATGGTAATCAACTTTCTTGTTTCTTTTTCTTTTTTAATGAACAGACACACACAAAGAAACTGCAGGCAATTTATTCTTTAACATATTTTTCCTGAACTGACCATGACCTCGCCAGCTGTACATTTCTCTCTGCTTGACATTATCACAGAGTGAAAGAGTAGTTTTACCTTGGACATAAGACTTAAAAAGAGTAAGTCATGGATCTTGGTTTTCATTTCTGCCACAAAGGGAACGCACAGGTATTTTTTCTTCCTCAAATGTGGATTTGGGTAACAGCCAGCTTTAGTTCTCTAGTAATACACACCACCAGTTTTTGTGTGGCTGGAAAAACACAACTGATGCTTTTGCCTATGAAAGAAGAGAGCAGTGGCATTCGTCACGACATGTCTTTGACACTTTCCACAGCAAGGGGCAGATAATATCAAACTCTTGCTCATCTGTTCAACTTCCTGGAGAGAAGGAGAATTCAGAAAATAAACCCAAGGAAAAATGACTGCGGGATACTTGTCCTAAATGTGGCAAGAAAAAAGTGTTAATAGATGCACCACACTGCGAGGACAGAGTTCCTCTTTGATTTGCCCCAGTCTGCACAGTTGCCAGTCACCCCCTGCTAGGGCACAGCTTGGCCACAGGACCCTCGTAGAGCAACAGGGGAATATTTGTGTTGAGTCCTCCAGCAGATAGCCCTAACAAAATCTCCACACCAAGAACAAGATACTGTGCTTGAAAGCTTTAACATGTCACATATTGGCAATGAAAAGAAGCAACAGCTAAAGCAAGGCTGAGCATCCCATGCAACCCATCTGTCTCCAACTCACCACGCACCAAATCCCCGATTATCCGAAAGAGCCAGAGGCCTCAACCTCACCTTTTCAAGTGTCCCCCAAACCATGGAGCAGCCCAACAATTGCAAACTGCACTGAAGAGAGGTTCTCCTGGGAGAAATACCATGAAATAGCACTGAAGGCCCCCCCCCCCCCATTTTTTTTTCTTCCCTAAAAATAAATTAATTCTCCACAGGAGTGAGTTTTCAGCCTGCACAATACCCAATACTCAGGATATTCAGGTGGACATGCAGCATTTTGCATTCAACATCGGCAACGTTGTCCCATTATAACTAAGCACGGGCTGGATTGCAAATTTGATCTCAAATGGCAGCTCCTGCCGCTGAGGGCAGCGAGCCAAAGATGGAAGAAGCCAATGGCAGTGCTCAGCGTGCCTTGGAGCGGGGCCACCGACACGGCAGGATCTGTCCAGTTCTCTCTTGATCTTTCAAATATTCGGCATTTCTTTCCTTTCCAAAAACATGACACTTCAATGCAATCACATAGCACCAACGAGCAGTAGTCTTTTATAGTGAAGACTCCATTATTTTTATTAAATCTCCTACAGCTCACTTTATTAGAAAGTGCATTTTACTCCGGCTTGTTTTAGTGAATTTGTATGCTTACTTGGCCATTCATAACAGTTGCAGCCTGAAGCCATAACTCAGCACCTAGTCATATACACTCATTAAAGTGATAAATCCAGAAATTCTTAATCTTTGCCCTAACCCTCTGTGAGTCCAGGCTGTATTTATTACTCCCTTATTACGATCACCTCCTTGTTTCATTGCGTACCTCTTGTCTTTAGACTCCAGACCCATAAAGACTTATACACATGCTGACTGACACATGCTGGAAGCAGTTTCATTGAAGTCCATAGCGTACAAAGCTAAACACGCACATGCACCTTTCCAGGGCAAGAGCCTTAGTTTGTAAGCTCTCTGCAAAGGAAACTATTTTTCTGGACACCATGTTGTACACATAGTTGTTGATGTCTATGAGCATACGAAATTGTTAAAATGTAAAAATGCAAATATCAAGTAGCAATAATCCCAGAAAATCTGCATGTTTAGTGCATGTTCAAATATAGAATATGCATGCATAATTTAGCTGCATTTTTTAAAGTAGAAAATCTGTGATTTAAATAGTAACCTAATGCAAAAGATGGCCTTGAAGGGAAAAAAGCAGCAGAAGCTGACCAACAGCTGAACCTCAGCGGCATCCAATCCATCAATATCAACATCAGCAACCTCAGTGCCAGAATTGCTCCGCAGCAAGCACAACAAAATGCCACAATAACAGGAAAGTAATGAAGTGCTAATCTCTCAAAGTAAACCTTCACCACCTGAATGGGGTTGAGCAAATGTGTGTTTTACAGATAGTTACTTTACTTAGCATTACAAATTAAAGCTAGAGCATGTTGCATATAAGCATATCCATATTTCATGAACCTCTATGCAGCTTCATAGTATTATCATATAAGTTGTATAGATTCCTTTCCTGCCTGCAATGGCAGAGTGTTTTCATTTTAATGATCCCTAATAACATGCAGACTACAGGAATTCACAAGATCATCAGGACTGGTACCCTAGAGATTTCACAGCTGTAATTTTTTTCTCACTGGGTTTTCTCGCGCATGATTTTGCCTCGATTTTTCAGGCAGGGCGATGTTCCCCTGCTAATCTCCAGTGCTGATACGGATGGGCCCTGTGGCACAGCGTCCTGTTCCGGGACCGTGCAGCGTAGGTAGGTGGGATGTCCCCGTCGCAGGCTTTTGCCTGCCCCCAGATGCTGAGCGGCACTTGCCCCGGGCAGAGCACCCGCTTTCCGGGCTGGTGGCCTTTGGACACTTGTAGCGTACAATTTACACAAAGCTCCTTTTCAGATGTCTGAGTTTTCTGAGAGAATAGAAGGAACCTTGATTAAATGTAAATGATGTTTTTGTATGGTAATATATTACCTCGCTCGGACTGAGTACAGAGCGGTGCAAGGCGCATTTGAGACATAAAAGAAAACAAAGTCCTTGCTCTGAAGAGTTTACAGCTTAAAAGAATAAGCCCTGGACTCTCTCCAAGGAAAATAATCTCCGCAACCCCAAGATATATTTGAAATAGAATTGCTCAGGTTATTATATCCCATAACACTAATATCTAGGAACAGTGACAGTGACAGTAACTACACGAGGCCCCTTTGATGCTCTACCAACAAGGGCAAGACCACAGCACCAGACACCCCGGAATCTACTCCCTGAAGGTAGCAAAGTGCCACTTTGACCCAGATCCTCAGAGATTTTAAGCTCCTCTGGCCTTGGTGAGAAAGGAGCATTGCAGCGGCTGCGGGGCTCTGAGCTGATGCTTGGTGCAGAGCGATGCTGCTCCTGGTGCTGAGCTTGTCAAAGCCATGAGGCAGAGACCACACAGGCTGGATTTTGTAGGGCAAAACTGCACAGGTTATTTTAAAACACTGTTGAAAATTAAGAAGTATTGTCTATGATAGCCAGTGCTGAATTTCTTGGACTCTCTTCTCTGTATCTTCCCAGTGGGGGATGGGGCAGAGAGGGGGACCCCTAAACACGCCACACATTAGGTCACACTCATTGCTCAGTAAGGATGCCTAAATCGCTATTAACAGGAAAAATTCTCCTCTGCTTCTAGTCCCTCCAAGTCAATGCAGCATTTGGCCTTTGTGCTGCAGTCTCTTGGGTGCAAACCTGTGTGCATCCGTGTTCCTAAAGCAATTTGCTACACGCTGGGCATTTGTTTTTCTTAAATGTGAATAGCGGTTTTGCTTAGAGTGTTTAATGTGCTACTCTTTCACGTGTGGCCTTGCTGGGTCAAAGCACCTACAGAGGAGCGACTGCTGTGTGGTTCACGTATCTTCTGGTCATTGCCATGTCTCCTTTTACCAGCTCAACATACTGGATCTGTCACTGTACATCTCTGTTGGTGTTAAAATGGTAAACTCAGATAAGAGTTTGGCCACAATATTTATAGCACTATATATAACCTGTGCAGAAAATGAATACAGCTCAGCGGAGCAGGCATTATTAGTTAATGGGACATTACATCCCATCTATTTGCTTTTACTATCTTTTAAAATAACATGATTATGTCAAATGCATAGTTAGGATGGGATTTACAGGACTGCTCAGCCTAATGTCTCCTCATGAACAAAACTGCCATCTATGAGATTTCAGTAGAAATAGTACACAAAAAAGATTGCTGAAGACAACTAACTGTTGAAAGGATGTCCTGTTTATAACCAGTATATTGAGCATGTACTGTCAGTGTTTTACATGCGACTATATTGGTTTAAAGAAAGAAGAGTCCGGTCTGGAGTAAAAAGCAGACAAAGAATGATTTAAGATGAGCCATCCTTCAGCAACCACTTAAAGGTTGTTAGAAGACAAGGCCTGGATAATTGGATCTGAAGATACCACCTCAAGCTCCCACTGAGCTGCAGAACTAGTTCTGGCAAAGCTCACAGCTGGGGAAGTCGGAAAGACAAAAATGATTGGCAAGGCTTAACAAGAGATAGGCGGCCTTGATATTAGTTGAGTTGGATCTGAACATAAATGACTTATCAGAGACAAAGGGAACATTTTAGGTGAGACAGATGTGGTGTTGGTGGTTTTAAAAGGACCTTTTATACTTGTGCTTGCTACAAAATATAGAGGGTGCCTCTGTGCTGGAGTTTTATTGCAGATCAGGAGTTCACTGTTGAACTATACCTCTTGATCATTCCACCGTGCTTTGGCTCAGCTCGTGGAGCAGTCTCTGAGGATGTAAACTTCAGGGTGAAACAGCACCAGAAGATGTGCTCCAGAGGCACACTACATACTCCAAGCACTAATGGGCATTCAGTCAGCCGGACCAGACTGCTGCTAATCGGGACCAAAATCCCCTGAGATTAGTCCTTAGCAGCAACTGCTTCACTCTGTAAACCTGCTCCTACTGAGCAGCACGATGTGCCAATGTAACCGAGCCATATTTACTTTGCAAGAGGATGCGTAGTAACATATACGTCCATAAATCAGCTTCTGAAGGGAAGCAGCTCACTTGTCCAGTCCCAGTTAGACATGGGCCTAAGGATGGTGCACTCAGAGCAATATAAACACAAAATGAGAACAGTCAGAGCTTGACCTTGGATCACTCAGATTTGGATTAATTATTCCAAAGAACTGAGATTTGATGAGAACTTTCCTGAGCTGATTTCCTTCTTTTGTGGTTTTGGTGTTTGCTTCCCCTTTGCAGTGTGATGGTGCAAAGCTCCATCCTATCAGCTCTACAAAGCAATCAGGGCTGCTATGGGAGGAGGGGATGATGGTCTCTCCAGCCTCAGTGTGACTGGTCTAAGAAGGAATGATTTCCCTTTGGTCAGAGATACCTAATAGCTTCCTGCTCCAAGAGAGTTTAATCAGGGATGCGAAGGCTGTGACCTCAGAGAGGGTGATCTCAGAATACACACGAAGATTAAATGTTTGAAGTCTGAGTTAATATTCTGCTGTCTGAGTGACTTCAAGAGCAAGCAGAGTTTGAACACACAGCTCATTCAACCCAGGTAGATTCCTGAGGTTACTCGAGGTGACTATTTGATGCTCTGTGTCTAAAACACAGGAGGAGACCCAAACTCCACTCTAGATCTGAGGAAAATCTCAGCAAAACCAATAATGTTCTGATTTTTGGAAAAAAAAATAGAACTTTCCAGTGGAGAATATATATTTTTAAGATTCCACACCAGTAATTTTTCGTCTCTATTGATTTTCCTCCCTTCCTTTTTTTCCTCTGAAGACCTAGGTCATGCTACACTCAGCACAAAGTGAAAGTTGCTGAGCTGAGGAAGCACCGTGGGTCAGCTGTGAACCTCCTCGGCCGGAGGGCAGGAATCCGGCCTCTGGGAATACCTTTTCCCAGCCAACTACAGCCCTCTGAGGCAAAGGCAATGAATGTGCTGCAGAATTTGCCCTGAGTCACCAGACAGTGCAGAGAGGAACAAACTTCAAATGATAAAACAGCTCATGACGCACAGCCTGAAGAGTTTAGCCACGATACCAGGATGCTAACATTTGAAGTTTACAAAATGTAAATTCAAGTACGCTCTAAGTCAATCAGAAGTGACTGAAGACTGCTTCGGTCCAAATACATGTTCAGAAAGGTCACAGCTGGTGTAATTATCCTTGCTAGACTTAGCACACGTTCAGCCGTATGCTTAAGACTGCCAAGAGCTGAAATACAGTCAGAATTCCTAAATAAGTGTCACCTTGCCTAAAAACAAAAACAAAAGGTTTCCATAAATCCAGTGAGAGTCATTAAAAAAATAAAAATCACATTTTAATGACAGTTCAAGACTGAATGCAGGTAATAATTTCTTTGGGAAAGATCTGTCAAACCCAAACTCTCTTTCCCCTACAGAAGCTCCTAGCTGCAGAGGCAAGCCCTGGTCAGAAATACAACCAAGTATTCAAGCTGAAAGGGATCGCATGTAAATGACCGTAAGACAAAAGTCTCAGAAACCTTAATTATAACCCAAAGGGAAAGTAAGACCAATAAACGCTATTTCTACAAAACTAGTAAGACACAACAAAATATCTTTAAAAAATAAATGAGGAAAAAACAATGCGTATTGTGTTATAAGAATGGCAGTTTCAGAGTAGGTTTTGCTACTGCTACAGGAACAGGTTCCTTTTCTTCATTGTCAACACCTCTGCAGCCTCTGCCTGTCTGTGCAAATAAGTGCTACGACAGTCTTCCCTGGTTACTCCCTGTGCTAAAGGGAGGCAGCACCGGGAGACTGCAGTGACATGACAGTGTGTGATTGTAAAGGCAAAATCATAAAGATTTTAATGGCGACCTTCAGTACTCCTAAAATGGATGGTAATGAACTCAAAATCTATAGGGGTAGAGATTTCTTTGGACAGAGTAAGAGGCAAGGGGAGAGGTTAGTCTCAAATGTCAGAAATATTAGCTGCAGAGAAGTATAGTAAACGAATCAATCAGACGAGAGCTACTGGGTAAAACGATTAAATGGCTAATAAAAGGGATATGCTACTGACCTCCAACATAGGAAGGAGTTGATAATGAGATAAGTAAAGCTTATGGAGATAATAAGGGTGTAATTATGGTTGAGTTCAAACTACTAAGTGTATATTAGGAAACCCCGGAGATATATATAGATATAAAATTCTGGATAGCCAGTAGTAAATGATTACTCTTCAGTCCAAAGTGTAAGAGGCTCTAATGATACAAAACATATGGCTGGATTCGAGCTTAACCTATAACCCAACAGGGCGACTACATAAGACATTTTATATTTCTTTTTAAGAAACAAACACACACAGAGATTATGCAGCGAGCTATCCGCTGGAATTTCGATTACCAGCAGGTCACCGGTGATCGCTGCTGTGCACGCACCTATACGTGTCGGGAGACAGCGTCTGCAGCGCGCTGTCAAGGACCCGAGCACAGAGGGGACGAGGGCCACAGGCCAGGGGAACATCTTGCCCAGCTCTTATCCCAGAAGTTGGAAGCTGCCTTGCACACCTGGTATTTACAGCACAGTAACAGCACATATGGGGCTGAATCCTGTGAAATCACACCTTAGCTTACTGCCAGCAAGCTGCCTGCATCCCCACAACCTTACATCTTGTTTTCCCAGCTCTTCTCTCTCTGATGCAAGGTATGCCATCCACTGCCAAAGATGCCAAATCTGAAAGATTAGCCAACAGCACTTGACAAATCCTGTGTTTATTGGAAAAGCACAAGTAAGCTTAAAGAGTCACATTTTCTGAGGGACTTCTTCAATCCTGCAATCATCTGACGGTGCGCATAGTAGGATTTGATTTCTTATCATCTAATTTGTGGGTGCAAACAACAGCCCTATCCCAAGAAGCTCTGAGCACTTATGGTTCCCATTGGCTTCATTTATACTTGCCATTTATGCTTACAAATCAGGGAGATGCTTGACCATTAAGCTCTATAATTTCCTACTGCAGTTGTTTGTGCTCACAAAATTGCACATGCAGCTGATTGCTGCAGCAGATTTAAGGGCTGCTTCTGGAGATGCAGTCTATGATTTCAGAAATGCTAACTTTCAAGGGATGTTGGAAGACAGAAAAAACAGCCCACATAAAAATGGGAGTCATGTTTTAGCAAAAGCGACAGGTACATGATTGAAGAAAATGAAAGCGACAGACAACACACAGTCTAAATAGATACAGTATACACTGCTATCTGGAAAAAACAAGCAAACAGAGTCCAAAGAAGCACTTTTCTGAATAACTGTCAATCAGAAAATGGCAAAAAAAAAAAAAAAAACAACAAAAAAAAAACCCGAAACAAATGCAGATCTCACAAAGAATATTACCATCTAAATTCTATTTCTCCTAGCGGAAGCATAAACAGCTATATGTTAAATTGCATGTATGCCACTGTGCATGCAAGTGAGAAACTTGTATGTACAGATGACTACTTAATTATATTAATGTAATTGTATCATTTGCATGCACAGTCTCCAATATTGCATGATCAAAATAAGTATATCATTGAGCACATGATTCTGCATTTATACTGCTAAAAATATAAATCCTACTGTTTGATGCAGCTATAAAACACTGGCACATGCATAACTACAAGGTTAAGGGAGATTTTTCCAGAGAATTTTCTTGTGCCACCAAAAAAAAAAAAAAAAAAAAAACAAGGAAGAAAAGATATTTGGGAGTACGATGACATAACAAATATAACATCAGTTATTAATCAGATTCAAGTGTGCACTGTGAAGTGGAGAGGTCGGAACTGACTTGAAACACAAGGCAGTGAATTATTTAGGTGGAGTGTATTTTAGAATCATGAAAACTGCAGCTGAAAAAAGCTGTTAGGCCACTTTGTCCACACTTTGTCCCTAGTCCAACTAAAGCCTCTTAGTGCTGAGCCAGATCATTCATTTTTAATGCTTTTTCCAGCATTCTTAGAAGTTCCAAGCAACGGAGCTTCCACCACTTTGGGAGACAATTCTACTCTCCAAGAAAAAGAGATTTCCCCCACAGAAAGAGTTTCAACAAAGTCTCTCTCCTGCATGCATCTGATGGCAGCTTTTTTATTCCCTTTGAAATGTCACACTGTAGAGATGCCTTCAAATGGACATGATGAGGAACTACAACAAACTGTAAGAAAACCTTATACCTAAGAACAATCTTTCAGCTTATCTTCTGTGTAACTTATTTTTGCAGATAATGGCAAGTGGAGAAAAGAAAGTTTGAAGGGAAAAAACTTCAGGGAAGGTAAGCTACAACTTAGGTTATAGCGAGAAACATGAAGATGAAAGTGTCACATAGGAGACCAGTTTTCATTCTCTCAAACTTCGATACCAGATCAGTCCTGTTTCCAACCCAAAAGCATCTTTGTGCGCCTGATGTGCAGACTCAGCTTTGGATCTGAAACACACACTGGTTTCTTCCCCCATTCTCTCTCTTTTCACACTTACTCACAAACAACAGAGGGATTTTATGTCAAATTAGGCTCCCAAACCACCAATCCCCTATTTTCGGTGGACTCCTACAAAGGTAACTCCTTTGAGCCGGCACTGTTGTGTGGGGCAGGTCCAGTGCTCCCCCCGTACTCCTGTTTGTGCTGCATCACCGATTGCAGTAGTAAGAAGGGATAATACATTTTGTTGCCAGCATGGAGAGACAGAACCCAGAGCACTAAGAAGAAGGTTGACCTTTTGCCAAGAGTTTGATGTCCACTTTGATGTTTCAGAGGAAGACTGCTTCTTAAAGAAGAACACAGGTGAGAAAAAAAATTTCACTGTACAACAGCCTTTTGGATCAGTGAACAAGAATGGGCTGAACTTCTACAGCCTACGTTAGATAAGAAGTCGGAGTAGCTGATCCAGTGGTCAATCTGGCTCTAGAAATCTAATTATCTGCTTTGGCCTGGATTTTGTTCCTGTGCACAGGGCACTATATAGTTGCCCCACTGGAGACATCTCTCAAGAGGAACTCGTTCCCTCTCTCTTTGGATGTATATATGGCAAATTCTGCTAGCTGGATCCCAACCAGATCTGGTCATGGAATTTATTTTTCTTTTTGAAAAACTATTCCATGAAAAAAGACTAAACAAACATCAAAATTATCTCAGAACATTCTGAGTTTTGTGATTTCAAAAATAAATAAGAATAGCTGCAAGAACTGAGATGAAAACTGTGTTTTTATTTTAGTTTTTAAATTGGCTGCAATGCTGAGGTAGCTTACCAAATAACACAAGGGAGAGGAGTGCGGCCAAGGCTCTTCTGGGCCTTTGTGCCATTTACACAGCTTGGCCTGCTTATTTCAAGAGGGAAACAAGGCAGTGAGCAGAGCTCTTGACCCTGTACAGTTGAGAGCAAGAAGAGCTCTTAATCACCTGGTTACCAGCACCTGGGTTCAAAGCCTGTTTTTTAAATAGTCAGGCTTAGAAGCTTCTTATTTTATGATATCAATTAAAAAAAACAGGCATTTGTAGTTTTCATGTTTCTTAAAAATGCTGTTGTTTGCATCTCTTTAGGGGCATGAAAGGAGAAAGAAGCTTCTTAGTCTTTACTTGTCTCCTTATTCTGCATTGCACTTTTGAACACTGCACTGTAAAGCCCCAGGGCTGAATTTTCTTTACTCTGCATGATGGATCATCAGACATACATTTCCCATTATTGTTAATGGCAGTTGTGTGTCAAATTACTACACATGGCATTTAGATGCTACTCCTCAGAGCTACCTAGTTTCCACTTGCAGTACAAGTGCAGAGAAAAATACATTCTGATATTGTTACTTTTGAAGGTTGTTAGCTGTGAAAGTTTGTAAAATAAATAAAAAAAATCCTGAAAGTTGTCATTAGGTTAATACTGAAAAGCTACGCACAATTTTCACTTTTACTGCAAAGCCACTAGCACTTCATACCGCAAAAATGTCCAGAAAATGCCAGAAAAAAAGAATTTGAAGCTGGTGCATAGGCCACTATCAATGATAATTCTGGGAAACTCTGTTAGAGGTTAACACCAGTATATGAGACAAAGTGCTATTGAAAAATACGTGGGATTTTTTTTTTTTTCTAGTAATATCTTACAAGGAAACAGCCTGGGTTTGAAACTGCTGAATAAATGAAACAGCAAGAGTCACCGAAAGGGCAATCACTGTTACAAGCATACATGCTACCACTGCCTTTGACATGATGAATCAAAGCCTCTTGTCTGTTTATCATACCAATACACAAGGACAGCTCTTCTCCTCCCACATCACGTGGCAGCAAGCCATCGGGCGGCAAGACGTAGCTGGATCAGTCCCATTGCCACAAAGAGCATGCCCCGTGTATGAGGCATGGGAATTGTCTAAGGTCTGTTAAAAGTTCTTTGATTATATGTTTTTTTTTTTCATTTGAGAATACAAGAGAATTATTGTTAAACCCTAGAGATCCCTTTTCTTCCCCTCTCCCTCTACTGTATACTTTTTCCACTACACCCATCCAATTTCAATCAACTTACTGATGTATGATGAAATATTTAAACAAGTGTACATCTGCTTATATTCTATACTTTGCATTTTCTTTAATGTGTAAGTAGGTATCTGCCACAGAATAGACAAGTTCCTGCTCTAAGCTATGAAATATTCATAAAAACACTAGCGTGATGCCTCACCCTTACCCCTTCCCATAAACTACATTTTGACATTCTCCCCAGAGCCAAGTTCCAGTGTCAGAGAAGATGGTAAGTAGCTTTTGGTGTTGTTAATATATGATTATGTCATTTCTTTTAGTTCTCTCTACTGCTGAAAAGGACCGAAGCCTATAAAAATCCCTAACTTGAGGTGAAGCTGGGGGATTTCTTCCCCAGCTTGTAACATAGCTCAGTTATACGATGAACTGAATGAAGATTTGTAAGGGAAAAGGTTCTGTGTCTGTTTTAAATGAATCCTATCTAAAAAGCATCAGAATAGGAATTCTTCAACACGTAAATTATCTTCCCTCAGAGGGAGAGAGCCCACTGCCACTGGTACTCTCTTCTTGATCTACACGAGGACAGTGGTCAAGGAAATAGGTTTTTCAAAGCTCGTCACTTCCTTCACCGAAGTTTCTCTCTGACAACTGTACCTGCATAAGCACGGAGACCAAAGCTGCTGCTGCTACCGAAACGCAAGCCACGTGGCCTCTTCCCTGTTGTCAAATCCAGTCCAAACCCCTGCTGCCGAACTCAGATGTTCGAGCACCAGTCAAACTACCCAAATCATACATTTAGCTTAGAATCATGAGCTTAGAAAAAGGCTGTTTATCTCCTGGTTATGATTTTTTTAACATGTGCTTTACCTATGTGACATGCTTTTCACTCTCAAAATTAATTATTCACATAACCGATCTGAATTCCATTTTCCTACATGAGGGTTAATGAAGACTTGGATCACAAAGCCATAGCTGTGACTTTGTGACAGCCTTATGAAGAGGGATGTATCCTGAATGACTACAATAACTGTGTAATCTTAATTAGGGAGATTAAGAGAGTCTCTTAAAAGGGAAAAGAAACAGCCTAATTTCTTCCACAACACACTTACAACACCTTTGCAGAATCTTTGCTTGCTGCTCCCAAGTCAACTCCTGTTACTACCAAGCAGAACTTCCGCTTGCAAGGATTATATGAAATGCAGATCCCCTCTATGTGGATATCCAGCTAAAAACTACAGGCAGTAAAAGTGCAGGCCAAACTCCAGTCAGCTTTGAGCTCTATACCTTGTCAAACACACTGGTCTTGCGAGATCTCTCTGCAGCAATAAATAGCGAGACACGAACCATTGAGAGGCTGTAGATCATGCCAGCTTCTCCAGAGGGTGGTTGAACTCATTGTTCACCGCCCAAAAGTCCTTGGGAGTTTACAGTGCTATGTTAAATCTAAACCTTTTCATTTGATGAGATGCTTTATGATGGGTAGTGTAAATTAGTTTAAAGTAACTTTTTGTCAGCCAGAACTCATGACATAAAAAGACATTGTTTAAATTTATCTAAGTGCCTCTATGAATTAACATTTTCATAGTTTTCCCCAGGTTCTGGGGGAGATAAAGGTCTACTGGTGATTATTCTCCTACTTTTCATTGCCCCAAGTGGACTTTTTTATTATTATTATTATTATTAAGAAGTAGAAGTCATCTGAATTATCTTGCTGACATGTTAATGGCCACTAACGTGAGACCATTTTTCTTTCTTATTCTATGAAATATATGTTCCAAAACCTGTCAACTCTTGTTTTAGGAACATACTGAAAAAAAAAAATCTTTTGAAAGCTTTCTCTGAGTTAAGGAACGGTGAATTTGAAGAAGAAAAGAGCAGAAGGACTTCTGTTTCAAAACTTTGGCCTAAAAAAAGGGTCCTATCATGAAACCATCAAGTCTCTTGGGCTCTCTGGTGCTTCTCAAGTATTTTCTTGGGTCATATTTTTCATAAGAATACCCAACATCAAACATCAGCAAAGCAGTGCTCAAATTATCGGCCACTGCTAATCTCCTCTATTTCAGATGAGTAATTTCTGACTTTTATTAGGAGGTGGGAAAATCTCTTTCATCTAATTCCCAGCATCTTCATTCATGCATGACAACTTGTCTCCATTCTCCGCCTCTGCAGTATGTGCGAAACAAGATGTCTCAAAGTCTAATTCAAGAATTTAAGTACTGAGCTGAAAAAATTGCTGAAGTTTCTCATGTATTTTTGTAGCACAAGCTGGAATTATTAATAGGCATAAAATACAGGGCCTATTGCCCACAGCTGCTCTGCAGGTGGAGATATAGTGAACTTCTACAAGAATTTTGGCTTCCAACTACTATTTGAAGTGTTAGAAAAGAACAAGGGCCTAATCCTTCAAGGACATGCATAACTTTAGCCTTGTGACTGCCAGCAGACTTCAACAGAAGTTGTTAGGACAATAGATTTAATTGCATGCCTAGGACGTTGCAGAATCAAGGACTATGATTCTAGTGGCTGATAGATAATCTAAATTGCAAGAGTTCACGGAACTTGTTAAATATCTCTTACCAAATGCAGATCAACTTCTGCTCTGTAAGATGATAAAGGCAGTGTCTGTTAGCATTCATGGATCTGCAGAAGAGAACTGAAAAGGTAAAGGAAGGCAGAGCTGAGCAGAAAAGAAAATCCACTGTATTGCAAGAAGCCCAGGTGCTACCAAAGCTGAGGATACACTTCCCTGACAGAACTAGCTGCCTCATTATTTTGGGCTCAACATGTCCACCGAGCTCATGGGACAGTCTAAGCATGTCAGAAGAGCGGGTGCTCTTCCTGCATGCAAGCTGGTGGACTGGGGTCTGAGTGGTCTGACTGCCCGGGTCAAATTCAGATGCTTACCTGGGCTAATCTTTGCAATCTGAGAAGAAAGTGCTAAAGGACAGCTTAGATATGCTCTGGAGGTTTAAGGACATAGGTAAATTGGTTCAACTAACTGCTTACTATAGCTGGCTTAGGGTTTTTGATAGAGCGTCTTTCTGTTGAGAAACCCTGATATGCCAGAAAAAACCCTTTCACAGCAATGCAGCAAATTCATCAGAATAGCACCTGGTAGTTCAGCCCAAGCTTGGTTTCCACTCTGATCTCCCACGTCCTGGACTAGTGCCTACCAGGAAAGGAATGCTGCTTCTACAGTCCCATTCTCTCAGCTCTTATTTTGGGAGAAAACTTTAGAAGACACTACATTCGTTCCAGTAGTGAATGAAACCCATGAACTCTTGATGGAATCAGGAAAATAATTCCCACCACATCTACCACACGCACACCTCTTCCTAAGCACCTGCCCTTGAACAGAAAGAAACTGTTCCTGCAGACAGGTCATTTTCCTCTGCACGCATCTGTGCTGCATACACAAATTATGTTGTCTCTGAAGGGGGTTTCTATTTACTGCCTGTGCCGGCTGCCCTGGGGCTCCCAGAGCAGGGCGTTGCTTTGATGCACTGCAGCTTTGACAGACCAGCCTACACAAGCTGAAGCCATTTGTTTGAGGGACTGGTGGTTCAGTATTTCAAAAGCTGGCAGCCTTATTGCAGAAATGTTAAACCCCAACAGAGTAAAAATTCTCCCATGCTCATTTTTGCTTTCAAAGAGTTTTGTTAGTATGAATAGGAACATGCTAAAAGATGGTCTTTGTTGTATAGCTGAAAAACACCAGGAAGGAAATTTGTCTTGTGTATATTTAATTGATTTCAATAAAGCCACACATTGGTAATAAAACTGGCCCACTTTCTCTCTCTCTTCCTTTCACACACGTGTTCTTAGAATATTTGCTTAAGTTCTGGAAAATCTCTGCAGTTTTGGTAAACCCCCAAATGTTCTCCTGAGGGAGGTTTCTGTTAAACAACTCATCTTTATTCACCTCAGTTAGAGTTTCTAAGAATAGGATTAATTAGTTTTAGACATCCCACTATCAAAAAGGTTAAGTTCTTCTTCATTAGGAACGACCTCATCTTGTCTCCAATCTCACATTGCTATCATCTGTAACGATGCACCAGAGAGGCATCAGTCGTACCATGACTGAAAAGGCTGTTGGATGACTTGTTTATAACCAAAGCTTTAATTCATTAAATAGTGGAGAAGACAACTTTCTAATGTGAGTTGTGCTATTGCTTTGCAGACTGAGTGCTTGTCTTATTGCTGCTGTCACATTTGGGGCTAATTTAATGAATAATTAAATAATTTAGCTTTTAACTAAATTAATCATTTAGTTAATTCATTAATAATAATCCTTTGCACTTCTACAATGCCTTCCAGGCTAAGCTATCAAAGAGTTTCATAAGCATTATGGGGAAGTTCACCCTTCTTCCTCCCGCATGTAGCCCGAGTAAATGGGTTTTATATCATAAACCACATTAGTCAGCTTCAAAGGGAGAAAGAAACCAGCTCCAGTGGTAAGGGCAGGGGGCAAGGGGCGTCTGAAACAACCATTTTCAGCAGATGCAGGCTTTTCTCTCCAAAACCGTTTCCCCTCAGTAAAGCAGCACCCATGATGGGAGACAGGATAGGATAGTCTTAAGCAGTCCTTGCTCTGCCAAAGATTTTTCGGGTGCTCCCCAGCCGCTGTATACCTTAGCCATCCAGCAGCACACAGGGCTTGTGGATCTTGCTCCTCGTTGCAGGAAAAATACACTCAAGGCTGTGAAGTTCCTGCATGTAACTATAAAACCTGCCGTGCACAGAGAGGTACCTGGGAACACTTGCTGCTAAGCTGCAAATTTGCAAATGGCAGCTTTAATTGATTAAGCATTAACCCCATGAATGAGGGGGTCTGTGTCTCATCTTTATACACCAGGGGAAATAGAGGCAAAGGGATGCTAAGCAGCCTGACCAGAGCCGGAGAACAGGTTTGTGGCAAAAGCTGCATAAAATCAGCATTTTTAGTCCTCTGCGTGAGCAACAGATCCATGCTCCCCTAGCATGCGAGTCAGGTATCGACAATTCCTTATTTAAATCCAAGATCTACCTGGGGACCATTAAAATTTAAAGCCATTAGATATAATTTCCTCATCAATACACTATTGTTCCTCTTATTTTTCTCTCCTTGGTACCTAAAAAGCCTGCGAAGGTGGTTTCCATACATTTAATATCTTTCCATTTATAATAATTTTATCATCTCCGTTTGTTTCAACGAGGTGCTATTTTTAAGACAGAATGGAAATTAACTTTTCTTACTTATTGAAAGAGGCTGATTACACAGAAAGTTGCGGCCTGTTGTGCTGGAACACAATCATGAATCACTTTGCTCTCACTTTCAGTTATTTTTCAGGTTTAAGCAACACTGAAATACTTAATGACTCTCCACAGTGACTATCTATCTAAAGGGAGAATCTTTTTGTCAGTATTCAGGAAAAGCAAACTGACAAGAAGCCAGATGGATTTAACCACATAATGCTGAAGGAGAGAGAAGCAGAACATCTTAAGAGAGCCACTAGGTTCTTAAGTGAAGACATGATGTTTGATGAGGGAGGAGAGGAGGCTGAGCCGATATAAGAAAGGGGAGGTAATTCAGGGCCCCTGAAGGCCTCATGAGAGCACCACGGGGAGTAGGAAACCTGCTCCCAACATCCCGCATCCATGGGATGCAACAGTAAAGACCTCTAAGGGGACAGCGCTGCAGAGCAAAAGCAACGAAGCGCTTCTGACACCCTCCTCGGAAAGACGCTGAAGGGGGAACGCGTCTCTGAGAAACGGGCAGTTTTTAAACAACCGTAGCACTTAGGAAGATGAGAGCGGCACAAACATTTCTGACACTGAGAAAGCTGACTTTGAGAGCATTCAAAATGCCCTGAAGATTTTAGTGATTGAAATTGTTATGCATATTGAAAAAAAAAAGATATATTCATCTGGGGATGCTGAAGGGTGGATAGAAATGTTGTATAAAGAACTGGAGAAACAAGAAAAATACCCCAGAGTGTCCTGAGCATCAGCTTGATTAAGTAGGAAACCGCTCAGAAGAAGATAACGCTGATCAAGTGTGATCCAGCATGCCCTGCTTCAGCACTGGCAGGAGGGCTGGTTCAGCAGGGGCTAAACACGTGCAGGAAACAGATGACTTGTGTCACCTTTGGACAATTTCCTCGTCCAACTCTAGACCTACACGAGGAGCCACCTCCAGCTTATTTTTGCGGGGAAGCCTCGTGGGAAGGACAGGAATGGTATAAATCCTTGAGGACCTTGAAAAAGGATGAAGCAAATACCCCTGATTGCAAGGGAAGCACAGGAAGCAGGAAGGGTTGGGTGAGCTGCAACTGGTAGTTAAAGGAAATAACAACGAAGAGGAAAATTGGCTAGTCTCTTTAAAAGCAAGCAGTTATTTAATGCAAGGCTGTAGTTACCCTGAAATTTAAGCATTTGCTTAAGTACTTTGCTGGACAGGAATGTCAATATCCTCAGGCTTAAAGCTGAGCATATGTTAAAGTGCTTTTGCTGCACCGAATCATGGCTTAGAAAAGAAATCTCAGCCTTAGCGAGTATCCAGTCTATTCATACAGGAGCCACAGCACATAGGCCCAGGTGTTTCCTTAAGCCAAAACTGTCAATCACAACAGCACTAAAAAAATGGCTTGTTTTTACAAAAGGGTGATTATCCCGGAGCTCTCACTGCCTGCTCCGTGCACGCGTTCGGTGGGCAAATCCATTTCCACAGGTTGAGGAGGTCAATGGGCCTGTGACAACTCGGAGCAGATGAGGATCTATTTCCTAGATGTTCATTTAGGTGTCTCACGTTACATTTTTATTTTTGCTGCCTGTTGTAAATAAAGATAATATTTATTTAATACTTTGACAGCTAGTGCTATTCAACCAGTCATAATCGGTGGATTGCTCCTTCCTTGATAATAATTATAGGAAGCTCAGAAGTACAGTGAAAAGAAGAAAAGGAAGTTAAAATAACATTTTTAAAGACATGCCAGTGCGTTGTCTTGTCCAACAGATGAGTTTATCCTTAATTAGGCCAGGGGAAAGAAAAGGCTACAGTGGCATATTAGCACGCTTTTATCACTGCACTCAAAGTAACAAATAATTAACGAAGCGAATTTCATGGAGATCTGATTGGTCCTGGGAAACATCCCTTGTTAGTTGTCTCCAAGAACTGCCACAAGGGCCTGCCACATTTTTGCTAATGTGCATATTAATGGATTTTTAGTAGCACCATTTGCTACTTCAAAGATCATGTGTGTTGTCTATTTAACCTTGAAAAGCCCAGTGGCGAAAAGTATTTTGGAATATGAGGTGCTTTTCTGCCTAATTTGTTCTGCAAGCATCAAATAGAAGACATGTCATTTGAAAATGCAATTTAGCATGATAGCTAGTGTGATAAGCCCTGTGCTGGACTATCTAACAGTTGTTTAGTTATCACCCATCTTATTTATTGACCATCCAATGCATAAATTAGAAAGAAAGAATGTAAATGCAATTCTTCATGTCAAAATACTTTGAGGTTTTATATTAGTGTAAGAACATTTGCAGTTCAGAGTTTAAAAGATAACTTAATACACAAGCTAGTTTAGCTGCTCAAATAGTTAATAAACTTTACACCAACATTATTTGGAAAAAAGAAATGGAAATACTTAGTGTGGGAAGCCAAATAAACATATACAGTGGGGCTTGTATTTGCACTATTTACACTTTAATATACATCATTTATTAAATTATTAATCAACTAATGTTTGTTAAGCTGTTTGAAGATGAAAAGCACTCTGTGAGTGCTAAATATCATTATTACCATCATGTATTTTAATTTTCAATATTTTGGCATACAAAATACGTTTCAGTCAGATCTAGAGGATGCTTAAAATTATCTTGTTTATATATTTTGAGGAAGCGGTTAATTTACGTAGGTTAATAATTCCTGTGGCATATTCAGCATGCTGCACAGCCCTGAATTTTTGGTATGAATAAATAAAATAGACTTTGCAAGCTCACTTGGATCAAGTAAATTGAGACTTTAAGATTCTGTCAATTCTTAGTGAGAATAAAAACATCAGATGAAATCCTACTCCCAGGAAAGACTGTGGCAAATCTGCTTTTTGATTCCAAGTACCAGAACTGCACCCTTTTCAGGTTGGATGTCCATGTGTTTCTTGGTGGAAGAAGCACCAGCTTTATTAAAGCAAAGCTCTCAGATGAGGGAGCCCTATATCACAAGGGGAGGAGTGCCACGAGCTCCAGATTGCTACGTCTCCTTTCTCACTCCACCGGGGTGGATAACGTCTGATGCTCATATCTTGAAGATGCCAGAAAGAATGCTCCCCCCCACCACAGTAGATTACTTGGATGATATGATACGATACGATACGGGGAGGGGACACCCTATTTGCTAATTTTTGGGGAGAAGAAAAAAAAATCACGATTAAAGAAATAGATTACCCCTTCTTCCCCCTAGAGATTGAGAACAGGTGGAAAACTCCCTGGGGGGGGGGGGGGGGGAAGATACTTGCAAAGACAATTAATTACTTCAAGTCCCTTTGGTGGAGGGAATCAATGCTCTAGTAGATTTACCGGGACCAACACAGACACCTCCATTTGCTCATGCACAAAGGTGAAATAAATAGCTTTAAATTGAGTATATGCAAAGAAACATCCTTAAATTACAGCTAGGAAAAAGTGTAACTTATTTGGGTCAGGAAGAACAAGCAGCGTCTCATCTTCTGAAAGAAGGTGGAAGTTGCCCTTTCCCAGACAAGCCTGTAGCCTGATACATAGGGAGCTTCTTGGGGAGGTTCCAGTCTACACCTCCAAAGGCTGAGGAGGATGTAAAAACAGATTTTTCATTTCCTTCCTAGTTCTCAAACATCTGGAGTATTACCAGCTGGGTAATAAGCTATTACCCCCTTCCTCTGGGGCTTGCACAGAGTCCCATCCTTTCCAGGCTCCCTAGGTACAACACGAACCTGCTGGGAGTCCTGATGCTGCACCACTTTGTTCCCAAAGGGAATGTCCAGCTGTTCAAAGTGGGTTAGATTTAGGTATAGACAGAAGAAAACTTGCTGGTACAAACAGATTTGTCAGGGCAAGCAGATATGTAACTTATGAGTATACAGGCTATCACATAGGGTTTTTTGGATGGCAATTTTGGATTTAGTTGCCCCAGAACAACAGTCCCCAAATGGGACTGACCTATCGGTATCTGTTCCCAGGAGTACCATTCTCATAGGCTTCACAAATGTGTCTTTTTCCACCTTCAAATTTTATGTAAGATTGAATTTGGGCACTGCAGCCCTTTGCCCAAGGTTCCCAGATGTCCAGCAGACCAGACAAATACAGTCCTCAAATTCTGCCCAGAAAAAACTTCTGGGTGGAAAAAGAAAATGTTTTTGAAGACACACCTTCTCTAGAGAATATCTGATATGTGGTGGCTTGCACAGGCCTCAAATCCATTATGTTACGCAGCAGTGTTTCCATAGCGTAGATGCCTATGGATATTAATGAAGAAAGGTACATGGGGAGAGCTTTCTTTAATTACACCAATATTAGTTTGATAATTCAGTTTCGCTGCATAGTGGTTCATTTTTCACATGTACATGTTTCTTCTCGAGAACATCCCAAATAAAATACCATCTTCTCCAGCCCTACATTTCCATACTTCCATAATATTTCCTTAAGTTTCAGCAGTGCATAACATTCTGACAAACTTAATTAGAAGTACAATTAATTTCCAGTATGCACTGTGCCCAGTTTAAAATTAAAGCTCATTTTCCTTCACTCTTTGTAGCAACTGAAATCCCTCTTTTAATCTCTGTCCTACCTCGGATAGCTGCAAGATAAACTTTTGTTAATGTGAGTCCGCGTGGACCAGCGTTCCCATATCCTTAAATGGCATGTTCCTGGCAGCAGAGAAAACATCACCAGGCTGTATGAAGGATGTACGTAGCATTAAGAGAAGTTCTAACCAGCTGGAAAAAGGAAGGGAGAAATAATCCTTTTAAAGCCATGTTTGGAAAAGACTGAGAATACAATTAACCTCTGAAATGCTATGCTTGTTGGCTTGCCCAGTTCAGCACTTCCCAGGGACCATTTATCTCAATAGGAGAGCATAAATACTGTGTTGCACTGACTTTATCAGCGGTACTTTAACTGAAGAGTGTCCCCAGAGTCACTCAAGGGTTAATCCTTTGTGTCTCACGAAAGGTAATGGATTTTGATTAAAGGGAGCATGTTGGCTGCTCGCAAGCCTAAAGCAGACGCACATATCCCAGCTCTATATTTAATTTAAAACCTGCACCCTCAAAGAGGAATGTAAGCCATTTATACCACCAGCAACTAATCCTAAAAATGTAACGCAACTGACCTCAGTGAAATGGAAATTACGACCACAGCTTAGCTGTAATAATTATTTGCATAAGGTTTTAGTGGCAAGTACGTTTACAGAATAGTGTATAGGTTCTTAATAAAAACCAGCCCAACTTTTGGGGAAAAAAAAAAAACCTCAGTGAGGTTTTTCCAGCCATGTTTTGAGACAACAGACCCCCCCCATAACAGCCTGAGTGTCCACGCAGGGAAGGAAGGCAGCCAACCCAGGTTTCCATGGGCAAAGCACATAGCGAAGACACAACCATTTTGCTGCTCCTCAGGCTATCGGCTTTGCCTGCTGCTTTGCCTTGTGTCTGGACCTACTGCCAACTTAAACAGTAACTAAACTAGACTTTGCTCACTGGTGGGAATGGGATTTTTCACCTTAATCTTGACTGCCCACATCCCAGGGAAGAGATTCAAATTATTACTGCGAAATGGTTGCCTGGTGGCTTATGCAAACCAAGCCAGTAGACTCAGCTCAACCAGGATCAGATGTCCACTGCCCACAGGGACCTCCTGCATGCCCAGCAGCCACTTACAGTGGTAGGAGACCAGCCAAAGGTGGACAAGGTAAGAGCATGGGGACTACCCTGCTGCAACAGGTTTGGTTTTAGACAGAGTGACAAGGAGGTCTGCACAGTTTTTCGTTACTCCTGGGAGAAAGTCCTGCATATACAAAGCTCTGGTTTGAGACCTACATGTGGTATCAGCTTGCAGTGTTGGTCTTGAGAACAAAAGTGGACTGCCACGGTGAGGACAGAGAAGACTTTCACGCCCTGAACAGTCAACCTGGCCCTTTTGCTAAAAATCTCATGAAGTGCAGACAAATTATTGAAAGTTTTTGCTGAGAATAACTTGGGGGAAGAGGAGGAGAAACTGTATTGCGTCCAGAACAGAAGCCAAACAAACCAACCACAAGAGGGAAAAAAAAAAATAGTAAGGCATATGTGAAATATGTGGTCAGCAAGCAAAAGGCCACCCTTGTTTTAGATTTTAATTATGAAAATTTTTCTCGTCTGACATGTGAAATGAATTTAGTCATTCATGCATAGTGTGAAAGTTGAATTGTCTGCAAATTAAATCAAAATAAAAAATGAAAACTACAAATGGGGCTTTCACTGCCACCAACAAGGGAGCCATCCTTTAGAGGTGACATTTCACAGCAGTCCCTGAGAAATGTGATTGTTCATAGCATTAAGTAAATTATGGTCCCTGAACAGCATGGAAATAATTGAAAATGTTTGCTGTTTTTAAACAAACGCTATAAATCCCAGAAGGCTGTTTCAGTCTTGAAGTAGAAGACAAAAAAATGTTCTAAGCAAGAAAGTATACAAGTAAAATGCCTGATGGTTTGGTTGGCAATCATAAAACTTCACCCTAAATATCAGCTGGAAGTAGTTTTCCCTTTTCTGTTAATAGGTTCTCTTTTAGAAACTTCTCCTTATCTCCCTCCTCTCCAGCCTACACTCACGCACGAAATGACAGTACTTAACTAGACGTGCCTTTCACAGGAACAGGAACGTCAGTGCACAAGCCCTAATGTAATGCAAATAAAGGCCATACACCATGCCATACCATTCATGTCACAGATGGAGAAAATGTGAGCTTGTGCCTGCCACTGTGTGACCTCCAGGGCTTCTCCCCGACGCTTTAGGAGTCTGGCCTGCATCAGGTTTCCTAATGCTTTGTTTGTAAAGCAATTACACCTTTGACAACGAGATTCTACTATAATCCTTGGACAACATTTTTTGGTTCATACATGATCTGCTGTGTTTCATTGCTAATCAGTGTCTTCCAATATTCCTCTCGAAATGCTCTTTTTCGCCCTCATTATACCACATCTGCCATTTCTTCTTCTAACTCCCTGATTATTGTGAAGAATAAAAAAAAACGCTTTTATATGTTTGTTAAAAACATGTAAAATTGTTGCTCAGAATACACTTGTCATTTTATCTCGTGACAACAGCGTTAGACTCCAGCCTCAACACAGATATATTTAATACATCCAGACTGTGACACATCCTTTTGGAAAGAAGTCTTTAATGCATCCACCTGGGAGTTTTCATGCCACAGCCCTGTGTTAAGCAAACGGGCCAGCATACGTCTACCACGCTGTACCATCGTGTATTTAATAAAGCATGCTAAGAAAACTGGGCTGCTGTTGCCTGCTGCCAAATGTGAGTGTTCTCCCACGAATCTGCTTGTCCCTTCTGCACGTGCAATGCACTCCTGGACTTCTTCCAAGCAGCAATAACTGAAGGAGGAGAAAAAGGTACCGTGGCTCAGCCCCACCCGAGCAGACAGCTGCAGGACATGGCATTAGATCCCGACAAGCGGATTACTCATGGCAAGAAGACAACTCTATTGCTCAGAGGAAGGAACAAAATATGTCACCAAAAACTTTAGGAACCATGGAACAAACATATAAACATTGTTTAGGCACCTGTTTATGTATATATGAGCCCAGCGGGAAGCACTTGCATAAATTAGTCACCTAATTTGTACCAGTCATAAAGGTATTCAGTGCCTAATTGCTAAAGTGTTTTTGAAACTCCCAGTAGACATCAAAAGACCTTTGTAAATCTGTTCCCCTGCACAACCTGGTTTTTAAAGACACAGACAATAAACACTGATGTACAAACACCTACTCATGCAGCCACCTCCCTTGCATCAGGCAGTTTTTTAAGGAATACCTGTGGTTAGAAGTTTGTATGGTCCTTGGCATGTAAGGCTTCAAACACGCTGAGCCTGGTCACAGAATATCACCAATCTGTATGTAAAACTTGGATGTGTGTTGCATTATCAGATGTGCAGAGACAGTTTAACCAAAACTTTGCATAAATAGAAATATTACTCCTTCCTTCAACTGCAAATGTGGATTCTTTCATTAAGACAGCATGAATGCTACCAGTATACTTATATTTGGGTTTTGATTTAAAAAGCAGGCTTTGCTCTTCACTGGTTTCAGGGTTTTTTTTTTTTTATCCCTTAGATGAACTAAATTCCTTTACAAACAACATACATCTTGCATGCAACTCAATGAAAAAAGAATCTCTCCTTCTTTATTGCGAAGATTTGTGCGGATAGCCCGACTCCATTAATTTCAACGGGATTGACTCTGCACCATATGTTTTCTGTGCAGCTGCTACATTGTGGGGAGAGAGGAAGACAAAAAAAGCACCCTTCTAAGCTTTACCAATCACATCCAGAAATAAGACTATAATTGCTGGAAAACCTTATGAAGTCTGCTATAATCATAACAGTCAAAGGGATTAGATTGTGATCTAAAAGAAGATATGCAGATTAGTTTTTTTTCCTAAGAGGGCCTACACATGGGTTTCAAACCCTGGTCCCTTAGACATAAAATAAGGCAAAACCACCAGTATAAGAGGCAATTATACTCAAATTTATACAAGCACATGCTTCTCTCTGCTACACAACATTGGTAATAATACATCAATATGTGATCACCGTGCATAAGCTCCTTGCAGGAAGTGTATTGCAGGAAGGCAGTATACTAACATATGTCCGTTGCCTACAGTCATTAGAAGGGCAATACATTAATCTTACAAAACACCATCCTGGTTTTTGGTAATCTTAATCTCCGCTCTCATACCAACGATCTTAATGATTTTCCTACACAGAAGCAAAAGGACTTAGTTCAGTGCAACCATCCACAGAAAGGAATAGAAACTCCCTATTTCAAGGGGGTGAATCATCTCCAAACAGGCGCTGTGAAAACAACTTCCCAGAGCAGCCAAGTGGTTGCACAGCTGCAGTGTAAGAGAGGTGTTCAACTCATTACCTGTAATACGTCACTACCAAGCAAAATGGGCTTATAGTTTTTATTCACGCTGCTGGGCGAGGTCTGTGCCATGCTACTGCTGTTAAGCATACCTAGCACCAGTTATAACAGCATCCATTTCAGGACTATGTTCAGTATCACTTCATTTTGTTATCTAAAAACCACTGCATTTTCATCCTAATACGGCTAGTGGCTTCAGTCACGTTTGTAAATGTGTTCTTGGTCCCAGACACAATTTATATGTGCTTGAACCTTTTGTGATGAGAGCACTGCCTTGGGAGGACTAAATGATATTACCCCTGTATTTATGAGTTGGGCAAGTTGTTTCTCCCAGCTTTAATAAATGATGAAGCCTTGGTGGTTTTGCAATTGGGTTCTCTCCCTCCTGGAGCCATGACATGAGCTGGAACAGAGTACTGAGGCAAGTCAGAGGCCAAAATTCACTCCACGAAGTAATTCGGAGCAGAACAAAACCACCACGTAATGCAGATGACTGCTATAAACACAGCCAGAGCCCACCAAGGAACAGTGTGGGAAACATGGGCTGTGGCTCAGAGCCTTCCAGCAGCCCCGGGGTCTCCTTTGGGAGGCAACAATGTGCTCTGAGGTGCCAAGCACCCCCAGTTCCCTCCTGCCTACGTTAAACGCTGCCTAAAAGGTAAGCTAAGGCCCTCAGCAGAATGAAGACTGACATACAGGTAATTATAACAACAATAGGTAACCATAATAATCCAGGCAATAACAATTAGCTAAAGGTACACCTCTGCAATCCCAGACTTGCAGATTTGCCATGTACAGCAACGTTCCTGAAAGCGCAGAGAGATTTTACAGTTGTTCAGGAGCTACGACACAATCGGCACGAAATCCAGGTTCTGCCCGAAGCTATCCTTCCCTTCCTCCTATTCTTGGGAGGAAGACAGTGACTGCGACTTAGATCAACAGATCAATATAGAGGTGGGAAACATCCTCCGAGAACCTACATGTTCACAAAGGCACTTTCTGAAGGTGTTCAGTTTTGCACTTAAATTTTCTGTACTTATTGCCTACATGGCTCTGCGGACAAAAAGCTTACACTGGTGGTGGTCTAACAGCCAAATCGCTCCCCCGAGACAGTCATCTGTACAACACCGCCAGAGCTCTGAAAGCAATTTTGTTTGAATTTCAGCTGTGCAGACTATGCGTAAAAACCTGAAACCCTTTTCCAAAGCTATGTCCCAGAGGTCAGAGCAGAGGGTTCAACGGGAGTCTCCAGCTTGCCCCATAGCAGCGCAGCAGAGCACCCCAACACCGGCCTTGTGCCCACCCCTGCATTAACACGCTGCAGACAGGCTCAGGCAGCTGCCTAAGGAGGTGGGAATTTTTATTCCTGGTTTTTAATTCAGACAACCATTTTATATCTAATCCTGGTCTATGAGTACTGAAGCAGCACACATTTGTTTGGAAGAACAGGATTTTAGCTCCAGGTATTTAAAAATGCTCATACTGTTGACATTTATATGTTGTACATGGCAGAGTTATACTATATTTACCACAAACATTAAAAAAACCAAAATGTTTCAGACACTTAAATATATGCCTTAAAGGAAACACTGTAAACACCTTGTAAAAGCAAAATTCCCAAGTGTTAGCAAATAAACAAGCGGCAGGGAGAAAACAAAAGAAACACAAAAAAGAATCATTGCAAGATAACAGCAAAAGAATAAAACACAGCTAAAATCACACAGGAGAAATTCTGAGGCCTTGTTTAATGGGTCATGTCTTACTATCCCACTTACCACACAACACCATGTACCATTCTTAATTACCCCAGTATAAATCCAGAGAAGCTCTATTGAAAGCCTGAGCTACTCCAAGCGCACAAGGACATGGCTGGGAGCCGACATAGCCAGGCTTGCCATTTATCTGCTCCTTTTTCTGGTTACATGTAGCATGGATATTGATAGCGCAGGCTCTAGCCTTCCAAGCCTTTGGGACTGCATTACTCCACAAGGAAGGCAAAGCAAAGCAAAGCAAAGGTACAAGCAACAAAATGACTGCATACTTATTGCCACAAACTGACCAAAACACAGTAATCACCATTAAAAAAGGAGAAAAGCCAGCCTACGCACTCTTGTGCTGCCCTCCCTGATGCCCCCATGCCCACACACAGCTGCCATTACCTCCCATGCCTTCCAGGGCTGTTCAATTGCTGGCTGCAGGCTGAGTTTGCAAGTTTTGTGCTGAAAAAATGATGTATGGAGCAAGAGGAGAGCTGCCCAGCCAGCCTCACACCAACCACAGGGACAGTGGGAAGGAGCTGCCCTGTGAGGGGACCAGCACATCTAGGGAGGCCACTGGGGCACAGCCCCAGCACTCACCCAGGTGCAGGGAATTGTCCCAGGTGCCAGGGCTGGTCCCACCCAGGGGTGTGAAAAATCACCAGAGCAAAAGACACCTGGAGGAAAGGCTTTGGGGGGAGGGAATGCCCTGGGGGGGAGGGAATGCCCTGGGTGGGGAGGGAATGCCCTGGGTGGGGAGGGAATGCCCTGGGTGGGGAGGAGATGCGTTTACAAACTCCTCTCCTTTCTATGCTGGCTCATTCTGAATTTTTTGCTCCAAACTCAGAGGTTTTTTGGTGTCTACAGTGTACTTGTGAGCAGGTAGATAAGCTCAAAGTTGTGGCCAGCCTAGGGAGCCCCTCACACCATATAAAGGCAAATTATTAGCATATGCTAATAATATATACTTTCTGAAAATATTCCTGAAATATTAGTGTGTGTATTATACTTCCTGAAATATTTGTGTGTGTATACATATGTGCTTATATGTGTGTGTGCATGTGTGTATATAAATATATGAATATACACAAATGCATTATACATATATATACCTATATATGCTAATAACTTCATATAATATTTGCCCAAAAGCCTTGATCCAAGAGAAAGCCAAGGGGATGAAAATAACCACAGAGCCCTGTGCTGTTTATATGCACATGCTGACAGTGAGCAAACCACCATTTTAACTTGGATAAAAATAGTTGTTGCAGCATGGATAGGAACAGCGCACAGGTGTTTTCTCAGAGTTATAAGGCCCCTCTGAGTTATCTGGCAGGTCAGCACTTACATCTCAATTCCTAACTCCTGGGAGCTCCTAAGGCAGAGCGGTTTCCATTTGGAAACGTCAGTATCTGTTTTACAAAGAACTGACTTGATCCAAAATGTTTGCTTAAGACATACAACTTTGGAGGTCCTACCATGCATATTAAAAAGTTTGCTTTATTATTACAGTGGCAATAAAAGCAATGAAGAGACTTTACAAGCAAGAATAAATGGATAAAGACTGGGTGCATCTGGACTTTGAATAATGTATGAAATCCACATTTTAAGGTTGGCTTGTAAGATAAATGCAGTCCCCCAAAGCAACTGGAATTGTCTGATCCCTCTGGCTCATTGATCTTCAAGGGTTTTAGTGCAAACACTCTGGTCTAAGGTACTGCCTTTCCCTGTCAAAACTCCTCTGGAAGAGTCAATATTTGTGTGAATTTTCAGCTACAAGGAGAATCTCACAAGCTACTCAGGCAGCTTGAAACCCTCCTACCCAGCTCTGGGAGGGTGGAGCATTAGCAGAGTGATGTTGCCTTTTGGTCAGGCCACTAAAGACCAAAACCGGGATGCTCTACCCCTTCCTTTAGGCTGGTGGGTCAAGGAGGAGCCGGGGATGGAGGAGAGCGATACTCAGCTGCCCCTCACCGGACAGAAGGGATTGAACCCAGAGTTTCCACCGTCCGTGACTGCCCCCCAAACGGTGCTGACTGCCACAGTGCCGGGCAGAGGGGTGATTCCCCAGAGGTGGGAATAGCGGGATGGACATGCGAGGTGGGGGAGAGGAAGAAATGAGGGGAAAACCCAACCTGCCTGGCCTTTGGGGCCCTTCCTGGGGGTCCGGATTACAGCTCCTGCCTCACAGGTTGGTCCTTATTTTGGCTGATGCCTGCTTCATGTGAAACACAGAAATATTTTTGGATCAGGATGTCCCACCCTCTTAACTGAATACAGAAGACCAAGTGACTGCCTCAGTAATGGACAATCAGGCCATGGCCAGGCACTAAAATGAAAACAACAGTGGAATTTAAAGAGTTGCTCATAAATATAAAAATCAGAGCCCTGTGGAACACAGGGACGTAAGTGGAGTACATAAACTAAAAAGTTTCAGCTCCTAGAAGTTTTTGCTCCTTTGAGATGGTAGAGGGAGCAGAGTAGCAGGGTGCATGATGGACAGCCGTCGCACGGAGGGACGCCAAGGCATATGCCAAGGAGCACGCCAAGGAGCTCTTGGCTGGTCCTACTCCAGCATCCAGGATCTCGGGGAGGTAGTGGTGGATGGATAAGGAAGCAGTGAGATTGCTTTATAAATTATTGCCTGTGTTCAGCTGACACTTTTCTAGCTTCAAAAGAGGCATAAGCACCACTCATGGGTTTAAACCATAAATCCTTAAAAACAAATCCTTGAAAAACAAACAAAGACAACAACAGAAACAAAACTTCCCCCCATTTCATTTATAGGTTAGGAAAGTTCAGCTTGTCAGTAGGATGTAATTTGTGGTCTCTGCTCAGAAGATGCTCAGAACTGTCAGAAAACTGCCAAAAGATACCAACTTTTGTTTTATTTTGTCCTTGCTGCTCTGTAACTTTAGAATGGGCCTACAATAAACTACATTTTAATGTAAAGTAATAAAAGAAAAGTTCTCCCCAGGCTGAGACCCAGTGCATGAACTTTCAGGTCTTTACAATTATGTAATAAGTCAACTATGAATTAAAACTCTGTCAAAACCCTGGATACAATGGCTCTTCTGGTTGCCACTATTGTTATAGATTGTATAATATACTGTGACTGGTTTCAGAATTGAATTTCCTGCATTGCTAACAAGTGCTTCTCCTATTTCAGAATGATGCACATTAACAGCGATGCTTTTATATAACAGAATAGGCAAACAGTCGCCCTGTGCTGAGTTTTCTCTTGTTCACAGTTTAATAGATGTACAGATTTTAGGTCCATTAGATCATCATAGCTGATTTCCTCTATAGTACTCAACTTAGAGTCACTTTACAGAAGAGGTTCTTTGTTGTTGTGCTGTTCTCAATGTCGTCTAAATTTTATGGTCATTACATTTACAGAAAAGAAATTAAAAATATAAATGGCAGGGAGTTCAGAAGAAAATGGCAGGGGAACGTCACAGTTCGCTTCTTGCAAAGTGTTAAGTCCCCAGTACTGTGGGAATGTTAGATGTGTGTGTGTGATATTGTTGTGTGTCTGCATGCACACATTTAAGAGACATATTTGCTATTAGCCACTGGTTGCTTATGCTTTTGCTGAAAATATCTGGGGACAAGTTTCAACTAAAAGAAAGACCTTCAAGTGAAAAATTTCAGGAAAACTGAATTTTGACATAGAAATAATATTTACATTAATAACTGCTGCTATCTGCTCTGTGTATTAAAGGTCACATTTTGAAAGATGGATGTTTAATTTCTACCTGCAAAATATGCATATGCAGTTACATACAAATAGATTTAATTACCCAGCTGCAGATATTCTCTATTCACAAGCCAGAACTCTGAGCATAATGCAGGTGGCCAGAGTTGGCTCTGAAGTTGCGTGTGAAAACTGCAATCCAGTTTATCACTTTCTACCTGGATTCTGTACTTCTCTCTCTGCTATTTCTCAACATGCTGTGATGTGCTTCAGAAGGCAGGACATCCAGGACAGCAAAATTAAACCCCCGGGAAGCAGAACAGCTTTTTGATATGTTCCCTCTCTGCGCGGCTGAGTGCATCACCTCTGCTCACACTGGTGAGGGCTCAGTCAGTGAGTACTTCCAGCAATATCAACCGAGAAATCATCAAAGCTGTCCGTAGCGTGGACATGATAAACTGAATTACAGCTGTAATTTGTTAGATTTTTGGAGCAGTGAACTCACAAGTCCCACATGGGGAAAGTTACTACTTGCATATGGCTTTGAGAGACCATACACAGACATTTGTTAATGGAAATTTTGGAGATGGAAGTTAAGCTCCCGTCTTTGACAACTGCCCCTTTGCTGTAACAAAATTCTTCCAGATCACAGGGGAAACACAGCTGACTAAATTTAGGTAGGGAAGACCGAGATGTCTGAGCGTGGGGTTTGCAATAAACACATCCTCTACCACTTGATGTTTTGATCTCACAAGTTCATAAAATTTAGCCCAGCATCTTTTCATGGTGTATGAAAGTGCAGTTCAGTAACTGTTGTGGTTTATAGACAGTGAAGAGCAGCATCTCATCCCAGGACACCCTTTCTTGTGTTCCTGCTTCTTGCTCTGCTGGTTAGAAGAAAATTATGATAAGTGAAGATTTTGGTTGGAAATTCTCAGATAACCATTTTCTTTCCTCAGAAAACACCCCAAATGGAGCAGGCTTTGCATAGCTGTATTGGGGTTTGATTTCTCTCTGCCATAGCACAGCTGTGTTTTCCCTGGCTTCCTGGCAGCTCCCTGGCTGACTGCTGAGACGTCGAAGCGTCTAGTTTGGTACCTCAAGAGTGGTTCCCCTTCTGCAGAAAGCCCTGTCCAGGCACTGCCAACAAGCGGGGGCCCCGGCAGCCTCGGCCCCAGAAGGATACCAGGGAGCCCCGACATTTCGAGCCTACAAAACCCCAATGCGTTGGCTCAGGCCAGGGCTGCAGGACTCCTGGGTCCATCCCTCCCCTGCCAGCCCTAATTGCTTCCTGCAGAGAGGCAGCCCGCTGCTCCATGTTGTGCTGGAGCATCAAGCTAATGCATTTTGATTTATCCAAATTAATTTCTCTAGGAATTTCCCTTTGACTGGTGTTCTCACCTGCTCCTAGATTTTGTTCTGATTTTGAAAAAAACATTTTTGAATTATGAGAATGGCCAGCAGAAAGGGATTTTCAAGCTTACAACAGCTCTGCCTTTGATTTCTAAAAGTCCTTGTTCATGTCTCTTCACATTTAGTCTGGTCAGCCTTTTGTTTTGTTATATTCTCATTGTCTCTTTTTCCTGTTTTGTCTCCTGCTTCTGATTATCATTTAAATTAAGCTCAAAATCCCATGCCGAATACATAGACTTTTTTCCCCCTCTATGACGCCACTCGTTTCCCTCCGCCTCTTCCCTCCCCACCACCCCCAGCTTTTCTTGTTTCTTTAGCTGCAAAGAAAGGAGCCTCAGAAATCAGTCTACAGCTGAAGTTCAGCTCTTTCGGGTGTGCCCTTTCTTCTGTTCTGGGGACTCTTGGATTCCCCACTTCCCTCTTACTCCTAGTGTCAAAACTCCAAACTTTCTCTTAAGCATTTTTTTCTTATGGGAGAAAGAAAAGAACGGAAAGCAAAGGAATGTGCTCTTGAGCAGGTCATTCTGTTAGCAGAAACTGATGGCAAGAATAAAAATAAATCACAGAGCCCTGACACTTACTCATTTTAAAAGGACTGATGGGAGACAAGCATAAAAAAACAAAAGCCCGAAAGCAGATTTAAACAAGAGGGCAATCAGCATAGGTCTAAAAACCTAATAAAGACTCAGCCATAACAGCCTTAGAGAGGAGAGAGTTCCAGCAGAAGGGAGCATGAAGAGCATATGCTTGACTCAGTCTGATTAGAAGAAATAAATAGAAGCGCATCCATCCTGCGAAAGGAAAACTTCCTGAGTCAGCATACGCGCACCAACCCGGGGCGACAACGGGGAAGAGAAGTACAAGGCTTCCAGTGACCTTGTGTATGTCATGCATTTAATTTTGGCATTCTTGTTTCAAAAAAGAAACTGCAAAAATAGACAGAATCCAGGGAAAGGCCAAAAAAAGAAAAAAGATGAAAATAGGTGGAGCGTCTATGAAAGGAGAGAAAGGAAGTTATCTTACCAAATAAAGGATGCTAAAATGAAGGCCTATCAGATGACTGTATTTACCATTTCCCGTAATAAGAACAAGATAATACTCAAAATAAAAAGAGGTAATAGGATTATTTCTTTGTATAATGACTAATTAATCTGCGTAACATATTCTAACTGGATTTAAGGGGAAAAACACATTAGTATGAACTAGCACCGTTATCAGTTATGTGCACACATCAGTCTCACAGTCTCGCAAGATGAGTATTCTTGTAAGTTTGCAGGCTTTTTTTTTTTTTTGATTGTAAATAAGACCATTATGGAGGAATGGATGACCATTAAGAGAAAGGTTAATGAACTGCAGAGTAAACCACTGGCTTCGTCCAGAGGGAAGGTCACAGAAATACAGTCCCTTCCAGGACTTGTTCAATACGCTATCAAACCAGTCTGAAACACGCACTTTTCCAAGAGCTTGAAAGAGCTGCCTGCACTTCTCCTCTGCACCCGAGCCTGTCGGAAGTGGTGGAGCCCCAGGACAAGCTGGTATAAGTTCAGTGTAAAAAGAAATACAAGATGAATGAATGGTTTTGGGGAGGCTTTTTGTGCTCACATGAACAATGGCTTTAGGACATCCAGTAATGTCTCTATAAAGAACAGAACTGCTTTTTTGCCCCTGTAAATGTTCTGGGTTTCCTGACTGTATACTCAGAGCCTCCTTCAATTCTTACTTATTTTTGTATAAAACAGAATCAATTGATTTGAACACAAATCTACACTGGTGAAAATGGGCTTAAACAAAAGGGCACAATATTCATAACAAAATGGATATCACTAGCAGATGACAATGAGTCCAACCCCGGGTCTCTCTCAAGTCTCACAGAGCTCACCTTCACAGTTTATATGCGTCTCCAAATATTATAAATCATACAAATCAAAGTGTATCTCTCCTTCTTTATAGTGTTGGGAATTTTTCTGGATTTTCATTGTGGTTTAGTTAAAAATTAATATTTGGTAGCAAAAATGTTTCTCAAATATATATATATATAAATACACACACACACACACACATTTAAACTAAGAATAAAAAATTATTTGAAATAAAAATCACCCCAAAAGAAATCTGTAGATAGTATAGCACAAATATACAATTGGATAAACAAAGTACCTGATAACTATGGGGGATTCATCTGTACCTGAAATACCAACTAAAACTGTAATTCTCTATTCTTTTTAAAGCCAGCTTCAACTAGCCCTTAAAGTTTCTATATAGCACAATTCACAATTCAGGATTTTGCTGAGATGTTAAATTATACTTTCAAAATATTTAAGATTCATTTCCCACTAACTGCCAAACTACATTTCAGGAAAAAAGATGTAAATTCATAGTGAGAATTTAAGTAATGTATTCTGTGAGAGAACAGCAGAGTGCCACATTTCTTTTATAGTGACACATTAACCTCCTCATATCAGTATGTTGAAAGGAAAAAAAATCCCTTCTATGAAGAAGACCAAAAAGCTTTATTTTTCCCCATTACTGTTTGTTTGCATTTTTAAGATTCCTTTAAAGTAAAAGCTTAATGCATTCAAGGGAGGGGGCCCACGTAATTTCCATCCCAGAGCTCTGAAGGAACTGGCAAAAGAAACTGCAGATCTGGCAATATACTGCCCAAATTGCCATGGGACCCACATGATTGGAGAAGAGCAAACATATATGTATAGGCATTAGCAAACACAATACAATATTGCGGAGGCAATGTAGGCAGTTTTATTTAAATGAGGATGGCAAATCATTGGCTACAGCCAGTGTCAAGTCTGTCATGGAGAGCGATTTGGGCTGGCATCAGCAAGAGAGAATGACTATGATTAAAATGTATAAACATTTGCCACAGGAGAAATACCAGGAAGGTTCACCATTACTGGTCTAGCCTCTGTGCAAAGTTCAGAGCTAATCGTGGCGGAAAAAAGCATTTAGATGAGTGGAGAACAGAAAACACAAATAAGATTTACCAAAAGTAGCTCATGCCAAACTAACCTGGTGTTTTATTTGAAAACAAATAAACAAAAACAATAGATTAAGTAAGCAGAGGAAATACAGCCGATCTTAATTATATCAGTGTCTGTAAAGCAGCTGATGTGGTGAATTGTTTTGGATGTTGGACGAAGTGAGGAGCTTCAAAGGGATACTGATTTGCCTAACAAAAGGCAGGCATGAGAGGACTTGGGAAATTTTAGTGAAGTCCCCTTAAAATCATGCTTGCCATGGATCCTGTTGAATAGTCTCATCAATGATATTGATACCAGAAGTAGAAGTGTGTGGATTATATTCAGTAATGACACAAAGCTGGGAAGCACTATCAGTGCAGAATACAGCGGAGGGACTGGAGGACACTGGGGCTGAAGGAGAGAGAAATGGGATGAAATCCAACCTGATGCAAGGCCACATACATGGACACTAATAAAAGCTTCAGCTAATAGCTAGAAGCTGCTGTTTAAGCATTTCATCCAAAGTCTCTCCTAATGCAAGACAAGAGCTGGGCAACCAGAGCACATCCACCCTGCCTGCAGCTGGCTTGCCTGGCTCCTCTCCATCACCCTCCTCTCATCACATCACCCTCCTCTCCCTACTCGCATGACCAGAAATAAATTTTATCTGTGATCAAAGCACAGTCTCCTCTTGCTGTTATACCTGCTGTACACCTCATTACACGGTGGGGATGACTGAAGCATTTGGCCACCCTGTGTTCTTACACATAGCTAAAATTCCCCATTTTGCAAGTCGGAGAAGGAAGGATCACAGTGCTTGTTTCTCCTTCCCACCTCTGGCCTTGTTTGCCCTATCCATCCCTGGCCCCATGAATCCTGCAGGCTTTACTGCACAGTAACTCCACATGAAGAAATGGAAAGTGGCCCCTGAGGTTAATGCGCACATTCCTGGAAAGGGAAAGATGCGATTTTACCTACCCCAAAGCTGAGGAGGGACTTAGAAACAGATCTCCAGCTTCCCAGGCATGTGCTTTAATGCATGGTGCTGTGGTTCTTGCTGCTGCTTCCCGCTCCATCTGGCTTCTGACCCTGGCATCAGCAGCAAAGAGATGTCTTTCACACAAAGCAACAAATTAATTCTGGAAGGGGGTTATGGGCTCTTAATCCCATTTTCACTGCGTCTCCTGTCTCATGGATGTGGGTCAATGCTAAACCCAGGATATATGGAGGATTTCAAATTCGTCCCTCTCTTCTGTCTTTCCCAAGGCAGGCTTAAGTGTTCCCCGCTCTCCTCGCTGCCTGCTTTGAATATCATTCTGAGGCCCTTAATCCTCTCCAGCCACCCCAGAGGGAATTCAGGCATCTAGCACGGCACTGCGAGCTCTGCTCCTGGACTGCGGCCCGCAACGGCCAGGCATCGCTCCGCTTGGAAATGCCGAATTCTATTCATGACTCTGAGCTTTGGTTTCTAATGGCAGTAATCATCTGAGAGGGCATGTACCAACCACTCGAACGACAGATCTCAACCGTTGCCTTGGAACCTTGTATTCAGCTTTTGATGCAAAACTGTGGGATAAGTACTTTTCCCTGTTAAAAGCTGCTCATCAAACCATTTAGCCCAAGAGAGGTTCCTAAAACAGCATTCTTGAAGGCAGAGGAGGAGTAGGAGAGCTTTATCTGCTCTGGAAACAGGTTTTGCAGCACTGAAATAATTTTTGCCCCTCAAGGAAAATTTTAAGGCAAAATACTGTGCAAACAAGGGATCCCCTGTCAATAAAGTTAAGGGCTGAGTGGCTATTCTGCAGATGTCTGAGAGAGAAACAGCCCTAAGCAGGAAGAAGAGGTTATTCCACTTCAGATCATCTGCATCCTGCCATGGTTTCTGAATTCAGGCAGTCAGGCCACCGCAACATGAAATGCAGCAGACAGTAGCAGGTGATAGCAATACTTAAACCAATCCCTTCCCCACAGAGAGAAGAGCGTGTGTTTTTCAAAGAGCATGAAAGTTAAAGTGGAATCCCATCATCTGCCTTGGAGAGGAATCTCAGATGAGTCCACAGCATCACCCTATCCAGCAAACATGTTGTTTAACATGTATGGGTCACTATAGCTAAAGTCCACGTTTTCTGTGTCTGAGACCTGAGAGCAAGGCTACCAAGTGACCTTCCCTGCTCCCCCATTTTTCCCACAGCGGGTCTGGGGATTGATTAGGTGAAGGATGGCAGAACTCCGTCAATGACAGTCTGAGTGACAGTCAAAGCCAAGTGAATAGGAAATGTTGCAAGAATATAAATACAACGATCATCAGCAATGCCGCTGTTCTTTTAAAGACAGCATACAGCATCCTGCAAAAATCCAGCTACAACAAACAGCTATTTTATTTCCCCTTTCTCCAGTTATTCCCACACTTTTGCTTGTCCCATCTCACGGGAGTCTGCCATCCTCTCCTTCCTAGGGAAAGATGCTTAAACTGTACAGCTTGGAACTCAGGAGTGTTTGACGTGGAAGAAAGACACAGAAACTCATTGAGTGCTGAAACATCTTAGCAGAATATGAATTACATTTACATTAGACCTGCTTATCTTCATGGATGGGACCATCCAAAGTCAAATCTAGGTGGCCAGGGATTCTCAGCATTTTCACTCCTCGTAAGGAAGCGTTCCTCTTCACAAACCTTTTGTTGGGCTTTTTCAAAACTCTTTTTATTATTTCCTCTTCTGGTACCCTTCACATATAATGAAGGTTTAGCTGCTTAAACATTTCTAAAACTGCTACTCAGCAAGTACCTGCATTCATGTTGCACTAGTGCTTCTGCTAAGTGAGAAATGAAAGCATTCCCCTTCCCTCGCGCTCCCTTCCCCATCACGGTGGCTTTTGATCACAGTGTACACCTGTGGTTTTTTGACAATGCGCTTGATTGTATGTCTCTTCTCACGAGCTCTAAGAACTTTCCCATTTTTATAGCTCCTGAAGACTTTTATAATTATCTCCCCACCTTCCAAAACATGTCCTTGTCCCCTTAGTTAAATGGGCTAAGTGTAAATGCAAAGAATACAGCTGGGTAAATAGAGCAGCACTGAGAATGGATGGAGAAAATGCTGGCAGACATTGATCAGTTGATCTTCCAACACACTTTACAGGGCAGCCCAGCCTTTCAACACTACCCAAGAACATGAGACATGACTCTGATGACCAGTGAAATCCAGCACTGAAGTTTCTGAAGGTTTTCATTTAAGTGGATTTTCTTTTGCATTTTCTTTACAAGTTAGAACCCCCACCCCCATCTCTTGCCTCAGTAGTTATAATGTATATATTCTCTTAAACCCACAAACTCATTCTCTCCTGTTTGGATGCTAAACTCATCTTCAGCTTTCACCTAGTTCAAAAGGGTTTTTTGTTTGCTACTCCTATGCCTGCTGTACATACCAACACTATACAGGCTTATCAAGTGTTAACAGTGTTTATCTCTAAATTTTGCAATTGTTTTCAGATACATTGTAATGTGTTTTTCTCATGTTGAGCTATATTTCATTAAGGGAATGTTATGGCTTTTATAATCTTTGAGTGCTAGTTTTAAGATAGATGTATGCGAATATCTGTCACATTTAATTATCTCCTCCATCAAAATCAGTAAGTGGCCTATTAAGAGAGAAATGACTGGTTCGTATACTCATTAGAACAGGGAGATTTCACGGTACAACAAAGAGGGAAGAAATTTTTTATTTCTGATTCTACAAGAGAACAAGAAGAAATCAGAATGCTTAAAGAGAAATGTTTAATCTATTGTATGAGCTAAAACAATCCCAAGTATTTGCTTTATGATATTGGCTATGAGTTATAGATCTGTTATCACTGGTTCAAATCCAGCTCTGTAGGTGGTGACTGAAAGCTGTTATAATTAAATGGATAGTTGGTGACCTGTATACATGAATTGTTGGTTTCAGCTTAGTTTTCAATGGATAGGCCACAAAAATCCGCTTGAGCTCACTCCTTACTACACAAATTGGGCATGCAATTTATGCTAAGATTACTTATTGGAAATGGCTGAACTCTATCACAAGGCACTGAAGTAATTTTTCCTTCGCAGGATAGTCAAGGACAGTATCATATTCCCTATCGGTACTTGACCTTGAGTAGCTGAGAACACTATCTGGCTTTTCTCCACTAGGAAGTTCTTCTATGATAGATATCTTTGCATCAGAAACATATCTCTTTTTTACCACAGAGGCACAGCATCATTGATAGTGTTGCCGTGGATACTGGTATCTGTTCTGTTCTCAGCTCCTCAACTTCCATGACCGTCAAAGCTTGCTTTTGCTAAACGGCACCGCCACCGCTTTTCTTGAAGCCCACTACCCTCCTGCAGGTCTTCTTCAGGAGTGCCACTGAATGGCACCGTAAGGTCCACTTCTCCGTGTCTGCTTGCAGCACATTTTCTAACCATGCCCGTGGTTGCCAAATTGCCTGTCTCCTCCATAATGTCTGTACCATATTATAGTTCATTGGTTGGGTCTTTTTGCCTTCTTGCACTCGCACTGCCTTAACTCAAAACCTGAGCATGAAAGGCAGGAAATAATGTTCCTCATCACTTTACAGAAGCCATGATTGAAGTTATTAGTCTTTGCTACTCCAACAGTTTTCATCTTTGGCCTACAGTTTCTTATGACTGACCCCAAAGAAGAACAGGTGATTTATTGGCTTATTATTTTTGTAATTTGACTCTTACCCAGAATGCTATGTTGTTCTACTGGTTTTCTTAACTGGATTTCCTCTTCTGCTTTCCTTCCCTCTTGTATGGAGAATACCCCAGGTTTCTCTGACCTCCTCTCTTACCGCTGGCAAATGGGATTCAGTGGCAGGACAGATAGGGAGTGCATCATGGAGGTGACTCAAGAAGGCTAGGATGGTGAGATACGCAGTTCTGGGATGTTCATGGGGAAATTAGCTGTCATTAGCTGTATTCGTTACAATGTTGCCCCTCCATTCCACCCTTGTCTTTACTTTAAGATCCCAGAAGGTTCAGGTTCCATTACGCTATGCCTGGTACCCAACAAAACACAATATTTCTTTCTTTTTGGGAATGTTTTTGTGTACTACATGGCGATACCTTCCCATCATTTCTTCCTATGCCACTAGCTGTCACAAAAATATACAAAAAAGGCCATTCTCACCTATACCCCTCCTTTATACTTCAGTTTTCTTTTCTTCCTCCTGATCTCTGTGGCCCAGTAATCCCCATCTGTCCTTCTCTTCAAACATGGTATCATATTGCAGGTATTTCTGCAGACAAATAATCTCACTTTATAATTTAGGTATCTAAGTAAGGTGGATCAAGAAGCCTGTTCTGCTGCTGAAACCAGTGAATACTATTTTTCATCATCATCAACATTAAAGCGTGTTTTCAAGTACTAGATTTGCTGCTGTGCTTCGAAGTATTGGATTTATAACCTTAGAAAATCAGGATCTGAGGATGTACATATATTATCTACCGCAAGCATAGCTATTTGTAGTAATAGGGAGATTTTTCTACAGATAGCTTGTAGTGCGAGACTGATAAAGGTTTCATACAACAAAGCTACCCAAGGCTTTAGAGCCAGATTTCAATATAAGTCCTAATTTATATTTCACATTTAAATAAATGGCCAGACTTTTAGAAGTCTTAACAAAAAAGTTCGCCTCTTTTGGGCTTACAATCCAGGTTCAGAAGTTAGGCTATGAAAGAGCTGCATGCTGCCTCAGAGACAGGCAGAAATTGCAACAAGGGAACATTTCTTCTTCTTCCCCTCAATTCCTCACTTCCAAATACTCTCCTGGACTCACAACTACCAAGTCTTTAGCAGCTGATAAAGCATGCCAAGATGGCCAGACTCCTGCAAACTTTAACCCAAGGTAGCTTCCTTTACAGCTCTCTGATTTGCCTGGGACCGGCTCCCTGGGCCTGGCATGGAGAGGCGGCTTGTGGGAGCAGACCCCAGAGGCGCTGCGGCGGGCAGCGGTGGTTCCTCTGCTCCACAAATCTCTTCCAGTGCTTGCAGTGCTTCTCCATCCCACAGCAGCCACGCTCCCTCTGCCCCAGCTCCTTCCCAGTTCTCCTCGCTGCCGTTGCCCTTAGTTGGTTTTCCAGGAAGACGCCCCAACTGCCGGCCTCTCCTACGGGTGAGGCATCCCGTCTGCGAGGCAGCCAGCATCGCCCACCCCTCCATCCCAGACCCCGGCGGCAGCCCCCCTCTTTTCCAAACGCAGTTTGTGAGCTCTGCTACGGACCCGCGTGGGCTGAGAAGCTGAAACTCCTGCAGCCCCCATTTTGCTGCTCTAACCCAGGCACTGCTGGCGAGAAGTGGAAGCGTCTCCTCAAGCTTAGATTATGTTCTGCTAGCTAGTAATGTACCCAGACCTGTCTGTAAAATTTAAAACTAGCCTAGCTAAAACCCTATAAACTATACTGTACAATTAGAAACAACCTTGGACTGCACCACAGAGCAGACAGACAAGTAGGGGATTTTTTTTCCGCTTCCTCTCTGATTTTCTGCTCCTGCATATACAAAAAAGCCAGTGCCTCGTGCACACGAAAACCTAGGCGAAAATGTTTTAAGAAATGTGTTGCACTGTCTCCTCTGTCATTTCTATGAAAAACAATTGCAAGCTGTCTGACATCTTTATTTTTTCTAAAGACAATTCTAACTGTTTAAAAGAAATTAGACATAACAGTTTATGTAGAAAATATACCTGCTGCTCACCCTGATAAAACAATACCTATGTGCTTGCAGGTGTTCCACAATCTGCTTGGAAAATCTGTAAAACAAGCATCATGTGCTATATTTAGCTAATAAAAGAGAGGGAGAAACTGCTACATTCTTTCATTTCTGTGTTGTTTGATCATTTGATTGTTTTGCAAGCCTTACACCATATGTTGCTAATTGACATACAAAGGATGTGTGCTCTGTTGTCCTCATTAATTTGGAGAAACTAAATATTTTGTCTTCCACTTAAACTTGCTAAGATCCAGTTTGAAAAAATCTGTAATTAGGCTTGTAGTGTTTGTGAAGTGCAGCAAGGGTGTCCTGGCTCTGTCAGCTGGGGAGGAAGAAGAGAAGAATGAAACTGCGTGAGTGAAATCTGCAGGCAAAAGAGGTACTGGCACTTACATTTTGCAGTGTCCCTCAGCTAACAGTGCCTTGGAAAAGGGACAATCAAACAAGCAGTTAATACACCATCCTACAACGAAGACACTGCTGAAAACAAATCAGTCCAGCTCACACACATGCAAGTCACTCCAGGGACTGCAGCTTTCGGCGGTGCTGGGACACGCAGCTTTTCCGAGCCTGATTCCCTGCCTTCTGGGGATCCCTTCTGCGCTGGCAGGACCTCACACAGCCTGACCTCTCCGAGCCAAGCGCGCTTCTTGCAAACTTTCATTCTGCCAACTGTTGCTGAAGGCACTGAAAGCTCTTGATGTACCCTGGGGCACCGACCGCAAAGCAGATAGAGCCCCAACTTCTGAGCACCTTCGAAAGATTAATTAGAGCAAGGTTAAACAGCCTTGGTTGCTTCCCTGCTTCAGCTAATTTCTGCATAATCCCCACCGCAGTTGGGAGGTTAGCATGAGAAGCAATGTGATAGAGCCTCAGGAATTCTCTCTTTTTCTTCCCTTAAATCAAGATGATTTAGTGGTTAGTTTAAAAGACCACAACTCAGGACTGCAAAACTGTTGCCCAAGCTCCACTTTTGCCATCAGCACAGCGACCTTGTCACCTCTAGAAAGCCTGAATTCAGTCCTCCATAAGAAATTCAGTATCACTATCATGTTACAAGGACTCATTAACATGAGTAAAATCCTCTCATGAAAGGCACCATAGAGCAGCAGAATTTTATCTTTTCGCTTTCTTGCAGTGATTACTTTTCCATTCCTGCCATTCAGTGGAATGAACTTCATATTTATTTAGAACCTGAAAATTCAGATTTACTATGCTGAAAACTCTGAAGAGTTGGCAGCACACTTTTTTTCCAGGTGAGATCAAATGGATGCCAGATCAAATAGATGTGTGGAGACGTGCCACCATTTTCTCCAGGACAAATTCTGGATAGTGTCCAATGTCTTTGTACATTATTATCATCTTTTTATGCCATAAGAGCAGGAAGTAATCACTGGTCTAAAAAAGGAAAAAACCGACCAGCTCTCTCACTGACTATGTATCCTGAAAGAGAACCGAAAGCAGCAGAGCAATAGCTGAAGTTGATCAATCTTACATGCTGTCACACTCACAGATATATATCCTCCCAAAGATGAATTTTCTGTCACAAGTCCAAACCACTAAAGCATGAGAAATAGCGGTAGCAGATACAGCTGATTATAAGAAGCAGGAGCTTCTGATACTTATCTAAATATCTCATCAAAAATGATTATTTTCTGTTTCTAGGCTTCCCTTCCAGGTAGAAATGGAATATTGCCTCTAGTGTTTATTAAGGAACAGATGGGTCTCTGCTCCAGATCAGCTTTCCTTCCAATAACAGCAATACTTTTCATCATAGCAACCCTGAACATTTGCCTGAAACTCATGAATTACTAACCAATGCTGTGCTCAGTAAAGGGCTTTGTCAGTAGATCTCTGGGAAGAAAAACAAAACAAAAAATAATGGCCCTGAAAAGCCCCCTAGCCAAACTTACAGATAACAGCATCAAAATACAGTTAGAGAGCTCACTTATTTCTCTATGGAAGAAAAAGAGCAGTTCAAGTTTGTGATAGCTGAAGGACACTGACTTGCTTATCTGCAATAATATACAAACAACAGCAACAATAATTGCTGTAGTTTGCACTTCTGCAGAAGTTTCATTTGTAGCATCACAGGACTGGTGCATCTCGGATGTGAATGCCTTGGCTGAGAATGCTAAAACTGATTTCATGCTACATTGCCTGCAGCTCATTATACGTGACATGTTGAAGGAAAAAGGAGGAAAAAGTGTATCCCAAGCTATGGTTGTTGTGCTGGTGCGATCACCTCACTGGCGTAATTTAGAGTGGTGCTGAAGCTACCAGAACCTGCGCATCACGAGCATTAACCAAATCCAAAATCGGAGAGTAGGTGCAGACTCTATGAATTCTACTAGATGTTGGGTACACAAAACCTCTTGTGACTTAAAAAAATAAGTAAAGTTTTCAGCAGTTCACGTAAGGCCTGCAACTCCTTCATCAGGCATACGAGGTCAGTTCTTGGACACTTGCCTTAGGTAATGAAGAAAACAGAATTTGGTCCTCTGCAACAACGTGTCGCACCTTTGGATGGTGTCCCCACTTGTATTTTAACATCACTGATTTATTTTATGGCAGCTTCTCTCACATTCTTTCAAAACTCACTTTGGTACTTAGAGGCCAAGTTACCTTCTTTGGAGTAGTGTACAGCAGTACATAAGAAAATCATTGGTTTCTGGACAGGGAAGACCTGCTCTTCAGTGCTGGCCGTGCGCCCCAGTTTTGTTCAGAAGGAATCCCTACTAAATATGCTGTTGGATGTTCACTTTTTGGCCTCTCCAGACATCTATTAATTAAAATGTGGTACCTTTTAAAAAATATTTATATAGTTCCCTTTACAAATATCTGTGGAGACAAAATGTTACATTATCCCACATAGTTTGAAATCTGATTTTTAAATCGATGGGACAACTGATTTAAAGTTCAGATTGAAAGCAAAGTCTTGCAACTAGTCAAAAGCCTGGCAATATTTCAGTCTGAGCCATGATGTTTTAAGGGCCTCATTCATCCCATGGACATTTTGTGCTGGACAATCCATTAAGGTTTTTGCTGTTTTGTTCTTCTCATAAAGACATCAGGGCTCTCTCCTTCTATCTTTCTTAAAAAAGAGAAAAAAAATACAGTTCCTCCAGTTAAGTCATTCTTTGGCAATGGGAATACAGGAAGTAATTTCTCACTGCCAGCTGGGAAACCATAAAGTTTGACTAGGTCAAGCCCTTAATCCCTCTTCAGCATCACTGATCACATTACCACCAGCGGTACTACATATAGGAAAAGAATGGCAGGAAAGATGGTGCTAACACAGTCTTTCCCTCCTGACAAGCGGCCTTAGATAACTTTGCTTTGGGGTCTCAGAGCTGAAGGTAAGAACATACCTTTTTGTCTCTACTGAGTTAAGAAATACCAGGAAAGAAGAGTCTGGGAGAATAAAATACAATTTTGAGGTCCTAGGTCTGAATGTTGCTCACTGAAATACGGTGTCAGGTAAATAAATGAGCTGTATAGTCTGCAGCATAGACAAATAATGTTGAGAAGTTGCTAAAAATGAGCATTTTGACTGGTAGGCTCCATTTTAGATTCAGTAATTCCAGTAGCTCTTTCTCCATAAACTCGGATCCCTCCAGTTCAGATTGACAGTCAATGTTTTACACACCACAGATTTTAAATATCAAAGTGACAGTTTCTCACATGTACTTGTCCATTAGTAGGAGCCATGATTGCTATTTGGAGAAGATGTGATTACCAACCTGCAGCCAGCGTGATTACTCTTTGCAATCTGCTATTCTTTAATTCCTGTTTTTTGGGGTGATGGTGAGGGAGGGAGGTAAGTGGCTGTGCTGGAGTGCGCTTCTCATATTTATATACAATGTTTTTGTCCTGGTTTCTCACAGTAATGCTTATGAAATCATGTTCTGTGTACATTTCTATCTCCTGGTCTCTCTTAAATATTTTTACACCCATTTTATACCCATTGGCTAACTTGATAGATGTTAAGGTCCTGTAAGTTTTCTGCAGGTAAACAGGGAAAAAAGAGAGACTCTATTAATGTTCCCAGTGAGGTAAAGGTTACTGCCTGTGGCTGGTGCCCAAGAATATCTTTCCTGGGATGTTTAGGTTTTCTGAGAAGCAGGAGAAAATCCTTTTGTACCTATGAGAAAAGTGGCATTATTAAACAGAATTCTCACAGCAGCTTTGATTTAAGACAGGTGCACAAAGCTTTGCTGGTTCTACTGTTCTTGGAGCTATTTGTTCCCAGACATAGTTTTGTCTATTGAGTATATATGAGAACCTTGTTCCACCCTCCAACATAATACATATCCACAGTGAAAAGCGCAGCTGTAATTGCTGGAAGAGCATAGGAATTACTGGATCTTTAGTCTGCCTAGTCCAGAGGAAAATGATCTTAGGGAAAGTTCTTCTAAAGCTTATTAGTAGCAGTTGACTTATGACCTATATCACAGTAATTTTTACTTCATATGAATAAAATCAATTGTGTTTCTCTGTAGTGTAACTATCCACAGTCACAGTATTTGCATATCTAATCTGGTTTTGGATTGAATTTAGTTTTTGTCCTCAATGATATTTCATTTTGGTTAATACTACTATGGATCAAGCTGTGTTTTCTTTTTTTTTTTTTTTAATCAGCTTTTAATTTGTTGCCTTTCACATCAATTGATTGCGACTTCATTAAGTGAGAGGATAAATAGTAGCAACAGATGTATTTTTCCTATCCCATTGAATTTACTTGTCTCTCTGTGTCCCTTCCATGGAGCTTCTCTTGCCCCTAGATTAAATGGTCTATTCTTTTTCGGTCTCCATTTAAATGGAAGTCTCTCCAGACTGCTAATCATTTTTATTGCCTGTATCTATACATTGTGTCTTCTTTGAGATGGGGTAGTCAAGTTCATAAAATTTTTGCAGAGAAGAGCAGGAAAGGAGGTTGTTGAACTGATGTTAATGAAGAATATCATGGGCCAGTGGTTCCGATTCAAGTTGTGTCACAGCTGAAACAGTGTCAGGACCCATTTCACGATCCATTACAAAGCAACTCGGGTGACTGCAAACCTTTGGATATTCTGCTGGGACCCATTCACACAGACAGGTTCTGCAAGACATTGGATGTTCTCATCTCACTGTGCAGAAATCATCTGGTGTTTTGGAGCCCCTTTCTACCTCTGTAAAAACAATTTGAAGAGAAAGTCCAAAATCCCAGACCAATGTCCGGTAAATATAAGAAAAAAAGCAGAAGGAAATATAAAACTTAGTGCATCCAAGAAGTGGATTTTAGCTCATGCCAGGAAAAAAAAAAGTCAATACATACGTATGGAAAGAAAAAGATGTTTTATAGCAATTTAGAGTCATCATCTCTTGGTCGTTGTGTTTTATCACTGAAGAATTATAGATGTGTGAATGGCAAAGACCTTCCTCTTTCAAGAGAGTGAAAAATATTCTTAATTGTGTTGAACTTCTGACACTCTTCCTCCAACCAGTGGCAGATTACATGTCCAAGAAGCTAACAGCCAGGGCTGTAGTGCTACCAGTTGCTTTTCTGTGCAATTCACGTATTGATTAATGCCCATCTTGATTTATTTTCAGAGGACACAGGCAATGTCCTATAACACATACTTGCACTAAGTAACTGTTGATTCATTTCAGACATATGATCAAAACCATTCTGAAGCTTCAAAGCACTTTCTCTTACATTTCTACTCTTTTTTTCCCTTCATTTTGTCCTTGGGGGAAAAAAAAGGCAGCAAAGGCATGCAAATGCAATCACACTAGCCTCAGATGATGAATATTAAAACTCTGAAAGGTTGAAGCTTTTTTCTGCTTTACGTTGATGTATATTTGTTGCCATGGGTATGTGTGGGCAATGTGTAGGTGGCTGTATTAATGCTTTGCAGCACATCAGAAAGTGTATCTGTTTGAAGCTAACAATGATTATTGTGCTTGTCCATGTGATGTTTACTCTTATATCTTATGTTGTATGCTAATTAAACTGATGTAAGAGTGAATAGGTCAACACCATAAAAGTTAATGGCCCACTACTTTAAAAGTCCAGACACTTTTAGGGTCATATTTATAGTATTAACTTTCAATGTCGAGCTGTTTGAACTCTACTGAGTGCACTACTCAGGGATATGTCAAAACAGCATCTTAACTGTGAATTTAGTACTGGAATTTAGTACTGGAATAAATACTGGAATTTTGTTCTATACACAGAAAATCCACTACATAAAGCAGGATAAGTTAGGACAGAGTTAATTCCTTAGATGCTCCCTATGGCTCTGCCTTTCTGAACTGAAATCAGTTTCTATACAATGTTAATGCTGTAATTAAATTTCATTAGATTTAAAGCTCAACCTTTTCACGGTGAGTTAAAGAATATTCCTATATTGTTTTACTCATCATCACAGTAAATTGCTTGAGAAACTAAGGCTTGAAGGCCAAGATCCTCAAGAGAATACTGAGACCTAAAATGGACTCTGGCAAAATTCAGTGTTCAAGACTGCAGCTCCCCACTTTCCTACTGAAATCCTTAGGTGCACCAGTATGGGTGTATAGGAGAAGGCTAAGAAGGCTATACCTCCCTCTCATCTTTCCCCCACGAGGATGACATGGAGTCACGCTGTGACCCTGCAGTCCCCTCCTCAAAAAGAGTTTGTGCAGCTGGGCATATGGCAGGGTCTCTCGGCGGTTTGGAGTGCAGCCCAGGAAACACCAACTGTACCTAGGGCCACCAGATGTATCAGTACATCAGCATGGAGCTGCACACAAGCTAATCTGGTCTTACTCCTGTCAGCCTCTGACCTAACATAAGGCTGCATGGATTCCTGAGGGGCCCAAAAAGCCAGGTTTTGTGTCCATCAGCTTTTCAATGCCTATGTGCTTTTGTCAATCTTGCGCTTAGTTAACTGCTATTTAGGCGGTCACTGAAGAAACTTTCTGTTGACACTGATTGTCTCACTGGCTATTAGCCTGTCTCTAACCTTTGTGTTTATTGGAAATGTTATATAAACAGAGGTAGCAAGGCAATTTGGGCATCATCTGACAGGTTCTGATTTCCGTCAGCTGCTCTGCACAGAGACTGCCCGGGCTGCTTCGGTGTGACTCAAACAGGGAGCAGAGGTTAGGAGTCCATGCTGATTCAATTATTGTGACTATTTGTACTGCCCTCAAAGGTTTGGGGTAACTTGCAGATCAAAAAGAAAGAAGAGCTCATAACTAGCCTGGTCCAAAGGCTTCTGAAGCCGAGTGAATTTTTTTCATTGAATTCAGTGAGTTTTGGATCAGGGCCATTAAGAGAACTTTGACAAGTGGGCATATAGAAACATTAGAGATTTTTCCCACCAGGTATTAAATAGCAATGGAAACAGGGAACTAAATGCAGAATGATCTTGCCAGTATAGCATATGCTGTATTTCTACCCAAAGAAAACAGGTTATCTGTGTATATATTCTGTTGGCTTAATAAAATAAGTCCGGTAGCTCTTTCCCTTGTACTCTCTAGTACCCTACTGTACTGAAGGTAAATTCTCAGAAAGAAAATATTCTAGTTCCTGTTAATCAATCATGCTGTGTTGTAATTAAGTGACTATATCAAAGGGAAGAAATTATAACTGGATCTCTTAAAACAACTATTCAGTGATATAATTGCAGCACACCCTGCAAGCAAATTAGCTTGTGCCTACGTGAGATCTGACAAACTAATAAACACCTTGCTGTGTAAATAGAGACCAAGTGTATTTTTGGACTCTTAATCACAGAAGCTTAGCTTACAAAAGACAGAAATGGCAAACCACTACATTTTTTCCCCTTTTGAGTGAAACACTCATTCAGAGTTAGTCTTACTTCTTCATACGTCTTTGGCTAGCTCTTTCCATGTATCGTATTAAGATTGCCCATTCTTTTTTGTCATCAAGATGTTTGCCTCCAGAAGGAAATGTCTACTTGGTTTATTCACTGCTTCTTGGCAAGCAGAATTCATCAATATAAAAAATAGCACTCAGCAACAGTATGGCTTATGTGCCTGCTAGACTGTATTCTCCCCTCATCAATGTTGTTAAGAAAAGCAGCACATTCAGAACACTTTCTGTGAATACATCAGAAATTTTCTTAATGATTAACAATATGCACAAAGCGAAGAATGTTCAACAGGTAACCTTACATTTTTTTCTTAATATAATTTCAGAGTTCTAAATATATATGTGAATCATCCTACTAAAGAAAAAAAGTCAATAAAATGTTGAAAAGCAATTATGCTAGGAATTGAATGCAAAAAGGGAAAATCATAGTTCGATAGATCATTTTAATTTACTACTGCAAGAGACATAAAGCTAACAAAGGAGAAGATACCATACTTGTGCTGAAATGTGCAGTAAATATGACAGTGCATCATAAGAAATGTTCATGATATAATTCACTTAAAGCTTGTTCAAATTAATATACTGCTTGTTGAAAATGTGTAGGAGCTGTTAAGTTTATTTTAAGGAAATATATTGGCTTTAAGAAAGGAACAGTCACTGTGGAAGACATTAAAACACTTCACTGAATTAAGGAACATTATACTGAATGTATAGCAAATGAAGGCATGATATCTCTGGAAGAGTTTTACGGTTTGAGAAATCTTTAATGAGGCATTTGAACTGCATGGGAGAACAGTCTCCATAGCCTTCAGAACATGACTACAAAGAAGATATTGATCTGTAGATGTGATCCGATCGTATTCCAGATTAAAAGATGACAAAATCTTCAGGAGGTAACTGAGAAGATTAACCTGTCAAGGAGATATCCCTTAATGAGATTATCCCAAAGTGAGACTTTTCACAAAGGGGGAGAGATTATTAAGAGGGAGAAACAGTGTTAAAAGGGATTTTTGGTGTGAGCTGGTTTTTGTGCATGCGTGTGCGTACATGGGTGCCTGTGTATGTGCTTCAGTCTGACAGCTAGGGTTGAAACGCATAAAGGAAAAACACCGGTCTGTGTGACGGGATGTACAAAGATGAAGCTCTGAGAGTGCTTCTCTTTTTAAGATTCATTACAAAGCCCACTATTCACTCTCAGCATGACCCCAAACTCTACCATTCCTGTAGTAAGCAAAATATATCTTACAACCCCTGAGAGCATTTCTGAGGAATAATCAGCTCTGCACTTTCATGACTAGCTGCAGGGGCTATAGGTCAGTAGACTACAACTACCCCTCCTACTTGACTACTCATCCAGATTAATAGGAAATATGTACTTTTAAGGTATTGTATATATACATGCATATATATAAAAATATCTACGCATGTATACACATGCACCAATGATTCTTGTATTGGATGATTTGTGAGCTTGTTCCCTGGTCTCCTCATCTGTCAGAATATTTGTTATTCATATTTACTGCACATGTGGATGTTGCTCTACAAACTTAATCTTGCAAACTCCTGTGCAGGTGCTTACCTTGTATTAGCTTTCAGAGATTTTTAGATTGATAGTAAATGCAAAAAATAGGTCCTGTCTAGTGAACCCCTTTGTTCCAGGCAAGAACAATGACACCTAACTAGTTGCATTTTAATGGCTGCCATTAATAAGTTGTCAGTCATTAAATTCAAATCAAATATTGCCTTCTGTGTTATGGACTAGCATTGTATCAGTCTGTTGATAAAGGGTGATAAGCTGATTAGCTAAGTGCATTTTCCTAGCGTGTCATGATTTTTTGTCATCTTGAATCATTGCTTTCCGAGGATGAGCTTATAATACAGATCGCTCAGCTTTCCTGATGTCCGTGTGTTATGGTAGCTGCTCAAATGTTTATTGTTGAAACAGCATGAAGGTGCTGAAGAAAGACAGTAGGTTTTAGAAACCAGGGCATGTCAAGGGAGTTACATCAAGGATTAATCAGATCTCTTTGCTGATTTGTTGCACTGTAATGAAGCAATATAGTACTGAGTTAACTCTGAAGTTGGAATGATTACCACTCCATATCTGCCCTCTTGTTCCTGACCATCATTTATACTCTCAAGGCTGAAGTCTATAATTCACACACTGAACAATCTTGTGCTGTCTGGGGAGTCCTGACTTCTCGTAGATGGCAGTGCTTCCAAAGACACTGCTGCAAAGCTAGACCTGGAGCAAATCCAGGAGTTTATTAATTGATTCTTTCTTGTCAAAAGATTATGTTCTATCTTGGTTCCCCTGGGAAAACCCTGTACTTCTGCTGCAGGAAGCTCAGAAGATCCAACAGCACCAAAGAATAAAGATGCTCCAGTCTAAATTATATGGATGCAAAAAAGGCCTGTCAATCTCAAAAGCTACCTGAGACATCTGGGGAGCTCGTGAGATATCAGGTCCTTCTGGTTTAGATCTCTTCAGAAGATGATGGGAAGGCCAGCATTTTTGTGGCATCTTGACAAAGGTTCAGCTAGTGAAGTGATGAGATTCTTCTCAAATCATCTTTAATATCCTCCCTTTGAAAGTCTGCTCAGTTTTGGGTGCCATGTCTCATTTTCTTTCTTTTGATCTGTTACAACATCATTTATCACCCCTTCACCTCTCCCTGGGAAAATATGGCAAGGCAAACAGCCCTTCCCTAAATATTGGGAACCCTCCTAGCTTCTATTCTGGATTTTTTTTTTTTTTTTTTTTTGCTTTCCCCAATAATAAGGTGCAGTAACATTCTCACCATTTGCTATCTTCAGGTGGAATTAAGGGCTTCCCCACAGGACAGTCACTGTGCCGTGCAGCTGAATGCAGGGTGCACAGCAGTCGTCCCCCTTGCTCCCACGAGTGATGTGCGTGAAATTGCTGAGTACATTAGCGAATTAGCAGACAGAGGTGAAGTAGATGATATAAATTATGCAAATTTAAAAGCCATACCACACAAAAGGTTAATCTACAAAGTCAGTGTACCTGGTAAGTGGGAAGAAATATTCAACTGGCTCCAGAAAAGGCTGCTCAGTGACAAGAAATGTTATAAGCAATGTTTCAAGAGGGTAAGTGAGGCAACAGGATTGGTGCCATCCAGGAAGATTTAGGGACTACTTTTTATATTACATATGTAAACTTGGCAGCAGGTGTATTTTCAAAAGAGAATAAATCTTTGTTATCAAGGAAGAAGGGCAAAAAATGTGATGGAACAAAGCCAACAAATTAAAAATAATTTGAAGAAATTAATTAGGCTTATGTGCAGGCAAATGTGTGATACACTTTCCAGTGGAGAAATAAAAGGTAATGCAGCAGGGGCAGAAAAGAATCATAAACCTTTCTTAAGAGACATTGATCTTAGTAGGGACTTAAAGTTGATTGTAGATCATAGACTAAAATGTTGTATTACCTATCAGAGTAGAGGAAGCCCAAGAACATTTTCGAGAACATATTGACTGAAACATGTGAAATGTAAAAGGTGAAAAGGAAAGTAGGTTGATGCTCATTTATTAATATTGATTTACATTACAGTAGCAACTTTATATACCAGTCAAGTTCAGGATCCCATTCTGCCAGGCACCTTATCAACACACAGTAAGAGGCATTTTATAATCTGAATAGACAGGAGAAATAAGAAGATAGGAGAAAAGAATTATATTCCCAAATGACAGACAGGGAGCTGAGGCATAGAGACGGTAAAGCTTGAGCTGTTTGGAAAATGTGACCTTTCAATTAAAAATACTGCTGAAAATAAAAAAATATTTAAGTTTTGTCACAAATCTCATGGGAAATTTCAAGTTGCAGTTAAAAAGTCCCAGTGTTTTGGGTTACAACAAAAAAACAATAAAAATATTCTTGCATGTCTATTTTCCTTCTCCATTCAACCAAAAAAAGATTTTTCAAAGAAAGCACATGCATGCATTCATTAATATGCATATTAGTTTTACTGCAAACCGAGCTTCCCAATTTATAGAAATACCAATTTGAAAGAAAATTTTGAACTAGCTTACACGAAGTTATTTGGTGATCACCCAACAGGAAGCACAACGAGGACTTGGACACAGCTCTCTTTTGCATGAGTCTAACCACAAGGAAATCCTTTTTAGAGACAGGAAAAAAGCTGCTTAAGAATATAGGGCTTCTCTAATACAGGAAGTAGTGAGCTATTATGTTTTTGCTTTGCCCTACTTACTACTTTCTAAAGCCCCATGTACATTTAGTTCATGGTGGCATACTCCACTTTGAATAGTGGAAGAAGTCATCTAGTACTCAGTGTGCCCTAAAAATATCTATGTGAGAAGTAAGGAGCTATAAAGTCAAACTTTGCTTTACTGTGCACTAGTTTCTCTGGGTAGACAAGCCCACAGAACATTACAGTTATTTTAGCATTATGGGGAAACAAGACAGACACCATTGACATTTTATGAGCAATTTTGGTCCTCGAAATTTAAGACACTCTCAGCAGAGATTGAATTGGTACAGCTGCAGCAACAACAAAACAGAAGGGCTCAAGGTTTGGGGAATGTGAGTCAAAAGGAAAGATTAGCTAGTCATGGGGGATTATCATACAAAAGAGAGAGAAACTCTTGACAAAGGTGATGGATTCATGCCAAAAAGCTATCTGTACTACTAAATAATTCAAAAGAAAGAGGGCATGGATTGAAGCTAAGGGAAATACTCATCCAGAAGCAGTTTCAGAATGGTCTTGTACAAAACTTTAGCTGCCCAAAGTCAGCAATAGAACTGCAAGTCAGAAAATTATTTGAACAAAAGAAAAAGAGGAACCAAATCTTTTACTAAATAGCTTTTCATGAATAAGAAACAACTTTAAAACAGCTAATGGCACCTGAGCATTTCTGGCAGAGCCTGTCCGTGATTTCTGTGCCTCGATTATCTCCAAATCTCTGTAAACCTTCTTGCTGACAGAACTGAGGGACTGCAGGCTCCTTGATTCCCATTTTAGGAGAAATGACTTGCATTCCCAGCTACTGAAAGGCAAGTTCGCATGCAACTTTCTAGATCCTCCTACCAGTCAAAAGTGAAAATCCCAAGGCTATTTCTATCTCAGCAGGTAATCTTAGCAAATTTGTTTGTGCTTCAGATGGGATCCATACAGTGCCAAGAACCACACCATTTGGTGTTCACTCTTTTTCACCAATCAATGCACAGGTGAGTGTGAAAGGAAACTTTCTTTGAGTTTCTTTTGGGATAAATAAAAGGCAGTAGATTCAGACTGAGTGGTCAGTGCCCATAACTTATAGGAAAAACAAGGGAAATATTTACAGGAACAACTTTCTAAGTTCTGAAATCATAGTAATAGAAATGAAGAGTATTCAGGAAATGGGCTACTTCATACTCCAGTACTATGACAGAATAAATACAGCTGAATCCCTCCTGACAGATGTTTCCTTTTGCAGCTCTTCTTCAGTGAGATCTTCAGGAGTGAGATTCTTCAGGAGATCCCGCAGATTTCCAAAGGAGACGGTTCCAGTATTTAATTTTCTTCATCCTTAGAAAATTTTGCATGCTATATAACCTAAACATTTTCTTGCAAATTAGACTGTTTTCCCGTCACTTTGCTGAAAAGAAAGCTAGCTCAATTGTCATCTGAACTGCGTGAAAGGAAACTGGACCCCAGCTGTCCTGCAGAAGGTGGTATTGGGAAGTTGGAGAAAAATTGCACCAAGGAAAGCCTTGCTGGGAAGAGAGGCAAGATGACACAAGAACGCTGCTAGATGGTAATTCATATAACACTTCTCTCAACGTGTCCATAGTTCATCTAAAATAAACGAGCAATATAACAACCTGTAAGCTAACAAGAAGATCCAGCTGTGTCTCTTCCTTGCTAGGCCAGTCTATAACATAAAATGATTCCAGTTTGCTGACACACCACAGTTTCCTGCAGGAAGGGCAAGCTGGATGAATAGGTGAGTGGCACTGCTGTGGCCACTTGACTGAGGTGCAGCTGAGCTGGGTTTACAGCTGAAGAACAGGTAAGATACCTAGTGAGATACAGGTTATTTATTGACTTTTCCAAGGACCAGGAGTTGACTGTAGCTGTAAGTATTACTCTAGTCCATTTGTTTCCAAAGGGACCCCCAAATGTCATTGACATGGCCCTTAGAGCTGGTAATAGACCGTCATTATGGAAGATGTTGGGATTCTTTCCGCAATTTATCATTGCAGCCTGGCATATTATTTCATCTCTGTTCCTCTATGAAATGGAGAATCTAAGAAGTGATATCATAACTTTTTAAAAGCTCCTGGAGACGTAGGATTGAAAAGTGCACTATAAAAAGCTCCATGTTAACACAAGAACATCCTCTGAGGAGAAGGAAGAAAGACATAAGGGTTTCATTGAGTAGTTACAGTATATTGACAACACCACCAAATCAGAAGTCACCATTCATTTAAAACCATTCAGGTAACATTTGACCTTTTGTAATAATCAAATGCAGGCCTTAGGTGTTAATTATTTCATGTCATCCCAAGGCACTGACATTTTCCTTTTTGTAAGCTCTTGATCAGTGTGAAAATACTATAGGAAATATTTTGCTTCTCCTTTTCAGATATGGTATTCTATTCTGGAAAAAAATCCATCAAAGGGATATTATTTTTATGAAGGATATATCAGAAAGCAAAATCAGTGGAACTGCTGGCTGAATTATTCCTTTGCCTTTCAAAGATGTTTTAGTAACATCTATCAGTGTCTGTCAAATGCTAATAACACTTTAGAGGAAACAACTTTAAGTTGAACCCACCCTTCAATAAACTTTTGACTTTCAGTGAATGGTTTATAAGCCCAAGGAACTCAGTATGTGATATGTTTCTATCTCTGGCTACACTGAAACCCTCATTTTTAAGGGTTTAGGACATGACAAGAAAACTGTACCAAGAATAAATTGATATTTGCTCCTTCACTTCTTTTTTCAACATTTAAAATTCTGTTCTTTAAAAAACAGCTGGCAAAAATGTTTTAAAATTCAAAGATCACAAAAATAAAATGAGCAGGAACATACAGTAATTGAGGGCATTATTTTCAAACTTATCAGGCTAAATTCCTAAACAGTCATCTCCCCATGAAAACAGTCATTTCCTTAATACCCAACCTAGGTACTATGTGCAGAAACTGGGATAGAAAGAAAGAACATCTGAAAAGGAGGTCTGAATTGATGAGAAGAATTATCCTGAAACATGGTTAAGAACTGCTCCAGAGTTAAGTGATTATAGAAATATAAGGGGTTACATTAGCACTCACTGCAAGAAGCGTTAGATGTTAACACCTTCCATGAATCACTGGAACAAGGCATTGACATGCCTGTGCATATGGAGGGCACTGCACAGCCTATGCAGCAGCCTAGCTACACATCAACGTAGTAGCTTTTTAGTGTTCTCCGTACTAGCTTCTTACCAGACAACTTTCTGTCCTGATGTTCAAAGCAGTAATACCTGTGAGGCTGCTTCTTCCAACCATAAGCATGGTCAGATTTCCAAGGTTATCAATATGCTACATAAAAATGTCAGAAAACACAATAAGTTTCACAAGTGGACGGGACAAGACTCTTGGGAACTGGATCCTGTCTCTATTTAAATATTTAAAGTATCTGAAGATGCAAGCTGATTCAGAAGGTGGATTTTCAAAAGACTTGTAACAAAAAAAGAAAAGATTAAAATGGCAGCAGAAATAACCACTGCAGCACTGCCACCCCTGTCTTGTGCTCTCTGTGTGAAAAGCAGTCTTTGGCTGTGTATCTGTATTCCAACATCCCCACGCTGTGTACCATGGTGACACTATGAATATGTTTTGGGGGAAGTAGATAATATGATGGGCTGGTGGCTTTTGAGCACGAGTGCTTGCTGTACTTACTCTTAATATCTTGCCAGGTGTTAAAGAGAACTAAATAATGCTTATTCTTTTATTGCATTTATTCCCTATAGCAAGATGTGGGAAATGCTGCAAATCACCTGTGTGTCAGATCTCACTCTTAGCTTAACAAATAAATAATACGTATTTACACCTACGTACTTATCGTTTCGTGTATTTAGGAAAGGAACATGAGGGATAGGAGCACACATGGGACCAGAAAAAAGTGATATCCTGAATATATTCCTCTGCTTGTGCCAGTTGTTTTGATGCAATAAGTCATCCTGAAATTTATCTCTGTATTCAAAATGATGTTTCATGGATCCCAAATGAAAAGTCAAAAGCTCACCAGAGGATGACATTATGGAACCAAAACAAAGTTTTGTCTCCTTGAAGAAATCTTCTCCATCTGTGCAAGCATTGTTCTGTCTGCCTTCCTCAGCAAAAGAGGGAACCTGCACTGCCCAAAAGACCATTGCAGTCTGCATGGCTCAGATCCTCAGAGGATGTAATGATGTGCAAAGCTTCTTTCACACACACACACACACACACCCTCCCTGTGACAGTCATGCAGAGCAGAGTAAACCACAATCAGTCTCTGGAATTGGTATTTCAGAAGGCAAATAATGTGGAAGAAGCTCTGTTCCCCAAGAAACAGAAAATTCAGAATGAAAGGCCAATCACAAGCAGAGCATTATAGGTTCTATAGTGTGCTAGGGCCAATCTGTGAAACAGCTTGCTTATTTTTATCATCATATAATGAACTTGGCTACAGTTGACAAGCACAAGGATTAGTAGTTCTTATTTATTTTGATTTGGAAAAATGTTTGGCATTCAGTCAATAGTTTCCTTATCCCAAGCTCTGGACACTTCCAATTTATATCCTCATTTAAAAAAATCATATAGTGGGATAGCAGACTGTTCACACTTCATGAATAAATAAAAGTGGTGCATGTTATATTACAGTAAAAGTCTCAGCTCCTGCAGGCTGCAGCTTATTGCAAGACTAAGTGCATATACAATAAGGCAAAAGGACAAAACTTATTCTTAACAACAGAAGACAGGCCAAAATGGTTTCTTTAGTTTTGAGACATGCCTAAATGGAAACTCTTCTGCAATAAGATTGTCCCTTCATATGCATCCTTCAACAAGCCTGAATACAGAAAGGCACACATGAAGAGACCACCTCCAGGCAGGATAAAACCACACTCACTGCTGTCAGTGAAGAATTCAAGGCACAGCACCAAACTCACCTCCAAGCTGACTTGAGTGGAGAAATGGAAATCTTTTCGCATCCAGGTACAGCAAAAAACTGCATTAATGATATCATTTGCAGTCATGAGACATACAATGACCCCGTAATTACTGGCTTCACTCTCCAGTGACTTCTCATCAGCTCCATGACTGTACTTAAACTCCCAAACTCTCTCCTTTAGCTTTAGCTCTGCAATAACTTTTATTGTACCTGAATATTCCAGGTTTTTGTTAGAAAAAAGATAAACACAGCTGCAGTCACAGCAAGTTGAACCTTTCTCTTCAGTATTTCTCCTGCAACTCTTTTTTTAATGATAAACAAACACATAAATATGCAAAGAAACTCCTTGTCTAGTTTGTGCTTCTCCAGGGCTCTACAAATAATTTTCAGTCTTTCCTGTTTCTGAAGATAGACTGTTATCCAAACACCAACTTATTGCCTAGATATTGTCTCTAATTACATATAACCTCCGTTTATAGCAGAAAACTAGTTTTGGGGTAGTGCATTAGCTACAGAACTCAGCTCATAGATTGGGCTAGGCCAGCAGGGAAAGACACAAAGCTAAAGAATTTGGAGGATCTATTAAATTCATCAAAGATATCATTACTGGTGATGGTCAGAAGAAATTAGTCTTGTAAGTATTTCACCATTGTTTGTAACTGCGTCGTTGTCTCCCAGAGACCCTGCAAAGGAACGTTCCCAGGGCTGTCCCTTCTATCCAAAAGTTGCAGATTGATCTATGGGAAATCATCTTTCGCATAAGTAGGTTGCAATAAAAGTATAAATATGATCCAATTCATCAGAACTGAACAAGTCCAAAATGCTTCATTGTTTGATAGCAGCTATGTGTATTTTTATTGGGTTTGGGTCAATTTTTGGATATTTTGTTAAATGTTGGAATCTGCTAGAATAGGTTTGGAAAAAATCACACAGTATCTAACTCAAGATAGGCTCCCCAAGTCCATTCGGATTCCTTTGCTGAAATCATTTCACACAACATGAAAATTGCTCACATACAGAGGTGACTGGCTCTTTAAATTAAAATAATCTCTTCCCGAATCCCACTCCTTTGTAGAAATATGTATATTCCTATTTTTCTTACTGTAATGGATACTGCCTCTGGGAATTGGGGTGACAGTAAGATTACTGGGAGTCACCAGATGGTGCTGTTGTACATTGTCTGTCTAGCTCTGTTCATCTGGATATCAAGGGAATCTCCTCTCATGAAATGGCAAGCATCACATGTGGTGCAGCTTCTACCAAAATCACCAGTAACGCTTGTTTCTTGCCTGAACTTCCCTGATGAAGAATTATTTTCATTGGTGTGAAATCTGTGAGCCCTTTGGTTTCCATGTAAAAGGAAACAAAATGTTTCATAAAGCCAGAAGGTCTGCAGAGAAGCAGCCTCACACAAGTAATGGTCAATGTTACGAATTGACCAGTTATGCCAAAGTTATGACCAATCAAGTTATGACCAACAAAACCTCAGAAAGTATCAAAGAACTCCTGTAGAAGAGCTAACCATAGACAAATAGCACCTATTAGAGTTCTCTGGTGGGAAATAAAAATACTATTGCCTGCTAGTCCAGGAGGAGATAATGATATGATGTTTAAATCTTTATAGTACTTGGATAGTTCTGTCAACTGAAGCAGCCCTATACATATGGTAAAAGGACTGAAAAACGTATCAATCTAAAAACCAACTCGGTGTTTGCATGCTACTCATTTCACTGTAAAGAATAAGGAACAAGACAGCCTGTAGTCTATGACAGCATTATATTTGCTGACTAAAGCTAATGCATTTCTTGGGGTGGAAGAAATGGTTTGGGATAAATTCCCTACAAATAGGAAGGGAAAGCAGCTAAGCCTGATTGAACTCCGTACTGTTAAAACCCATGCAACCACACCAACTCAGGCAAAATTCATATTCAGCAGTAGGTGTTGAAGCAGCAGTGTCTCACCAGGCTCTTGGGTAACCGCAGAACCATAAAATCAGACATATGCCAACAAACAAAATCTGGCATAAATATGTAACAGCATTGATTTCTTTAATCAACACCCTCAGAAGGTATTGTACTTTAACACTCTGCCTCCTTACTCCTCCGCATTTAGTCAATAGAAATACAGTTTCCAGACATGGCAAGTGTCATCAGCAGGCACAGTTAGATTTCCAAGGCCTTTTCCAAAGTGTAAAAGTCAATTTTGTCTATTCATGTTATTAGGTTTATACTCTGCAAATCTTTTGCGTACAAGCAGCAGTAGACAGTCAGAAGCTGGTTCACCTTCTGCCACAGATTTGGATTAGGTGGGATTCTTGAGACAGAGCGGTGAGGAGAGACTCCTGAAGGAAGGGGTGGTTCTGGATGCTGTTAGATCAGCTCACACAGAAATCGGTGGATTACTGTGCATAGAAAACATTACACCCCTGGTTTCCTCTTCACTGGGAAATTCTCCCCCAAATCCCCAGTATTTTAATACCATCCAAAACACCAGCAATATTAGGTCAGAACTGAATGTCACGTTTGAAAGAGGCTAGTATTGCATTGCACATTTTCCTGCTTTTGTCTTTGCATCATCCAGGTAATGACAGTGCAGAAGAGTTCATAGTGAGGCAGGGTTTGCAGGGAGACTTTTTTTTTTTTTTTTTTTTTTTTTAAACTAAACCAAGAAATACAGTGGGGAAAAAACAGGCTTTAAGGAGTTCAACCTGTTCTTCAGGTTCACTTCTACTTTCACTACAGTCTTTGGTCAGCACCTCTCTCTTTCCCTTAAACTCCAAGCAACAAAAAAAGCCTGGGTCAAGTCCCATGTTATCTGGCTACATACAGGCACAAAGACAGCACCTATTTAAAGTTGCCTGGAACTTAATGATCAACAAAAAACCTTCCGTCTACTCCTGTTTATTACATAAAAAATATCACTAGTATTTTGCTTTTCTGTTAGTAGTTATCCAAAACCCTGTCATGGGAGAATAGGGCTCCTGCTTTACATGGTGACACCTTTTGAATAAAGTATAAAGCTGAAACTTTGTCTGCAGCAATTCTTTGCAACTGTTTTTAAACGTTGGAGCAGCTTCCTGTCTAAATTGGAATTCTGTTTCATTATTTTCTTCCTTCTTAAACTGATCTATGATTAAACCTCTCTCTTCTTACCTTTCCATGCTTAACAGGTGTTTTTCAGGAAGTTCTTCAACAACTATTGTTTTCTACTTTAAGGCTGACAGCATCCTTGGCACTCTTACAGCTACACGCTTTGAAAAGGTGTTATGTAGATATATAAAGAGGTTTCCCAAAGAGCATACAATCTGATTTCTTACTTCAGATAGCAGCTTTTCTCACTTTTGAGTTAGTCAATTCACTTATTTAGTAAACTCCATTAAATCTAGATGTGTGTAGATATCTTGAAGATTTGTTCTGCTGAGTTTACTAGCTCCTTTTGCATCTGTTTTGACTTCAATCTAATCATAAGTAATTTTTTCTCTTATCATTGAAGCTTGATTATATATGATTATTTGTTAGGGCACTTGGCATGTTTAGTAACATTTGATGGCTATTATTTTATCCTTTGCTTTCAGGGATCAAGAAACTGAAAGGGTTAATTACCTTACTTGTTTCCATTAAACTGTCTTTCATTTTTCCTGTGCACTCTCCTCCCACTGGCTAGCAAACTCATTCACTGCCCATTCAGTTCACTGTATCTCACTTAACTACTTAAATTCTGGTCTCAAAGTGAGGCTAATCAGGGAAGCACTGATTTTAATAGCTGAGTCAGTGTTCCCATAAGCACTCTTCCAAAAATAAAGCAATATTTTAGTTTGTACATTCTGGTCTGGAGTTTTATTTTAATGCCTCTTTACTTTTGAAGGGAAAAAAAAACACAAATAAGGTAAATAAAAATGCAAAATGCTTGAAAAACAACTTCTCCTTTGCCATGGCACAAAATCTTAGCACCTCTCTTGAGTAGGCTGGGTTTCAGGCAAGGAGCCAATAATATAAGCTATATGTTTTAATATGAAACATTGTCCTTTTTGCAGCACCCTGTATGTGCTGAGCTCCCAGAAAGGATGAGACAGAATTCACAAATGCTTCACTCCTTGTCTTCCCAGAGATGTTTAGACCTCACAAAGAGACCCAAGGGTTGTCCCCACACTGCTCTACCCACCCTGGCCATTCCAATGTGTGCTAGGACTCAAGATATTTTCACCCGAGCTTTCTACTAAGAGTGCTCGCTGTCCCAACGCTACTGAATCTCTTTGAGACCCTCTGAAAAATGAAAAAATGTCATCTTTCAGTGTCTAAATTTTTTTGCTACATACTTAAACCATAAGTCATAGAAACTACCCCAGTGCTCAGGCCAGGGAGTCCAGCGACACAGGAACTGGTGCATGGGTTTTGGGAGCTCATGTTGGCCATGTTTTGTAACCAGACATTGATCACTATGAGAAAGCTCTCAGAAAGTGGCTTTGGTTTCACCAGATTTAAAATGCTGTCAGAAAGAGTTTGTTTTATTCTCTACATGTGGAAAAAATATTTCTTAGCAAATACCTATTTCTTGGGTTTTTTTTTTCTCCTAAGATCAGTTCACTGCCTAACACAAAGACAGCTGTAGTGGCTCAGACCAAGGGTTCATCTCACCTGCATTACTGGTGAAGGAGACAGCACGATCAGGAACATGGTTTTCCCTCGATGAGGCACATCTTTTGGCCTGCAGGTGTGTGGACCTTTTCATTCCCCCTCGTGCAGGAAGCTGACTGTGTAATCTGCAGAGATGGGAGGGGACAGACGGACCCTTTTCCCTATTTAAAAAAAACAAAATGAAACAAAACAACGGTCACCAGCAGAGTAAACAGGGTCAGCCTGCCCACATCCTCTTCCGTGGGGATGGACTGTGACTGCTAGAGCTGATCCTGCCTTCTCTCCTTCCCAAAATGAGATGACAACCTCCACCAACATCCTGACTGGTACTGCAGGCAGCACCCCACTTTGTTTGCTGTGCCCCCTCCCCTCCTCAGGCAGATCTTTTAAGTTTGTTAGGAATGAATTTACACTTGTGTGTCAGAGGATACCAACAGCAACAGTGGCTGTAAACAGATGCCTACAAAACAGCATGAACAAGCCACTCTCATATGATCTTTCCCCTGAGTGCTTTTCCAGCTTCCAACTATTTGCAGCTCAGGGGATTTCCTGATCTGATGTTAACTGCAGCATAAGGAAAAAATGGTATTGTGGAGCTGACTGTGGCTTCTTTGATCTATTGGCTTGTCTGTGCTGGGTTCAGCTTAAAACAGAACATGCCCAAAGCTGCTCTAATATTTACTGGTTGATTGCAGCTCCCAGGAGACTGTCGACCTGCTGAGACTGGCTGTATGGCATGCCGGAGAACGTGCAGGGCTCGTTCTTAGCAAGCACGGCCAGTAGGATTTCCTAGATTTACTGAAGTCCTATTTTGATTTAAGACTTAGAAAAAAATGGAGGATTAAATACTTGGACATGGGTCATTCTCGCAGCATTCCATTCCTCAAAGTTAAGTGCTTTCTTCCTGCATCAACGAAAGCAAATTTCCAACCCACAGTCTACCATGTGAGCGGTTGACAAGGGACCTCAGTGTGAGAGTTGTGTGATGCCTCGGAATGACCCACTGTGATCTGATTTTACCTCCTTGGAAACGCCTACTCAGAAAAAAAAACACCTAATTTTGTGGACACAACCTGACCAAGGCAATGTAACATGAGTATACTCTGTTGTTGTGCTAGAGGATCCAATGCCATTAATTCAAAGGAAATTGTGTATTTTACTTTAGGGCTGAACCTAACAAAAAAGCATAGAATGCCCCTTTCTTGGAAAACCGCATACATTAAAAACTAAGCCCAAGAGAGAGATTACAACTGAGCATGAGGCAAGGTAACCTTCTACAGTCCCAAGGGAAAAAGCAAAAGGAACAGGTTTTCCCCTCATATTTACACAGGCTTAATGAATTTTACATAAGAAAGATACAAAATTGAAGACAAACAACGAAATACAAAGAGATCTCAAGATACATGATGAACCAAGAACTCATGCATAATATACAATATTTCAAAGGTATGTAAAAGAGCAGTGTAAGAAATAGATGTTTTTGATATATACAGTGTAGCTTGTTAGAAAAGTATTCCATCATAAGGAGACAGAAGTTGAAGGTGCATCAGGGCACAGCGGCCGTCCTGGCTCTGATGGGACAGGAGGGATCCAGTGGCTTAGGGGGAGTTCTGTATCACCTTACATTCTTGAGGATTATTTTAATAGTTCGCTAATAATTTTCTCTAGAAATACCTGCATACATTGTTACAATGGAATGCTTAGCTAATTTAAAGATAATTAATGACCTATTAAAATTAGGCCTAGCTGAATTTAGCTGTTCTTTGAGATGTCATGAGCTTAGCTCTAAAGTAATTGCATAGTAGAATAGTGTTATTTCTTATCCCTCCTGTTCATCACACCTTCTTTGATTGAAGAACAAGGTTATTTTCAGACTTTTTTTTTTAAAAAAAATCTGGTTGAAAGTCATTTAAGGAACACTGAATTTTCAAATGTTATTTTTTCTCCCTTATATCAAAAGGACTTTATTTCCTAAGTCATGCCTAGATCTGCAAAGACAAATTTCCTCTAAGGCTACATAGCATCAGATAACTTTGTCACAAAAAGTCTGTTAGATCTAGAAAACTCCGAGAGAAAGAGAAATCCAGAAAACTTCCTTGTGCAATTCCTACTTTTCACGATTGAGTAAACTTATTATTGAGGAGGAGATCATTATTTTTAACTGGTAGATCTGCCAATGATAAGGAGACATATCCTGAAATCAATTTTTGAAACCGAACATGTAAGACTAATCGCTTTATTTCCATGCTTAACAGGTGCTGATACCAGAGGGAAAATACTAAATAGCGTATGACACCCTTGAGAAGCATGTAAGAAATTTATCTGCCTAAAATCCATGACAGTTGCATAGAGAAAAGGTTGTGAATATAAATGGAGAAGAAAGAGCATAAGGATGGAGGGTGAAATCTTGATGCTGCTGACATCTATGGCACCTTGAGTTCAGTGGGACAAGGGTGTTGCACCACATGCCCTTAACTTGCCTCCATTACAGAGCACAGGATGCCCACACTGTTCTTCCAGGTCAGAGTCCTCCTGAATGTGCCTTTTCATTTATAAGGGAGCTTTCGCTCAGGTCTTTACTCCTACAACTCTGTCTTCCTGCTGTAGTGGGTGCTAGGACACAAAACCCTAGTATTTGACCCTGTTTTTAAGCCAAGTCAGTCTTGCATGCTGCTGTGCCTTGGACAGATACAATTCTGCTTCTGGTGAAGGGGCTTTGCAGCCACATCAGTATGATCACAGTATGTGAAACACAGAGCTGCACTGGCCAGTGCAAACACAGTAGCTGAAAACAACAGGAAACAGAGCCGTGTGCAACCCTGCAACGCGTACAGTGAATCTGGATACGTCCAAAGTCAGGAGGTTTAGCTGCTCCGGCTGTATATCAGCTGAAGTCCTGCACACATAGATATTCAAAGATTGACACATTCTCCCTCTCCATGTCTCTCAACTATTTTATTCACCCTAAAATATACTTATGCATCTGCTGTTCCTCTGTGAAAAGATGAAAGATTAAGCTGACTTCTGGCTGGATAAGAATGGTGAAATGTGCTCCCCATAAGTAAGCTGTATATTCATGGCAGAATATTTAAAATGAACCTTATATCGTAAGAAGGGATTTTAAAAAAAATCCGTAACTGTAGGAATTAAGAGCATCTCTCTTGCATTTGAATTTTCTAGCTGATACTTGGTTGGCTTGAGGAACCTTCACACAGTAAATCCATTAAAATTCTGTGGTTAATTTATTTCTACAGTATTAACTTTCCCATAACTCATGATGAGTATCTTGAGTTTGGATACTTCTTATACAAACTTCTGACAGTGATAACTTGCTTTTTCTCATGTGTTTCCTGTGGAAATGCTATTTTCTTAAGAAAAAGTAACTGTTAAAATAAACTTGCATAGTGAATCTTTAAATAGTAACTTTGACTTTGTACAGTTGCAACTAGAATAGGCAATAATCAGCTCTTTTTTGCATTTAGTTGATTAATTACTCTGATTTGTCTTTCTGGGCAGAATTCAGTAAAACAGAACCTTGGAAAATATACATCTCATTGCCAAAACAAATTTTCTCACTCCTAGATCCATTTATTTCCTAGACAATAGGTGAGGTCAGAAGGGAAACAAGGAGTCATTCCCTTAATACTGGCAAACCACTAACGAGCTACCATGCGTCATGCTCTGCTCCAACAGAGCTGTAATTGCTTCCAGAACACCTGTATTTAGGCCAGATACAATTATGCTTATGGGGGGGGGGGGGGGGGTGTCAAAGGAGTGGTGGTGTTAAAATGAGGAGGGAGGGGCATATGTGGGGAACGGAAACAGCTAGCACAGCAAATGAAAACTTTTTACATTAAACTATGTTTCAGCTTCGGTTTTGCACAATAACAGAGGAAGCTCCCAGGTTCCCCAGGAAGGCTGACTGGTTCTTTCAATAGGCGGAAGGGCCAGAGCCTACGGCATTTAACAAGCAGTCCAGTTTTTAGCTCTGTGTTTGACCACCTTTATGATCTTAACAGGTCACATCGCTTCCCTGCACCTCAGTTTTCCTTCTGTAACACTACAGAAATATTTGAGCTGAACAGCTATATCCCTATGCTTCAGGAGAACAAATACATTAATGAATGTGAGGTAACTTCATATCACTGAAATGTGTGTAAAAAGAGGGCCAGAATTCAAATACCTCTCCATGGGCATGGTTGTAGGATTGAAAGTGATTGAATTACTGCAGACCACCACTAAAGCAAAGTGCCTGGGAGCTTCACAGTCGGGGCAAGCTCCCAGTGCAAGCTGAATTGCTATCATTCAACCAACAGGCATGGGGACCTTAGCCCACGTGGGAAAACACCTGCCTCCACTCTGAAAAACTGCGTTAGACACTGGAAGTCAGCTAAGGAGCAAGACTTTGTTCCACACAGGCAGCAGCCTGGAGAAGGGGATGGAAGCAACCCCATTTCCATGGAGCAGACCCTGTGGAGTACCCCACCCATCACTGAGCAGGGCTCTTTGCTTCTTTCACAGGAAGTGTGAATTACAGAACAGCTTGCTTCTGGCCAAAGTAAGGATTAGACTAGTTGTCTGTTTATTTAAAAGAAAACGCAGGTGGTGGGTTTTTTTTTTTTTTTTTTTTTTTTTTTTTGTTTTGTTTTTTTTTTTTGCCTAGGACTGAGCAAAGGAAGAGAAGCCTGCAGGGTGCTAAGTTGAAGTGTTTGGGGTATATGACTGTATTCCAAAGTATATAATAATCATTTGCAGCAGCTGTAGACAATACAGAACTCTGTGGGTGTTCCTTATCAGCTGACCATATTAGGCATTTTACTAAGAGATATTGATTAGTAATGTACCAGCTGGTTAAGTAGCAGTTCAGGTAATACTACTAAATTTTAGTTCTAGAAGAAAAAAATTAACATACATAGGCAGATAAAATCTATAGGCACATACAGGCATATAACTGCTATAGGGAATAGTGATCCAGTACTCTAGAACTGCAGCATTAGAATACAGCATTGTGAATTGCTACTCAATGCTTTATAGTAACTCAATTTTAGAAGTAAAATGTGCATTTTGTTAGTGCTCAAAGGGCTCAGCAACACAGAAAGAAACAGTAATATGGCTGTTTTAGGAGCTGAAGAAATGGCTCCTATGGCTAGGATAAGCAGGGATTTTTTTTTTCTCCTTTTTGGAAAGAAAAGGGTGTGATGGTTTCTTAAGGACTTTTCTAAAATGTAAAATTCCGGTTTGACTCACCACTCACTCACTGTTTTCAGTCCTCTCTTGCTTATGAAATGCTCCCTATTTCTTTTCATTGAAGTATCAGTCTGTTCCAGTTGCCTGTGACTTGCCTGTTAGCAAGTATGAAAACAAAACCCGTTTACTATCCTAGAGTTTGGGCTGGCATGAAGGGAAACTCTAGCAGACAAAGCACTCAGCAACCATCTGGAAGAAAAGAACCTCTCACAGGTTTTAGAGAAAGCTGCATTAATGCTATACTTTCTGTTGCCAATAACCCCTCGTGTAAGAAATAGCAATCGGAATTTGATGTGTTATGGAGGTTTGGGGTTGGGTACATAATGAAAACCTGTGGGCTCACTTTCAAGCTGCAAAACTCTTCTCTTGGTGTTTCTGTGAAACCTTTTCCAAGACGCTTCAGCTGCATTAAGACAGAGGATCCCTACTCCATCCTATTTTGGCAGCACTGCCAAGCACAAAACCACAGTGCTTGGAAACACATTCTTTAACTCTTCACTAATCCAACTCCACCACAGTCATCCGAGGCTCTGCCCTCCAGAATAACACGTAATTGCAGCCAGTTGCTTTCCCTCCTCCCGCTAGAGAACCCCAGGCAGGATGATTGGATTTCACTCCCGCTACCGACTCCAGCTCTAACCACGCACATTTCCTACAACCTTTTGGCTTCAAGAGCCAGTGGCGGCTCTGCTGGGGTGTAGCAGGAGGGTAACTTGCCAAACCTGACGGCACAGCAGGTCAGGCTTGCTTTCTTCTGTTCTCTGGCAGTTCTTGGAGTAAACACAGTAGGATCCCAGAAAACACTAACCAGCCTGTTGTTTCCAAATAACAAGGGCAATGACAAACACACTGCAGCTAAGCTTGCTCTTTGAATCAGTTTGCTTGCCTGAATTTCTATTCCAGTGTGTACTTGGCCCACCTGCCCTAAAAGAAATTCAGCTATGCCTGTCCTTAGGGGCAGATGCTGCTCTGATAAGGATGAGAAACTCCGAGTCCTCTTGGACTGTATTATACTCCTGTGTAGCGGTTGTGCACTTTTTGTCCCATCTGTCCTGGTTAAAGACATGCCACTCAAGCTTACGCACTCCTGGTTGTTGCCTGCTGCTACAGTTTTTAATCCAGGTTTGAAGGAATCACAGAAAAAGCACAGTGCTGTGCGGTGGCCAGCAGTACATAGACTGCCGCTATGGTGGCGGGGGGAGTGCAAAACCTGGACATGCGTGAGAGGGATTCATGTGTCTCCCTTTAATGTGAAGTTAAACTTCCCTTGCTCTCACAATAGATTCACGGCAGCTAATCCTCAGCCTTTATAAAAGAGTCAGGACAAATCTTCAGGAAGTCGGAAGATATCTCCGGCAGCGTAAAGGTGCACCGCTGCACACGGACGGACACCCCCCTTCTGCTCACAAACTGATCTGTGAAAACACCTGATGAACTGCAGGCAATTAATAGCACTGAGAGTCTCAGCACTGGCCTCTCTCGCCATACTACGTCACGGAGAGGGAAGTGACCCGAAGGGTCACATTGTCTAAGACTTTATAAGCAAAAATAAAGGCCTCTTGCATCTAGAGGCTGCAGAGCATGTTACACGCAGCAGTTAACTTCAGATCCCCATAAGGTCTGGGGCACCTCCGGGAGGGCCTAGTAGGAGCTTTCTTTGCTCAGAGCCTGAAACCCACCTCAGCCCTTACCTAAACCTACCACGCATCTTACATCAGTCAGTTTTAAAAAAACAAACAAATAAAAAACCCAAACACACGCAACCTGCCTTACAAGTAAAGGCCTGGCCCCTCCTCTGACTGTGCCCTAACGACCACACCACTTTTGGTCAGAGGTATTTAAAGGCTTGAACCTACTGCTGTCTCCCAAGGCAGAGACAGACACAGGAACCAAGTCTTGTTTTCATATTAATTAATACCCTACCTGCTTTATATAACAGCATGATGATTTTATAACATATACTACCTGATCAGTACTTACCTTGCAAAGGCCAGCGAGCGAGGACAGGGCGCTTTCCTGCGGCCCCCATGGCTGGTTTGGAGCTCCCCAGGGGGCTGCACTCTTCCCGTGGCGGCCTGGGGGCCTCTCCTGAGACCTCGGTGTAGCACCCCCCTGCCCGCCCTGCCCGAGGCCCTCAGCTCCATGGGGTGGGCAAGAAGGACCTTCCCTACGGGCAGGCAGGTGGGTGGCTGTGGCCTGGTTGGTGCTGTGGGGGAACAGGCCGTGCCATCCTGGCGTGCCTCAGGGAGGGGCCTGCAGTAGGCCCAGCCTGGCCTATACCAAGGGTTAACTCCTGAGGGTGCCAATTAGCCCTGAGGGTGCCATTAATCACCCACCCTTGGCTGTTAATCATTCCTGCAGGTGCTGTTAATTACCCCTCCTGGGGCTAATAAGAAGCAGCTGTGGTCCCTGAGCTCAGGCAAGATGGAGAGGCTGCTAGGAGGAGGCTGTGGAGGTAGGCAGTTAGTGAGTTATTTGGTCTTTTTTTTGCAAAGATGGGGGGGGGGGTGGCGGCTGCAGTGTGAGGCTCCCTTTGGTGTTTTGCCTGTGGAGGCCTGAGCTGCATGGGGGCTGTAGGGGGGCTGTGGTGCTGGGCTGAGATGTCCTGTGCTGAGATGTCCTGTCCTCCCTGAGTGAGGGGGAAGATGTTTGGTCTGACACTTGCCTGGTGCTGTGGGTGCCCTGGGGAGTGCTGGTGTAGGGTGCTGGACCCAGGCAGGCCTTGCTGTGGCCAAACACCTCCCTCAGGGGTTTACAAGCTCCCTGTGGTGTTGGCAAGAGGTCAGAGCTGCTGCTCCCTGCTTGCAGGGCCCCTGGGTGGCTTTGCAGCACTGCTGCTTCTAGGGCAGCCTCTCAGGACTGGGGTGTCTGCTGTGGCTCCCTAGCCATGGGGCCCCCAGTGTGACCTGCCCTCGAGAGACCAGGCTGCGGGCAAGCACGGCTTATGTAGGAGGTAGGCATTAATAGGGACTCTAATTGTGTGTTGCTTCAAGAGATGTCTTGAAGTGAATAAACTGCCCCCATGGCTTTTTTAATTTTTATGTTTTTTTAGTAGTCCCTTTCCTGTGAAACAGGGTGTAGATATGCTTTTGTTTCCTCTTGGCCACCACCTACTTCTGGTTGGTCTGGAAACTTGCTCTGCTCATCAGCACCAATTTGTGGGGTTTAAGAGATGATCCAAATCCCAGTGCTCCCATATTAAGACCACCTGTGTGGTGGTGTGGCTGGTGCTGTCCTTTTGTGAGCTCTGCCTCATATAGCACCTCTGATTCCTCCTTAAGCCTCTGGGGACCTTCCCTTGAGACTGGGCTTTGCAGTTGGTGGAAAATCTGGACCTTGAAGGAGGAATGGGAGATGGTCACTTGCTATTTTTAGTACACAGGTCTGTAAGATTTGTTATAACTCTTATCTTTGTAACCTGGCTTCCTGTCTGAGAAAGTGGGTAAAAGAGGAAAGCAATCTACCTGTGTGTGTGGTGGTTTTTTTTTTTTTTTGAATATATGTGTGGTGAACCTTCTGCAGTTTATGGAGAGCATTATAAGTGTTACTGGTGGTCCCTGCTTGGTTTGGTTTGAATTCTGATTTGTCCCAAGTATTAATTCATACCCATGCCTGACTAAGGTACTGGAGCAGAGTGGTTGCTACAAGCTTTAAGGATAGTGTTTTTCTTTGTTTTTTCTGACCAATCTTCAAGTATAGGATGTGAGCTGAGAGCAGGAGACTAACAGGGGTTGGGAAAGCTATCAAATAATATAAGTCATGGTGGGAAGCTCTAGCTGATGCTGAGGAACTTGGAAAGTGGTTGGTAGCTCCTTCAAATGTATCTCCCTTCTCATCTGTCTACCTGCCCTTCCCTCCCTGCTCCTCAGCTCAGGTCCCCTTGTGCTGGGGCAGAGCAGAGAACAGGGGCAGCAGCTCTGCCAGCTAAGCCAGCAAGGGATAAGTGGTAGTGGCAGAGATGAGGAAACTTGTGAACCTACTGAATATGGGGGAAGGGTACTGCTAAATATGGTGAGTGCAAGAAAGCATGTCAAAAAAGGACTGGATTGTTGTGATAATGGGGAGGGGCAGGAGAGGTGGAGCTGCAAATGCAGATGGAGCGGATTTCATTTGTAATCGGTGGTCCATCTGCCAGGTATTACTTGTCTGGTTATGACATAGCTGATCCAGAGAAAGCAGCTTCCTGAAACATCAGGTCCTCTCTTCCAGAGAAGAAAAGTTTTTTGCAATTGTAGGGCATGCACCTTAGAAACTTTGTCCTAGATTCAAGTTCATTGAATCAAAAGCTAGCTCTGCCATTACCTGAGCAGTTAATAAAATCTATTGCTGTATGATGGATTTTTTTCTGCAGGCTAGAATTGATCTGTCTTCATTGTGATTTGTGAGATTGAGGGGGGAAAACACAAAATATAATCTGTATTTCTGCTGCACAGAATTTTCACTGGTGTTCTCCTAAGGCTTGGAAGTAACTAAAACTGCAGTGGTCACTTTTTTGATTTATTGAAAACAAAATACACCTTATTAACATTTTAATAAAGAGAATCTCTTAGCACTGGTGCTCAGAGTTGCTCTTATTTCTCTCTGTGCAATTTCATTCTCTAAAAGGGAAAATACTATTAAAAGCTGTAAGGCATGATTTGTTAGACTGAAACTAAACACACATACACCAAGGCAATATGTATTCGAAGGTGCTGTGTTTGCGAGAGGTGCTTGCCCAATATGTGTGATGCAAAATGGGGATGCTTTGTGAAGAAATCATCCTTGTAAAGCCATTGGTTCTGGTCATCAGACTCTATCCAATGCTTTAGTGATGATGCTGCTGATCTATTTGGGAAGTTGGCTGGCTCTCAAGGCAGAGTCTCTTCTCAAAGGCTGTTTCACAGTGAAAATATGCTCAGTGCAGCCGAGTGCATGAATGAAAAAGCCTCTGGTACCTTCTAGTCTGGCAAAATGCAGCACAAAACTCAACTTACTCTGTCCTTTCTACTGTCCCAGGTAAGAAATGTGTGTTTTTTTCCTTGCTTTCTTTCATTTTCCTTCTCCGATGTGTTTTGGGTTTTGGAAGCATTTGTAATTCAGGTTTGATTTCTCAGTAATTATACATTGCTTGAATTACTATTGAAAGATGCAAGATCTCTGCTATAAGCCAGTTGCTAGGAATGTAGAATCTCATAGCTCCCTGATTTACAATTACAACAAATTTGCTGTGTGTTATACAGTATTTTTTGCCTTTTAGGGAGGGTGGTTGGGGGGGAATCTTTCAAGTGTCTCGGCAGCAGCTGCAGCAGCAATATTTTCTGTCATATCAAATGCTGCAACTTTGATTTGCCTTTCCTCCGGCTTTTGCCGGGTAGTAGGCTTACAGGCTGTTACAGACAGCTCACATTATTTATTGCCTTTTTAAAAAAGGAAGGGGGGGGATATAGAAGAAAAATAAAATCAGACCTTGCAAAAGGTTCCCTTCCCCGCATGGTCTCTTGATAGATGTGTGATACTCTTAGTGACTTGCTATGTAGCCTTTCTCTTATTAAATGTAATAGATCCCCCTCTGCCAGAAAGCAGAGGAAAAAACAGCCAGCCTTAAAAACAGGGAGCTGCTAAAGCCCTGCTGCTGCTGTCAGTCAGGGGAAGGGACTTGCTGGGCTCTGACTTCTCAATTTCCCCTGGTTGCTCTTTCCCTCCCGCCAGCATCGCCGGGCTCACTTTTGAAAGCACCGAGAGGTTTGCGGCTCCTTTGTTGTTGTCCAGGATAGATGCGTCTCCTCGTGCCTTAGGAGCCCTGTAAACTCTTGCATTTAGTGACTGTGGCACCGGCATCCTGTGCCCTGAGCAGAGATTTAAAAAAGTTAATTCCTCTTTCACTTGGGATGGAGTGGTTTTGTTAACCCTTAGGGGGTCGGTAGGTGTTAGAGTGCCAAACTAGTGCTTGGGACACCAAGCCTGTGTGCTTGTTTGTGTGACAGCAATCTGCGGCAGGAATTTAGTCTGCTTTTCCAAAAGGGGATGATAAGGAGGGAGTAGTGAGGTTTTGCTGTTGGGAGAGCTTTAGTGCCGAAGGGAGACATGCCAAGAGCCTGTAAGTAGGAGGCAGCTGGATGAGCTGAACACAAATGCTGCAGATCAAAGCTAGGACACTTGGATCCTAGTTCAGCCGGATGAGGAGTGAAAGCAGGCGCCGGGTGCCTGGAGCTATGGGACAGTGGGTGATGGTGACGGGATCGCTGTGAGCAAGCCCGGCTCCAGGGAGTGTTATAAATGGGATTATTTGGGGCGGCAGGTCTCCCCTTAGCCGGGGTGAGTGCGGCCGCCCAGGGTCACAGGTGCAGTGCCTGGATGTGCTGGCGAGGGCGGTGGCTGAGGTGCCAGACCAGCATGTGCCAGGGCCGGGTGCGGGGCTTCTAGCGGGGGCCCTCGCCGGTGGCCTGGGCTGGAGCTGGGGGACGGTGCAGGAGGGCTCTCTGGCAGGCTGCGAGCCAGGGGTCTGCTGAGGCCGGCCGCGGTGTGAGGGGATGCTGCTGTTCCTGGTGAGGGCTGACGGCTTTGGCAGGCTGGGAATGCCCCGGGGTGCTGGAGGAGAAGTGGAAGTGGGCTGAGACCCAAGCGTAGGCTGGGCTGCCAGCACAGGCAGCTGGGCTCGGGGAGCGCGGGTGCCTGGGGAGAGGGTGCAGCGGGGCCACAGAGGCAGCCTGTGGCCAGGCCACCCCAGTGCCCCGACCTCAGGCTTGAAACCTGCCCTCTGCTCTGCAAACCGCTTGGCTTTCTCCATGGGTTCATGTCCTTTCTGTGTGTCTCTTCAAGCACGCCATACTGGATTAATAGGCTTGAGTTCAGATTTTCTTCAGCAGTCCCTTGTTGCAAAAGCAGTATGTCTGTGATGGAGAAGGACAGATTTCTAAGGCCTATTAAACCATGTAGCTTCTGTTATTTTAAAATCAGTAGTTACTTGCAATCTTGCAAGGTGCTGTACACCTGATCCTGAAAGCAATGCAAGAGTGTACTTTATTCTTAACTTGCAGCAGTAGCTCAGAGTTGAAGTTCTGACTTGTTGGGCTGAGATGAAGTTGTAGTGCTTTAACATAGCTCTGTATTGAAGTGTTGAATGTGCACTCCACCGTCTTCATTAGCATACGTAGCTTTATTTGGCAATGCCTCTACCTGGTGACTTTACACATCCCCTAGTTGACTTCATAGATCATGTCGAAGTTAATTCATTAGGAAATGAACTTGACTTGTAATAAGGAAGGATATCCAAATCTCCTCTTGGGAGTGAGGTGGCTGAATGTTGCCATGTTAAGGTATGAATTACAGGTGATATAGCATGCCAGAGAAAAGGGAATTATTATATGCTCGTCAGCTTTTTCTTTGACACAACACATGCACAACTTTCATGTGACAGGAAAAGTAAACAGAAGAATGTGAGAAACAACATATTAAACAAATGCAGCCATCTGGCAGTGTAGTGGTTGTAACACATTTTGCTAGGATTTTTTTGTGAGTTTTTGTTGTTGTTTTCTCTCTGTCAGCAGTAGCAATAATGGCTCCCATAATACAATGTTGGTGGAACTAGCAAAGCCCAATTTTGATAAAATGATGTCTAAGCAGCAGCAATCCAGTATTGCAATACTTTCTGTAGAAGTGGAGGAAAGGAAGATCTCCGTTTCAAAATAATGGTGGCAAAGTTTACAGTGTAGAGAAAGTCTGAGAAAATTACTGGGCTCATGAGAATATGAACTGACAAAAATTTAAATCTTGTAGGTATTTTTACTGAAAAGGTCATGGTCGTTGTTTTTCTTTTCTTGGTCTGCATTTGTGTGTGTTAAATATGGAAAAGCCTCCTTCTGAGGCATTAAAAGGAGGATGATGTTAATAGGGAGCTTCATACAAACGTACTTCATGAGCTGCTTTGTTGATGAAGGTTATACTAAACAGGTGGGTGATAAATGTTTGTTTTTCTCTCTGCTACAAAGATCTGGTCTGCCCTACTACTGATTGCTCGGTTTCCACTGAGGGGAAAACTGAACATTATTTTAACTGGAGCAGCTGAAGAAGATGATTCAAGGAACCCTTTAATTCATAATCACCTTTAAAACTACAAAGCATATCTGTAAGATTCATATCTGTAATATATTCATTGATCTGAAGTTGACAAAAGCTGAGTGTAATCTGGTAGCTTGAATTGCATAGTTAACTATAAAGTATGCAGTTATCAGTAAATACCTACAGATTTCTTTAAAATCAAACATTCTTTCAGACTCTCCCCCAAAGGATATTTTCTAAAGTTTCCGTACAAAGTATTTATTTGTTCTAAAACAAAAATCGTTCAAAGGACTGCTTTTGTATGTTAATGCATTTCATGTAGTCGGATGAATCTAACATAAAACTTGTCAGTAAAGCACACAAGACAAGGGGGGGAAAAAATCAGTTTGATAGGTCTAACAACTCAAGTTCCACTGGGTGTAACTAAATGAATTGGAAAAAACTATGGACTTGTAAAAGTTTATCAATATAGTGAATAGAGAGATTTAGTCCCAGAACAGTTTCCCAAATACATAGCCCACATTGCTGCATTCTTAAGCTAGCCTTTATTTTTCAAATTTCTCCAGAAGAGGGCTCCATGCACAGCTCAAAAGTCAACACCAATATGTAAAAAGCAAGAGAAATTTATCAGCTTCAGGAAAAGAAAAATCTTGCTCACGCAAACTTGGCTGAAATAATATTAAAGGATTATGTTCAAGTTCTCACCAGACATTTCCCTCTTGTATCTTTTTGTTGTAGGTCTCTGTTTAAGACTGCTTATTATTTCAGAAGAAAGAGTTCTGCATATCTTGTGTCTATCTGAGCATTTTCAAAAAAGTTAAAGAAACTCCTCTGCCAATTATTATGCAGAATTATTTGTATTGATGAACATGTTGTGATCCAGCTAACACTCTTGATCCTGGCTGTTTCAGGCCATTTTTTTGATGCTGCAGTCAAAAAGACCTTCCTCTTGCATATCTCATTTGAAAGATGTATCCACCAAAACACAGAGCTGTTCTAGAAGTTGTGCTGTGCTATTTGTCAAATGCTGCCTTGGAGGGAAGTATGGTCTCTGGTGAATAAGTATGACTTGTGGCAGTAGCTCTAACCTTTTTAAGCTGTGCTTACACAGGACCTGACCAGACTTCTTACTGATAAGGAAGGGAGACTTGATATGGCAGGTGAGAGGAAACTGGTCATGAAAATGCTGCTAGAGTTAGGGCATTGCAATTAAAACCACTTTGTTTACTAGTTGCAATACTATCTTTCTATTCAACACGTAGCTCAGGCAATGTGTGTTGGGGCATGGATTCTGTTTCTGATGATCAGAAATGGAGAAGGCTTATTCTGTCACATGTAATGCTTGCGCTGCTGACCGTGGGGGATGCTGACTTGATTCTTAGTGACTTGTCAGCTAAGAAACAAGTATTTCTAAAAGGCATCTCTATAGATTAGTGCAACAGGAACTATTAGTACTCTGTAGAAACAACAGTGATGGCTATTCAAAGAGACATGAAACTCTGCCTTTTGCTTTTTTCCTATTAGTGATTGGTAAGTCAGTTTTTCCTATCCTTCTAATATGTAAGGGCAAGCTGGATAACAGAACTGCTTCAGCTATACTCTTCCTGCTTCATAGCTGAAGTCACATCTCTTATCTTTGGCTGCTGGATTGTACCCATGTGTCAGGATTTTGGTTTGGGTTTTGGAGTTCCTAGACCAGTTCAAGACTCTGGGGGAGGAGAGGGGCTTGAGGAAGAAATGAGGCTAATGGGATTGTTTGAATAGTCTCTGGGAAATCACTACTTTGTTCTGCTTTGACAGATACTAGTGCCAAATTTTTTTTGTATAAGTCACCAGCATTCTAGCCAGCAAAGTTTCCTTTGTGTGGGCAAAAGGACAATCAACACATCCCCACTGGGGAGGAGAGACAGAAAGAGAAGAGGATTTGCCTGCTGCTTGTTCGTTAGTGTTGACTCGTTATGTGGCCTGTGTTCTCTGTCAATGGGGTTCTTGAAAAGCCTTACTGTTTTGTGTGAAGGGAACTCATTTCCCCTACTACCTCATACAATATTTTTGCACCATTAATTTTCTTGGCTAAATTAAAAAGGAGGAATTTAAAACTCAGTTGTTTGGAGTTGGTTAAAGCTGTTCTAAGAACAGACTAAAATAAACATGAGCTATTGAGCAGGGTGTAGAAGAATCTCTTCAGCACATGGCAGTTCATCAGTATCTCTAACCACTTGGAAAAGCTGATTAAGGTGTTTAAATAACTTCTGATATCTGTGAATGTTCATTTATGGGTGGCTAATTGGTATCTTAAACAGGTCTTGTTTTTAAGGAGGTTTTAGGGAATCTCAAAACTGGACACCCATGAGCAGTTGGAATTTATAACAGCTTTTATTGCCTAAGCTTTCTCAGACTCCACTTGATAAAGGTGTCATTCCCAAAATTATCAGTGTTTGGTGGTGTTTTCAAACTAATAATAGCTCTCTTTTAGTCTGACCTCCTTTGTTCTGTTGCTGTCAACAGCTGATGTCTGGTATGTCATGAAGAGTAAGTAACTCTTGTATTTTTGAAACTTATGGGCTAATAGGAGTACAGACAGACTCTGTTTCCAAAAGTCTAAGCAAGTTTTTTTGGCAAATGAGTACTCATGGCAGATGGACCTTGCAGTACTTGTCTGTAACAAGGGCTCAGAATGCTGCAAACCGCAGTTACTAGGCCATCAAGCTGTCATGGTGCTGTTCTTCTGGCTGTATGCAAAGAAATATGCATCAAGGTTGGTGGGAATTATAGGATTACTTCTTGAATTTAGGGTGTAAAAGATGCTCACTTGCAAACACCTATACCTGTAAGTTGTTCTCAGCTATTACTTACTACTTACACAAGTAGTATGCTGAAGTTTGTTGCTGTCCCTTCTTTCCCCTGCTCGGTGTGAGTGCTCCCTATCTGCTCCACTGCAATGTCAGCAAGGTGAGCTGGACATGCCACTGAAGGATGCTGTATGTTAATGGCACTCCTCTGCATGGATAGTAACAAAATCCTGTGCAGGAGACAAATAAGGTCTCATACGGCTGCAGATCAATCCATAGGATCCTTGCTAGTATGTTGAGTTTTGTTTGAATTGCCACAGAGCAAAAAGCATGCTAGAACATACTTAACATGCTGATAATGGCTCCTGTACTTTATAGACTCTTAATTTCTTTTCAGTGTCTTGGCATAACTTGGAATTGTAAGAAGTGTCTGTTCAAACTGTCTTTTAAGGATGACTCTCCTGAGCAGAGTCAAATGCAGAGAATTTTTGAACCCACTAAGAGTAAAATAAAGGCTGATGGCCTTTGCTAAAGTCACAGTATATAGGCAGAAAGTCTAAGCTGCTCTAAATTCATTTAGATCCACTAGGGAGCTAGTGCAGTTTCTGTGAATTAGGAATAGGATCCATAGCTCATACAAGGATGGGGGGAAGAAAATCTAAGTTGTCCCCTCCCCCAGCCTATTTTAGTTCTCTTGGTATCGGGTGGTCTTTAAAGTGGGACAGGCACATTCTGACTTTGAGCCAACTACTAGTAATGGCTTAGAAACACAAAACCCTGGAACAGTTTCCCCCAAATCTCCCATCTTTCCCTGACAAACTTGCTGGCTTTGAGCACCAAATAAGGTGTTTGCAGTCATGTCTCTAGAGACAGCCCTCTGTTTTCCCTGAGGGACCACGCTTTATCAAACTACATCAAAATCTGAGAGCTGAACATACAGCTGCTGTAGAGTTGACAAAGCAGGAAATCCAAAGCATCTGGTGCTTTGCCATCTAAGTGAAAGGAGATGGAATTGGCGGTTTGAATCCGATGGGCCTTTCCTCCCAGTTAAGCCCATTGTTTCCCAGCTCTATTGGAGGAAGCTGAGTAACTCTGGCTGCTCCACGTGCTAGGAATGGTTATCTCAGCTGCAAATTTGAGGGGCTTAGTACAGTTGGGTAACTCTGGCTGAGTGGAAACACATTCAGTTTGGCTTTTTGCCAAGATAAGATCATTGGTCTTAAGTGCTAGAAAGTTGTGGATATTATCTACCATCCTTACTGAGGTGAAATGCAAAAGAGAAAACTGTGGGTAAAGATAAATGAGAATTAAGTTAAATAGAACAGTGCATGAAATCAGTTTGCACTATCAGACACTTTTATTAGCATGCTACCTGAAGGTTGCATTTGTTGTCAGTCCAGGTGGTTTTACTATTTTCCAGCCAGAATGTCTTGTTTTCATAATTGATGATCTGATTGAGCTAACTGAGGCTCTGAACTCTATATGAATTTTGACTTGTGCATATCAATAATCTTATTAATCTACTGATATAAAGCTCTGACCTGAATACCAAAATAGGCCAGTATTTGACCACCTTTCATTATTTTTTTCTGCAATTATATTACTGTGTATTACTCAGTGGGATGAAAGTGCAAGGATGGCTGCTGAATTCTAGCATAAGTGCACTTTTTTTGCACCCATCTGCAGTATTCTTCTTCTGAGTAGATAAGCGACTGACATTTGTTTCCATTTTTGGGATCATTATTTTGTTCTGCTCTTCATAATTAAAAGGTCTTATTCAAAAATGATTAAGCAGAGCACAATCTCCAGGTTTTAAATGTCATCAGTAGTTTTCCCTAATTGTTGGATCTATGCAGCTTGGCTATCAATGCGGGAGTGTAGCATTCTGTGCAGCGGTGGTACTGATTATTGCAATCTAGCAGAGCAGCAGCTTTTGAAATCTGAATTTCAGATTCAGCATGTTACCAGGAAATGAGGTAAGGATGTACTGCTATGCTGGCAATAAAGTATGACACTCTTGTATCTTACGAAAGTGACTTCTGGTCCTGCATATCTCAACTTCAGTTTTCTGAGTTTGCAGCAGTAAAATGCTGTTGCTCATGCTGACAGGGGAACAGGTCCTCAGCTGGCATGGATTGATCACACTGCCCTGCTTTGCATTAGCTAGGTGCCATCAGTGCCATGTGTATTTCTACAGTGTACATATTGGGAGGTTTACATGGCTTCTATTACTATTATAATCTGAGCACCTTGCAAATGGTAATGAATTTATCCTTGCTTCCCTAAAATAAATGCTGAGTTACGACAGGAACATTATTCTGAAATGGGAGACAGCCTCCAACATGTGCCTGTTCCGATGACTTTAGTTCTATTATGTTAGTTGAGTAATCATGTAGGCTGCTGTCACTCTTGCTGCTATATATTGATTCAGCAGTGACAGTTCATTGTACTATCCAAAGATTAAATCTCATTGGTGGGAGCCCAGAATAAATCCAGTCTTCAGGCCAATGAAATGGGTTTATATATTTTTTTAATAATTCTGCTGAACTCTCAAGAACATAGTTCTTTGAACAAATCATAACCATGTAGCACTGTTCAGTTGATAACAGTTTTTATTTCCATACAGTAGAAACTTTAGTCAACAATAACTGTCCAGAACTTCTCTAGGTATTAGGAAAATGGAGTGTGTTTATAACTGAGGCTTACAGGATGGCTGCTGACAGAATGGTCTGCTGGAACGGAGGAGGAGGAAGAGGATGGGGCTGGCAGTGCCATACACTCACAGCATCTGGGGCCAGAGCAGACTAGGGCAGGCAGCAGCAGGTGATAGACAACCAGATATGCTTCCAGGGTTTGGGTAGAGGAGAGGTGTCAGATGATTTGTACCCCAACATGAGACCTACCCCCAACAGCATGGTATTCCCCCACCATGTCTGTTTGCTGATAAATGTTCCCATCCCTTGGAGCAGAGGAGGGGGAGGAAGAGCTGCTGCCTGAAGCCTGGGCTGCTCTGGTAGTTGAGCTGCTTGGTAGTGGCTGCTCCAGCCCTATGCTCAGCTCCTGGAAGCGTGATGTTGCTATCAGAATTGTTAGCAAGATGCACCTAAATGCTGGACCTCCTTTTTGGAATTGGTGTTGGGGTGTGGGAGGGGAGCCCAAAACATGGGAGTCTGTAGACTTGCATGGATTATTAAAAGCTAACGTCTGACTTTGTGGAACAGCAGCCTCTCCCCAGTTGCTAATGTCCCTCAGGGATAAGGATTGTTGTCTTGCACTTGCTTCTCCAGAACATTATTTTCAATGCTTTTGTTCCTTCTTGAGTCAAAGGCATACAAGTGTAGCATCTATTTTTTGTCTTCTGTGCGTGGGAACCAAACATTGATTATGGATGGCTGAATGAGTCTGGATAAAATAGAAACCAACTCGATTCTCTGCCAGAATTCATGCTGAACCTGAACAAAAGCTTTTTTCCAACTTGTTCTTGACTTCTGGGTTTCTCTCTGCTCTGTTTGTGGAGTCTAGCTGGGATGTGAAGCAAGCAAATGTGATCATGCACAGCATGAGCAGTTCTCCCTTCCTTACCTTCAGGCTGACTGGGAGCATCAGAATATATGTAATTTCCTTGTTCAAATTACTCTTCTCTGTGCCATTTTATCTGGTCCAAGAAATTCAGATAGTCTCAGAATGCTTTTAGTTCTTCTGTTCAAACTTTTCTGCAGAGTGTCTAGCTACTGGGGAAAAAATGGCCACTTAAAGACAAGTTAAAACACCTCCCAGGATGAATTATTTTTACTATGGACTTCACTAAGCCCTTTTTGAAGTCTGTGGAAAGTCCCTCCCTGTTGTTTTTCTTGGTGCTTATAACATTTGTTGGATGTATTTTTTGCTGATAGATTAGAAGATGGAGGGGGTTTTCCAGCTGCACAAAGGAAGAAAATGTTGCTAAGGAAAGTCACATTTCTAGAGTATGTTTTGTAGGTCCTGGGTGTTTTCACTGGGTAGTCTGCAGACTGCCTAGAATTACTTCAGTATTAAATGCTGACCTTTAATGTGGTAGGCAAACATGAGCTTTTTACTATTATTACTTTTGTATCTGGCCCAAGTCTTGTGCATTTTTTTGTTGTCCTAATATGAACTAAAAAAGTGCTGCTGCAGCTGAAAAGCTTTCTAAACAACACAAGCATTAAGAGCTTTTTCAAGGAAGGATGAAGAGTGGGTTTGGGCATGCCTTTGTCCCCATAGGAAGCAGAGATGTTAGGCAAAGAACTTCTCCCATTTCATATACCCTAGGACTTTGTTCTCTTATGGCCTGGCTCCTTCCTCCCCCATTCTTCTAAGGTAGTCCAGTTTTAGCTGCAAACATGGAAAGGACAATTTAACCTAGCTCCAAGTTTCCTGTCTGCCCTATTAAAGGTTTAAAGTTGTTGAGCTCCTAATGCCAGAAGTACCAGCACAGTTATTTAGTAATAACTTGCTGACACAGCTGCTCAATTTCTTGTCCCTTTCCTTATGCTGACAAAGGAATATGAGAAAGAAGATCAAACCTGAACACACCAAACTGGAAGGGAAAATGGAACAATAGAAGAGAAAGCTAAACAGAATTCAATGCCTTGTAATCTTTTTGCAGCTTCTAGGACTTCAGAAATAGCCTTTTATGTTTCTGCTATGCTTAATGGATATGCACTAGAATAGAGCTCAGAGTCCAGTCTGACTCTACATGTTACTGAGTACACAGAAATCCAGGAATCTTGTTTGTGAGTTTAGGCTGAGACTTATGTGTAGAGCCTGTTCTCATACCTGGGTCTGAACTTGCTGGCATCAAGGAACAGCAGTACTTTACTCCAGTTTTATAGCATGCTGGTGTATGAAGGCAGGCAGTTTAATCCTCTGTGAACTCTCTATCTGTTCCCAGGCTCCACGTGTTCATTAGCTGCCCAGCCACAGAATGTGCTTCTCTTCTACATTTTATGTTTTGGTGGGACTTTATTATCATTTGCTGTATGTCTTAATGGATGAGATCTCTGTATGCTGCTTTGATGCTGTTCATGGTCACGAAATCCATTGTACTGATGCTTTGGGACACTTGTTATGGGCACAGATGAAATAAAACTTAGCTTCTTCCCCCCCCCCCCCCAGAGTAGGTGGTATTTGTTGGTGGAATGAGTTTTGTAGGCCAGCTGTTACATGCTCCAAAGTTTTGTAAGGCCTGCTCAGGCACTGTTAAGTGATTTCCTCCAAGCCTCCCACCTCTGCTAATACATCATTCGTAAGGAGACTTACCCCTTCCTCTTATTTTTTGACCTCTCAAGCCATCTGAAGAGCAAAGATTAGAGGGAAGAGGACCTGGCTTCAGGCAGGCTGGCAAGGTAGCCATTAGTTTTCTGCAGGTCGTCTGTGCTTCAAGCAGAAACAACCCTCTTCTGACAACGGAGCATGCAGTTCACATGCACTGAATCTGCTTCTAGTACTGTATTTCTGTGGTGTTTGTATGACTCACTCATCTGGCAGTGCTAGCATTTAAGCACTGATAAAGAGGAGAACACAGCAGTGCAAATATCTGACCTTTAAATATAGTGAAAAGAAATAAAACAACAACAAAGAAAAATAGTTACTCTACACATAGAAGAAACTGCAAAGACTGCAAACTAGCATTCTTTCTACTTTCTGCTTCGGGAGACTGAGTTGTGCAGGGGCTTCTAGACCCAAGATCCACTATTTTGCACCTGCTATTAACATAGAAATGTGTGTGGGGTTGTCCTTATAAGCCATATTAGAGCAGAGGTTCAAGTCAGCTTTGTTTTCTTCAGTTCAGGGGTTGCCCTCTAGTTCAGAGGAGCTATGTCTTAAAGTTTTTACTGTTTGGAAAGTTATGCCTGTATAATCGGCATTCTGGGTCTTGAATCACTTGCCTGATGGGCAGGAGTCTGTATTGCAAGAGTAAAGTATCACTGCAAGTGTCACTTTAATTCAGAACTGCTGATAGTTTTCTCCCAGATCTCTGGGCTGAAGTCCCATCTCTACTGCTCGGTGAAGGGTGGTGCAGGAGCCTCTGATCTGGCACTGACCCAGAGCTGTAAAACTAGAAGACTTGTGCGGCTCCCAAGCTAGCTCGCAGCCTTTATTAGCAGCTCCTCTTAATGCTGCTTTGAGCAGCTTTAAGGAGCAAGTAATTCCACGGGTGCTTTGCCGAGTAAGCGTACCTGCGCAGTTAGCGCTGCTCTGGGCTCGCTGCGGGGTTTAGCCTTGCCCTGAACTAACCCCTCCTAGAAGGGATGGGCTTTTAAATAGCACAGAGACGGAGTCAGGGCATGCCGGGCAGGCTGTGCTGCCACTCCCAGGCCCTGACTAGTCCTGTGGAGCATGCATGGTTTTGAATATGGCTCAAACTACAGTGAGAATTGAAATTTCCCTGCCTTTTCCTAGTAAAACTTGTTGATTTGTGAGCACATTCCTTTGCTTTAAAAGCAGAGGAAGTACACTCGGTGCCCCTCTCCCAGCCTGCGAGCAAGAGCTGTACAGGGTGTGCAGGGGTTTGTGCCAAGCTTTGGGAGTGGAGGTGGTTTTTCAGCAAAGCAAGCAGGGTAAATTTTTTCTCTTAAGTCCCTTTGGGAAGGGAAGGAAGGCTATGCAACAGCTGGGGTAGAGGGTGTCTTCAGTCTGGCATTTCTATACCTACTTTTGCACTTAGTACATTGGAATCAGCTTGAGATGCAAAAAAAAATCCTGCTCAACTGAAAACAATAGCACTTCTATTTAAGGTATCCTGCTCATCAACATGTGCTGGTCAAGTCCACTGCAGGAAGGAGAAACTTTCCCTGCTCATCCCACGTATTTCCTGGTTCCCTGTGCAGTTGCTCTCTGTGGCTGTGGTTACATGGATTTCATTAATAGCAAATCTGGAGCAATCTGCTTAAATAATCAGCATGTCTCTTAATTTCCCGTCTTCTGTACATTTTGTTGTGAATTGGTGAACTATTTGAACAGCTTGCTATGTTAGCAGCTGCAAACAAATCTCCCTGGTTTTGTTCAGTGCTGGCGGCAAGGCTTCTTGCTGAAGCAGGGCTGCCGGACCAGAAGGCTGGTAGTGCTCGGGGGGGCCGGGAGGCAGGAGGGTGTGCCTGCAGCCCGGCGGGGAGGGGTCCCTCGGTATTCTGTCTTGGTAACTTGTAATTAGCCCCTGGGATAAGCACTAGCACATGCAACTTTGTCTTCTCCAGGCAAGGTCTTTAACTGTTTGCAAGGTTATGCTCCTTTTAGCTTAGCCTCCTGGCCAAGAGCATTTTGTTTGTGAAGCTGCCCAGCTTTGGCTGGGAACTTTCTTAAGAAATAGTTGCAGGTTCATATGTTCCCTTGTTGAGGAGGGTCTCGAAGCTGGGTCTTCACCTTCCTGGGGGTGTACTGCCCCAGAAAAGTCTGTGGGCTGTCTTCAGAGCCTCTCCCATCAGACTGTTTCTTTAAGAATCTGAACTGCAGAGCAACGTCTTTTCCCACCAGCCATGTGCATAAAATTCTCTTGGCTTGGATAAGTTTGGTGGCAACCTTGTCGTCGTACCAAATATAGCATAAATACTGACGAGGCTTCCAGGCAGCGGTGGCTGGAGTGACCTAGGCAGTAAATGCCTGAGATGGTGACAAAGTTGCTTCTGATTTCAGTACTCAGTACTGAAGCAGATGCACAAATGGACCCAGGAGGAGAGGGTGGCTCGTTGCTCCGTCCCTTGCCCCGTTTCTGTCTGGACCCCCTCCCTCGAGCTGCTTGTTGCCTTGCAGCTGCTGGCAGTACCCCGTGGGATGGGAGCCCACGCCTGGCGTCGGGCATTGCCGCTGGCCAAGGGTAGGGATAACTGCGCTCGCAGCGCTTGGAGCTTTGCTTTTCTCTTAACAGCCTCATCCTTCTTGAGCATCTTGATTTCAAGTATCTGTTGAAGCACTGTAAACGGATTTCCTTCAGTTCTGCAGCACTACGTGCTCTGCTGCAATATATTTTGTCTACTTTAAAGCTGCTAGTGATTCATCAGTTTACAGTTCCAAAAACCAATTCCAAAGGGATCACTCATCTCCCTCGAGTGGTGAAGATATTTTTCAGGCTGGCTACACAGTGTTATGGCAATGTTTTTGAAACTTGCCTGGTTCAAATCATGTGGCAGTGATATTGCTGAAGGCTGCCAATTCAATGGAGAATTGCACACGAATTCCATGGGTGGGAACTCGCAATATTAGACATGAGCTAATAATAGTTCCTCTTGACTTCTGAAATGTCAGAATGGTCTTATGAGCAACGGCGTTTTAGAAAGATTAACCTCTTGTTTGCTGCCAGGAGCAGTCTTTGATATACTCAGCATAATGGTACACCAATAATGCGTAAAGGAAGTAGCATGGAAACGAGGAGTCTGGACTTATCCCTTGTGAATGGACTAGCTTTGAGATGACCCCAGACAGCCTGCAGCCCTGAGATGTGGTTTTGTCTTTCTGCTGTCCAGGATTTTTTAAGATCTCATGAACATGCCTCTACCTCATTTTCCCCATCCACAAAAGGTTTGGAAATCTGAGAGGAATGTCTACAGCACTATTGAGGTATGCTAACATGAAGGAGCAGCTCTGCCCTCCTGGAGAAGGGTGGGTTACTGCCTGACGGGCTGTCCCAGGGTCAGCTCTGCAGGGCTGCCCGAGCTTCTGAGGGAACCTGCTGGGCAGGCTGCTCTCGAGCAGGGACTCTTGGCAGGGGACAGTAATACCACTTTGCAGAGAACTCAAAGTTTTGGGTTGATCTATGAAGCAAAAAAACCTAAAAGTAAACAAATCTCTAAATGCTCTGCTGGTGCTAGTTTAATACTTTTTCCTACACTAGTCATTTATTCTCTTTCCTGTCTAACGCATCCAGTGAGGTACCAGCAGTATGTCTCCAGCTGCAGGATTTACTCTAAGATTTTTTTATGGACTGCTGGAGGCCAGTCAGTGGCTTTGATATGTTGGCTTCAGAGTAGCAGAAACTAAGTGAAGAAAAACTACCAAAAAAAGTTTGCAGTCGAAAGATGCTATCATTTATCGCTTTGAAATTCAGAATCAGAAGCTTTTGTGGCCTTTTGAGGGTGTAATTAGCAGCATAGCTCATAGGTGGATGAGCTGAGTTTCAGGAGATCCTAGATGCTTGTCTCTTGCAACTTAACTAAGGTCAGGGCACTTGTTTCTGCTGTAAACAGTTGCATGGGACTTGTATGAAACCAGGCCCTGAGCTGGCTAGCAATGCAAATACAGAGAGAAGATAGATGAGCTATATTCAGAGTGCTTCTGAACTGCCTTTTATAGTTAGTTATTCTCGTAGTTGAGCATACCTGGTGGATGCGTCTTCCCAGGCAGAACTGCATCACTCAGTGGCACAAATAACCTTACTTAATGATGGGATCTCACTTTCTGTATGCCACTATATTCATTTATTTTTAGGGGGAAACTAAAATACAAAGCAAAAAAGTGGCTTGTGCAGAGTCCTATAGAAAGCTCCTGATGGATAGGATGCAGTCCTGGCTCAGGAAACCCAGGTCACCCCTCAGTGCATGTACTTGCTGTCCCTGTGTTCCCCACATGCCTTGTGGGGAAATCTTGGAAAGAGTCTCGCATTCCTGTTATTTATTAGGCCTGACTAGAGCTTTAATTGCAGTAACTACTTTGTATCTTAAAAGTCCATCCATCTACTTTATTTCTGCAGTGCATCCAGCTGCCGGCATTTAATCCCTTTCTTAAAGATGCGTTGTAGTCATCTTGTGACAATGAAGATATATTTTTAGTGTGCTTAGGGAACTGCGGTTAACAAAATGACTTCACCCGAAGGGGAAGCTTTACTGTTACCGTTTTGTTCTTGTTCAATAAACCTGAAATACATCATTGACATTAATGCATTACTAAAAGTAAAGTAAGATGGGGATCAATGGTTCTTAAAGAATATTTCTTTTCCCACCTGAGTTCCTATATTTCAGGAATATGCTGTTATTTTTGTTGCTCTGTGAATGGATTTAAATTGTATTTGTAAGTATTTTAAGCAAATTGCATGTTCCCAAACTTGAGAGTAAAAGCAGATATGTGTCCTCAGTGAAATATTAGCTAGAACTACTCAACATCATGTGAACCTGTGCTCCTTTATTAAGTCTCATGTTAAATAATTTGCAGCAAAGTACTGTGAAAAGATCTTTTTGTTTTTTATAGCAGGAGTCAAACCAGAGGTTAATCCTAATGGTTCAGAATTAGACAATTGAATATTCCATCAGACTCCTCAAGAAACAAAGTAATATTGGCCAATGTAAGAGATGTAATTTAAATATGAATTTGCATTTATGGCCACCATATCCATTTGTTAACTCAATACTAGTATTTTTTTTAGACTTCTATGTATTAGGTGGCATGCAGTATTTATATTGTCTCAAGACCTTGAAAAATGATGCTTGTTTTTTTGAACTTTGTCATCATTTTGGCTTTATATTTGAGAGCGGTGACTGTGATATAACTTATAAAAATCCAAGTTGTGTATTTGTGTCAAAAGTCAGCAAAGCATTTTGTTTTCTGCTTTTAATATTTATGGCATTAACAAGAGAGAACAATCAGTTTTGTGTTCTCTGAGGAGTCTGCAACTCAATTGAGTTAGCATTTTTGTAAACAAAGCTGATTTGAAAGAGGGCAAGTCTCCCAGAGTTTTCAGGAAATGTGCCTGTCTCTCAATAACCTTGTTCTTATAATGCTAAATGTGGTAAGGGATAAGGCTCTTCACAATATTATCTGAGCACTGACAGCGTACTCGGTGTTAGTACAAGGCATTCAGAAAAAGCCTTTTCTGCAGTCTCTGCTCTCAAGGACAAAAAACCCAATTAGCTGACCTGCCCGAAACACATACTGTTATTTCTGTTAACGAAGGCACAAAAAATTGCAGAATTTAAATTTGAGATTTGGAATCTGAAAGAGATTTGAGGGAATCATTTTGCAGTAGATAGGGAAAAGGAAATGTAAGCACATTAGTTACCCCAATTAAGAGTGTGCTGTGTATGTATATATGCAGTGAAGATATATATGATACTATCATATATTCGTATACACAAATAAAATGTAGGTCAGACAAAATCAGAGCTAAGCTTTGTGGGTTTTGTCACACTACGCTGGCTGCTTTTACTCCCAAAGGTTATACTTGGTTTGTAACTCATTATTCTTCTAATAACTTATGCTCAGGCCTTAGGAGTAAAGCTTCTGAATTGTTTAAGATGAGTTTGGACTCGCTGAGTCTGAGCTTTTTGCATAAAAATCCACTCAGAACACAGTAATGGGTTTTATGTTTTGAATGTGTTTATACTTCTGAACACATTCAAACTCACATGCCTGGTATTAAAGTGATCAAATGAGCTGTTTCAAAGAGTAAGTGATTGAGTGTCTTTACATGTCTTCAAAGTAACCTTGTCTAGCTGCATCGCAGACTTGTAAGAATTTAGCGAATATAAATGCATGATGAAAGCAGTGCAGAAGAAACACAGCAGTGTAAATCAGGTATGTGCATGGAGTAGTTTGAAGGACTGGAGTTTTAAAAGTAGGAATAAAAATCTGCAGGTTTGATAGCTTTTTGAAATGTCTGAGTTATCCAAGGAGAGCATCACTCCAGTCTGTTTTCTTTTTCTTGCCCCTTCCTACTCCTCAGTAGAGGGATCTAGATCTGGTGATGCTAAATCCCACGAGTGGTCCCTGCTTAGGCATGCAGCCTCACAGAGGAGCCGCTTATTTGAACAAACATGACTTGTGTGAATTATAGCCGAAAGGATTTGGGTCTGCAGAAACCATAGCAGTTGTCACCGAAATTTGGGAAATACTCATTCCCAAGAGAATACTGATCAGAAGGTGCATAAAAAGAGACTGAAAGTGAAGTGTTAAAGTATTTACAAATCTTACAGAGTCATCAGATGTAACTATATGCAGAGCAATAGAGTGGGCTACAAAACAGTATTTTTCTTTCTCCCTGTGGTGAGATGTTGTAGCAGAGAATTGTATATAAAGGAGGAAATAGAATGTGTTTCCTTTTTTCCCTTCTCTTAAATACAGTGACATGTCCTAATTTAAACCTAATTTTAATTCCTGTAACATTACTTGTAATAATGTTTAAAGTCCTCAGAATTAATTTGACTGGAAAAATTCCAGAAGGACTTTCAATTTTTCTCATTAAAAACATTATAGATGTCTTAATTAGGCTCTGTTATTAATGGTAATATTACTCAATTTAGAACTACACACTTAAGATGTGGTTACCTCTAGCGTGATTAGTCAGAGAAGCTCTGCTACGCAAGGATGCACACTAGAATTTTGAACAGCTCAATATTTAGAGCCAGATGCTCAGCCGGGTAAATTGGGTGGCTACCGTGGCCTCGGCAGAGCTAGACCGGGATATATTAACTGAGGGTTTGATACCTAAGCCTATAAATAATAGTTTTTGGCTGATCTCCCTCATTCTTTCTCCTTTTCTCGTACTTGCTCTCCTCCCTACCCTTAGATTATGTATGTACAGTAGAATAAATTTATGAAGCAATACACCCATTCTTGACTTAAATATAACCTGTTTAACTACTGAAGTCAAGTTGGAGCCCCTCTGTACTTGTATTTCTCTCATTCCCTGTGTTATCCCAGGCGAATTTCACTGACTTCAGTGAACGCGCTTGTGATTTAGATCGCGCTTCAAGGACCTTTCCGCAGTGCCTTTGACTCTAATGGGCTCTCACAAGCTTCTCGTTGTGGTAATTTGCTTTCCTTGGTGAGGTCCTTCTGCTATGCCTGAGAGCAGAATTGGGTAGAATATTTTATTTGCTTGCCTAGAGGCAGATTTATACAAACTTTTCAAGTACTCTCTGTAGCAGTTAATGTGTGTATTCTCCTGCTAGAAGATTGAAAGGGGCTATTTGGCTTTGCTGTATCTGTGCCAGGCTTCATTAGTAGGTAGGAATCCATGGCGGTTCTCAGTTTGTAATTACCGGCTGCTGCTCCTCTTTGATGGCACTTATGTTTATTGTGGTTGTGCATGGGAAAGGCTGCTTGCCGCATTGGCTATTGCGTGCTGCTCTGTGGCTGTAGCCGGGGAGCTCGAGCAAAATAAAGTGTGTAGTTTATGATTATCATCAGTGTATGAGACTTCATTGTTTAAAACAAATTGCTCCAGCATTTTAAATGAAGTGTGAGGTGTCTAAATGGAATTAGATGTAACAGCAAATTTTGGTGTATGCTGTTACTTGATCATCCCAGCATTCAGATTTTTTTGAGCATTTTCAATGCATAAAATACTGCCTTGGCTGTGTAGAAGCTCATCTGAGTGGCAGGAAAGATGATCCTTATATGAATTGCCTGAATCCCAGGGCTGTGTCATCTTGCAGGTAGTCTAACCATGAAGCGAACAGTTATCCTGCATTCCCGTTAGGATGGACAGATGTGTGTAAGGCTGTTAGAGCAAAAGGCATTTTGGATATATAATTAGTATATGGGGTAGTACTGAAATCTCACATTGGTACAGACATTTGCATCTGTTCGCTGATGTATATAATGCCGAGTTATTTGGGGTAGTAGGGTGCGAAGCTTAAAAGGAACTTAATGGCTTTTCCTTTAATAAATCATTGACTACAGCAGTGTCATCTTTTATTAGCTTGTGTTTTTGTAAAAGTTAAAATTGAGCATAATGTTGCATATAATTCCAGAACATCTGGTAGCAATATCTAGTAGCAGCTGTTTAGTACCTGAAATATAAACAAAACATGATTTTATCCATAGCTGTCACAGTTAATTTTCCTGGGAGTGCTGGTTTTAGCATAGGTGCACTAGGAAATAGGTTTGGTCAGGAGAAAGGGTGGGAGGAAGAGCATATATTCAAAATCTGAACAACTAGAGCAGAGGAGTGTGTAAGATCTGGACTAAGAACAAGGGATGCATTTATAAAAATAAATCTTTACCAAAATATCACCACAAATTTAGAAGAAATAGTAAGACAAATCTCAGTCCTTAAGTACACTAGTGTTTTGGTGCTGAAGTGCATCCTATTAACATAACTTTGAACAGATCACAACTTTCATATTTTTTCATTCCCCAGTCCTATATGAAAAATTTTCCAGTGCTTTGACTGTGTCAATGTAATGTAAAATTGCATTTTTCTCCTCTGAGCACTAGAAGGAAAAAAAAAAAAGCCCCAAACCAAGGAAGAGTGAGGCGGCAGCAGCAGTGTTTTTTCCTCTCTGTAGTTCACTTGCTGCTTTTACTCTCCTGTTGTTCTAACTTCAGTTTTGAAGGAAATTGGTAGGCTGTGTCATCGTGTGAACCTGAGCAGCTCGCCTGGAGAGAGCAGAGGAAATGTGCCTTTTCCCCTACCGCTCCTCTTGTGCATCTTGGAGATGGTTAGAGGTGCCCTTGGGCTGCTGCACTTTGCCTCCCAGTGGGTAATGCCACTCAGACCTATCTTGAAGCTTCATGTTTTGGGCTTTTTCCACTCTGTCCCAGGGCTCCAGATTTGTTAACCGGGGGGTGAATAGATGTAGCACTGGCTGCTCCTGCTGAAGATTCCCTGTCGATGTGGAAACTGCCCTGTTTTTGACACGGATGTTTAGATACTCAGCCCAGTGCTTCAGACACCCCTAGCAATAGGAGCAACGGAGAGTGGCAGAGCGTGTTCAAGTAGCTGCTGCTGGTATGTTTGTATAAACTCCTCCTTTTACGTCCCTCTGCAAGGAGCAGAGATGTTAACCAAATAATCTGCCTGGGTTTGCTACCACTTGTGGCAGATCCTGACCCTTCTGAGGTCGATGGTGGAGTGCAGAAAGCAGAACCAGACCTGGAGCATTGCAGGGTGCTGGAAAAGCACCTGTGGGAGTCACCACCTTTGCCTTCCCTTCTGCACTGCTTTCCCGACTGCTCTGGGGGGTGAATTCTGTTCTGGGCACTGATATTTTGGCAGTCCAGTCACCACCCATGTTTAAACTGTGCCTGTTCTGAATAATATCACTTCAAGGATAGAATAATGTTGATTTTTCTTTGGGCACATGAATAGAATAGACTTTCTCACTCTGTATTTGCGATAAGGATCCCTGATGAGGGCAAACAGTTAGCTGCGATACTGGCTGTCTTTTTTTCTCTTTTCACTTCCTAGTAAGGACACAAGAGGACTCCTTAAGAACATGAGCACAATGAATTTTATTTCTATCTGGGGCATTGGTTTTCTTTTGATGTTTGTTTATTTCCAAGAGTGATTAAAAGTCACCCTTCCGGCATCTTCATCTGTGCCTAGCGTGAGCCTGGCTGTATTTGTTGCGAGGCGAGTAGATCTGGGGCTGTGTAGGCACAATTTCTGATTTATATTTAGGCACATTTAACTAGAAAAATTCCTTTTTATTTTCTGTTACAGTGAAATGACACTTTTGATGGATGATCCAGATGCTTTATCTATAATTTGATTTGAAAGTGTTACGCAGTATGGGTGTTCAAGTGCAAATAGTTTATAATCATAGCCTGATGCTGGAGGATGCTAAATATGTGTAATTTCATGTTATAATTCATTATGGATGACATTCTGGCTCCTAGTGGGCTGATTGTAAAACTCCCTTGGCCTCAGTAATGCTGGAATTTCACCATAAGTGTGTTAACTAAGAACTGAGATTTCATCATTTTATTTTTACTTAATCTAATTCATATTAATCTAATTGCATAATAACTTTGTACAGCATCTTTTATTGTGAAGACTTTGAAATGCACCACAAACTATGACCTAAATCCTTCAGTTTAAGTCATTTATCAAATATAAAGTTCTTGTGTTGCTTGTGTTTAATTTCTAAGTGTTTACAGGATCTTGGCTTGATTGCGTACAGCGTGTTCCCTTGCTCCTGAACCTGAGCTGTTGCTGAGCAGAATATGATGCTTTTTGAAACAGCAAATACGCACTAGGTTGCAGCTTTAACAGGAGAATTTCCTAGCTTTAACCAGTTAGGGTCCTCTCCTGGGAAAGGGAAAGCATGGTTTTGAATTTCTTTGGGATGGAGGAGGAAACGGAATCGGAGTGAATGCTCTTGCCATTAGACAAGTAAATAAGGGGGATGTGATATCATTACTTTTTTTGTCTTCCTCCCTCACTTGAGGAGATGGATTTTTTTGAATGAAAAGCAATAGTTTACAGTAGAAGAAGAAAATTAAGCCATGTATATCCCAAATAGAAGTAGCTTCTTCCTGCAACTCTTGAGGCTCAGACACTGACCTAGTGTGGAGGGCCAGGTATTTTGTTGTAGCCTGCATCTGTGCTATTGCGTTGCCTTTCCTTGCAGAATAGGGTGGCTGCATGTGGAATGCCTGTTGGAAATGGTTCCTGCCCGTACTAATTCCCAGTGTGCTGGAGAATTGTTGGGGAAAGTGCTAGCTGGGACAGACCAAAAGCTTTTGCGTAGTGCTGCCTGTCTCCAAGCATGTGCACGCTTCATGGGCTCTTTGTTTCCCCATCTCTGTTCTGGGCCTCCTGGGCTGAAGCTGTGCTCAGCTCTCGCTGTGCAGAGACCAGGAGTGTAAACACCCTCGAGCTTCTGAGTTCTGGGACTGTGAGTCTGTAGAAGTTGGTGGGACTCCAACTGTTCAAGTTCTTTGGAGCCAATAAGACTGTAATAGGCAACAGTTGTTTCACACTTCACCAGCTTCTCTTGCAGGTTTGAGATTAAGATGGCAAAGGTCTGCTTCCTGTAGCACCTACAAGCTGAGTACCTTTGTGTCAAGAACTTTCTACAGCTACTTCCTAATCTACTTTAGCCAAAGGCAAAGCTTGCCTTGTAAGATTGTAAATCACCTCATTTGGGAGAGCTTTGAAAGTATTACAGAAGTGAGATGTTAGAAGGATGGGGAGGCTTTGGAGACTCTTCTGAACTCAAGTGGATGAGGCCCTTAGCAACGTGGTCTAACTTTGCAGTCAGCCCTGCTTTGAGCAGGAGGTAGGACTGAATGACCTTGAGAGGTCTCTTACAACCTCGTGTTATCTGGTAATCTTTCTATTTGTATTACCCTTTCTTGCAAAATGCTGCTTTCTCCTTATGGACATATTTATCTTAGAAACACTAACATTGTCTCATGGTTTTATTACACACTTTAAAAATGAGAAGAATAAAAACTATATATTGCGAGGGAGCTGACTCCCTCATACAACTGCAGACTGAAAATAGTTCTTTTGATATAGTATGATGAACAGAAGAAACTTCTAATACAGTCAGCATTTCTGCTTATGTCTTTCATTTCCTATAATTCATTCTGGCTCTTTGGTAAATTGTATCAACTCCAATTTCAATAATTTCCCAAATGCTGTTGTAGCTTGTGTCGTGATGTAATAGCAACTCACCGTTGATAGGTTTTGAATTTGTCTTTCCCTGGCAAGCTAACGTAGGTTTTTTATTTTGCTGCATCTGTGCTACGGTAAGTGGGTTGGTATTGTGGAGGACACTTTGCTGCTGTTTGTTTTTGATATTCATTTTCTTAAAGGAAAGGGCAAGTTCTTTCAATGTTTAAGTGCAACAGTGAAGGGCTGTGTTCGACCTCATTAAACAAATTCTAGACTGCTTAGTTATGACTGGTGAGTGACTCTGAAATGCAGATTGTGCCTGCTTGCGCTTCGAAGGGGTTCAATGGCTTTGTTCAACTGTCTTTAATCTTTCTTTCTTTGCATTGCTGTAAAAGGTGCAAGTTTTGTACTAGGGACCCCGGGCATTAGGTATATTGGTAACTTTAACTAGTTCTTGTACTCCTTCTGGAGAGTAAAAAGGGGAGTAAAATCAAAGCTGTATGTAAGTACTATTATGAGTGTAACACGGCCTCTTCGGCTTTTTAGCAGCCCTTGATCTATCTGTTGCTTGTAGGCAAAATGAGTTTTAGAGAGATTTGGACTTTGGACTAGATAACATAGTGACTTGGGAATTTTCTTCTGCTCCCTTCTCGGGAGGGGCAGCATCAGTCCTCACTGAACCCGGGCACTTTTAAGGCCTTGTATAGCCCTTCTGCTCAGACTTATTGAAATGTCAGCTATCTTTTGCATCAGTGATGCGAACACTGTGCAAATGCTTTTTCCTCATGCAGCTTCTCTTACTGGGCATGAGCTATCTGCAAGCATTTGCAAGGCCACTTTGTAGTCCTCATTCAGATCTTTAAAACTCTGCTGTAATGCATTGGTAACTGGTTCATTTAGTCATCTGCAAATAACCCTAATTGGTGCTGGCTTATTATTCCTATATATATTGTATTCCTATATATATGTATATAATATTCCTGTCTTATCTGTTGTATTATAAACTGGAAGCCTGAGGATTATGGGTTTTTGTTCTATGTTGTGCAGTGTCCCTGACCCAGGAGCCCCCTCCTACTGTATGTATAAATAATAAATGCTGATGCAACTCCCAGAGAGCTTGTTGAGGCATTAGATCAATCTAAGTAAGTTTAGTATGAAACATTCATGATATTGACTCTGCACCTGAATTTCTTGAACAAGCTTGTGACGCTTCTCGTATTAATTCACAGGCAGATTTGCTAATGGTGTTTCCTGTTTTGCTCCCTTCTGGCACTTACCAGTTAGGGAATAAAAGGCAGCTTTGAGAGCAAGATAGAGGAAGGAGATGTATTCATACCATCCAGATTTAAGAGCCTAAGCTAGATACCTAGGCTTTCTGGTGGTAATTGAGTTTTTAGCAGGCAAATGAAAGCATCTAAATTAGGAGCCTGCTTCTCTCTACTGGCAATGTCATGAGGCTGTGTGCCTAACTTTGACACGTCCTGTACTGTGAATACTCAAAGCTATAGTCTGCATGTTTTTTAAGGCTTTGAGTATGAAAAGGGGGAATAGACCTGTGGAGACCTCTGAAGTCTCTCTCCACCCGGGGGCTGAGTGCTCCCTCTCCAGATTTTAAGAGTGGAAGGATTGCTCACTAGCGCGGGACCCAGATATCACTGTGCTGGATGAGAAAGCTACAAGACAGAAACCCTCTGCAGCCTTTTTGTTTCCACTTTTGTTGTACTAGGCAAACATCCAGCTGAAATAATATGGCTTATGATTAGAAAATAAGAGTCTATCGAACTGCCTCACTCTGTTTTGTAAGCATCTCGACTGTCTGAGGAGAGACAAATGAGTATAATGAGCTGATCAACACTTTCTCCTTGCTGTAATTCTCACAAAAACATCCTATATGCTTTCACGACTTTACCACATATGCTTTTCCAGCTCTCTCCTGTTAGACCTTGTGCTGTCTCTGTTATGGTAGATAAACACTTTTGACAGAAATTTTAAATCCAGTGTGAAAATGTAATGTGTTTTCCCCAATTTATGTCTTTCCAAGTGCTACAGTATGATGTGACCCTTTATTCTGTTTTATGACATGAGATGCATCTGTGGCTACTATACTGGGGTCAAGACTGCTTTTTAGTGCTGTCATCCTCCATTAACTTGCAACTTAAATGAATGCGGCCAAAGTGGAGACAGCATACAAAAACACTCCTGGGTGGGAAAATGACATCAGGTTTCTCAGCCTGTCTGCTACAAGCTGCAGTTATCTATTAATAATTACATCCAGACTTGTTACACTGAACCAATGATATACTACTTGGACAAGGAAAGTGGAGAAAACTGCTGTTTGTCATTCTTTGGGGAGTTTTTATTAAAAATAAAATTCATATTTTCATAACTTCTACAGAAACATTAAATAAACTGACAGTAGTCACAATTCCAGTTCTGACAATAACATCCGAGTTTTAAACAATGTGTCTTATCCTTATGTCTGAGATGTATTTTTAAAGAAAATCAGGTTTTTATTTTTGGACATGGAGAAACTGAACCCAAGAGATGAAACAACTGGCATCAATGGCCATGGATTTGAGAGCCAGGAAGAGAACATATGTCTCATAAAAATCAGGTCATTGAACTTTTCTCCTAGGCCATTGCTTTGTCCTCCCCTTTGCTGAGCACAGTTGCTATATAATTCATTGGCAGCTCTTCAGGAAATTTTCAGAGTTTTCAAATGGTGCTCATTGGGAAAGAGCTGCTGAAATGCATGAGGGGAAACAAGCTGTGGGTGAGCTGGTCAGGGTCTGAACGTAGGCGTCAGTCTTACTGCTATGTTTGGCTTGGGTCATCAGCTTAATCGCTTATTCTCTGGCATTGCTCTCTGGCAACTTCTGGCACGTAGGTGAATTGCTTTATCTGTACAGGGACCTGCTGAGGAAAACGTGACCATTTCCACCCTTAGTGCAGTTGTGCACCTTGCATCCTTCCCTCAGTAAAAGGCGGCACAGCAGTATGCTTCAGAGCATAGCCTGCAAAAGGGTCTCATTTCCTCAGAATAATCTTAACTTACATGATTTCAATTTTAATGTTCAAAGGTTTTTCTCCCTCTACAGCATGTAAGATCTCCCTATATGCTGGAAGAGGCTTTTTGGACTAAGATAGCTTTATTGGTCTGTGCTTCCCCATGGCAGCATCTGTTGTAGCAGCAGGAAGAAAACTAATGCTTGCACCTGGAAAATAATGGGCTAGGCCAAAGCTGCAGAACCCTTGGGATGTATTTGAAGCTTTGGCAGATGCTGCAGGGAGGTTTGTTACCGGATGCAAGCCTATGTCAGAAGGTGTGCATCAAAGGAAGGAAAACCCGGCATCTCGGGAGTGCTCCCTATCATAAATAGCCAGTCAGTTGTGACGGTGCTGTGTTGCTCTGAGAGCTCCATGGGGCCCTAAGATCCTTCAACACACATGAAGGAGTGTGACCTCTCAGCATAATTTGGCGTGTGATCTCCTCCTACTTCTCCCTCTATAAACTGAGGTTTTCCAAGAGACCAAGGTTTACCAAGTGGCTGCTTGGTTGAGTGGAAAAGCAACAGCTTTGCCCAGTCGGTGTGGTTAGCCCAAGCATTGCAGGCTGCAGTGCAGAAAGAGGATAATGTCTGAACACGTCATGTGCAGCAAGGGTGAGACATAGCTATAAACAGCACCTGTAGATAAACAAATACCAAGTTCACCCAGTTAAAAGGTGGCTTCAGTTATCCCAAAAGCTGCCTGTGACAGTGACTGAATATGCCAGGTCTGTCTGATCTGCAGGGACAAATCTGACTGGATACTGGATGTTGGACTTTCTAACAGTGGGTCATGCTCGTGTTGTCTTTACTGAAAAGTCTAACTGCTAAATGAAAGAAATCGGTGATTACACAATCTGCAAACATATTTTGTTGATGCCTTTAGTGCCCTGCACTGCTGGGAGACCTGTTGTAGCCCTACTACCCAACAGGCTTTAGCTTACCTGTGTCTTCAAGTACTTGGGGTCTTGCAGTCCTTGGATCATCTTTTCTTGGTTACTTGGGTTAGAAGCAACCCTTGAGCAATGATGCTTCTCAAAACTTGCCCCACTATGAGGCAGACCTTCTTTCCATTGTAATTCCTAGTGCCAGGCTAGAGAGATGCTTGGACAAAAGTTGCCTGAATGCTCGAGTTGGAGTATGAACGAGGTGAGGAAAAAGGAAAGAGGAACAAGGGGAGAAGGACATGTATGCAAAAACTGTAATTGGTTTTTACTAAAAAGAAAAAACTATGCAGCAAAAGGGCTACTGCTGAAATGTATGAAGACTTGGAGACAGCTCTCAGGGTTTGTTCCTGTACTTCCCTACAATGCAAAAGTTAACGTGCTGATCTTGACCTTGTCTGCTCGGTGGGCTGGCTGATGTGCTGAAGACAGAAAAAGCCCATTCTGCTTTTACATCATCTGCATGTTCCAGTAGAAATGGTCCCTCCTATCCTCCTGGTACAAGCTCTGGGCATCCTAGGTGCAGGTGCAAAGCACTCCTTTCCTGAGTGCAGGATGTCACCTCATTGCAATATGACTGTAAATATCTGCCTTTGTGCGATTTGCCTAGCTCTGGTGGTAACGGTATGGTATCTATTAACAAATGTTGACAAACCGCATACTTTGCAAATCCTTTTATAGCCTTGCTTCTGATGCTCACCCTAGGAATACTCAGCTCTGCTGCACTCTCATCAGCAAGAACTTTAATAGGCTTTTTCCCCCTGTCTAACTGCTCATTTGACAATTCATCTCAATGGTTTCTTGGCATCTTTGCTCAGTGTTTGTTCACGTGCCAAATGAACTAATACCTGCTCAAACATGGCTTTTGACCTTGCTGCCACAAACTCACCATCTATGAATGACTGATTGGATGCTGGGTACCAGGTGTGAACACATGTCAGAGTATGCTACAGTGACTCTGTGGCAGTCAAGCTGGTGCAATTTTACTTGTCATGGATGGAAAAGTAACGGAGCATGGCAGCTAGCAAGGACAGATTGCTGTTCTGTTCTGTTTGCTTGGATGGCATGAAGCAAGATGGTGCTGATATAAGTCAGTAAAAAGTGAAGCTTGTGCCACGGAAGCACACGGGGTGTTCCCTATTGTGGGCCTTTGTTAATGCTTTGAAAGAAAAGAGCATTCTTTTACTTGCTGTTAATCAAAAGCTTTGGTAAATTGTCTTAGCAGGCAGTATAACCTGGTGTAAAATGCTGTGCCAAGAGTCGAGGGTGACAATCTCCATTAGCTTGTTGGCTAATATTGCACACTTCAGGATGTGGGAAATGATACTGATGTCTCTTATAAACAACACAAAGATCTAGCAAAGCACTATTAAAGCTTTATATAAGAGCTAGCTATTACTGCTTTATGACCTAAATTGTAAAACAAAACATCTGGATTGTTACTGTTGTTAGGATGGATGACAGGGTAATAGTTATTCTCAAATTAACTACTTAGAGTGCTTTACTGTAAAGAGTCAAAAAATCCTACAGTTAGAAGCATCTGGAAAAAATCAGGGAAAAAATCAGCTGTGAAAACTCTAAATAAGAAAGCTCCATATTCATTGGCTTTGGGGCTCTGGTATGATAGAGGTGTGGGGATTATTAGTGTTCCACAACTTCAGTGTCCACTCTCTGGGCTCTAAGTCTCCCAAGACTTGGAGGTTAATTTCTGTAGAAATTCAAGTATCTGTTCTTCATCCTGGATTTTACCTGCAGTGTCACCTGTGAATGATTAATTTGCTGATGGATTCTAATGGATGCTAACAGCTGGAATTGGCACAGCTAGGGATCAATCCTTACTTCCTCCCTCAATTTTGTAAAATCTGTCATTGTAACAAGCTCACCTTCTGTTCTGCTGTCTCTTTGCATGAAACCGATCATCTTCTGCATGTTCTTCATGGCTTTGCCCTCTGAAAAATATCTTATTATATTTAAGTGCTTTAATGAGCAAGAGGGAATCTGAAGGATAGATCAGCAGTAGCTCTCTCAATGACTAACATGACTGTAGAAAGTCTTGGCAGAAGGGTTTGTTGATCTAGTTATCTGAGAAGTTTTCTTTTTCTTCAGTGCTGGGCCATTAGTCTGAGTTGTATGTTCCTGGTTCAGGCAGTTTGTTCTCATCCCGTTATCTAACATTACTCCTTTAATAACCTCACGCTTTGTAGAAACTGTGGTTCATTTTCTCTTAAAACTGTATATACATATTACAGCTTTCCAAGCTGTAGAGAAGTTTGGTCTGTTAGCTTTTGTTAACTTTGTCTTAGATCTGTACAATTCACTTGCGGTCATAGGTAAACTTCTTGGTGTAATTATTTGTAGTTCTTTAGTCATAGGCCTTTCTCCAGAAATCTGTAAACGTGAGTGCGCTGTGTTACATCTGACCATTAGGAGCCGAGGAAGGAAGGACTCCTATTGACTTCAATGGTCTGAAGGTGAGATCCTAGGTATGAGTATGCCTAGTTGCTTCAGATGAGCAATTTTGATATCAGCTCTGTAGGGTGAAATTATTGTGGTCTAAATGATGCTTTGGGATTTGGTTTTTTGTTTTTGTTTTTTCTTCCCAGCTTACTGCTGAAGAAGAAATATTCTACTACTCTTTAGATATCTGTTTATCTTCTCTACATCTATAGATACCTAAACATATGCAAAAACTCAGAATGTAATCATAGCAGTATCCCTTATCAAATACTGTCATTGGACTAGTGTATCTGGAAATGTAAAATTTGGAGCCTGTAGGGGCAGGGGGAGAGCAAGACGTGTGCAGGTAGGCCAGCTTTGCTCTAAGAGCTGATACGCAGCCATTACTCCCCCACCTCCTTATGTGACTTGTCAAATCTTCCAACTTGTTTGAAGAACCTGATTTCTCTCTTAGCCTAGCTAGCTGCTTGGGGCAGGGTCAGGACTTTACTGTTTACTCACTGTCCATATCCTTGTGATGAAATGTTGGGCAAATTGACTAATCCTTGCTACAGGCTACTCATGTTAGCAGGGCAAAGGTGGGAGTAAGAGTGGTGTCATCTTTGTTTCCTGTAGTGTCTGTGACACTGATCCTAGCTGTTTGTTAGCTTAACCAACAAAGTTTGATTATCAAACTTTATAATATGGGGTAAATAACTTACATGAGAAGGTGGAGAAAAGGACTGAAATAGGATGCTGTACATAGGAAGAGTGCATGAAGCCAGAGATAGGAGGATGTCCCGATCCCCTTTTGTGGGTGACTTCAGGTGATGATGCTCAAACTGGGAAAAAGAGGGATTAGGGAAACACACATGTGTGTGCTATCATGCCTCAGGTCTTCATGATGCTATACCTACTGATGATGCGAAGTTACCAATCTTACATACCTGAAAGGTGCCTTATTCTTCTCCCCCAGCTGCATTTTGATGAAGCAGCTTGTAGGAAGCTCGTTGTGTATTCACAAGAGGCTTATTCTATCCCAGAATTGAGTATGAGATGTTTTCTAAAGGTTTGACTAGCAATAGGTTAATATCCTGCTCAACTTGTTGAAAAGAGGTGGTCAAAATATGCTTGGGTGAATTGAACAAGTAATGAAAATACATGAAACTTGCTAAAGGATCATTTGATGAATAATTTAGAAGCTAAACAAGAAACAAGTCAAGAAATTGCTTAACAAGAGACTCCCTAACCAAACAGGCCATCAGAGATTTCACAAACAAAAACAAATTCCCTTGCTCTGTGCAAGCAGATGTGAGAGAGGCAGCTGGAGGGTTCTGAAATGGCAATTAAAGGAGAAGAATCTTAGGATTTTAGAACTGTCCTAATTAGATAAATGTTTAGGGAATATTTGACCACATTCTTACCTTGCACAAGTCATTAGCTCCACTGCTGGTGGGATTTGCTGATTTTTACATCAGCTAGGGTAGGCCTGGTAAGCTATGGTATTTGGAAACACCTGCATTTTTCAGGCTGCCCATCTTTAGCTCTTCTGAGAGTGAAACAGTGTTAATAAAGAGTATGGTCAAAGAACTAGAGCTTGCTTAAAAAAAAAAAAATTAGTGGCTCTTGCTTAACTGATTATAATATTTATAGCTTAGGTCACCTGGGATAGGAAACTGATAATATGCTCTTGTCAAAAGACAGAATAAATGCTGTTTTTTGCTTCTTTTGGTTCTAATTGTCCCTTATTTTGAAATGCCTGGTCAAGGATTGCTTGTATTGTTTTGCCCTTTTTCTTTCCTACTCTGCCATATGCAGAGCATTTGGTTATCTACAGAAAGACTTCCCTTTTTGTGGCATGAAAATGAAATTTCAATGTCTGCTATTATAAAATGTAGCTACAGCTGTGAATTCAATACCAGTCTAGCTGTAGTGAAAAAGCACCATTGGTATGAAGTGATAGGAAGTTCTTCAGTTCTGACTTGCTCAGAGCATCAGATGGTATCAATTAAAATAAGTTTACCTCTTATTCCCCAGGACCCTTCTTATGCACCAGCTATGCAGTGCTTTTGTACTTCCTGGAGAGCTGCAGGGAGCTGAGATTCCTGGAGCTGTTTAATAATATGATACTTTGTCTAAAATCTTCAAACATTGTAGCAATATTATGGAATTCAGTCTTTCAGTCTGTGGGGAAATGCTGAGCACCTTCCACAACAGGAACTTGAAAGACCATGTCAAATCCTGCTTTGACCATTTCTGGCTCAAAACCCAGCGATGGAGTTGCTTCAGACATCCAGGGTGTGAGCCAGTTTGGCTTAGGGCTTATAAAGACGAAGGGAACAGTTTATAGTCTTTCTGTTGTCTTCATCTTGGTGTGTATACTGGTATTTATGAACGAATTAAGTTTAAACCAAACCATCTCAGCTGTAAAATTTTAACTTAAGTGGCAATTGCATAGTTCATCAAGCATGGTAAACTAATCTATTTCTGATACTTAAGTTTCCAAAGGAAAGCTTGTCGTTATACAACTTTGAAGTAACTGGAAGTACCAGAGATAATTTGGAAAGGTTCATTTAATTGGGGTGTGCCTCCATCACGGAAGACTTACGTGGCTTGATCGAACTGGCTTTAGCATAACATCTGCTTAATACTACTTGACTTTGATGTGGCATGTGTATGTTTTAATGGCTTGGCTGGTCAGTGTGCATGTATATACCCAAACACTGCCAGGATTAGTGCTTTTTGTACTTGCCTACAACTATGTAGCTGATCAGCTATCCAACTGCTGTTTTGAATGACTCAATTAAAATATGACAGCTTTCACAACTCAAGTTATGAGGAGCAGTGTTTCAGGTGTGCGTAAGTCTTATGGCTGCAGTCTGGAAGCTCCAGGAAAATGAAGTAGAGTTGGAATGAATGAATGATGAGTGGGCTACAAGATGAGTAAGAGTACAGGATTGTTAGGAGCACTAGAGTGTAAGTCACAGCCATGTGTCATGACTTGATGTACTCAATGCAAAAAAGAGACTTTTTAGGTGAATAAAACATTAGCACTTCAAAGGCCTGTACATGTATCTGCCATATCATTTCCTGAAGATATAGGCCACTGCAGATGTTGAGTCTTTATTTGCATTTGGAGAATTAGCAGACTGTTTATTTTACTACCTTTAGCCTTTAAGCGCACTTAGACTGCTTTTTCCAACAGAGCTGAACTAATTCAGTGCTGATTTCTTGATTGACATAGTAAGGAGAACATATAAACACAATTTACAGGACCTTGCAGCAGACACTTTCATTTGTGACCTTGTCATGTGTAATGGAAACCAGTGGATTTGAACTGAAGGAGGAAAAAATTGCAATTTGCACTAGAGATCCAAGGAAAAAAAACATATGTAGACGAGGATTAAGATTGGAGCAGACAGAATAACTTTTTTTTCCTGTTAATTTTATCCTACCTTAAAAACATTCAGTATGTGCAACTTCTTTTCATTATCTTTTCGGCTCAGGAGGCAGGTCCTGCTTCCAGAGAAGCTAACAGAAGCTTCCGTATTGACTTTCAGGGGACTTTACATCAGGCTCTAAATGACAAAGAGTGAACCTCAAATATTTATACATATTTATGAATTGAATGAAAATTTGTTAATGAAATGTTCATACATGACTCATTCCAGGCTAGCTGTGTGGGTTTTTTTTTTTTTTTTTTTTTTTTTTTTTTAAAAAAAGCCTGTAAGTGCTTTTCTTCTTGTGTTCTGTTGTTAAATGCTGACCAAAAAGTCAACGGGATCTTGCCTGAATGAGGCATTTGGGATTTGGTGAGTGTTCATGTACACTAATCTCTAATATATATTGCAAAGGATTGATGCTTATATGGTAAGCAAGCATTATATGCATGGAAAAAAGAGATTTATCTGACAGTTTGATGAAAGCAATGCTGCCAGTTACCAGTATCAAACCCCAACCAGCCCCAACTATGGCCCTGCAGAGGCAACTGTTTCCAAAATCCAAGGATATCTGTATTTTTTTTAAACCCCTTGAAATTTCCTATGCGACTTCAATAAAAAGAAGGCCCTTGGCACTGTCAGTTTAACAAGCGGTGGGTTGGTTTATGCTAATTCAAGCTCTAGTGTGTGGGAAAGCAGCATGTGGCAGCTGGTGGGACAGCTAAATCCTTGCACTCTTGGAGGCTATGTCTTCCAGGTGAGCAGCCACTGTCAGGGTATATCAATCTTGGTGCCAAAATACCTTGACGGTGCCCTCTTCGCTGTCTCTTTCAGAAGCAGAAATTCCATTTGATATGATAAATGGAACTTTTCTGTGGAAAAACTAGTGTGCTTTAGCCCATGCGAGTATGGTTTCTTCATCCGTGTGATACTTAGCCTGATGACAAAGGATTATGAATTTCCCCCTTCATCTAATGTGGAAATGAATGAGTTTTTTCCTCTTGTCCTTCTGGAGTTACTCACTGAATGTTTAATCAAACTACATGTACTTGGAAGCTGCCACTCTTCTAACTTCTGGGATGGTTTTGAAAGAACCCTTGGCATGAAGGCTTGATGTCTTGTCTTCCCTTCCTCCCCCTCCCCCCAGCCCATTTGTTTGTGGGTTTTTGTTTGCAGTGTTTGCTAAAATAAATGTGTATCCTTATTTCAGTAGATGGGAAGGTATCTTCACATGATGCCTGGTTTGGACTGACTAGGATGGAGAGGGTTACTTCTCAATCTTGCCATTGCATGGGGTAGATTGTGCCCAAGTTACTGGATTACCTAGCTGCAGAGTTCACTGTAGCATCAGCAAATTACTTTTAAAAAGAGATAGGGAATCACTCTCAGATATGGTAGGCTAGTTCCTCTTGTGTGCCTGTTTCATCATACCTGGACCACATACTGATGTTATGTGTAGTTTGGACCTGGTTTCAAGTCAAGGAAATATATGTGGGACTGTGCTGAGGATCAGAGGCTGCTGGAGCAGGGTTAAGAGTTGGAGCCATTTGGGCTTCACAGGGCACTCACCTGAAATGGTGGCTATTAACTTTTTTCTCTTTTCAGTATGAGTTTTTATTAACTTAATCGGTTGTATGTGATTCTTTATCTTGGAGAGCTATCTCTGCCAATCTTCAGTTAAATGTGTTCTCTCTAAAATTTAGTGTTCCTTTCTCCTGACATGAAGGAAAAGCCTCTTAGATTCAGCTTGTAAGACAGAAAAGCTGTCTGAACCCCACCATTGCTGATCCAGGCCAGGAATGGTTTTGTTCATAACATCTGGTGTTTCTTGTGTGTCAACACGGGTATTTTTGTAGCTTGAGCGTGTTCTGTGCTTTCAGCGTAAGGACTGGTGGGAAAGGTGACTTCTCTAATAGTTACTGAGCAGTTTCAATGGCTTCCAGGTAGATGAAGCAGTTGCTTGTTTATGCATCAGATCTTTTCTTTTACCAGTCAGGTGGGCAGTTAAGAACGTGATTTTGGAAGGGCTGGTGAAATATGGTTGCCTGTGGCTTTAGACCCTAAGCACCTTGCTGCAGATGCTCATTTTCTCCCAGGAATGGATGCTTTGTTTAAATATAATTATAAGCTGTTTCCTGTCTTGTATCAACAAACTAATTAGTCTTTAACTCAAGTGTAACAGACCTGAGAAATGACAAAGGTACCTCTAACCCTCAACAGCCACTTACTATCCTGCTGACACAGAGGAAATCTCACGAGAAGGACAGCAGGTCTCATGGCCTGATATCTTCCCATGTGCTGTTGCGCTGTGCAAATCCTCCAACACAAGCAAGCAGATTGTGTCTTTGGGCCTAAGCAGTTGCATGCTTGCAGAACTGCATTTTTATCCAAGCTAAATGTTGGCCCTTTCCCCATTAGCAGGTCTGGTCTTCTGGAGACCCTTCTGGATTCCTGCATAAGGACATGGTGCAAAATTGAAGGAATATACCAAAAAGGGCAACCCTAAAGCTAGTTCCGTTACAGTGCAGCAAGTACACACAAGGGTTTTCTAAAGTATTGGGATATCAACCTTGTGTGGCTTTCCTTTAAAAGCTCACCTGAGCTGGAATACTGAAGTCTAATAGCAATTGCAACAGGCATATCAGCATATCTGATCAGGCTCTCCCCCTAGCTGGAGGTGACAGAGCTTCCCCATCTCCATTCCAGAGGGCTGAATGCAAAAATTACTTGCATCTCTTCCGCTAGCCATGAGTTGCTTTTGATTTGGCCATTGCTGTCATCTAGAGTCTGCTTTGGGCCCATTAAAGTGTATATTTGGCAGTGATTCATACCACGACCACCAGTACACAGAGCAAAACGCCTGTCACTTCAGCGGGCTGCTGAATCTGTTAAAGATGCAGAGGTGCAGTCAGCCTCGGAAGGTTACCCCTGCCATTACAACAGCGTAAGCATAGTAGGGCACTGGGACGTGTGCTGTGGGATGATTAATAGAAATGTGAATAGCGCCATGTGATTTATTGTGACATCTACATTATCTTGCTAGAAAATTGCCTTTTCTTCATGTAGAAGGGCAATGTTTTTCCCTGCGTAATTTATAACTATTATAAACAACTTCTATTCCCATCTTTGCTATTGTGTCCTCCTGACTCTTACCTTGTTTTCCTCACTTCTTGTAACAGGTAATGTGAAACTGGTTTTGTAGAGACTCGCTACAGCCTAGGCTGCAGCATTTCAGGACTCCGCACTGAGAGCGTAGCTCAGCCGCGGCGGATGCTGGAGCTCCGTGCGGGTGCAGAGTCCCTGTCACTGACTCATCCGATTTCAGTCTGGCAGAGTTCTGGCTACCCTTATTCAGCTCTCCTGGCACAGTCTTATTTAAAAACAAAGATGAACTTCAGAAAAATGTGCAACTGAAGTGTTCAGTGCATGTACTCAGTTTGGAGCAATCAAACTCTGCACTCTTATGGTACTCTGTACTTTTAATTGCGATGCAGCTTGTGCATATACTATAGTGCTTTTGAAAAATCCTAATGTAAAGCTACAAAATATAATTACTTTAAATATTAAACTTAGCCAAAATATTGAATTATTAATAAAGCCATTTCATTTTGGAGTCCAAATGCATTGGAAATGCTTAGCTGCCTCTCTTGGTGGGGAGGAGGAGAAAGGAGGAGGGATAATGGGGCTCTTTTCCTGTGCTGTGACTTCATTAACTCTCAAATCTGAACTAGGCTGGGTAACTTGCTGAATAGCGGAGTAGAAAAAAGTAGTTGAGATGTTACAACTTTAACTTGCAACCCTTTTGTTCTCATTCTCTACTTGTGTTCAGCAGATGCATTTGGGATTGATGCAGGCTTTCAGTGTTTTACTGTCCTCTCTGGCTCGAGCTTTATTTCTGCTCTCCACTTTGTAAGGTCTGCTTGCCTGCCTGCTTTGGGGGATGACTTGTGCTAGTGCTAATGGGAGTTGAACTTGTAAATTCAATTAGTGCTAATGGGATTTAGCGCTATAAATTTCCTGTGCATCAATGCAGCTTTTTGACCCCTATGAACTGTGGCTTCCCTTTAGCTCTCCTATTTCCCTTTTCATAGTGTTGCTAGTTTCTCTCTATTCCTCGTACTCTCCCAGCAGTTAATCAAGAAAAAAATCTCTAAGTTTACTTGGAGTTGAAAGAGCATATCTTATTCTGACAACAGAATATTTATTTAATCACATGAACCTGGCAATATGTACCTTGATCACCCCTGAACTATGTGGTATATGATATGAAATGATTTAAGTCTTTTGGGGAATAACCCAAACTGAGGTTTTATTTAGTTGATTGCAGGGTCTACTCCTACCCTGCCACAGGGTGGTAAAAGCTGCTCTTGACTAAAACCTCAGTTACTTCTGAGGTTTCTTTCCCTATAATATTCCTGAAAATGTCATATCACTCTGATATATTTGATCTTTTTGCCCAAAAATGGGCATTTTGAATATTTAATCTTTTTTCTGTGTAAATATCCTTTGTGAAACGTTCTTTGCCTAGACACAGTTTTGTCTGCTCTCATTTGTGCAATGCTCTGCACAGTACACTCCAAGGCTCATTTTTGAGCTGTTTTACAATATAGTCAACTATGTTTGTTCCAGAGGGATTTGGTAGACTATTAGTCAATGAATCTGTGGGTGACAGACAAATCTACTTCTGTGAAGCTGTGAAAATTGTGATGCACATTGCCACTATGTGTTAAAGGCTGTATAACCAAGCACTGAATAATTCTGAAGTGTGAAGAAACACCACTCAAAATGAATAGAGGCATCCCTGCTTTGTCTCCGGCTTGGGTAGCTGCTTTGACCTCTGCCTGCTTTCAGCTGAACTCCTGTTGCTCCCACCTACTGCCCCTGCAAGGCAGGCAGGGAGATGTGCAGTGGTGCCTTGGTTTGGGGGGACCGAGCTCTTCCTCCTCCCTCTTCTGCTCCCTTCTTCCTCTGCCTGGAGTGGGGTTAGCAACAGCAGCTCTGCAGAGCTCTTTTCCAGGCTTGTTGTTCCCGGTGGGTTATTCCCACTTCTCTGGGACGCCAAAAATCAGATCAGCCTGTGCTGCTCAGAAGCTTTCAAGTAGCTTTGTGTGAAATAGAGGAACAAAATGGGATGGGCATCATCTTTCCCGGTTTGTCCGTAGATCTACTAAACTCGTGTTTGCTTTGCTTTGTATGCTGGCTGGACTGGGCTTGTCGTAGGTGTTGGTGGGTGAAGATGGGGTGGTGGGGACCTGCTTGAAATTGATTGACTTGATTTGGACCTTAAGCAATAATGGGGGAAAAAAATGCATTTTCTCCTTTTTTGTGATGCACAGTCAAAATGTAACTAGGCCTTTCTAGACAGGAAACTGAAGCTTCCCTACGTAAACTATAGGAATCTGAAATGCTTGGTGGGTGTTAGAAATACAGGTGGGGGTGTGCGTACTGGACCCTCTTGAACGACTGCACAGAGGTTCTGGTAGTGCCCTTGTGTAATTATGTAGCTTAGTCAGAACCTTTTATTCTACTTGGGCTTGTTCTATATCTTCCCAGAAGATGCAGTACCTTTGCAGAGTACTAAAGTTAGAGGATAGCAAGCCTCAAGCAAAGGGAACAGCTAAATGGAAGCATTAAGGATGTTTGTCTGACTTGTAGAAGATTGACAAACTTTCTTCTGCTCCCCAACACTGTTGCAGGTACATACCGGGTTAAGTAAATAGGCCTTTTTGAATCCTGTGGCAATGAAATGCACTCTTAAGGGGAAAACAAAAATTAAGTCTTCCATAACCTCCTCAGTGCCCATTCTTCTCTTCTCAGTGTTATCTTCATCCCACTTTTCCTGTATTTTTCCAAAGAGATTATGGGTGTAAAACAATTGTAAGATGACACTGCGGTTTGAAGATAATAGGGTATATATAATTAACAGTTCACTGGGGCATGCTTTCAACAGAAAACATTTCTCAGATTGTCCAGTCTGGGCATCTGGAATTATGATATGCACCTCTATTGTACCAAAATTGAAGGAATAATTGTAATGCACAGCTAGAGCAAAGCTTGTTCTTGAGACCATCAGCATTTCAAAGTAAGATTCAGTTACTGGGAAAATTAGAGGTCCTTTGATAACTGAAATAATTATCTAGATTGCTTAAAAACAAAACAAAGAACCTACAACTTTTAAATGGCATTCTGAATACAATTTAGTTTCTTTTGTATTGCTTGGATCTTTCAATTTCTATAGAGCTTTATCCTATAATCTAATAAATGATTCATGCCTGGTATCACAAACGAAGCTGGCAGGGCAACATGTGTTTCATAAAACCATAAATACTTTATCTGTGTAGAAATGGAAGATGTGTATAACTAAGATGCAATAGATATTTTTATTTATGGAGTCCTAATTTTTAATTTCTGTGTTCATGGTGCATGTTTAACCTCAAGGTTTAAAAAAAAAAGCCTATCTTAACATCATCTTGTAATGGCCAGCAGTGGGAAGTGTAACTTCTCTTGCAGTTCAGCAACAAACACTTGATAAATTGTAAAGCTCAGGTCAAAATTGCTTTAACTTAAGGCTGGATGGAAAAATATCTTTATCTGTTAAGAAAATATTTGGCCTACAACAGTTTTCATTTTGCATACTGTTATGAGCCCAAGTTCTAAAGCTTTTTGGTTTGGTTTTGTAAAGGATGAATAACGGAATTATTGAACAGCCAGTAACAAGAGAAGGCTTGGCAGAGCTTGAACCCAAGTGCTTGACCCGTTGATTTGTTGGCTGTCTGGGAGAGTATCCGTACTTGCCTGAAGGTGTGCAGCTAAGGAATCTTTCTGATAAAACTTCAATGAAATCACCATATTCCCACAGGAAGCTTGAGTTTTCAACAGCTCTAAATCACTCAAAAGCAGATGAAAAATTTCTAGGCGTTTTAATCACGTGCTATGTGATGGATGTGAGTGGCTGCTCAGCTGGGGGCATAACACATGTGGAACCATCCCCATGGCCTTGTCTGTGGGGTCATTCAAGACATGTCCTGAAATGTTTCCTCCCTTAATTTAGTTGCTACAGAAAAATGCTATTTGGCTCACTGAGAAATGAGAGCAAACTTGGGCCAAACACACCACTTGCATATTGTAAGCCAGTCAGTAAGTGTCAGTAGGAATACTGATATGCTTTTATTTGAGACCTTGCTAGTCACCTTCTGCGGAAGGATTTAAATATAAGAAATCAAAGCTTAAAGCTTGTACCCTAATTATATTTTAAACCTTAGACTCAGATTCTCTACAGATTTCAGTGTTTTGCTGTGTGTGAATACATTCAAATATTATGCTGGCAAATGACAGAGTGAAGCTTTAAAATGCCTCATGGGAATAGATTTAAAACCTAGCATAAAATGTATTTCCATACTCAGTGTCCAGCTAATGTCAGTGTGATGGCATTAGCATGTAATACCTACTATTAATTCAATTTTAATTTTGTCCTGCTGCTTATCCTTGAAGGGATGAACAGAGTGACTGGCTGTTGTGAAAATCAAGCGGAGCTTCTATTTGACTAGTTCAACTTTGGTCTTTTGTTAACATCAGCTTTAGATGGAGAATATAGCTCCAGGAATCATTCAACCATAACAAAATCTAGGTCCTGATTCAAAGGTTATTGAAATTAATACTGGGTTGAAACTAGTTTTGCTGAAACGTGTGTTAGTCAATAGGAAACTGTTCAAGTAGAATTTGAATCCACATTTTTTTATGACATCTCATTGCAAAGCCTCAGGTCATAGCTGAGATTCTCAAAACATCAGAATTTCTCTTGTGCAAGAACTTTCATGACTGCTTAACTTGGTTCTCTGCTATGGCTGTTACCCTAATTTTATAGAGCCTTTTGGGAGAGAGATTCTTGGCTTGCTCTGTTTTTCCTGAGAACCCAACTGTGGTATATTCTCCAGAAAAGTGAGGGGAAGCTCATTAAAATTGCATGAGTTGCTTTTCATGTGTGGTGTTTTGAAGTTGCAGACTGCATTTTTGGCACAGGTTGCATCTAACTTGGAATAACATGAATGAAAATAAATAAAAACATGGTGTTGATAATGAATGGTGGGTAACCTTAGAGAAACTAAAGGATCTTTCTGTCTTTCCAGATTTATACTCTATAAAATTCTGATTAATATGTCTTTGTAACAGCTAACCAGATTCTCTCTATTTTATAGAAGGACAAGAGTAGCTGTGGAAACCTAAGCAATTAGTTTTCTTTGACAGGAGTTGCTTTAGTTGCATTTCAAAGCTGATATATCAAAGGTGCGATGCCCGTCACATCTTAGAAGAATCTCACTGCTTTGCAGTGAGGAAGTCCTGACAATGAAGTGCGTGTGTGATTTGAATGAATTAGGGTGACAATGTCCTGTACACGTCTCGTGAAATAGTGACCTTCATGTGTTCCTTTCTGCGGATCTGTGAAGGGATCATAATCTTAAAGCTGCTTTTGATCTCCCAAATGTAGGCTTAAGACTAACAGCTGATTGCTGTCCTCTGCAGTCTATTCTATGTGCTGGTGCTCTCAAAGGCCTTTTTTTTTATCTTTTACAATAAGATGGTTATGAACATTTCAGAACACAAGTGACAAATAGTAAAAGGGGGGAAAAATTAGATGCTGTATGGCTTATAATTAAAATCCTAGCTAGTAATAGCTGTGACACAGTAAAGACACATGCAATATAAAGAGGCAAACAAAACCCCACACTTGTTCTTTGGAAGTGCAAAGGCAGAATGTCTCATTTGCAAAGTTTTCTATTTCAGGTCACCTTATAGTTGAGACAGCTTTCAGTTTAAGGAGGCAAACAAAGCCCCAAGGAGTTCTTTTGCCATTTTGGGGGAGACAAAACCTTCAGCACTGATGCATGGCACGTTTGAGCTCTGTCCTGCTACTGAGCAGTTCTATAGTTTTATACCTTGCTACTATTTTATGATACTTTCAAGGGATTAACTTGACAGGGTGAAAAACAGCAAGATGTATATTTGAGTAGAGATTAAAAACACAGACACAGAGCATTCTACTCTCCTGTCAACAATTTCAAGGTGAAAAGCCCACCAACATATCAAGTAATGAAAAATGCTTTGCAGTGGTTAGCATAATGTAACTGAAAAAAGGAGAGAGAGAGGAAAAGAGAAATCTCTCTTTGGTATGCTTCAAGCATTAGAGCACTTCAGCATGGTCTGAAGATCAATAAGGCAGAACCTTCTTTTCATTATATATTAATACTGTGTGAGCAGAAAACATAGCGAGTGTTAGGATCACGTGGCTGACTGTCACATATACATATTTTTCCACTTCATCAAGATGCGACATTGATTTATTGCATACAGTTAAAACTTTCAGATAGCGATGAGGTGTATACACTGCTTTTTGCAGCAGCTTACAAAAGAACAGAGGGGCCTGTTGCATCCCCTTCTGTTGCCCAAGCAGCAGGGCTGAAACAGTCCCCAAGGTGCACACTTGTGGGAGACTGAGGTGTCACAGATGCGTGGGTAAAGGAATTGCTGAGAACAGTTGCGTGGAGACAAATTTCCAAAGTTAAATCACCCTGAGTCTCATATTTTCATCTCAGCATCAAGTTGGTATCTTGTGGTTGATTTAGCTTTTTTAATAAAGCCATTGAACCTTCACTTAAAGACCTCCAATGATGAAGTAAGATCTACCACAGCTGTCCATATGCACTAGCTGACTGCTGAGGATGGCTGAAAACTCATTTGGATCTATTTTCCTTTGGAATTATGTCGCACTGCAAATTTAAAGTGGATTAGACCATGCTATTAAATCTGTTTGCATCTCTCCTTTTCAGATGTGCTGTTTCTGTTTATTATACAGCAGTTATGGTTTACACCTTCTGCTATTCATTACTGGCAACAACTGAAACAATTCAGACAAATTCCTGGAGCGAGAAACTAGATAAAGGTATAAATATTTTACTACAAATACTCAAGAGCAGCTCAGTAATAAGAATAAACAAACAAAATTATCTGTGAGGGTATTAAAAACTAATATTGCAAATATTGTTGTTTTTCTCTTCTTAAACAGTTAATGTTGCCATGCTGACAAAGTGGCTCATATCTGTAACAAATTGTGCAGTTTTGTAGTGCTAGTTATGAGTTACAAGTTCATGAGCTCTGACAGGTGTATTACAGCTAAAACTTATTTGTTGGGGTTATGCACAGCAAAAAGCAACACTTCAGTCATGTTGGAGCTATGAAACTAAGAATTCACCACATAAATAAGTCTGACTTAAAATTATTTAATTACAGAAAAATTTCTACTGAAGTACTTTGATACCATACAAGAAAATTAGGGCCAGAGAAGGAGTATTTCAGTAGAGCACTTCATGATAAGCTTGAGCAAAGGACTCAGAGGGTGAGATTGCTGAAAGCATGCATTATTGGTCTTCCTGTGCAACTACTAAAGCCTATAATAAAGCTTCTTAATGTTTCTGTGGTAGTAGAATTAGGCTAATACTAAATACAAGACGTAGGCTAATGCAGAATGTTCCCTTAAGTTAAAGGGCTTTTCCTTAACTTTGTGTAGACTGTCACAGATCCTTTCAGTTCAAACCCTGGATAATGTAGTGTTACATTAGCTACTTATGACTGCTTGTGGTATGGAAGTCTTGATAAGTCTCTTATCTTGTTTCCCCTACCTGTAAGACAGTCAAAGCTGTCTTCTGAGCGACTTAGGGGACTGATTAATTCATGTTTGCAAGGCACTTGAAAATTATCAAAGAGAAGGTGCCAGAGAAGAAACAATATTAGTGTAGTTACAGACTCTTGGTATAGCTTCTAAGATATCAGCTATGATGAAGCTTTTGTGCTGTTTGTTTTGCACACAACACTTCAAATATCACTCTGCCTGTGTACTGTTATTGCCTGCCCACTAGTTTTCATGTGGGCTTTCCCCCTTGCAAGTGAGATATTTATTTGCGCTCCCTTAATGAACAGTGACAACACTGAACATCTAAGGAGAATGCCAATTGTTTTTTCTCTTCCAGCAAACAGGTGAGGAGTTGAATCAATGTCTTCATTTTAATCACAGGTTTGCAGGGTTTTTTTGGAGTAGAATTTACTGTTGCAGTTGAGGAGCTTTTCTTGCATTGCATGTCTACTGCTCTGAAAAACATCTCATGTCTCAGTCTTGTGCTGGAATACAGGTTGTCTTTAAATCAAGATTCACTGTCTGTCTACTGATGGCCAGTCCATTATATATCTTGGAAAGCTGGGGAGCAACTCATTTAAAAACGGCGATCCCATTTCTAGTCAAATTTCCAGCTTGATATTCTAGCCTGTGGATCTTGTTAAGATAACAGATTAAGGGCTTGAACTCAAGCATAGTGGCACTGAGGGGAATATTTCTATTGAGTTTGACTGGCTTTAAATCAGACCTGTACAGAACCTGACAAATTACACTTGTAAACCTTTGTAGATCAGTATAAGTCATTTCTTACCTCTTGTGAATGTCTCCCTCTTCTTCCTTTGTAGAAGTTGAAAAAAAAATTTTTTTGACCTCTCTTCTCTTGGGTTGTGTCTTGATAAAGCATATATGTTTATTAAATCAATATCTTCTCATTTCAGACAGTGAAAATAAAGATGGGGGAAAAAAGATTGTGCTACACAAAGTATGTAGTGTCAGGATAAAAGATCCCTGTAAACTTACTTTTAGATGGTTAGGCTTTTATTTGCAAGTGTAGCAAATTGAGTATGATACATCTCAACATTTTATTTGTGGGATAAAAGATACTATGCATTCTGAAAAAATAATTGATCTCAAAAAAAAGTAGATGATCTGAAAGTGTAAGTGCCACTAATGCATTTGAAAGCTAGTGCTGTACTGATTATATCCAAAGAGGAGATTCTTTTCATCTCCAGTGATGTCCCCAGTGTTTGAAAATGCCAGGTATAAATATACCAGGCAGACTTTATAGCTGGTTCTGCTTTTTAAGCTAAAAGACAAATTTGTAAAGATAAGTTTGCTTAGCTGACCTGTTAACAACGATGAACTAAGTGCATATGCATCTCAGATGTCTTGGACTGCCTAGTCTTAAATGCTGTTTCTAAGTGTTTGTGGTTACTGTCTCTGAGTGCGTTAGGCCCAAATTCTTACCTGAAACTAAAAAGCATTGCTCAATTTACAGTTGGATTTACATCCAATTCAAATTTGGACCTGCTGATTTACTGGTAAATCACTTCCTAGTCCCTTCTCATATCTTGGATCAGCAGGTCTAGCCTAGCAGCAAAACATAAGCAGAAGCTAACAAATGTAACGAGGAGGAATTTACCCTCTGCCCCGTGAAGTGGAATGACAGAGTGGAATGATTTCCTCTTTGGAAAGAGGATGGATAGCACAGTTCAGCAGGGAAGGTAGGATCTTGTGATCTGGTGTTACCACTTGGGCCTTGCAGAGCTGGGCTGCTCTGGGGATTCTTGCCACATGTGACTTGATTTGCCCAGCCCCATCATTCCCGGCTGCCCTAAGGAACATAGGAAAGGTGTACATCCAGTAAGCGTCCTTGTGGTCTCCTCTTGTCTTGTGCTCTCCCAGTCCTACAAAGATGCAAAATTTGGCCCTAGCCCCACGTGCTTACTAGCTGTCTTCCAGCCAGGAGTGATCAGTGGGGGAGAAAGAAAGCAACTCCAGGAGGATGACGAATGTCAGTGCTAGGTGCTCAGTAAGGAGAGTCAGTTGAACACTGGAAGCCCAGGGAAAATAAAAGCATGCTTGAACAGAAAACCTTAAATTGGGGGAAGAGATGACTTGACACTTGTTAGCAGCACGGAGCGTGGTTGGGAAGAAGGGTTGAATCTGTCTAAAGGCATTGTTCATCCTAATATTGTTTTAATGTACTACTATATTGGATCAGGCTCTGAGTTTTAGTTCAACTCTCATGTACTGAGCACCTTACTTATTTCTGAGAGGCACTCAAGGTGCAGTAACCACTGTGCACTGGAGCAAGGACCTAAGCATGGCATCAGTCCTCCCTGAACTGTGGGAAGTGCTGACTAGCTCCTCCTTGCTCTGTCCTTCCTTGTCTTCCTGGGTTTTTTGAATGTTTTCTGTCCAGCTTGGGCTATTTTGCCATCCCCCAAGTTCTACATTTTAACAGTTTGTGAAATAGAAACAGTGGGATAAGGCTGACTAAATACGTGCTAATGCCACTAGAAGTTAGAGTGATTATGTGGCAAATTGTGTTGCTTCTGCTCTAGTCCTCGATAATTGCATCCTGCCCATGGTACTGACTGGTCGCTGTACAAGCAGGTGCAGTGCTGAAGTCTTCTGTTCGAGTCAAAATTGCAAATGCGTGTCCATCATCTGGCAGCCTGATAGGACTCATTTGAAGTATTGGTTTAACTTTTTAATACTGTTTGATGTTAATGTGTTTGGATCTAGTCCCATGGAAGTGGCAAGTGTGTGCTTCACTGTAGATGCCCCGAGAGTCCTGCAGAGACAGCTGATGCTGAAGTAAAATGATTGCTTTGCTGGAGTAGCACTCAAGTAGCACTTGTAGCAGGACGGTATGGGCAACCCTCACACTGCCTGGGAGTGCTCTGATGAAAACAGAGTTATGCATTCATTCTGCAGTGTTGTTTAACTATGTAAACCTTGCTGAGAAAAAGCAATTTCAAAGAATGTTAGTGATGGAGCTGGCTAAAACCTTGGGTTTTCCACTGTGTGTGAGATGCTGGAGATGCATTTGTTTTCATTCAAAGCCAGGCTAAAAATTAACTGATGTATCTTAATCTGATTGTGAACCAGTGTGAAATCTGGGGGTTTTGTGAAATGCTTGTGTTGGCATGTAGTTTGCTTTTTCACTTTTGTGTTACTTGCTCTGTTCTTGAGGGTATTAATGCATTCAGAGGCTGATGACATGAAATGATGCAGAAATGAACAAAAAGCATTGGCTTTCTCGACTGCGCCCTCCCAGCTCCTCCCCAACAAAGTTCGTGGTAACAAATAAGCATGCAGCCACCGTTCGTCCCACAGCAGAAGACACCTTTGCTCTCGAATGTAAACATTTTAACCTTTAGAAGCTGCCAGATCTGTAGGCTTCCGGCTGAACAAGGGGAAAATGTTTGTTTACGCTAACAAAAATGTCCCTTTCAAAAGACGAAAGGGAACAGGCCATGCCCGTGGCTGAGGGGCTGCCCGTAAGCTGTGGTGTCCGCAGGGCGCAAGCAGCTGGGGTGGGATGTGTGCAGCCTGGCAGGCTCCTGGGCGCCTTCAGTCTTTAGACGTATTTGTAATGTGAAACGTCGCCAGGGACTTACTGAGGCTCTTTCTACCCATCGGAGCACTGTCAAGACTGAGTTAACAAGGAGCATTGCTGCTTTACCCGCTCCGAGAACGTTGTCCAAGGGGGACGTTGCTTTATGGTAGCCCTGTTGTTGGGTGCTGTCACTCTCGCTGCATCCAGCTCTCTGTTGTAGTTTCTGACTTTGCTGCGTACCGAGCACTTTGCTGGCTGCTGAGTGTGCTCACTCAGGCTGTGCACAAACTCCCAAGACCTGCTCCGTTTCGGCTTGCTTCATAGTTCACAATCCTAAATAATTTCTACTGATTTATTGCAGTGAGCTAAGCTAAATAAATGGATTATTTTAGGATTTTAAGTATGTTTTTATTCTTTAAGTCATATCTTGAACAAGGCAAATACAGAATTAATTGCGCTTTACTTAGCGACTTGCTAATAACCCTGATACTCCTGTGTCTGAAGCTTAATTCTCATTTCAAATCTGCAACCCTGCTTAACCTCGAGCTCTTTTCACAGTATATGTGCCAGGTTTGCAGCTGGTGTGAATCGATACAGCTGGCCTGCTGCTACTGTAGCCCTGTTTGTTTACAGCAGCTTCTCGTTCTGTCTTGCAATTTCTAGTGCTCCAGAATGGAATTGAAATGGGAAAAATGCAGCTTTAACAGGCATCCTCCTAGGTGCAACTCCGTATGGTTTTATAACTAAACTTTGAAGAACTGAAATATCTGTGAAGCGAATGCATGAAAAGCTTGTGGTTTTAAGAATATATATAGCAAGAGGGTGGAGTTAGTTTGGGGGGGGTATTTTGAAGAAGGTAGCTACTTGAACTTTCCTTGTTCAACTCGAAAGTGTCTAGCGCACAGCCTCTACCTCTTCAGAAATTCAAAACTAATTACATCTTAATTTGCATATCAAAGCAAATTACAACCTAATGAAACATTTGCCTGCCAAACATTTCTTTATCTTAATGAACAGAGTAAGAATACCTATTACATCCTGATTAAAATGTCTTTGTACTTGTCCAACAGGTTACAGCGTGTATATATAAAATATTGTTTCACTTTCTTACTGGCAACGGGAACAAAACATATCATAGTAACTTTGATGTTAAGCTGGGGGGGAAGCTTTGGATTTACATTGGAAGAAGAGTAATAGTTTAACTCTGAATGGAGATTTGTTATACAATTTGGAGTACTTATAAGATAATATGACAGTGCCTAAAATCTGAGATCCTCTGCTCATAAATATACATTGTAGTATTATGGGGATATACCATGATATTAAAATGCAGCTTGTCCAGTAGAATTTAGGAGAACTCGATGTAAAGCAAGTTCATACTAAAAGCTAAACCTTTAAGGAAAAAATTCCTTAACCTATGGTGTAACTATTCATGTAATAAACCAAGATTACTATAACTTTGCCTGTAAATATTTGCTATAAGTCTGTTTACTGGTGGAAATATGTTTTATTTACTTAATTAAAAAGTCTATATCCTCTAGCTGTTTTGGATTATTCTCATTTTTCTTTGGTAATTAACGAAAAGCTGAAATAAATTTACCAAACAGGATTGTTCTTAATACAAATGTTAAATCATTTCCCCCCCAATGTAATTGTACCTGAATGGATGCAACTGTAACATGAGCTATAAAAGGAGATAAAGCAGCAACATAATGTACAATTTCCTACTGCATAATGGTAACTCTGAATAACACATGCTCCAGGAAGAAAAGTAATTTAAACTATATTACAACAAATGCCATATTTTAAAATGGAAACTATCCATCATGGGCTGAAAGGAAGTGTTAGTGAACTACGGTAAGTCTAAGGAATGTACTTAAAAATTCTTTAAGGAGTCTATTAAAAATAAATTGATTGACTTAATTTCAGGACATACTGTAATAAATTGTAAGCGACAGTTACATGTGTCCCCCCCCCCTTCCATGTGTAAAGCTAATAATTGCAAACATAGTGGACAGCAACAGTGTAGAATAATCGGAAATGGCTCCTATTCTTACACAGAATAAAGCCCTCCTTTTAGGAAATGATTATCACATTTATAAATCATGTTGGTAAAAATGCCTAATATTTAATTCAGATTTTTATTCCTGAGGGTGTCAGATTTATAGCAGCACAGTAAATTTAACAGTGAAAGCCAGTGTGGAAAGTGGTAGTAGGAAACTCATATACACCTAGGCTTCATGGTGGCTTTCTAAAATAGAAATTGGAAAGTACAATTATTAACTCCTTTTCACTCATAGATAATTCAAAAATATACATGTATATTTTATATCTTCAAATGAAGGCCTACTAAAGGGCAGGAAAACTTTTTCCCCTAGTGCTTTTTTTATGCAAAATTGTGTGATATCACAGAGGGAAAGGGGTCTGTGTCCAGCTGCCATTGACTTGGCCCGGTGCACATCGGCAGAGGAGATGAATGTTTTGGAAGCCTGCAATGCCCACTGGGGTATGTCCCTAGGGAAAGGGGCAGCCTCTGAAGGTAAGGGGATAAAAGGGCTTGTCTTCATTAAAAATAAGTCTGAGTTTAGCCTTTTGACTAAAGGGCCTTGTTTCCTACTGCAGCTCTCTGGAATAGTTGCAGAGTTGGAGAGGTCTCCACACCTCGTAGCAGAGCGTGCGGGGATGATGACTGGTGGCTTTCTGGACTTTGCAGGAGCTGTTTTAGTTGTTCTTTAGCTCTTTGCCTCCTACAAGTGAGACTTTTTTAGCCCAGCTGTTTGTCATTCATCATGATTGGCAAAAATTTATTTGGTACTGTTGGATTTCTTCTCTTTTCACAAATAGTAGTTCTCTGCCCCTCCCTCTCTTTCCTGTAGATGTGCTTGAACATAAAACTGACAATTTTTGTGTGTTGGATGCTTCAGTCACTCGCGTGCGACTTTGACCCATGCAATAGCAGGCCCCAGGAGGGCAAGTGGCATTTCGGTAAGCTTGTTATACCCATCTCATTGAGAGCCTATGCGTGCCTCTTGAGCCCTTTTTCTGCACGAATATGTAGAATGTAGCATCCAAAGTTTGAACTCAGGTTTTTATACTTAAGGAAGCAGAATCTGAGCCAAACTCATTTGGTTCCCATCAAAACAATGCTCCTAACTTCAGCGACTAATTCAGTTTTGCTGTTTCTTCTGGAAGCCATTTCTCATTTTGTTACACTGCTTGAGAAACTTTGAAGTAGAGCCTTCATTCTTAGTATTGCGTAAGAAACATGCTTTCGATACAGCCTACTCTTGGATGAATTTATTCAAAAACCTATAAGAAAAGGTGCAAGAAGTGATGAAAACTGACTTTTTTGGATCAGGTTTTTCCTTTTGCTGAGCTAGGGTAGTGTTTTGTCAGCAGAAAACTGCCAAAGATGCAGTGCCAAGTTTGGTTGGGGATATAAACACTAAGAGCTACAACTGTGACTGCTTCTGTAGAATACAAAACCATGGGATGATTGGAATAACTGACATGCTCAAAACTGAGGAATGGGTTGTGTGAAAGATAGGGAAAAATCTCTGAAAAGAAGGGTAGAACTTAAACCTATTGTTCCTCAAAGCCTATTTTAAAAAAGAAAAAAAGCCCCCCAGAACAAGTCAGCCCATGTGGCACACCTGATGCAAATGCAGGCTTTCTGTTCTTGCAAGTTTGAAGGTGATGGAAAAGTCTTTTTTTCTCTTTTTGTCAGAGGTTTTTGCCTATGCTTCAAGGAGTTTAGCAAGCTTCCTAGAACTGCACCTGTTTTAAATATTTTTATTCAAAAGTTTAGAGAATGTAGCTATAACCTTTAGATATACACTTACCCTGTCATGGATAGAAACTTGCTATTTCGTGATTGGGCCTTGGGTTTACCAAACAGTGAAGAAAGTTATTTATTAAGATGGTTTATAGTACTAACAAAATGCCTCAACATACTGTGACTCAATAGGAAAAAACTTGCAGTTAAAACAGGGCTAAACAAAATTTGATAAATACAAGATGTTGGAAGAAACCACAGTTTGAAATGACTTTAATGTATATAGAATCATAGCCAACGAATAAAATAGCTTGTAGAGTTTCTTTTTCTGTAGGAAGCTTTGCGTATGGGAAAAGAATGATGTTTTTTGTAGTCATTTAGAAACGAATCCTGTGGTTTTGGCGGAGTATCCCATTTTTTTTGTCAGATGACTGTCAGCCTGAAACTTTGTTCCTCAACTACCTCTGTGTAATGCATAAAGAATAAGATAGTATGTCTCACATGAGAATTATACTATATGGGCCTATAAAATGATTACTTTAAAATTCATACACTGCGTAACATCTTTATATTGCTTAAATCTGACTGTCTATTAATTGCCTATGGAGTATAGAGGAAAAAGTGAAGGTAACTTTTTTTCAAATAGAACTGTGGAAATTGAAGTTTCTTCTGTCTTTCCCTAATATTTTGACAATTTGCATTATTAGCTGCGAATTAGCAATTGGAGCCCTCATACAACTGACTTTTGCCTACTTATTGATGAGAATCTGCTGTCTGCCTCTCGCCCTCCCGGCGGGGGCAAGTACAGGTTTGCAGTTATAACGGTGGTGGTGGGCAGCACCAGCGTTCACGTAAGGTGAGTGATGCAGTGAAAAGTGAAGGATTAGGTGTAGCATATATCACGTACAGTCTTTACATTATTTGTCATAGATTGAAGAACTGCTTGGGAGAATAGTCCAAGTACAGGTTACAGGTTGACGACCTGAGTTATTCAGGCTGTTGCTAGTGACAGCAGAGAAATGTATTGCCTCCGACACAGGCTTCCTCTGTCAGCCTGCCCAGACCACAAAGATCTGCGTTCCTGTCTTGTTCCTTCGTTTTTAAACAAAGTATAAAACGTGCTTCCCGGCTGCGCTGAAGTGTCGTGGGAATAAAGCCGTAAATTGAGATGACTTCCAGATTTTGCATAGGTTAAATCACTGCTGAAAAATAAAGATGTGAATTAAAACTTTAGGATGCTTATCACTTCAGACACTGTTAATACTGTATTAATGAGACAGATATGCCGGCTGGAACTAACTTCAGAAGACAACTCTTATTTCTAGCAGTGTTTTCTGCCCTATCTGTACTGAAACTCCTGCTTATTTGGGAAGTCACTTTCATAGACTGAGTAAAATAAAGATCTCTAATCTCATTTACAGGGGGTGTAAACGAAAAATGCATAGAAATAATGCAGGGCTTAGCTTTGGCTTAGCTAAGATAAATTTTAATCTTCCTTCCCCCAAAGTAAGCAGTAATGAGAATGTGTGTGGAGAACCACACAAAGTCCAGGGAGTTCTGTGCTTGCAGCTCCAGGGTGGTGGAAGTTGGCATGTAGTGCTATACCAGGCTGTTACAAAAAAACCCCCAATTTGTAATGTGTTGAAAATAGTCCTTTGTGCACATGACTCTGGGTCTGATATTAAGCAGAGATGCAAGATGGAGAGAGAGCTTATTCTCTACAACAGATATGAAGCTCCCCTTGCAAAGATTGTCCCTGCAGCTATGATCTTTCTGCTTTGACAGTGTGGGGAAAGGGAAGGTCCCTTCTGCACCCCATGCTCCCAAGGTGGAGCATTATCTTATGCCAACAGCTTTTCTTTATAACATCTTTCAGTTAATTGTAAGCAGGAAGACTGACTTCTTGGCAAAGATGATAACTGCAGCATGAAAAATGAAAGTACGACTTGACTGGAAAGAGGAGCATCTAATCTCCAGGGTGCTTCTGTTCAATCATGTTTTTGTGTTGGAGAAACAGATCTCATCACAAAATACAGAAGCATACGAGAGGAACTGTGGAGAATGAGGATGTAGGACAGGCTTATAAAGCTGAGATGCCTGACAAACAGATTTTAAACAAGCCCCATCAAATAAACCACTGTATCATTTTATATAAACATATTGCAAATACTCCAAATGTGACTTGGATTTGTGCATGATTCCTGTTGGATATATTAATAGAATATATAAATATTCTGTACTACTTAAGGAAAGGAGTCTGAAGATTACTGTAAGACATGTGGATACTACCTAAAAACAGCATTTAGGTAATTGATAGTCTCCCCACCACAAATGCATGTGTATTTTGTGACTAGTTCTCTTCAGTAATACGTGTATTTTTTTCTCATGTACGTAAGGACTTAGTCATTGCTTGCTTGATATTTAATAACATACCTTCTGTTTGTTACCTGCAGTACTGGGGTGGGAACTCAGGAGCCCAGCTCTTGAGCTTGCATTATGTGGTCCCTAATTATTGCTTTAAAATTACTTTCCAACTATTGATTTTTAGAAATAGCCACTGGAGTGTGTTAACAATTGGTCATTTTCCTTCTTTGCCTTCCTGTCCTTTTAATCACAGTTAATTGAATAATTAACAGCTGCAATAACTTCTTGATTTTGAGTTGTTTAGCTGATGAAGGGGCTGCTTTCCTGCTGTTGTAAAGAGCAGGTTGTGTGTCTGACTTTTGTGTCCCTTCTGGCCACTTCTGTTCGTCTCAGCAGGAAATCTTTTCAGATTCCAGCGTTTCCTGCCACGTGTGTTCCTGCCTCATCTAAGAACTGATTTTTGCTTGATGAAGTGAACCTCGATGATGCACTTTTTAATAAGTGGTGTTTGGGGTGCTTTAGGTCAAAGTCTGCATGCTGTGGGGGCAGCGTCAAGAATGTGCTAAGCTTTTGACTCCTCATGCTTTCCTCTTGAGTTGCAAGCTTCTCTGCTGCAAGGGAAGATCCAGTTCTCCTTGTTTCATCTTCAGCACAGTGGAGATCCTTTAACACAGATAACTTTAACAAAGTGGAGCAACTTCTTCCGTGGTATTCATGGGGATTTCTTCATTGCTTTGACTTCTAGTGTTTGTTTTACTTGGAGACAGGTGGATGAAATTCTGTAGAATTGCAAAAGAATGAACTTCCACTTCTGACATGAACAGTCAGCTTCTAGAATGACTGCAGGGGTGAGATAGAGGTCTACAGGGTGAAGCTTTACGAGTGGCTTGTTTTGAAGTTCTCTCCATGTTGCATTGTTGTGTTTTCCAATATTTAACCATATTTATAACAAGTCAGGAGAAGTTTCTTCAGCAAAGTAACCAGTATCAAGTGTGGGATACATGTATTGTTTGGAGTGTCAGCAGAAATGGCCTCAAGTACTCTGACTGATTAGGAAGGACTGAAAACCAGGGAAAAGTGCTTTGTTTATCAAATGAGTCTTTTTCTGCTCGTATTTGTGTGCTCATAATTGTAAAATGTCATAATTCAAGTAGCAATTAAGGCAACATGTGCAAATCAGGCAATTGTGCATGCAGCTGGCCAGTTGTGCATGCACAATTACCCAAATTACAAATGCAATCACGGTAATTCCATGCGCAAATAAGGCATGCAAATGTGCCCTAGCAGTGTAGAAAAAAATCAGCTTTTTATTTTGCATTAGAGGATGATTTCTGGAAAAAAATGAATGGAGCTGAAGTTGTGGATCTTTTGTCTTGTTTAGGAAGTCACTTGTTAATGATAAAGTTCCTTAAAATTGTCAGCTTCTAGGTGGTTTTGTGTGTTTTTCAACAGGCTGAGATATGGTTCTAGATTGGAACTTCCTATTGTAGCGCAATGTTTCTGCTTTGTGCTCATGTGTAGCAACCTACTTTATTTAAGTATTGGTGGTGAAGGTGGGAGATGTACTAGGCAAGCTAGCTGTTTACTGAATTACTCTAAACTATTCATCACTGATTCTGAAAAGCGGTGTGTCACTTTTTTTGACTTTCAATAGTTTGGGAAGGACCATGTTCTTTACTAAGTATGAGCACCTTAAGTCTCTTGCTAAAGTAGTTGCTACCTTGAAGTATTTAAATTTGAGATGACTGAACAAGGGCTTTTTCTACAACCACAATATTAAAAATATATGTATATTTAATTCTTACATTTCAGAGGCAGACAACAAAGCTGTAATCACTTTGATTATCATTTCATAGGTTAAACAGTACTTCTACTTTTACATATCAGTCTTGCACTTTTTTAGTTGTATCCCCAAATGTTCCAAATCCAGCAGTAGAGTATAAGCAAGCTGGGAAAGGGCCTTTGGGAGGGGAGAGACTTTCCGTGCAGCAGTGTGCAAGGAAATCCTGGGAAAAGCTGGAGATTTCCAAGACAAAAAGGTGGCTGGAAGGGAGCCTTATATAACTAGCATTTCCAGTGAAAAATATAATTTATAGCTACATAGTGCGGTAAGAAATTGAAATAGTGGCCTCAGCTGGCTGGCTGCTTTCAGCTTGCTTTTCCAGCAAATAGTTAGGTTGAGATGAGCTTTGTAGAGTTGGAATGTATGTTTCCTTCTGCCAGTGAACTAGCCACAATTCACCAATTTTGTTATGTACGTATGAAACTTATTCATCTCTGATGTTCTGAATTATTTACATCTATCCCTAGTGTTCCTCTTACAAAAGCAATGGGAAAAACACATAGAACAATAATGTATACAACTGAATGAAAACTGTCTTTTTCTCTTCTATCAGAACTCAGTCTGCTGATCAAAATGTTTTGCCTGGATAACTAAAACTTGAGTAAATGAAGGAGGTGGCAAATTATCTGCTTTTTAAGCAGGTTGATCTAGAGCTGGGAAAAAACTGTCTCTGTTGATGCAGAATGGCTGCAGTTAAGCTGTTGGTAGGTTTAGTAAGGAGATGGGAGTAGCTGCAGTCAAAGGGATAAACCATGAGATAACCTAACCATGGGTCTATGGTTGAGTGTTATGATACCTTAATGCCCTGACACTGGTCAGGAGTGCCTGACTAGTGGAGACGTACTTTTTCAGGCAAGTCTTAGAGTAAATGAGCCTCTACTGGGGAAGCACATCCCAGCTTGCAGATGTACAACTTTAGAAACTGTCAGCTTGAGCATCTCAGTTAAAATTAATTAGCTGAAATGATCATTGCTGTGTGCACTAACGTAGTTCCCTCTGACTATCTGGAGAATATCATGTTGCTAATGAAGAGAGGATGCTTTGCAGTTTGCAGTCAGTAGTGCATGCCTCCGTGGGCTATTCTGGAGTGGTAAACGTAATCTCAAAGATCTGTGACAAGCAAAATGTCCCTCAAGGCTACAGTACCCACTCTGCTGGATACACTTATATCTAGGCCATTCTTAACACTTCAGGAAATCAAGCTGACTAAAGAATATTTCTTCTCCAAGTTATTCTTATAATTTGTACTTAGAGAAATTCTGCTTTAGCTCTGCCTCACATGTCAGTCTTGATTCTTTTTCTGCGCCTGGACAGAGTTTAGCACAGAGTTACTACTTCAATGTGTTTATAATCCAAACAGTCCTGACTGTTTAAATGGTAGATTTGCTTTAAATGAATACAAAGGTTACATGTGGGAGACTGAGTGACAGGAAGATGGGATGTCTTGGCCTCGGATACATAAGTAACTAGAGAGGTGCTGGGGGCTGACTCTTCCCTTAAACTCCTCTTACTCTAGAGCTCCAGCTGCTCACGTCATCCTCCTTTTCCCAATTACCCAAAGAAGCCTTAAACTTTTCTGACATTTTTAAGGCCTTTGTACAAAGCTAGGGTCATGAGTGTGAGTAAAGGAAGGACAACAAATAGGTTCTGCCAAAGAAAATCTTCATTAGAAACTCAAAGATAAACACTGTTAGCCTTAACTGCCAAATAGTGAAGAGGTGGGGGGAGTGGAACGAACAACAGCAAAGTGTGGTAGCTGAAGAGATTAAATTAATCTTCAGAAGGTTGATTTGAACCCATCAGTCTGATGTGCAGAGGGACACTTCTCATCTTGGCCACACTTATGAAGACAAGATTTTGAGGGCTCAGTAGAGTTGGAATTGATTGCCTCTAAATTGTCATCTAGTGTTCATAAAAAGGAAATTGCTCCATCTCCTTCTCTTTGGCACCAGATTTAACCTTGTTTCACCTAAAATATGATCCCTTAATGCATGCCATTTTTAAGCAGTTGGGCTAACTACGAAGGCTAAAAATGTATATCAATGGTAAATGTGATTTTAAAAGGTTCTTTAATAGACTCCAAACCACACTTTGTAATGGCCCAAAATTGACTTCAGCTCAGGGCCTGCTGCTGTGCAGCTCTTACTCTCGACTCTCCTGCAGCGATGCCAAATCCTGATTTGTAAGCCCCTTCAGTAACTCGCTATCTCCGAAGGTTACAGAACCTGCATGTGCTTATTTCATTCACCCAGTTAATCTCTTCCAGCCTTATTAAAATGATGGTAGTGCAGGCAATGGCCTGGATCCTAGTAAAATAGTTCACCTGACTCTGCTCCTTCCACAAAGAAATAGCTGTTACAAGAAAGAGGGATGTAGTGCTACTGATAACGCAGCCAGTCTGACTGGCACGGTATTGGTATGCCCACTAAAGACCTTCTCAGTTAATTTGTCAGGTTAAACAGCAAGCAGAGATGTTTTGCTTTCTTGATGGTTTATCACTGCAGCAGGGGTGGTGTTTTGACTGGCAGCAGGTTCCTCTAAGACCAGCATACTGTTTTTTTTTCCTCCCTTAGTAGGTTATTCACTCCAGAGCAATTTAAACATGATCCAAAAAGTAGTATGACTTTATTGCTTAAATTAGAACTTTTTGGCAATTTCCCTGAATTGAGCAATTCTCTCAGATTAGTTGCTCTTAAGGCCGATTTACAGCACAATGGCTTGTGAAATTATTGCGTTGCTGGCAATGCATTTGCCCCTCTAATACTGCTTCATGTTCACGTGGTTTTGTCACCCTTCTGCACTTTAATGTTAATGGTTACTATGTAGCTGTGGACTTGCTGGTGTTTTGCCATGTGTCTCCGTGTCTGTGCCAATGGGTGGTATTTCTGCGAGTTGTCTGCTTGCATGATCATGAGCAAGTTTCTATTCGCAAAATGTTAGCTATTTTCCTTTTACTCATCTGTCCTTAATGATTTTGTGTAAAACAGCTGGATGAACATCAAAGGTCGGAGAACCTCCCCAAAGTGAGTATAGGTGCAGGAAATACAAAAGGAATATTTGATCTAGGAAAGTGACTGGGTGGGGAAAAAAGGAAGTTTCTACAAATGACAGTAGAGAAAGTTGCAGGTGACTTAAATACTCATCACTAAATCCTTGACTGCGTTGTCAGCTGAGAGTCACTTCATGTGCTCTGTTGCGGCGTCTCCCTTGCTCTTGGGAATTGGTGGTTGTGTAGCAGAAGCTCTTTGGATGGATATGAACAGGCTAAGGCTTGTGGTATGGAGGTGGAACAAGAAGATCCTTTCTCAAAGCAGCTTTCAGTGTAACTTTAAGATAAGGTATACAGAGATAGAAAATAGGGAAATAAAATATATTGTTAATTAGAGTAGGCAGTGGTTCCAGTGTGCATGTGACTTCTCCCTTAATAGCTCTTTACCACGATGCTCAAAAAGCTGACAACAGAAGGGAGTTAAATGGGGAGGCTTGCTGTAGCCATGCTGAATTCCACTTACTGATCTTTTTCTGAAAGCCGAGCTGTAAATGGCCTGTCTAATACTTGAGGTGACTGCTTGTTTACTGCGGATGGAAGTCAGCAAGTACCAGCTGAACATCTGAAATATTATGCCCCAAACTGCGTGAGTTATGGCTGAGGCTATATCGTACATCAGGAAGGGTCACCTGGCGCTGCCCTGCGACTGTGCTTCCCCAGGGTGCCCGGCTGTGTCCTGATGGTGCTGGAGGACGTGTGTGTTTTCCCTCTGTGTGGTCAGGATCCCCCCCGGGAAACCTGGGCACGTGGCTGAATGGGAGCTGTCGTGTGCTCCTGGAGACCTGATACGGACCCCGAGGAGACCAGGCCTGCAGGGCATGTCATGACCCGTTTCTACTATGTCTTGTAGGTACATGTGGCCTGGAGAATAAATTGGCCTTATTTGTTGCTGGGTTGATACGGCTATCCTGGGAAAGGGGTGGCCTAGGTTTATGGGGAGCTGTTCCTAGTGTACAAAACAGCATGTTTGACAAACGTGGGTGAGAACCCGGTGCTCTGAATTAGAGATGGACATCAATCTCCATGGGCAAGCACAGAAAATAAAGGCTCCCTTTAGATGTCAAAAGGTAAATGGCACTGGGGAAACCCTCTTACGTTTCTGCAGTTCTAAGCAACTGTTACAAACACAATTTCAAAGATAATTTCAGATGGTTTATTGGATTTGTTTCTGAGGCAGTGTGACATTGCAGAAACAACACAAAACAAACCCAACAACAACAGTAGAGCCACTTTAATTGCCTTGTAGTGTACAGTGTTACCAAAAGTAGAAACATGATTAAAAGCTTGTTTCATTCTTGGTAGTATCTTTTCATTAGTGTTATAATGCTCCCTTGAATGATTCGATTCTTTTATTTGGACAGAAATGTAACTGGCAGTTGATATAATCTTGTTAGGATTCAAGTGACCTGTCATTTCACAACAAACATGGTTATTTCCTGATTTAGTTGGCTTCTGAAATGACCTCAGATTCACTTATGCCTGAAATTATCTTGCAGTCTGCAAGCTGGAGTGTTGCTAGCTAGAGGAATGAGAAATACTTGATATAAATGCCTATATAGTATTAATTGTATTAATGAAATGCAAATGAGGTCATGCAAAAAAGACACAGACAGATGGTTTCTTTACCTGTGCCATTGAGTTAGGAAATGTGATATGAAAGGAGGATGTAAAATGCTCTTTAGACTGTAGCAGTACTGAAAATAATGTAGGCAATGTGAGAGCTGTCACAGGTGTTTGAACACTGAGTTAATGACTGATATGGGTCCATGAAGAGGCTGCAGGTGCAGGATAGTTGTGTCCTGGTTGTATTATGAGCTTATTTAAATTGTAGTTCTTCATTTACTTTTTTTATATGAAACTACGTTAACTTTCTGAATCTTTGTAGCTTTGCAGAGGAGATGTGTGGAGGGGAAAAAGTTCTTGGCTGTAATCCTGTCATTCTTCTGTGCCTTGCTTCTTTGGTCTTTTTGGACTTTAAGCTGCTTGGGGCCAGGCGTGTGTATCTTTAGAGGTTTGTTCTGCTTAAAGCGACGCAGGGCTGATGTCTGTTGGGGGTGTAGAGGTGTTATTGCAGAGCTGGTAACTGGGCAAAAGATTACATTGCAGGAACAAATTCTGCATCTAATTTCACCTTTGCACCCACACTCTGGTTGCTTGAGAAGAGTTTGGGGGCAGAAATTAACCCTTCATGAGCACTGACAGGAAGAAAAATACAGATTTTTTTTTTTTTCTTGGTATTAACATGGCCTTGATAGAAAGCACCCTCATATTGCAAGTAATAATTTTCTTGGTATTTGTTTAACCATAGTGATACCGAATGACTTTAACCATCTTCTATTCCTGATGTAACTTCAGAGATATTCCAGTAACATTTTTTAATATCTTGTGATTTGATTAAGAATATACTTAGGCTTTTATGCTATTGAAGCTTTTTTACTACTCATTATTAAAATGTGATGTGTAAATTCCAAGCTAAGTATCAGGATCCTCTTGTATTAGGTATGTATTGCTTTGATTATTTTAATCATTTCTGTAGTGCAGATGCTAATATATAATTTTTCTTTTAAAGGTAGCATCTGAGGAAAAAATGCACATTTACATGCATTGTGCCCCCCCCACCCCCACCCACATTTTCCTTCTAGAAATGGATTACACTTCATTGCTGGTAAATCTGTGCCTTCAATCCTCTCTCAATCAATAGTTATTTACAGCTCTGGACTTACCTATTCAGTTTTAATTCAGAGTCTAAGGAAAGGCTCCTTCCCCCAGCAACAGGAGTGTACTAGCTCACAAAGGCAGGCTCTAAAACAGGGGACAGAAAGCCCTGTCACTTGTCATCTGCACTTATTTTTTTTTAAGACAGGTAAGTAGGAAAAAATTTTTTTGAAGTAAGTTTGTCCTGTAAATCCCATGCATACTGTGTCAGCAGAGACTTGCTGGTCGAAGTGTGACTACAAGAGTGTGTGTGTAGGCTCAGTTGTTCAGGTTATGTGCCTTTATTGCCTCAAAATGTGTGGCATAACTTAATCTGGTGGAGAACAGTCCAGATCCTGTGCTTCAAACCAGAAAGGCTTGGGGCATGCCCTAGTTTGGGAACTGTGTTGTCCCTCTTGTTCACAAACCACCTCTTCCTTTTGCCCGTTCTCAGCCACCTGATGTTCTTGCTTGTAACCAAGTAATCAATTGAATGGGAAGACAGCAAAAGGGGGTGGGAAATCATGACTTCGCAGGTTTTAGCAGAGTTTAGCAGCAGGAAGCTGGGATGGGAAATTAGCACTATAGGACTAGCCAACAAACAAATGTCCCTCAAGCTCCAGCTTTAGACACGTGGCTCAGCAGGCAGCTCTTCAGCTCGCTGCTCTGTCTGCCCAGTGGGAATCGGAATGGGATTTGTGCTCTCGATTCTACCTGTTGTCTACAGGAAAACTGCATCTGCATCCCTGTTTTATCATTAAGGAAGTCTTTTACTTCCCTTTTGGTACAGTGGATTTCTTTTGGTAGAAGATGGTTTTTCTCTGAAGTAAGAGGTATGAAGCCTCTTGAGCTTTTCAAATATTTATTTATACTGGTTGTGGCTTAATCCTTGCCTGAGACCCTATCATGCTAAATGTGATGCTAAGCAACCAGAATACTTGGAGGATTTTCCAAATTAATTGCTCATAGTCAGCCTGTATTGGAAGCTTTCTCATGAAGTCTGTGCAGAGACTATGATAAAGATCTCCACTGATTTTGCTGCTGTGGTGCAAATACAGGTATTCTGGCATTGGGCTCTACTGCTGTAATGTTCATGTGCTAGTGGGCCGCCTTAGAGTTTCTCTGAATGAAACCATGATGTGGTCCTCTACTTCTTTTATAAAAACAATAACAAAACTAAAAGTAACTTTTTTCCCTCCACAGTATTAAGATCCTATTGCTGCAAACTTGTCTTTCCTCAATCTCCTTACTCTTTCTTTCTTCCCTTTGTAGAACAAAAGATTGAATTATGCTACAAGCTCCTTATGGCAGACACCCTCTGTCACATACATTTATTTCAAATTTGAGTTAGCACAGTGAATGCAAAAGCATAAATAATTGGGTATTTTAGGCAAAAGCATAAGTAACTCTCCATCTCTATGGAAGATGGAAAACTTAAAGTAATGAGACTATTTTGACTTAAATGTTCTCTTTTCCTTTGAAACCAGCCTGCAGTAATGAGGAATGGATTTTGCTATTAATGTTGAATGTTGACTTCATTGTCTCCTATTGCAACATCAGTGGTGTTTAAATTCAGTGGGAAAAGGCTTTCATTTAATATTTGAGTGCCAGCACACACAAATTAAGCACTTAGGTAAGGCTGGAGAAAAGTACCTCTAATTCTAGAGAGAAATGGGAACGCTGCAGAGGCTGGGCAGTGCCGTGTAGATGCTTTGCTGTGATGTCTTCTGCCATAGCTCCTGTATTCTCACAGGCCGTGTGATTTGGCTGTATGCTATAACAGATAAAACAGTTAACTCATAGGAGAGTAGTTTGGCATGGTCCTCCACTGATGCTAACAGTGGAACTGTTCGTTTTCCAATTAGGTGGAGCTATGTCCAGTTACAGAACTACCTGAAACAGGTTTCTTAATGAACTCTTTAGCAATCAGCCAGTGCAAGGCAAATGTCTGTGACCCCCTGCTCTGGAGCAATAGAAAGCATAGCAGGGCAGATCTTCCCAAACATGGGGATGAAGTTGCCTCTCTTACTTCAAATTTCAACATATGGAAGTCTGTGATCTGGCAATCAGAGCAAAAAATCTCTGCATACTTGCAGCATGTGATCTAGGAGCAGTGGTGTTTTGAGGCAGAGGTTGCAGTGTAACTGGGTACAGATGTCTATCACGAGTGTTTTATGAGAGCAATTAGGTGGTTTTTAGCCTCTGAATATGCTGAAAGTGCATGCTATTTATTTTGGGTGAGACTCTGTCTTTTCGAGATGAGTCACTGGCACTTCTGCCAAGCCCAAGCGTACGGGCAGAATTAGTTGCATTGTCTTGAATGGTAGGGGGCATGTTCTCAGATTTTAAAGGATAAATGGTAATGTGCAGCAGTAATCAGTTGTTGCAAACATTATTCTAAATCAGACTGATTAATGATTACATTATGAGGGGTTCTATTTGGACACAAAGCTGGATGTTATGGTTTTGGCAGCTGAGCAAAGACCTCGTGTTTTGACTGCTTGTTTTGGTTCAGCAATCGAATGTTCTCTTTTACTCGGCTCCTGTCTTCATGGGAGCTCCTGTCAGGAGATCTGACTTTGCTTTCTAACTCGGCATGAACTAGCGTGAAAAATGCAGAATGGCTCTTTTATGTGGTCCAGATATGAAAATTATCAAATCCATGTTGTTTTATATGTGTGGGGGAGGAGGTGTGTGAGGGTGCCCTAGTGATGCTGCAGGGGTGTATTAGACTTGGAGATGTTCATGCTGTTCTGCCTGGATACTATTTATTTATTTATTTTATTTTTTCCAGATACTGGCCCATAGTGGTTAAGAGCATGCACTTATATGCAGCCTGGACACTGCAAGGTGGCTGACTCATTTTCCATACCCTTATGCAATTCAGGTTTAGTCCCCTGAGGGCTAGGGAGTTGGTGAAGCAAAAGTGAAATGTAAAACAACCTTTTGAATTTTTGTTACTAAGCAAGAAAATAATATATGTATTCCTATACTTTTTGGGTCATGAGTAAGAGTGATGCGTGTCTGCAAACACAGCAGAATGAAGTCTGTGTCTAAAGGGCTGATTTACTTTCTGGTGTTTCTGTGCTACAGAGCTCATGGCACAGAAAAGGGCTAGTTTATTTTTTAGTTTTTCACTCATCTTCTGCATTGCAGTTTAGCCAATTTAATTGCCGGAAGTTCCTTAGAATTTCATGTTACCCTTTTTCAACTTTCTTATTTTATTGACCAGATGAGCACCAGCAGATGAGCATTCAAGTATAAGAAAGTACACCTTATTGTTGGTTAAGAAGAAATATCAGGCCAGATGCTGCAATGCTATGAATCGATAAAATTGTTGACTTTTGCAAAGTCTTTCCAGTTTACACCAGCTGGGAACATAGACTTTTGTGCGTTAGAAATGCCAGCTTTTGTGTTATGCAGGCCTAGCACCCAGCAGTACTATTCTGAGGCACGATGGTCCTTGGTGAGCTATTGCAGTACCTTCTAATTAGGTGAACCTAAGCTTAGACAACCAGGTAGCATGTGCAAGAAAAAAATCTCTGAGAACTTACATTTTTCTTACTGAATCTATTCAGCTGGATGATTTCATATGACCTCAGGTTATTTGGGAAAAACAGATGTGTGTGATTTGCCTAGATTCAGTTGTGCAAATGAATAACCACTCTTTTCTCCACAGCTATGTAGATGAACCTTCTTTTTAATCAGGTGAAACCAAGCAATGCATGGAGAAGAAAGGATATGTTTCTCTGCCTTTCTCTGTTCGTGCCTGGGATTCCTTTACTGAAAGCTTCTGGGTGCTCGGTGAGGGCAGGCATGTCTGACGAGGCCAGCGGGACACGGGTGGCTCTTCTGTGGAGCCCTCCCACGTTACGTCCGTGGTGGCACTGCGTACGCTCACTAAACGGAGGTGCTGGCTGCTGCAAGGAAGAACTTTCAGCTAAAGAAGATACTACACATCTGGCACTCTTTCATGTTGTTTACTGCCACTGTCCTTTTAATAACCAGCAATTTAGTAAATCATAAGCTTTTCCACCAAGGATGGACACTGCTTCAGTTTGTTTTAATCCCCCCTGCACACGCACACACATGCACACCATGAAATTCAAGCAGGTGCTTGCAGGAAGTAGCTTTCTTTTTTGGTGACAAAATGAGCTACTCTTTCACTGCAACTCTTGTAAGGAAACCACGCAGTTGGGAAGTTTGGTTTTGGGGGGTGGGTAGATGGGAGTAATTGAGAAATGGCTACCTATTTCTGCTGAGACTTTTGGCTGATGTATTCAAGCATATTCTTATACTAAACAATCTATGAAACTTGTGTGTTTTGACAAAATCACATATGTGATTATAACCTGAGGAAAATAAGCTAAAACAAAGGTGCAGAACTCAGTAGCCAGCTGATGGTGCTTATTCACTGGTTCATGCTCATGTAGCGTTTGATAACAGTCTTGACATTGGGTCTATTCATAAGTATTTTCTTGTTGTCTGGGAAGCTTGAACTATGAAAATCTGAAGGATTTTAGCAAATCTTGGAGACTGCTCAATGCACAGTTCTCAGATCAAATTAGTATGCATGAGAGAGCAATGCACCTGATGTCCACAGCAGGCATTTGCAACACCAGTGGAGAGGAGTAGGGTAAATCACTTGCAGTAAGTGACTAATTAATCATACTCTGGATTCTAATAAGTTATCCTGTCTTTGAAGTCCATGTCCTTAATTTTACATTCTGTTCTGGACTTCGTGTAATAAGCAAGCCTCCTATTGCCTGTGGATTGACTTAAAGAAAAGATGACAAACTTGTTAGAGAACATTTGATTATGGAACAACTTGCTATGCTTCTCTTGCAGAACTTGGATCAATTCTGAGGAATGTGGCAACTGTAAACTACCTTTTTCTCAACCAGAATAGACTTGCATCTCCCATACACTTATGCATTAGTGATTAATGAACAGTTTCATTTCATCAGCTTTCCAGCAGTGACTTTGACTATGTTGTTATTAGATATAAAGCATTAAAGAAACCAGTTGAGTTTCACTATGACTGTTTTCAGTAAATAGGAAGGGAAAAATATACCTTTAAAAAGCTGTTGAAGATAGTTTTGTGGCTGTAATGGGAAGTGAGGAATGAGATTTCCCTGCAATAAAAGGAGGGAGGGTGTGTTTAACTGTGGCAGCAGCTGGATCAGGTTAAGCATATGCATGCATGTAGGAGAATCTGGTTTTCTCTCTAAGTGGCCTTTCTTTGGGTACTGTTTTACACGACTTATTTTAGACTTTTACTATGTATATAGCTGTATCTGATCTAGTTGTCTTGGCTCTTTTAATAGTCAATGAAGAAGATTAGGCTTTTTTGGAGTGTAGTTCATTTTCCTCTGAAAACGGTCTCAACAGTCATGTCAAACCTTTCTTTCCGTGGAGCAGAAGAATAACTCAGATGCAAATGGATGAATCCTATCCTTGGATCTGAATTTTTGGAAAGCTGATAATTGAATATCAGACTGATGTTTGACAGTAGTTCAAATGCTGAGATTCAGCACATACCAGGGTGAAGTCCTGGAAAGCAGCAGTGCTTTACAGAAGGTATTCACCCCATTGCGTACTGAATGTGTTCCAAGTTTTTAACACAGTGGTGGGTCTGTACAGGTGCATTGCTTTACCACTGCGATAGTGATCTCTAGTGCAGCAACATAGCTTCTACCAAACACTCACTACAGCTTTAATATCAAAAATGCACTAGACCAAAGCTCTCTCTGAAGACATTCAGGCCTTATTTCCATGAATATCTTTGTTTTTTGAAGACAACAAATTATTATTTCTGAGGAGAGTTAGCTCTTGGATGCTACCACTTAAATCGTTATTCATTAGGAATGGGATGCTTATAAATCAAAGGGAGGAGGAATTTTCATTAGCAGTTTTTTCTATACTTAAACTCTCCTCCTTCAGCCCCCTCTGAAGAAAAAAAAAAATCTCAAGTCTTTCATTTGTTTTAAGAGACAATTGCTGACCATACTCCTCTCACTATGGTTCTTTCTCAATATATTTTATTCTTCTTTAGACAGATTGCAGTTAGGTTAAATTCTCTAATGAACTATTCAGCTGTGCATGAAAGCACAGCTGTTAATCCAGAAACTTTCAGTAATTAATCAGGATGATTTCTCTTACCTAAATGTGACTGTAAGGTATATCCAGCTCAATGAATCAAAGTGACCCATAAAAACATACTCTGCAGCATTTGGAAGTCTGGGAAAATATATAAATATGCCTTCTAATCTCCTTGTGCATGAGTACTTTCACCTTCAAAAGAAATTTGTAAATGTGTATTCTTTTTAAGCACTTTTTCAAGGAAAATTAGATGGTATGTGGTTGAAATAATCTAGCCCCCCAAAGTAAGTTATGCCTACTTGCATTAGCAAATGTATTTCTTTTAAAAATTTTTTTAAAATGTAAACCATTATCTGTTACACCAGGGAGTAAAAATAAGTTAAGTGAAAAGAACTTGTGGTTAAAACTGGAACCTAACAATTAGCTTTCACTTGGAGGGGAGGAGGAAGGGGAAATTATGAAGCCTACTGCAAAATACACTTTAGTGAACAAAATAATGAGACTTGCTTATGAAAAACACAATCATTTTAGAAAACCTTATATACAATGAGTAATAATCGGTTCTCCATAGCATTAACCAGAAGGAGCACTTAAATTTTTTGACATCCCTAATCCTGGAGCCTGGGGAGCACTACAGAACATTTGCATTAAATTACTCCTCATTTTCCCAGCCCTGTCTGCCCCTTCCATAGGCTTTGCTGCCAGCGTTTGTGAATTTGGCAGAAGCCTGCAGATTTTATAGCTAATATTGTCGTCTCCTGCCAGGAACATCAGAGTAAGGTGCGTTATATGCTGCATGACAATTAAGAGTTGGGGGAAATCATGCCAATCTTGCATGTGGCACCCAGGTGCCATCATTTGTATCAAATCAGTGAAATGGTATTAAAGGAGATGCTTGTGTGTATCACTCCTGGTGTCCTGTGCGTTTCTATCAAGAGTTCAGGTGAGCTCGTGCGGCAAGGAGGTGACCCCGCGCGCTGTACTGCTTCCCCTGTGATTATACGCTTGTGCGTGTGCAGCGGTGGTGGCCGAGTGACACGTAACACCTCTCTCCCGTGTTGCTTTGTGCGACTTTCCAAGTGCTGTTGTTTGGGCTCTGCCATTGGAGTGAGAAGCAGGCTTTTTCGGAGATATTTGCTCTTGGCCTAATTCTGCTTCTCCTCTAAAATCTGGCCAATGCAACAAAAATTGTGCCAGTTCAGCTAGATCGGCAGAACATCTCTCCTGGGCAGGTGCAGCCATATAGGATTAAGCTATACTGATGCATGCTAGCGCAGCATATTAAAAGCAAGCTGGTCTGTGTGTGTGTGTATATATATTTTTAACCCATGTATTCATGCTGAGTAGAAACTGGTGTCATTAGTGTTGAAAACCCCTAGTTAATTTTGGAGAATGTCATGCTCATATAAATGCATTTAAATGGGAGAATTTATCAGCATGCCTCACTTCTATAAATTTTAAAAGCAAAAAAACCCCAAAAAACCAAATGCATTGTATGGTGGATGAGGGTATTGTGAGTATAAGTTGATTATAAGAATGCTAGCATCTTTAGAGGGATGTGGTGGCTATTTTTGAAAAATCCCAGGTAGCCTGAGAAGCGTGTGCAGCCCAAGTGAGAGGCAATTCGGGAGCGGGCAGGTGCATTTAAAGGTCTGTGCGAGGCTCATGACCAAAGCTTGGTTTGACAGCCAGGGTGCTGCAAGCAAGGAACCTGCCCCTGTTTATTGAATGAGCAGAGGTAATACTGTGTTTCTTTTCAGGGTTACGATTAGAGATGACACCCCTAGGAAACAGTACAGTTTAGAACATCTGGCCTGGGATTTCTGAGAGAGAGAAAAACAATTTCAATTAAGCAAGTGGATTGGATTAGCACTGGCTGGGAAATAGAATTGATATTCTGAGTGAAAGAAGAATGCTTCAAGAAAATTGCTCTGTTCCCCCCCCTCCAGTAAAAATTACTGTGAAACCTGAATGCCAAAGCAAACAAAAACCTTTTGGAAATATCTGTGTTGTGTTTCAGTAATGTAAGAATGCTATATTTTAATTTTTTTAATTAAATACTTTGGCATTATGTAGCTCAATATTATGCAAGTCAAAATATCACTACAATTTTGGCATTACTGAAATCAAGTTTAAGCAAAAAATACATGCTTCCCTGAGGAAACTTCATGAAACTGCCTTTTCTGATGGAAAGCTATTCTGTTGAAAACCAGCTGGTCAGCTCTATTTCAGCAAAGTTTATCCTATTTGTGTATTACTAGTTCTCTTCCAGACATTCTTCTACTAGACCTGCAATTTCTACTTTCTGATCTGCAGTAAAGGTATGTCTTGGCACGTGCGTTTAGGCATGCTGCGGTTTAACGCCTGCAAAAATAGTTATTCACTCTGACCTCTGTTTTGTTGCTTCCTCCATTGGTATAGCTATGTCAGCTGCTTAGCTTAGTGCACGTCTAGGTTTATTGTTCAAATAAAATTCTTGATGAAATCAAGTATCATATGGGCTGCTTCTGCATTACTGTGGGCCATTGCTCGAAGCCCCAAGCCATGGAGAGTGCTGCTGGGCTGCGTTAGCAAACAGCGTGGTCTTCTGGTATGTGAGTGGGAAGAAAGTGTTAATATTTTAGCAGTTGCCTGGGGCTTGCACTACTCTAATGCTGGCCCTGCTCCATAGTTAGGGTTTCGATCAAATGAGGACATTGATTTAATACTTTTACATCCCTTGTTGAAACGATGTCCCAAAGTAGGCTATTTCAAGAAGAACCTTAAACTCCCTAAACCATCTCCACATCCTTGGCACACAGCTCAAGTCTTTGAACTAGGTGCAGGAATTACTGAGGAAAAATATTTGGCATGTTTTATGCAGCAGGTTGGACTAGATGATCATCATGTTTCCTTTTGACTTTACACTCCCTAAGATTTCAGAGATTTTAAAATTCTGAAAAGATTTACACTTGCTGCTTTGGAAATGTTCCCAGTGATAGTATCACTGTGGTTTTAAAAGGGATCCAAAGTTGTCTCAGAAGCCACAAGCTTTACGTGTCACCAGACTTAAATCTGCTGAAAAGCCCTCTATATGGCAAATTTTGGGGGAGGGAAATTAAAAGTGCAAGCTGAAACTCGGCTTCTGAGCCATAAAGATCTACTGATTTGCCACAGAGTTTGCAAAAGCAACAGGATTTAGAATACCTTGGTTAGGCCTTTGCTATGTCTTTCATTTATCACAGGCTTTTAAGGAGACCCTCTTTAGTGCTACCCCATTCCCACCTAGCTATTATATCTCCTTATCGTGAACATGAATCCAAAGTACAGATTAAGCACAGTCAGGTGGGGGTCTCCTTTGAAAGGTGGGGAAGCTGCCGGAGCAGCTTGCCAGTCTGAAACTTTTTTTTTCCCATCCACATTTCCTAGCTTTTACCAAAGAGACGGGCAGTGAGATGGGATCACCATGGTGCCCAATATGTGGAACCGAAAGCCGCGCTAGTGAAGTCAGCTTTTCCCTTTGGCAGGCAGCTTTTATTTGCAAGGGTAGGTAGACTTTATATTGAAATGGGTTTGTGGAAGTGAGATAGAAAAGGGAGCTCTTTTGCTGTATGGCAGGTGGGCACCGGGAAGAGAAGCCATGGACTAGGGAACCGGTCTGGCTACAGCATCTCGATAACTAGTCTAGTAGCATAAAAAGGGACGTATCCATTTGATGTTTGCTCTTTAATGTGCTCACTACCTTTAAGCTGAGCAGATTGCCGCTCTGGTGTAGGAGACGTGGGTAGGGAAGCTCGCGGTGGCGGAGAAGGCTTTCCAGGCTGCCGGATGCCTCCCCAGCATGACTGCTGTCTACCCAGGCAACACTTCTAAGGAGTGAAGAAGTGAAGCAAGTTATCAGGAATTACATCAATAGAGGACATCCTCATGATGATGAGTTTTGAAAGAGAGCAGGAGATAGAGAGAGGAGGAGGGAAAAATATTTAAAGCCTAAGTAAAGAAAACTTTTTCCCCATTTAGAGGGATTTAAAAAAAGTTTTAATGTTCTTTATAGAAGTGGAAGGTATTGCCTGTGGAGCTGCTGGTGTTTTGTTATCCAAATAAACACAGTATCTTGTTTCGAAGACTGTTTTTGCAAATGGTAATTCTTTCTGTTAGCCCGCACTTATACTTGGGGGGCCCTTGTTGAGCCATGTGACTTAAGTCAAAACCCAGTAAGTGTTTTTATACCAAATACAGTAGGAAACACATCTGGGGCATCATTGTTTCATTTCTAACATGCTATGGTTTCTTTTTGTGTAGATTACTATCATGCTGTTAGTGAATGGAAACAAGTAGAGACATTCCCTCAAATACTGTTTTTATACTTTGAAAAGAAATGGAGAGGACTGGGAGGAGAGAGCTTAGGGGACTTTAAGAAAAAAAGGAAATTATAGGATGTGAATGTGCTGGCAATGGGGAAAATACCAGATATCCTTATCATGCCATGAAAACTAATGACCTGGCCCAAACACACTGGAGTCCAAGGAGAGATTTCCATTAATTCTAGTAGGGTTCAGATCAAGTCACGCTATATTAAATAGCCTTTTCAGCAGATAGGGATATCAGCAGTGATTAATTTTATGGATCTTTGCCTTTATTTCTGTTTATATTATTTTTCCATTGTCAAGTCCTGCAATCTGTGATCCTTTTCTACCTGTTTATTCTGTTTTTCTCTGTGTAGACGGTACCACACAAACTCTCAGTTCCACTGTGCATTGGTATAAAATCAAATAGCCTACGTTACCTGTGCAATGCTGTCCCCTGGCAAACTGTGACAAATGTTAGGATACTTATTACTCTCACTTTCATGATTTTATAAATCTCTTAAGTTATGAAGAATTTTTTTTTTTAACTGGGTGTCTGATCTAAAACCCATTACAAATTCTGGAGAGATTCCCATCAATTTCCCTAAGTTTTGGAACAAGTTCTGGAGAGATTCCCATCAATTTCCCTAAATTTTGGAACAGTTCTGGCGAGTTCTCGGTACAAAGCAGCTCGTGTTGGCGTAGCAAGGGGACGGCTGCGAGGACCTGGTGGCTTTCCCCTGCGTTGCCTCCCGGCGTCACTCCCTTTCCGCAGGCAAGTCGCAGCCTCCGCGCCTGCCATCCGGAAGCGCTTTCCTATAGCGCTCTGCCTCATTGATTCTCCATCTGTTTTAATCTGAGCAGCTTTCTGGTGACCTATGTTCACATCTGGTGTAAATATGCTACTATTCAAAGTGTTTTTACTCTGTCGGTTGCCATTTCAGGGAATGATTTACTGTAACGGAGGCAGCGTGCCGTAAAAAGGGAGAATCTGAGCGTGGCCTCCAGGAATTCCTCTCCTGCCTGGCTGGGGCGGGGAAGCGCGAGGCTGTGTGCCGCCGGCGGACGGCTCTGGTAATCTCCATGCCCCCAGATTCCCTGGTAAATAAAGGAGGTGGGGAATGGGCAGGCAGGGGAGGAAGCCGTTACCAGCGTTTCCTTGGACTTCTAAAGGAGCAAGGCCAAACCCCGCAGACGTTAGTCACGAGTCTGCCAGCAGCGTTGAAAGACCCTTGGGTAACGCAAAGGAGTGTGCTGGGAGCGTAACCCAGTTTTCTGAGTTAGACTACGGTGCCTTAATTACAAGCCAATCTTTCTATCCTTTCTGAATTAGAAAACCAATGCACTTCATATATGTGTGTGTGCGCATATATACGTCTCACCAGATTTCCCTCTGATAACAATTGCATTCCAAGGTTGTGCAGATTTTCTTATTTCAACAGTGGATTAACACACAAAGGATTTTCAAGAGAATTGATGTTTGGGAAAGAATTTGAATATAGACCAGGCGGTTAATTTGCTCACATTAGTTAGCATGTTTAACAAGGGAGGGTGCAGTCTGCAGTCAAGTCTCTGGAAGAACATCCCTGTTGCTATTTAGCATCACTGCACGGCTTTGCCTGCTTTGCTTTTGTGCTGTAGAGTTTTCTTTCATCCCCAAACGCTAGGTAAAGAAAATAGCTCGTGGATGAGAAGTGACATATCCAAACAGCTATCTGTCTATTATGACATGAATTTGTACAGAAGAAAAGGATGCATCATCATGCTTTGATGGCAAGCAAGTCGGAAGCAATTACTCTCTCCTTTCAGAGAAGGGAGGGGATCACTTACAGTACTTCAACATAAGAAGATTTGTCCGGTGGCCTAGGGAATAATAATCTTCCTCTCTGTAGGCTTGTGATACTACCATTTCTTTCCACTCCACTGCAAGCTGTTCATGGAGTATGAACGCAGCTCTGTGCTTGGGAAATGGATTGCTGTGGTTTGAATTGGATAAGCTGTGGTGATGCCACTTCTTAAATAGCATTGACTTCTGTTTTACTTGTGATCGGGTTTTGACCTTGATCTTTATAACACATCGTCCGCTCTGTAAAGGAGAAGATGAGTAGAACAGATTGCTTTCCCCATGGTTTTGGCAACTAGAAAATGTATTAGTGAGGTTGCTTATACAGTGACTGCTTGTATGTCTGAGTAAATGTATGTAGAATAAAATTCTGGACTGTCATGCTCGGTAACTTCATTACCCCGATAGCAGGCATCTTCATTCACAGTCGCTCTGGGTAAATCGTGGTGTATTTGGTGTAGGTGGTAGGCTTGTTTTGGGGCAGTGCTTGTTCTCCACTGCATGTGGATATGAGAGACTCTCAACTGTGAAAAATTACTAAGCACCCACAGCCTCTGACTTTAGAGAAAACTGGAAATGCTCGGCACTCCTGTGGAACAGCCTAATAGTTGCACTACACATGAGAGAAGGAAAGCTCTTTATTTCCTGGCAGTAGCTTATGGGTAAAGGACTAATATCTAGATAAATACTGCTTATATATTACACATCATAGTGGGAAGAAAACATATTGCTATTGGGCAATAAACATGTCAAATAATTTAAATTGATATTAAGAAGTAAAGCCAAATGTAAATCTCATCTGTTCATAGCATTTGCGCATGAAAAGTTAAACAACCTTGTTCTTTTACTGTTTTTTTTCTTGTGCGACTTTGCATTTGTTTCCATTTCCAAATGGCATTAAAAAAAGTCTTAACAGTTTCATGACAAAGCTTACTCTCTTAGTATTTGCAGATGCCGGGTGAAAGAGCACACTATGCTGATCAGAAAATAATAACACGTTATTAATCAAACAAAACTGTTTTATTAGTTAGCCTATATTAACAAATGCAACAGGAAAAGTTGATGTCTGGCCTGTTAGTAGGCTTTGTGTATTTTCTTAGCCTTTTCTTACTGCGACCCAGCAGGCAACCAATACGGCTGTACCTTCTTAGACTGCCAAAAGCTATTTGAGGGTCTCTCCAACTCTCTTCCCCAGCTGGCTGTGATACTTGCACCTGCCTGGCCCCCCCAGCTCCTTGTCTTTCTCAGTGCCCTGGTGTCTCCTGCAGAGATGTTCCTGCAGCTTTGCTGTATCTCCAGTCAGGACAAATATGGCTAATCTATGACACTGCAATTTGAGGTTTGTGTCCCGAAAGTACAAATAGCCTACAATTTCCTCTGCGCCTTGATTCATTGAATCTTTTTTTCTTTCATCTTCTAAATAGTCTTTCAATAGTTCGAGTAACTTAAGTTTACCACCTTGTTCAGTACAATTGCCCTCTTTCTCTTGCTATTATATGAAAGACCTATAGAAGGATAGCATTATACTGGCTTACACTATGCCTATCAGAATTACAGGAATCAACAGGGAAGCTGTAAACCCTGTGCTAAAAGGAAGCTAGCGATGGAAAAAAAATACTCATAATGTCTCTCGTTTGGTGTCAGTCCTGTAGCACTTGTTGTCTGCAAGGCACAATGGACCATCTGGAGGCGAGGGCCCTTCCGTTCAGGGAGCTGAAATTGCATTAGCTGGGCTCACACAAAGAGCAGGATTAGAATGACAGACCTCCCCACTGAAATATTTGCTTTTGAATAAACTTGTCAAATGCAACAAGGAGTGTCATGGCAAAACTTTCCTGCTTCCAGTGCAAGGAGAGCTGCTGTGCGCATTGTGACAAGAGGGCCGTGTCTAATTGAGTTGCATTTTGGGGCTGTCTGCTCTAGGTAGATACAATGAAAGAAGACAAAGGGCAAGTTCAATTCATTGCTATCAAGCTTCCTTTCTTCTAGCAGGTAACAGCAAAATAATTACCGCATGTCTAAAACAGGTGTGTTGTAGACAGAATTCATAGGGGAAGCAAGAAACTGTTGCAATAGCTTTGCATTAATTTATGCTCAAGATAGATTCACCTTTCTTTATGGCACAACAGGGAACCCTAAATATAACGGGGAGTACAAACTAAGGAGGATAACAGAAGGAAGGCATCCTGCAATACCTCCGGAGTTCATGCATTATGTCTGCCTGCTTGAATCTGCTGTGAGCATTCACTTAAGCATAGTGAAAGTGTAGCATACAACACAACTGTGCAGAAACAAGGTCAGGTAAATCAGAAGCGGTATTGTAGCTTTGCTTGCTTCTCATTTGTAGATCTAAAGTTCAAATCACAATTTTAAGTAGTTTTTGTTGGTAACTATTGCAAAACTACCACGTGATTCAGTACATTGAAACGACACAAAAGTGACAAGTCTGGTTTCCGTTATCTTGGAGAAGTCGTGTGTAGGCAGCTTGCTTGCTGCTGGAGTTCAGAATGTGGTCCTGATCTTGCAAATGCCTCTTTCTATTCCTTATTGCCCTCATCTCTTTTCTCAAAGCTTATTTCTCTGTATAGCAAGTAATATTTTTTGCTGTGGTATACCTAACCCCAGCTGGGCTATGGAGAAATGTCTCTGTGGCTTGGCAGAGTTTGACGTTGTCTGCATTACCATGAAAGGTGCAGTTTGGTCACCAGGAACTTCCAAAGCTGCTTTTTTTTTTTTTTTTTTCTTCTCTGTTTGGAAATCTTAAACTGGAATGTATTTAACTTAAATCATATGATCTCCAGTTGATGCATTTTGGTTTTAAATATTAGCAAATCGAACCTTTCTTTGTTAGTTTAGCGATCTCTGTTTTCTTGGAGGGCTGTGTGGCCTCTTAAGGCCGCAGCTCAGGTGCGTCATTCATGGCCCTCGCTCTCCCATGCAGTTGAAGGGCAGAAGTATGTCCGGAGAGTTATAGTTCAGTTGGGGACCCTGCCACAGAGGACAAGAGAAACAAAATCACTGACTTCTAGAGGGTATAGCAGCAGTTGAAGTATGACACTGAAGTAACATGAAGGAAAACATTTAATTTGGCTCCAAAAAAAATTGAGGTGCAACACTGGTTTGTCTGCTCATTTTGTACAAAAATGGTACAACAGAATGTTTCAATCTTTCCTGACAATTTTTCCCCACGTATTTCAAAACTACAAAAATGCTTTGTGGGTTTTAGCTGTCCCAGTATACCTCCTAAAATAGCAATGCTGCTCACTGGAGGAAAAATCATATTTCAATTTTTTTATAGAATATTCTATCTAATTTATGCATAACAGACCACAACAGATGGCACTAATATTAACAGAATTGGGTAGTTTGTTTTGCTTCTACTTTTTGAAGTCTTATTCATTTTCGTGCTTGGCTCTGTGTGCGTGAGAAACAGTTCAATATAATCTCTGCTCCTAATTTAATCCTTATTAGTTTGAAATGGTCTCCTGCTCTTCCATCACTCCACTTTAACGTTGATCTACTGTAAAGATATTGGCTTAATTGTTTATTCCCTAGGCTTTTTGCACGCAGTGGGATTGGTATCAATTATTCAATAGAAATTTTCTCCCTGACAAAGTTTTCCCTTGATATTTTAACTAAAGTAAGACTTTTCAACGTACTGATTTCTCTCTGCATTTTTACTTCTATTTAGCTAGTGATGGGTGTCTACTAATGAGTTAAATAACTTCTAGCTGTTCAGCTTTTAGTGCAACACCACATTAACTTTTAGAGTGAGTTAATATTGTGGAGGTGAAGGTTATAAAGGGCATCAGTCTCCCTGTAGTCTGTCAGTTGAGCGCAGTTCCTGGTGGAAACCTGAGCCACGACCGTGGCTGCCTGCGTACGTACTTGCATGGGCCCCCCTCTGACACCGCTTGCTGTAAGCACACAGACCACCTGCATTTTCGTAGCTGGCAGCTGAACGCTACTTGCAGTGAAATGGATGCTTTTGTCTTTGTCACGGCTGTGGAGGGAGTTCATGCACATGTGCCCCTTTGAACTGTCCGATAGTGCTGGCAGCATCGGGGACGTGGGATAAGGGAGCAGGAGCGCGAGCCAAAGCAGCAAACTGAGAAACCAAATGTAGGGCATAGTAAGGCAGCTAATGACAAGATGCAAATTGCTAAGTAAAAAGGCATACGGTTTAAATAAAAATAAATGTGTTGGGATTCTGGCTCCATCACAGATGAGGCTTTGAAGTGGACCGGGTTTTCACCCTTGTAGGTTGGCAGGAGAATTCTCCATGGTCTAAGCTGACTAGAGCAAGCTGCAAAAAAAGAAAAAATTCCCCTCTTCATTACCCTCTTTAACAATTTTTGATGAACATGGAAACAAAATGAACCGTACTAGAGAAACAAAAGTTGCATGCCAAGAAACACTGATGTGGTTATATTGGAAAGGAAAGCAAGCAGCCTATAATGTTGTCATGGTATTTAGTGGTGCTGAATGTAGAGCTATCAGGTGCCTAACACTTGTATAACATCTGGGGGCTTCCCAGGCAAGACTTTTTTTGTTCTCGTCTGCCCCCCTTTTCTCTCTCAAGCCATCTCTGTTATGACTGTGCTCCCCTCTAAGGCTGCTGGTTTGGCTTTTTCACCGAGTTCTTCCTTTAGCTTCTTCACCTGTCGGCTCAAAAGAGGCCGCAAATGCATTCTTATTTTTCTACAGGAGAATAAATTATAGCAGCAATCTCATCTGTTTAGGAACTTTTCTACTACTATATGCCCATTGCAAAATCTACTGTGCTTGGCCTTCTGGATTCCAGTTACTTTTGAAAGAAAGTAGTAAAATGTGTCATTTCACTGATGTCTGACCAAACATTTTCTCATTCTCCATCTGCTCTATGTAATATTTGTTCTTCTTGCTACATGGTCTTTATTTCTGTCGCCGGTGGATACAATAAGGGATTTCTAATTCCATTGTTGGCAGAAGTGAACGTAACCATCTCGTTAGCCGTATGACTTTGTTTCCCAAAACTTCCATCGTCTCCTGCAGCGTAGCTCAGCAACTTCAAATTTTTAAATCATGACCTGTGTGAGCTGGAAACATATTACTGCGTTCAGTATAAACCTCTTTCAAGAGTTTGATCCTTCAATTTTGTGCATTAACACTGACTTTATGGAAGTCATTAACAAAGCATTTCCTGTTGTCAAAGCACTAACAAGCACAAAAGGAAAAAAGCAACATGTTAGTGTACACGAGCTGCTGGAAAAGCTGCATTTCATCATGCATAAAGGCAATTCCAGCGGACGGTGTGGACAGCGTGCTTGGTTTGCTTGTCACTTCTTCGGTATTATGTAAAGAATATTGCAAGTGCTGGAGTTTGGAGAGCGAAAACTTGGGCTTTATTATAGGTTTAACAGTGTTTGAAAGATCACTGTGCTTAGTGTTTGAGTATCTACCTGTAAGTACATTTGTTTAGCTTAAGTCTGAAACCCAGTGTATCTCTTTCTTTTTTTTTCTTGCATTGCATAATGTATGATGTATATGTTTTCTTTCTTTTCTCTCCTAATGAAAACTCCTGTCTTTAAGGGTGGTGCATGCAAAAGCAATACAACCATTGTCTTATGTTATGTCCACACTGTGGGTTAGAGGAACTCTTGCTTTTAAGTCTAGTTTGTAACAGTTCATGTTTTTAAAAAAAAAAAAAAAAAAAAAAAAAAGTTGATTCAACATGCTGTTTAAAAAAGAAAAAATCCTCTGGACAGAATTGGATTAGCGCAGGTTATTGCTTCATCTTCATATATGTAAAATAACTGATAAGTGGAAAGGACAGATTTGATTAGTTGATGCATCTACTTGTTTTCCTATAAGCCCTTGTATTAGAGATTCTTCTCCAAAATAAACTTGTCTTGCACTGTATCACTGTGCTTGAATTTGCTAGGGCAGCTTAGAAATAACTTTTTGACAGAAAGACAGTATCTTACTCTAAACCTGTGACACTTATTCCTTTTAGATTCTAGTGTGAGTCTCGTTCTCCTACACAATAGTATCTTTGCATGGTAGAGAGAATTAGACTTAAAGAAAAAGATGAAAGCCCTAGAATTGGCCTCAGGCTAAAATGAGACTTCTTATGAGACTGCTACTTTTTTTTTTTTTTTAACTGATATGCAGGGAGAGGGTGTAATGAGAAGCTGAAAAAAGGGCCCATCTTTTTAGAAACTTTCTGGCTCTTGACATGATCCTTTATCTCTTGCATGCTCAAAATTGTCAGTGACAACTCCTCAGGCAGCCAGGCTTTCTCAGCATTTGTACAGTGCTCCTTCCTCAGGATTTCAGAGTACTTCAAAACCCTTCTGTGCTTCGCAGAGGCTTTGTGATTGACTTGAGCTGTTTGGATTTTGCAGCTGGTGGGACGTGGGGAGGTGAAGTGGCTTGCCCGGGGTGTGCGGCCGAGCTAGTTTCGGTAGTGCCGGTGAGGTGAGATCCTCCCTTATGGACGGGAGCGTTGGCACTAGCTGGCACGTCCAGGTTCCCAACCCAAAGCCTCATTTGCTGCACGTTTTGGTTCACTTTGGCTCAGTTCCTAATCTTGTTTCTCGTAAGGGAGCCGACTGTGAATAGCCGTTTCTTAATAACAGAATACTACTTTACTGATTAATATTTGTTGGACACTCAGTCTAATTACAGCTTCTCTTAGCTGCTTTAATTACAATAATCAGAAGTTCTACTTAAGCAAAATATTTCAGATGAGTTTAGTGATGGTTTTGCAAGCTGATTCTGTACATGGCGCGTGGCAGATGACTACCGGGAGAGGAAAACACAGTCCTTCCTCAGCCTAAGACACATGTTTTCGAATGATAAGATATGTTAGTATTTTTGTTTCTGAATCAAAAGATGTAATGCCAGGGATTTACAGAAGCTAGGAACTCCGAAACCTCAGCCTGGGGAATAGCTGCAGTGAGCACGATTAACGCTGGATAAAGGGGAGCTCTATGCAGTGCAATTGAGGATGACAGTGTTTACTAATTGAAATTGGAGAGACAGAATCAAAAGCCTGTGAGGAGTTAGGCATGCCAACAAAATGTCTTTAAGGACTAGCCACTATCATTTCAAGTGAATGTGCAGTAGAACAGAGTTGGTTTTCTTTAGGGAAAAATTATCCAATTTCATTGATACCATTTGTGTTAGAAAGCAAAAGGTGAAGTGTGAAGGCAACATCTTTAAACCCTTTTGAAGCAATTAGTCTAATTTTTCTTTCTAGGATGCCCCATTTTAATACTGAGGTTAGGTCACATTCATATTCACTGAATGTTTCTGTGGGAAGTATGAAAATACTTGCATAGGATTTCTGCTGTCTGGCAGTAAATGTAAGCATTTTGGCACAGTACTAATGACGGACACCAAGAATGAATAAAGTGGAGGGTTTGCCAATATGACTTCTCAGCTAGATTTCTCAGTTCCCCATGTGAACATTTCCAGTGCTGTTTTTAAACATTTCCCCCTTAATTGCCTCTCTCACGGGGGAAGGCTCAAGAGTGGTGGATGTTCTTGACTGTTCAGCAAGATAACTCCCTTGATCATGTGGGGAAAAAAATCAAAACAGGTTTTCCTGTACCAGTACTGCAAAAGCAGGAATGGTGTTAAAGTGCAACCTGAATTTCCTACTTAATAACAGTAACCTTGAACCAGGAGCTGTGGAGCATGCTTGTTCTGTGCTACAAGGAACTTAAACATCTGCTTGAGATGAAGTTGGATTAACTGCTGTAGGGATAAATCCTTCTCATTTTTCATAGACTCATAAAACTGCTTTAGAGTTTTTCTTCCTTGGAAAGTATTTATTTTTATTTAGGGGAAAATGTGGCTTCTAAAATGCTCTTGCTTCATAGTATGTAATAAGACATGGAAGCTTGATTCTGAAAAAGGGTCTCTTACAATATTCAAGAAGAGAAATTGTGATTCTGATTTTGCATAATGTCAATTTATTTTGAAGTGTAATGCTTTATGCTTTCACCCTTGCAAACTGAAATTCTTGTTTAGGAGATGAAAGATTGTTAAAATATAAAATGTCTGTATAATTTAAATTGCCTCGTACTATACTATATTATCCCAGAGTTGAGCCCCAAATGTGAAGCATTGATTAAAAAAAAAAAGAGCATTTGAATAACTTAAAATTGTTCAATACTGAACATGATCAGAACCCCAATCATTTTCAAATAGAAGTACCTATAAAAAATGGAAGCACTTGAATAATTTTAAATTGCTTTACACTGTGCAAGCACAGAACCCCAATCACTTCCAGACTGAAGCACTTATGGAAAAAAAATTGAAGTGCTCCAGTAATTTTAAATTGCTATGTACAATGAAAAGTGCCTTTAAATTATTGCATACTTGAATTTGTTCTTTAAGATTTCTTATTTTATGTACAAGTTGAGCAGCTTTACTTAATCAAAATGCACAAAAAAAATCTAAATTATAAATGTGCAAACAAATTAACACCAGTTACAACTAGTAAAGGTAGGATGTTCCATGATCAACTACATATACCCTAGTGTAGGAATTCCCAGTATTTTCATTATCATGTGTAGCTCAGATAAAATACAAGTAAAATACATACCTGTGAAAGCAAATAGCCTGAACACTGGAATTCCTCTTCAGCCTGTGTCTCTGACAAGACATAGACTTCAGATGGCCCCAGATCTGAAGCCGAAGGAGCCTCTTGCTAAGACAGAGTCCCTGTGTGGCTGACTAGCAACCAGGATGTGTGTTGAGAAGCTTTTCTGGTCGCAGTGTGGTAGAAAAGTCAATGCTAGGGGCAAAAGCAGTCTTGCAATGGCTGCAGAAGATAGGGAAAAACAAGGAAACAGCAATATGCATATGTCCATAGGGGAGAGCTTGTAAGAAAGAAGAAAACTTGCAAGCTAAGAAACAATTTCCTATTGTTTCATACTATTATTTTCTGGAAAAGAGGATAATTATGCTGATGTATTGATTCTTTCTAGACAAACAGGATTGCATTGCAGAAACACCTGATTCCGTAGTCAGACTTCTTAACTAAGAAAATGCTAATGACTTGAATACTAATTGCCAGATATAAAGAGTGCTGGTGTAAAATAATGGAAAATGTTGTTGTGACAGCTGAGTGCCCGCTTCTCTGTATGTTAAAATCTTGCTTAGAAATGTTGCAATTAACATTTAGTTATAGATTTATAGGGTCATAGATGACATGGAGCTTCCAAAGATCTGGAGGTCCTTGTGCCTCAGGATTGATGGTTGTCACTTCCTATGTTTAAAAAAAAAAAAAAAAAAAAAATTCACAGGTTCGCATAACTTATCCAGTATTTTTTGTGATGATTGGTTCTACAACCAACAAACAGCCCCTGAAAAACTTAACTATTAACTTCCAATATTTGCCAGCAGCATCATTCCGTGATGGTTGAAAGAAATCTCTACTGTAAAGAAATAAAAACAAATAGGGATTCAATGTGGTGTTACTAAGGTATTTTCAAGTACTCCCCAGATCTCATTCTCAACATGTCAAAAACTTCTTTGACATGTGGGGTCAATAGCTGTATCCTTTATAGAAAAGACTTCATTTGGCTTTAAAATGGCAAGCAATTATAAGAGAGAGGGCTATAGACCAAGGTCTTAATTTCATATTATTTATGTTCTAATTAATTTATCAGACAGTGGTGTTCCCCCCCCCCCCCCTTTGGCTACTAAGTGTTCATCTTTAATAGTTATCATGTACCTAGCAGTAATGGGTTTTATCTCTTTGGAAAGGTCATCCTGGATGTAACGTTGTTGTTAACACAAGGGAGCCTGTAAGCTGTAGAGATTTTGCTCTATTGCGATGTGCTCAGAAATGTTCAACTGCTTGCTGTCTTTCCCTGGGGCATATTTTCCTTAAAGTTAGAAGAGTTGGTACAAGTTTTTCTGGACTGTATTCTTGCAATTAGTTAAATATTCCTCAAGTTAGTAGCCCCCACTGCCCCGCACTCTTTTTTTCTTCCTCCTCACATGCACATGCTACCTGGCCTATCCAAAGTAGCTAACACTCTTCACTAGGTGAAAAGACAATCACTTAAAAAACATAGCATTGAACAATATTAAAATTATTTGAACATATTTCTATTTTAATCAGTTTTGGAATTGGATTCTCGGCTGAACTAAAAACTAACTTATAGTATGTATCTTCTGCATCTATCAAATACAGAATCACTGTTAAAAACAGTTTAAAGGTATGTGTGTATACTTATATAATTTTTTTCCCCTCAATTCCCTCTGAGCACATCCCTCTCTGCCAGGATAGTTATTACAAAGTTGATCAGTTATTTTTTTAAAAAAAACTCTAACTCTTGCAGTTGTTCATCTGCCACCAGGACTAACTAGGGATAGTGATGCTTTATTTTGACAGGCATACATGGGGCTAAAAGAGTGCAAAAGGGCTGCAATTAATTTTCTGTAGTATAATTATGTAGCTCAGCTCAATATGTTGATCTTCTATGATCTATAGAAGTGTCCCTTAGCAAAGCTTGACTAGGCAAGTGAAAGCTCATCTACTTCCATTTTCCTTCCTAGAATTTCTATTCTATGGGTTGAGATGATCATAAAGTAGATAATATTTCCAAGTGTGGTGTGCTGTCTGGGACAACTGGCTGCAATTCCAATGACCGTAACCTCTACACCTAATAAAGACTTAAATTAATTTTTATAAGGGGTGGGCTAGCTGTGTTTTAAAGTTTCCCTCTGTCCTGCATGCAAAAGTTAGCATGCAAATGAGCAGTCTCTGGTTTGTTTTTTATTTCGTAGTATTTTGCTGATTTCTGAGATTAAAAGGAAAAACTCTGAAAGAAATTACTTAAGTTAATCTTGCATCCTGAAATGATTAATGCTCCTAAGCTGATACACATACCCTATTCTTTATTTCCTGGAAATGGTAAATAGGACAGATATTTCTTCATCCATCAAGGAATTGCCTTTTCATACAGTAATTCCTCTTTTCTAAGGATTTATCATGCCCTTGCTAAAGAATATTTTATAAAGCAACTTTACGCACCAATGTCCCTAAGAAGGGCCTATAAAACTTAAATATATTTAAATAGATTTTTTTTTATCTGCAAAAGCTTGCTTTTCCAAATTGAGAGACTGTGGTCTTGGGCATAATGAAGCCAGAAAGAAAACTCACGTTGGCTTCAGTGTAAGCTGGAGTGAACAGTGACTCTACAGAGGTGCTGATGTAACCTGAAGGTGTACTTCTGTCCCAGTTCTGTGAGTGAGACCTACCGCTCGCATTTTCGATGGTACTCCAGTACCTAACACTGCAGAAATGCATAGGTGGTTAGCATGCCTAACTCATTTCTGGTTTTAGTTTTCCACTGCAAAAGACAGATGTGCAATGTTATGCTAAGTTCAGTTTTGTGGTGAAGTAATAATTGCTTTATTTTATAACATGGTGGAGTATAAAGAAAACGATAGATGGAAGGTTGTACCTTTTTTGATAATGATCACACTGTTGGGAAATTAAACATATATCATATTCTGTATAGTTTCAAGACATCCTATCTGAAAACTGTTTTCTGCTGTAAGAAATATGACTTTAATTTTTTTTCTAATGGCTTTTGCCACATCAGTATTTTCATGTGTGGAATAATGACTTTGCCCCATGCAACCACGTGTGAAGGGCTATAAATATGTTTAAAAAGTTCTGAATATATTTCCTTTTATAAAACAGAGATCCATACTTTCGTTCATCCAAGTGTTTCATGAAGTCATTACAGCTGAAAAACAGGATTAACCTGTTTAGTTCACTAGGTGATAAATAACTAAAATGTTTGGTATAAACAGAACTTCAAGCCGGTTATTGTTGTAAAGCAGTTTAGGTTTGGGTAATTCCATCTCCTGAAACATAACCAGAACAGACCCTTGACTTTCAATGTTTCTTCTTTATGCCTCTCTTGCTGGTACAGTAGTGCTATTGAATGGCTCATTTGGATTATTCTGTGTCCTGTAAAATAAATTTATTATGCAGCTTCTCTAAATAGGCTAACCAGTTGTAATCTCATTCCAGTGGTATGTGTTTCAGGAAAATATGATTACTACTTTCATAATGACTAAAAATAAACAAACAAAAAAAAAACCTTGGGGCCCAACACATCCTTTGTCTGAGGAGTCTTGCTTGTTAAATGGTGCAATTAATCATGATGGGTACATATTTACTTGATAAATAGTTGAGTAATTTAAAATATTACTCATTTTGAGCAAGAGTTAACACACTTTGGCCCTCTGTTATTAATCATTAAAATATCTAATGAAAAGGGGTAGTTACTGCATAGATTAGTATGGGTGATGTACAGCAATGTCTGTGTAAATGAGACAGTAAGTTGATGCTGTGCTCTGAGCCATATGGGCCCAAGCCACCCTGAGCCTGGAAACCACCTTCTCCCAGCAGATCCGGAGTATCGCCTGCTAAGCTCTGCTGAGAGGCCAGGTTGAGCTCGGGCTCAGTGCTGTAAGATAGGTCTATTGCTTGTGAGCAGAGCTGGTTCTCGCTGGTCCAAAGGATGTGGATGCAGGCCTTCCTGCACTGCTCAGCCTGTGTTTTTGTTTCACAAAGATTAATTCTGATCCTGTTTGCAAAAGCTGCTTAATACTGCTGTAGCTAAATAGAAGCAGTATCTATGTTGCTGTTGAATTTTTCAGCTGTGTGTGTATTAGTTTCATAATGATTGGGATCCACTTGGGTGATAATTTTTTCCCTTTTAAAAGGGAAGCAGGATGTTAGGAAGCATTAGGCAACGTAGTTCTGGCTTAAGGAAGTAGTATCACTTACCAGGCCCTGGAGACCTGTCATCTGGATATTTTCCATGCACTTCGCACATATGCAAGTGGTGCATCTGTGGCACAGGCACAATAAGAGGTTTCTTGGATGACTGAAGGGATGGGTTCTGTAGGAGGAGAGTAACAGAGCTTGGTCTGTTTAGCCTAACAAATTGCAGGCTGAGAGAGGAGAAAGGGTTAAAGTTGGGAGACAAAACTTATGCAGGAATAAATGGCTATAAATTGATCATGAACAGATTTATTCTGGAAGTCATGAAATGGTCATCATCAGTATGAAGCTCTAGAACTGTGGCATGCAGGAGAATTACTTCTGATTAAGATCAAGTAATCTTGGTTGGGAGATTGTATGTTATTCCTGCTTGTGACAGCTGAACAGTAGATATTGGTGACCAAGGTAGTTCTTTTCAGGCCCATATTAGGTTTTTATAGGTTCCCATACCAAAGCTTGCTTTTTAGCTAAGCTAGCTGAAGTTTTGATGCATGGAAAGTCGAAGAGCTTCAGTGTAAGAAAATACTCAGGGACCTGGTGAATTTAGCATGGCCGCAGTATGGCAACCCTTGACTAGACTGCTCAGTGATCTCTGGCTTCTGAGCAAGCTGGATGTGTTTGCAGCATGGAGATATGTTCAGAGACAGTGAGCTTGCATCTCAGAAGCAGTATAACAAGGTGTATTATTTCTCTGAGGTCAATGGGGCAAAATGATTAAGTGATGTGTCTTTGAGCGCTAGGGATTTCTCAGCAGCTTTGTTTACCCAAGCCTAATAGCATGCTGGCATCTTCCTTCTAGCCCTGGTACCTCTGCCACGTGCGGCATTTTTGCAGTGTAGATGAAGTCTTTGCCTGCTCTGTTTGAAGGCAAGGCTGGCCCAGGCAAGTCAATGCATTCTGCAGGTGTAACCTCTGATCAGTAATGCCACTACCTCAGACGCCAGCCTTAGGCAAGTGTTTCTTGGTTATACTTAGATATCTCTCCAATGTTTTGGTTATTTCAGGCTGCTGAAGTCATACTGACTTTTGCAGAAGCTGTCTGATGCCCGATACTACTGAACATGACCCCACTTATTTAAAAGCTCAATTTTAGGATGCTGTTTCATCACAACTTAACCAGATTAAGTGTAGACTGTGGTGGTCTTGCACCCACCTACGTTTTCACAACTACAGTGTTTTCTGGGGACTAGCTTTCATACGGCTACCTGGTGACTTGATTCAGGGAGCAGATGTGACTGGGCAGGGAGTGGGGAAAGTGACTGTGTTTCAGACAGCAGCTCCCAGGGAGGAGAACCAACACAACCCTATCTCAGATGGGGATGCTCTGGGACTGCTCCCATATTTCCTTGTTTCCCATATCCTCTTGACCTTAAACAGGGTGGACTCGAGTCACTTAGGGCTCTACCTGGACCCTGGGACCGTATTAGCCACCTGATTGCGCCTCTTTCAGAGAACTTGAATTTGAGAAGCAAAGTACCTGTCCAAATGTATGTGCTGGCAAATCGTTCCTCAAAGTTAATGAAATTTCCAGCATTGTGGAAGATGCATGCTTTTACTGAATATGTATGTGATAAAACTCTTGTAATAAACATACATTATTTCTATGAGCACTTTCTTTGTGAAAGTTCCCTGAGCTAGATAGTCTTGTGCAAGTTTGTCATATTTTGCTTCCAGTTAATGGCAGCCTAGCACAGTTGTACTGCCTTGTGACGGGAGAACTGAGTTCATTTGAGCCAATAAAGTCATTCTAATTTGCATTTTCATAACCCACCCTTCAGTATCCCAAGTGTGATGCTCATATTAGGATAGAACTATAGTAAATGGATATATAGGCCCTTTAAAAGGATATTTATCATCTCTGAAGAATCTTAGTGCCAAATCTTAATAGCATTTCATACAAAAGTGACTTGAATTCACTATCAGCTTGTGAGGTAGAGCTGCAGAGATTCAGAACAGTCTTTTCTGAACCCCTTTCCTGATAGAGAAGTTGAATCCTGAAACACTGAAAGCTTTCCCTCCAAAATGAAAATATTGAACAAATAATTTTGCCAAATCGTAGCGCACTAGAAATCAAAGTATTTGCAGAAGAGCTGCATTTTATTTAACTTAGTCACTTTCAGTGATAAATAATTCAACATACCTTTATGCAATGTTAAAATACCTTTGCTAATTATGTTAATTAGAGGATAAGTTATGCAAGCTTTTGAATTTTTTGTGTCAACTGAAGTTAAAAAATACAGAAGATGAGCAGAACTTTGTCCAGTCTGTGTGATTTGATGAAACAAGTGCCTTAGGACCTGCTGACTCTAATTGGTGTCTGCAGAATGCAAAATGAGAACCTTACTTGTGAGTGTTCTTGTTATTCTGTTCAAGCATCCCTCTGCTAATTTCTTTTAAATAAATTCTTGATTTCAATATTAGCAAAATCCTGAAATCAATAGAAAGCTCTTGTTGACTTCAGTGAAGGGCAGGATTTCATCATCTCTCTGCAAGTCAGTTTGACTGTGCTGCATATTGCTTATGTTTTTTCTTCTATATTGGATCCCTCCCTAACCATTTTTTGGGTCTAGTTTTGCAGCACCTGAAGATAGAAAAGGCTTTAAGATTCAGAGTTCTCAATCTGCATGATAAAGATACTTTGTCATGTGCAATTTAATTCAGGCTTGGAAGTTCTCATTATTCTGATTGCTTTCTCTTCTCAGTTTTCAGCTCTTAAGATCACAGTATTTTATATGAAAATCTCAAGTTTTCATATGCAAAAAGCAAATTTCTAGTCCTCATGTTTCCAAAGAAAAGCTCGGAAGCATAAATTCTCATATATACTTCCAAATAAATGAGTCAAAAGAATAATAATAAGAAAGTTCCCCCCAAACTAACACTTTAGGAAAAGAAAATCTCATTTCTCAGGAAGCAATTCATGATTTTTGAGCTTTTGGAATTATCAGTCTTATTCATTAAAACTGTGTGTCATAGCTATTTTGACTCTTCTTTAGTGGGCTTTTAGGTTGATTTCTTTGCCTTTAAAATGACTCTCATGAAGTTAAAGGTGGAATGTGGTCTTACAGAATACGATGTGCAATGAAATGAGATTCGTGTACGTCTTTTGTGTGTAAAATTCCTGCATGGGCAGATGATTTTCACAAGTATCTGCACCATTTGCATCTTTATTGGAAAAGTCTTGTGTGATGATGGCTTTCACACTGTAAGAACAATGCAAGACCCAGTCAATGTTCTGAAGCTCGTATGTTTACGATAGTAGAAAATGGGTCCAATACAAATAGAGCTGATATATATGAGAGTACTTACAGTAAAAGCAGGGTGAGAAAACCACTTCCACAGTGAGGATGTGGCCAGTCTGAATGGAGATGCTTTGTGCGCTGGGTCTGGAGGAATCGGAAGGGACACAAAGATTTTGTAATTCTGTGGAAGGTTATTTTGGAGACCAGCTTTCTGTTGACAGCAGAGAGGAGCAGGTAGAGGAGCCCTGGTTTTGAGATGAGATACTTTAACATCAGGGCTTTATTAATTTCCCCTGTGCAGTGGTATGAAACTGCTATCCTCTTCCGTTTGCTGATCCATGTTCTCTGTGAGCTGCTCTCAGTGCAAATGTTGAGGTAGGTCAAGGTCACCAGCATGTGTGCAATGTTTTATTAACTTAAGAAAAGAAAAAAATAATTTCGTCGGCTTAATACCTCCTTGGGACCGTAGTTCCAGCCCAGTGACCAACTTGCACGGTGGCTATCTGAACTACTGACACTTCCTTATAGTGACTAGTAATAAATTCAGAAAGACAAATTGTCAGGTTATTAAAAATGATTCTTCACTCTCTATATCGCTGCAAAGCAGTAGGTGATGGGAGCTTTTGATTCTGCTTGTGAGGGGAGAGGGCATCTTTAGCATTCCTTGGCTTGCTTTCCGCAGACTTCCAGCCCTTCAGGTTTACGTGAGCAGATGATGTTTGCTGCATAATTGTTGTATTCTTTCAAGAATGCCTTTTTTTTTTTTTTCCTCAGTAGGTGGTGGGCGAATGATCTTTTTCTACTGGTTACTCAGTATAAATATTTCACAGATCTAGTTAAAACATATATATAATCTGAATTCTACAAGTATGACACTTTAAGCATTATTTTCCGTGTATTTAGTTGAATTATTTCTTTAAGCAGCTAACCCTTTTATTATATCCAAAAATAGGAAATCTACATGGTGCTTAAATTCAGAGTGCATTTTGCTTTGAACAACAGTCTTTACCTTCAATGCAAATCTCTGCTTGGCTTTTTTTCCCCTCCAAGATTACTTTTCAAGATTTTTTTTTTTTCCAAAGTGAAGAACCTCAACAGAAATTGTTTTAATGAGACAGACACCTAGTTCAATAGAAGAAATTTCTTTGAGAAAAATAAATTACAAGGAGGATTGTGCTTCTAAAATATAATTAATTAAAAATTGTTAGTGTGGTGACAGATTTGACATCTTGTCTAACATCTTATTACATGAGGCTTCTCGGTCAGACTTTCACAAGTCAGCTCATGGCCTATTTAGGCCTATTTTAGATTGCCTAGATTGCAAAGTCAACTTATACTGTCAGAAATCGGATAACGCAGGCATATCTCCTTCTCGGAGAGTACTGACGCAGCCGATGTCCAAAGCAGGCTTTTTATTTATAGCCCCATAAGGCAAGAGTTTCAACTCTTGGATGCCAGGAACTGGGAGATCCGAACGTGATTTGCCTCTTACTTGCTGTATTAATCCTTTAGGGGAAGAGTTATGTTTGTAGTTAAATCTCAGCTTGACAGAGTAGTTCAGTGTATCTTGTTTGGGCTGTTTTACCGGTGTGGTCTGGTTACATAACTCTTCTTCCGTTGTTGGTTGACTCTCGAGATGGAAGGCGTTTCCGTTCTGCCGTGGTTGCATTTTTGTGCATATTCATTCAGTAAACCTGTGAGTCAGGATGACGTGTACTTTAAAGACGCACCTGTGCACACAGAAAACGTGTGTGGAAAATGCATGCCTGTCATTGAGGCGTGCACGTGACCATTTAAATGCATATTAGGCTGCCTTCTAGAACCAGCACTCAAGTTTCATGCACAATTTCGAGGGTAGACTTTGAGTATCTGTCTATTCATGTCTGCAAGTGTTTGGTGCTAGAAGATAGAGGGAGATGTTGTCCAATCCTCAACCCATATGGAGCCCTAAATCTCCAGTAAAGTCAATATATCAACGTGAATATTTTGGCTGATGGATTGGGGCACTGTGAGTCTTGAGAATAGCAGCAATTACATGCATGTATAAAAGTGAAAAATATTCAAGTGGATTGCATCTTGCTTAGTGTATTACTTCTCTCAATCTCTTTTTTCTTTTTTTTCCTTTTTCCTTTTTTTTTTTTTTTTTCTTGGTTAATCAAAGGGGCAAACATAGTGCAGGTCAGGAAGGAAGAGAAAGGTGTCTATCTGCTACATCTGAGTACTGGGAAAATGGACAAGTAGTGGCTCAGGGAAAAAATCGGGGTCCATCTGTTGGTAAATGGATTCTTTGGAAAAGGGTATTTCAGCAGTGTGCAAATTCATCCTTGAGTAAAGAATTTCCTCTGTAACTTGGTGATGGACTTTCAAGAACTAAGCTTAATTTACACATAACACATTTAATTTACACATTAAGTAACAAATTTAAGCTTAGCTGGATTCACCTGTGTTTTTAGGAGCAATGTGATGTCCTATGTTTTCATTAAGACTAAGCATATCCTTTATTGATCGTGTGTGGACTGAGAGCTTACCCCTCAGAGTCGCTATTCGTAACCTTCATATTGGCCTTCAGATATTAAAAAGTGAAAATGCTACATAAAAAATGTGGTTAGCAAGGTTTGAAGGGGAAGTGTTGATGTGATGGATATTTTTATGAACATGGAGCATGATGTTTTGTTTATGAGCACTGAGCCCAAACCCGGTATCGTTCCCAGAAGCCCGCATGATTGAATGAGTGGATGTTAAAAGTCCATTTTCTTTGTTTCCTCAGGTTCTGCTGCTTGCGTTTGCAGAAGATTTAGAATGCATCCCTGGATTCCAGCAAAAGGTTTTTTATATTGAACAACCATCTGAATTCACAGAGGACCAGCCAGTTCTGAACTGTATGTTATTTTCATACATTATTCTTTAAAACCAGAATGAACTATTGCTCATGTGTTCCTATCACTCCCACCATTTATCAGAAAGCTTCTCTCACTCTCTTAAGTATGTAGAATGCTGAGTATGGTCATGATTCTCTCTGGGTTCCCCTGCCATAATCCTATATTTATACAGACTTTGATCTGTTCCATGTATTAGAAATGGCAAAATACTATGTATAAATATTCAGGACAATATGAATATTGCAAAAACTCAGAATCATCCATGCTTTAAAAGTAACTTTTCTCTGAAACTTTAATTCTTTTGGAAATCAGTGCTTGAGTATCAATATTTCTCTGTTAATTTGTCTCTACAGCTCAAGTTTAAATATATTCTAGATGCTTGACTGTAAGTCTATGCAGGGCTAAGTCTTTACATAAAATTCAGAGAGGTTTGGGTTAAGTCTGTGATCATCAGTGACAAAAAATTACTACCTGTGTTGTACAAATGGAGTACTCCCGTAGCTTTTCCAATGGCCAGGTGTTGCCTAACACAATCCAAGCTGCATGCCCAAAGCATTAAACTAAAAGGTGGAATTTTGGAGACTTGACTGTCTTCAATCCTGATGTTAGCTCATTCAAATAAATTAGTGAGCAAGTGTTACAAATTGCTTATTCACTTGCATGGGTTTGGGATTTCAGGACTGCCAACCCAGTATAGTACTTTATCCAATGGTCAATAATTTTAAAGAATTCTTTTAAAAGGTAGTTAATGATGCTATTCTCAATCTGCAAACCCAAGAGCATACATATTACTATACATACATATTCATATTACTAATAGTTCCTTTCTTTAGGCTTGGTTGCTTGCTGTTGCACTGGAATGATGCTAGGTGTGACATGAGATATTAATGACGATATCTAGTAAAGTAGTTAGATTTGATAATGCAGTATGGAGTAATGGTCTGGTGAAACCAGGAAGTACAAAAGAATGTAATTCATTAGATGCATACGTTTTCCATCTCAATTACCTCCTTGAGATATTATTATTACATATTGATACAGCTGCACTGTTATGCATGTTAGCATGAAGGTCTAATATATATGCACACTGGTTTTAAAACAGCATTAAACTTTCAAAGTGTGATACCAATTATTTGTCCGAATCTGTTGGAATGATTATCTCAGACTTAAGTTCTCTAGCCTTTAACAGCTATTAAAATAAACTTCTAGGATTCTTTTTCTTCCCCCCCCGCCCCCCGCTCTAAGATGAGTAATTTAGGAGCTGGAGTTGCATCTTCAGAGGAAACTTAGATTGTAAGTAACAGTGCTGCTGACTGGGATGAAAACCCATTATTCACCTTGGAAGACAGAACTCAAGCTTCTAATTTCTTTAGGCAATTTTGATTTTTTGAAGTATTTTTTTTCTTTAGAGAGTTGATGAACATGACTTGAATGAACTTAAATTCATGCATGAATTTAAATACATATTGTTAAAAGTAGGAATTCATAGGTCACAGGAAGTGTAATAGATTTAATTTAAGCACACAGTGTTGGAGACCTATGCAAAGAAAAGCAATATTCACAAGTTTATTCAAAAATAACCTTTGTCTTCTCTCTGACTTCCTCTGAATTGATGCTGTGGTGCGTCTGGCCAGGCTTTCTGCTGATTTGTGCTTGTTCTGCTGAATGATGTAAAGGACAAGCTGGTTAAGCCAAATTGCCTGGGCTGCTGTGTGGTGCCCCAGCAAATAGCACTGGTGCAAAGCTAGCACAATAATTAAGTTGCTATCATTAATATGAGGAGGAGGAAGAGCAGGAGGAGATTTGGAAACATCTTAAAACAATCTTGGGAATTAAATTATTTGAACAAGCAGACACTAAATTGGCCTAATATGTAATGTTCAACAAAGGCAGACTGTCATTGTGTGATTCCAGTTAATTCAATCACACACAAATAGTGTGTCCTTCATGCGGCAGTAGTAAACCTCTGCATAGTTTCTTCATTCTAGTTGTCAACAGAATTGATATTTTTAATTGTCTGTTTGAATACACTTTGCATGCTGTTGCATCTTTTTATACCCATTACCCACGAGCAGTGTAATTTAGCAGTTGTATTGCAATGTGAGGCTTACCATGGCTCTGTAAATTAATAGAGCAAATATGCAAAGCAGGTCTATAGTGGTGATTGCTTTTGTAGTCCTCAATAAGCCAAGGAGCTGCTTAATTTTTTTTCTGAGGTGCTGGAAAACAGCCTTTTTTATCTTTCAACTTAAACAAGGGCCTACTGTAAATTTCCTTGCCAGTATCTCCCTAGTAATTAAATACAGGTTATAGTGTTTTCTTGTGTATTTATGACTCTTACATGTAACTGTGTTAATTACATTTTACATTTGCTGGTGGGAAGAGGGCGAGGAGCTCAGAGTTGAGGGTACAGAGTTCTCCATTTTCACTGGAGTGAGGGGAAAAAAGTTATTTCACATATTCAGAAGACCTTTAACCAATTTTGACCTAAGGTAAAAAGAAACCAGATTTCAGAATACAGGAAAACCAATGCAGCTGTTAAAATACTAAGAAGCCTTCTAGAAGACAAGGAAAATATGTATTTGCATAAGAACATACGCAAAATGAACCAAATATAAAATGTAATGGGGGAGAGCAGCTTGTAGTAATGAGTTAAATACAGCTGGGAGAGAAGACCAAGGATCATAATGGAGATAATGTAAGTGAATTCAATCCAGACTGTTACAGTAGCTGATAAATTGAGGGGAAAAAATATGTTGGGATACAATGAAGGGTAAGAATAAGAATCACTGAAAATCTTGGAAACACGGTGGATAAATTACAGGAGACTGCTTCAATTAGACTAGTGTGGGTAATTTGCTCTGGATGGATTTGCGATTCTTTTTTTTTATTTTGTTAGACAATTCTGAAAGTAAAAATAAGGATTTTTTGAAAAATCTTCAAGAAAAATACCAAAGCATTTCAATGAATTAGAAACTGGAAAAAAATTCATATTAAATGCCTGATTTGAGCTACTTTTAAAATGTATGAAAACAAAACTGACTGTAAATGTAAAATGCAAAACTAACGTGGAAAAAAAAGTAAAAGTGTTTAATTTTGATTGTTTTTAAAAACAAAAAATCACAAACTTTGTTTATAAAACAATTACCTGGAACAGAAATATTTCCACGAAGGATTTCCATTTTTCAGTGTAAGGGAGGAGAAAGGGGGGAAAGGCTGAGTATTTTACTCTATTCCTCTTAATAAGCATTTTCTGATGCCATTCCTCCATGTTCCTCAGTATTGCATCTGTTTTCTGTTATCTGGTAATACACATTTGATCTAGATCAGATCTGAATTTATGGCTATATTTTTTTTGACAGAAGAAATGAAATATGCTAGCTCTAGGAGGAAAAATAAGAAAACTTTTCTGGAATAAAATCTTCCAAGACAAAGTTTTCTGCAGAACTTGGACTTAGTACCAGGTGGCCTGAAACAAGACTTGCCAGCCCAAGGAGTGGTGTCCTGAATTGTCTCAGAAATGCCTTTAGAAGGCACAGAATTTCCAAATTCTCCTGACATTTAAAGGTGTGGGTTTCTATTTATTTAAATCTTCTTCATAGGTTGAGACCTCTCTAGAGATCTGAGAGTAGACAGCTGTAGTAAAAGTTAGTTTAGGAGCTACAGAAACTTTATTGCTAGTGCCTTTTACACCCTGAAAGAGAAGAGGAAGAGATATGTAAGAAGTGAGAAGCTGTGCAAGATATGTTGTGTTAGCTTGCCTTGTCTTTTGAGGTAGAATATAGGGTTTCTATGTTTAGAAACTTAAGCGTCTCCCAAAGAAGGTTGTAGCACTATTTGCCTCTTCTGGCAGGTCGGATAAAGAACGCAAAACTGTAAACGATTTCTGAGTAGTGCATACCCTTCTTCCCATTAGTTTCACTGGGATCCTGTTTCTATTTCTTAGCTTTTATCTCATATGCTCAGATTGAACTGCTTTTTATTGATTTATCATTGCATCCCACTTGGACCATTTTATTTTCCTAGTTTTGTATTCAGTACATTTTCCTATGGACTCTTCTCTGATTAGACCTCAACTGCTTTCTCCTCTTATCCTTTGTTTTCTATTCCTGCCTCTCCATTTTGCTTCTATTTTTTGCTATCAGAAAAAGACCTTTTTGTGACTTCTCTTAAAACATTGCTTCTAACTGTTTTTTGCAGCCTGAATTCAAGGGAATAATTGTATTGCAGAGTCCTTGGCATAATGGAGATTAAAATAGACCACCACCACCCCAATCTTCAGCTGGTCACAACTTTGACAAAACTAATTCCTAAAAATTTTTGAAAGGTAGTCTCAAAACTAATTTTTTAAAAAATTTATCTTGACCAAATTCTCATTTTCATGATACTAGAGAATTTTCCTCATAAGTATATTATTTTAAAATATTGGAAAACAGCTAATGTAATGCTGAAGTGCCATTATTTGTATTTAATTGCAACAGATAGCTTTTTCTGATGCTTGCATGCTGCTAATCTGCACAGTGACGCTACTGTCCACTATCACGAGTGCCTCTCCGTCTCCTACAAAGTAGGACTTGCATTCCACCTTAATTCTAAACTGCACAGATAATGCTGTGTGTTCAGCCAATTATCCGTAGGTAATCCAGACGTCATGTTTCCAAATTGCTAATTTGTGGCTGTTTCTAAAATGCCGGAGGCTGCAACAGCAGAGATCAAGCGTAAGGTCTTGGTTGTGATCCCGCACAAAGTGGCATGGGGCTCCTACTGGTGGTCTGCCCAATCCCTTTTCCTCGGGGCTATTTTATTAAAGCAAGATGCTGCCTTGATGTAGTGGAGGAGGATTCATAGAGCTGTAATCTGGAAGTACTAGAAACTCTGTCCCGATAATTACTCCTTTTACAAGCAATGCCATGACTAGATCTTTTTTTCCCTTGTACTGTTTTTAGCTCATACCTAGGATAGGCAAGATTGTTAGGCTGTTGATAAGGTGATAAGTGACAACATTTAATTATGGGTTTTTTGCCTTTTGGAAACATCTGTGGCCGTTGAATACTTCTCCTTCAGCGAGCTTGTCTTTGCCTAGGCTGCCAGGTCACCGGCAGCAACGATGCTCCGGCCTGCCAGAGTGATAGAAAGTTTCTAATCAGGCCCATCAAATGTGGAAATGTAATTGTGTTACATTAATCATGTTTATACTTAACATACATGAGTCTTGGCTTTTTGGGTATTTTTAATTGACAATAAATCAAATAGTACACTTGAAAAATTGAGACAATTAACATAAAGGCATTGGGTGATGCACTGCGCATACTAAACTGGGGAATACATTGCCAGTGATTTAAATGTCAAAACAAAGGCAGTTTTGACCCTTACTTGAAAAGCTTTAATTTGGATGTTAATTAATGGCTGACCTCCTCTGTCTCTTACGTGATAGATTGCATGTTTCAGAGCTTGGGCTGCTTCAAGATCAGGGCTTTGTCTGTTCGTATTTAGGTACTTTTTCATTTTGTGGATTTTGACAAAGACTTTTCTATTCAACCTTATTGAAAATCTTTGTTTACGCATATGATGGGAAATATATTAGTCCGCTTATCATTAATGCATGAAGGTAGCTTTGTTGTTCTGCAAAGCTGTAGCTTTCAACAAGATTGCATTTGTTTGAACTGTATAATGCCTGCAGAAGTAAAGATCGGCAAAGACCGTTCCTGCTATTGCAGCATCATGTGTGTACATATATCGTAGTGCTGATCACACTCCTCATCAAGGCACTTCCTACTGATTTTCGGATAAATAGATGAGAGCTGTGCAAGATTTGTGATTTATCAAACCTGCTCTTCCCCCTGATTACCATGCTGCTTGATTGTACAGATGGCCTCTTACTGTGCATGTTTCATGCTATTGATATTACTGCTGTTACGCTTGACTGTTTACTCTGAATGATGCACGCAGTTATCAGGCACTTAATTCATCTCCGCCAGCTCCACCTTTCCCGCAGGCTGTATAGAGCCAATGGGGCAGTGTAATTCAATACACTGGAATGCACCAGACACTATTTTAATGCAAGGATTATACCACCTTAGCGCTGTTTTTTTTTTTTTTTTTTTTCCCTGAATATTGCATGTTTTAGGTAATTAGAACTACAGGTGATGGTTGTAGCTTGCAAAAGGGCATGTTGAAGTGAGGTATGACTTTGGCTTAATTTAATGCAGGGAAAGCTGTCTAGACTTGTATACAATAGCTAGATAATTATGGAATTTTCAGTTAACTGGTGTTGCATATATCTAGTGCATTCCCATTAAAATATATTTGTGGCTATTCAAAATAAAGATGTCTTTAACAGATTTCAAATTTTACAAGAACCTATCTTAAAATTATTTTTCCTTCGTATAAATGGCTCAATATGTTGAAGAGTTTACTTATTTAGAAAATGTTGAAAAATATGGCTCGGTTCCTGTGCCGGGCATGCTGTATCAGGTTCTGCAGCCTATCTACCTGGATAGTTGAATGATTTTTAAACTCAAAAATATATCTTAATGTGCACATACCCATGCTTAAAACTTGGATATCAGAGCTTGAGTTTTGACCATTAGATGCATGATTAAGACCAGATTTAGACACGCAGAGGGAAAGATTTATCTGCGTATGTATTGCTAATACATATAGTGACTGTAAGTAGTGTAGAATACAGCAGATGCATCTCTGAATATATATATATGTGTGTGTGTATGTGTGTATATATATATGTGTGTATATATACATATATATACATATATATATATATAAAACCTCAGAATATCATATGTTAAACTGTTTTCACATGTGATTTAAGCAAAACAAAATGGAAAAAATGGTTTTTGAGTGCCAGGTGGTCAGACAAGTTTGCCTTCCAAGCAGTACGTGTCAGCTTATTAACAGGACCTGAGGGGAAATGAGTTTGTGTATACATCTAACTTTTTTTTTTCCCAAAAGGAAGTAGTCTATTAGACTGAACAATATAAAAGAATTAATTAGTCATTGAAAAACAGCTTCAGGTTTAAGTCAAAACTCAAAGGGATGTAGTCACAAATCCCCCTGCCCCAAAACAGCTCTTCTAAAGTAGTAGATGGAAAGCCGTATGTAATAGCGAAATCTACTTATGCCATTAACAGGTTTTTATACTCATTCCAAGGTTGAGAAAATCAAAACCTAAACCCAGAAAGTTTCTTGTCTGTTTTGTTGAGAAAAGCCATGCAACCATGGTTAAAAAAAAAAAAAAAAAAAAAAAAAAAGGCGATCTTTACTGGAACAGTGCATGCTGTTTAACCATGTGGTTCTGAATGTAGGATGGAAGAGTAGCAGATTACTTGGTCTGAGATTAGATTGGTTCCTGGAGACTTTCCAGGAACCATCATGTGTTATAGTTATAATACTTTTTGGAAATATGTCGATGCCTTGGTTGGTTGAAGCGTGCCAGCTGTTGCTCTAATAGTCTAAATCAATGGCCAACTGCTCGGCATTAGCGGGATGTGTCAGCTGCTCAGTGCAATGAAAACCCTCTGTTACTAATGTCCCCAGGTGCTTTAATGGAGGACTTCTCTGCTCATTTCTAGTTGGCACTTCCAAATCAAAAATCAGATTAAGTTATTACGCCCGAACTGATGACATAGGCCAGGAGGCAGCCTCGTTCCCTGTGGGTACATGAACACATTGTAAGGCCAAAAATCTTTCTCCTTTACGAAAATATATATAGCTTAGAGTTGGACAAACTCAGCAAGCAGACGTTCTGACACAAATTGCTCATGGTTAATGAGATTTAAAAGGGTTATTGAGGAAATGAGAGGTAAGGGCGCGTATGTCTTCTGTCCCTGCTTCGGAGCTGGCGTTGCGCTCTTGCCTGGTGGGCAGTAGTCTGTTTCTGTTGGGTGGGAAGCTGCTCGTGGTGTCTCGTGGGCAGATGGAGACACGTGGCCTGCTTCATGCCAAGACCTTCTTACCCTTCTGCAGCATGTAGTTTTATATTTTCACAGGCCGTATTTCTGACAGATCTTTTAATTTGAGGATCTTAAAGTGGCACCATTCGAAAGAATCATGGATAGCTAACCTTTCCTGTTATGGTTCAAAGCGCAATGCGGACATTTAGTGTGAATTAGTGGAAGTACGTGAGGTTAAATCTTTCTTTAAACAGAGGATCTCATTCAAGTTAATGATATCTTAAAGCATGTAAGTGTTCTTGAAAATAATTGTAGATGTAACTCTCAATCATTTAACTTTTAAAGATTTCTCTCTGTTAATCCAAATCAAATTATAATTTCTCTAATGTGATTATGGTCATGTTTCAGCTCAGTCTTTCTTTCCCTCTGCTTATTTAAAGTGTCTGTTTCTAGGCAGGACAATCTGTACATTGGCTGTTGTCCACATTAATGCATGCATTTCCCTGTATGTAGCTTTTCTGTGGCACGTGATCTATCTCTCTTTGGTAATAAGTAACATAGGCAGTAAATTCATGAAGTCTTTTTGAAATTTATTAAATTGAGTGCTTTTTGCTAGCTGCAGGCAAGCGTTCTGATTTTTTCCCATCTCTGTTCAGCTCATCCACCTGAACTTCTTTTCTAGAGAAGAGAAAGAGGAGGTAATTTTCATGGATTGGTTCTGAAAGCCCTTGTCATCATGGAATGATTTTTGAATATCTGTACGTCTTTTACCTATTGCTACTTATTGGGCAGACAAGGGCAGCTGTAGTTGTTGGAGTAAGCGCATGTCATGTTATGTGATGCAAATATTAACTAAAATGTTTGTGTAACTATTTTAAATCCCTGAAGAAAATGTCAACTCTAGTCAGTGGTAGGATCTGCTGAAAGAAAACACTGGCTTAAGAAAGCCTGACTGAAAGCCTTTTTTTAATAGAAATCTGGAACTGCTTTAAAAGCAAACAAACCAACCAAGTAAGAGTGTAGGGAAGGCCAGAAAGATCATGCCTATGGCAACCTGGATGCTGCTCTTTAGATGGGAACTCTGCTTGCAGTGCTGACCTGTGGCAGAGCTGAGGGGCCCTCACAGAAGGCAGGACAAGGGAGGCGATGCTGCAGCAGATCGCAAAAGAAATTTTGTGCTGCTGTCAGAACCGTAAGCATGTTAGACTGAAGTGAAAGATATTCTAATTAATGCATGGGACGGTTCTGCAATCAGGAGTTCAGGTTTGGTTTACTGAAGGGCAAACTGTGAGTCACCTCTATATTCCTTATCCTCAACTGTAGTGTGGACAGTTCAGCTAAATCTCAGGTTTATGTATGGACTGAGTTGTCCTGTCTTGCAGTTTCTTGCCAAAACACTGAAAACTAGATTGTATAAAATAGGCACCCTTTTTTCTTCTCCATATTACGTCGTAAAACCAGAATATGTTTATCCTCTCTCCTCACTATACTGGTAAGAAACGCTGAGTATTTGTAGAACACATTCTGGCATGGGGATTTGGTTTAGCTTTTCTTGTGTGGCAAAGAACTAGTGGCAACAGAAAATGTGTGATGGCTTCCTAGAAAACCAAATAATTGCCTGGTTACAACTAGAATTCCTGCAGACTATATTTAGCTGGAATTTTAATTACAGTGCCAGCACTTGATATGTTACAGTAACATGGTAGAGAGATCTGTATAACTTGACTTTTATAAAACATTAAAACAAATGTATACAAAAATAAAACTTCAGCTTTGTTTCCCACTGTATTTACTTTTCAATATAAGGAATTATGAGGAGAAAAAAGCGTATGTAGAATATTGTTACTTTTGGAAAAACACCATTGAAATGCACTAGTGTGGACACCAAAGTGATGTTGGTTTGGTTCTGTTTATCTGGCCTCTGGTCCTCATAAAATAAAAATAAAGCACTGCACAAACCTACTATTGCGAATTACACACTGGGCCAAGAGCTCCTTTCTCTTGCTGAGCATCACAAAAAAAACCCTGGTATGGCTGAAAAGGAAGGACAGACTATGCCAGCCTGTACGGGAGTGACACGGAGATGTCAGCCCTGTGGCACTGGTGGAATGCAAGGAAGGCAACTTCGTGTTGACCTCTCTAGTAGAAAAAGCTCAGCTTTGACTAGCTGTATACAGTGCCAGAGTCGCAAATATGAATGCACTTTGGGTTCTTTCTGGCTAAAATTGCCCATAAGTTGTGGCATGACAACAATGTATTACAGGATGAATAAAAACAAAGTTCTCTCATTGTAGAAAGGTGGTTAAGAATGCAATACAGGGCTTCCATTTTCTTTAATGTCATTCAAAGCACAGTTCAATCAATTTTAGCTGCTTTTTGTGAAACTAGATTGAAGCTGTAGACATAAGAATGCTTTCAATGAGTTGTTTTGCTTTTTTATGTCCAATAATAAAAATCAAATTTGAAGATGTTTGAATGCCAAGGTTAGAAGCTGCTCTTACATGACCTAGCACACTTCTATTTTCTTTTTGCCTGTTACCTTTGTTTTGATGTTTGACAGGTGAAGTGTTAACTGCCCAAATCTATCCTTTAATTATATTCCTTATTTTATGCTTTATGATATGTTATGGATAACTACTGCTAGTAAGGTGCACCTGTTTCTGTGGCATGTGATGCTATATGCCAGATATATTGGGGAAGAGAAAGAAAGAACAAAAACGTATATCAATTTCTTAGAGCAGAACATTTCAAGGCTCCAACTCTTGCTGTGGCTGAGAATTGGGAAACAAGGCTAATGGGTTGCCGAACTGCATGAGGGTAGAAGTTTTCCTGCAGAGCTATTGTGTGCGTGGAGTGATGCATCTGTGCAGCTCTGGGGATGGCTCGATTCCCAGGATGGTGCACGGCTTTCAGGGAGAGGGACCTTCTGCCATCCCCTTGCGGAGGAAGGGCAGGTGAATGTCCATGGCATGTCATCTGGCCTGGTGAAGGACAGGAACTGGTGCTCAGCCACGTCCCTGTCTACCACAGTGTCCTCATGCTGGAAGCCCAGGCAGTCCTGACTGAAGCGGAAGGGGGTTTCCTTGATCCCGTTGTGTGACTTCCTGCTCGAACATGATGTCTAATGCAAATAAATGGTGTAGAGTGCAGGGAGGCAGCTATTAGGGAGCTGCCTGACCACAATCCTTGGGTGCTCGTGGTGGCTGCGAAGACAGCTGGTGAACTCGGTTGCCTGAGAGTCTGGGTTTGGCTGGTTTTGATGGTCTTTATTGTTGGTTTTTAATTTTGGCTTTTCTAGGCAAAAGTAGTACAGTGTTCAGCTTAGCTTGCATCTGTAGAGGGACACTTTAAATGTTACCATAGAAGAAAAGAAAGACATTTTTACAATATTTTTCTACAAAACAATATTCTGAGAGTTGTACAGTGTGATATGTGACCAAAGCTCACCTTGTTTGAATTTTTTTAAACAAGTTTGTGTCACAGGAAGTTATCTAAAGCCATCTTTGATAATGGGGTTGATCAGTTCCCTCTTCTGATGAACAAGAAGGTGCAATGTTCAAAATGTTCTGTAAGACTGACTTTTATGAGAAATGTCTGAGATGTTATGCAGGTAACTGGATGGCTTTTGGGACAATAGAACAGGAGTTTCTGGTGATTATGAATCAAAATAAACTTTATTAAAAATTAGATTATTACTTACGGCACTTTATTCTTTGATATATGTCTTTTCATAGCTTCTCCACTAAAGTTAGGGTAAGCTGAAATATAAAGCTTGAACACTTACATAATAAATCTATTCATCTTAATGCCTCTGGAAATATTAGTCACTGACTACTTACTACTGTTTTCATATGTCAGCATCATTTCCCAGAATTATATGATACTAACTACAGTTAGCACTGACAAATAATTGAGATGAAATTACTTGTACGGTGAGCGAGTGCTGGACCTACTTGGCTTAACTCTTTCTGGCACCGTAGCTATGCTTTAGATCCTGATTTACCAAGGTGCTTAAGCAGGAACTTAATTCTGTCCATCCTCTATCCAGAAATTCAGCTCCACTTTGGTGTAACCACATGCTTAAATCCCATTAGCTTCAGGAGAAGTTTTGCTTATGTAAAATGTTTGTCCTTTAAGAGGCTTGGCGTGGACAGAATGGTAAGGTGACTGTTACCCATTTGGTTATGCAAGGGAAAAGGCAGGCACAAGTTTCCTACCTACTGAGTGTGTTTTCTGTGCTGAAGCAGGTAACTCAGAGCAGCTGTGCTCAGGACCATGTCTACAGTGCCAGGTCCAGTTTCCACACATGGGTCCTGTTTCGGGTAAAGTTTGCTCTTTCATGTGTGGCCTTGCGTGCTAAAACTTGCTCTTCCTAGCTGTAAGTGGTATTGGCTTTGGGGAACTGAGCAAATAAATCTAGACCTATTGGTCATTTTTTATGTAAATCTTAATGATATCCTTAAGCACAGAGAAGCCCTGGATAGGGATGAGCTCTTGGAAGAGGTGGGGAGGGTGGGTGCTGCACCCAGCTGCCTGCGTCAGGGCGGCAGAGCCAGGCTGGGCGAGGAGGGTGGTGGGCGCGGGGCGGCCTCGGCTCCTGCCTGGGGATAGCACTGCTTGCGGAGCTGCTGGCACTGAGGCCCCCCCCGCCAAGGACTGACAGATTTTATTAAGATTTAAATAACTGTTAAGCAAGGATAAAGACCAGCTGTAATGGAAGGATATCAGAAACAGTACCCCCAAGTAAGGGGAATAAAAGCACGCTCTGTGTCTAGCGTATCAGTTCCGCTAGTCTCAAGTGCGCATGGTCTTTCCCTTGGAGCTGGGGAGTTGGAAGATGTGGCAGCAAGCCCTGCCTTCACTTTGCCCTCTGCGGAGACGCCTGTATGAGTTGTGTAGGGTATTGCCAGCTTGGTGACGGTGGAGAGAACCGGTGGGGGAGTAATGAAGATGAGATGTGAGTCCTTATTTCCATCCAGAGAAGGAGGTGGTGCCTAGGAAAGCCAATTAAATAAGGTACCCTTTTAGACCAAAAGAAAATAGTGAGCAGACACCCAGGCACTCCTGTGATACGTTTGTGGCAGTCCTCAAGGTCTTACGTGCTGCTTTGTGTTTTCTCATCTAAGCTTCCCTGAAGAGCAGAGCTTGTATCTACGTGTGCCCAGGCGAGGGAAGTGAGCTGTGCACAGACGCCCTGTTTCACCCTTCTCTTGCCTCGTCCTTCTGTGGAAACTGTTGCTTTTTAAGTGGAATAATGAAATGGGGGTTAAATGAGGGTGTGATTCATTTGGCTTGCCCAATGAATGGTTTCCATATGAGGAAGGTTGTTTTTTGGTCCCTGCTCACCTGAATGCTCATGCTTTAAAAATAAATAAATAAATAAAACCATTAGAAGTATTCTTTTAAAAATAAGTATTTTTATAGCTATTTTAGTAAGTATACAGGGAGTGGGAACTGGAACCTGCTTGTAGTGAGTGCAGCAGAATATCTGGGTATAATTTAACCTATGTAAACAACAGTTTCATCAGGAAGCAGAAAACCAGGGCCTCATCCTCTGGATTTTTGAAGCCACCTGCTGAAGTGGCATTTTTGTGGTTGGCTTTTTCTTCCCTTTTTTTTTTCTTCCCCCCTCTGCCTTACAGTGATTAACTGGGTGCAAGTGAAATGGCTCCAGCGAGGGGCTGGCATAGCTTGCTGGGTGGGAGGGTCTGCTAGGAAGCAGGAGGGTGGCACAGGGTCCCTCCGTGTTGGGCAAGGAAACAGCTGACCTAGAGCCTTCCAGAGCCCCGGGAATGTTCTCCCTGGGGAGCTACTGGGTGCGTGGAGAACATCTCCTGCAGTTTCTTCTCCATCTGTAGTTTTGTAATTCTCAGACTTTGCTCCCCTCCCCCCCACATTTTAGAAATCAAAGCTTTATTTATCTATCAAAAAGAATTCTTTCTGTTGTATGAAACAACTTTTTTTTTTGGCAAGAAAAATGATTTTCTTAATTTGATTCTGGTGGAACCCTTTTGCTCAACGTCATCTATTTGGCAGCTGAACCAAAACTAAATTATTTGCGCAACTTTAATGGTGTCAGTAAATTGATTTCAGTAGAACACTAGGCTGCGTTTCCTCTCTGGAGCACCTTAAAGTGATCGTTATTAATGATAAATGACAATAGAAATTTTACAGAGAAATTAATAATTTGGACATTGCTATGAAATGAAAAAAGCAATGTGGATGCCCTTGAAAGATCCTGAACATCTCTCTCTTTGCTCATCGTCTGCTCCTTGTTTGTTAATAGGTCTTAAAAAGCCATACTCTGATTTATTTGCTATTGGCTTACAGTGTTAGGAGCAATGTTATAAAAAACAAAAGGAGCTCATATAACTGTATGACCTGGGCCTGCCACCTTGCGTGCCGGCAAGAAATGTGGATGGTTGGTATTTCACTTGGTGGTTTTTCACAGCAAAGCATAATGTCTAAGCTCAAAGTGCTAACGGCTGCTTTCCCTGAGATCGGTGAATTTAATAAGCACATACTTCCTAAGCTGTCGTTGGTTTAGGGGTTTCCGATAGGAAAGCAATGGGAAAGTCTTCCCCTGAAAGCTGTTATGAACCAGTGATCCAGCATAATGACAAAGCGTTAATGTTTATTAATCAAGGTGAGGTCTTTCATCTTTCTGAGGATAACAGGTATGTTCTGGAGATGTGGCAGGTCACCAGACGTGGCGGCATGCTCCTCTTCCTTTGCTGTGGAGTTGTGTGGTAGGGTGGGTAGTCAGCAACTATGCTAATATGGACCCAAAAGGTTAATGTATGTTTTTAAAATCTAAGAAAATGATTCCTTCTATCAAATATATCAGTTCACCAGGGATTTTGAAATAGGTTTCCTCTTCCAATCTTACATTAATATATTCTTTTCTAATGTCAAGAGCAAGATGACAAAAAAAATAAATAAATCCATAAAGGGAAAATATTCAGTATGAATAGCAGTATTCCTTTTTTAATAAATTAACCTGGACTTAAAGTTCCTTTTCTGCTATGCTGAAGCTAGAAATGGCATTTGATAATTATTTGACCGTCAGATGTCTGACTTCAGTAAAGTCTGATGTTCACAAATGGATGCAGATATACTATTTTATGTACTGCCTCCCCCACCCCCAATTTGTAGTAAAAGATCTAATTAGAAGTAAAACAGGAGCTGAAACAAAATGTGTGTGTGGGGGGGAAAGTGTGGGGTTTTTTTGTTTGTTTTTTTTTTTCCTAAAAGGGCTAGAAATGCAATTGAGTATATTTGGATCTGAAGCTTTCTAGAGTTTGGCAGAAAACTCCTGTGGTAGGATCAGGAAATGTTACAGGAAGTACAGAAAGTGCTGAGCACTGATATGTTGAGTTTGGCTTGCCATTTGTAGCTGAGTTTATGCAGTTCTGTTTTACCTCTGGAAAGTAAAACCAATTTGAGATTAGTGTGGACAGGAAGGTGTTTAGGTGTGTGAGTCAGCACTTGGAAATTTCTGCCAGCCTCTCAAAGACCAGGGATTTTGATGGATATTATCAATAACAGTGCAAGCCTGAGAGTAAAACTGGCAAACTAAGTTAAACACTTCTTTGCCTTGTCCTGGAACATATCACAAAAAACTACATTTTAGGTTAATATCAATGTACAAAACCAAAATTTATCTTGAGGATTTAACACCTTCCCTCCATGCCCCCAATTGCAAAATAATGTTGTTAAAGGTTTTAATGCTTTAGGGATTCCATTTAAAAACCCAGAACAGTGTTTTTTTTTGTTTTTTCCTAGTCTGAAACAGTATTAGTGTGCTTGCTTAAATCACGCTATACTGATTTATACCAATGAGGAGTTTCATTCTTTTTATCCAAAATCTTTGTGATATATTAATAACTCCTTGTAATAATCTTTCTACTATGCTGAATTATGTATTGATTTTTTTTACAGTAGCTTCATTGCAGCATTCTAGAAGGAAAATAGGCTTTTAGATGTCATCCTGATACTCTATATAATTCTGAATATACTATTGCCTATAATTCTGTGAGGACCTAATCATACATCCTTTGATTTCAATGAGACAACTCTCATTGGCTTTATTGGGAGCTGGCTGAGACTTGCGTTGAGCTATTACCTTGTTATTCAAAGTATAATTGGCATTTTGATTCAATTTTCAGTCTCTTTCTTGGTCTCATATTTCAGTTTCTTCTGTGCAGTCCTGCTACATCTGGCAATATGTAGGGTATTGCATTCCTTGACTGTAGCTTTAAGGTAGATGCTGGTAGAGTTGGCTTAAAAAGTAGAAAATAGTATTAAAAAAAGTGAAACTACGTTAGTTTTGCTTACAAAAAAAATTTTTTTGGGAAAAAAAATGAACTATAATTTGGAATTTATCTGCCCTCTTTGTCAGTGTGAGGCTCCCTTTCAGCTGGAGGGATTTGGACTGTCCCCTTTTGCAGAAGCCCTGAATCCATGGCTGGTGCGGTGCAGAGGAGGAACCTGAGAGACCCAACTTTGTCCCCAGTTTTCTGGCTCTTTTGGCTGGAGTTCCAAAAATTAACAACTTTGTTGCATGTAGAGGTCTCTGTGCATTGATTTTTAGTGGCTGCTTTTACAGAAAGTAAGAGTGGCATTTAAGAGAGACAAAGCACCTTATTAAAGCTAATGCTTTTCGATGCTTAATATCATCTGTAATCCATGTGGACCTGTCATAATTTACAGCTTGCTTAGTCATAGCAATGAGTCTAAAACTGTCATGTAATCTACATCTATACTTGTGCACAAGAGAAATTACATGTATTGCTTACTAAAGTTGATGTCGTGGTATTTATCTCTCGTTGCTTAGAAGGTTACTCTCAGCTTAATTGGTGTGTGTCTCATTATTTATATTGCCAGGAAAAAAAGGATTAACTATCAGCAGAGAAAGATAACAGAGGTTTTGCTTCATAAGATAAATAAAAATCAATTTCTGTTTGTTTCTGAACATGATAAATGTGGTCAGGTTTTTCTTTAATTTTTTTTCCCAAGTCTTGTGCCTCCTGAGGATAATCTTAATAGGCTAAAGTGGCCTTTGAAAGGTAATTAGAAAGATTCCCATGAACTGGTCCGTGCACATGCTGTGCTCACCACCCTTCTGATTAATGCTCATCTTAATTCCATTTCTTGAGATTTATTTACTCATTTCACATATAATGTATTTAGTTCCATTAACCCTACGCTGTGATTTGAAAACATATTACCGTGTTTGAGCTTCGTGTATACCTGAACTTCTGCTTTGCTCTTGCGAGCAGACCACAGCCTGGACTCTCAGTTGCCTCGTGCAGCCCTGCTGGCCTGGAGCAGGGGCTTTGCATCCCAGTGCTATTTTTCCATAATATGGACTAACTAATGACTTGTGTGTGTGGTTGGTAGTGGGTTTTTTTCTGTTGTTCGTTCTTGTTTTGTTTTTAAACATAGGAGAGAGCACTCCAACTGTACGTTGAGCTGGGATCCTTAGTAGCTGGAATACCCAATTCACTATTTACTGTTAAATTTTCTCGAGAAGATGATGCAGAAGTCACATACAGGCAGGAAGTGTCACTGAAAAGTGAGTTTGGATCCCACTCAATGCAATGTCTAATCAATACTGATAATCAGCACCAATAACTAACATCATTAATGTGTAATGATGCTTATGAAAAATGGGATCAGTGAGGAAGACTTTGTGCTTTTCAGCACCGAACACAGCAGCTTGTATCAGCTCTCGATTTTTACACCGGTCTGTGCCTTCCATCATGCTATTCTCTCTAATGTGTCCAGATCCTTGCCTTGCTGAACCCTTACAGCTTATGCTTGTGTTTTCATATATATAAAATGTATTTTTCTGAATCTCGGTAAAAGGAAAGCAAGGTCTTAAAAAACCAAGAAATGTCTTCCTTTGCATACCTATAGATAGGTAGGGAACAGTCCTCCTGACTTAGCTGGTGGGATTTTCTTCCCCTGCTGGTAGCTTTTGCTACCCTGGTTTCCTCGAATCTACCCTAATTGGGAAACTGCAAAGAAAGAGAATCAATAGCAAAAAGAGGACGTAAAAGTGGATGTGAATAAGCACCAGAGCAAGGTATTGTTAGACATGAGGAAGAGAGGATGGCATCTCAAGAGGTCAATGTAAAGAACGATTCACCCCAAGACCCCCTTCTCCCACATGCAGACCTGGTGAGGATCCGGGAGAAATGCCTGTGGTGCAAATGTTACATGGACTACAAACAACTCCTGTTACTGAAAGCTCAGGGGAAAGCTTTTTTTATTGTGTGCCTATAAGCTATGTACATGAAAATTTTTTTAATTCCTTTTCTTGTATGAAAAAAATTCCAGCATTTGTCGCCCTTTACCTGCTCTCCATTTGTGGGCACATTTGAGGGTTCTGGGAACAGCCCTGGTACTATTAAGTATCTGCCAGTAGATACTATTAAGAGCTATTTAATTAATAGAGCTCCTTTAGTACTGCAGCTTCTCTATTCAGGAAGACTCTACCTCTGGGAGGCTTTTGAACTCATTTCATGTGCTGAACACCTTTCGTGCACTGCACTTCTTTAATGTCGATTCCAGTCTTTTGAAATCAGTGCGGTGGGGGCAGTCCCTGCCACCCGGCTGCTTCCCGAGCTTGACAGCTCCAAACGCTGCCCCTCCTACGGCCCAGAAATAAGCAGGCAAACAGATCTGACCAAAAGGTTTCTGCAAACAGTGCTTCCCTTGCTCTCTAAAATTAAATGAGATGCAGAGCCTCTCTCAAAACAGCCTGGCTGGGGAAAATGGAGAGGGGAGGGCTATTACCAAAATTGCCTCCTATTTATGCCATGTACAAAGGCATCCTGGAGCTGGTGAATAATTGTTGCTGCTAGAAGTAATGTGACCTCTGAGGCAGGGAATAGCCTCCTACATCTGTTCTGCGTTAGTGAGAGCCTTGGTAGATCACTGCTGGAAATTAATGGAGATTACCCTGTTTTCCAAGCATTACAGTAAAATGTTGACAATGCTAAAATAATTCAACAGATTCTTGAAAGATGAACATGCGTGGGGACCTCAGGGCTTGGGTGGTTTGAGCTGGGACACTCTGCAGGCTTGTTGGGGGCACCAGGCTGTTGCTGCAAAGCCAGGAGCCTGATGCTGGAGGCACTTTTAGGAGGCTCAGACTGTTGCTCCGAGTCCCTCAAATGAAGACTGGCCTGAATAGTTATGGGTCAGGTCTGCACTGGATGCGGCCACTGCCAGAAAGAAGAAGAAGAAAACCCCACCTGTTCTCTTACTCCTTTGTGTTCCCTCAGAATTTTTGCAATGTTTGCTGCTTGGCCTTGCTTTTATTTAGCAGGTTTCTCTGTGTATTGATCTCTGGCTGACAGCTAGTTTATGGGCAGCGTTCATGCTGCACAGTGTGTACATTGTGCGAATGGGAGCCAGGAATTCACAAAATCTTGTCCGTATTGCTCATTAATACTCTGGCTACATCCATAGTCATAAGCTGAACGTGCCTGGGACGGCTCGGTGGCACGGAGGCCCGCTGGCGCTGCACCGCCTGCATCCATACCGTTAACTTCTTGCTCTGCCACCCGCAGCAGCCCCAGGCAAGCTCCATGGTGAGCGATCGTGACCTGTTCGACCCCCAGGCCAGGTCCGAGGGCGATGTGGGGCAGCGGTGCCAGCCGAACGGGTGCCGTGGACGTGCTGGTAGTTCAGTGGTGTGGATGGCTGAGCTCTAGTGCCAGGGAAAACTGTTGTAGCTACAGCCTGTATGGCTGGAGACAAACTGTTCTCTTTCTCAGGAAAAAGCAAGCAGGAGGAGGAAGCCCTAACAATAATGTTTCTGGCTTTGCCCAAGCCCTGGGGTTGTACAAGCTACTTGTGGCCTCAAAAACCTCTGTAGCCAGAAAAAAAACCCAACTTTTGGCCACCCTCAAGAAAGACTCTGGAGGGTTGTCGCTGTTGCAGCATCCAGGACGCCTGTGGCTGAGTGGGGCCGAGTCTCACAGCACCGGCCCTGCAGAGCTCTTGGCCAGGGTCCTCACTGCTCCCTGGGTGCAAAACTCAGGCTTTGCAGCTTGCCCTGCCCTTCCTCATGCTCTGCACCACGCAAAGCTGCAGGTGCTGCCTTGCAGGGTGTCTATTTTTGTCAGTCTTCTCTTGGCCTGACTTAGAGCTACAGTGCATTTTGTTGTGCTGTTCCTGGTGTGATGTGCAGCTCGGTGGTTAGCCTTCTGTACGTAGATCTTGGAGGTTCTTATGTGAATTTTTTTTTGCAAGAAATCGCACTGCAATGGGAAGATACAAATGATATAAAGAGAGCCATACTAAATGGCATAATGGGTTTTGGTTGTACCTCTTAGCATTTGCCAGATATGATGGGTTTTCTGTTGAGGATTGAAGCATTCAGGGAACACTTTTTCTGACTCTCACTGCTCTTAAATGTTTGCAGTTGTTGGGAATACATATGGTTATAAAGTAAGACCATGGGAAAATTGCCTCTTCTCCTTAGTCCTGCTTGCTGCATGATGCATGCAAGTACTTCTAGTGAAGTCACTGAGACTGGCAGCAAACTTGTGCACTCATTTATGAGGAAAACATATGCTTATGTGGAATGCTGACGGTGTGTTTAACTAACGATCTATTCAGCTCTGCATACTATACATGCATCATGAAACATTTACTTCCAATGATTAACTCTTTTGTAGTTTTTGGGAGGGTTGTTTCTTAAGTTTTTGTTTCATTTTATTCTTTTTAATCCCACTCAGGCATCTTGACAAGCATGGCTTTCTGTTCTACTAGAGAAAGTTGCAGCTGCAAAGGTTGCATGAATTATGCCAATCATTTGCAGATGTTCTTCTGAAAGAAAAAATAAAATTTCCTTAATGCTAATAAATTATAGAACGACGTTAAATACACTTATCTCTAAAAACGCATGGTAGTCACAATGCATCAAATATGGCTAATATAATGATGACCTTTTAGAAGAAAACATTATGCTGTGGCTGTCTTCATATTAAAACTGTAGAACACTAGCATACAAAAGTCAAGCTATTAAACAGTGGAATAAATGGAGTGAAATAATGTGTTCTTTTTGTCTGATATTGCTATTTTGATAGGTACATTCTTCTCTTTTCAATATTGAGTCATGCTCATCTTGAAATCATAAAACACAGAGATGGATCAAATATAAGGTAACATTTTGGAGAGTAGACTCTTACTGAGTTTTGATGAGTTGGTTCCAAATCTTGGTGACCAAAGGCTGTCATCCAACGGCAAAAACTAGCAGAACTGCAGGGGAAGGTGGGTAGTGTCCTTGTCTGAATGTCGCATAATCAAAGTATCAAATGTGAGACAAATAGCGCTCCAGTGTCTAGACAGTTGCTCAGAACTAGGGAGACTTCTGGTTGTCACTCCCCTGCCACCACGGACTTCCCATAGGTAGGTTTGTTTGAGCCAAGATCCTTGAAGGGTGTTTTTGATGATCGAGGCCTGAGTATTTGCACCTCTGTCATATAAATTTGGAATCAGAAAGCTTTCCTTCTTTGTAAGGGTGTTATGTGATTGATTAAATTCTGAATTTCAGGTTATTTGGGTGCTGTGATGGGAGAAGGTTGTAGAAGAATCTTAAATATCTGGAGTGTTTTAGGTGTTCGTTGGAGAAATAGGACTTTATTCCTAGAGCCATTGCTTTGATGCCTTTCATACCAGTTTGTTCACTTAAAATATAAGAAAAAAATCATTTTCTCTATGATGATGGTTGTTTATTTGGTCACTTTTCTTATCTCTGCATGAAGAGGAAAAAAAAATCCTACTTGGCTATTTATCTCCTTTTAGGGTCAGTGCAGAGAAGAAGACTAGGCACACTTATGCAAGTGTTAAGTAGCTATACTTAAGAGGGGAAAGAAAAACTAGTTGTGCTATTTGGCAGGATGCTGACACAAAGGTAAATTATTATGCACCTTGGGGGGAAAAAAAAAGTACGTCAGGTATTTGACTGTTGTCTCAGTAATTGGGTTCATGCCTCAAGTTAGTGGAACGGTCCTCTACTGTCCCATCTGCGTGTATTCACAAAAGCTGAAAGCAGCACAGTTGGAGTATATTTTAAAAATACATACTTTGCACATCTCTCTAGCTTTTGAAGGCCTCAACATTATAAATGTTCCTGAGAAGTATACGAAGAGACTCTAAGATGACTTGTTCAGCTGTCTATCATATAGAAATTAGCAGTGTAATATGTTGGCTATAAGAATGAATGGTGATTAAGTTCTTAAATCGTGGTATAAGCACACAAGCACACCTTAACTTTCAGCAGGCACTGAGATGTCATTGATTCCAACGAGACAGGCGTGTACTCAACATTGAACGCTTGCTTAAGTGTTTTGCTGATTTTTTTCTTTTTTTATGACTGTGTCTGTGAACACTAAGTTTTGATCCAAGTGACCCTCAATGCCTGCTGAGGCTCTGGGGTGACTGCGATGAGAAACAGGTCCGTGTTACTGTGCGCTTGTGGCAGCTGATGGGAATTTCCCGTGCCTTGGTACGTACCCTGAGGCTTGGCTTGGCTTCGGCGGTAGTGTGCCGTCTGGGTGACGCTGGCAGAGAGGAGGCCTGGCTCGTTGCGAGCTGCACGTCTTGGATCGTCGCGCTGTTTGCAACACCTCTCGGCGGCAGTGGTAACGTGTGGTTGTGTTCCGCTTGTGTGCAGAGTTTAAACATCTGAAATGCTGCTCTGATTTTCCTGATTTTCTTTTTTCTTTTCTCTTTTCCTGCAGTGTATAAACAGCTTGCCAGTAGTTTGTCAATCAGCTTCCTTTTTGGTGCTACTAATTACACAGAGCATCATTAAAAACTGACTCTAAGTCTCAAGGCTTGACAGCAAATAAGTCCAAAGGTTCAAAACCGTTGTCTCTCTCTCCCAGCTGAGAAGGGCTGTCAGGAGGCCTTTCAACGCGGAGGATCAGAGCACCGTTTGCTTGTAGTGTGGATCCACTGTTGCAGTTGGTGGTTTTGCTTTAATTGCTGTTCTGACTGGCTGTCAATTGAGAACAAAATCTATGAGGCTTTGTGAAAAGTGTAACACCAACTTGCAAGTAATGGGCAATATTGGCCAAAACTCATCTCTGAATGTAACTCATTCAGTGTTTGAAGACTTAATAATATTCTTTGTGTGACTTTGGTCTATTTTTTTCCTCTCTCCAAAAAATAATATATTTCCCTCCTGCTGAGAGCGTGCTAGTGAAGCACAATACTTTGCTGCAGCGGGAGGTGGAGTTGCCCCTTTGGGAACCAGCCCCTCTCCTGGCCCGTATCACTTGTCGGGGTCCCGGTGTCTCTTTCCCCTCAATCCCCCTGGAGGAGGCCTGCTTCAAAATGACTCTGTTTTCCAGAGCCCTCTTCAAATTAACAGCCCTGCAAGGACTCCTGAATGAGCTCTTAACTGCTAAAACACAAGCGAAGCCTCCCAGCACCAGTTTAGACCTCACTGGCCTGGCAGCTGGTGGACCTCTGGCAGCTGGTGGGTAGACCCAGTTCTCCACTTCTACACTTTACATTTCCTGTTGAAGCTGTTGCCCGCGTGCCTGGTAGCTGGTCTGAGCCCGCATGGCAACACTAGCGTGTCCCAGGCGTGGGTGACCAGCTGCTAATGTGAGGATCAGCTACTTGCGCATCCTCGCTCTCCCCAGCCCGGTAAGCCAGAGCTGCTGCACGTGTGCGAGGCAGTCGTGTGCGGGCCAAGTTTTGCATTTTGAGAGTAGCCTTAATGGAGAGCCTGGCCACTTAACTTGTCAGAGTTGCGGTGCTGCACAGCAAGTCCATCCTTACTTTCGAAATGAACAAGTTTAAATGCTTGTAGACAAGCGTGGTTTTTTTGACCGGCTGGTGCTTGTTAGCCTACGGCAATGCAGTCTGAATTAGCTGCAGTCTAGAGCTGGTGTAATCAGCATAGCTATGCAACGTGTAATTCTTGGTCTGTCAATAACCTGCGTATGTTGACAAAAACTGTGTGTTTAATAATTAAAAATGGACAAACTTATTAAAATCCAAGTTGCCTTTCTCTTTCAAGGGTCTGTTCTGCAATACTTGGAAGTAAGCTTGTCTCTGGTCAAGCTTGTTTTGGAGAATACTCCAGCATTAAATTGCATACGTATGGCAGCCTCAGTCTCTTGGCCAGTGTTTAATTTGTAATCCTTGTAAATCAATGCCGTCTTCTGTAGATGGCTACAGTCTGTGCTCTTTGGTCGTTCAAGGTGCACAACTGTCTTCTGATAACTTACGCACAGAAATTTTAATAATACAGAAGAAACTGAGTTGCTGTTGCCATTTTAACTGGTTTTGATTAAAAAGCCTTTTTGGTACGCGTTAAAAAAAAAAAGTTTCATTAGTCATTTTGCAAAGTCTCTGAAGTTTGCAAGGGCTAAATCAAGTTTCAAAGTGTCCATTTGTTTTATGACTCCTGCTAGATGTGTGCAAGTGGTAGCGCTGGGCACTCCCAAGCGCAAAGCTACAGACTCAAGGTCAGCAAAACTGCAGATCAAACCTTGGTAAGGCTTTTCTTTCTAAATCACCACTTTATTTCAAAATATATGTAGGGAAGAACTGCTGACATTGTTGGAAGTCATGGAATGTGTTATAAAATTTCAAAGTCCCCAAGAACATTTTTATCCATTTTTTTCTTTTATTTTCAAGAAAGAATCATTGTTATGTCAGTCTAAAGCTGAGCACCCGGAGTACTGGCCGCTTCCAGAGAGGAAAATTACACTAAACAGAAGTTCACAGATGTTTTCATAGTCTAGAGGGGTTTTTCCATCAGTACAGTCTCTCCCATGTAGCTAATTAATTATTTAAAGTCATTTATCCTCATTCAAAATACTTGGTTACAGAAGTTATTACCATACATTAGGAAATTCTATTTTTATGCATACTGTAAACCTTTCAAGAATTGCTCTTTCCTCTCTGGAAAAGCATCTGTCTTCCCTACATAGTGGGATGCTGATCATACTTAGGAGAGCCCTGAACTGTACACCTCCAAATTTAAGATCATAATACTAAAACCTTTGCCAATAGTGTCTGTAGAAAAGGCAACAGGTCAACATTTAAGGTTTTATTAATAAAGAATTCTGTAAAGTGCTCCTAAACTTGTTATGCCTGCCTGATTGTAGCCTGCAATTGTTAATTTTGATGCATCTTAATGAGCTTAGTATAGCTGGAAAAACAGTTATACACATGGCTAAGGTTGCTTAAACCATTTATTTTCAACTTACTAGTTTTTTTAACTTCTCACATCTGACACACTTTTTTGTCAGGTCTTGCTGTCTTTTTATTAAAAAAAGAAAAAAGAGGAGGGTAAAACATTCTTCAATTTGGAAAGGAAAACAGGTATTTCTAGCGCACATGCTTATATGCAGCAAAATAAAATGCCCATTTTCTTTGTGTAAAAACAAGTCTTCTGCATTGTACAGTTCACTTAGTGTAGGAGGACAGCTGAAATTCAGTAAGGCAGCGCTACTTATTGTTAAGAAACACTTATTTGGGTGAAAGCTGGTTTTGATTTGGCAGTTTCTTCATATGTGGCATCTGGTAATGTCTGCCCTAAAACTGCTTGTTATTTTCTTTTCAAAATAATATGGTTCCAAAGACCTAGAAAATTTTGTATGATAAATGAAGAAGTTTGCACAATTAAATGCTCAAAATGCCAAAGGTAATTTTATGTGAAAACTCAGCTTTTTTTCCTCCTCTACAAATGTTCTATAATTGCATAGTTGTATCCTATTTGTCAGAGGAGCTTTCTTAGTTGTGTTTTATTTTGAGAGCTCAGCAAAATTAGCATCCACAAAATGAAATTATATCTTAGATGCCTTTTAGAAGGTTGTAGAAAAAATGTTGCCTTCCTATTGCTGTGAAATCATTCTAAATAATTGTGCTAAATTGTATTAAAAAGCTCCAGGATGGAGAAGGCTGAGCATAAGGATAAAGGTCACGTATAATTTCTCCTCTGCGATTCAAGTGAGGCAATTTGACATTGCACAGTCAACTGAAAGGCATCTTTAGTTGGAGGCTGAATAACATCTTTTTGGCTAGTTATTTCAAGTCATAGTTCAAATGATAGTTTGTCTCCAGAGACATTCTCTCCCTCCTTCCACTGACTAATGTAGGGAGTGGAGTAGAGGGTAATAGAAGGAAAGTTATTGCAATACTTGCAGATCAACAGGAAGATGGTATGTTTATGAAATTGGTTTCAAAATGGATGCTGAATGGTTAGCAGGATATTTGCTCCTGACCAGACCAATAACATATACGCTGCTCTCATACAGTTTTTTCTGCCTGACATTTTTTATCCATAGTTTGTACAGCACATGTTGAAATTTGTTGCAGTGACATTTTTGAGAAAAGTCTTATGTCACCAGCGGAGCAACCCCTGTGGCACTGCGAAAGTGGAGCCAAGGGTGCAAGAGGAAAGACTTTGGTGTAACCACCAAGACATCAGGCTGGAGGGCAGCATCTCTTTGACAAATTCTCTTGATAAATCGTTCTGTTTTAGTGACATGGAGCTGCCTTGTGTTGTTATCCATGTAGCATGTCAATGTAGTTGAAGTCAGTCTAGCACCATGTACTGCCAAGGAGGGATGGGTTGAATGTGCAAATAGAGCAACACCTAAATACAAAAGAAGAATTGTTTGGTGGGATATAGATCTCTGAAGTTACTGGCTTGCAAGACAACAGAACTAACAAACCATGAAAGCAGTGGAACTACTGTGAAGTCATGCACTTGTCTAGTTTTGGAAGGCAAAGAGGATAATACAAACAGTATGCCCTTTTACTCTTTCTTCTGAAGAGAAAGGAGGAGGCAAGGAAGCAGTATTGCTTGGAATGCCTCAAAGCACTGGAATAACTAACACATTCTGGGACACTATCTCAGCTCTTCAGGGAGCAGATAAAAGCAGTGATGGCTGCTGATTATAGAGCAAGTCTACAGGCCCCAGCTAAAGGAACACAAGAAACGTGACAGAGCCACAAGAATCTAGACATCATGACACAGTGGAGAGGAACAACAGAAATGGAAGAGCCCGGTCCTGGGTGACCTTCTCAGGGCTCAGAATTGCATTTGGCCATAGAAGGATGAAAAAAAAAGTTCCAACATGCAGTAACTAAAGAAAGAGGCTTCTGGTGGAGGGTAAAAAGAGATATATGCTTTGTCACACCCAAAATATTCAAGTGAACATGCATTGCAAAACAAGGATGCCAAACCTCCATCTGCCATATCTGCAACTAGGCCATTGGTTCAAATTCCAGCTTGACGCCAGCTGGAAGCCGGGGTGGGAATTGCAGCGCAATCCCAGCAGCGCTGGGACGCGGCTTTGTGAGCCTCGAGAAACATGATCTCTTAGCAACCCACAGCAAAATCATTCCAAGGCTAGTGCGTAGATGGAGTGTATTTATTAAAAGAGCCCAAATCTTTCTCCTGGGAAAGCAAAGTTGGAAAATCTTCAAAGACCTAAACAGGGGAAATTTCTTATATTTATTAGGGCAACAGAGGGACAAATTGCTTGTCTGGAGCAAAGATCTTAGTCTATAGTGAACCTCCAGAGGCTTTATATTTCATGAAATGATGTTATGCACGCTGACCTTCTTGTGATAGGTGCTTATAAAATTGAAAGGCAAGCAGGAAAACGGATATGGAGAAAACATAGAACCGAGTATGGACATACCTCATAATTTTCAGATTGGTGTATCTCACTTCAACAGCAATTCCTACCTTGTTTTTAATCCCTAATTGTTGTTTCCTTGTGTATGTAGGGCAATTATAGTCAGAGTTTCTTTTTTGCTTGCAAAAAAGGGGTTTGAATATACACTGTGCATATTAAACACAGTCACCAAAATGTTTTTGTCAAAACACATGATTATGAACACAGTACAACATGGCTTTCAACTCACTTGTGTTGGATTAGGGACCTAGTATTTCTTTTTTTCTGTTTTTTAGTGTATATTTTAAAGGTTCATTCTTTAATCCCATTTTCATGGAGTGAAAGATTTTCTTTATGAGCTTTTGCCAGTTTCCCTGCCTGTTAGCTTTACTGGATATCTGCACCATGCTTTTAATATTTCTGCTCAGACTGACTCTTATTAGTTCAAAGCAGAGCTACATGTCTTAAACTGATCAAGGCTCCTGAAGCAATTATAACAACTGCTTTTGGATGGCACAGCTGCACTTTTCACTTTGGTACTATATGAAAGTCTGAGTTTCTTCAAAGCTACAAATGTAAGCCAGTAAAAGGGAGCTGGTAATTATTCTCTAATAAACATAGTAGGAAGTACATGGAAAACCTTAGGGGACATAGGTATTGCCTGCAGTGAGATTAATAAAAATTACAGGACAATTAAAAAAAAAAAAAAAAAAAAAAACCTTTCAAATGTGAAAAATGTCTTTGTATACTTGAGTCCATTCCAAGTTAACGTGTCTGTTGCGATCACATTTGCTATTTATTTACTATTGCTCGTTATCTTTCAACGGACTATTGCACTTTTGGGGAAAAGTTATTCTTATCAGCTCTTAATTTGTTTTATAAAACATTTTAAGCTTCAAATATCTGCTTTTTCCAAATCCCAAAGAATTACAGTGTTGTTGCTTTAACTTTTTGCTGCTTTCTATTTGTCCTGCTTGTAAACATTTTTGCATAGGTAAAATCTTAATGAATCTCTGTCATTCAAGAATCTGAGCACGCTAAAACAATTGGCCTTGTGAATGGTTTGTACAGCGTTCTGCTGCTCAGGTTTCCAGTGCATTATCTCTCCTGAATGCGTTTTGCTAAATCAGTGTTTGCTGAAAGAAGCAAGCAGACAAAAGTGTCACAGTTTGAATTCTAGAGAAAAGAGCAGAGAAAGGACGTATTGTAAAAGAGCCATATTCGTGGCTGTATTCAGGCCATGAGTGGGGTACTTTTTACAAAGATAAGGCAAGATTTAAAAGAAAACATTACATCAAAACTGGGCCCTGAGGCCTAGAAAAGGGAGGGAATTTGGGTGAACAAATAGTTTTGTTCAGGCATAGTAAGAGACCTAATAAGCGTGCAAAGGTACAGTATCGAAGCAGCACATAAACCGTGGTTAGCAGTCTGCTGCTTTTAAGCCAGAGATGGAGGTAATTGGATTAGGTGCAATGCATTACAAATGCAGGAAAAGATTGAATTGAAGGAGGGAAAATACAAACTCCAACTTGTATAAATTTTAGCCTTCCATTGTAGGGAAGAATAGCAGGTTTGTTTTGAAGAGGTGGTTTCTGTGCCACCCGAGACCATACGCTGTCATGACTTTCTGCACGGAGAGTTGTTAGGGCTGCTCAGATCAGTTGACTGTAGTTGCTGGTGCTGCCCAGGTACCTAACTCTGGAGTCCCTGCTTAAAAGGAGCTGAAAAGGTTCAAAAATGCAGTTTGTGTCAAGTCTCCGATAAAGCTAACAGTTTGAAAACACTGATATAAGGAGCCCCTCTTACCACTGTGGAGTTACCCACATGTGCACAAACTCCTTCATGTTGCAACTTGCCATAGCATCATATTAATACTCTTTATGATTGTTGTTGACCCAATTGTGTGTGTTATGCTACCTTGCAGTGATTATGGCAATATTATATCCTTTTGTAAGATACTATAACACAATCCTTAAGATTATGATAAATCATAAGAGATTGTATTTTTTGAAAGGTGGCTAAACGTTTTCCATCTGAGACATGTGTGCTCAGCGTATGCTGCTATCTGTTCATCATGTGCTCTGCTTTTGTATGGGACATCTAGCTGTGTGATTTCTGCACCTGAAATGTATTAGAAGCATGGCTAGAATTTGGCTGTTTGTAGTGGAGAAATAGCAAACAAAATAAGTATATGGAAGAAAAAATTTTTCCTGTCTTTCTTTAGCCCTTACCTGAGATGCCAAAGTGAGATGTATAGGGAGCTGGTAGGTGACTATTACGAATGCGCAGAAACTAAGTACCCTCAAAAGGTGATGTAGCTTTCCATATGTCTGTCATCTCTGGAGGTGCTGTTGACCTTGATTAAGGAGGGACCTTAATGTGACTCAGCTGCCAATGGAGATGTTTTATGGGCTGAAGTGAAGTGGAAGAAGTCCAAACTTCCATGCACTTATATGATTCTCCTGAGCAGCGGCTGGATTCTTGCAGTGTTTTGGGCTGCATTGCATCTCGTTGGTAGGCATGAGCACAGCGGTCCCCTGCCGCCTGCACCACGGGCGTGTGGGCGCTCTCTTGGCGAAAGGGACAGCTAAGGTTATTAAACACAGCTGGTACAGCTAGATAGAAACTGGTGTCTGCTAGTGTACCATAAATCACGCTGCCCCCAAGACAGTAAAAACTGCGTGCCATGGCCCACACCCAGCAAGCCTGCGTTGTCTTCCTTTTTTAATGCAAACTATCCCATTATGAAATGCACTGTAGTTTATCATGTACTGATGCGCTCGCACCATGCCAAGGATGCTGGCATGAAGATCAATGCAACAGGCGCACCACAACCTTTAATACTCTGGTTGCGGTAGTTGCTCCATGAGCTAGATAACTGGCTGAAGATTGCTGCACACTCTATTTAGTTTTTGTGCCTTTGCTTTATTTTTACAAATAACTAGCATTTTAAAATAAACTGATAAAAAGCCTGCTCCCTGCTGATACGGTAGTCGCATTTGTTACTGCGTTGTGTGCTGGGGGGGGTGCGTGTGTGAATGCTCTGTTACTAATGGTTTAAGTCATGACTAATGCTATGTGCCAACAACAGAGATACAGCTTCAAATTTAAATAAACTGCACAGGCAGTGTTTTACAGGATGTATTTCTTGTTGGCAATTTGTTGTTGCTGACAGCCTCGGATCCTGAGGCCGTTGTTGTGCCCGCCGCTGGGACTAGAGCACGCGGGCTGAGCTTATAAATGTTTCAAACCCGTGCTGTGTGGTAGATGAAGCAATAGAATTTTAAAATATAGGACTTTTTAAAAAAACACAATTAGATATTCTTTTGGAACCGATTAGGGCGAAAGAAACCTGATTTGGTGTGGTTTGGATTTATGTTTGATGCCACATCAGTATTAATATTTTAATATCCAGAATTTTAACTTTAACAGCAAGTGCTGGGCCGGAGTAAGCTCTGGTGTAATGAGGCACAGTGTGCTGCTGCCAGAGCCGGCTTCTGTGTTAAACCTGAAACACTTTAGGAATCCAAATAAACAAATCTGGTTTGTGCAACTATCTCCATTAGAGGAGAGTATGCTCAAAGCAACAAATGGTTTTGACTGCTTTCTAGTCGTGACAGCTGTGATGCTCTTGCCCATTCACAATAGTTCCAAAATGTATATGGATATTTAAGGCAGCTCGTACGGAAAATAGTTGCTCTTACAGAAAAATGTGCTAATATACTTACTCTAAGCTATTAGTGCTGTTTTGCTTAAGCCATACTGACTGGTGTGCATCTTTTGATGGATTCATGAAAAACGTTATTTGTTATAGCCATGATGCTTTCAGAGCATTAGTAGCATGAAACACTTATGGGAATGTATATTGTAATAATTGATATATTGGAAGAAACAAGCTTTCAGCTTCATGGGCCTGTCTTCAGCGCTGAAGCAGAGGGAGCAAAACTGTCTCAAACAGAGTTGGGGTTTAGCTTTAGCTGTAAAGAGCTGATCGTAAGCACAAAAGTTTACTGACCCGTTGTCCCATCTAGTGACCTGGAGTATGGTTTGTTGTGGTATACGGGAATACACAGAACTAGGTTAAAGCCCCTGTGTGCTGGATGCAATAAAAAGATGGATGTGTATAAAGGCAGCCCTGGATTCAGCTGTTCATGGCCTCGAGGTAACGCTTTGCTTTCAGCACGCAGCTCCCTATGGTCTGTCAAGCGCTCCCGTCCTCTAGAATGGAGAAAGCCGAGTCAAACCTGGGAAGCTGCAGCAAGAAAAGCCTGTGTCCAGAAAATGCTTCTTTTCCAGGTCCATAAAGCAGTGGATTTTGTGGGATGGGTCTTTTTGAAATAGACTGGCTTTACACTGCTTCTTCACAGCATTGGCCTTGTTTAAATACTGTGAGTTTTCTTGTTGAACGCATCGCAGAGCCGTGCAGGGTTCCTCATTGGACTGCCTTGCTCTGGCGATAGTGAAGCATGTCTTGAATTTTAGACCTTTGGCTTTGGTCAGTCTGATTTCCTAATTATTTAAAATATCAAATTATTTAAGATAAAATCAGGGCAATTCCTTGAGATTAGCAGGTGGAACGCGGCTGCTGGAGATGTTTTCTGCCGAGGCCTTCACCCCTGACCACTTTGCACCGGCTCTCTTGTAAAGTATGCTGCATTTCTTTATTTCTCACTGGTGATGCTTTGCAAGCGTCTGTTCAGACATTCAGTTCCAGATCTCCAAATTAAAAACACTTCTAAAGAAATATGTGGTAGACTAGTATTTCTCATCTCCTATATCAGTCCATGAAGCGAGATAAAAGGTATTTTTATACAAAACATGGTCTGTTTTATCTGTATATTATCTAAAATGTCCAACTTTGATGTATCAGACATTTTATGCTTTGTGGTACTGTAACAAACATCAATTTTTTATGACTTCATTAAATCTGATATGTCTACTGTTGCTGCTTACTTTAATAATACTTAGTATCACTGATATGGACTTCTCATTTATAAGTCAAACGTATGTTAGATTTAATGCTTAGGAGTAATAACGTGGCCTTATATTCAAAAGGTGTTTGTGGATCATGATTATGTTTTTTTGTTTACCCAAGTATTTTAAGCAATATAATTATAGAATTGATTTAATCCTCCAATATTTTATGGCACTAATACATTGTTAATGCAACTATTACAGAACATTGCAAACTTGTTTTAAATATTTACAACCTTATTCCAGTCTTTTTTAATAGAGAAGCTGTACAGTCCAGCTGGTAGGGAAAAAAAAACCCTATCTCATTCTCATGGTAAAATGAAACACATTGTTTAGGGATGCAAAAATATATCAATATTTTTGAAGTTGCTCTCAAGTTTATTTGTTGTAGCAAATTATTCAGAATCATAATTTTATATGATTACCAGGGATGGTTCTGCATTGCTGCAGAAATACTGTTTTGAGGCTATACAATTGCAAAGAATTAAAATTAGATTTTTTAAATTTTTTATTCATTATCTGTATTTTTGAATGTACAAGTTAGTGACTGTTTTAATTACTGTTGTGCTTTTATAGTGATGAATATACTTTACTGATACCACCCCTTCCCCAACCCTACCAAAACATGGAATTCACAAGGCATATCCCTATCTTACAAGCTGGTGGAGCACTCCTGAAAGTGGTGGCATTGTGCAGACTGGGGATCTGGTCCTCTAATTCCAGAGCTGTTGGATAATTCTTATACAGGCTTTGATTAGTAATTGGGCTTCTAACCCCATTCCCCTGGAAGCAGTGGCAAAAGCTCAGTTCTGTTCAATAGAGTCAAGAATAAGGCAATTGCCTAGAAGTGGATAACAGGAATCTGTTGTGGGGTTTTTGTTTTTTTGTTTGTTTTTTGGTTTTTTTGTCATGATTGCCTTAGCATGGTGGTGGGCATGCTGTCACCTTTGGAAAGGTGCACTAAAAATAGTGGAAACTTCTATTTTCATGGTTGTTACTAGTGTGATCCAGTTTGTCCTAAAACTTGTTTAGAAGGTCATTAAAAGAATTTCTTGTGTCACTGTTAAAGACTTCTTACTAAAAGTTTCTTATGATAACTTGGCAGTAGAGCTAACCTCAGTACCCGTGGGCCGTATCCTCTGTGGCTTAGTGAAGCCAGAGGGAACAGCCGGCCTTTTGGGGGGAGCATTCCAGTGTTCACCGAGTTTGGGATTAAACTTCAGAGAAACCCAGCTTGTGAGGGGTCTGTTCTTAGCCAGTGGCTGAGGATGGGAAGTTCAGCCCTTCCTAAGGCAGGCAGAACCACTAAATATATCAGTTATGGATTAGAATAAAGGTTTTTTTAAATGAAGGCATGGACATAAAGTAAATTCCACACCGTGAAACACACATCCTGGTTTTGGACAATTCTGCAGCCTTCAGTCTTCTGACCCTTGGAAACGTGGATGCAAATATTTATTGCCCTAGGATCTTTGTGACCAGGTATGCTTCATCCCTTAGACCTAGGAAGCAATTCATTATCTAACCATAATTTAATTCATTACTGTCATTAGAGCAGAGGATAATATGCTTAATAGATCTCCCAGCAGCAGTGACAGTCCTCAGCTTTCTTTTTTCCAATACCATGACAGGGTGATGAGCCTGCTTTGAGGTATTACACTTTATCTTAATATACAGTATCTAACTCCTGCTGCATAAGATATCTTTCCGTGTAGCTTACAGTGATGAATGGAGGATTATTGTACAACATGCAGACCAGTGCTCTTTCTCGCACAAAGTTTTGAAAGCCTCGTGCGCTCATAAATTTTGTTTTATCTGGAAACAGTCACTCATTCAACTATACGGCCTAACAATAACAACATGAGATAAAGCTCAAGTTTGCTTAGCTTCCATCTGGAGCTATCTGAAATACTTATTTTCTTTGCATCTCAATGTGGAGTTAGGTTTTTGTGCATCCTGAGCCCTGTCTGGAACATTCACGTTTATTGCTCATGACAGAAGTCTGTGAGTCAACAAACATCTTTTGTGGGTAATTAAATTGCAAAATGAAGCTGAGGCATTTGATAGCCCCCGGATGTAGGAATATCTGTGAATATATTGCAAATCTGTGTTTCATTCCTGCCTTAGGACAAGAAAAAGAGATTCAGTTTATCACAAGGTAAAAATAATGGGGAAAACTCTCATTTTCTGTTGCCTTGGAGGACTTGATGCTTTTTCAGATGGTCCATTGCTAAGAGTTAGGTTGGCGTTCAAGGGCTTTATACTTAAAGCTAAATGAATGAATAGAACAAATGGTATCCTGAAGAGGACTTCCTTGTATCTAAAAAGGGAAATAAAGTAATTTCCCTGGATTTGGTGAACCCATGTTCTCTGGGGGCTCGGGGATTGCTCCTGGCAGATACAGCTTAACCCTCAAATGATGGTTTTACTTTTGTAGTACGGTTTTGTAGACTTCAGAATTAACCAGATATGTTACATATTTAAACCCAACAGAGAGGAGAGAGAGAAAAATCACTTGCACCAAACCAGTTTTCCATACTTTTCAGGCTACTTGTGCTAGAGGCTGTACTGTAATACCTACTTTTAACGCAGTATTCAGGAAGAAGGCATAATCTGTAACAGATTTAAAAAAAAAAAAAAAACAACAACCAAACGAAAAAACCCAACAAATAAAACGTCCTGCAGGTGGTACCTTCCTGTTTAGGTGTGGTTCTGAAAAACTTATGAAATCATATAGGGAAAAAAAGGTATGCCTCCCGCTGTCATTAGGCACTCCTGTAAGAATCCCTTATTATAAGGTTGGCAGCACAGTAGGAATTATATTAATGAATACGTTGTGTCAGCTCTCTTGTTTTGCAGGAGGATAAAGTTCAGTTATTGGGAGCTTTGCTTCAAACCGTTCCGTTGTTGTACAATTGAATTCGGTTATTTTTTACTAGTAATACTAGTACCTCAAGAAAATAAGCTTTCCAGATGAGCACGCAGGGTTTTTGTACTGCAGGTAGTATACGCAGCTCGTCCTATGCGACCCACGAAACCCGTGAGAAAGGCGTGTGCCCCGGGAGTCAAGGCTGAGCGCTATTTTAGTTCATTTGGGCCCTTTACTCTTGGCCTTGGCTGAGGGTCGTGTCCAGGTTGCAAAAAGCACACTGACTTGTCTGGATTGGAAGATGTGTGTGTTTTTCTTTTTGTCTTTAATGGGCCCACTAAAAACAATTTGAGCAATGTTTTATCATGTAAAGAAGCCCTAGTGAGGGGAATTACACCAGGGTACTCAAGCTACTAACGTGAGCCTTGTGGAAAAATAGGGCCAATTCTGTCGGCATACAGAGGGCTTACAGCTCTTAATGGCTCTTATTTTTCTCTTTTCTTTCTTCAGAGTGTCAGTAAACATAGCATACATCTGTAGGGGTTTTGAGTACATTAATATTTTGCTGGAGGCTGTAAGACAAGAAAGGATTTGGAATAACGTAGGAAGGATATACTGAATTACTATTATTTTATTATTTTAAATCATGTTTAGTTATCTCAAAGGCAAAATCTGTTTATTCAGTGAAGTTCCTGCTTTAGTCTCCGATCTAGCATCATCGGAGACTGAGCAAGTGGGAATGTCCAGTGTCTCAGCTGGGACTGGAACATCTAATTTTCCTTGGTCTCTGTCACTTGCTCAAACTAGAAACTCCCAGCTCCACTTCTGGTCTACTTGAAAATTATTCTCTTTGGGCAATGGACAGCTCACATGGACAATTATTTTCTTGTCTGTGGATTTTGCAATCAGAAAAAAAGTGAATTGATTTTTAGCCTGACCTATGACTGTCCTGTGTTGTTTAGAGGACCAGGGTTTCCATACATTCAAGTTAGTTATGAACCAATAATGCTAGGCTAAGAAATCTGAAAATTTTTAAAGGAAGTATTTTTAAACCCTTTTATGCTTTTTTATTTTATTTTATTTTTTTTAACTCCCTGAGCTGCAGGAGATCAAAAGACACCTTAATCCCCTTTCATTTCATCTTATGGTTTGAAAATGGACAAATTCTGGAAAACTTTAATAACTAGAAAAAAAATCTCCTGTCAGACAAATTCTTTGCCAACATAAGCCCCGGAACTCATGCCTCTAAGCCCATCTTTCAGTGTATGTAGTTAAAAACAAGCTTTGAAATAAGTAGATGTTGCTGCACTGTAATGAAGTCTTGGAGTGCGATGCAAAACCAGCCCAGTTCAGTGTCTTGTTTATTGATTATTCTTGATTATTCTGTGAAAGGCTCTAAGTCACTTTTCTCGTTCTGGAAAGTTGCCCTTTCCATGTGTTTGCAGAGAATTATCGGATCCCACCCTGTGTTTTCTCTTAGCTGAGCTTGATGTATTTGACTCTTTCAATCATTACCTTAGATCAATATTTCTAGTCCTCCATTATTTGTATTTCTCCTCAGGGACTTGTCGATCTCTCCCCGCGCGGGTCCCGCAGCGGCTTGCTGCGGATGCCGTTGCACCAGAGCTGTAGCAAGCAAGAGCACTGTCGTCCCATGCCATGACTGTAATGCTGCTGTAGCTACTGCCAAAATGTGTTGAGTAACCCCTAAGCAGGGTTGTCTAGACAGCAAAGCAAGGACCTGGCCCAAATTGTGCTTCAGGCAATAGGAGAAATTCCCTTTGGTTACAGAGGTGCCTTGAGTCAGACCTGTGCTGTGATGCTTCAGGTACTCCTGTGAAGTAATTGCTTTGTGGTTGTCTTTCTGCTGGGAGCAGTTGCTCTTTCATCTTGGGTTAAGATGCATATTTGAGGTCTTGCATGTTAAACTTTCAAAACTGACACGTATGGAAGTTGCATCTATTTTCTTTGACTTTCTATTATTGAACATAATATAGTCAGAAAAATGAATTTACACTTTATCCTTGGAGAAGTATTTGTACGTAATGCATCATTATTTCAGAATTCTTCAAAGATCAAAGGCGGTGAAACTTGGAGGAAGAGTGAAAGCAATGTTTTTATCAAAATATGGATTTTGAAAGGCAGGAGGGGGGGAAAAAAAACCTTCTGAAAGGTGATCTGCAGGATATATCATGAGGAGAATGGTCATTAATGATCTCCAGAGCTAGAGTTCATATTATTTTGACCTTTGTGTCAAATTATCTGTAATTATTGTAATGGTGATAATTATTTTGATCTTTATGCATTCATTTGCATCTATCATATAGTATCCCCCTTTTTTTTGCTGAAGTCTTTACTGGAATAATTTGATAGCCAACTGTAGCCATCTTAATGTAGGATTTTAATTAAAGCTGTATATAATGGTGACCTAATTAGTCTTGTTTATTATTGGGAGTAAATGTGGAAATCTAATGAAAAACTGTGGAGAAAGTATTTTTAGTTGAATAAGCAACACTGGATAATATCTTTCCAACATGCAATCTTCAGGTGTCGGAAATATTACTACTTAAATATGAGAGAATAAAATATTGTTTTGAAAGACTGCTAAATCTGGTAGTATGCAAAGGAAGCCAAGCCAAGCACAAACTTACCTGATGTTTCTGTCAATGAGGTTCTGTAAAAGACTGGAATAATACAACTGGAAGGTCCCGTACTTGGCTAGGAAGGAGTGCTTAATCCATCATTCAATTTTCCCAGATAAGTTAATGAGGAGTGCTTTTCACATTCTATGAAGACTCATGTATTTAACATGCTTGAGTGCCTTACTGGACGTTAAAAATTCAATGCATGAGTAGGTCCTCTGACTTCAGAAGGACTACTAGTGTATTTATGTTAAACACAGATTTGAATATTGTATTACAATTGGGCAAATAATGCTTGATAGCATCTTAAAGCAATTTGCTAAATGTCATTTTTGCAAGTAGCACATGGTACTTCTATAAGCCTAAGAGAGATATCTATCTATCTTATATTTATAAATATGATCTCCTTCATTGCTTTCCAGACATGCTCATAGTTGCAGCAACAGAGCCAGCTCAGGTTATGCTGGAGGATACTTTGGTTAAGATACTTTGCTATCATAAAGGACTGAATTTATTTCACCTTCTGCTTGTGCACTGAATGCTGATGACTTTGATAGGTTACTTGTGCAAATGGAGACAACTCACAGACCAAAGGCAACTGGGAAAGGACTTAAGTATTTGAAAGCATAATGCATGGTCTGCAGTATAATTTATTATATTTGTAGGGAACTTAATGCCTTTGAGGAAAAGTGCTGGTGTGTTCTGCAGCTCTTTGTGTAAAGTTATTGCAATTTCCAAACAGAAATCATTTCCTTACAAAGTGCTATGAAAAAAGGCAGTCATTTACTAAAACTGAATTTTGGAAGTAATAGGTTTCTGGAGCATGAAGTGGAATTTTGCTTTGTTAAAATACAACTGTTGACATCAATGTCTATTCAAATAATGAGACCCTGAAATGAAGATGGTAAATTCAATAGATAATATGCAGGAGAAAAGGGTTTACAATGTAAGAAAAATAAAGGAAGAAAGATGCAGCTTTCTGAGGTTAGGCTCCCAGGAGAAGGGAAAGGCCACGTATCCTGCAGGCTAGCTGTTTTGGGGCAGGTCGCTTGGTTTTGCTCGTGCGAGTGCACAGAGTGAGATTTGAACTTTCCCATTTCGGTTGCCTCGGAGGTGAGACAGGATCTGCGGTCTTGGTGTGGGCCGCCAAACCCAACGGATGAGCAAACTAAGCATCACGAGGGTTGCCCATACTGTGCTACAGGGAAAAGCAACACATTTTAAATAGCCCAAGGAGGTTTCAAGCTAGCTACGTTATAGCTGTGTAGGGTCTTGTGTTTCAAATGCTAGAGCTCATGCTCACAAAAGATTTCCTTTAATAATTGACTTTTGACTTTGGAGCATTGGGCTGACTGTTTCCCGATCTTTGCTTGGAATTGTTTTTGTTTGACAGGAGAATCATGAGCAATAAACTGCTTAGTTCTTTTTAGTTGGCAGGAAAATGAGGTGACAAACGTACCTTTCCTTGCTGACTACTCTCACATGGCAGGAGACAGCTACTGACTCTGCCAAGGATGTTTCACAGCGGTGCAAGCAAGTGGCATCGATAGCAAATCGCTGGTCCTGAAAGCAAGTTTATGTACGCACCATTGCTGGTATGAAGCTGGTAAGGTAAATTTAAAAAGTGGACTAAGGCTGGTTTTGGAAAACATTCAATAAAACAGGCTTTTATTAAAATTGAGATTAAAAAAAAAAAAAAAAGAGCTTATTGACTTTGCGAAATTGGGGAGTAGTTTGTGTGTGCAGATACAGGTTGAAATTTCTAATCCAAGCAAGGGAAAGAGAATAACCAAGAAACAAATGCTTAGGAAACGCACCGTAGTCAGTTCAAGTTTCTGCTTCAACAAATGTTTCTACAAAGTGAAACTATTGCACCACGGCAAGACGAGAGTCCTGTCCCAAAATGACCAGTAGCTACAGATGTGGAATGGGGAATGGCAACGCGCTTCAGGCTCCCGCGGAGCAGCCAGGCGCTGTGGCTGCCCAGACCCAGCTCGTGCGTATTCTGGACTCTCTTCTTGAGGTTTTTAGGAGGCAAAGTAGCTTCACCCAGTGAAGGATGGGAATTTTTACATATTTATTTCACATAATTTCCCTTCCATTTCCATTTTCCATTAGAAGAACTCTCTGAAATGAGGTTTTTGTGTTTAAATGAGTATTTGGCAATCATGTTTGTTACCTATACAGAAATAATGTGCAGTGTTTTAACATTTACTAACAGTATCCTCAGAGAGGAAGAATGGGCTGAACAAACTGACTATTGTGAGATGATCATGCTCTGCTAGAGAAAATCAGCTTTTTAGTTGCTGTGGGGAGAGATGTTCTTTTTCCTCAAAATTGTCGTTGTTGTGTTTTGGGGTTGTTTTCCAGCTGTGGAAATTGGGTTTTGTTAAACCTAGCCCAGAAGGAATGAGAGGGGGCTCCTAGTTAGCAGCATCATGTGCACGTAAGCGTAGTGGAAAGAACGCTGCTTGGATGTAAATTGGTTTTGTCGTACAATTGTTGTCCTCGATAAATAAAGGCATTTTAGAATGACTGAGGAGGCATGTTGAACAGCAGATACATCAGGAATAAGCAGGAGATAATTAGCTCATCTTAAATTGTTATCCCCTATCTACTTAGCTAGATGAATGGCAGGAGATCATGGTTTTAGTGGATTTGTTGAAGAAAAGCAGTATCATTTTCACTTAACCGTGTACGCATTTGCGCTTCTGGGGGCCTCTGCTCATCACTTGCTGTCTGCGTTACAGTAATGCACAGACACCCCAGCAAAGACCCCCCCATCTTCCCAGTAAACATAGAAATAGATTTGATCCCTTCCCAGATTAATTTGAAATCTAAATCCCAACTCAACAATTGCTGATGCTTTTTTTTTTGTCAGTCTGTTTTAAGTTAGGTATGTGGGTAAACATGTTGCTGAAGCAGTCTAGACACTGCATACAGCAGGCTTGCAGTAACAAATAAATAAAATAGCAAAAACATGAAACTTGCTTCCTTTTTTTCCCAGTTTTGATTTTTTGGGGGCTTGCTCTCTCTGATTCAGAAGCTCAGAAAATCCATTATCTCTTTAGAGGTCTACATCATCTCCTTGAATGAAAATATAAAATGAGCAGGGATATGCTGCTGATATTGAATATCTTTAATATATGGCATTATATTGGCTAGTTATTTTTAATTAAAATCTATTTTTGTATCTGAGATGTGAGACTATAAATGCAGTGCTGATAACCTTGAACAAGGGTGAAATCTAACATTAAAATAAGCAGCAGAGAAATCTCCCAATGGTGAATCAATAATCAATCAGTCACCTTCCCTAATGAAGTGCCAATCAGTTTTAATCATTGCATAATGTACTGTAAAGCAGTTTAGTTTAGCAGCGACTCCACCCTCTCTTTCAAACAGATTTGCGCTATCACAGAATGCATTTTGCAGCTGATCTTGGGATGCTGCTGGGACCGTTATGGGGATTTTTCTGGAGTAGAAAACTAATTTTAATATTTTTCTTTTCACATATATTGACCAAATCTTAATCAAAAACAACAAAAAACCCTGCCCATTTACTGCATTTCCATTTGCACCCAAGTTCTTTTCCTATGAGGCTTTAAGGTTATCTGCTGGAGTTGATGGTGAAATAAAAATTGATATAGATTAAGCACTTATTTTAGTTATATCTCATTTTCTTTAAGATGTCTGTCTCTTCGGTCTGGAGATATTCTTGGAGACAAATCCTCTGTGGCAGGATAGTTATTGTCCTTATCTAATTCAACAGTGTATGAGAAGGTATTTTGTACCCTTAATTTACTTGCTCAGGTTGATAATGCTAAGTCAGAAGTGTAGAATAATTTAATACATTTAGAAAATGCACTTTTAGAAGATAAGCGTAAGTATATCAGGTATTTATCATCTGTCTCAGTTTTAAGATGTTTAATCCTTTTTTTATGTCTTAGGTTTACCATGACTCAAACTAGTCGTTTCTGCCACCGTCTTCAATCTGAAGCAAGGGCGAGCCCTTGGCGAGAAGCTCACCCTGTCCCCTCTCTAACAACGCGTTTTAAAGTTCCATTAAACTATGAAATTAGAAGACTCATTAGGTAGTTTAATGGTGGATATTTAATTGCACAGAGTCTTCATTGTAGCAATCGACTCGCAAATTTGGCTTGTGCTTCACCTTTTGCCTTTCAAGATGCCCTGAACTTCTGCGAGCTGCTAAGAGTGGGGGTCTGCTGGGCTCTGTGCAACGTGGTGAAGACGGCTATCGCTGAAGGTCACGCGGACGGGCAAGCTCGACTGCTCGAGCTGTGTGAGGAGTTAGATGCTTTATTAGAGACCAAAGGTTTCGTCTTGATCAATCCATCAGCCTTTTTTACTTCAAGGCAGGAACCACTCGTTCTCTGCGACGCGGCATGCATCCGTGCGGTTTATCAAACCCTGCGAAGCAATGGTGTTCATTCTTGTTGCAGTGAAGCGATAGAAATTTATGGACAGTCTGAATGGTGATCAGAGAATAAGTATCTGGCTATTATAGTTGAGTTTTCTGTGAAGATTTAAGTGTTTTCCTTGGGGGAAAAAATTACAATAAGCTGCAGAACATGACACTAGGAAATTTTCGTAAAAGTCCTTTCTGAAGTGCTTTTTACATGAAATATTTCTTCTGAAGTTTCTATCAATTAGGCCAACATGACAGTTGCAGTTCTTGATGAACCATTTAATTTCTATTTTATGTTTTGCCTGTGCTGGGAAGGGTACGTTCTTCTTGGATGATAGGATAAAGTTATGTAGAAGTGGAAATTCTAGGTTTGGAATAACTACTCTTGATGTGTGGTTCTCAGTTGTGTTTTAACATAAGATGAAGGCTGCTGATAACACTTTTGTCTTAATTTAAACAAGTGTTAAGTTGGAGGAAATGGATTTGTTTATGTAATTTTGCTCAGCTCTTCTGTTTTAATAGATTTTGTATTTCTAATTTGTAATTAGAAATGAATGCATTTCATTACATTGTGAGGTAAACAAACATGTTTCTAGTTTCACTAATTACCATCTGATACCAGAGGAAACTCAAAAATTACATATCCAGCAAGGACCCCTGAGACTGCATCATCTGATCCCCAGTGTTCACAGATCAGGTGGCTTCCTCAGATTAGTTCTTGTTTGAGCATTTTTGTTAGAAAACATTTCCAAAGTTGCCAGTATTGGAGAATTGAAGTATCTTCAAAAGTACAAGTGCGATTTTCTTTTTTTGTTTTCCTTTCTCTTCTTAACCTGTATGGATGCTTTCAGAAATTTTAACCTTTGCACATAATATCTTACCCTATTTCATCATCTAAGCAAAGTGGCATGTCCACCTTACTCTCTGTATTGCTTCTTACAGCACATATTCCTTTATGTGTAGAGATCAAGAAAAGCACTTAAGTAACATATATATTCTGTGATAATGGACTTTTTTTGTTACTAGCATAAATATAAATTAAACCTACTTTAGTTAAATTCTGCTAAAAGATACTTGAGTCATAATTTTTCCATCAGTGTATTAGCAGCAGGTAAAGTTGATTAAAAAGAAAATTGAATTTTCCTCTTCCCTCTGATTGAAAAACAGATTTGTAAAATTGCATGTCATGGAGAATCAACATGTAAACAAGCAACCCCAGTGACAGTTATATTTCAGGAGAAGTTTTTTGAAAAAGCAGCTTTCATTGGCTGCTGATTTAGCTTAGAAGCAAATTCCCTTCCAAGCTGATGGCTTGCCTACTGACACTTAAAATAACGCGGCCTCGGACTTGTTACTGTTCTACATCGTACTTCTGTAGCACATACAAATGATTTCCATTAGCTTTTAAAAGCCAAATTTTCAGCTGAAGTAAATCAGGGTATATCTATTATAATCAATGCTCTTCTGATTTATATCGGCTGGCCCTAAATATAGCAGGCATGTTTCTAGCCTTTTATTTTCAAGTAGAAGTCCCCTGTTGAACTAAGTGGAGACTTCTGCTCAGAAATCAATGGCACAGCAGACCCCACCGACATTATTTTAAAACACAAATGATTTTTTTTAGTTCTAAATCTATATACCAAAATAGATTTCCTTTAGCTTTTTTTCCCCACTCACTCACAGCACTAGTGATGCTGTATTTACATAAATGTATTAAAGTGCTTCTCTGGCTCCATTTGCAAGAGTTAAACTTGAAGTTTTGTAGCATATTTTTGTTGCTTCTCGATTGCTTAATAGAAGGACATGGTAAAATCACAGGTGTAATAGAGTTACTTGAGTTTAATCAGACGTGCTACTATACATCCAATATAGGCTAGTTTCTTTCCAGTTACACTTAGCAAACAGCAGAAGAGTTATTTATCTGCACTTGGTGCACTTGCTCTGGAAATGCATCATTCCTCTAGGTGTGAGATGAAGTCGGTACAGGAGAGCGGGTGACTTGTCCTGTGCCAAATTGTTTCGTTTGCTAGGTAGAGCAGAGCGTCTGAGAACTTCTTCTTTAGAAACATTTATCTTTAAAAAGTTGTTTTTTGTTAATTGGCCTTAAATATGGCACACAAGGGAGAGCTGATAAAATATTAGCCTTTTAGAGGTGATCACTGTTTCCTTCACAAGAGAAACAGTTAAGAAAATTTCCATCGACATAGCGCTCTGCATAGGAAACTGCTTCGAGTCCATGGAAGCTGCAGCTGAGGACGGGTGCCAGGTATTTATGGCAGCAGAGAAAGAGGGGAGCTGGGGATGTTTTTCTTTCGTGTGGATTGCTTTGATAAGGCTATTCTGAAATAATCACAATTGGAAAATGTTATATGCTGTTTCATAGGAAAAAAAGGGGAAGGATTTCACCTTTTAAGTTTTTCCACAGGATTTCAGAACCATCCTCAAACTCCCTCATATGCCCATAAGGTGAATAATGTAAGTTAAATTTACATTGATTTATTCCAGCTTTAAAATCTAAGCGGTCTTCCAGGGAGTTTGTTGTACTTAGTATCATGCATAAACATCCAGATTTCAAGAAATTAATCAAAAGAAGACCTTGCTCTCTGTGAAGGTGTTAACAGGAGGTTAAGAGCCCTGATCAGGGAAGGAAGCCTCTCTCGCAGGAGACGGGGAAAAGCAGCTGACTGGGAGGAAGGAGTTCGAGTAAGGATCTGGTATTTCCAGGCTTGCTCTATCCACAAAATGCAGTCAGGCAAAAAATAACAGCATAGCCAAGGTTTCACTGCTTAGCCTCCCACATAACAGTTTGGGAACAGCACACATGTTTGAGGGAGATAGAGAAGGGAAGGAGTGCAGCGATGCTGGAAAAGTAAAAGTCCTGAGAAGAATGAAAACCCAAAGCAACTGAGTCCAGGAGAAATTTAGCTAGGAAAACTGAGCATCTTCCAGCCTTCCAAGGCTGTGGAGCAGAGCTGCTCGCGGAACCGGGAGTCTCTGCCAATTTTCTGTTTTCAGCCAGGTTACAATTATGTGAAAGACAGCGTATTACAAGTTGATGTCATCACTTCTTTAGAATTGAAGTGAAATTATATTTAAGGGCAAATAAAGAGCTGGGACTTGTAAATCACAGACCAATTATAAAACTTTTAAACAAATAATTCAGTCTAATTACCTGTCTTCTTCCCGTTTGAAAAGGAACCCTACAACAGTTTAAATAAAGCACAAAACATGTATTTTTTTTTAAAGCATTCATTTTCGTAGGATTCTACAAACAAAGCCAGTGAAAGAAAAGCACTTAAAGTAGGTACATTTTGTACATGATGTTAAGGCTAATTTAATTTCCACCCCTTGTGAAATGGTATTTTTCCAGTATCCTAACAATCAGGAGAAAATGTAATATTTTGCAAACTTATTCTAGTTTCTAAAGTATTTTAAATGACTTTCTTTTATGAACTGGTATTATTTCATAGGCTCATCTATGTTTTTTTAAAAAGTCTAATGTTCAAGTTCTTGTCTTTTTACTAATATCATATTAGTTTAAGGAGGTAATATTGCAATACCCATTAACTTTATCTAATGTATATGTATTTCAACGTAAACAAAATTCTGAACTACATGTTTGCTATTTGCTGTTCCCAGTTTTGTTGACCTGGTATATTCTCTATATCCCAAAACACATTATGAAATTAAATAGTATAAGGGAATACGTAGCACAATAGAAATTATGGGAAATTGTAAATTGGAGACATTCTATGGTGCGTGAATTTAGGAAGTCTGCCATTCAGTTGCTAACTGCAGGAGAGAGCTTTAAAAAGAGCTGAGAAAAGAAAATTTTAAAGTTTTTGAGAGATGAAAAGAGTGCATAATGCAAGAGAGGGGAGAAAGTGCAGGATGAGAATAGCTCTGACTGTGGGAAACAGGGCACTGGAGCAAACATTTTTTTTGGAACAGGTCAGAGATGCAACATGATGGTCAGGAGAAAGCTGGAAAAGAACAAAGGCTGTGTCCACAGGATGAGATTTTTATTCATTACAATATGTTGAAGTACAAGAAAAATCTGCATGAATCCTGGATTTGATGAGGCAAGAATATGATTACGTTATTTCCAAAGGTACTTTGGAGCTCAAAGATCGCTGTGCCACCCCCCTCCTTCCCCTTTGCCTTCTGGCTGCTCTGCCTTCCAGAGCATCTTTGGCAGAAAGCAAGAACCAATTAGGAAAATGGGATCAGCCAGAGCAGGCAGTAGACCAGGGTGTGATTTTTCACTTTAGAATAAACCAAAAGAAAACACTGTTTAATACCAAAATATCTGCCCTCTATACAAAATGTTTTACTGTTACTAGTTGTGGGACACATGGCCAAAACTAGGCAGGCAAAATTGCAGCTACACAAACCTAGTTTTGTGAGATCTTCAATATTTAAAATGCATTTTTAACATCTGCCAATAGGAAAGAGTGAATTGAAAGCACCTGGAGAGCCGAAGTTTGGTTTGCTACTCAGTCCCCAGAATCACAAATGAAGTTTCCAGATGAGGGAGCTCTCTTGGGAAGCTTAGTTGGGGTGACTGGATCAAAAAGCAGCAGGAGCTCGTTGAAGCTCTGTTTGTGGGAGGTGACTGCTGGAAGGTACTGCCTTGCTCTCCGAAAACAGCACTGGAGGCAGTTGCAAAACAATGTCATTTTTGGGTGTACTGGCAGGAAATCGGTCTGAATTGGGGCCATGGTGATGATGCATTAAGGCCCGTAGCGTTTCCTTCAAGCCCTGTATAGAAATGGTGAGGGCTTCAGACACTGCAGTAGTATAAGCCAATTGCCCAGCGTTAAAAGGCAGCTCAATAACTAGCTCTTACGGCTGCTACAAAATACGCAGTCCTAGCAGCGCTGCTGCCTATGTCGTGCTCGGTATCCTCTTGTGTGTCTTTGTCTATATATGTATTTTCACTCCGTTTTAATCATGGAGCCTTAGAGAGGAATTGTTAGTCTAATCGTCGCTCTCTACTTGTACAGTCTGATTAATGCCCATCCCGGTAGGCTGTTTGTATCACGGTAAAGACCTCCGTGCTACGGGCTCGGCTGTGGTGCTTTTAGTGTTCCCTGTCTAGTGATAAAAGGGCCAACTGCTGAGCAGCTGGATTAACCACTACTCCTCATTAATGACTCTTCTGCTTGCTGTGATGGAGTCATGGCAAGCTGCTGCTGATCCTGGGGGTCTGTCAGCGTTGTAAGGAGGTCTGCAAATTGAGGCAGGGCCTGAGCTACAGAGGTGATGTGGGCAGGAGGTTATGGATGCCAAAGGTTCAACAGTACCATAGACAACAGTCTTCCTAGTCTCGTTCTTAATTTGACTATGGTAATGTTTTCCTTCAAAGTCATCTGATATGTGCTTCCCCCACTCTGTTTCCTATGGACTCTTATTTTTAAAACTAGTTGTGTATTTTTATTCTTTATTTGTGCTGCTTGGTGAAAGGCCTGTTGGCTGGTTGCACAAAGCATTAAGGCGAAGGAGGTTGTTGGTGAATATTTTAAGTGTGGTCAATAGACTGGTCAAAACTGATCAATAGCAGTCAAATCCAGCAATCTGTTCCACACTGGCTCTCGAAAGGGATTGGTCTAATGAATGCATTAGTTTTCTCTCTTGTCCTGCCCTAGGTCCCTCTTTCCCCAACTCCGTGTTTACCTGGTATGAAGCTCTGAAGTACATGGTCCACAGTACTTGGTTCCCCACCGGTGGGGAGTCATGTCTTCCACCCGTTACCTCGGCCAGGGAGCTTCCTAACTTTGTGGATAACACAAGTCCCCAAGGAATGGCAGCAAGACTAAAGAAAATGCTCCTTGATGGAGCTCTGTGATGAAAGTTAGCAAGGATATTCCCTGGTTAGCTGGGAAGATGAGCTGTTGTGCAACTGTAACGTCAAGGACCTTGAAAGTGTGACCTGAAAAAACAGCAAAGGATTTGAAGCTTTTGTATTGTTTTCACTTTCTTTGTTTTAGATCTGTAGGGCTAAATGGTACAATTACCACATAAAACTTATTGGAAAATGATAATATCAGATGTCATTGAATCCATTTTAATAGACTTTTTTCAATGAAATCATTGTCAGCTGCAACAGTTGCATCGTTGTACAGATCAGGTGTCAGTCTGGCTTGAGGTGAGAGGAAAGAGTGTTTCCTGAAGCATGACACTTCTTTTGTGATTCAGCTCCTAACCTTAACTGGATGTAAAATCACTTGTTCACTGAAAAAGCTATTAATCTAGGCTGTTTCATACTATGTCCATTATTTAGGACTTTATGTGGTATGCAGGGCAGAGAGGATGCTTAATGGGCCTTCGTGAATCATTTTGTAATTTTCTTGGAGGTCGCATTTATGGAGAATTTCCCGTAGTTATATTTTGCCTTCAGATTTGAAAGATCCTCAAGCATCTGCCAAATTGATATGCAGTTATCAGCATTTCAAAGATTGTTAAATGCCACGATATGTCTCAGAGAAGAAATACCTTTGCCTCAGTAAGGGTTGTAGTTCAGGCATGTCCTGGTTTAAATTTAAGTAACTCTGTAAAACACTGAGCTGGCTGTATTTTGTCTAATACAAATGTGGTAAGTTTTAAAGACTGGTCACTGGAGCAATCTCATTTTGATAGAATACCTTCAATTCTTACTGTTTAGCGCTGCCTGTTTAGGATTGCGGCCCCAGGAACCTTACTGAGCAAAATGCTGGATGGGATAGTGGCTACACTGAAATACTGCTGGAGATGCAGGGTGATATCCATTTTGGGTTTTCAATCATTTCAAGTCCATGCGTTTTCAAGTTTATGCATAAAATTTTTGCAGTTTTTCTCCTGATTTGTGGACTAGGTTGCTGAGCTAACCCCATACCTGGATGTAGTTCTGCTATATATATAACTGTTCTTGTGGAATCTGGTTCTGCACTTCTAAATTCTGGTTATCAGGGATCTTCCTCCAGAAGACTATAGGTGCTGCAGTTGCACCTAATTTCAGCTACTTCTTGTTGCCTAGATTTTTTTTTCTTTAAAGGCATGTACATTATTTCTAGCTTAGTGGCAGGGTGTTGCTGGGAGACCTGATTGAGGAAGTTCTTCATTAGGTCACGTAGCAAGTGCAGTGGAGAGCTGTTTGCTTAGCTTAAGTTCTTGGCTCTGCTTCACAGCACGGCTTGTATCTCCTGTGCAGTCAATGGAGAGTGAAACTCCTGAAAACTTCTAGAGTCCAGCTCAGGTACTTCCCAATTTTGGCAACCCGTAGAGGTGTCTCCAGATTGTGATTCCCCTCCATCTGATTGAATGAGCCTTCTTCTGAGGGAGAGAGTGAAGGACAGGAGTAATATCCTCTTCTCTTTGCCCCAGTGTTTTTCTAGTCCTGTCTGCAAAATAGCTCAGCTTCAAGAAGAGGACTGGAGAGTATTCTCCCAAAACCAACTGATTAATCACTCTTCTGGAGTGTAGGTAATGGAGGACCCTGTCAGCTATTTAGTCTTGTATTCTGGTTTTCCATTTTCCTGCATGAGTGCTCTAATCAATAGGAAACTATGCAAAAGATGAATGGTTGCAGTGACCGCTTTATAGTTCTTGCCCTGTCTAAATTGTCGGCTCTCCCTAGAAATGGGAATATGCAGTTTTGCTTAAAGTTAGATCGTAGGAAAGCCAAGAGAAGCAAGAGATAGAAGCTCATCTCCTCTGGATCAGGTACTTCTGAGTGCGTTGGTACCTTGAATGAGGTGCGTTAGTCACACAAAAAGGTAAAAGAGTCATTGAAATAGGTGGACTGGAGCACAGCCTAGGATTCTGGTGGTTTTTTAGAGGCTGAATACCAGCTTCAGTGGGGTTTATGAGATCTGTATCTCTCTTCTCTGTTTTTAATGGAGCTGTAGCTGTCGACTTTAATAAAGAAGGATAATTAAACCAATCATTTCCTTTTAAAGTACTTGCATTGTTTTCTTTTAATTTGGTACAATTCCAGAGATGGTATAGACCTGAATGGTGTATGCTCACGCTTTCCGTGCCAAAACCTAGTGCGTGGTGTTTTTTTTGTTGTTGTTTTTTTTTTTTTTTTAGTGAGTGTGTTTGGAATAGTTGCTCTGGAATCCAAAATGAAAGATGACTTAAATCTGAGCAGAACCTCAAAAACTGTCCTTGATGCTATCTAGTAGCTGAAAGTAGACAGCCATCACAAAGCTACATGTCGCTCTTAAAACATTTCTTGTTCTGCGCCTTAACACTAAGATAAATTGTAAATGGTGTTTTTCCCCTCTGTATGCTCATGAGGTTATAAATCTGTTTTCTAACTTGCATTTATTTCAGGGTAGATTTCCTTTCAATGTATGTTTATTTTTTTCATTTCAGGAATAACTTGCAAATGCATTGCTTGCATTAATTTAAAGCTCTTAGGTAAGAAATAACGGGTGAGATGTGCCTTCGTGAACAGATATGCTCCTGTACAAGCTCTCTAGACTGACCTAGACAAACGAGATAACATTCTGTGCTGCTCTGAGCCTTATGGTTGATCATACAAGCAGAATGGCCTTTTTGTCGTTACAGAGCTGCTTGCACTGTGGAGATGACCTATTTTTTTTTTATATTGAGATGTAAAATAATTCCAAGGCTTGAAAAGAGTAAAAGTCTGGGCAGACAGGGTCAATTTGCCTTGATAAAATAAAGAACTCATGCGGAGAAACAGTGATGAAAATGGTTGGTGGTTCTTTTCTGGAACAAATGGGGGAGTACAGCTCCCCCAGCAATTCTCTTGGCATTGCGCCTCTGTCCAGGCTGAATCGGCAACACCGTATCGCTGCTTTTGGTCCTTTTGTTAAGACGGTTCAAGTATGTTATCCTATAGGTAATCATCTTCCTCTTCCCTTTCAAGTGATTTTATACATTGACTGAGAATGGGGAGTGATTTGATAGAAGACACTAAATTTATAAGCTATTATAAATGATATGAGGGGAAAAAACCCACCTTTATAATGTCTTTGTGTATTAAAATAAACCCACCTTAGGTTGTGTGCAATAGTCACTATCATGGTCAAAGCTGACAATTGAATTTTCATGGAGAAAACCATGACCCTGATGCTTTTAGCCTCATGTTACAGTAATTTCAAGATGTGCAGCCAGAGGTTCTTGCTCCTTTTCTGGTGCGAGTGTAGGGAAATGATGAAAATTATTCACTGAGGTGTGGCTTGCACATGCCAAATTTTGAGGACTTGCCCAAGTACCAAATAGCTTCACACTAATATAGTTAATAGCTACTTAATAAGCTACTGTGCTGAAATTCCTTGGGCCAAGTGTTTTTGATGAACGAAGGCATAGGACAGTGGAAAGTCTTTGACTTTCATGTTGAGGTACAACTGCACAGTTGTGTGCTGAAGTGCATATGCAAAGGAAATGACAAGTGGAGTCAACCAAGTGCCGTAATCAAAAAAACTTGATCTCTTCATGCATATACTGGTTACTATACTCAGGGATCTACGTGCTTTTGCTGGTGAATCTGATGTGAAGCCTGATGACAAAATTGATGGGAAGAGGCCAGTGGATTAAATGGCACAGAGACAGGCCCATTACCTGTTTATAGTTCACTTTCAAAGGTGAATTAGTCTCCAAGGCCCCTATTTTCCAAGCTAATAAGCAGCTTTTCTCTACTAAGAAGTCTACAAGAATGGTACTTTTATGATCTCCCTTCCTCACCCCTCTTTTCATCTGGCAGCATCTTTTGGTCAATACACTTTAAACTTGAATATCTACACTAAAAATAATAATGCTTAGAAATAGTTACAGACTCCTTAGTAGTTCCTCAGTTGTTTATAGACATTTTGTACTTTTTTGCAGCAGCAGCACGTTGGCGTTTTATGCTTTCCTAGGAGTATATTTTATGGGATAATTGCTCTGGGCAGAATGAAATTAACGGTTAGAGTATTTGACTTTGTTTTCATGCTCCACTTTATGGCATGCAGCCTTGCATTCCTTCAGATCAAGAATTCCTCAAAACCAGACGTGTTTTTCCTCCAAGACTATAAATGCCAGGCGGAGGGGTGTCTTTTCCTAGCTGTATGATTTTGTAGGCTAGAGGAAGAAAGAGGCTGAGAAGCCTAACCTTCATGTCCCCCTTATGTTCAGAAAAGGGTTTTTCTGACACAGGACAGCGGGATTTGACCCTCAGGTTATTACTCAAGGGATAAAAGTTTATTATATTTCCTATTCTCTCTCCTAATAGCTGCTGTTACTTTGACACTATGCTGCTATTTTGTTGTTTATATGTTAAAAAAAAAAAAAAAAAAAAAAAAAAAAAAAAGCCAAAAAGGCCTCTCTTCTGCAGACTGCATAAACTGAAGCACAAACTCGAGCTGGCAGGTAAGCTGGAAGTCCTGGACAGCCTCTGTTCCCGCAGTGTGGTAGTGGTGGGCCCAAATGCATGCAACTGAGAGTGCGGATAGAACAGTAAAACCACTTCCACGTTTCATAAAGTAGTTTATTTTTTATTTCTTTACTACAGTTGCCAAGTGACTGAGCTAATAAAACATTAGGATGATACGGGGTGCTGTGACAGCTAGAGGTGCCCTCTTGTTTTCCTCTCTCTCCAACCGCCTCTCTTTGTAGACGTGGTGCAGTGCTACTTGCATGTTTTCAGACTTCTGTCCCTTGGTGGAGCTGTACAAGTGTTGAGGGAAAACAGTTCCACAAGTTGAACCATCAGCACTTAAAGGAGAAAGTGGAGAAACAGGACTGTAAAGTCTGAATAAGCATAGGGACTTAAGGGAATTAAGTCTTGGGAGACCATGCCAAAAAGTGTATAGGGCCCATAGCTGGCCCTTGATGTAGGGGAGGCCTTGGGAGTGCTCAAGCCTGGTGTTACCATTCACTGCGAGCTTCTTGTCTTACTCCTTCGTCTTAGTTTATCTTTTCTCACTCTGCCTAAAGTAACTCCCCAAATTCTGTTCTCCTCCTGTGTCTTTTTGGCATTATTCTCAGTGTGTATTATACAGAAGGAAAGTTATAACTTCATTTTAGATGTTTTCTACAATGAATAATTTATTTTTTCACTTGTGATTATACCTGAAGGGGAGAAGTGGCCTTGGTGTTACTCAGCAGCTAGATGCGACCTTGGTAACAGCAGAATCAATAAGACAATGCTGTAACATGTGTACTGTCTTGCTCCCGAACTTGTCCTTTTTTTCCTACTTTTGTGATGAACTTGGGATAACTTTACAGTATGCAGTGCATTATGAGGCTGTGTGAGAATGGCTATACCCCCAAACTCTCCTTTGTTCTCCATCTATTGGCATTTAGCAAGCCATCCTTCCCCTTTACGCACAATTTTCCCTCGGTCTCTAAGCGAAGCGCAGCAGGCAGCAGTTGCAGAGGCAGCCCGCGGCAGCCCCCCTCCATCCCTTAGAGGGCCAGAAGAAGCCCAGGAGTTCCCTTCCACGCAGTTCCTTGGAGCACTGTCCGTGGAAAAGCTTTCTAAGCAGGCTTGACCCACTTTTGTACGTATGTAAGTGCTGCTTAGCTGTGCAGGCTATAGGGAGCGTTAGGAAGGGTTTTGTTGAATGCAGCAGGACATGAGACCAGGTCATGACAAATCGTCTTCAATTTTCAGCGTGGCTGCTTGAGATACTCAGTTTATGCTGTCCGTATGTGGCAAGCTTTTATCTGATTCTGCTGCAATAATGCGGGTTGCTGGTGGTGAGGCTAAAATCACATTTCTTTTTAGGTGGTATTTTCTCCAGCTTGCCACCAAGCCCCCAGCCTTGGCCAGCTCGCTAGGAGTGGGGAGCACTTAAAGCAGGCAATAGCAGATAGGGCCTAAACACTCAGAAGAGAGCAGTCAATAAGGAAAGGAAAGTGTTAAGCAAAGATGGACTCTAATGTGCTGCTCCCAGTAGTGGGGAAAGGAGACTTTATTAAATACGAGTTCAAATTAAGAATGCTGGTTTGAAAGCAGCTGTCAAGTTTATACAAAATACATAGTCGTGAAGCTATCATTTACACTTTCTTAATGCATAACTTACAGAAAAGCTCCTAATGGCAGAACACAATTACTAGCTGACAGCTCAGAGGTGGGATTTTTTGTTTTGCTTCCAGTTTTGCCGAGTCTGTGATAACTGCGCAAATGCGTTGTTCCTCGCCTTTTCTTTGCGACCCGAGGTGGAAATCACCAAGGGGTGGTTGTTTCTTTAGCTGCCATTATTTAGGGGGGCTTGTAGAATCTTTTAAAGTAGTCTTTTACAATCAAAACCGGCTGTTTCCTAGGTTTTAATGACACCTGATCAATTGTGGAAAGTGTTGCATAAATGTAGCAAGCTGATGTGTTTTTAACTCTCCAAATTAATAGTTACGGCAACATTCTTGGAAGATAAATACCGCTCAGTCTTATCTGAAAGTCTAGCTGCGTGCGTGCAATACTGCCATTTAAACTAGCGAGGAGGAAAGAAGGGCTCTTTTGTTGAAGCGAAATATAAAGGCGCAGATTTTCCAGAACTTCGTACACTCATAAGCGCAGATGGTTCTCAAAAGTGCACAAGCAATTATGGTAAGTAAATACACAGATGATCCATTAGGTATCCAAATATATATCTGTACCTGCGACCGAGGGGAGTTCACGTATAACTGCTTCAGCATTATTTAAATATGTTCAGGACTTTATGCTAGATCCCACCAGTTGGCTCAAGTCTTGACTTCAGAGGGAGCTGGAGTAGTTTTTAAAGGAATAGCGATCATACAGATTTCTGAAAACAGTTCTGAAGCTGAGGTTATCGTTTTATTATTCCCTTGGCTGTAGTGCCAGTCTTTCCAGCGTGTGCTAGAGGAGACACAGAGGATGTACATCTTTCCTACAGGATTTCTGGCTGGGAAAGGCAGCTCTGGCTTTTTCAGCCATTGGTAATCCAAATGCAAAATGTGATTCACATTCATGCATTCAGACACTTGTCACCGGGTTAGAATCGTGCAGAAACTGGGCAAGAAAGAGCTGCCTGCCAGGCTTCCCCACTGTGGATCCATGGGAACACCGCAAACTCCTCACTCAAGACTCATTAAATATTTAATAAGCATGGGGATAAGTTTTAAGTGGAGCCTACAGTGTTAATATTTATTACAAAGGATGCATCAGCAGAAACGCTGCCCTATTTGGCATCATCTCTATTAAACAATTTGTGAGGCAGGATCATTTGAGATCACGCAACTATTTAATGGCAGAGCATAGTATTGTTAGTGTATGCTAGCTTTAAAAATTGTGCACCTCAAGGTTTATGTGGAAGAGACTTCAAAGTGATTCAAGCATACGAAGATGGAGAAAAAAGCTTCAGAAACTTCCTATGTCTAATGACAAAATGTTTTGTTTGCATATTTACCAGATTCAGAATAACATCAGTATTGAACATGTTTGGGTGTTATATCTAGAAGCTGCTATAGGTTGTTAAAATTAATTGGAACGGAGGAGACATTAAAATGCAACTGTACAGTCAGAAAAAGGAGAAAAACGAATCACTCATTTTTATTCCAAACTTTCAAAGTAAACATGTTTCTTTGACATGTTTTTAGTTTGATAAAAAAAAGAAAATAATCTGGAATTTTATTTTATATTTTCTTGTTCAATTGTATTATAGAACTTTGAGTAAAATAGGCAAGAAAGCATTGCTCTGCTAGTTTTACAGGAACATGAATGTTTCCTTTAACCTGCTAAGTCCAAATTTAACATCTAAAAATGTCGATGGAAAATCAATTTAGTGAAAAAGTATTATTTTCTATTACCTTGCAAGTTTCTTTTTCTGATGGAAATAATCCACAATAAGTGTCAGGAGTTATCAGTGTGTTTGGAACAGAGTTTATCCGAGGACTAAAACAAGTTGTGCTCTCAAATGAGAAATAGTTGAGAGGTGCAATAAAACCAAATCCTTTGCATGCTGTCCGCGATGGAGCCTGTCTAAGCAGCCTGGCGTTCAGGTTCCCGGCTCTTGGGAGGGCAGAATAATATAATTTTGGTGAAATACTTGCAGTACAATGCCCGCAAATTTGGGGAAATGGAATTTGGATTAAGCTGGGTTTATATTGATCTTATCTCTCTTTGCGTTTTTTGGTGTACGTGAGCAATGCTAATGCATGTGCGTAAAGAAAATGGCTTATTTTCTTTGAAGTGTCAATAACGTTGCCAGGCACTTATCTAAATAAACACACAGCAGAATGATTAAGAGGGGCCGAAGCTGAATGTAGGAGATACAAATTAATTTTAGCATCGTTTATAATCTGTACTGCACACAATACCGACTGTTTAGCACGGGGGAGAAGTACTGACATGAGCGCAGTAAAAATGTCCAAAGGAGAGGTGGTGTGTGTGTGTATGTTATGTAATGAGGTCTAGAAAGAAGCTGGGCTTTGCATCGGTACGGTTTTTAGCAAGGTCTTTTCCTTGTAGTGGGGTGATGTCCTGAATTTGAGCAAGGGCGTTCCCGGTGCTCCTGAGCCCCGGAGCGATGCCAGCCCGGACACGTGTGTCTTGCACCCGGCACGCGAAAGCTCCACTTCTCCAACGCCTCCAGGCACTGCCCTTAGATATTCATGAAAATGGAAAAAGGTAAGAAGGAAAAATATCTCTGTGAAGGCTGGGATGCTGGTATGTTTGCCCATCAGTTCAATAGAATATCTTGTAGTTAGACAGGACCTAAGCAAAACCTGCCAAGATTGGCGCAAAAAAAAAAAAAGACATTAGGAATCTGAGCTAAAGTCTTTTAATCAGTTCTGTCAGGGAATATCAAAAAAAAAAAAAAAAAGGGAACAGGCAAGGATTAGTGTCCTCTTCATGTGGGTATTCATTCTTCATGAGTAAATATTCAGGTTAACAGATAGAGCCAGGTAAAGAAACATATGTCCTGAATGTCCCTCTGGAGCAAACAAGTAAACAAAAAAACCTGGGCTGTGTTTATTTCAATAACGACAGCAAAGTGGGCTGCGGGGAAGCTGAACTCCAAAGACTACTTAAAAACCTCTGATAGTGTCATCTGATAAATGACACAATAGTTTTCTGTTTTATTGAATAATTAGTCAATGTTGTGTTAAGAACTTGAGCATGTGTCATACGGTTAATATCCAAGTCACGTTTGTTCAAAACATGGCTATAGCTATTTTGATGATGTTTATCATTGAAAAGGAAATCTGTATATAAAATATAATGTAGGGATCTATTTTTAGCTTTATGGTTGCACCATTTAAAAATACAGCAAAAACAATTTACAAAAATAGAGGAGAAAAGTTAAATTACTTCTTCAAGAAGGAGGCATCATCCTATATTTATAGTTTTGTAAACATAACATTAATCAACTGGAAAACGTTCAGCAAAATATAAAACTGTTATAGGCACTAGTTCAGAGAAATATACGTAGCAAAATATTTCTAGCGTCTGTACTTCAAAAGGCAGTGCAAAGCTGTGGGAAAATCAATTTGCTGCGGCAGCAGTGGCTTGCACAGATTTGTGCAGTGTGCAATCTTGATATTTTTTTCAACTGATTTACTTCTGCTCCTCTACCAATATCTGGGCTGCAAAAGTGTTCAGGTTGATCCTTCAAATACTGCTGAAATACTTTAAAAGAGGGAGGAGGGGAAAAAGCTTTGCTGCTGGAAAAACAGTAGTCTGAAATGCACGTGTCCTCCTCTGTTTTGCCTTTGCGTGTTACGGCTTTGAGCATGCTTCGCGCTCCGCGTCAGGGAGCGGTGGTTTGGGAATCTCCACCCAGCCCACCCGGTCACAGCAACCTTGCGAGGTCGCTCTCCGAACGATGTCCCTGTGTTTCTGAAGAGCCATAACCAACTCCCCGCCTCGGCAGCATCTATGCTGCTCTTTGTGTTGAAAGGTAATTACCAGCCAGCTGTGATTTGATCAAAGACTCGTTGAAGGCAGTGGAAATAACCTGCCCACGCACATTTGTCTGCAAAGAGTGACAAAATGTGTCCCCAATACAGTTTTTATGGGTTCCTGCTCAGAGGCAGGATGATTTGCAGAGAGTCATCCCTACGGAGTGGCAGGCTATATTCCCTCCTTTGATGTGCTGCCCAGGGACATCAAAGAAAGTCATATACAAAATATATCCTGCTATTAAATGCTTTGTTTATAAATCACAGCTACAGTTGCATAATGTAATTTTACAAGCATACATTAGGAAAACATAATTTGTAGTTGTTATTTTTAGATTAAATTAGATTTAATTTTTGGATTATATTTCTATTTCCCTGGCAACGTTTTTTGCCCGGACCATCATAAAGGTGCATTTCTCATGTAAACCTCATTCCTGAAAGAAGCAGTCTGAACACAGTCCATAATCTATCCTTATTTCGCATGATGATACTTTCTTATTTGGATCTTTTCAACTGAGTGCCTTCCCCATCACTGCTGGAGCTTGCGGGTTTTGCGGAAAGAGGAATGCATTATAGGAACCCGGCTTTGCTGGTCTGCAAGCGTTCAACCCGGTGAAGCAGGATGAGGCTGCCTAATGTAAAATGCATCCCTGCTAACGTCGGGAGGTTAAATTGCAATCTCTCTCTTCCAAGACACATCTTCTGAAAAAGTGATGGAAAAAGTAAACTGTTGGAAGTTTGAAAGAGCGGTGAATTACCGTGTTGTGACTTGCACAACTGTGCGGCCTGTTTGTCCTGCCCGTCACCCAAAGACGGGTGTTTTATGCGAGTTCGAAAGGATCCACAGTGAATATGACTGGGCTGAAGGATGAAGTTTACTGAACACAAACTAAATAACCACGTGCAGTAATGCTGCTTCAGCTCTCTAATACGTGACCACAAGGTATTTACTTTCCTCCTGTTTTTGGGACCCTGTCACCTTGTGTCAACCCCCAATCCAGTGGGGCATCCCCCCCCTTTCCTCGGCCCGGGTGGGAGTCTCGCGCTCGCAGCGAGTTCGGTGAAGACCTCGATGTCAGAGCACGAGGAGGCCTCTGGCAGCCTGTGCCGGCGCTGGGGCTTTGGAGAAGCTTCCCTCAGCGCAGCGATGCGTGCGGCACGTGCTGTCTGTGCTGTGCCGCCTGGGCACGGAGGCGTTTGGGGGACTCACAGGTTGGTGGTCTCACCTCGCTCTTCGCTAATGCTCCTAGCGCCCAGGTCTGGCTGTGTGCTAGTCCCGTCGCTCAGCAGGGACACGAGGCATGCCGGAAGGAAACCGGTGCTCCAATCATAAAGGTACTAGGCGAGGTTCACGAGTAGCTTCACAGACTTTTTGGGTAAAAATGGCCCAAGGTTTGCATGACCTACAGTTATGCAGATATTGAGGCGCAGAACTTTTTGCCCTTAAGTTTGAAGCATGCACAGTAAAACGCTCAGGAGCAAACCAGCAGGAAAGGCGGTAACGGGAATGAAGCGCGAGATCCCCTGGAAGAACTCGCCTTAGTGCCATCCCTCTCCTTCCCGTGGACACCCTTGGGTGGTGGGTACGCAGCGTAAGGATAACCTGCGCAGCAGCCTCCGACACTGCTGGCAAGAGTCCTCCCGTCTCGGGCACCGGGAGCACATCTATAAATAGTAGAAAACACATAGCAGCAGTTAATGTTAAAGAACTCTTCTTTATTTCTTATGTGTTTTTGTAATGGCTTTGGTGCCAGAAATAACTGAAATAATGACACAGAAACGCCCACTGAAGCAAGATATGGCAGGGTCTACACTAGAGCTTTTGTCTGTATGGAAATGTCAGCAATCATTATATTTGGGGCACAAATTGCAAGTGCAGACCTGACAAAGTAAATTTTGAAGCGTGTCCTTGAGTGTAATGCTTGAAATGTATCCTAAATTGGCAGGTTGCAAGCCATGGTGGAACAGGACTAAGACTCCACAACCTGACAGAGCCAGTGTTGAAATCTGAATAATTGCAACTACATTTTCATAGTTATTTGAATGGAAGAAGCATTGGCAGAAATTCATGAATAATTTACATTCAAGAATTTAGCAATCTGTGGTGGATAGAAAAATAAATGGCAAATCCAATAAATAAATGATTATTTTGAATTATTTGCTCTGCTCTGATGTTTGCTAAGAAGTGTCTTTTTAGACTGACTTAAAATGCTACTGTTGAATTCCTGCTTCTCAGGTAAATGCTCTGTTAAAGCAAGAGCAGAAAGTTACATACGTGTTGGAGAGAGGGGAAAAATGCAAACCAAATTGAATCTGTAACATAGGTTGTTTTTATGACAGATGATTATAAAAGGATCTTATTTGTCATGCAGCACAGATGATTATAAAAGGATCTTATTTGTCATGCAGCACAGCTGCAGTCAAAAAAATACGTAGCCTTAATGAGAAATGTTAGCTGATATATATAATGGTGAGTTATACATAATTAAAAAATGATGCAGTGAGTAAAGTTTTAAGATTTATGGAGGAAGTAACATCTGAAAAGAGAAATCCCCAGCTCCCTTCTGTGCCTTTGGGAATGTGATATTATTTTAATAAGCAAGAAATTAATTTACACAGCACCAGTATTTCTGTTTCCACATAGAGTAGATATTGGGCTGCATTAAAAAAAAAAAAAAAATCGGGTTTGCCTCACACAGTACTTCAAAGAACAAAACTAAGTCTTACTGGTTGGTAGGTAGTATTTTTTAATGGGGCAATGATGTTTTCATACTTTTTACAAATCTCTTTAATCTCATTGTTTTACAAACACTCAAATTCTGGTTTTGACACAACTGTTAAACTATATAATAGCTGATTATGTGTTATTGTATATTATTTTTTGGGGGTTGCTGTTCGTAACAGATCTTACTGGCCTGCGAGAATTTCTTATCCCACTACATTTTAGCCCACTACATTTAAAAATCTGATTCTTTTTCCTTGCTTAAATTGGACTATTCTGTTTTGACCTGGAATGAAACATTTCATTTGGAATAACTGTAAGAAGAAAACCCATGAAGGGTTGTTTTCACCAAAAGCATAATGCCTGTGTCGCCTTTCTCCAAGAGCTCAGCCATAGAAGTGCTCATTTTGGACGCGGTTTTTCCATCTTGTACAATGACACCCTCTGCCCGTTAATGAAATCTCCTGTCTAACAGCTTAAGAATTAGGGAATTCACTCAGTAATATAATAATAATGGGAACAGGGCATTGGTATTGAAAGGCTATTTGGTGAATGTCCTAACCGGGGCCTTGGGATGTGTGTTACCCTCTCTTTTGCGCTCTCAGTGGTGGAAAGTGCTCGCTTCTCCTGTAAACATGAAGAAAGCTTTTGTCCCCTGTTTGGGAGACAGGACTCCGGCTTCAAATATAAAGAGAGAACTTCAAGAGGGGAGACTGAGAACTTAAGCTTGAATGCAGAGCGTTGTATACAGCTGTGCTTCATGCAGTCATCTAAAGGATGGAGAAGGGTTCAGATATGCTATGTGGATTATTAACGTTCCACCTGAGGAGCTATTGGATGAGGAAAAGGATGTTTCCATTAAAACACTTTCTTTTTTAGTAGGCTATGATTATTTAGCACTTTTCTTTTTTTTAAAAAAAAGTCCTTTCAAAATATTTGGTGAATTTAAGTTAAAATTGCAACTAGTTTTAGAATGAGTGGAAGGTATTTTGGTAGAACTTAATGCTTTTACTTTTCTCCAAAAGTGGAGATCAGCCTGAAGACTGTTAAAAATTGTATTGACTCCAAAGTGCTCTAAAGAAAAATACTCTTCCGTAGCCTAAAATGTTAGTTATAACAAGAAAATCTCTAGCATTTGGAGCTGGAGTTTGAGGAAGAGTTGATTTCAGAGGACTGACAAACAGAGGGAGCAGTTTGATAGTGATGAATTTTCGGTGGAGTATCTTGAACAGATTTTGAATCATCAAAGTAGAGAAAGACCACAATTTTTCTGTTCACTCCAACCTTCTTTCTTTGCATGCATTACTACCTAATTGAGTTCTCTTCTGAGTAGCTGTGTTAATAGAAAAAGATATCCAAGTGCATTTTAATTCTTTCCTAATAACAATTAAATGCACTAGGTATCCGGTTTCCAAATATTAGTGTCTAGTTATTGTCCATATTCTACGTTTGGATGCTCGTGTTGGCAATTCTGAATTTTAAATATCCTTATTTAATTGTAAGTACCAATTTGAGCATCTCAGTCTAACATTTTCAACACTTCATATATGTGCTTGCCCTTGAGATGAACTTTCTGAGGTGGTTGCTGTGGCTGTGACTGATTTCTGTAGGTCATAGTATGCATTTTGAACAAATGAATTTTCAGTGCTGGTAGCCAAAACCCATTTCAGTGCAAATAAACTGACTGCTTCTGTACAAGGAGACAATGAAATAAATTTAATGTGACTCTGCCTATGAAAAGCTTTGCTGCTTTTGGAAGTGACAGTCTTTGTGCTGCTGTCTGTAGTCAAATGGTGCTTTCAGGAAGTGGTTAGCTTTCTGCACCTGTTTTGCCAGTGCCTGTCAACTATCCTTGCAGTTCTGGATTTCTTCCCAAATGCTCATTGACAGTTGTGTCAAGATGTCCACTGTTCTTCTGGGGTATGTGCAACTTTGCACAGTGTGCTGATTCAGACCATTTTATATATATATATATATATATAAAAATATATATATATTTTATTTATATATATATATAAATAAAATGGTCTGAATCGGCACACAACACACACACGTATATATGGGTGTATAAATATGTGTATGTGTGTATGTTTTTTATATATACATATATGTGAATGTGTATATGCACACACACACATATATAAAATGAGTAGTGACCTACAGATTTGTGGGCAGTTGGCAGCTCCCTGCACTGGAGACATGATGCCTGAATTTTCGTCCTGGCTCTGGGACTTGTTAGTTATGTGTCCTCAAATGAGCAATTTGTAGTTACAGAGCCTGAACTCCCAGTACGTTAAGTGGGAATCAAAGTATTTTTCCTGCATTGAGATGTATGAATGAAATGTGTGTCAAAGGTGCTTAATAATAATTTAGATCTACTGTATTAGAATCGGGTTTTTTGAAGTCAAAAGCTAATATAATAATATACTGTCTTATGATAAAGACTTGAGTTGCTTTATTTTCCTCAACTATAATGGAAGGTATCATAGATAGTTAAATGAGAGAACTAGGGAATTTCCTGGAACAGCAAGTGAATGCAATAAGAAAGTAGTGTTTATTTTTCTGGTGGAAAAAGCCAGAGAATGAGTGCAGAACTGGGAATCATTCTGGAAAGGTAACCAAATCATGCAGCATAATGTGCTGGTTGCTGCACAGGAGCCTTCCGGGTGAGCTGGTGTCAACAGCAGAGCTAACGGAAGGAAGGCAAGTAGGTGTAAATCGTGGCAGGAGAAACAGGGCCCTGAGGAACAGGGTGTGCTTCATCCTCAGCACTTGCTTGGTCATGAGCTTGTCAAGATGTGAGTATGTGGAGCAGCCTGGAGACAAAGATGGCCAAAGATGTGGCTGAATGAGAAGGGTCTGCCATGCATTTCTTGGTCAGTTGTCCTGACTGGCCAGGCAACCAAATCTCCCTAAGCCAGGGCTGTTGGAATCTGCTTTCTCCTGCAGGAGGATGTTCCCATCTCTTTTAACAGGTGCTGGGGTTGGGATATGTCCAGGAGAAGTGCTTGGCGTGCAGGAATTGGTGGTAGGGCTGTGCTCTTCATGCCAGTTCAGGATTGAGCTCTCTCTGCTTCAGCCTCCTCTGAATGTCTCCACGGTGGTGAAGAATGAGTGCAACCAGACTTGTCTCTGGCACAGCCTCAGGCTGTTAAGGGGTTGTACCAAATGGTTATACCAAATTCTGGTTTTGTTTAGCCTGCAGCCTTGCAAGGAAACTTTACTAACGAGGTTTGGAAAACAAAGGTCTTGGAGGTGATGATTAAGAGTTTAAAATTCTTAAAATAATGATATGAACAACTCTAAAGCGTGTTGTTAACGCTGTATCTATATCATTCTGTATTGAAATACAGTAACAGGTATTGCCTATGCAATAATATGTCTCACTGGTTTCATGAAAGCAGGAGTTAATAACAGAGAACTTATGCAAAGCAGTGACGGGAGAGAGAAGGGAAGGGAGGCAGTGAGAGTTGTCTAGCAGGCTGAATACACAAAGCTGTTGCTACCTGAAAACTAATTTTATTTTTAGTTAATATTCATTGATGTAAGTTCTAGTCTATTGTTAAATGATTCTAGTGAATAATTACAATCCATCACTTTGTGAAATGTTTAAGATAAGTGTAGAGTTGTAAAACCAATCTTTTTGTACTGGAATTATCACTGAAGTTGCATTGTGAAAAGCACAGCAATGCTGCAGTTTGATCATGTTCTTCGAGTCTGCAGGGCTTTCAGCGTGCGCTCAGGATTGCTCCCCTATGTTTATGTGCATTATGTCACCATTCTCATTTTCTTAGGAACCGTAGGAAAGTGTATGGCATTTCTGTATTCTCGTTTCCCTTGAATTTGTTAGCTTTTGAACACGACCCATCTGGTGAGGAGTGAATGACAACCGTTTACTCCAGAATAAAGCATGTGCTAAAATGCAAACATACAGCCTCCAGAAGCACTGAACAAAGTTTAATTAGCTGTGGAGTTCATCTAAACTTCAAACTACCAAGTTAACTTGCTGATCAGGAGTTTATAATGATGTATTTCTCGCTAGTTGATGACAAGGCATCTCTGATACCTTTCTGTTTCTAAATCTATAAATATCTTGTATGTGCGCTCTGATATAGCACAATTCATTATTAATTTATGCCTCAAATCCTGTACAGAAATACAAGGTTGCTAAGAGGCCATGTGGATGGATATATTACACTGCGTCCCTTGAAAATTTTTGGCAAATCGTATTTTCCAAACGGATATCTCACTTTGTCATGCATGTAGCCAGCAGCCAAGTGCAACACAGATATATCAGAGTACAGAAGAAGGTTGCTTTATTGTGTCCCAAGAGACTAATGGTTTGGAAGGAGACGTGAGCTGGAAAATGTGCAGATTTAGTGATCTTTTTTAATGGGTTTATAACTGGGAGCAAAGTAAAGATTGACTGAGTTTTATCTCATCTCTCTAAACTTCTTAAGCATTGTAATCATTATGGTTGCTCTAATGTGAAAGAACAGAGATAGTTATTCAAACAGATGTGCTAAGGTTCTGTACTCCAACACCATAAATAAAGTCGGGTAGTAGTTTAGGAAATCCATATCACTAATCCCTAGTGCCACTCCATTGGAGTATGTACAACTAATGGTGCTGAGGCTCAGCTAAGAGAAGGGAAGATGAAAAATGTGTGCCTTTTTCATCTATCTGACTTAGAAAAAAGATAGTATAGTAAGTATTATATTAAAAATGAATGAAATCAGTGGATTTAGGTCTGCCACAGAATGGTCTGAGCAAATTTTGTTGTGTTGGCAATCACAGTGCTAAATGAAGTTCATATGGTCTTAGGAACTGTGTAATTTATTAAATCTAAGTATTTAACTTGGTAATAACATTTTAATTATATACTGATTGTGAGTCACTACTGTCATTACTGTCTGGTAGACCAGCATCTTGTCTGATTTGTCTCCAGTGTGGTCACCATGTGAAAATAAATATATCCGACACTAGTGAGAAATACGATAAGACTATATTACTTTATAAGATATATTATTCACTAGAGGTATTCTAGAGTCCTTAATCTCTGAAGCGGAGATGTTCTGTTTTTCATTTTTAGCATAACACTTCGGTTCAACAGAAAGTCCCCATCGTGGGTGTTCTTATCTGGGATTTTGGCTCAGATAGCTTTTCGTTACACCTTTTGTTGGCTATGGAGTTTAATATAATGAAAAACCCTACTGCTTGATCACAGTTTTCTGCAAAAACTGGTATTTATTGGCTTGATCCATAGTCGGTTGAAGTTGACAAAAAGGCTTGGAAAAAATTCTGTTTTAATTTCAACCTTAGCTCGTGGCTGATGCAAACTGTATGTTAGAAACATTGTGTGCATAGTGCTAAAGGAAGGTGTCTAGCAGCAGCCAAATGTCAGGGCTGTTGGAAATGTGGAATAAGTAATTACAACAAGTTTTCACTGTCATTTGCTTCATATGCAACCACAGTTATCTGAATGTGAACCACCATGTAGTAAGGCCGCTTGTTTAAGAATCAAGCATTAGAATAGTGTTGTCACCTGGTTCATCACCGAACCATTATTGTGTTATATGTTACCTGTTTTTTCATTGTTTCTTAGTAAAAGCAGGCAAAAAAATCAGTAGCCTAATGCTCCTTGCTTGGTTTATCTGTGTGAACATATTTCAGGTTGCTTATAAATGTTCTGAACTGGCAGAATTTACTTTCCTTCAGGTCAATTCTTTTGTGGAAGATGCTTGAGCCTGTCTGTCTGCAAGTATAAAAGCCTGGATCTGATGGGAATAGAAACTGCGCTGGGAATGACTGCATAGAGCGAGATTATATGGTGCAGTTTTAATTACATTGTTCTCAGCTGTGCTCCTTGTCTGATCTTAGTGCGAGAGTCAAAATTCAATCCAAGGTTATTTGGTTCTGTAACCATTAGTCAAACTCTGATATCGTTGGAAAGAGAAAAGCATTAAGTCGAGCAAGTTTAAATCCGGAGGAGTTTTGAGAGGTGGCTTTCCTGGTTAATCTCACACAAGTGCTGCCCTTTGCAGGCTGTGAAGCTGATTTTCCATTGTTTATAGGATAAGCTGTGTGCTGGAACTGGCAAAATACTTGAGTAAAACAAAGGTTTAACCATTGACTAATTGTGCAAACTTAAATGCAGTTTAGCTGTTTAAAGGTATTCTGGAAGGGCATTCATAAACTGTGGCCTGGGGCTATATTTTAATAACACAGTTTTCAGACTGAGGACCAGAAAGGAAGCTAGGTCTGCTGTGCAGTTATCAGATCCCTTTGGAGAAATAATCTTTCTACTGGTGACCCTTAAAAAAAGGTTGAGAGAACTCAGTTAAAAGAGCTTTGAGGAATTGTCATTCCTCTGCTGTCAGGATCTTTGATGGAGGAGATGAAAAGGCAAAAGGTTTTCCCTGGAAACAGGGATAAACTTTGTTTCATTTTTTTTTCCCTGGGAAAGTTAAAGTACCCACTGAATAAATGGCTTGAGCAGGTTTTCAGTCATGGCATTACTCATTTGGCAGCTGGGAAAACAGGCCAGCAACCTCCAGTGTCCATTTTGAAAGGAAAATATTGCACAGTGGATTTATTACTCACTCATATTTCCTTTTATGTATTGTGAATGATGCATCATTCTCTATTTCTGAAACAAAGTCCTACCACTGAGCGCTGTTTGGAAATTAGTTGCACATGGCACAAGCTGAAAGCTTTATTCCTGGGGATGCCTTTTAAGAAAACACTTTTGTACATTGAGAAAGCATTTTGTAATGATGATTACTGCAGGAAAGGGTTGCTGTATATGGATGTCCATGCAGTGATGTTCTTTCACATTTCCTAGCATGTCCTGCCCAATAGCCTGGCTGCTTATCAGAGCGGTGAGGTTAGGAAGCAGCCTGTGCATGTCGTTGCTGAATTACAGATTAGCTGTATAATACACAGGAGGTGAAACCAAGATCCGAGATTGAGAAGACAGTCGATATTGCCTCAGCACAATATCTGTGGATAATGTCTAAAAAGCACTTTGTATTAATAGCTTATTTAATGAAAAGCTCCTGCACTTTGACTCCTTTTCTCAATGTATTGTTAGAGAGAGATCAAGCAATTTTTCCCCCCCCCCCCCATCTCTGAGAAAAGCAAGCATGTGAGTGGCTGTCATGGATTTGGTATGGGATGAAAGATAGTTTTTTCTTTTCTTTTTTTTTTTTTTTTCCTTCTCTCATCCTCAAATCGCTGAGGTATTCGTATATCCAAACGAAAGAGCAGACAAAGTGGCCGTTCCTCCAGCGAGGCCCAGGATGTCGTTTCCGTCATTTAGTGGCCTGTGTCCTTCTGGCCCAAGCTTCAGCCAGGCAGAAATACGGGCACTATTTAGTTGGCGAATCGTCTGTTCATCTACATTACATCCGAATTTCAAGCAATTTCACTTAAGGCTCTTGAAATACTGCTTTTAGTTGAGTATCAACGCAAGTGTGTGCCATTAGGGAAAAAAAAAGGGGAGAGGAGGAGAAACAAGAAATTATGACAGATCACATTAAGAAATGACAGATCGCTGTAATTATAACAAACCGACCTTGAAGACAAACAGTTTTAATTGTGAACTTGAAGGGGAAAAAAATCCCCATGACCTGCAGCTAATTGTCTAGTTAACTAAAAACACTTACTAAATGAATCTGTTGCTTCTGAGACATTTTAAAACATAGTGGTGTGAATAAGGGACTCTTTTTTTGTGCTGGTTGCACTATAGTGATTTCCTGTGACTGATTGCTTGTTGTTATTTTTTGGCATCTACTGGCAGCAATTTATTTATGTATTTAAAGTCTCCTGGGACGCTGTTTATTCTGCTGAATATAACTCCAACTGATTAGTTTTCAATAAATTACATATATCAAGAAATTTCATTGGGACAGTATTTAGGGTGACTGCTCAAAGATCAGATGTGTTTGTGAAGCCAAGAACATTCATGGTTAAGAGTATACGGCTTGTTTCTTTATTCAGCCAACATTTAAAGGAAATTATCCATTATATCCCACTGGGAATTCTTGTATGACCTCTGTCCCATCTTGCTCTACTATAGGATACAAATAATTTCAGATTAACAAACTTCTCATGGTAATTTGCAGAATCACAACATATTGAATACATTTGAATGTCTTTGATTCTGTCTATTTGTGTCACAGACTCAGCTTGTAAAATTTTGTAAGAATCTAAAATTAATTTCCTCTTACGTTCTCCTGGGGTTCTTAGCAAAATGTTATGTAAATCTGGTCTAAAGGAAAAACATTGAACATTTGCATCACAGTGAGAAACCCTTTCATCGGCACGAGCAAGATGAAAAAGAGTCTTTTCTAGATAGCACTGCTGGGCTTGGGGTCGGGTGGACTGCTCCGAAGCAACGCTGTGTTAACGGTGAAATGACGTGTTCTTCCACACGTGTTACAGCTCCTTGGAGGCTGTGGCTGCCCAGATGTAGTATCTGAACAAATGTTCTCTGCATTCCCATAGACACAAGAGCTCTGTTTAAATCGGGCTATGTGTTGTGTTCAAAAGGTCAATGACCGTGATAGAGCATCATCAAAGGCTTTTTCGGATGCGTGCACTGACATCCCATTTTTGTTGAAACTGTAATTTTTCTCCAGGGCTAAGAGCAGAAGCTGCAGTATTAACATGCCTTATAATCAGCCACTGACCAAAGAGATCAGTCAATAACATGTCTACCCTGTAATGAATAAGTTGGGATAACTTCCAGCTGAGAAGTCATTACTGCTTCTTCCACTTGGTTAGATTTTTGTCCTAAATGAGACAACAGGCAGCAAAGGAATCTGTGAAGATATGTAATGTGAGCTGGTGAAGTCTGGCTTGAGGGTTTTTTTTGCCTTAGTTTTTATTGTAGTGTTTGAATTTTCCTGTAATTTCAAGCAGTTGGGAGTGTTGGGAGAAGTGGTGTTTTTTTAAGAATGCAAGATGTGATTGAGGGATGCTTTTCTCTGCGAGGAAAGGAAAGAGGGAGCTCTGCGGAAAAGGCAAAGATGAGCAAGGGCCTACTGTGCTGAGAAACACGGGAGTCCTTGACGTCGGTGTGGGCTGAGCTGTGCCGCTCGCACGGCCAGCTGTGCTCTGAAGCAGCTCGCCTGGCTGCATCCAGCCCCGAGTGTCCCCACTCCGCTTTCGGCACCTATAGGAAGCACCGCTCTTATTGGCGCTACGTTCTTCACGGGTATTTTAACAGTGTAGAAAACCTGTGAATGTTAATAGCTACCAGAAACAGTGTGGAGAGGGTATTCTTGGAAGAGCAGGTTTGGACACGCTTGCGTGAGCCAAACCATTAGCCGAATTGTTGCAGTTTAACAGGCTGGTTGCCCAAATCTGGTGTAAATGGCGCGGGGATGTTTGCTGGTTCAGGTAACTGGTGCAGATGTTATTAGCGTGTGCAAAGATGAAGTATGTTGTTTGGTTCTTGCTCTTCCAAAGAAATTGAATATAGATGTGTATTTGTGCGTGTTAAGCGATCCTTGCTAGCTTTTGATGAGCATTGTACTGTTGCTTATGTTTCTTCTGTCTTTGACTATCCAGATGCTAAATAAAATAAGTCATCATTATAATTTACTTCAGGAAGCATATAAAGAAATTACGTAGATACAAGAGGATCATAAACATGCTGTGGGAGATAATAACCTTACTGTTGTTGGATTTTTTTTAAATCGTTCTATAGCAGTTCCACTGCAGAGCTGAAATTTAGCATTAAACTCTATTTAAAAAAAGCTCTTATGAAAAGGATTTTTATTAAATTCATTCACTTAGTTCATTTTCATGAAAGTTCAATAGGATGCTTTCTGTAAAGGAACTTTTTAGTCTTGCTTGTAGCTTTTTCGAGACACAAACCTATTATTTCAAGAGCACTTTTAGATTTGAAATAATGATAAACTGATATTTTAATGATCAACCTGTCTGACTTTTAGAAAAGTTGTGGTTTTGATAACTTTCTAGTTTTCTTCTCTACTCTCCAGTTTAAAAAACAAATAATAACAACTCTGATGATGGCAAGTCATTGCTAAACATGCCAGGATTGGGCTTGATAGAGATTAGGGCTAACAGCAAAAACTGTGAGCTGCTTTGCTTTCCAAAATAAATTTGGAGTCAGGCATCCAAAGAGTTCACCACCACCCTAAGGGGTCAGGATACAATTTCTGTCATCTGTTAATTTGTAGCTTAGATTTCACTTTAAAGGGACTGACTTTGTTTAAAAAACAAAACAAAACAAAAAAAAACTGAAGTCAGGTGTGGGAGGTGTTGCTAATTGCAGAGGAGGCAAGAGTAATGTGGCAGCTGCCCTGAGGCAGATGTCTCTTGCTTGGGAAGGGAGTGCGTTGTGCTGAACGGCATTGCCCACCTCCTTCGTCCCAAAATCTGGCCATGGAGTGATAGCAGTGGGTTTCTAGCAGTGTTTCTGTCCGAACCATTCCTGGTTCCCATCTCACTGCACACCAAGCGAGTGTAGGGAAAGGTGCTCGTTGACATATACTAAGAATTCATTTTGGTTCAAAAAGTTGGAATTAACTTTTGATAGTGTCTAGTGTTCTGTCTGCACTTTAAGTGATCCAGAAGCGTGGTGGGTAGCATGTCCCTCTTTCCGTTCCTTTTCCTCCTCCTGTCCTAGGTGTTCTTGCAGGACACCAGCAGGAATGAACAAGGTGTGGGCTCCCTCTCCAGCCTGGCCTCCAGAGACGGTTGTGAAGGCATCTCGGGGGGAGGGAGAGAAGCTGTTTCTCCTAAGTGACAATATTGCTGGCTTGAAAAACAAGATTTCTTTTATTTCCTAGCTGCCTTTGTCATTAGCTGTTGTCAGAGGATGCTCTCCTATTCTTGGATGGGTATGGCCTGTCCAGATAGGTTGGTTCATCCTATTCATCTTGACAAACTGACCTATCAAAGATTCCTAAAACTTTGTGTTTCTGTTGGTCTCTTGTATGACACCCCTTAGCTTTTGCCGCTAAGACTCGTGGGTCCAGCAGTGTGACTAACACGGGTCCTGTGGTGGCCTCATATCATCTCTCTAGCTGCACGTCCGCCGTCTTCACTCAACCTCCTTGCTTATTGCTAGCTAGAGCTTCAGTAGGTTGTGGTACTTTATGAATCATTGCTTCCCCCTACAACAGCACTTGAAAGCATTTGCTTTTGCTTCAGTCATCCCCTTCCTCTCATCCTAGTTAATGAAGTTCAGCTTTGCCAGTTTTCTGTCTGTTTAACTTCTGTACTTTGCTAATATCTTCGAGCAGGGAGGATTTTTTGCCGCAGCCAAGAGATGCCTGCTGGGCTGGAAAGTTAAGTTGCCTTTGTGCAGCTGTAACATGCTTTTCTCGCACCTCTAGACCTCTCTCAGATACAGCTCCAAAAGGAGAGAGACTGGCAGTTTCAACATGCTCTGAAGTCACCTGTTAAAATGAATGAATACAGGATAAAGGTGCACAGGACAAAATTCTCTTCATGCCAAAACTCCCACTGATTTAACAGGGCTAGACTGTATTTACAAAAAGGATCGTAAACTTAGTTGATATAGCAATTAAAACTGTGTGTTTGGTGTGTATTCTCGATGTGAGATCTCACTGAGGAGCTGTTTTGTTGCTAGCTATCACCCAACATAAAAATATGCATATGTAGAGACAGAGTAAGTTTTTATGTGCTGATATATACATATGTGCATATGTATATTCAGAATACCTGTTTAGAGATTTTGTCAGAGGGAAAACCATGGATTCTGTATTTCTGCTCAAAATGCATTAAAACTTCTGAGAATGAAACTGAAAAATAAGACTTTGAAAGAGGAATATATCAGCTTAATGTGCTGTTGAATGCAAGAGACTTACTTCACCTTGTGTTTTGTTTTTATGTAGTTTTACGAGAGATCTGATTGCTAACCTTTTAATGTTTTTAAAATGGTATTCATTAAAACATCTGTGGTTCATTGCCATAAATATCACAGTTGTGTCGAATCCTCAAGTGTGTGGCCCGTCATAACAGGGAGGTGGGCTGCACTGAAACGATGAATCCTAGGCACTGGAGATTCCTTGCTGAGGTCTATTAAAGGTAACGTTTCTGAGCACAGCTTCAGTTTCCCATCTTTATAGTAATAGACTTGGGATCCTACACAAGAATACTTCTTCCAACAGTTGCCATGATGATAAAATTAAAGTCAGTGATTAAAGCCTTGGGATGCACACAGGTGTCAGCATTAATGAATCTAGTTGGTGGACAAAAATATTCAGTGCAAATCACATGAGATGCAGCTTTCTCACAAAAGGAGTAAAAGTCTAGTACAGGAGGCTGAGAAATGAGCTGAGGGCGATGAGTGACATGCATGTTGTTTTTCATTGGGAGATGCTTGGCAGTATTTTCATTTTGCTTGCATGGAGTTTTGGAGCCTGTCTCATACCATATGGCATATTAAGCACAATAAAGATGTTCATTTGGCAGCTGGAGCATGACTAGGAACATCAGAAGAGTCATATATGCATCAATAAAGGAAGAACTCTGCCTTCATGTAAATAAATGTTAGATCATTGTTTTAATTGCCCATTGAGTTCTTGACAATGAGACGTAACCACTTTGTAGTCACATCTGGAATAGCATTTCCCATACTTTAGATTTGAGATTATAGTTGAACAGTGACTATTCTTAATTTTTTGCACTTCTGTCGCACCTGGAACACTAGACGCAAATGATTTTGCCGAGTGCTGTATAAACACAGACCAAACAATTGGTGGCTGCCCTGAAGAGCTTGCAATCTAATTAAACTCCTTAAGCTCTAACTCTGCGCGCGTGTGTGTAAGAGGACGGGAGGTTTTAATGTACATGGACCCTTTCACCAGGCTACTGTTCAATCTGTTATGCTGCAGCTGAGTAATATGAATAATGCCACTTATATGTTTATACTACCTATTTTTTTCTGCTTTCTATCTCATAACTTTACTCAAACCTCGTACCTATGTGGCCAGTGCATGAACATCTCAATTACATCATAAACACCATCATACATCACAAACATGTCACATCACCATGGTTGCCAGGTAGCGAAGCGTTATGTATTGGAAGACGACCCTTTTAGTTCAGCGGACTGTTGGTGGCTCTGGTTCTGGTCTCTTCTCTCTATGAACCTTAGTAGACTTGGAGCACGCAATATCCATCCAACGGACAAAGATTTTGGTAACTACTTCTGGGGTAATTGGAGATTATTTTAATAATCTGAAAATACCTTATTAGAAGAACTGTTTGTAATAGGATATTTTATGTCTAATAAGGGACATCCATGTCTTCCTGAAATCTGACATTTTTATAATTTAGATAGCTTCTCAATAGGACTCTGAGTTGTTTTCTGTTTCCTCGCCTGTGCTCATTAATCTTGTTTTCAGAAGCTCTCAGTCTCACACCCAAATTTGCTTTGCCCTGGGAGAGATTGCAGGACACAGCTCACTGAATTGGCTGTGCAGGGGGGCACAATGGTTAGTTCACCGTCTTTCCATAGTTTTTCTTTTTCTTGACTGAAGCCAACATGTATAGGCCTAATGTATGTTAATACACAGGAAAATGAATTGAATCTAAGACCTGTATGTCTAGAAGAGGCTTCAAGGTGCCACCTAGTCCATTGTCTTGCTCTGAAGCAGGATCAGGTACTGAGACTGGTTTTGAGTGATTTTTGGATTAACCTTGTGTTTGATTAAACCCTTGTTAAAACCCTGCAACAATAGGTATTCAGCATGTCCTTCGTGGTAAGCTACCTTTTATAGCTAGAAAGCTTTCTCTAAAACCCGACTGAACCTTGCCTTAACCCAGGGCACCAAACCCTTCTATAGCTTCTCATATACTGATGAGTTTGTTTGATCTTGGCGGATGTGTGGAGTAATTAATTAATCACTTAAACTTTTATATGGAGATTTGTATACAGAGATTGTGTGTGTATACATACATACATATATATACATATATATATACACACACACACATTTAGAGTACCAGCAACCTGTAAGCTTCTTTAAGAGATACAGTGCCTCAGACAGGAAATCTGAGTAAGCTGCTGAAGTTGAAACCCCTCAGGTGTCCCATGAGTGCCTGGGGCACAAGCGTGGGACACCGGGGCAGGGAAGCATGGGCTGCGCTACAGCCACACTCCCAGTACTGTAACTTCTGGGTATCTGTGCTGGCTTTTTCCCAGAAGCGATGCAAGTTTAAGGAAGCAAATGTTCTCAAGAGGGATCATCAGAAGAGTGACTGGGAGTGTAACTGGGATCTTGTAAGAAGTTCACCAGTCTTTCCAATCCAGGAGGTATCACGGTTCTGATAAAGTTTGGATTTACTCCTAACTTCAGACTAGTGATTTTATCTAAAGCTATGCTTATCGTCAGCTCTTAACAATTTGCTTCGGTTTCTTCTCCATTGGCCCTTGGTCCGAGTAATCTTCAGTGTTCTCTATCCTTATGATCACTTCATCTCCTTCCACCCACTTCTAATTTCTCTCCTACCTATCAGTAGCTCCCAGAGCCTTTTCATTTTCTTTCCCTCTCCTTGCTATTAACCTTGTCAAATACTCTTGTTTCTGTGGTAGAATGGGGAATTGAAAGCATCAGTGCTTTTGGATGAGATACGGTGAGAAAACAGTTTCCCACCTTCAAGCGACTCCACTTCTGCCCCTGGAAAAAGTGCAGAGTTTCAGAAAGGGTCAATGGATGAGCAAAGTATGAAAGGTCTAAAAGTGCCAAATTTGTAACTTCAAGTGAATATAAAATATAGATCCAAGTACATCCGCTGATTCTGTGTGTCCGACCTGCGTGAGGTCTCGACTTTCTGCAGTGCACCCAGATGGCAGCAACGCAGGAGTCTGCAGGTTCGCGAGTGCCGAGCAGCAAGGTGGGAGCGACGTACTGGCCGCGTCGCCCCGCTGAAGTACAAGGCAGTGTGAGTGCAGCTTGGCTGGTGACGCTCCAGCCCTGAACCCTTGCTTTTGTTTTTAAGCAATTGCTTTCTCATGTTCGTTAGGTTTTAGTACTTTTAATTTTTTTGACGTTACTGGGAGACTTTTTACTCTTAACGTAATTGTCAGAGAGGGAGATGTCAAATTTTTCCAGGTGTAAAGTGTTAATAGACTGGTAGGTCACCTGCACCTTTTGGTTATGAGAAGGACATGTTTGTTCAGTATAACAAGGTACAGTCCTAGGGCCTTGTTTGATTGTTTTTTACAGGGAGGAAAAAAGTTAAAAGGCAATCCACTCATAATTCATCAAGACTGTAATCTATACAGTGATTAGAATAGAGAATTTCAACTTCCCACGTTTGTGGTGACAGGGAAATTTTGTCTTTGTGGGTTGATAGCTTTAGGAGATTGCAGTGAATCTGTTAAAATGCCTGTCATATCAGCAACATAAATTGCAATGGGTGGTTTTATACTAGAGTGGCTTGCTAATAAACAATCTTCCATCAAATTGCTACTGTGATTGCAGAAATCTTTGAGTGCTGCCTGGTCTCAGCGACCAGCCACGGCCCTTCGGACGGCGTGGGCGCTGGTGCAGACTGCAGTCATGTAGACTTGGCACTGTAAAGTTGTTTGAAAGTGCTGCTGCTCCAAAATTCTGTTTTCTCACTTTTACTGCAGTGTAAGATATTGCAAGCAGGGGTCTACGATATGACAGATTTGGATAGATTTGTCTGCGGGGACTGCAGTAGCTGTGGGGAAAGACAGCTTTTTGTTTCCCTTTTTTTATTCGTAATCCTTTTTGCTTTCAGCAAAATTCAATGAAATGGCAAATGTGCTGACGAAATTCTGCTTTGCTGTCCCACTGTGAGTCCAAGGATAGTACTCTTACCCTTGAGTAAGTCAGAGGAAATGAGAGCAGGATTTAGTTAAAACATGTAAGCAAGCTCAAAACTTCTACAGAAGTAAATCTGGCAGCTACTTGGATAATTTTTGTACAAGAAACTGTTGACAAAAAATTTAGCTACTTCTCAGTAAGATGATAGGCAGGCATGACTATAGGTTCAGAACTTGATGTTCTTCTTAAATCCCACTTCAGCCTCCTAATTCCTTTGTGGATGTGGCAAAGAGTGTCACATACACATTCTTCTGTGCAGTTTTTGAATTTTGGGGCATTTGGGGTTTTTGCTTTTGCTTAATTTTTAATTTGATCTTTCTTGTTGTTATGCATCATAAAATAAAAGTGTATATGAATTTTGGAACTGGCAGTAGTTCTTTCCCCCTGTGATTCTTCTACCTTGGGGCCCAATCCCAGTGAATGTCCAGAAAGAAGGGATTTGCATGAGGTCTTCTGGCAGCTTAGGCTTCAAATTGGCATGTCTGGAAAGAGATACAAAATTTGGTTTGGCTTGGAGGCATCTTGATGAAGAGGGTTTTTGAAATTTCCTAGCAGTGCTGTGTGGCGAGCCCCACTACTGGGAAATGTGGTTGTTTTTTTGTTTTTGTTTTTTTTTTTCCTCTTTGAAAACAACAACCAAATCCAACAGGATAATAAATACACAATGAATTTAAACAATTACAGAAAGTGCTTTATTTTCAGTAAACTGTATTGTCTTTGATTGTCTGTAGTCCAGGCTTCCCTGTCTGTATTCATTTCTAAAAATGTAATGCAGTTTCTAAAGATCCAATAGAAATGAAATATAAGATTGAAATAGCAAGAACATACAGCTAAGTTTAAAAAAAAAAAAAAAAAAACTTTAGTAACAGTAACTTGAGAAGCAGGTCTGGAATATAGAACAGATTGTCTGCAAAAGCACATGCAAATACATTTTTCTCAGATGTATAAACCTGAAAAGTTGACTTGGGAGCTAAAAGCTTGGGGTGATGAAGGCCTCTGCGAGGACAAGATGCAGCTGAGGTTCCATCATGATGCAGCATGCGATCACCGCAGCATTCAAAGGCTGGGGTACCTGTTAACCCCCCTAGGTCTTTTGGAGCAAAACTAGCAATTGCATAAATCTATAATGGCTAAGAGGACTAACATAACTGAGTGCATGAGGAAGCTTGTGTCCTGACTAATGCTAAATTTGCCAAAGGATCGAAGAAAAATTAGCATACTTTTTCCTGTTGAGTTAAATACAGATGAAAAATGAATCCTAGCTGTAGCTTGCTTGCTGTACTGCAAATTATTTTAATGATGTAATATGTTCTAATTGCAATCAAAGTGCTGTTACTTTTTTATGTATTTTACTTTTTTTTTAAAAAAGTAGTGTGTGTGGGGAAGACAGCAGAGAAACCCCACCATTGTAAAAAAAAATAATCACTTGTGTTCCATTGATTGCCTAATAACATAGATATATTTGGAGTTTTTTGGTCAGCTGTAACCTCTCCAGAAGATCAGCTGGGGGAAAGCTGTGATGGTATGGTAGAGCTAGGAAGAGAGAGCTGGATTCCCACCACCAGCACGATGGCCATACTGCTCCCCTCTGTCCTCCCAGCCCCTGGGGATCATGTCACTTGTGCAGATGGGAAGGGTGAGCCAGGTTTCCTCCCAGTCTGAAGGGGAAAGTCTTTCCATTTTTCACCCTGCGGAGGAGTACTGTAATCCCATGTGTCACATCTATCTGGAGGGGTTTGCTTCTGGCTGTCCTGGGGATATTGGGCCACTTTTAGCGAGGAGTTTACACATGGGTGAATATTTTAGGGACAGATTAGTGTTATTGGCTGGTAGTTACACTGCTAATCCTTGTTCTAGTATTTTGTGCAAAGTGAATCTACCAGACCTGGAAAGGCATTTGAGGCAAAGTCTGAAACCTTTGTGCTACATGTTTCTCTTTATGCTAGCCCTAGTGAATATTTTAAATCTTCCATGTAAAGTGAAACAGGGCTATTAACCTTATTGTTTAATAAAGAGTTCTTAAAATCCATAGTTATAGTGCAGGTAATGCACTATATCAAAATTCAGATATTTAATAAGAAAATATTATAGTTTGATTTTTGTTGTTGTTCTTGTATAACATTCTTGCAGTAGAATATGAAGTAGTAAATTCTGTAAGCGACGAGTTCCAAGAATAATGTGCTGGATATCTGAAACCTACTTTGCCAGCTGAAAAGGCTTTTTTTGATGGAGGGGAATGACAAGGCCTCTGTTGCTATTGCCTAATTTGAAGAACTATATGTTCATTTAGTGCTTTTGATTTGAGTGGTCACAAAATATTAATGTCCAGAGTGTTTAATTTATCTCTTACCTCACCAATTAGCATGGTAAAAATCTCTTCATCCTTCTGAAACTATGTATTCATAAGATTGTCTATGAAATTATAGTCGCACGGACATAAAGCTTCTTTGAAAGTTTTCCCCTTAGATTGGAGCCATTTCTTCCTGACATCTATGAACAAGCCACTAACACAAAAATCTTTGAAGTTTATGTTCCAAAGTGGATACTTAAACTTGTTTCTTCTATTTTTTCCAGTGGTGTTTGATGACTGCCAGGGGAATAACAAATTGAACTTTGAAGTTTCCAACCCAGACTTCAAGGTGGAAAGCGATGGGTCTTTAGTTGCGATAAAGAACGTATCGGAAGCTGGCAGAGCCTTGTTTGTCCACGCGCGGACTGAGCACGCTGAGGATATGGCAGAAATTTTGATTGTTGGAGCGAATGAAAAACACAGTGCATTAAAGGTAAGATAAATAGAAAGGGCTAGAAGAAAGTGCCAAGGAGATGCTGCTATGTATTTAAGTGACATCTAGGACTGTAAACAGTTTTAATTTCTTGGCAGAGAACAAAATTCAGGCATTAAAAGATGTAATATGTCTTCAGGTATAAATGCTGAATGTTCACAAAGAATTGATTCAAATGAAAGAGCCTGAGGACCAAAATCAGCTGATTCCACCTGCGTGCGTTATTCCAGATAGCTATTGTTTGGCCATTACTGAAAATCGCAAAGTCTTACTCTAAATATGTAATTTAGGATTTCCAAAACCTTCATGTTTGGTCCAAGTCTAAGAGGAATGTAGGAATGCATTTGAGGCTGTGGAATGTAAATTTTTGTATAGATGTGTTTATATGGTGCCATTAGCTCTTAAACTACACAAACATCTTCAGGCAAATAGTGACCTGGTCGGTTGGTCGGTCTGTCTCTGCAGCAGTGATTTTCTGTTCTTCTCTGCCCTCTGAATACTATGTCCTTTCTTTTCAACTGCAGAATTACAGTGTAATGCTAACCTCATAGTATGGGAAAAAGTGCTTCACAAATTGATTGAAATGTTTACTTCATACCCACGAGAGTAACAAAAGAAAACCTGAGATAGCCTTCGTTTCTGTGCTGTGGCATTTCGGAAGGAGGCAGGCAAGACAGTGACTTACTAGACAATTAAGCCTGGTACCTTTACAGACCTATAATTTCAAGGAAGTACAAAGAAGCCATAATGAGAATGACTGATTTATTGTCTTATTTTAGTATTTAGACTCTCAGCTGGCAGCCCTGTCATTGTATTTCCAACAATAGCTTAGTGTAACTTAAGTCGTCCATTAAAAAATTCTAGCTTTAGAGGAAGGGTTGAACAAACTTCTCAAAGTCTGTGGTGGAGGAAAGATTTTGATCTGCACTTTAAGCTGCACAAGATGTGAATATAGATTGCCAGTGAGGGAAAAACTATCAGAACGTGTAACTGTGCAGAGAGCTGATCAGAACACTTAGATGGAATTTAATTTTATTTAAATATGCCATTTCTTCACAAAGTTCAATTTTAACAAAGTCATACTTGAGAGAGTGTCTTACACTGGAGATGTGGATTCAGGACCACGCACTGCCAAATGCAGAGTAGGAAGGCTATGCTTGGAGGAGCAGGGCGCTTGGCTCTCCCATGGCTGCGGCTAGCAAGATGTGTAACTTCGGGTGCGTTCATGAGAACATTCAGACGATTTTGTTTTCACTCCAGGTTTCGAAAGCTTAAACCCTTTGAAAACGGAATTCACGTTCCCTAGTTAGGAACTGCTGAAACCATGGAGGCGTTTGAGGCATCATTGACAGCAGATGTGGAGTTAAACTTCATGGTATTGGTTTCTCCATGATGATCTGATTCTTATTTTTATTCTCATTTTCTTAGGGAAGCAGCCCTTCCATCCTCTTCAAGAGGAAATTTTGTATAACAGTTAAAATTCTGGGGGAGATCTTAACCTTCTGAGTAGGAATTAACAGATCTGTTTTTGTACTGGCTACATAGGTTTATCAGTGAGTTTTTCTCTATACCTCATGTTCTGGTTCTGGCTAGCTTCTCCTCAAAATGTTCCAGCAATATTAGTTAATGCCTGGTGCTGAAAGTTATCACCAGACTCCCTTTAAAAGCCAGACCTAATTTGGCCCTACTCCTGCATTCATTTCCAACCACTTTGTTACTCCAGAGTGAGAAAACCAGTCTAACTCTGATCTATTCTGCCACGTGCTGGTCTTCCCTCGGTAGGTGGGTCTGCAGAGCAGCCTCATAAAATCTTCCCTGCCCGCATTCCTCACTGCTTTATGGATTCTGATGTTCAGCTCGTAACTAGAAGTTTGCCCTTTTAATACGGTGATCTTTGGTGTCTGCGATGCCGCTGGGAGTTAGTTGATGCATTACTGCGTGCTGGGGAATCAGTGTGGTGAGCATCATCCCCCTCCTTCAGGGGAATATTGAAGGTCCTTGAGGCTGGCTCTCCAACCCGGGCTGCCGTCAGTGCTCTGTAGATGTTAAAGAGGTTTCACCGACCGTTTCAGCTATTGTTTGCCTATTTTGAACGTAACACAGATGGTCCTGTATTTGTTTGTCATACTTGAGAAGGATAGAAAGATTACTGTGTCCTATCTGAAGTGATTTTATGATAAATTTGAACTTAATCCTTACTTTTACAGTCTGAATGCGTCAGCATGGAAACAGCAAAACTGCTCCATCTGTTTACGCAAGGAACCTTGGCTAAGAAACGCTCAGGTGGAGCCTGAGTATTTCCACGCAATTCTGTAGGGTGAAGCTGAGCACATGCTGGAGCACTGCTTAGCATTCAGGGCTTAGAGTGTGGCACCTTGTGTAATTAGGGGATAAGTAGTTCTTAAATAATTCCCTATAGCCAGCAACTGCCTTTTCTTTTCTGAAAGTGCGTAACCTACTTCCGTGAAATCCTATTGTTAGCGTTTCTAATTGCAGTTTTCCAACGTGTTTGGAAGCGACTGACAACGACGCTCTCTAATGCTGACTGACAGCCTGGATAACCTCAGCTCTGAGCCTGGGAAGAGATAGCATGATTCCTAAAACTTTGAAGGGTGACTGCTCCCAACCATATTTTAGATAGATACTGGAAATACTTGGAAGTGAAATCTGAAGTGTGCAGAACAGTTTTTGGTACTCTAGTGGTTGAGGGACATGATTCTTTACCGCTGAAGGTGCGGGAAGATTCCAGCTGGCCTCACTGATCAGACCTAAGTGATCAACTTGAATTGCCTTCGTGGCCATAATACGGTCAGTGGCTGCTAGAATACCACCTTTTTATTTAACTCTGCTGCTTGAGTGCAGAAGGCGTGCTTTCTCACTCTGCTGCCAGAGACACGTAGGCTCTGCAGAGCCTACAGCTTTCCATGATAGAGTGGCCTTGACTGCGATGTACGAAGGTGGTTCTTTAGTATCATCAGCCAATGTGCCTGTTGCTCTCTGGCTGCAGAACTGTGTCTAACTGCTGGTGACAGAAGAGCAGGTATCTCACTGTTGCCTTTTCCATGTCCAGATGTTTCTGTAAACCACCGTTAAAACTATGACTGTACCTGTATGTACCTGTAGTACATATGCATATCTGTAGGTGCTGAGAGCGTTAGTCTGTAAATGCTTCAGTCTGCAGTTAGATTCCTTTCTGCACCCTGCTATTAGTTCCCTTTCCCTGGGTTTTGGCTAGGTCTATTGGTATCTGCCTGAGCCAGTAGACCAGGAGGAGGGCAACAGAGGGAGCAGCCACGAAGTGGTACCATTGCTTTGTGAGGAGCACGTGAAGTAGAAGTGCACAGAACAGTTGCCATGGGCCAGTGAAGGGTTCTAAGATCATTGTGCCACCTTCGTTATGGTTGTGTGTGCATGCACACATGTCTGCCCTCTGGCCATCCAAATGCTGCTTCGCTCGGAGGAGGAAGGGGAGGAAGGAGGAAGGCAGCACTGCGAATGCCCGTGCTAAGGCTCTGCTTTGCCCCATGCCTGCTCAGTCCCCTTTCACGCATTTGGGATTTGAGTGCTTGGTGATGCTATTAAATGCACGGAAACATTTTAATTCACCAAATGTTTTGATTCCCAACATCTCAATTTTGGGCTCATTCAGAATAGCTTATGGAATTGTTAAGGCTCAGATACTGAGTGGAAAAATAAATTGCTTGCAAAATCCTAGTTCTAGCAGGGAGCAAACTCTGGCTGAGCTGATGAGTGGCAGCAACGAATGTTACCTTGGAGCTTGCACTGCAGAAGTGAGCTAGGGAAAGTGCTACACCTCCGCTGAGTCCTTTAAAAGCAAGAAAATGTGAAAGAAAATCCTGGTGTAGTATAGTTAACCAAGGGGCAGCATTGTTTAAAATTGTCTCATCTAGTCCCTGGTCCCTGCTTAGTTTTACAGGAATAATAGGACAACCAAAAGTTGGAAATTTAATCATATCTGAGTATTGTAGGAGTCTGACATTGTGGAAGAAAGTACAACCAACCTTTTGTAGACTCTCATAACAGTTTGAGAGTTGCAAAATGCAGCAAGTGAGCTGGGAATTGAAGCTGTGTCCTCCAAGTCTAAATAAAATTGTTAGTCCTTCTCCCCTTCTGTAATCTTAATGGTGGTTTTAATAACTATACTGTCAGTACACGGGGAACTAAAAACATTGGGAAACAATCTTTCTCTGCAGAAAGGCTTTTTGTGTATTGGCAAATTCAGTCCCCCCGCTGCAAAGGGAGTTATTCAGAACTTTATTTGCTGCAAAATCGGACACTGGCAGGGGGGACGGAAAAAGAAGGTGAGACAGCAGGAGTCTGGCACCAAGGCAGATAAGAGGGCAGGCAGATATTCAGAAATGCCCGGCTGGCAGTGACCTCGCTGTGTGGTGCTCAGCAGTCTTCCATACAGAAGGATGAAATGATTAAATAGGAACTGTCAAACCCTTAGGACACTTTTCAGGCACTAGATGGAAAAGGAAAAAGGAGGAAGAAAAGAAGAGATAAGAGGGAGGAGCGCACCCTGAGACAGCGTGTTGTGGATGCAGAAAGCTTAAAATAGTCTCCCACAGCAGCTTGGAGCGAAGGACATGAAGTTGCCGCAGTGCTGCTATCTTGGCTGATCTGCTTGGTGACCGCGAGGGGCTGATTCGATACACGGCATGTGGTTTCCCTTTGTCAAAATACTCTTTTTCAACCCGAGTGACATGGTATGCCCAGTACTTTGGGGACGGGAGAGGCAGTCTGGCCTGGACCTTCCCTAGACGTTTAGCAGACCCAAATTCCCTTTTCTGCGAAGTCGCTGCCTTGCTGGGTAACTTGCGCACATCATTTCCAATCTGTGCCTCTGTTTCCTAAAGTATCAAACAAATAGTGAAACTAAGCTCCTTGGATTTAAATGTTAGATTTCTTGTTTGTGTCTTGCTCTGTCTGCTTTATCCCTGCAGTATAGAGGTTGCAAATGCTATTGATATAAGATAAAAACTGCCTAGAGCCTTAAATCCTACATGCATAGCTTTCTGCTTTAGACTAGGTGATAAAGGATCAATAATCTTGTAATGAATCAGGGTTCTCGCCCAGAAAAAATATTCATGCAAGGAAGTGAATAGTTAAGTTTAGATATCTGGCAGTTCAATAATTTATTTGGAAAATAGGATCAAGAATCAGCCTCTCTGATATAGCACACAATCACTCCCATTAATGTAAATTAGCATTTTTTCAATGTATCAGTTTGCAATAGAATTCCAAATGGAATGAAAATGACTGTACAGGAGTATGAAGATGGGCTCTCAGATATTGGCAAACAGGCTAGAAGAGTTTCATGTTATTGTATTTCACATACACCAGATGCTGCAAAAAGGAATGCACTGCATAAATAAAAGACCATGTTTTGCATTTAATTTTAAGGAACAAAATAGAGTAAGTCACAGAGGTACATAAATATATGTAATGCAGTTATTACGAGTTATTATACTGATCAAAACAGTATGTGCAATACCCCTTCTTTCAGAAAAGCTGCAGAGATATTTTCCCTTTGAACATGAGGGTGTCCTTTAAGCATATAAACATGGGTTTTCTTCACGTGCAAACAAAGAAAAAATCATTTTTGCACTCTTGCACTCAGCTGGTCAGAAAACTTGAGCAGAATAACATTTCCCTATCATCCATGGAGTGACGTACTTGTTACTTCTCTTACTTTTGTTCTTCATGACATCTATTGGCTTGGACTTCATGCATAAAAAGAGCTGAAGTATAACTGATTTTAGAATTTGATACCTGTGTGTTGATGGTATTTTGCTAATTGACTTTTCCTGGTTTTAATCATCAGTAGAGGGATGCAAGTATGCAAGTAATTTTTTTGGTTTTTGTTTTTTTCCCCCCTGCAATGCTACATTGCGGCTTTCACAGAACACATCTTAATTAAAGTTGATGAAAGCAAGAGCTTGTTCTCATCAATGGGTCATTCTGTCGTGTCGCTTAGCTGCCTTTTTTCTGGCTATATTTTTATAAAAATCCTCTGTGCAGACCGCTAGCGCTTGGGAAACAACAAAGAGCTCCTTTTAGCCAAGGCGCCTCCTTAGCCACGGAAACAAGATCTTTTCCCCAGAAACCCCAGCGGGCTCCTCGTCCTTTTTATCCTTCCGCCTGATCCAGAACCTGCTGAACTGGCCCCATCCCAGCGGACGTGGGCTCAGCCCCTCTGCGCAGGCGCCTTGTCCGATGGTGCCGCGTAGCCGAGGCTCCCGGTGAGCCCTCGGCGGTGCGTGGGCAGGAGGATTTTTTGGGTACCGCTGCGGGAGTCTCGTGCCTTCCCGCCGGCCTGGGCCGGACTCGTCTTTCCGGCCTCCCCCTGCAAATTGCCACCGCCAGAGAAGTCCCGGTTTCGCGTGCGGTGGCTTTGGAGCTGCTCTGACAAGGAGCCATTTATCTGCGAGCTATCGTGATGCCAAGAGATGTGGCAGTTGCCATAGCAACAATTACACATCGGGCTGAATAGCAGAGTAAATACTGTAAAGGACGTGGGCGACTCGTGGTTTTTGTTAACTTAACGCTTCTTATTCAGCCCAAGTGCGCCGGGCAAGTTCATTCACTGCGTGTACGAGCGCTCGGATCAAGCGTGCGGGCTAGCTTTACTTCCCTTTCCCTTGGCGCACAACTGCAGCATGTAAATGAGAAGCACTTGGTTATTTAAGGAGAGAAAAATGGCCTTATAGACTGGAAACATGAATAATTGACTGTGAAACAAGAAGGTGTTAGCTTCTGTGAATGGTCTGCGCTTTCCCCTCTGAGTAATCTATGTTCACGTTTTATGTGAACGAGGGAGGTATTTATCCTGGAAAAGGGACTTTGCTTTTCAGCAGCAAGCGGAATTAAGACAAGCACAGAACATGTTTAGCAGCGATTCAAGGTGAAATGAAATGAGTTTTTAACAAAATAAAACCTTTCTAATGATTCCACGTTATCAACAGGCTAATGAAAAATGAAAGGCCAAAATATTCTAAATGAACATGTTTCATTAAGGGGAAAAAAAAAGTCTGAAATCGTAATTCCTTCCAGCCCTTGAAATGTGCTCAGTTGTCTGTTCTCCCTGCTGTAATAGCTGCCATCCACAGGCCCTTTTCGCTGTTGCTTGCCGGGCTTCTGGCGTGAATTGAAGGCTTTTATGGAAGCTCAGAACCAAATGCACTCCTGGAATGCGACCAGTTTTATTCTGTTTCCCCTGAAAACACACTTAGGCCTTATCCTTCATCCGTAAGACTTAATGGCAAAGCTCCCATATCTCTTAGTGAGAGAGATTGTTCAGAGATTGTTCAGGTCTCCTGGCTGAATTAAAATTCACCCTGGTGTGCCAAGCAAATACCTATCACCTCTTGCCCCTGTAACATTTTTGTGTGTGTGTGAATGGTAGATGAGGAATGTGAAGACCTTTTGAATTGAATTAGCTTTTTTATCATCTAGGATACTAACTGTCTTTTATTAAAAAAAAAAAAAAAAAATCCACTAACATTTTGTGGAAGAGTGACAAATGCATCCTGTGTTGACATAATTTTGCTCAAGTTATTGTTCTGAGTCCAACCTGAAGTACTCTGACATGGAGAAACTACACCAGTGTTATGTGTTTATCTGCAGAGATTATTCACGGGTTTGTGGGGAAATCTGCTCCAGCAATGTGGGGAACATTTGAAAGAATGACTTGGAAAAGGTTTAAATTTAAAATTCATTGTAGTAAATGAGGATAGAAGAGGGAAGGCAACAGGCTAAACATGATTTAGTAGAACATTAAGCAAGATCATAAAGGATAAGTAGATGTCTCTTAGGAAATGTAATATCTTACATTTATAAAGCAGCTTTCATCCTGTAAGATCCTTAAAGCGTATCCATTAAGTACACAGAGAGAGCATGTGTGCATGTCTATATACACACACCTATAAAAAAGTACTTGTATAGATATCTATGCTGTTAATATTATTTCATAATACTTTAATCCTATCAGGCTAGAGACAAGGTCATTTTTTGATAAGGGGGTTGGGGAAAGGACCTGGTGATTTCTGCATGAATGAAGAATTGTCCATTTCTTCCCCGCTGGCTCTCATCAGCCATGCGGGAGTGATGCAGCCAATGCACGGTGGTGCTCCCAGTTTCACCAGCAATACCTCAAATTTATTAAGGAACAGAGACAGTCCTGAGAGGAGATCAAACCACCTCATTTATGGTATTCAAAACTCAACTCAATGCTTTTTTCTTTTGTGTCAGAGATTTGAGAAACTCTAATATGGCTGGTGTTTTCCCACTGCAGACTTTTCCATGGGATTACAGGAAAGAGGTGGATTTCAGAGGGGGCTGTAAGAGGAGGAATTATTCACATCAAAAGATGATTTCTTGAGTATGTGTTTAGTCGTTGCTCTCTATCAGAGACATTGATGGTCATCCCTAATGATTGCCCCACTAGTTCCATGCTGGTTTTCACAAAGCTGAAGGAACATTTGTTATGATTATTATGGTAACACCTATCTCAGCACACCTCTTAGGCATTTAATGGAGCATCACAGGATAAAAATATACATTTGTCCTCCTCCAAGAATTGACTCTGCCACTGAAAGGACAGATGGCTCCTTCTGGATGTGAAATTCCTTATTTGTTGATCATTGTAACTCTGAAAATACTCCTTTGTATCTTATTGTATAGCTAGTTTTGTTAAGCTGCTAGAACAACTTGGCAAGTTGAAGGCATATTCAACAGAAGAATGACAGAGCCGAAGCTTAATATAAAGTGATATCTCCATATAATAAACAACTCTGCTAATGTGTGCAGTCATCTTGGAGTTATTAATCATCCAGCTCCTCACTTTGTATTTCACCACAAAATCAAAGTGAATAACCTTTGAATTAAGCAGTTGATCTGTTTTGAAAAAGGTAGCTTTACTAGTTTTATGTATGTGTATATATATATTTATGTGTATATTTATATGTATGTAGATAGATATAGATATGTACCTGCCTTTCTCCTGGTGAGAGCGCACTGGGGGTAGTGACTACATGGGAGCAGAGGGCAAGGGCAACAGATGGATGTGCAGTGACCAGTGGTTCTGTTATGATCAACAGTTAGTTATTGCTAATAGTCTTGGTACCACTAAAATTCCTCAATGACACTCGTTATTACAGCATATTTCAAGCATAGGGCAGCAAATAGGCGTGCTGTTAGGAAAGGAGGGAACTGAACTCTGCCTCTAGTATCTCCACAGAAGCTCACTACGACTGTAGATTGCTGCAGCGTTGTAAGCAGGAAGTTCACTCATGAGTGATGGGAATGGGTTTGTTAAAATACTTGTAGTAACTGCTCTGGTAAATGGTTTGATTCAAGTTTTAGCAACACAAAGTCATTTAGTCAGCAAGTGTTCAAACTACCGTGAACAGAGATACACTTTAATTTACCTGCAAGTCAGCAAACACCCTTGCAGTTGATGGTGTTCAATATTTGTTGAACCGTTCGGCATATGTTAGAGCTCAGCAGAAATTACCCCCAAATCATTTTGTCTTTCATTTCTTTTCTATCTCTAGAATTACCTTGTGGTTTTGAGAGAAATGAATCACTGATATAGTATATGCAGTTTTTTTAAGATAAGAGATGGACTGTAATCCCTTTAAAATGAGAGCTGTACGTAGCTCAGTGTATTGGCCTTCTTGTGGACTGTATTATAAAATCTCAGCGTGATACCGTGGCTTTTGCTGCTTAAGAGGGTCCTGCTTTGCATCACCAATCAGAAACGGGCTAAATGTTTTTAACTTTATGTAGACACGCGTTTTGGATAATGGTACTAATCACACTGGAGAACTACTGAATATTTTACGTGGCTGAGTACCCAGTTCTACAATTAATGCCAAGGCAGCATCGATGAACTGTTTTTAAAATTTTCTCTGTCAAACAGGTTGTGACATGACCTGTGTACTCACAGATGAAAAGTGGGAGTCATTTTTTGGGGGGGTGGGGAGGGAAACTGTCTTCAAGTTATTTGTAACTCTATAACTGACAAGATTTTCTGGAGCTTTAAAGACTTTGCTAACAAGAAACAACACCATGTTAGGCATTTTTACATCCTCCTGATGTTTGCCCAATGTTTTGTTTGAGTTGCTAGGACTGGCATGCAAAATATATCTTTCAAATCAGGACTTGGACGTTCTGCAGGACTTACTGATGGCAATCTTTGAGCCATTAAAAGAATAACAAATTTTTTTTTCTAGGTCCCATTTGATATTATATGCATGCTGGATGAACTTTTTTGTTCTTTGGCTTTTTAAAAAGAATATTCAACACTTGTGCTGTATGGAGATAGATGTCCTCAAATCACCAAAAGGTGATATCACAAGATCTTTAAATCTTTGGAAGCCTGTATCAATTTTTCATTCTCTGATGTTGAACTAGATTTTTTTTTTATATAGGGATTTCAATAGTATGGTTCTGAAGTACTAGGTTATCCTAGGAGGTGCTGAATGCTCAATGCATGCACTTACAGTAGCACACGTTACTGTTACCTGGCATAGCCATGACAATCAAAAAAAAGATCTTAATACCTGTTTTTGACTGCACTATGAATTCTTTGAAAGGCTGTTTTGAAATGCAGGAGGTTTCCTTCAAACACAGCAGTGTGGTGATGAAGTAGCATGTCATCCCCTATGAAGTGGGGCACTTGAATGCCCTCATGAGACGCATCAATTTGCTTTGGCTGTCGTTGAACTCGCTAACAAAACTTCCAGTAAATTCAAAATTGCTAATTGGGATGACAAATATTACACTTTGCACTTTGTTCTTACTGCACAGGAGGGATGTTTTCACACCTGTGACTTTTTTTTTTTCCCTTCCCTAACATGATGAAGTAAGAAGTCAGCTGCTCCTGTTTGTCTTTCCGCAGTCATAAATTGCCTTCCAGTGTGGGCAGGGGAAAGCCCTGTCAGGACAGAGTATACTCCGTGCTTGTGTTCCCTCACTGTAGCATCTGGCAATAAGAAACTTCAAACTGGATATTCACTTCTTACTGCTGTTGCTGCTACTCTGAACACGTGCTCCAGATTAAGATGACTGTCACAAGTATTCTTGCATTTGATTTAGCACACGTTTACCCTGCCAGCCCTTTGCAGCAGAACTGCTGCTAGAATTAAAGACACTTAGACTGAATTCCTGATTTAGGAAATGGGGATTTCATTATTTGTTTTGGTGCTGGCTCTGTCAACAGACATTTTATCAATTATAGACTTATTCATTTACTGCCATCAATTACATCTCGCAACTGAACCTCCATCCTGAGAGGTTTATTGGAACTGTTCACATGTATTTATTTTCCAACTATGCCCATAGCAACAGTGCTAATATGCTAGTGTGGGTTATTTTGCAAAAGAGACTTTAAAATGCGTTATTTTCAATTCATATGTTGTAGTTCTGTCTTTTGTGGAGATTGCTAAGAAATCAGAAACGTCATATTAAGAGCATACGTATAGCTTTTTACGAACAAGAGGAACAATAGATAACCTAACTTTTCAACAAAGACTTGTTCCTGCTCCCTGATAAAAATCAAAATCTTAAAATTGATATGATTGCTTGTTTATCCGCTTCTTTTCAAACAGTGCCTGCAATTTGGCAGTAAGCGATTTTTACCCAGTTTGCCTCTGTCTTTTTGGTTTTCAGCAAAGGTGGATGGTTCCAGTAGCAGGTCAAGGAAGAAACTGCAACTCCTCTGTGCAATAAATTTAATATAATGCCAAAGCCCTACCTATTTCCTGGCTTTTGTGGTTATCCTATGACCACGTGAATTAGTGAAAAGGGAATCTGTGACCCTGAGAACCTACTTTCTCCTGTCTGTGTCAAAATAACGGTATGGATAGTCCACGTGGTGCCTCCTGGAAGCTGGTGTAGCTGTGTGGGGCTCGAGGCCTGGGGCAGGGCAGGCGACTCCCGCGCTCCCTTCGTTTGCAGGCAACTTGCATTTTCTCAGCTGGTTGCCCTGCTCTCTGTGGATTCAGCTCCACGTAACGCTCAAAATCATCATTAAGTTGTGTTTATCTGAAGTAAGGATTGTGGTTACAGGGTTGATTTTGAGCGTGATTATTAACAAATCTGTGTAATTAATCTGTCATAGGAGACTGCAGAAAGCAGTGCACCAAATGCAAACTCCATTAAGTCAATAGGAGTCATTCCACCGACTGTAATGAGCTTTGAATCTGCTCATAAATCTGCTATGAGGAGTGCCCAAATCAAAATTTATTTGAGGTGACCTTGGTGTTAATTGTTAATGCTTCCATGTTGTTCAATTGCCAGCAAAACTGAATGTATTAGTAGGAATATCATATGGTATAGTCCTTCCTATTGGATATCATTAGCATCATGTTGAGATATATGTATATGTGTATATATATATTTTAGTTGTGCATAATGGTAGTGGGCAGTCAAGTATGCCAGTTATATTTTGTGCCTATAACACAGAAAACCGAATTTTTTCTGTTATTTTGCATTGCTCTCATGCCTGCAGCTGAATCCCTGCAAAATTAATGCCTTTTGATTAAGCATATTTTTAAAGGATCTCACAAGAGTTTCACACTTCTTTGGTTGTTTGCAATCTCAGATTTAATGTGCTGACTATAATTACTTATAGTATTTATATATCTCAGATATTTTTAAGGCATATTCTGTCCAGATCTACGATTCTAATGAATTTAACATCTGCCAGAAGAGTTCAATCACATGTATCCCAAATAGAAACACTTTCTGGTTTAGCATGTCACATTTAACTCAATTAGAGAAAAAATAATGGGAAACATGCAAGTAGAACAACTGGGAAGGAGTTCCTTGATGTTCGTTTGCTAATTAGAGAAGTTGCTGATTTACTTGAGGGGCTGTAAATTCTGTACCTCCTGGTGGGAGAGAAACATGCTTTCCCCATTCCTTGTCACTTGTAGAAATTATTGTGTCTTTTCATCAGTGCTCAGTGCGTTAGGCTGAATTTATTAATTGAAAGTGTGTATATATAGTAAAGATAAGGTGCTCGGACAGCAAGGTAAGGGGCATCTTGTGCCTGCTGCAGGTGGGGACCTACCAATGTTGAAACTAAGGCTGTTCTGCTCAGTTGTCAATTTAACTCTACGCCGAGCTGCGTGGATCTGGCCCGCGGCGTGCCGTGGGAGCTCCCCGGCCGAGACTGGGCGGGTTGCTCCTAGAAAGGTAACAGGCAATTCAGCATTTATCAGCATATACAAGCAGTTCTTTACCTGCCTTCTCTTTGGGCTCGTCTCCAATAACTTTCACCCAGCATTTGATGCTCAGTTATTACCATTTTGGACATCGATGACGACTCGCTTGTAAGCCCTTCTGATCACAGCATGTTTTTACGCATGTGAAATGTATTTTCTTGAAATGCACCTGTGGAGTTGTGGTGTGATGCTGACTGATGTGAAAGTCCTTCTAGTGGAAGTCTCTCTCTAAATAGATATATACAGATGTGCTACGTAACTTTTGTACCAACTCATGAGCATGAATATATATTCTTAAATGCTTTCCTGTTTATTATTAAGCTTAATATCACTTTAAATCATACCTGAAAATAACAATAGGTTTTAGAGGTTTTTCTTTAACTTTTTAATGTGACAGAACTTTTATCATGAGACAATTAGCTTAAGTAATTCACTGTAGTTACACTCTTACAAAAATGACACATTAAGCATGTTCTTGCATCAGAAAGCTTCTCTTTCATTTCATTTCATATCTGAGATTGTGTTAAACAAGAACATGACTTAACAGTTGATGTCGACTCGCATGTCATTTTTTCATTTCACTTTCCTATTCAAAAGCAATCAGTGCTGACAAGTTAATGAACTCCAGCTACAAATATGTAGTTAAGCCAAGGGATTGGTTTAGTACCTGCCTTGTTGCAATTATTGAAGGGCTTCGTTAGGTGAATGTTTCATGTTCGCTATGGGGAAACTGGGACGATCTGTTCCTCCAGTAATCAGCAGCAGTGCAGAGACTATCCCCAGTTACATAAAGCGTGGCTGTTTATAGAAACCTATCAACTAGTCCAAGTTAATCTATCCCCGTATGTTCAGGCCTTTAATATTTACATGTGGAGTATAATTATTTACACTGAAAGTATACTGAATCCTAGGGCTCTACATTTACTATAGCGTTTATAGGACAATGTTGAGTTACAGCTCCTATTTTAAAATTGTTTTCTTTTGCAAACGAATAACCATGGACAGCAGAAGAGGTCAGGACTTTATGGCTATTTCTCAGCTGAACTTTCACTAAACTCTTGTTGATAAATCTTTTATTCCCACTATACTAGCAATGAATATTTTCTCTAGCTTAGTTTTTCCTACATGTTCTGGATGTATTCCTTTTATTTTTCAATTTTGTTTTGTTGCTATGTTTAATGCAGAGAAACTGGTGAATCAAATCAAGGCGATCTTTTTCCTGATATCTTCTGCTGCTGGGAGTTATGATCTGGTCAAATTGTTCAGTGCCAGAAAAAGCTGAAAATCCTAGGGTTGATTTCTGTTCTTTTAGCCCTATGGGTCGTTTCTTGGCCCATACAGCTTGAAGCTGCTCCCAAAAAGGAAGAACCGTAAAAGAGGGTAAACTTGAGCTCTACAAGAACCAAGACCATTCCTTAGTGTACCTGTCCCCATGTTCCTCCTATGCTTGCAGAGGATGGAGACACCCTGGGCGTTAGCTGCGGTACAGATTTACTAGACAGTAATTCTCCGTTGTCTGGGAGCTTTCTGCTAGGCACTTTCCCCATTTCCAGCCATAGTGCAGGGAATAAACAATCTGGTTAGAGAATTTGGCCACCCAAGTCACTTGTGGACTTCAGGAATTAAATACTTGCTTTCCAAATGTTTGCAGAGGTTGTAAGATCATGAAGAAATGGGGTGATGGAAGCTATTTGGGAGAGAGGCTGCTTATTAGCTAGCTTGTGAAGGAGAAATGTCTGTGGTGACCTTAAAAGGCAGGGAGCAGTGCATTTCATACTTTCCGTTATAATTCCTCTTTCCAGAAGAGCAGGGTGGAGGCCGTGGTGGCACGCTGCCCTGGATCCCCGATGCACGCCCTGCCGGGTGTTGCTGTGGCAATGAGAATACACTGGCGTCTCCGAGGAATACACTAACGATATCTGGCCAACTGGACAAGTGGCATAAACAAAAGCTTAAAAATGTGTTTTCTAAGTTATGCCTGCAGAGCATGAGAAGCCTGTTGTGTTTCGCCGCTGTGCGGGCAATGCCGACATGCCCAGTCAACGCGCAGTGTCCTGTTAGCAGCAAATTCTGCTTTTTCAGATTAAGAGAGCTAGATAAACCTAGGGAACAGCAAAAAGAAACACCTTTCTCTCCCTTCTACCCCAAAACAAAAAGCATCCAGACAAAATTTAACCAAATAACATCAGCAGCATTAATATCATTTACCAAGTGTGCCAGGATGAGCAGCTTAAAAGGTCCCTTTTGAGTTTATTCCTCAGGGTATCACCTCAGTCTGGCATCTGGGTATGCATGCATTAGCCTGATGCACTATTCAGTTCTTAGTCATTTTAGGGGTGTTCGTGTTTTTCCAACATGACAAAAAGATGAAATAACATAAAGATCGATCTTTATTTGAAATTTAAAGCTTCAGGAGCTTACGATTTCAACTTAACTTTGACCCTTTTGAAGAGGTTTGAAAAGCTATCTTATAATCATATCTTTCATTTCAGCTATATAGTTGGAAACATACCATAAAACATACCATATAGTGTCAACATACCATAAAAATATTGGTTTTATCGCATTTGTTTGTATTGCAAGAGAAAATGTCTCCCAGGATTTACAATCCAAATTTGCAGGCTCAAGAAGTTTAGGATTACTCAAGATGTGCTTCAGACAAGCCTGGTAAGGGACAGAAAAGAGGAGAAGCGGAGAATAATAATGAGGAAAAAACTGTGGCAGACTGGCGATGTCAATAAGAGCACTGAGTAAAAAAATATAATATACATATACTTATAAAAGGGGGCTGGGGTGGAAAATCAGAGCTTGGAAAAGGAAGGATTAAAAGAAAAAAAAAAAAAGCTGCATGTATTCTTACAGGCTTCCTTGAGCTGTTCACCCCCACCTGCCTCAGTTTTAGTTTCTCTTTGCAGCATGTAGCAAGAGTCTCATAAAACTTTGCTAAGATTATAATGCAATACCTTGGCACCAATCTCTCTTGTTTATGCGGCCATTAGTTCAAAGCCACAGACAAGCAATTTATTGGGTATGAAAAATGTCACCTATGGCACCCTAATTTGCATCTGAAAATTGATTTTTGTCACACTGGGATTTTAGGACAACCTTTTTTGGCAGTCAACATTGCCACAAAGCATAATAAAAATAATTATGTGACCACAAAAGCATGTTAGGTTCACTGTAAATTTTAAGTCTCTACAGGATTGTGCTTGGCAAGGGATTATTGATGAGATTGTGAAAGAGTTACCTGCGGTAATCTTTCTTGATGATTTAATATCGACAGCTAAACTTAAAGCATAACTTGTGATTGCTAGCAAAGTGTGTAACAGCCTAATGGTACTTTATTATGTTTGGTCAAACCCTCCAGCTTGATAACAGAATATGAGAAATGCCAGTCGAAGAATTGATGAACTATTAATTAAGATTTCTAAAGTGATAATTACTGAGCCCACAGAATGTCTGTGAAGAAACTACCATAAAAAACCTTTTGATGATCAGTTAAAACACGTCACTTACTTGGTTGGCATTTTTGCAAGTGTTAAGTTAATTCATTTTTCACTTTCTGATGTATTTGGCTCTTGGAGTCTGCCAAATTTGTCTCTTCGCTGGTGAGACAGTTAATTTACATGGGAAGATGTCATTGTCCATTGTGATACTGAAAAATCCTATTAATTATCAATGTTAAGTTGCTCAAACACTTTCATTAGTTATTTTGGCAAAACAATTCCCCGGAGGAAGATATATTTATATAGTAAATTCCTCTAAAGCTGAATCAACCGTAAATGGATTATGCAAACTTGTTTCCTTTCTTGCAGATAAATTGTCTTAGAGCAGTGTTCATTATAAGAAAGTTCTTTGCCCACTGTAGTACTTTATCAGCAGAGAATAATCTACAGCTTCAGTTTCAATGGTAAAAAGACACCATTCTTTAATGTGAATGCAGCTTTTAATCTTAGCTCAGGATGTTGGTTCTTTTTTGTTTTTTTTCCGCCTTATTTAAAAGACAGGCAAAGGATAGCAATTTATAAGCTCATATTCCTTAAACCAAGTTTCTGTATGTAACTATGAAGGGAGCGATAGACTATTGAAAATGGATGAACATGATCTGACTCAAATGATGTTAAAAAAAAAAAAGTGAAAACTAACTCTTTGATATTTAAGGGATGTATAAGTTTTTCTATAAACAGTCAAAGCATACAGAAGAGAAATTTGGGTGTATTGGAGACTTTGCTTTTACTAAAATCAAAATCAATAACTTTTTTTTCTAATCAAATCCATATTAAACGTCTTAATATTTTGTTAATAACTCTGGCAATCTGAGTGTTGAGAGGGCCCCTTGCAGGAAGCGACAGCACGGCCCTCTGCAGCGCATCTTCCCCAGGATTTATGTGATACGCTATTAAACAGTGAGCAAGGGCTGTGCGCACATATTTCACATCCGCTCGATGCGGCTTCTGCTAGCAGAAGGGTTTGGTCTTAATCACGGATTAGCCACAGTTTTGCACCGCGTGGCACGGATGCTTTGCCCTGGTGGCGGGCGGCAGCCGCTGGGTGCTTTTGCTGTCGTTTGGGGTCCATCGGCGTTGCTATTGCAGCAGAGCTGATGGCTTGACAGAGGGTGCCAGGAAAGTCCCTCTGGCATCCTAGCAGGGAGAAGAGACGTCTCTGCTGGCCATCACGGGTGTCCCAGAGTCGGAAGCTGGTACCCATGCAGCCCAGTGCAAGGTGACAACCCCACAGACTCGTACGCACATCTTATTCTTTGCAAATGCCATTGCTAACTGTCAGTCTGTACTCTGGGCTTAAATAGTTAATGAAACAAAAGATTATTTTTATTTATTAACAGAAAGTTTTCTGCGTTTCTCTCCATTGCGTTTCAGCAGTCTCTTTCAGTTTGTGTTTTATTTGCTCTGCATGACTTTGGGTATATTTTCTGGGCTTTCCAGCTTGTAGGAGTAGCCTGGGACGCCCTGTGAGAATGTGCTCGGTAACATAGTTTCACCATATTTGGATCTCCCCGACTGAAAGGAGCAGCCTCTGCGAGCAAAACTCCATATTTAGTTTTGAACCACTGATTTTGTTTTTATAAATCCTGGCTTCCAATACAGCCAAAAAGCAACAGCTGCCAGTGCAGAAAGGCTCTAGGAAAATCTAAGTGGCCGTTTTACAAAGTTAAAAGAAGCAAAAATGTGTGAGTTTCAATATTTCTCATAATGAGCAAAAAAGGACTCTATTATGCTTTCTTGTTAACAATATTTCTCATCAGAAAAAAAGGATTCTATTGTATTTTCTATATGGCGTAGTAAATACTTTCCTCAAGCTTTAACTTGAACAAGACCTGGCTGTTATGACCAACATGAACAAGGCTACTTTTCTGTCTTTGCTTGCTCAAAATTTTGAAAAAGGCAAATAACAGTTTCCTTGAGTTATCATAATTCTTCCTGAGCTAACTACCTATGCTTTAATCTAGGAGAGAATAGCAATCCCTATCAATGGAAGGCAAGCCCATAATTTATTAACTATCTACATAAAAATTATTGCACAGGTTCTGTTTCATGCCTAAACCTATAGCAAGGCTGTTTCCAAACTTCCAACCTCTATTCTGTCCTATCTTCATATTTTGTGAATGATCTTTCCAGCCAAATAAACTCCCTCGGCCACACTCTTCACTCATTCCACGTGCTTCCTTTTTTATGGTTTTATTTTTTTGTTTTTGCAATTTATGTCACTGGCTTTCCAAGTGGCACAGGCATTATTTCCCTGTCAAGTCATTCGGATCACAGAGATAACCTTCTTGTTTTCATCTTGTGCTGTAAATGTAATAAATCAAATCCTTGCCAAAAGCAAGTTTTGAATTTTGTATCGTGAAATTTGCATTTCATGCTCTGTTGCTTATTCACAGAAGCTATCCAATCTGAAAAGAAACATAATGCCATGTGGCTTGTGTAGCTAATACAGACAAATGTTTCCAAGCAACTGTCTGAGCAATCTGAAGATCAAAAATTACTCATCTGGGAAACTTGTGTATAATGGTGGGTAATGTACTTGTTCATAGATTTCAAGGTCTGTTAGTGGACAGTTTGTAAGCTGAAAAAAAGGCCAAAAATGTATCAGATTAGGAGTGCTGCAAATTATTAACCTCTCTATTAGACAAATTCAGCAAAATAAAGCTATTTTATGTTAAGAAACTCAGATACTGTCGTGCACTCTAATGCTCAAGCATTAGCAGCTAGAACCTTAAGCGCCAAACTCGTAGTTTGATTTTGTTATAATGCTACATTGAGATACCAAAGGGAATGATGCAAAGAATGTTGAATAACACAGAGCAGAATGATTAATTTTCCCCCATTACCTGGAAACTCTGCACTTTATAGAAGCAACCTGCTGTGCATAATCTGAGGTACACAATGGGTCTTTGGTCACATTTTGAAGCAGAGCATTTGTACTTGGCACATGCTGTAGGAACTGAAGAATTTGTCCTAAGAATTCATAATACCATTTAAGTACAGTGTAGCGGAGATTTTTCTGGGGCTAGCTCCATGATGGATAGTTATGAGGAGTAGAGAGATCTTGCTGATTTTAGCTCAAGCTGTGAAAACTCAGGTTTTTAATTCTAGAATTCTCCTGTTTAAATTTGTGTATCAGTAAAGGCAGCAGACATCACAGGTGTGACATTAATGACTTCAGCGACTTTGGGAGAAGACAATCCATGCACATAAATGTAAAACTCATCTGACAGAACTGAACAAATATTAAATATGACCAAATATGCTTGCAAGTAAAGTGGAAATTGGGGGTTGGATAATTCCATTTCAGTTAGAGCACAGATTTTTTGAATGCATCACTTTTTTCAAAAAGACACTGGATTAGCAACCAAGAGAACTGAATGGAGTTTTGGTCCCCTGGAAGCAATTGTTGGAGCGGCACTGAGCCAGCATCCTCCGTGTTCCCCGGGAATATTGCGACCCCAGGACTGTCTGTCCCTCCCCAGCCAGTCCCGTGGAGTCAATAGAGCTGTGGAGAGCTCCAACACACCTCTAACACTTTTGAGGCTCTCATTTCTTTTTAATGTTGTTGGATGCTGCATCCCACTGACTGGGAAACCCGGAGCAGGTGGCTGCTGGGCAGTGCTGCAGCAGGAGCAGCCACGGAGTTGCTGACCAGACGGCGTGCAGACTGGAGAGAGAGCTGGATCTTGCCTCTCTTGGCTAGGAAACTTGCATAAAACCTGTTTACTTGGCATTTGTCCCGTGGAGACACTCAGTTAAAAGTCAATAGGTATGAAGGAGGGAATATAAATGTTTTCATGTAACTATGGCTGCGGGCTGTTAGGGCAAAATACTCAGATGCAAACATGAATTCGGTAGATAGTATTGCACTATCACTTTCAGGTATCATACTTAAAGCTGTACTCAGCTTTAGTTTCAGTAGTTATTACCTGGGAGAAGCCTTCAAACTTTAGTAAAATATAATTCCTGCAGTTTTAGGCTCTTTTTCCTGAAGTATGTGGCAATGAATATTGTTAGCAGCTTGATGTTACAGCTCATGAATCATTGATCTGTTCCAGTGTAGCAATTAATGTGTTCCTGAAACCTGACAGGTACACTCTTTGAAATTCCTGAATTAGACCTAATTGCCAGTATGTGATTAAGGAGATAACTGAGAATCCACCAATGTCCAAGCCTACGGCTAGTTCTTCATCTTGCGTCTTTCACTTTTGCTTAGGAAAAGTTCTGCCAAATAGCTGAGTTTTGATCCCCCCCCCCCCCAAATAGATACAACAATAACAACACAACATTGTTATATATAACTAGGGTATTGCAAAACTAGCAAGTTTTGTAACAGTTGGATCTAGAGGTAAAATTTAACACCTGAGTGATTGACTGTTTTTTTGTAAGTGTCTTGGTAGCCCTCCTTTTAAGAAAGTTGACTTCCTTTATGTGAACTGTAGATACCTCTAAATCAGAGCTTCACCTGCACACTCTTTTCCTCAGTAACCCTATGTGAAAGGCTTAAAACTAACGGTACTGTCCTCTGAATTTGATTGGGTCACTGTGGTGACAGCAAGTAGCACAGGGAAAGTTCAGGTCTTGTCCAAGTCCAGCTCCGGTCCACCCGTTCCTTCTCCAGCATGTCCAGGTTGTAATGAACAGCTTCTGCAAGGCGCTGCTGCTGCCGCCTCAGATTTGTATCACAGAGTTGAGTTAGGCTTGCGGTATCAGACAGCTAAAGTAAAAAATACGGACCAAGTTGTGAAGTGGATTAATACACTAACATTTCAGCTCTTTGGACTCAGCTAATGCCTGTTAATTAATTTGATCTGAGTAGCTGGACTGAGTTGTGAAGTGGATTAATGTACTAACATTTCAGCTCTTTAGACCAAATTTCGAATCCAGCTTGGTGAATGAGGAGTTTTGCCTTAACCTAGTTCTCGGAGGGCATTTTGTCTTCCTCATAGGCTACCACTTCGTTTGCCACTCGCGCAGCCTCCTGTGCAGGAAAGCACAAGGCTGCCCCTGTGAGGGGTGTGCCGGCCCAGCGCTTCTGGAGATGTGCGGATCTGTGATCTCAGCTTAGTGAGTTCCTACCTTGCAGTCTGGTATAACATGTTATTTTTGCTAGGATTCAATACAGCTCTGATCTAACGGGAAAGGAGGAAGGAGGTGGTGCAGGCATGTAACTGCAACGTTATATTGCATGCAAGTATGTCCTGCTCTTAATGGGAAGAAAAGTATTAAAATTCTCTCCCAGTTAAATGTTCTTGACTACTGCAAGAAGAAACAGGCTTCTCAGATTCTTAATAAAGGAGATAATATTTTTCAGAATGGAATAACTGGCAAATTTTTGCAATATCTGTGAACAGGTCTCCTGTGTGCAATCTGCAGGCGGCAGCGTAGGTGCTGAAGAGCGCTGTGGAAGGAGTGTTGATTCATCTGGGTGTGCCCAGCCCACTGCGTGTGCAGTCGTGGCCAAAACGCATAGCCTGGGGTCACAGGCTCTGCAGTCTGTGCCTGCATTGTGAAAGCTTCTGGGTTTTGTGAAATCACAGATCAATGGCCCAATTCCTCATTTTCTACCCTAAGATACTAATGGGTTGGGAAAATGAGATATATCTGCACAATCTGGATTAGTGATATTATTGAGAGAAGAAATTATGTTTAATGTGCCCATGTGCAACATGACATGAATTAAATTAACTCATTTTAATAGCCTGCTTTTATTTAAAGTGAAAAACAAGGACCTGAAAGGTTTGGAAGCTATGGGGTCTGGTGATAATTTAACAGGAGCTTCACTTTCTGCTCTCCTGCTTCTTGAATTGCTACTTACACCATGAGTTTAAAATGCCAATACTGTGATTTGATAGAATTTATAAGTTCTTTGAAGTGGCTTCAATGGCAGCACGTTGGATGGTGGGGAGCAGGGAACGATGTCCTGGGTGTGCGTCGTGGGGTTTCTCTCCACTGATCTGTGGCATGCACAAGTCCGGTATTTGCTGCGGTGCGTCATGCATGCCACATCAGCTTCCAGTTGCAGTGTCAGGGGCTAAAATAAAGGGCAGTATAATGAATTGCTGCTATTTTTTCTTGCCATGGATAAGTTGAAGGATCTGTACCAGAAGAGTTCCCAAATCCACCAGGATTTTAGAACTTTTGACAGTAGCCATGCTCTTGGTGAGGGAATAGAGCTGGTGATCTGAAAAAGATGGATGAAATAGGAAAGCTTTGGAGATGTAATAGCAAGAAAGGTGTTGCTGGGGAAAAGCCTAAGAACAGAGAAAAAATCGGCAGGCCTGGAAACACAAATACAAGTTTAGATGACGTAAGTTTGGGCAGTGCTGTCTGATCAGGTTTCCAGAGAAACAAATCTAACAGGAATATTAAGGCATGTGTGTTTTTCAGTGATTCATCACTGACACCTGGAGCAAGAGGGAGTGAGCTGTTGCTTGGGGTTGTGAGAGGAGTTGAACAGAGGGATTGTGCAGAGTTTAGAGAAGAATAGCAAGATAAATAATGGATGTTTTGAATGAGGTTTTGTGGTGTTTGAGGGAAAGGAGGTGGTGAAGGAACTTGGAGATAATGAGGAATGTATGGCAAGTAAGCTAAAAAAAAGTTGTTTGGGGAAGCAGTACTGAGAAGATTTGAATTGTAAGCATAGCTTGGAGCCTCTAATGGATAGAGAGAAACATGTTTTATGCACCCATTCAGATATGGGGCTGGCACTGCAGTGACTCGATCTATTAAGCTGTATGATTTTAACATGCAGCATTATTGCTTGAGGGTATCATGAAATTGCTTTTGTGCAGCATTCTCATAATGGAATGAATTCCATAGCATTTGAGCAATCCAGAACATAGACATAAAATGTGTTAGTTTTCGTCCTTATTCTCACACTGGCTGCCCTGCAGCAAATTTAGAAAGCTGTTTTTCCAAGGTAGGACAACTTCCGATATGAATAGAACTTATTTCTGATAAGAAATAAATTTCTTTTATTAGGAATTGTCCTTATATTCCAGGACTGAGATATGGAACAGCTTCCTCACAGCTGCTTGTGTTTTTCCAAAATTGCAGTTACGTTACTGTCTGCTACAAATTTTGCGGCCTTATAGAGGTTGTGCCCTACCGAAAGGTGCTCTCTTTGATTCATTTATGATGCCCTAGAATCTGAGGTATGTTTTCTATATGTTCTTTCTCCTTTTCACTGTTTTCAACACTTGTGAAGCTTACTGGAGTTAAAAGGAAGCTCTAGGAGTTTCTTACGATAGGGACGAGAGCATGGAGAGAGGAGTCTGCTCGGTAGAGATGCTAAGAGCGAGAAGTTGAGGTGTCATGTCCATGCTGTGCTATGAATATCCCTTGCGGTTTTGCTTATGTCACGTAGGGATCAGGCTTGTAAAAAGCTTTAATTGCTCCATAATTCTTGTACGTTTCTAATAATTCCAATAGCAGGCTGGAGTCTAACTCAATGGGAACTACTTTGATTAAAAGCAGAGCAAAACAAAAAACCTACATACCTGTTTTCAAGCTCAGTTTTTATTGTAGGAAGCTTGGATGCTTTTCTTCAGGCTGTGTGGCTTCTCAATTGTATCAGGAAGTGCTTTCCTTATTTATGCTATGTTTATTAAGGTATTGAATTTTTTGGAAATTTGTACAAGTTTTGAATTTTTCTGGCTTGTCAGAATAATAGGCAACATTTTGGTCTGTGCTGTAAAACCAGCACATTTTGTTTGCTTCGCGACCAGTGTAAGCACAGCAGAGATGAGGAGGAGGGTGTTTTTAATGGCAGTAAGTGAGGTGTTGTTAGTGTGTCCCGGTGTCGGCTGAGACATAAGGTCAGCTGTTGTCTTTTTCCTTAAACCTGTATTTGCAATGCTTTTTGACAGATGCAGTCAGTCAGAGCCTATTTGGTTGTTTGTGTATGAAGGGGTGCCTCATTATATTTAATGAGCAGTGTGGAAGCAATATGAGATTTCCTGAAAGAATGGTGATTCACATATGGTTCAAAATGAAAATAACACCCACTAAATGATGACAGGAAAAGCACACAATAGTAATTAAAAAGAAAAAAAAAAGGTATTTTGTCATTTCTGTGTTATTCCTGGAACAGGTAACCCCTGTTGTTAATGTGTGCAGAAAGGAAAGTTAGTGGCATTCAGTCCATTATCATCTTAGACTTTTTACTGACATAAAACAAGGCAAGTGTGAAGATAAAGGAAACTTGCTTGAATACAGACAGGACTTTTCCATCACAAGAGATACTGTAGAGGTTCAAGACAGTAATGGAATAAATCACTTCACAAAGCAGAAGTTAAAATTTGTCTCCATGATAGTTTACGTTTGTCACATATGTATTACAACAATATTTTAGAACAAATAGATATTAAAATAGTTGTTATTCACAAATAACCAAATGTTTTTAATAAGAGCACAATATATTCTTAATATGTTCTTGCTCCTTTAAAGATTAAAAAAATAACGCACATCCTATAAAAATACACGTAATACTGCTAACTGAATGCCATACTAGCAAAGCTGTAGTCAGAGGCTGTTGGGTGGCTGTGAAGTCAATGGGTGTAGCAGTTGCACGGTATGAGGGTCTGCCTGTCTATTTATGTAACAATTATAACAGTAGAAACACCCATGCAATTAAATGAAGTTCCCCTGGCAATTTCCATTTCCTAGAAGTCCTATTTGTCCCTGCTCCAGAAGCCTGGCAGCTTGTGTCTTCCAAAGTACCCAATCCTACTTAGTATACTGAACTTCAGCTGCATTTATTCTTCTAAAGTGTACAGTGCAACTTTTAGGGTGGCATTTACAGCCATTGAGGGCAGACTATTTTTGAGCAGCTGTTCGTGTTTATAATGTTGACCTTTACAAGTCTCAATTTTCTCCATTGAGTTAATGAATTATTCAAATAGTTGTTCTTTAATGTACGAGTGAAGCGCCAACACACTTCTGATATTTTCATATTATTAATATGACAATATTTTTCTGTTTTGGCACATTTTAGAAATTGTTAAGTATCAGTACTGCTGGTAGTAATAATCTGGTGATTGAAATAATGTACATAAAGCAATTAATAGATGTTAAGTATTATAGAACATTTATGACGTGTCAGCTGAGAATTGTACAGAAATTATTTGTAAGTTGATCTGCATCCAGTTCTGGTTCTTTTAATCTTACACAGCAGTGTTATTTAATAAAAAGACTTACAGAGAATACCACATCCTAATTGCCATTTCAGAGGAATTTTGCTTGCAGCAAGCACCCAATTAATTTTGTTTATTTTCTGTAATAGTAGCTGCTATTGACCCCATCTTATATCATCAAACTCAGTATATAAAAACAACTAAATGGCAAGAAGCTCGACCACTTTCCTGGTCACTGTAATGGGTTACAGATTGCCACTCCAGTGATGTTTCCAAGCCTTATTGTGACAAATCGATAAGTATTCAGCCACCTTATTCCCGTGACAAGTTCTAATGAAGTTTTCTTTGCCAAGAGTAATGGTGCCTGCGACTGGGCAGTGACTAGGCCATTCATTCAGATATTCGAGAAGTGCAAAGTGCCCAGGAAACCCTGGCAAAAGGGGGAAAATAAAAACAGAAGGGTTTTCCAGGGAACTGGGGGAAGCTGAACTTGTGTAGCAGCCTAGACTGGGTAGACCGACATCTCTCCCTAAAAGTCTAGCCTGAATGCTAGAAAAATGAGTAGACCGTGTGTGCTGCCTGCGTAATGCGAGCAGGGGAGCAAGCTTTATTGCCAGCAAGTTGGCATTCAGGGTTCTGAACTCTTACCGTTAACAGCACTGATTCCATATCTCAGAGAGGAATTTAATCAAGTGAAAAATAGGGTGGAAAAGCTAGTTTTGAAATGGTAAATTGGACAATGAAATGACATCTGGATATCGGCCAGATTATCTATTGTCTGGGAGAATAGCATAGTGACCACAGATCTGATATTGCAGTTAAACTGTTAAAATAAAGAAAAAAAACTGCTCTCAAAACCCACCCATGAGTGGGAATCTTTTCAGTGTTTTGATTGTTGAATCAGGTGCTATATCCACATAAAACTTCGATTTTTCTTTGCGTTTGTCTTATCTCCTGGTTGATTATCATGCCAAGGGTTGTCAGCTGGGCATTAAGGGAAATGTTATCTCTGTTTTCCTACTTTGTGAAGAACAGGGAATCATGGTAACCACAAACAGCACTGAATTGTGAAAGATGTTTGGTAAAATACTCTTAACCTTTTCTTCCTTTCTGTTTACCTGCATTTTATAGTGACGTTTTTGACTGCTCATTTAATCAATTAATCATTTAATCATGTTCGTCTTTGACACCGGAAGTGATGAGAGAAATGATCATGAAGAAATTTTACTGTTAGTCTTTAGATACTGATCTGAAGAATACAAAGACCTTAAAAAAAAAAAAAAAAAAAAAAGTTTTTTCCTTTTTTGTTCCAAAGTCCTGCTTGGAAATCTGGACTTGAGGGCCTGAGGTCTCACCACCCAGCTGCTTTCCTTTGGGACCCTTGTTTCTTTGTGCTAAAGATTTCAGCATTGACTCATTGAATATAGTTTGTTTTTTTCTTTCATTTGTGGACTTCCTGGGAAAGTATAGGGACAAACTATCAGGTGAAAAGCATAAATTGATTGCTTACGGGTTTATGAGTACCAAAACTGTGGGATCCAGGTAATGACCAATCTGAAAATTGCTTCTACTGCTCAAACTAGCATAGGAAGAAACATGGCAGAAGGAGATGTAACTGAATTTCCTACTTGTTTCTGGAGTTCACACATCTGGGAGGTCTTCCTTACGTTTTCGTGAGCTCAAGGGCAGCTCTGAAGCTAGAAGTTAGCACAAGTCAAAGTTGCTGTCAGTTTAGTGCTGCTTCTGCTGAGCTAAGGAATGGATGTTGCCTTTTGGACGTACCCGTAGTCCCTGTTTGTTGCGTCCGTAGCAATGTCACAGGCACATGCCAGCCAAACTGCCTGCCTGCGTTTACAGTGTAAGCGATTTTGAAAGCTTGCTGCTCTGCGCATTTGCCTTTGGACAGAATTCAGCTGTTTCCTTTTTATTTGACACTTCAAATGTTCTTGTCTTGAACTTTCTCATGAATTTTTATTAGGGGAAAATTCTTCTGGGAGAGGAATTTAAAGACAAAAATAGGGACCCAAGTGGCCTGCAGGCTGAAAGACTAGAGGGAGGTGGCAAAGCCTTTGGGAGAGATGGGAATGCTGTATTGGGGTGGGCCCTCAGAAAGGAATGAAAATTGGCCAAATTGTGAGAAGGGATTCTCTGCCTGGTTCTCACTGCTCTTTGACTTCATCATGATTAATACTGACTGCTGAAGACTTGAGTTTCCCTTGCTGCTGTTTGTTGTCAAATTTGAAAAGTGACGCTAAAACTAGCAGAGGTAGTGCCATGTTTTGGTGATGGTGGGCTTGTTAAGGAGGTGCCTATGCAGATAGCAGCAGCCTGTGGACTTCTTGACTGATGTGCAGAGCACGCTTCTGAGAAAGCTCTTTCAGCTTTGCTGTTTATATACATATATATATAAAAGTCAGTAGCTAGCATAAGAATGCATCTGTTCTTAGGTTGTAAGTAGCAGCTGCTGAAACAATGATTTGGAGCCCTGAAGTTGAGGAACTCCAAAGTTTGAAAGATTAAGACAAAAGAGAAAAGTCTAGCTGTAGGACATAAGTACCTAACTGGAATTAGCTGTTTTATTTATCCTATGCTTTGTTCTGCAAAACTGTTGTGACATTCTCAATAAACAGTAGTTGATCTCAATCTTTTAACAAGTTATTCGCAACATGGTGGTACAAGCTGGTGTGTTACATTTCTTTGTGGGAAGGGCCTGGATCGAGTGGAGGTGGTGGGAGACGGGCTGAGGAAGAGGGTGACCCCGGGAAAGTACAGCTGCTGCAGGGAGAGCCCTGGGGGATCCAGTACTGTTCAACTTCTTCATCAGCAACCTGGATGAAGGGACCGGTGCACCTCAGCAAGTTTGCTGATGATACAAAACTGGGAGGAGTGGCTGAGACACCAGAGGGCTGTGCTGCCATTCAGAGGGACCTCGACAGGCTGGAAAGTGGGCAGAGAGGAACCTCATGAAGTTCAGCAAAGGGAAGTGCAGAGTCCTGCACCTAGGGAGGAATAACCCCATGCACTAGTACAGGCTCAAGGCTGACCTGCTGGAAAGCAGCTCTGCAAGAAGGACCTGGGGGTCCTGGTGGATAACAAGCTGACCATGAGCCAGCACTGTGCCCTTGTGGCCAAGAAGGGCAGTGGTACCCTGGCTGCATTAGGAAGAGCATTGCCAGCAGACTAAGGGAGGTGGTCCTCACCCTCTACTCAGTCCTGGTGAGGCCACATCTGGAGTACTGTGTCCAGTTCTGGGGTCCTCAGTACAGGAGAGACGTGGAGCTACTGGAGTGAGTCCAGTGGAGGGCTACAAAGATGATTAAGGGGCTGGAGCATCTCCAGTGTGAGGAAAGGCTGAGAGAACTGGGCCTGTTCAGCCTGAAGAAGAGAAGACTGAGGAGGGAGCTTACATGTATAAGTATCTGAAGAGAGGGTGTAGAGAGGATGGGGCCAGACTCTTTTCAGTGGTGCCCAGGATGAGAGGCAACAGGCACAAACTGAAATACAGGAGGTTGTAGAGTCTCCTTTCTTGGAGCTATTTAAAAGCTGTCTGGACACAATCACTGGAAACGTGCTCTAGGTGACCCTGCTTGAGCAGGGGGCTTGGACTAGATGATCTCCAGAGGTTCCTGCCAACCTCAACCATTCTGTGATTCTGTGGGTCAGGTAGGGAAGCAAGCTGCGGTGGTGGGGTGGGGTGGGGGTTTGCTGCAGCCCAGAAGACACTGAGTGGCCTGAAGCTCAGCTGGAACTAAATAATCTAGGAAAGATGCAGGGGGAAAAGGAAGACTTCTGTATAAAACACTTCTGTTTCTGTTCTTTCTGATATAGTCACATGAAGCTTTCTCTATGTAAAAAATACTAGCTGACGTTCTAAATTACACCTGGGTTTTGGTTTCTATTGTTTGTTCTTAACTTGCAAGCTTTTGGGGTTTTTTGAGAGTTCACTAGTTGGGGACTGTCTTGGCAAATTCACATGTAAGTGCTGTTTGACTCGAAGCCTGGACTATGGGACGTGCCCAAGTATAGATGTGACTTGAAATGTGATACTGGCCAATGATTTGGACTGGACTTATGATTTAAGGTCCTCTGGTAGACAAACTTGCTTAGATTTAAAACTAAGTTACAGGAACACAAAATGAGCACTGCTGTTCTGCTATTAATGCCATTGTAAATGGAGTAACCCTGAAAACTTAAATAGGTTAACATGTTATGCTAATCACTGGAAAATACAGTAGCTGGAACCTAGTGTTGATGTTAATTTTAACTAAAGGTGCAGGGAATGAAAATAAACAAATGAATTTATTCATTTGTAATTGGTTGTCATCTCTTTCAGGAAATCTTTAAGATGGAAGGCAATCTTGGAATTCCAAGACAAAAAAGAGCTATTTTGGCAACTCCAATTTTAATTCCAGAAAATCAAAGACCACCGTTCCCCAGATCTGTTGGCAAGGTAAGTCAACAATGAACAAGATCGAGTTTTGATATTAAGTAATTGATTCATTTCTCTTGGGTTTTGTAATGCCTAACCTGTTGGTAGTGTCCCAGACAAAATTAAGAAGGACAAAGCTGATGAGAGAGGATTGTTTTTCAATCTTTTTTTTGTGTAGACAGATGAACATGGCTTTCTATTCATGGTAGACTTTTACTTTACTAGCATACGCTCTGGTCAAAAGTATTAATCAGAGCTGTATGTTTTCCTGAGGCTGCTAACTTCAATCAAGGTAGCTGCCTGATGTGCATCCGTGTGTGTTAGGCTGGTGCTGAAATTTAGGCCACGGGTGTTATGAAGAATATCCACTGCCACTGTGTGGAATATCTTGTTTTTCATTCTCAAGATCTAAAATGAATTCCTAAGACATCACAAGTGAAAATGCTAAGATCCTTCGGTTCATCTTCAGTGCTCAAAGATTAAGTGAGTCCGTGTAGGTGCTTTCAATTTTGTTTTGTATTATTTGCAAAGGTCTGACAAACAAACAGAGCTTTGCTCATGTCTGCAGGCACCCATATAAACGAGAGAGTCCTAATGACTGCTATTCCAGACCTTCAGATATGTAGCTTGCATACAAAATTATCCTTAAAACTTAAATACCAATAGCTGTTTACATGGCCGTTTAGGCATCAGAAGCTGTAATTACATGAATATATTCTGCACATTGGCAGCTTTGAAGCAGGGACCCTACCTGTTGTTCTGATTTCCATAGGTGTGTCAGTGCCATAAAAGACTATACAGCTGTGGGGTCAGTTCATAATTCCCACTGATGTGATCACTAGAGCTAAAGCCATAGCTTGAGGGCAGAATTTGACTCTGCGATCGATGTGTAATTTAGCCAGCTGGCATCTAATCAGTTACATTAATGATTAGGAAAGGTTTGCTTCTTTTCAGTAAAAAGAGAGAATAATTCCCTGAAAATTTTATTTTCTTTCCTTTCCCTGTCCACTGTTTATACTGATAATATACTTTGCTGTTAGTTTTTCCATCTTTTTGAAGTATTTTTAATGTGTCCTGTATAGTAGTGGAAAAATCATCATTACCAAACTACTTCCTTTCAGTTTCAGTGCTTGAGCATCTCAGAGTTGATGATCAATAACTTAGCAAATGTTTTTGGTTAGTATGTTAGTGATAAACAGTTGATTTTTAAGGCTCCTGTTGCACAAGTCTAAAGCAGTGGGAGAAATAGAAAAGCTACTTTTACACAGATCTGTAGTATTTTTTTAAATTATTTTGTATCCTTCCTCTCCATACCTGCTGCCCATGAAAGAAGACTTGCAATTTGTTAGATTTTAGATACTCTGAGTTGCTCTCTGGAAGTGTCTTCATTAAATATATTTATTGTTAGTTTAAGATGCCAGTCCTGGCAGCTGAAGTTCCTTAAGCTTGAGATGATTCTTGTCCTATTAGTACTTAAATGTTTTCCTGACACCTTGTCATCTTGATTTGTTATCATTCTTGAAATGCTAGTCCTGCAGCAGGAGCTGGTATGCTAGATGATGTGCAAACAAAGCAGCGTAAAAGCAGCAGATTTTCAAAGGCCCTAAGACATCTATTTTAAAATAATGTTGAAGTTATAGGAGCTGCAAATGATCAGTGCCTTGAAATATTCTGAGCCATCATCAGTTTAAAAAGACTTTAAATGTAGGTTTCTTTTTTTCAGTGTTGTCTACTCAGTGTTGTTTAGATCCTCAAACTACTGATTGCAGGGAAGAGTCAGTATTCTTCACTAACTAAAAAAATTAGTAGGAGTTAATGCTGAGAATAGAAGCCATTATTCTGTGTCTTTCTTCACATCTCTCAGATCTTCATAAGTTATTCCATGAAGTCTTCAGAAATAGAGTAGTCTATACTACTCTAGAGAGCCTTTCATGTTTCAAAAATCCTGGAGACACCCAATTCATGTGCTTGTTTCAGATCCTGCACAAATTGCAGAGAAAGTTGATGATCTATATTATTTAGTTTGAGACAGTTATTCTTAGCCTCATGAGTTTGCAAAATTTTGTTTAGATGCCTTTGTGAGGCCTGAGAACCACGATTACTCGCTACTCCATATTATTTTGAGACCTATCTTCAGAAGCTTCAGTAAGGCATTACATGGGCTGATGAATAGAAGCTATAGATGTGTAAGAATTTGTCTTGAGCTTAAACTTTGCCATCTCTCTGGTCTGTTGTAGAACACTGTAAAGGGGACATTGGAGATGTGTTTTGTAGCTGTAGTTTTTATAGTGGGGTTTTTCTTTGGACGAGAAAAGCACACTGAGACTGCTGATGCTGAGCAGCACCTCTGCAGCTGGGAGCTGCTGTAGGGTTGAGCTAAACTGTGACAGCTTTTCCGCGAGACACCTATTCTTTCCCTACTCCTGAGCTTCAGCTGTAAATCTGAGATATAGAGGCTTATGAAAAGGAAAGCTGAGGAAGAATGTGGCTTTTAAATACTTTCAGGCTTCAGCAGTGTTTTGCCTTAGCTGGCACTGTGGGGTGTTCCATATTTTATTCCAACATAGCCAGGCACCTGGTTTGTATGAACTATAAGATATAGCAAAGCCCAGAAGTTTGGAGTCATATGTACTGTATATATGTATTATATTTTGGTAACTCAGTATCGTTATGTCTCCACTTCTATTGGAAAAATCTCAAAGGGCAAGCTAAGAGCAAAATTCGAAGCAAGAATATACAGTTTGGGTATAATAAAAACATAATGTTGAATGCTATTGAAGTTGCTCCCTCTAAGGATGAACAGAGCTGACTTAATCAATAGTGTTATCATGAGGCACAGTGAGGACATCAGAGTAGGAAAAACGAATTTGTGCTCACACTGTACAGTCATTTTCAGACTGATTCCTACTTCAGAAAGTTGCTTTCTGCCAGGACTTACGTCTGAGAAAGGGTATCGAAACAGGCTTTATCAAAGCAAGGAGAGAAGACTGCAAGCTAAAGCAGCAGGTGCCCAGATGTGGCTGAGGATGTGTCGCTGCTGGGAGCCAGTCCCAGCCCGGGCCTGCCTAGCTCTTGGTGGAGCTCAGAAAGAAGGTGCAGCCGCGTTAGCTCTAGCTGAGCCTGCCAGCCCTCCTTTTGTATCGTGAAGCTGAGAAAACACCAATGTCCGGACACTTTATTAGTATATGCTCAGCTAATGTAACATCCTCGGCTGTTCCACAGCCCTAACGTTAGCGCATGCTGAATTTGTCCGTAGCAAGAAAAAAGTAAATAGACCCAGTTTCTAAAACTCTGGTTAGCATACTTAGATATTTGTCTGTCTTTAAGGATATTTTGAAAGAAGCAGTTTTAGAAGTCCAGAGGCACTTTGGAGTTCTGTCATTTCCCGTGATGTTTTATTGGCTTGTCATAGCGCTTCCCATTGCCGTGTCCAAGTGGAACCTGCCTGTATAATATTGGATTTAGGATTTCACTAGCAATACATGATTTAACATGTCAGGCTTGTTGCCAGTTTAAATGTTGAAAGTAATTTTCTTGAAGCATCAAATTCTTCAGCTGATAAAACATATCAATAAAAACATTTAGGAACTAGGATACAGTAATGCGTGTATGAGAAAATAACCATATGCTTTGCTGTGTGAAAAATAATCACAATTTCTGTTCTGCTTTCATTTTTGTTACTGCGCTTGTGCTTGTAAGGAACGTGAAGCTTGCCTGACTGAATGATACGGCCGGGATAGTGATAATTTCAGATATGACTAGTTCTGTCTGCTACCATTGTGTGGTCTGGTTTAGATGTCCACATAAAAGTTAGGTTTCCAATTGCATCCTGTGTGTGTTTTCTTCCTCTTCCTTCCATCTGCTTTACCACATTACCAGTGGGTTTATTCCTCTGTTCTGACTGCTGCCTATTTTCCACCCCATGCTATGATGCCTAGAAACCCCCAAGGTGGTTGCAGCGGCTGCCAGCATTGGTTGGGAGCAGGACGAATGGGGGGAAAAATAGAGTGGGGAAAAACAATTAAATTTTATTTCACAGTTAGGAAAAAATCGTATAAAGAGAAAACAAAGAGGATTGTAGAGGGTTTATTCTGTAAGGACTGGTGATGTAAATCAGGGAGGAGATATTGCACTGGACAAGTGAAAAAAATTGTTTTAATTAATTGCAGAAGTTCAAATAGGTATTTAGCGTAACATGGAAATACATGTGTAGAGGCTCGTTTTTGTGCTGTTACTGGCCTCCTAGCATATCCCCTTAAGATCAAGATTATTGCCTTACCGTTTGCACACCCTTGCTAAGGGTATCTCTTAATTAAATAACTATCATAGATGTGCTGTGCTTTGAGGTAGAGGAATCTCACCTTCTAGCAGGGTCTAAGCTTTTGCATATTAACCTTCATTCCTGAGGGAGGCTGGTGTGATTAAAATGTTTTAATACGCTCTTGGTAACATGGGCCTTTGTGTCCAGATGGCCCAGGCTAAAACTGTTGACTGTTATTGATGCGTTTTGTCTAGCTCTTGCTGATATAGCACAGGGATATTATATTCAATTTTTAGTCTCTCTCCATATGTTACTCTTCCAGTTTATTTGTCCACATCAACTCAAATGAAGTACAAAGCAGTGGGATGTGGGATTACAGTGTACTTATAGTGATAGGTTATTTGTCAGTGTGCTATAGAGATGTATTCTAAGACTAATTTAAGAGTGGTGGGTCTATATATCTATTTGACTGTCTCTAGACATTCCTTAATTGTGGTGAGCTGTGTGATGGAAATTTTTGAAGTTTAATCCTTACGCTAACAGAGCTCAAAACGCAGGAGGGCTATCGTGGAAAGGCAGCCAACAAGTTCCTGTTCTTCCTCCAGGCATCCGGAGAGAAGGACATCTGCAGAGTGGGAGTGCTAGAAGCATTTGCTGGGCATTTTATTGGGGGGCCTATGATGAATCCATGATCCTATTTGAATTTGAAGGAATGTCCTTCGTAAGACTGAGTATTTTACTTGTTGGAGCATAAGGTCTGGAAGCCAAGAATGGCCTGATAAAAGTTGGCAAGACCTGTTATGCTCAGTGGTGGCCAGAAAATAGAGAGGTAAACATGAGAATTTTTAGGGCCTTTGTGCTGAAAGACGAAAAAGCAATTTTTTTTTTAATTTGTTTGTTTGTGAGGATTTTTTGCTGGTAAAAGAGTTTTTGTTGCTAGAATGTTTGGGGGAGGAGGATGTTTGGTTCAGATGCTTTGTATCAGACCAGGTGTAGGTTTCCTCCTTTGATCTGGGCTGGTGGGCAGTTAGCTGCCAAAGGGCAAGTAGATGGCAGAACTGACCTAAAGCTCAAGAAAAAAGTGGCTCATGCTCCCAAATGGGATAGAAATCTCTAAGGTCTGTGAGGAGTGTTTTTTTTGGTCTGTTTTGTTCCCCCCACTACCCTATCCCTGAACTGTACATGCGGGGCAAGGAGAAAACACAGCTTGTTAGTTAACACAGCACTGAAAAAAGCCGAAGAGGGGAAGAAAACTGAAGATAACTGGATGGAAAAGCTGCTGGAAGCTTATTTTTGAGTGGATATCTGATTGAGGCTATTTATATATGATAAATTATATGCTTCACGGAAAGGAATTGTTAAATACCAAAGATGCAGCTGGAAAAAATGCCAAACTTCAGACAGGAGTTTGAAAAGAAGTTGGTAAAGTAACAAGATAGAGATGATTATGATCTACCAATCTGAAGAGAACGTAGAGAGAAGACTTGTAGATTAGAAGAGGATACGTGAAAGACAGCAGAGAACAAGATCAACAGGTGAAATAAAAACTGGATTACGGAGTGGATTTGTTCCACTGGAAAACAAGGTAGAAAATGGGAAAAGGAGAGAAATGGTCCAAAAGAGAAATGGATGAGGGAAAGGAGTTGGCTGGGATGGATGTCCAAGTCCGGAAGATAACGGTGTGTGCTGACAGAGAACAAAATGATACACAAAACAGGAGAAATATACCTAAAACCTTTCCCAACATCAAGAGATAATCTGGGTGATTCCTTACCAGGAACATGTATCTTCATGTCAGTCATCAAAAATGATGCAGAAAGAAGAGAATGCCTTTTTTTGTTACAGAAGTAGAAGTGGATTTGAGCTGTATAGGGAAAGATCCATGGGATGGGGTTTTTTTTCCTGTTCAGTTGTCAAATCCACCACCGTATCAGATCTCAAGGAGCGAGCGCAGAAAAGGGGAGGTGGTCTTCAGCCAGAACTCCGATTTCTCTAGAAGGAGGCTGGAAGCATGGTGAGATAATATTTAGGATGAGACAGCTGAAAAAGTGGTGCTGTGAGGAAGATGCTGGAAGATTTGGCTATTGGGGAGCATTGCAGAGCAAGGACACAAGTAGACTCCACTTGCGTACAAGGAGTTCTGCCTTCTGGCAACCAGGTTTGATGGCATGTGAGAAAAGCACTCAGTAAGGTATGTAAGAGAAATGCATCTATCAACCTCTGCAGGAAAAGACGAATCCACAGGCAAGGATCTGTAAACAAGCAGCAAGCAATGAGTAGTAAAAAGATGTACAGCAAAAGGAAAATAAATTCTGTTGCTGATAAATAGCACTTAGGCAGTAAAGATAGTCTTAATAAAGCTATTTTTAATCTAGCTAGGAAAAGGATTGGGATTAGATAAAAAATCTAATTAAAATTCGATTTTTCTTAAATTAGTTCTCTCTAAAATTAGAGAATATTATATTACTAGTGCAATAAGACTGGGCAAAATTATATGTCTGAGCTCAGTTTGTTCAGCCTAACACAGTAAGTGTTCTCTTTAAATCCAGTGCGAGTGTAGCGATTTAAGCCAAAGGAAAATATTGGCACAATAACAAGTGGGTATAAATTTTGGCTGAAGATTAGAAGAAAAGTTTCAAATCCCCCGAGAAGAGGAATTAATCTTTGCCAGTCTTCCAGTACGAGTAAAGAAAAGGGAATGCAGGGTTTGATAAATACAGGATCACAGTTGCATAATACGGCTGCTTCTGATGGGGAAAGGACAGACACCATGAGGTTTCCTCCTATTCTAGTGTTCTTGCAACTGTGTGTGAAATATCCTGCTGAGCTGGACTTGAACGGACCATTGGAGATGTCATCTTAACATCTGATCAAATTCCTGGCTCCCATGAAGGGATGGGGCACTTCTGACCTTCATGGAAAAATACTAACCTACCTCAGCAATGAAAGTAAGGAAATGAACAGCACTCCAATAAATTAACGGGCTTTCAATGCAAGTACATGAATTATTAAACTATAGAATATTAATTTTCATTAAAGGATATGTATTTGATGTCCCAACAAACCATTAAGTGAAAACAGAAGTTCAAATTTATCTAGTTTTCTGAAAGGTCTCTCCTCAAACTTCCCTTTTTTAAAATATTGATAGTCACATAAACAATTCCAACAGAATACATTTGTTCTCTTTAAGCTAACAGAATTTTAATGAAAAGTCTTGTTAAAATGCTGCTATTTACTTAAGACATTTCAGAAGAATCAAATTTCAGCAGTGGATGCTTTGGAAAACTGGAAAGTAACAATTTGCTGTCATTTTTCAGTGTTCGATGTCATTAATAAGGATAAAATATTTTTTAAAACATTTAAAGAATACTTTTTAAGCTAGTTACTATGGTTACAAGTTTGTTGGAGATGCAGCAGTTCTATGGCAACGATGGAATTAATTTTTCTGCCCAATATTGGAATATCTAGTACCCAATTTCCTGCTTCATAATAAATCATGCTAATGACCTTAAAAATCTCTTCTCTTTGGTGCTCTCCTTATGCTCTGAAGCTGTTCAGCAAAGTATGCTACAGATTAACTGTTGTGTTGTTTGTGTTAATGTTGATTTCAGAAGTTCATATCTTAAACTGTGTTGCAGATGAAAGTGGAGAAAAAAAAAGTTTCAGTCCTTGTCAATAAATTGCCTATAAAATAACTGTAATAAGATAAAACCTGGCAACTAATTTCTCATTGAAATGCTAGTTAGAGTTTCATTTCACTTTTAAGGAAAAAGTGTTTGGGTTATTTTTAGATGCAACAGCTACTTCATGTAACGATGCTCAGTATCAGGCTCCATTTTATAGTATTTTTTTCTTAAATGGGTAATTGTACTCATCTTTGCAAAAACAAAACAAAACAAAAAATCCCCTGGAAAGTCCAACTTCTTTCCAGCTTTCCCTGACCCAAATAAAGCCTCAGACAGTGTTTTAAGAAGATGGCATAGCACAAAATCAACGTAGTGCATGTTTCTGTACCCAGTCTTACTGAGCATACTGTGAGCAAGGAGTGCAGAATAATAGTTATTAAATTTCCGTTCCCTAGCCAGATGCTCCATGATTTTCATGAAACCATACTGATCTTTTTGTCAATTTTCATCTCTACATCTTTCAAGATGATTCTATATCCATCCTTAGCTAGCTAATGGAAAGTTTTTGATATTTTCTATGAGGTGGTTTAATTCAGCTGTTTGAAATAAACACTCTTTTGGGCCAGCTTGGCAAAACTCTGTTTTTCTCTTGAATTTATACTTCTCAGCAAAATCTTGACCTCTGCATTCTCGTAAGGCCAAATTTTAACCTTAATAAGATGCAGGGCCTAACTCTGTAATCTCAAACTCATAAGACTGACGGTATTTAGATCCAGGATTTCTGTTTGCTTCCACTATGATGCCTTTAATTTGTAAAATTATTTTCTACAGATCCACTTACAATAATACTTTCTTTGAAGTAGGATGACAAATGCAACAGACGTATCCATCATTACTTAGCTATATGCTGTGTTAATAATATATTACTAGTAATGAGAAGAGACCTGCAGAATATTGAAGGCAGTGAAAAGAACAGGACCACAGAGCTTCCTTTAAATCAATAAAGATATTTATTTGATAGCTCTGAATTGATACAGACTGCTGCAGTTCTGATCTGTTACCTGAATACTGTAGCTTCTCCATTTGATCTTATCCCTGTTTGCTTACAAGTCGTTCCTCTGGTTTCCTGTTAAGTCAGTCTTTAGCAAGAGTATAGCATAATATAAAGCAATATCCAAATGAATGGCGTTTTAGGAAGAAAAATAACTTATTCCTGCCAATTTACAAACTAAACACTGTCATACTGTCACCCTGAGTACTTACTTTAATGAAAGACTTTATTAAAGGCATTTTTTGGACTGGCGACAAATTCGATATTATTAGCTGTGACTTGTTAAAGTAGCATTAAGAAAGATGGTTGGCAGAGTATTTCCAGAAGGAAAAATGATATGTTATATAGCTCATCTGTAAGGTTGAGTAAATAGCTGTCACTCAGGGAACAATAGTCATTTGCTTCCTTCTGACTAACTGCTGGATCTCTTCAATGATGACTAACTGATTGTAACCTTTTTGTGTTTTACTCTTAGTTTTGTCATACATGGAGGACTTTTTCTTTCGCACTTTATAGTGCTATATGGTAAACATCAATAGGATACATGTAATAGCATGATGCTAAGCTCTATCAAGGCAGCTGTGTTAATTTAATGAACATTTTTGTTGCTCTTTCCAACTGCTCTCTAAAGGCAACTTTTTTTTCTTAAATCTTTCTTATTAATCACCTTTACCATTTAGTTTCCAGCCCTGTTTGTCAAATTCGGAAGTGGACTATGTCATTTGTAGTTTGTTTGTAGTTTGTCTTTTATCATCATTAACAATATGTCATTTTGAAGTCAATGTTGCTCTGATCTACTGACCTATTTTTTGTTCAGGGTCAAATGCATAAAAAGTAAGAATTATTTCATTGTAATTGGTGATCTATTGTTGAACTAAAATGTTCAAATATGGCAATCTCCAATTTCCTTTTGCCTATCTTTTGAAAAGAACATTTTAGTTTGACCTTTTTTTTCTTTAAGCAGTCAAAAGAATCAAGTCAAAATCACTTTTTGCCATTGAAACATTGTTTAAACAAAGGCAAATAAAAATTCACCAACTGTACTGGTGGATTAATCTTCTTTCCAATGTACTGAAATTACTTTAAGATGATCATTGACTTTTAGTTGGCTGTCATATTCTTGTTTTCTAAGGCTCTTTATGAAGCCATGCAATTATATATTTGGACTTTAAATACATGAATCATGTCCTCCGTGTAATAGGTTTACACACATAATGTGCTCAGACATGCATACTAACAAATGTGTACATCCATACACAGACCTATCTATGGCAGATTGTCACATACTTTCTTCTTGGTCAGTACTGTTGGCTCTGTATGTGCTGTTTTTCCTATCTTAATCTGCATGATGCTGCTGTGAGCATGTACTGCTTCTATTGCAAAGTCTACCAATTTCACCTCTGCCCTTACGTCAACAAATATCAGTTGCGTTGTTGTTGCTCTGGATCTCCTTACTCTCCTGCCGTATAACTCTGCCTCATGTTTCTGAAGAATGGGTGAACAATATGGAATGAATATTTAAACAAATCCTATTTAGCAAATAACTGTTAAAATATTCACATAATTTTGCTAACACATTATTTCAGGAATTTTAGTTTAAGTTACAGTTTAACCTGAGATGTAACAGACTGAAAGCTTGTCCTCATCACTGAGTGTTTCCATGGAGCGTCAGTCTTGTTTGTTAAGCACATGCTAACTTACTTTACTGTGTCACTGGGCAATGATGTCTGACCTTAAGCGCCTCAGAGCTCACAGAAATTCTCCCATCAAAGTGGGAAAGGACTTCTGATCAGGCCTAATTTCTTGTGATATTTTAGTGGGAAGAGGGGGGGAAGTCAAAGGCAGCATGAACTAAGTTGAGCATGTACGTATCGGCTTTTACTTTAACAGTTTTCCATACAAATATAAGGAAATAAAGTACAGTTGGAAAATAGGTTGTTCATCTAGGTTCAAATTTACTTATTTTTACTGTATGATGAGTATCTTTGCACTGCTTCAGAAGTTTTTGCAAGAAACTATTAAGCTTACATTTTCAATTGAGCTTGCTGGAGATGAGAATAGATTTTGATAATAAAAATCTGTATGACAATGAAGTCCAGAAATTGAAAGTAGTAGTGATCCCTGTAATCCAATAACATGTGTCTTAATATATTTTTTACTTATTAGAATTGCAAAAAAAAAAAAAAAAGAAAAGAAAAGAAAAAAAGAAAAAAAGAAAAGGAGAGGAAATGTGGATGTAGCTAAGTGTGGATAGAACTTGAATGCAGTAGCTGTATTAATTTAGCAGAAATTCATGTCCAGACCTGACTTACAATATAATACATAAGTTGCTTCATGAACAATGGAAGCGGTGAAGGCTGGTTTCCTACAAATGTTCATTTCCTGCAATAAACCCAGGTTCTCCTACCCGCATGTAACACCTCCTGCACCATGCTGCTAGATGATCCCGCAGTGCCCCCAGCACCGCTGCTGTTATTTTCTAATTTCTGTAGTTTCAAGCTGGATAAAAGAAAACATGTCCTGGAGCTACAGCTAGCCTGACTGGGCAGCAAATACGCATGTGTGAAATGGAAGCTCTTCCTACCTTTCTATCTTTGCAGGCATTAGCAGGTCTTTTTCCTTTATGTGGCTATAGTTTTCATGAAACTTTGGGGAACTTTGTTTCTTGGAAATTTTTTTGTCCAATTTGGTTGAAACTAGCTGATAGGTTTAAAATGGGTCAGCGAGGGCTTGCCAGGGAGATGGCACGATCACCTAAAATGCCATTTCTTTAGGACACCAGACTAAAAAAGCATGTGTTTAGCGTAACAGCCATTTCTCAACAGATTATTTTCTACTTGGCAAACAAAAGCGATTGTTCTTGATGGGGTTGTATTAATGGTTACATCAGGGGTATTCAAAGAGCCATGTCTGCAATGGGGAAGTTGGTGATTATGTAAAGGAAAAGCTGTAAAGATCTATGAATTTTATCACCAACAAAAATTAATGAACAATGCAGAGCAGGCTCAAATTCTGTAAATAGGAAAACGTAATAAATCAACTTCATCCTTTATTACCGTGCTGTTGGGCTTTCTAATCTGAATTTGCGAAGGGTCACTGCAACACGAAAATTAATTTGAATTAATAGAATGTATTAGTATGTGGATTTTTTTTTTTTGTGGAAAAAGCATATAGTGATATTACTGATTTTTTTAGCTTATTTCCCTCTGAAGATCTTAGAGTAATTATTATTTAATAAATGATCTTAAAAAAAAAACAGGCATGGAATCATGATCCACGCAGTAAACAATGATTTGAAAAAATATAATTATCTGTTAATGAGAAATCTTAAGAACTAGGCATAATGTTTCCTTTGGGGTATGACTGATGAAGGACACTGTGTATGTAGTAGGAAACTGATTGTTTTTTTTTTTTTAAGATTTCACAAAGATTGGTAATTCCAAAGCTTCAGATAAAAAGATATGGATACAGTTAAGAACTGCCTGCTTTGAGTTTTGAACGTGTTTTCTAGCTGCTGGGCACCTCCAGCCTTCCTCCAAGGTAGACGATGACTTCTGGTTAATGGAGCGGGTGGGAAGGCGTGGTGGTGGGCAAGAGGTGGTGGGCCTCACCTGGCCCCTGTGGAGAAGATGGTGGCCGCTGGGCACCGGGCAGCACCCGAGGTGCTCCAAGGCGGCCTTGTCCTCGGCATCGCTGCTTTGGGGGAAAATCCTGTCCCCTTTTCTAAGGTGACCGTAAGCTAACCGGGCCCCTTGCGCCCCTCGTGCCCGCGTGCTGCCGGCCACCCGGTGCTCAGGTGAAGTCGCCCGGACGCGTCCGCAGCGACGAGTGCGGGGGGTGTCCCCGGGGCTGGGGGCCCTTCGAAAGCGGGCTCTTTGTTCGGGTGATTTAAGGCTTCGTTTCTACCTGCTCCCCCATTAGGCACTAAGTTTCCCAGTATTTATCGTGCAGGTAAGCGAGGCCTGCTCCTCGCGGGAGCGGGGCAGGCCCGTGCTGCGAGGGCGACGCGAGCGCGGAGGCTGTAACGTAGAGCTTCCGGGAAAATGTAATACGCGCTCTGACATCCTCTGAATACCGCTGTACACTAGCTGTGTTTTTATTACGACACGGTAGAGAGAGATGTCAAAAGTAGTGCTTTAAAATACTTGTGGTTCCTTGGTTTTGGGGTAAAGCTGTGATATGACAATATCGTAATCAGGTGACAGATCATCAGGCTCCCGGGTGTGATGGGAATATAGGCCTTGTCTTAGCTGCACGAGTTGAGGTTTCTACAGGTTTAAATTTTTGAATACACTGTGCCATGGTTAAATTTACTAAATTTACTGGCTACTGGTCAGTAAATTTAGTTTAAGGCTGATATACTGAATTGCCAGTGTAAAATTTCCAGGACATGCCAGGATGATAGATCTGCAGAGGTAACCCTAACTGACGAGAGAGCTGTTTTCTTGTCCATTGATTTCGCTGGCTGAAATTGAAATGAATGATTTATAATTGAAAAAGCTTCACTGTTCTTCCTAAATATCAGTTTTGAAACCACCTGTGCTCTTCGCGTGAGCTGGTAATCCCAGGGCTGCCTTAAGAGCTGTCTCTATTGTAGGCATAATAAATGTATCTGTACAAACATAGATATTAACATGATTTTTGCTATTAATAAAATTAGTAGACCTTGTTAAATTATTATTCTTAAGTCCATGATGTATTGTTGAGTAACTTTCAAAAAATAACTAGAGTTACTAATACCATTAATTTTTTTTTAACTTTTTTGAGAATCTCAGTGCTATGCTTGCAGCTTTAATTTTCAGTAAAAATTAAGCAACAAAGTCTGATCCTGGGGAAACTAGCCTCCTTCATTAAGCTAACGGTTTGTCATATCTCATTACTTGTCTACTGCAAACTATAGTTTGTTTCTCACTTCTGAATTTTCTGTGAAGCTGGGTGTACTCTCACACCTTCGTCATGATACACGTCAGCAAATTTTTCAGAGAATCTCCAAATATTTTGATTCTACTTTTATATGAGGCTCATACTGCACTTTCAGGCAAAAAGAACTGGACTTATTTAGAATGAATGTTGCTATATTCAGTATTTAGTAGGATTAAAACCAGATGCAGTGTTATAAATAACATACTTCATATTTATTGTTATTAAATGTTTTGGTCATTCTATAACTGCAGTTTAAATGAGTAAGAAAATCTAGTAGATAAGAAATAGTGGTTGACCCTTTTGTTAGTTCTAAATCATATAAATGGAGTAATAATCTAAACCTAGATGAAGTGATCAAGTACAGGTAATGCTATGTGTTAAAAAGTTATTGAGTTGAAGAAATGCCTATGAAGCCTGAGCATGTTTTTAATTTACAGCTATATAATTGAAGTCCAATATGGCCATAGATCATTATAGATTATCATTTAATAATGTTGATTAGTGTCAGAAAGAAGCAGTTACTATGAAATGAAAATAACCTTGTAGTTAAATACTGTTTAGCTTTTAGGTGTCGAGTCTCTTTTCTCTGTATCAGCACTGAGCCAATGCTTGATTATGGCTGTAAATACAAGGCGTCGTTATTGGCCGTGTTTTGTTCAAGATACAAAACCAAAGCCCAGAATAGTTGTGGCTGTTTCTAAATCCTGAACGTTAATATTTGATTACAAATCACTGCACAACTGAATCCTCTCTCTACACAGTATAGGTGGAGCGGGTCCTGTTGGATTATTTAAGTTTTGCCAGTTTAAAATGGCATTTTAGCTAAATTTTTACTTGTTACCTAAATGCGTGCACATCGGAGCCGTCTGAAGGCTGCTGTAGCAGCTGCTGCCTCGTTGCTGGTGTGAAACAACGTTCTAGGGCCCGTTGTGCCAGCGATTCCCGGAGAACGGTTTGAGGTAGCTTTGTTCGCCCAGATGCTGGCGTGCCTCTCTCAGCAGCAGGGCCACGCTATGCTGGATTCATCCCCCATAGACAATTTTGAACAGCTTGTTTAAGACAGGTTTAAAGTTACTTTATCTTGTTCCAGCAGATGCAGGAGAACCTCCTTGAGTCCTAAGCCCCACTAGAAGCAAGTTCTCATTGCTACAGGAGAGAGAATTTCTTTGTAATGTTTAGAGTGCTTTAAGCAAATATCCTACTTTTCTTTTTCAGCTATGGTTTATTCAGTGTGAAGACTTTTGGTTTTTGAATCTTTCTGTATTCTTTTTTCCACCTGCTTTACTAAAGTATTAAACAGATTTTTTTTTCCTTACTAATGGCTACATTTATATTCAGCAGAATATAGAATTCGTAGCTATTATCCACCAAACTTTTGTGTCTAACAGTTTAATAATTTAACAACTCAAACTTTCACAAAATCTTACTGTTAGCTTCCTTAAATTGTATTTCTTGACGTTGAACAATGTTATGGTAAGCAATTGTATGTGACTGGAAATTGTGTTATTTTTCACAGTGAGAAAAGACAATACTGTTACAGGTGTGGGGGGAGAATCCGTCCTGTATTTAGTCAACAATGGATTAGAAAGCCTGCACATATTTTTTTGTTTCTTTTGGAAAAATAATATTTTATTTGCAAAATAACTATAGTTAAGAATTAAATATGGATAATTCCTAAGTTTGCAGACTGATTTTAACTAGTAATTTTAGGAAATGTACTGAGACTTTAAAAAGAAAGGCTTGATCTATTTCTATTGTCAGGAGTTTTTGTTTCTTGCCTTCAGGCAGATATTGGGCAAAATCCAACCTTTTATTATAGGACCTTGTGTATATTTACCCTGCAGTTCTTTCCTCTAAAAAGTAATTTTCTTACAACTTCAGGAGCAGAATTTCTGTTCTCTGTATTATATGGAATCTCCTTCAATGCTAATATTTTAATTGTTAATAGCAGGTGATGAGAGTCTAAAAATATAACTGTTGCATTAATGGATTATGATTGAATTCTATTTTTTATCTGTAGGCTTTGATATCTTGAAGTATTGTCTTTTTTTGAAGGTATATTTGTTGTGAAAAGACATAAGCTATATTTTGATGGACTAGGTTTCACAGAAGATTGAAAAACTCTTTCGTATATGAGATAAAAACAGAGATAAGTGACCAAGAAAAATGTTTCTGAAGCTGATGAAAGAGCTGAATCTTATTTTTTTATGGTGATGTATGTGATTTGAGTAACACCTGTTAGGTTGCTTAGAAAGTTATTTTCTGAAAAGAATATAGTATAGATAGAACATTACTGTATGCAACCTAGAACTTCACATAAAGGTCATCTTATATTTTGGGAACATTTTGTAGAGCATTTGTAGTTTAAGCCTATTAATTATTGGTTAAAACACTGGTTACCATGTGTACTCTTTGAGGAAATTACGTTATTAATCTTTTAGTAAATCATGATTTGGTAAATTTTGTATTTTTTGGTGTTATAGCCTTTGCCAGAGTAGGCAACACTGGTCATGAGAATTGTAGCTTGCTATTATTCTGTAGTAGATTTTTTTGATACATTACTACTATATAGTAGTTTTGTTGTAGTATAGGTTGCGAAAACCAGAAAGATCTTAACTATAGTAAGTTTATTAGTAACTTTAATAACTAACAGAGAAGATCTCATTGCATGAAGTTTCTTAATGAAAGATATTATGCAACAGTTTAAATACAATGAAATTAATCACTCAACAGAGCTAGCATTCTGTGCTCCATTAGAGTCTCAGTTTGCGCGAGATATGTGTGGTCTGGATTATGTATTATTTATTCTCAAACAGATGTCGATAAATCTTGTTTATAATCTTGTAATTGCCTCTTAGAGCTAAAAGCAAGCAGTTGTCTTTCCAGCATCCTCAAAATCATTTCCATGTTTTTGGATGATTTCTAGGAGAGCATTTTTTGAAGTGTTTGGAGTTTTCTTTCAAAATTAATTGTTAGATTAATGCAGTTTAATGTTTCTTTAGCATTAGAGTCAGTTGCAATTGGGATATTTAAGAACATATTTGATAAGTAGTTCACTGTGATAGATCTCAGTATGTTAAAAAGATAACGAGCACTTTTATATATTGTATTTCCTGTTACACAAACTTGGGCTTTTTCTACAGTCCAAAACCTCTAATACATACACTCCTGCTACTTTGTGCTTTATTTTCGTGGTAAATCATCTGATCCAACAGTACTGCAAGTTTTGATATGCAGTTTGGATTAGCACAGCAAAGCAAAACAATGATCGATATCGGTAACTGTGAATCAATAGCATGTATTTGACTTATATCTGCAAGCCTTTAGGTGTCCGTTACTTCCCTTGCCAACTACCGTAGACTGAAGTGAAACTGCTGAAAGCACATTAATGCTTGCGTGCACATGTATTAGACTATATCTATTATATATGCATGCCAATTTTGTGCACACATATATACACATGTTTATGCATACATATTTATATGTCTGTGTCAATATCAGGAAAGGACAAAACAAGATGCTTTCAGCTGGAACGAAGGCAACTTTTGGCTTGCCGAGTCAGAAAATGTCGATGTTATGCATAACTAGCTTTTATGATTCACCTTATAGTATTTCTAGAGAAGGAAATGGTGAAATTCGATGAATGAATTATCACAGTAACCCGGAGTGACTATGTTCTGGAGAAAATAAAGTTTGAATAATTGAGGTTCTTGCTGTAAAATTGAATTAAACAGTTCTGTAAGTGCGGAATTAGGTATATTGAGGTATGTCTTTGACATTGAGGTATGTCTTGGCACAAATGAATATGAATTTTTTTTTGTTGTCTTAGTTTTTGTGGCAGAGAATATCTGGTAGCCCTTATAAAAGTTATCAACGGGTGAAGTCATTTTTGCAGTGTATGCATAGAGAGAAAGTAAAGCGCTTGGGGGATATCAATAAAATGGAAGCACATTGATGATAGTTTCAAACAATTTGTGATACATTTGATCAGTTTGTGGGGTTTTAGAAATTTAGCAGTAGCTTTCAAAAATACAGTTCCAAAGAGCTTTCATGTTTTTGCCAAGCACCTTGGGAAGAGTAGGCTTTCTGTTTTCTGGTGCTCTTCAAACTGCTGGTAACCTTAAATTACTGCACTTTTAGTATGTGATACTGAGAGGTACAGAAATCTTGTATTGTAAACTGTTGGGAAGAATTAAAGTTCCCATGGAATGAATGGCAAAGCCTCCACTGGAAATAGTAGGGTCAGAGACTCACCCTTACACTTTTCTAGCTACCAGAGTAACAATTTTACTTTGCATGCTGGTTTTGCACAGATCTAGCAAGTTGTTCTGTTTTGCTCTGTATTTACTAATATATGGCCAGTGACAGAGAAGAGCAAAACAGAATTTACTGATAGCTACAATGTAGAGTTATTGTGAACAGAGTGTCTTTGGGTCTTTGTCGTCGATCATTAAGAACAAATTTGGGTGGTTTTTTTGGATTGAATCTGTCTTTGAGATATTTTTAACAAGTCTTGGCAGAAACTCTCGTAAATGCTTTGTGGTTTCTTGGGTGCACACAACCTTTTTCCAAGTTAGAATAAAAAGTTATTACATTAATATATAATAATAGTTCTAAAACTCCCTAATATTAGGTTTATAAAAAGTCATTACGCTTTAGATTCATGATAGACTGACTTTGTTTCGCATTAGAAGTAGTCAGATGTACCAAGGTAGTTGCAGTTTTCTTTCAAGTATATAACACAATTTATCTTTGGCATCTGCCACTTTTCTTATGTGTTAGAGCTCCAAACACAACCTGAGCAGTGAGGGCCTGAACAGACAAAAGTTATGGGAGACTTTCTATTGATTCTAATAAATTGAATCAGAGGATGGTTAAGGTGTGTCATATAATGTCAAATGGAAACAGTTTGCTGAAACCAACTTTAAAATGTACTGCGTTAATAAAAAGGAGATAAAGGAAAAGACAGAGGTGGAAAAATAACCTTACAGAGTTTTCAGGGATGTGTGTTTTTTGACTTTTGATATGCCTTTCACAGCCTTTAAGACTTATTTATTGTTTTCTTGTCTGTAAATGCAGCAAAAATAACTCCTGTTTGTCTATCGTTTGAAGCATTTAATATTTCCTAACTAGCGACAAAACAACTTAGAGATGTCTGATAAAACTGAGCATCAGGTGCTTTTGTTGCCTACGTTCACTCAAGATTCTCAGCCAGGCAGTGAAAGTTCAGCATTCAAGAATTTGGATGGGATATTGGGGCCAGCTATATAGGGATGCATGCTTATTCATAATGCTTACTTTTTCAATATTATTTTAGAGATGTAATTTTTTTTCTTGTAGTCACTCAAGCTTACCTGCCTTGTTTAAGTCTTACAGGATTTGAGAATGTCATTTTTGCAGACCTGTAATACAAGGACAGGTCATTTAGATAGAGTAGGTTTTTTGGGGTATCTGATTCCCATGCTAGAGTTACTTTGCTGGTTTACTGTTAGACAGCTGTTCACAGAAAATAGTGGTTTTATTTTTTAAAAGTTATTATAAGAGCCTTACGCTTACTCTTCTGTTTGGCTGCCATGCTGGACAATGCAGTGTATCTATCGCATATATTATTGCAGCTAAATTGTTGCATGAATCTAGAGATCTTCCAGCTTTTAGAAGTTTAAAATCCAAGTTTAGAAGATATCCTCTGTATTTTGACAATGATTAATTTGGAAATGGTGTATTCTTTATAGCTAGTTTTATCTTGATTGATTCCATAATTCCCCAGCATGATTGCATGAAGAGTGATACATAGAAGAATGTAGGACTTGCATTGCAATGATCATGTAGTCACCTGAAAGCTTCTTAAGAGACTAATGTAACTCTGAGTGTCCTTTGGAAATAGAAGACAAGGATTTGAAGGTCCCAGAAAAGGGAAGCAGGTGCTGGCTGCGGCTCCCTGGCTGTGGCGAGTGAGCGACCTGCTAGGCTGTTGGAAGGACGTGCACTTTCAGCAGCTGCTGGTCCATTTGCTGGTTGAACATGATGCTCTTCACTGTGTTTTGTGGAGATCCCAGACCTGTGCAAGTGCTCCCTGGCTGGATAATCATGTCTGTGCTCTGTGCAACAAACTGGGTAACCCTCATGGAGCACTGAAATAGCAATTTAAGGCTAGCTGTCATTAAGAGCTCTCATTAAGGCTAGCTGTCTAGTGGTAGCAATTTCACCCCACCACTTTCCCCTTCCCCCTCACCTCTAACTAAAGAGAATTACGTGCGTTAGGGATAAAGAAGCAAGAGGGACATAACTTGCGCAGTTGGTAGCGTCTGTAGAAGTGAATACGGCACAAAGATGAGGAAATGAAAAACAGCAGGTGGGAAAAGAATGTAAATTGAAAAGCACAAAGTAAGGGACCCCAAAACATTTCTGAAAATTAAATATTTGTGAATCCATGTATCTACCCGTCCGGGGAGGAGGAGCCAATCTGTGGTGTTAGGTACAGGGTGGATCTTGATGGTTATGCTCCAGGGACATGTGGAGCCAGGACTCGGGACTGGCCCTGGCATGGTGGTGCACAGTGCCTGAGCGATGCGAACGATGGAGGCTTCCCTCTCGCTGGCAACAAATTTAAGACATTCTGACTTAGCTTAAATCCTCTGTTAGACCTCAAGTCAGGCTGAATATTATACTAAGTGTGAGTAGGACTGTTGCCCTAATTACATACGTTATAAGCTGTCATCGTAGATGGGTCAGGATGGAGCTCAAGAGTGTCTTGATGGTACAAAGGAGGAGGACAAATCTGACAAGGCTTGCCTCTGCCACCCTCAGGTTCGCTCCTCATTTTTCCTCTGTTGTAGTTATGTCATCACACATCCCTGGGTTTCCAATAAATTATATTTTTTCTGTCCTTTTTCAGCAATGCGTTAGAATGAAATCAGAAGTAGGGTAACTATTTATTTCTTTTGGTTATAGTATTGCAGTTATGCAGGTTAAGTTGTCTCAGTTTGGACTGACTTTATTTGTTAACTTTGAGGGTCAAAGACAGAAGACACATTCAATATTCAGTACTTTGAGGTAGATTTCTGCCCCAGGTTTCTAGTAAGTTGTCCCTACTTACCAGCTGTTTTGCATTCTCCTGTAACTGTTAGTCATTTTTAAGATGAAAAGTGAGATGTACCCAGTGATACGAATTTGCAGAGTTTAGAAAATGTAAATTAAAATCCCTTGTTTACAGCATAAGGAACCATGGAACTGATGATAATAATAGAAGTATTAAGTCCTTTATCAGATTAAAATGATTAAAGTTTTAAATGTCTGAGATATCTGTCAAATATAGCTGCAGCCTGTCCTTGACAGGAGTGCCAACATCTGCTGAGATGCAGACCTGTGACTTCTAGATAAATATTTTTTTGTGTGTAGAAACTTATCTTCCTACTATGACCTTCCATGCACAAGACATGAGCCATGGATTTGTTTCCTAGGGAACTAGTGACTGAGGAAAATCTATAATTAGATCTGGGGGTTGTATGCTACAAATGGCAATTGGGTACTAAGCAGGTTCTTAAAGCATCTAGAAGCATTCCATTGACTTCATATAATGGAACCAAATTAAAAAAAAAACTTAATTATAATACTTTTAAAAATATCTTCAATTAAAATATTTTAAATGCTTTTGATAGAATATTTGTTATTCCCATAGGTTTATCTTATTTACACAATATTGTTAAAAGTAAAGATTTGGCAGATTGGTAAAGCAAAATAGAGCTAGACACAGTCTTCCAAAAAATTTCTTTAAACCAAATCTTAATTTTCAAGAGTAGGTTGAGGTGGATCATCCTCATCAGCTCCGTTTTTCTCACTTTATTTCTATTTGGTGCTTCAGGTTGGCTCTGCAGCCTCAATTTCTTATTCTACAATTCCAGTTACTCCAACTGGTTGGAAGTTCCCACTTAGTCCAGATCTTGATTTCTTTCTTTGCTGCATGAGTGCATCCAAAAATAACATTTGTAGCTAAGTGCCACAGGCAGTAATTGTAGCTGCAGGGAGAGGAAGCGACTCTAGTTTTTCTTATATTCCTCAGGCAGCCCAGGGCAGCCTTCCCTAGACCTTCTCAGCAGTGTATTTTAGCCTGGGCACAGTGCAGCACCGATGTTGCTGGGTTGCTCCCGCTCCAGCACCAGATCAGAGAGCCTTATGGATGCTGCAGAGATGGCCTGAAGTAATAAATGAAGGCTCTGGTCTTGCTGAGAATAGATAGGACTGTGAAACACCTGGAAAAGAATATTGTAAACCAGTTCTATTCTTTTTTCACCCACTCCTTGTACAATTTTAATTCCATGTGTGGCGGTTGCATGGTATGTATTTTGTACTATGTCCTGGATCTCTGCAATTAGAAAACCATTAAATACTGTCTCTACGTTTTTGCCTTTTTAGATCACAATTAGAGGTTTGTAATAAAACGCCTCCATATGTCCAAAAAATCATTTTATTTTTTAAAGAACATCTTTTGAGATTTTCTTCATCTATTATTAATTGTCAATCAGAGTCAGATTTTTTCCTAACTACTAATACAGTTTTGGAGCTACTCCAGCTGGCTGTTGCTCAAAAGACAGTGGTCCTCAAATTGATTCAACTAACGGGGCTTGTTGTGAGTTAGTAACTTAAGCAGCGATTAAATTGTGTTGATTAAATGGCTATTGAAAGGCCAAATCAGCCAGTGAAATATCCCGGCCTTCTGTGACAAATAACAGTTCTAGGTGCTTTTCCTTTTTGGATTACAGAAGCATGTGTTTATAAATTCTGTGTTGTCAGTATAAGGACCTTGTTGCGTACTGACTCACGAGTCTGCAGATACATATCTGAAATCAGCTATTACTTAGAAAAAAGGGAAGTGAAAATTATTTGTAATGAATCTTCTTGCTTTCTATAAGCTAAGAGCTAAACAAAGTTGAAGGATTACCTGCTAAAAAGGATAATGCACGTCTTTGTGTATTTGTAGAATTGCTCTCTATCTAAGAACAAATGCTTGCTTTTAGCTACTTATATTGGTTAAATCCTCCAATTCTGTATTTGCTGCAATAGGAGGTGAAGCCTGCAGGCCCAGCACTGCAACCGATTCAGCAAGAGGCATTGCTGCATCTGCGTATAGCTGCAGCAGTGAATCCCAAGGAAAAGGGATCCACCAGTGCCCTGTGCGCTGGGGTCTTCCACATGCATATACTCACTTTGCTTCATTTGGGCACCTGTGTGTCATACTAAAAATTTGCTCTGAATTTTGTAAATGTCTGTGCATAGTTGTGGTCAAAAGCCATTATGTTAGACGGCATCACTGGCTGAATTTCAAATGTGTTATTTGGGTTGATTATTCTAAAAAGACTTCCAAAAAATAGAAAAAGAGCACTGTTAGTGAAATGACTTCTTCAATTTCCAATACATCATGTCATTTTTATATATTAAGACATTTTGTTGAAATATTTGTCTGTATAGTTTATTAACCTCAGTAAATTTTGGATTTACATTTTTCTTAGTGAAATCCTATATTTGCAGCATGGTGACAAAATAGTAGTTGGTATAGTAACCTCTATACCAAGCACAGCCCCAGCTCACAAGATTCCTAAACGTGCCATCTGTATTTCAAACAATACAAGTTTTATTACCTTCATGTACCTTAAATTACCAACGTGATACCTGATAAGAGTATCTCTGGCGTTCTGTTTGGTGTGCTTCATGCAAGGAATCTTTGCACAGTGTTCAGCCCCCAATCAGTCTTGCAGACATGCATCAAAATTATAGTATGTGCATTAACTTTCACAGGTTTTGCACTTCCAGTAATGTCTTCGTGACAAGGCTCATAAAAAAAGAAAAAAAAAAAGCCCAAACATTAATTGAAGAATATCAGTGTATGACTTTTCATTTTCATAATTCATTTTACTTCTTTTATTCCCACATTACATTTGTGACTGCTGGTATAAAAGCTTCCGTGTTCAAGGTGTTTGTACGCCTAGCATTCAGTCCTTGAGAAGTTATACATAGCTGTTGGAAAGGCTTCAGTTTCTTCCAGTGTTTATACGTGTATTGCTGTGATGATAATACTTGTGCTCTTGCTTGAGGAACTTTTGCCTATAGTCCACAATGAGAGTCTAAGAGAAGCAATATAAAGAATGTAAATAAGAAATAATGGCTCATCTTGCAATAGTGGTTCTGCCCAGTAGACGCTGCCTTTTTAATGTGCGTTTTAAAGTGCAAAAACCGAAACACTTTTTAGTTGAGTTTCTGCCAGTTAAAACTGACCCTTGGGGCTGTGACATAGAGCAGAGGCGAAGAAGCTGATTTAGTTTGAACAAGATTTTAAAGTTAAAATAACTGAGTTATGGCTTTCTTTGCTGAGTTAAATCCACTGTGTTATTTATATATACTTTTTTATGGAAAAAAATATATTCTTATTAGGATTGTCAACAACATCAAGTAAAATATTTGTATCGGATGACACAGAAGCAATATCTATTATACAAAATGTATTTTTCTCTAGTTCACTGACAAAAAACTTTGCTCTGGCTTTGACCATTTTCCTTTACCTTGGCTGTCAAAGGAGGCTGGGTCACAGTGTTGTATATTCCTATTGCTGGTCAAATTTCCCTTTTCATTCTGTGCCTGTGGTTTCTGGAGTGCTGCCCCACTGCAAGCTCATATATTAGAATTTGAGTGATTGACTTGCTGGTTTAAGCTTTGGAGTTAAAGCATATACTCTGGGAGATTTATATAGCTTTGAAAATCTTGCCTTGTAAGGAGACTGGAGATTGAAAACTGATCTGGAACCATTTTGAAGTTTAGGATTGTGAGATCGCCTGCTTTATTCTGTTGCATCTTGGACCACTGAAGGCTTATTCTGTTGTTTACTCGAATTTTGTAAATATTGTTCATACTTGCACATACTAACTTAGCTTATGTTTTGGGGAACAGACTACATAGGCATTTTTCCAGATGTATTTCAGTTAATTTTTTTTTTTTTGAATTTGACAGTCATGAAAGGTAGCTATAATGGAGCTACCTGCATAGTTTACTGTGTTTTTGAACAAGAAAAAAGTGTTACCTATGATATGTCTTCATATAAATGTGTATGCTTTATCCCTAGTTCTGCACAAAGGGAATGGTCATATACAGGTTTTCACTTTATAATGTGTATTATGATTAGCTATGTGAATAAATCACTTGGACATTCTCAGACATCACCTGTATATCGAATGAATTCTACAGAAAGTCCTACTGTAGATGGAAATCTAAGGTCAAATTTGACCAGTCTCCCACTGTCAAAGAGCAGAATTTGGTTCCCATGATTAATTAGTTGTCTAATGTTTAATTACTGAAGATGGATGTGATGAGACCCATTAATTTTAATCCGTTGTTTAAAACAGCAAATGATGGAAATTAGTTTCTAACCAGAGTTGTATTCTAGAAAAAAAATCAAACACCACTGTCTTGCCAATAAATACATAAATTTCCCACCTGAAGACTGCTGGTGCAATGAGTCGCAGGAGATAAGAGCGTACACGGAAAACCTGGTCCATGGAGTGAAACCCAGGTATCAGGGTGCAGCACCCTATGAGCTGCCCTGGGGTTGGGACCTGTATAAGTATACCTGTCTGAAGGGGGGATTTGTTTTCTAATTAAAAATTGACATGAACATGATGCATCTCTAATTCAGACAGTGTCAAGAAGTAAGAAACTATGGAAGTGGTTGAGGCAAACACGTCTTCACCATTGAGACTGGCCAAGATTGGTGCTTTTATGGGCAGATTGGCCATAGTTGCAGCACTGTAAAGTCTCTCTCTGGGGTAGTATGTATTTCGTACTTCTATCTATTTCTCTTCTTCTCTTGAGATCACTCTGATTTACTTTTTGATAAACCCCTAACAACAGAGGGATCACAAGGCTGAAATGAGTTTAGCTGGAAGGGATACGTAATGTCAGCTGAAAAATAGCACTTGGTAAATATGTCTTGGCCACAGCTCAGCAGAAGGCGGATCCTGTCAGCTAATCAACGTTCTGTTTTCTAGAAAGTGTCTTTCAGTACAGCAGAATCATTTGTTTTTTGCTTTTTTGACAAAAAAGAAATGGTTTGTTTAGGGTGCTATTTATGTGTTTCTGACAAGCTTAGTATGATTCACTTCTGAGTTTTTGATACATTTATCTTCCAATGCACCTTTGACATGGGAAAGTGGTGTTAGCCCCTATTGAGGTGAGGAAGTGAATTATGTCTGAGGCTACGTCTCTGTGTTCCTTTGGGTCCTGGGTGAGGAAATAGCCTTCACAAGTATGTATTATTGTGTGGTGCTCAATGTGCAGCTCTTCTGTCTATCTTATCTGCCCTTGTAATGTCAAGGCCCTTCTAAATTGTGATGCCACTACAAGAGAAAATGCAATATACAGAGTCATGCGAGGCCAGATGAAGTATGCCTGTCCTATCCGTATTTTTAGTAGGTAGGTGGTTGGGTCTGTCCTAAGGGGCAGACTGTGTCCTAGAAGGACACTTTCTGAGATTTCCCAAAAGTCACCTCAAGCCCGTGATGGACATATCCATGTCCAAACAGTGTGGACTCATTGGGTTCTTAGGCCTGTATCCAGATTGCAGTATAGATGTACTGTGAATCCTAAATCCTTGAAGATATATTTAGACATCCTGGCTTTCATTAATGACAGTTAATGTATTTTTTGAAATTTGTATTTAATTGCTAAATTTGGGGTCATCTCTTAAGATGACTTATCAAATACTGGTACTAGGACATCTGAAGCTGAACTAGCATTAGCACAGCAAAAACACCTCTATTAAAACCTGAAGTCTGGATTTTTTTTAGGTGTTTTGGGCACCTTCAGTAACTGTTAAAATTACTGGCAAAGGAGAGGCTAGCATTTTGTAAAAGGAATTCAGAATTTTACAAGACCAAATTTAAAACTATTGCTACAGAGGGTCTAATGTGTGAAATGCAGCTGGGCCCTATTTCTGTTGTGCTTTAACAGTGTTTGCTCTGTTCAGTTCAAGGTGCAAAATGGGCAGTCACTGACTTCAGCCTCTGTTAGCTTGATTGGACCATTCCCTAGGAATGAAGCGGCCTGAGGTGTGGCTCGTAGGCTCTTCATGTGTTGCAAAAAAATCTGATATTAGAACCTGCACTAAAGGTCCTAAAGCCATGAGCAAGTTTTGGATACAAGTGTCCTGTCTGGGCTGCAGGCTGTAGCAACTGTGGAAGCCAAGCTACTTTTTTAGAGATGTAAATAGGACATCCCAAACTAAAAGTTTTAGAAGAAATCTGGCTTTGTTTTTTTCTCAGCCTGTAAATTAGGAGAGCATCATAGTGTAATACATTGTAACCGAAGAATTTTTCATATGAACAGTACTGTTTTAGTTTTCAGAATAGCAGTCTTGCCAGAAGAGATGTCAGACAATCCTCCTGTTCTTCCCTGTTCTTGCTGAAGCACCAAACCATATGGCAAATTAAGCCTGATTTTTATTAAAATTTTCATTGTACTTAGCTTAGTGTGAACTGGGAAATGCACTTTCTTTGAACTATGCAGCCATTATATAAGCATCTTAATTAGGAGATGTTAATGTTCTTGTTATATTTTTGACATTTCTGGGAGTATGTAGCTCCCTCTTGTGGCTAATGAAGTATTAGAAAAAAATCATACTTTCTGAAAATTACTTCTTGTGTTACTACTATTGCTCTTGAACAGATGATGCAGTAGTTCATGGAGCATCTCTAACCTGGGCTTCTTATTGCTTCATCAAGCCTTAGTCTCTGTGCACTACCCAGATGCTCTGAAGCTGCTCATCTCCAGGACAGTTTGCTGTTCTGCTCCCTGCCTTGCTCCTACGAGTTTCCTGCAGCGACAGTGTGCTGCTCAGCAGGACGCTCCTTGGAAGGCTGCAGCAGGACAGAGGAGAGACTTCACCATCTCTCTGCTCCAGAATTCAATGGAGACGTGTCCTGAAATTCCTTCTTTCTGGATAAATAGATAGGAGGGAAGGGCTGGCACATTCTCACTTGCACAGTGAATGTGGCTGCTTCCAGAATTTTAAATTGGCTGGATGGACCATCTGGTCATTCAGAAAACCTCTGCTATCTGGTAACTCCATTGCTCCTATGCCCTGTATGTCGGAGAACGGTTGCAGCTGGAGTTGGGTTGCAGGTCCAAGAGGTTCAGACCTTTCAGCTGTCACGTTAGGATATCTTGCTGCCCAGTTCAAGGTTAAGTTCTATGCCAGATCTGGAGTCAAGGAAATTTTCCTTCCAGTCAGGTTGGCAGAGATGATTGTTGTTTATTATTATTATTATCCCCTGCTTCTCTATCTGGTATAAAGTATGACCTGTTTATGATTATCTGTGATTTGTCTAATAAATTTCTTTTGCAGAATATTGATACGGCCCATGATTTCTCCTGTTTTTTTTTTTTCCTCTGTGTCTTTTTTATAACTAGGGCTTTTGGCCTTTACTGGGTCTTAAATTTGCCGTAAGGGTTTGGGAAACATTTGGCTGGGGTGGAAAGGGCTGTTCTGTAGACCTCTCTGAATTATTTTTTTGTGCTTGCCTGTAGCTGACTTTGATGCCTTTCAAATCACTGTTTTGGTATTGGATGGGAAGGTGCACTTACCTTCCTTGTAATAAATCTCAAAAATCAGAGTAGAGGAGGAGCAATTCATCTTTTTCCTGCAGAAATGAGCAATGGTCATGACATCGTAAAATGGTAAACAAAACCTTATGTTAAGAAAAACACATAATTTTAGGCTTGATATAAAAATACCCAGAGACTGGTCAGAAAACGAATACCAGGGAACTTTCCAGGAGCAGCTGTTAAGTTTCAGTTTCATCACAAAACCCGAAGTTGCAAAGTTAGTTTGCCCCTTTCCACCTGCAGTGTTGCCTGCTTCTCTGTTTGTCATGACATCCTCAAAAATCCAAGAGAAGAAAAGCACATCCATTAGTCCTCCTGACTAGGAGGAGGGGGGGGGGGGGGGAAAGGTGAAATAGTTTTTCACTTTGAAATTTCTTCCTTCCCCAAGGGGGTTGAGAATTGAAACTTTATCTCTGAAAATGCTGATTTCTTATTTCATATCTTGTGGCAATTTTTTCTCAATTAAAATAAAGGAATAATGATTACGGGTTTTAGTCAAAATCTCACTGCCCGGTAATCTGCAAACCAGCTTTGCTGAACCCACAGCAATAGGGCAACAAACATATTTCCTCAGGGACATTATTGAACTCTCTGCATATTTATTATCTCAAAACGGGAGCAGGTCCAGGTTTCTAATACCACTTTTTCCTTCCTCTTCCTGAGCTGTGATTCAGACCAGCATATAAATATTTGACTTAATGTTTCTGTGGAAACATTAACAATATAAAATTGACAGGAACAAAAGAACATGAAACAGCAGTGGGAAGAAATGGCTTGGCAAGACTGTCAGCCTTAAAGGGCAAGATTAATTTATAATCCTTTTAGATTCTGGGGTTCAAATACAAATTTGCAAAGCATGTAGCTTGTAACAAACATTGTGTAGCTCTGGAAGTTTACAGATGCTGCTGCCACTAACACGAGGCAGCCTTGAAATTGGATTTTTAGGGATAATTTTTCATATGGGGGAACAAGTAGTGACAGTAAGAAGGAATTTCCATGCGCACGCACGGAAAGTGGAGGAGGTCCAGCTGTGTGACTAAGCTGAGTTCTGGGCAGGATACCCAGATATTTGTATGAGGAGCTTTTTCCTTGCTTTAAAACCCTGGGAAAGAAGGGTATACAAGGGAATGGTGGGGCAGAGGGGGGAACACACCCAAAAGTAGTCTCTTTGAAATGATTTTAAGATGACTAATGAAAAAGACTGGCTTGCTGGAAAATAACCCGTGATGGGTATCCGATGGTAACAGTATTGTTAAGATTGTTGTGAAATAAGTACGTTTAATGCCATTCAGTGGAAAGTCTTTTATTTTTCCTTTTCTTTCCTTCTTTTTAAAGTTTGTAGCTGTTTATCGATTCAACTGAAAAAAGAAATAGAATTAAATAAAATGTCAAATTCTAGGCATAGATTGAGTACAGTAGCAATGGAATAATAGAAACTTTAAACCTTGAACGGAAGACAGCAAAGATAAGATAGCAACCGGCTAAGGACACGACTTGGTCCTTCAGCTTTTTGCAGGATTTAACTCAAGAATTGCCCAGTGTTGTCTGAATGATTGAAACCACCTTTTATAGTTTCATATTATTGGCGGGGAATATACCTCGGCATCAGGTAAAAGAGTAAAACTGCATCTGTTGGCTTCAGAAGGTTTGAATAGTTTTGCTAATGTGGCCTGTAACTTTTTGTTTTGTGCCGTGCAGGTCATCAGCAGTGAGGGGGCAGAAGGAGCAAAGTTTCGGCTCTCTGGTAAGGGAGTAGACCAGGAGCCCAAAGGGATTTTTCGGATCAATGAGATCAGCGGGGAAGTCTCCGTGACCCGAGCCCTCGACAGAGAAGCAATCGCCAATTACGAGGTGAGCGCTCGTAGCGGTAGGACCTCTGTCTCTGTGTTAATAACATATTTTCTGAATGCGTATGGGCTTTCGAAAGGACTGCAGCTGTAAAATATTGAAGACTCAATTTAGAACTACTGTCCTACAAAATTTCCAGAAGAGCTGTTTGTGCTTTGGAAATTCTGAATGTATTTATACATGCAGTCCAACTCCACTCTGCTTTCTGCATGCAATTTCTGTCATGTATCTTTAGCAGGAATGCTGTCTGAAAACTGTGTGTGCATTTGATTTGTGAATACAAAATTATACTTGGACAAAAGGAGGTCTTTCGGGGAGAGGGGAATGCTACTAAGGTAGTACTGTGATGATTCTTTCCTTTTTTTATTGTCAAGCTGTCAGTGGAAGATACTACTCAACTCTATTTTGGAGTGAGGGATGTTTTTTTAATACAGCGGCAAAAGATTCCGTTAACATGAGGATGTTAGCAGATATATCTGTCAGATGTATGTATTTTATAAAAATTTTACTAAAGACTCCTCTCCTTATCAATAAATGTTATGTTTTTCCCCACTGAAATTCTAACAAATGATCTTTGAAATCTTTAAATAACTGTAGCACAGTTTTTTAAAAAACGAAGTATAAATAGAGGATCTGTCAGTTGATATTTGCTATCTAGCTCTGGAAATGCGTGGTCAGATAAACTGTGTCTGGCCATTTTGGCATATATTAGCTGTGATTCAAAATGCCAAATGGTTAGCAGAGGTGCATGTTGCCCCTTCTTTTGGAGGGCGAGAGACTCACCCCTGTGTCCTCACCCAGCAGAGAGCTCTTGGGGCTCCAGCCACCCTGGCATTGCCTCTGGAGATGGCTCTGACCCTTCTTCTCCCTGACCTCCTAGTTATCCTTTCCAGTGTGTAATAATCAATACTTGTGCTTTCAACACTTTCAGTTTCTCACCTCATCTGAAAGAGAGTTTGCCACTTAGAAGACTAGTTGTGCTTGCTCAGAAAGCACTGCTAAAATTTAGCATATGTTGGCTTTTAACACTTAAACATCTACTCATCTGGGCTGCAGTGAAATGTATGCCAGCCACTCATATTGAATTTATGGTAGTAAATGCCATCCCTCTTAAATAAAAACTGCAGTTTCTCCTTCTAACACTGTTGCTCATCTTCATTTTCCAGTTGTTTCTCATGTTGTTATGCTAGCTTTCCACCTTAATGTATTCAGTATAAACCTTGAAATTTTTTTTCCCCTTTTTTTTCCTCCCCCCTTACCAGCAAGCATAGTAGCCTTTTCAACCTAATGCATAAAACCACAAATGGCCCTCCTATCTGATCTGGCAAAGCATACACTTAAATTAAGACAAAAAACATTTCCCTAGAGGAGCCTTTTTGAAGCGATGCAAATTATAAACAAATAGTGCACTGTAGTAGATTATCCAGAGCACTGCGAATGTATATCGTAATAGACTGGAGTGCTTTCTAACCTGTTATATAACACTCTGCTCAGCATGCTCCCTGGCATCCTGTTGTGCAAATGTAGCTGAAAAGTTCTGTAAAGGAGAACCCTCAACATGATTAGTCAGTCTTTGAATCCAGCCCATTGTTTTTCAATAAAGATATATCATGGTGTCAGGAAAGCAGCAGGATTTTTCCCTGATTTCCTTGATGCACTGAAAGATGAATTGCTGGAAAGATCCTTAGGTTTCTCACAGAGGGTTTTTGATTTTTTTGAGCCCCCTGCCCTGTGTAATATTGATTTCCTAAAGGAAAAAATTCAAAGGAAATAGCAAAAAATGACAGAACGGATCTCCATGAAAAAATACAAGTTCTTTCCAAACCATCATACAGTCAGGTATATAAGCAATGGTGTGTCAAGGATGAAAAGATGAAATTGTTTGATTCCTTCCCGCTACACCAAGGGTGGCTGTGCATCAGCAGTCATTTATTTCCTACTCTTAATTCATCTATGCTCAAGGGCTGAAAATTAAAGAATATGTTAATAGGGCACATGCTAGAGTTTTGGAGAGCTCAGGATTTCATAGAACTTTGCAGATTTTACAATCCATGTACCTCAGAACTTTTAAAATTAGCTAAAAATGTTTAATCCATTATAAAGATTTTTTGTTGTTGTTTCGTCCATTAGATGTTTGAAATTCTGCTTTTTGTTGGCCTCTTTCTCCTGGAGGATTCTCAAAAAACCTGTAGGATCTTTTTTATGCGATCCATTACAAGAGAAACGTGGTTAAAGTAGAGAAAATCTGAATTCTACTGAGACTTTGAATTATGTTTATTTGTAATAATGTTTAACTCAGGTATTTGAGAAACACTTGTGAGAGGTGATCTTTGTTAACGATTCCACATTAGTGTATCAGGTTTATGTAGTTCAGGTCTCAGAGCATGCAACCTCATGTAAAAATTGCTAGCGACTTCTGAAACTCCCTCCATTTTTATGTTATTGTGTTATGAGAGAAGGAACCAGGGTGAAAAGCTGTGCCCGTGGGAGAATTTGGGAGAAAATATCACACCAAAATCTTTTTATTAGGATGTTTAGACAGGCACTGTGTCCTGGGACGGTTCCAGCTGAACTGCGATTTCTGATCATGTTAACTGAGGAGGAAAGAACAATTATTTTCAGAAAGTATTTGAAGTCCCTTTTGCCCACGACGTTTTTGTCTTCTTTCCTCCCCTCTTCCCATTCTTTTTATTTTTATTAAAGGATTAATAACATTTTAAAATAAAGGAATGGGTCTGAGAGCCAGGGCCTGACAAAGACTCCTTGCTGCAGCTCGGTGGCGTGGTGGCTGTGTCTTCAGAGGAGTTTGGATTTTGTTCGATAGCAAAAGCAACCCAAGCCGGCAAGAAGAGTGTGAGGCTGCTACGTTAATGACCTGACCCCCTTGGAGCAGCCTTCTTTAGCTGATTGATTTATGAGTTGTTTTTTTATGAAATTAGTTAAATTGTTCAAAAATGGGCAAGTATGTGAAATTCCACCAAAATATTAGTGTCGGGGTGATTAATTGCCATAGTGAAGCTGACCTAATCATTTGCACATTTGCGAATGGGATGGTTTCTGATGAGAAAATGAAACGGTGTCACAGGAGGGCAGGGTGAGACAGCAGAAGTCCAAAAGCCAGTACATTGAAATTAGCCATTAATAACTATTTTTTCTCATGTATGTGGAAAGATGCAAATGAGATCCCGTTTGCCAGTGGAAACAAGTAGGTGCTTCTGGTGTGCTTGCCCCTGTGACTTTGTGGGGTGCCTGCTTGAAGGTCAGAGAATGGCAGTCAATTTTAGTTTTAAGTGGATGCTTTTACGAAGTGCAAGAGGATGTAAGGATGCTATACCCAGCAAGCAGACCATTTTAGGAAAGTGTGTAGTAATTCAGTTTTCCCTCTAAAGGAGGTCTGATGAAGAGCATTCAGGAGCTCTGATAGGAATTCTCCGGATCAGAGTAAACCAGCGGATTTACATCAAATGGTTTGATTTTGAGGCTTGCCACAGCCGGTTGATTAAGCTACTAAGTGACACTCCAAAGAAAGGGCTTAAGCAGACTGTGAGCATATTATTGAATTGTTTCTGGGTTGCTGAGATAAGCAAGTAGCCTACAGTCCCTATTTACTGTGAGCAAAAGAAATTCAGTAGTAAGAATGCGGTCTGAAAAATATTATCTTTGGTTTTCTTTCAAGATTTAAATAAATAAGTCTAGCTGGAAATTTCAGACAATAGCAGATCATTTTTTCATTTAGTATTGAAAAGTGCAGATGTGTCAAAACAGTTGCAAGAATTGGGGGGTGGGGGCTTAGGATGGATATTTGAGTCCAAATCAGTGAGATACATGCTCACCATCTAAAAATAGCCAATAATCTAGGCAATTTGGGGTTCAGTTCAGATCCATAGTCTTTTCTGAATCCAGCAGAGCAGGAATATTTACCTTCATCTTAGTGGTTTACAAACAGGTTATTAGTTTTTGGAGATAAACTCTTTTCTTCTGTTGGGTGAGGAATAGCTGTGGTCAGAGGGAGCAGGGAAAGAAGAAAAGGGGGAATGTAATGTTTCAGAAACTGTTGTTTTATCTGAACGTTTATGTCTAAACTGGGCCTAAAACACCAAGGACTCTCTCAGACTTAGGCAATCAATCTTATGTTAGTGACAGCAAATGGGCTCAGGTGTAGGAGTCTGGCTTGGTGCTCCTCTGACCCTGCTGAACTTTGAGTTAGTTCTATAAAGGCAAGGTGGGGGAACTTCTTTTAAGTTGTCTCATGGTTTAGTTGTCCTATGTAAATAGATTTCCACATCTGCAAAGTGAGTTGGTATAATTGAACATCTCACTGCCTGTCACAAAGTATTGATAGACATTGGGCTAAGCTAGTTGTCTTCATAGTTGTGGAGCACTTCTATTATTTGTTCCATATTAAGCTGAGAAGTATAGTCCAGTAGGACTGCAACATCACCCTAAATGTTTGGCGCAGTCACAGAAATAGCAGTTCTCATGTAATTTGAACTGATGCAGTTCAGACCAACGCTTTGATGCTGATGGCTCTGCATTCCTTAACCTATTCTCAGTCTACTTGTTATCCAATGTATGGAAACAATAACACAGCTCGAGAAAAGTCCTAATTTGCTTTTTAGTACTGTTAATGTAGGTTTTGAATATCTCATTCTGTCACTGCCATTGGCAAAGCATCCTTTCACAGGAGGGTGATCTGTTGCTATAAAAAACAAGCTGAAAGCTTCTACGACTGATTTCACACCCTCTGCTTGTTAAGCGTTTATAAAGCAAATAAAGCTCTTCACTTAAAAAATTAAAATTAACTCTTCATTAACAGTTCAAATTGCCTAGGTAAATTTGGTCAGGCTCTGATTTGCATGCTGTCACTGAATCGTTTTATCAAACTGCTTTGTTTCATGCTTGCAAAGAATCACTTTCTGATTGATTATTTCTCTTCCACACATATTTACACTTGAGAAGCAGTTATGAAAAAGCCCGTCAATGGTGGCAGCATCCTTTAAAATCTTGAGACCTGATTGAAAACCACCCATTGACTGGCTGGCACTTTGTCACTGATGCTTTAGACTTGACAGGACTGGATTTTAGTGCCTCAGGGATTACATGTAGTGATAAGCGATAGGAAACAAGTTTACACAGTTTCAGCCTTTGCCTAGTACCCAAGAATGCCTGACCAAAATCATGTGCGTTGTTTTTATTGTTTTTTTTCCTCCCCCTCCAAGACATAGAAAGTTCATGGAATATTGTTCCCCTTTCCTTTGGGCCTACCTAACCTTTGGATAAAAACAAAACGTAGTTCTTCGACTTAGCAATTTGTTTTGACCTCTTGATCCTGATAATCAGTGCATGTAAGTCTATCTCTGCTTTTATTTGCATGGAAGCAATTTGCCTATGAACATATTATCTATACAGAGCAGGAGTTTTTGAAAATGAGCTTGTGACTATAAAATGTAGTTAGGTGGGTGGCACGAAGCAGCACATGTAGATTTTATGTGAACATGTTTCAGCCTACATATTGCATGAAGAAAGCTTGGAAACATGGCAGAATACAAACATGTCAGGGAGGAATCCTGATTAATTTAGCAAGGAGGAAAAAAAGAAAATGTCACTGGAGAAAATGAGCAGTTCTTGCATCGCTGTTGGATATGATTATTAAGAGGCTAGAAACTTATTTATAAAAATGAGATGTAATAAATCAAATGAGATACAGTTGAAAATTCTGGCAGCAAAAAAGATCTGTCACTTGCATTATATGTGTATATATAGAGAGTGCACAAAACAAATATGCATTTCTTTATGTTGACAATATGTTCAAATATATATGTTCAATAAAGTGTTCACAGGTGAGGGCACCAGGTAAATTGAGAGTTGGCTGTTTTGAATTAATTCCCCTTCATAGAAGGAGAATGAGAGCCATGCTTTGACCCTGGAGAAAGAAATGAATAGTCGACTGAGAAAGTGCCGTTAGGTTGTCACCTGGCAGCATTACTTGAAATTTAGCTATCCATACATGGACTCTTCAGTAAGCAAGCACTGGTGATAATGTCTATGCAAAAGAGGAAAGTTCATCACTGTAGGCGTTAGAAATAATGAACTGCTATAGGAAGGATATTGAAAAAACATGGGCAGCCTCTTGAAATTGCTGAATTCCCCCCTTTACAACTGTAGATGAAGAACTGCAGGCTGCTCCATATCCTGAGGTAGGTGTAATAATCTTAATGTAGCAGAGACTTGCGTCTCAGCAGTTGCACTTCTGTCCACATAACAGTCACAGACTACAAACTCTGAAAACCCTTGTTAGCGTAGCACTAGGCTTAGAATCAGAAATTGGTCAATTCAGAGTAGAAACTCAGTTATATTGGTTCTATTCCAATATAGGCATTTTCATACGCGAAGAGGAAAGCAACTCTGCTGTGATTTCATATTCCCTTGTACTTCAGCAAGTCTTTTAAGAGACAATATGCCAGAAGTTGGCAGTCTGCACCAGATCGGGAAACATTACTCTGTCCTTAAGCTCCTTTCCAAAGCTTTCACTGCTGCTAACTGTCAGCAGCACCTTTGGTCTATGCTGAGTGCCTGTGACCGCACCACTTCTGCGACTGGTAGCCCTCCAGGGGTAAAACGGATCTCGTCCCTTGGGAACAGTTGTACCCGGTGGCTGGCTGGCTGTGATGCTGGGAATGACTTTGCGGTGCTTGGTTCCAGGCTCTGGATATCTCTCGCTCATTAGCAAGTTCCCGCTTGCCTTTCTAATCTCTGATAAAGCATTCGGTCCAAAAATGACATTACGCTGCAGTAGACCCTATGCATCTTATGGAAACCGGTCCTTCGTTCTGACAAGACCAGCTTGATCCTGACCTTTGTTTTTTGACATGATTGTCCAGAACTTAGCGCTGCTTTTGCCTGTATGGGAAAAGAGTGAAGCAAATGAATTTAGCCAGTCTAAAGAAATACTTTTTATCTAAAAATTGGTAGTGGTGGATTAGCAAAAAAAAAAAAAAAAAAAAAAAAAAAGCTGCTACCTGTTCTTCTGCAACAAATGGATTTAGGGTAAAAGCTGGAAATAGAAGACACTCTCATAGGATGCCATAAATTGGAGAAAAACAGCTCTTGTTTGTCAAATATTGTTAGGACCTTTATTTTGTTTTTTCTCCCAAAGAGATTAGGAAATGGCAAGGTTAAGCATTAACAGATGTCTCATTGAACTGGGAGGTAGAAGTGCAGAAATAGGAACAAACTGAGTGTAAGCAGAGGCCCTGATCCTCCCATGAGATCTCCTGATTTCATGAGGAACTTTCTGCCATCAGTTGTTCACAGGAAGGTGAAAAATAAGGTAGTCACTGTAACTGTGTACGTAAATCAAATATTTGTGCATATAAATTTTATGTGCATATAATTTTTTCCCCAGATTTCTTAAAACTTAAGATTTAAATAGTTGCTTGCAGAGCTGGGATATAAATGGGTTGTCAAGCTACTAGGAATATCGCTTTTTCTCCCAGGGTTCCTTTATGGGATGAAATGAAAAACTGACAGAAAGTCAAGTTAAAATTAATGCTCTTTTTATGTATATTCTCCCATTTTATCTTGGTGGAACAAGATATTTATTTTGTAGAAACTCTCTAATTTACCATATCTCATTCATTTTTACTGTAAATAGTCTATTCAATACATACTGTAGATCTTAATGTTATGAGATATCAGCAGGATACTGTGATTCATTTCAGAAACCACTAGCTTCCTCCTATCATTTATGTGGAAAGCATACAAAAGTCAACAGTTAGTTTTGCTGGAGGGCATACGCTTTACTTGCATCTTGTATCTAACTGCTGGTGTGGCTTTGACATTCCTGCTATTCAACAGCACCGTCAAGTCATTTGTAGGAGGAATAGAGGGAAGTTTCATTAAAGGGAGAAATCGGCAAAGGTGCGTTTATAAGTGATAACTGTCGAGACAAGGGAGTGGGCTTGGATTTCCATGCTAAAAATACCCCGAACACCAGGCAAAATCAGTGTTCTCAGATTGCAGAGTGGGAGGTGGAAACGCGTACCGTAAGAAATACAGAAATATTGGAGTTTACTGAGACAGTAACAGATGAGACAAAATTTGCTTTCATGTTTGTTTTTGTTTCTCTGTGGGGTTTTGGTGTTTTTTTGTTTTTGTTTTTTTTCAAATAGAACATCGTTCCTGGAAAGAAGAATGATGTGCTCAGTAAAACAAGAGGAGACTAATAATGTTTTTGTCATATTATGTTAATAGCCTGTGAATCTGCTCTTGCTATTATGTATTAATTGCATTTTAAGACATTTAAATGCCACCATGATGGTACTTCACTCTTTACCATGATCAGGTTGTTTGTTCCTTGTCTACTTGTACTCCAGTAACTCTCAAAATACCTTGCTCAGTCTCACAGTTGCAAGCATGGTATAAATGCCTAGGAAAAAAACGCTTTCCCCAGACCTGATGTTTTCATGCCGTGATGGAAGGAGTATGTTGTGCCTTGCAAGCACGGGTAAGCGTTGCCAGCCTCGCGCAGAGGTGGCCACACACGGCTTCGCAGAGGCTGGGGGCACAGCTTGCGCCCCTGGGCTGAGCGGAGAGAAAGCCCCGGCGAGCTCGTGCTGCTCCACTCTGTACCACCCCTGCAAGGAGGGAGGTTTTGTTGCTGGATCCTCCCCGCTGGCTGTTAGCAGTGTTATATTTACCAGCCTTGTTAGACTGGCTAGCTATTAGCTTTCTTATTAGTTATTAGCTTTCTTTGTGTGGCAAGATTAGGCACAAATAAACTTGATTATTTCAGGTCCGCAAAATGCAGTCAAATCCAGCTTGGGAGCGCCTTTATCTGAACTGTCAATGAGACTTGTGAAAAATGTCATTTCTCAATGCATTGGCTGCACTCTTATGTCCATATCTTTGTGTATCCCAGGACTGTAAAATTTGCCACTGTGTTTTTATCTGCTGTGTACACAGACGTGCCTGACTACCCCCAGGTGTGCAAAGGCGTAGTTAAGAAGTTTGGAGCAAAGGTGGAGGTATCTTCTGTGGTTCCTGTGAGCCAAACAACTTCGTTAGGAAGTCATTTGCTGCTCACAAACTTTGCTTGAATTTGCATTTTGATGCACAGGCATTGTGGCTGCTAACCATAGATGGAGAAGAAATTATTAGTCTTGTCTTTGTGGAAGGCAGGGGGCTTTGCCATGTGATCAATCCCTTGCTCAGGTGTTTGTGTTTTGGTTTTCTGAAAAAGTGGACAAATTCTGAGCATTGCGATCTTTTGCTATGCGTGCAAAAGCATAGCAGTGCGTATTCTGAAATACACTGTGTTTTGAAAGAAAATATTCAATACTAATCTCTTGTTTTCTAACCCACCAAACAACCCACCTTGTTTAGGACTTGGTGTTTAAGTAAATAAATAAAAATAAAAGCCTTCAGTGTTGTACTCTGCCATTGCAGATAAACAATTTAGTATAAAAGGTTTCCTTAAGTTCCAGAACCTGAAGATGGCTGTTTCCCAAATCAGCCGAGTTTGCAAAATAATTGCTATCAAGGTACAAATATTGTTGGTAAGATGGAAATCCATGTGGATGGTTCTCATTAAGAAACAGGTAACCTTGAGTGGTATCCTTGGTCTGTGTTGTCAGGACCTTTTCCACTGCTAAAGTCAAAGTCATGCAGGGTCTGGCCTTGTTAGTTATTAATACTACTTTCAGTTTTTCTCTAGCTTATTAATAACATTCAGAATAGAGAGAAAATTTTGAAGTTTAGTTGCTGAAATCTTCCTACTTCTTGTCCCTCCCAATGTATTGCAAGGAAGGAGACTGATTTAGATGTTTGGTCAAAATTCAGACATCTTAGTGTTATAATTGCTTGAAAGATCCTGACTTCTGTGACTTCATCTTGAAAATGCAGGTCTGTAACATCTATCTCTCATTCTCTTTTTGTGAAAACTGAGGCATGGTCTGTAACATCTCTCCCTTGTTCTTTTTTTGTGAAAACTAAGGCAATGGATTCATTATATTTTTATGTCAATAATTTTCTCTCTGCAGCTAGAGGACCTGCTGTCTCCTTTCTGACCTCTTGTTCTTTGTGTACCTGCAGAAAATCATATTAGCTATCTTATCCTCTCCTGCAATCTTCTTTTCATTTTCCACCTTTTCACATCTCTTTTTCCCTTGCACATTTAACTTCATTCCATAACCTTTCTACTCCCCCGTCTTTCTTGATGTTTTATGTCATTCACTTCCACTTTGCCTGTGCTCCCTGCTGCAATTCCCTAGTCAGGCACACTGACCTGTTTTATGCTCTTTATAAGTTGTATGGCTGGAGGAATGCATAACCATCATCTAAGCACAAATTTGTTTTGTTATTATACATAATCTTTCCTCTGTGTTTACAAAAGATGTTCTGCTTCACCCAGTCTAATCTGCATTGTTCGTGAGTAAATCCCTGTAAATCTGTGTTTCGGAAGCCCTCGATTTTGGATTACTTATTACATTAGCCTGCTTTTTCTTCAATTTCAGTGAAACAACCTGGGTAGTTAATATGTGATGGTAATAGTTCTGGTAGAAAAGTGTGGGTTTTTTTACAATTTACTGCTTTTTAGGCTGTATACCTCCTCAGTCAAATTCAGCATAGTAATTTAAGAAGTTATATGGTTGCCTGGAAATTCCTGGCATTTCACTTATTAAAATTAATTCTAATTCTTAATTCTGTTTGGAATTGTAGTTCTCTCCAAAGTGGCCAAACTCAGAAAAGGAAGCTGTATAATAGAATATCTGATATAATATTTAATTAGTTCTGTGGCTTCAGAACTGTGGTTTTAATATTTGATCTATATAAAATTATTGTAGGATAATGGGCCATTGTTTTAAAGCTGTACATGGATGTGCTTGTGGCAAAAATGTTAAACAGTTTTGTAATTTTTATGCAGGGGGGTAAGTTTTAATTAATGTGGAGTGACATGTTTTTGAAAAATGTGCGAAAAGAATTCACATAAAACTTATAAATAAGCATGTTGAATAATTCATCTTGTAGATTTTCTGTTCCATTCTAGAATGGCAGTTCATGCATGTTTCTCATGCATGAGAACGTGATCACAGGGAGTAAGGCTACAAAAAAAATCTCATCATTTAAATATTATGTTCCAGATCTCCAAAGACATTAAAGTCACAAATTTATACCTCAACATTGTGTGCACTTAAATTATCTTCGAAAGCCAATATTACTGCATTTGCTCTTTCTTGGACAGGGGTATTAGGATTCCTAATATTATGTGATTTTTTTTTTCATAGGGCCCTGCTTTGGATATACTCATTGTTATGTATTTTTTCCATGTCTGCATGAAACCTTATGGGGAAAATAGCAGGGCAGACCATGAAGTCTCCATTGTCTGAAAGATACAAAAATAACAACCAAAAAAGTGGTCTGAAAAAAAAGAAATATATATATATATATACACACACACACATATATATATAAATGTATATAAATATATTTTATATTCCGGAGTCCAGAAGTCACTTACCCATGTTGTCTTCAAAGCTTTTTGTGTCTTATATTTTAAGTCCACTGCAAGACTCATCTGTTTCCCAGGCCCACAGATGAGGCAGATGACCAGTTGTGTGGGGGTGACAGGAAGATTTTATGTTTTGATCTGTAGAAGTCAAAATAGAATTTTTTTTTTTTCTGGGTACATCTGCTGTGTCTCTGTTACTACACTGAAGGCCATTAACTAGGCTGGAGGAGAGTGCTGTGGGTATAGCTAATGGTGCGACTTGGCCCTGCACCCAGATCACAGTCAAATTGCTTGACAGTGCGTGAATCTAACTAGGATCCACATTTGCCTGGCATTGCAGGTGAACTCTGTAGCATTCACAAGAAATAAAATGGCATAAGAAAATGCATATTTTATGAATATAGTTCTGATAATGTTTACCAACCAAACAATAAGAGAATAATTCGTCTACCAACGCACTTCTCAAAATACGGCTGTACTTCGCAGTCTGAGGAGTTTGCGTAGTTAAGCTGTTGCATGTGTGGACGTGCAGGTTACTTTTCTACTATATTTTTAAAAAATATGCATAAATGTCTGCATAAGTATGTGTCTATGCATAACCCCAAACTTTTAATACCCTAAACCTTAGCAAATCCTTATGGATTTATGTATTACTTTGGCTATTCCACTCAAATCTTATTTCTACTGCAGTCGAATGGCAATGCTGCTTGGCAGCATGAAATCACCAGTGCTCTATCATTATTTCTTAATTAGCGCATTTGTCAGTTATTTGTGGGCTTTTCAGTCATGCTGAACCTTAGGCAGCATCCTCTCACCATCTGAAGCATGACCTGTCCCAAGTATTTAAAACACGTCAGTCCAATCCCCCAGCTTTCATGAGTTCGTGAGCTTTTTTTTTGCTTGTTTGGGTTTTTTTTCCTTTGATCCAAACCGTGTGAATTTTCAAGTTCTTTTTGGCAGTTATATATTTATCCTTTTAAAATGAAAATGTGACAGAAATAGGTGGAACTTTAAAAAAAAAATCACTAACTATAACAAAACTCATAAAAGTGTGAGAGGTGCCAATACTGCACATTGCAAGTGGAACTGTGAGAATCTCCATTTTCACTTTATAAGTCTTCTGTGGTGTAACATTAATGGAAACAGGTGATTCTTCTTCTGTGTTAACATCTTTCCTTCTTTAGATGTTTTTCAGGGTATAATAGCAGCAAATGAGTAAGAGAAGTGAAGGGGAGTACAGCTATAAATATTTAGAGCATTTTGTGAAGAGCGATTTCTAATATTAGAGAAACTTTAGTTGCCATCATTTTGTTACCCTGTCAATGATAAAATTCTTGCTGTATTTTCCTTGTTTGCTGAGATCATTACTAATTATTTCTTAATTAGACATACTCCATGAAACCAAGCTATATTTAGGTGGATGCCTTATTTGTTTTTTATTTTCTAGTAGCTCATTAATAAGAGAGATGACTTAGCTTAAGATTTTTCAACAGATAATTTAAGATGTTTGTATCAGTACATGTAAAACACGATATGCTTAGACTCACATGAGGGATCTTTTTGTTTTGAGGAGCTGTGATTGTAATTTTCCTTTAGAGGGTGAAACAGGTCCCAGTAGCTTCTGGCAAAACTTGTTGCACAGGTATGCGACAAAATTAAAGCTTGCAGGGGGAGAAACTGCATTTCTGATCCTTTTGAAGTTGCCTCATAAGGAAATTATTATTCTCTTTCTTCTCTTATATACATATATACATATACACACTAAGAGTTGATGGTTATTGACAGATTGAGGTCTGCAGTTTGAGGGACTGGAGATGCTAGGTAATTTCCATGCCGTCCCCAGGATTTCTGTGGTTTGCTGGCTGCTTATGTCTGGCATCCCAAAGGTCAGTGCTTGGCGAGAGCAGTCTTATTGCATTCAAAACACTTCACCTGAGCGCATTAGGCTGCTGGCAGCAGGAGCAGCCTGGGAAATTTCTCCTGCAGCCCCTCCTGAGGCCCACTACTAGGATGGAGACAGTCATTAAAAGTAATCCAGTTGGGACTGAAGGCTTCTGAGTGGGAAAGTGGGCGGTAAAATATTGAGGAAGGTTGTGAAGAGCTGGAAAATCTCCATTTAAAGTTGTTATGTCATGAGAGGCTTGGAGCAACGTTAATTATATTTCCTTCTAGTTTGTGTTGTCAGAGTGTGTATGTAATACACAGTGTAGGTACCCTGCTATGCAGGTGTATTTGCGGTTTTTATTTGCAAAATAGAGATAGTTCAGCTTTGTAGAATTCTTCCCAACCTCTGCTCTAACATTACTTTTATTTTACATGATTGTAATTCAGGTATCTTTGGTGCAGTGCATGGAAAACAGCTGTTGTCTATTTGAGGTTCTGTGATTATATATTTATTTCTATAATGTATTATGTATACACAGTTGATATGAATATAGGTTACTGACTTTATTTGTGGATGCTAGCAGTGTATTGCTGTTATATTTCTGTTAGTTTTGTAGATTTAAATAACACCATAATGGTTTGCTGCTTAGAAATTGTTAAGATAGTTTTAAAATACAATTTTTTTCTTGTTTTCTAAAAGAATTTTTAAAGTAACTCCCTTTTTTTTTTTCTTTTCATCTTGCTGCTAGGGAACTGGGGAAAGGGATAAAAAAGAGTAAAAAGGTTGTTTTAAAATAAAATAAATTCCCCAAATGTCCTGCAGCTTTACTGTATTTTACATTTCTCCTCCTAAACTGGAAGAAAAACATTTGAAATGGAAGAATACCCTAATGGCAAGTCCTTTTATACGGGCTTCTATATGATCAGTGGGACTATCCCTGCTGTATACAGAGAGACTATGGGTTTTCACTGAACAGTTGTAGACCCAAAGGTCGTCTTCACTGCAACCGGAGCTGCAATCTTGGTCTCAGAAATCTGGAGCTTCCAGTGGAGACTCAGAGGAAAAGCAGTGATTCCAGTGCTGGTCAAGCCTAAAGTCTCTGTAAGTTCAGGTTTGGGGATATGAAAATTTGTACTGTGTATTTGCTATACTCTGCAGGATATATCTAATGACATTGACCTTATTAAATCACAGCTCCACTCTCCACGAAACCAGTAAATTAAAGTATAGTCTGCTATGTTTATGAGCTTTAACAACCAACAAGCTGATTCTCCAAACATGTAATTTGCTTGTCATTCAACTTTGCAGAACACAGTTGTGGCAGTACAAAAGCACAAGAGGAGTGTAACTGCATTTGTAACCTTTAATATATTAACAATGCGTCAACCTGGAAAACGCACTGTATTTCTCTATGTTTTAAATTTCAAAATTAACATTTAATATCAATTTGAAGGTACTAAGCCACTTAATGACACTGAAATTCAGTTCCTGCCAAACCTATTTGCAATCGATGTAGTCAATATATTGATTAAAGGAAATGCTCTAAAGGAATTGAGATGTTTGAGGATATGCATTTAATTTTATCCCCTTCCTTTATTGGTAGCTTTGATCAATGCTGTGCTTACTACCTTTACAACATGCTTTGAACTTGTAGATGCAAGCGTATAAGTCATTTCCCTGGTCAATTCTTGATTGATCTACCCAAGCTGAAATATAAAAAGCAAGTTGTTTCCCAAATTCTTGTGAGTGGAATAAGTGAATTAATTAGTTGAATTCTGAATTCAAGTTACGATTAAAGGCAAAATTGTGTTCCTTGGAAAGGCTTGAAGCCATTTCCCCAAAGCATGCCAGTCAAATTACAGGCTTTTGACAAAGGTTGGTATTGTGAATAAAAACTATTTTTAATAACTTTGTTTCTCCTGTTTCTAAATCAAACCCTTATAGTAGTAGCAATTAGTAACCAAAAAAGATGTGATGTACACATTTTTTGCCTTTTTTCAGCTTACAGAGGGATTTCCATTGACTTTTGAAAATACTGAAGATGCAATTCAGTGAAAATAATTACAAATAAATACCATCAGTAGCACATAATGATTCTTTTCCAATAAATTCTGCTCAAAGTATTTAAAATGACAGTGTGAGCATTGTATATTCAGTTGCAATTAGTATTTACAGTGCATTGATGTACACTCTGCTGTAACCGTCTCCGGGCATACTTCAGTCATACACATTTGCATTTGAAACTTAGCCTGCACCTTTCTCAGTGACAGATTAATTGCTAAGGATTTTATAAACATGTTTATTCCCAATATGGGCAGTATTTTAGTACACTGTTATGAGGATTCCCTCTTTTATTTCTTTATTAGAAAATTCATGCATAGATCTTTCTGAACATGTTCTCTTCATTGCTTGTTCCATCTCCACTACCGTTGTTTAGCCCTTTCTGTCTGTGTATGTGATTGTACACGTTACTGGAAGGGACCACAGAAGCTGACCTCTTGAGCTCACATATGCACATTTTAATCACCTTAGTCTGCAGACATCCAGAGCACGTTCTAATCCCTGGTGGAAGCAGTTTTCATGATTTAGTAGATATTTCTCTTCGCATAGTGTCAGCAGTGAATCAAAGCTGCGCCTATGTTGAAGGGTCCTTTGCTGCTGCTCCTACCGTCATTTGGACAATGTGAAAAGCTAATGTGCTGATATTAGCTACTCAGTTTTAATTTATGCTCTTCAGCAGCATAAATTATGGTGTTTTAGGACAAATATAAAAGGTATGATTTGAGCAAATTACATATTCTGCTAATCCCCAAACTTTTAAGAGCCATATAATTATAGTAAGTCATATCCAGCAGGTCAATTTTCCTTTATCTTTTCACAGAGAATGCTAATGTATATATGAAGCTTATAAGCATCATTTTAAACTAGAATTATTAAAGATCTTGTTTATTGAGAATGTTTTCCATTTCATAACACAAAACTTGTGTGGCTCAAATAGCATTCAGAAGTTAGCAGCTTCTTCATAGGTTATTTGCTTTATCCAAAGGAGGAAAGAAATGGAGGAATGAGGCTGGTAGGAAAGGAAGCCAGAGGTTCTTCACAAATAGAAGCTGAAAGTTATCATTTTCAAAATACAAAAAAAACCCCAAATCACTTAGGGTTTAAGTAATTCTGCTGTATGCATTGAATTGACTTTGGGTTTTGTGGTAGATGCTAAGAAACTCTTACACCAAGATTTATGGCTTTATAAGATGCGGTAGATTATATTTACATTTTCTATATTTTACATGACTTTGTATAATTTTTCAAGAGTTGATAGGGTTAAATATGCAGTTTCATTTCTTCTTTTTTTTAGATTTAGGTATAACTTTTTTTTTTTAATATAACAACAGTGGCGGAAACCAGTTCTTAGGGAATTCAGAGGTGTACAGAACAATTTTCTGAAAGGTGCAAGGATCAGGTTGCTTACATTCTCTCATGCTAACCATCACCTTGATCTCTGAGATTTGCTGCTTTTAAAACCAGATATCATATGAGTACTCCCCAGTGGATTAGATCACATACGTGTGGTTCAACAGTGGTGAGATTCTAAGTGAAAGGTGTTGTCTTATTAATATATGTCTTTTGGGGAGTATAATTACATCAACAGCCTCATGTGGAAATAAGACTAGTCCTTAGCTAGCTGCCAATATTGCACTGAAAATGTAATTTATTCAGTCAATATTTTCAGTTGGACTTTGGTTTATAAGATAGGGCTGAGAGTCTAATATGAAAAAGGATGGAAGAAATAGATCATTTAATGTAAACTCTGCTAATAAGGAATGATTTATTGCTCTAAATGTGGTGCTTATTAAAATACATAATTTCTTCTATGTACATTATGGTATTTTTCGCATCGTGCACGCTGTATAATAATTTTCATTGTCAGTTGGCAAGCGAGTAGAAAAGTGAATGTAAAATTCTAGGATGCTCAAGTTTTTTAAAAGCCTTTTACTTAGTTGTTGGAATGACTACACAATGCGCACTGCAGTAAAGAATTTGGCTAGTTGCATTTGAAATGTGTGTAGCTCTGACAAGCACAGTTGTGCAGGAAAGTAAGTTCTGGTGTTATGTCTCAGATACACACAGCACATGAGGTGCCAGGTCCAATTAACAGCCTGATGGTGGTAAATCCATTATCCTTGGAAAGAGAATCCACCATCAGGAGACATTAATTCAATGTGACACCAACTGGGGTGTTTATATACAGCTAATTGCAATGTCAGACATTCTGCTCTAATTGAGTTTAATTGTGGCAAAATTGGAGTTAATTAAAAGTTAATGGTATAGAGCACATCATGTTGTTATAAACTACGGGTGCATGTTTCATATCCATATTATTGTTGTTTAAATGGTCCTTTCAATTACTGTGCCTCGTATTGGCACTTTGGAAAGGCACTGTAATTGTCTTCACATCACTGAAAGTTTCTGTTTTGACTAGGCAACTAGAAATATGCTTATTTTGAAAAAGCCCAAGAAAGCTGAGGTTTGTGCATTACATCACAATGTAGGTGTCACATGTGATGTTTCCAATCACCTTTTTTAAGGAAAGGGTTGACTTTACCAGACTACCAGGGAAATAGGAGATGATGATTCTAGTTCACCTTGTGAGGAAGATAACAATTTTTACATCGTCTGTCATACTTTGATCTGGAAATCCCGATCTTCTCATCTTTCGTGAATCCATCTTTTTTCTGATTCTGTCTCATCTCTGGCTGCTCTTTCAGCATCCCTTCTGATGAACTGTTCTCCTTTCTGTGGGATTCCCATGGAGCTCTCTTCTTCTCCTGCCTCTGCACCCTATGTCTGCTCCTGTGGCTTCCAGATATATATTTACTGACAGCTCCATCTCTATCCCGACCTCTCTCTTGTTGGAGTCTTATAGCAAAACCTTTGTTTGACATGTCCTCCTGGATGTTCTACTGCCAATTCAGAAATAATCATTGCATCTTTCCTTCATTGCTCTATAATTTTCTCCTTCTCTGTCAATATAGACACCACCATTATCCTCCTGCCAATCAAGCTGACAGACTGTCTTCTGCTTGCTGCATGTACCCTTGCCATGTCCAAGCCTTTCAGCTTTTCCTCCATTACAACTACAAACTGATGTGCTCCTTGCATACTATATCACTTATCCAGGTCCTATTCTTCTTATGTCTTAACATCTCTTCCAGATTTTCTGTGGCACAAATACCCTCGACCTCATGTTCGTTCCAAATGAAGTTGCTATTATCTCTAGCACCAGTTACTTCTACTGTGCTACCGTATTGTTCTACTGTCTGCTGTATTTCTTCCCCTTGAATTAAATTGACATCATCTCTAGACTGAAACTTTTGAAAAGTTGGCCTTTCCCAGCTATCTTTTGCTCCTCATTCAGCGTTATTTTATCTTTGGTGCTCATGAGCTTTTTTTTAGCTATTGCTCATGGCCCTTCCCATGTGCACACCTCTTTTGGAAGTCCCTCCAGACCCAGTCCTTATATCATGGCTCATACTAGCATTGACATCTCACCATGTGAATGGAGCCAGGCCTAAAACACTGTCACTGCTTCTTTGATACATGCAGAAGATAATTATGTGTATTGGTAATCTGCTGGCCTAAGCTCTACCTTCTGACACATCATTTAAAATTTATTAAGACCCAGTCCAGTTGCTCTCAGACAAAATGGGTAGTTTTCAGTTCAGATGAAAACTTGCACAGAATGAGGTACTACAGGTTTGAATTATATTGCATTTAAAATTTTTTTTGTGTAAGATATTAGAAATTACCAGTGTGTTTCTTGAGGAAGTCCAGCAAAGTATTTACTTACTTACTAATGGAGATGTTCTTATTTGGAGGAAAGCTAATATAAATTTTGAGCTCTCCCAATTTTTATACTGGATCAATACAAACATTTTATCTATTAAATAATGGAGATTGTTTCAAGGACAAGCACTGTGAATTTATGCTATTCTGTCACTGTCAATGGGATGTTAAACTAAGTTAGAGGATTATCATGAGAGTTGTCATTAGTGCAGGAGGAACAGGGTAAATTGCTTGGTCTCTCCACAGTCACCACTGCTGATCTTCTGTTTTCAAACTCTAATTTTCTTCTTTATTGCTTAGTGCATTGCTGTGAATTGTGAAACACTCAGGAAAACCTAATGCCATACAATCAGATCCTAGTTTAATGAATCCTCCTATATTTTTCTGTCTGTTGCACTCCTTTGGTTTTCATTGATACTATATTGTAATGTAACCTTTAAACCTAATTGACTACAGGAGATACCATGTCAGGACACCTGAACTTGGGTCACTCTTAAATCTAGTTTTGTGGTTACTTACTAGCAGCCATCACGCTGTTTTCTTCTTGCCTAATCATGCCCCAAATCTCTCTAACATTAAAAAGAATGATGTGTATCTCAGGAAAAATGAACAGCGTTAACCTCAGGCTGAGCAGTAATGTTAGTTATCACATCAGTAGGCATATAAGTGATTTAGCACCTTTTAAAAATGAAGCACTTCCCTTTGTTTGGAAATTGGTCTAAACTTCCACTAACCACAGGAAAGATCTAACTTACGTTACTCAAGTACTAAAAATATATTCTCTCGCAGAAGTTGGTAGAAGTTGTACAGTTTTTCCCTGTCCTAGAAGCATTCCAAATGGTTCTTTTCCAATATGGTGATGTGGTTGCATAGAAACGTGGAAATGACTATAAATGAGCTGTTCATTGTTTTTGTTTGCTTGTTTTTTCTCCACATGGTTTGGTTAGAACTGTGCAAATGCTCAGAATGCAATTATTTGAAAGGCTTATTCCTAGGCATTATGGTTGTGTATACAAATCAGATGTTTTGGTATGACCAGGTTAACATAAGACAGATAAACATTATTCTAATTATATAGATGCACAAATAATGCTGTATCTGAAAAGGCTCATTATGCTGAGGAAGTGATGCAGTAGAATTACTGACTGCTTTTCATCGGTTTTAAGTAGGTTAACACTTTCTTTTCTTGCCCATAATTTTGATACAAAGTGATAAGCATTATCTTTATTGCAGACCTGCAGTTTCCTGACTCCTGTATTTAGCAGAGCTAATAATCTGAAAAAGGCAGAACACATCAGTACCAGGTAGCATAGTCACTTAAAACAATTGCCATGTGAGGAAACTCAGCACTGCATCTGCTGAACAGAATTGTCTTCTGCAATATTTTTCATTAATATTTTTCCTAAAGTAAACTGTTTTCCCTGTGGAAATTAATTACTGTGATATCTGGAATTTTAATTTCTAAAATACACCAGTGAGATATACTGCTGTTTAGTTAGATCGTATTGCACAGCAGGGCAATAATCATGGGTTTTTTTGTTGCATTGGGTAACAAATGTACTTGCAGATTTTCCTAAAGCTGAGAAGTCTTTTCATGCCATGATTTTGTTTAAATACTGACTGCAAGAAATGAGTATAAATACCATTGTGAAAAAGCTTTCATATGATAAAAATTACAGCAAGTTTCTCTGAGTATTGGAATAGGACATAGTGAGTGGGGAGTAGATTTGTACTCAAATATTTTTATTTAACTTATGTCAACCAGCAGATCTGATTTTCTTTATTTAAAGACATATGTTTTCCTAGGTCACAGGTGCACTCTAATAAAACGTAGCTTTTTGTGCTCGGCAGGCTCTTAGCATCTTCTGTACGCTCAATTTAAAGAAAAGGTAGGGCAGCTTTTCCTCAAGTCTCTGGCTGATTCAGGATCCAGCTTGCGGAGTAATGAAACAACTGACCTCCACTGTGAAGTGTTTTGATATCTGTATGGTAAAAGATAAATGTTTTGAAGCCTCATTCGAAGGTGAGATGCTCATTCTCATCCCATCTGCATTAGGCTTTGATTAAAGCCCCTTCTAATTGTACTCAGTGACTCCTTGTGTGTTTAAAATTGTGCTGTGTGTGTGTGCGCACACTTTCAGAGGTGCCACCCTGTAAACCGCCTCCTGGGTCACAATCTCATCTCACAGAATAGCTCAGGAAAAGAAGGTGCCTTTTTTAGAGGCCTCTCGTATGCACGTAAACCCTACGTGGCTTGAATAGTATTCAAGCAGCCATGCTGCAGAAGAAACACATCAGTGGAAGGGGAGTATTTGCAAGCATAATATTGGCGATTACAATTATAAAAAAGTCCAGTCCTGATTTCTAAGAATATATAGATAAGATGTGTGTGAGAACTGTTAAAGCCCAGTTAACAACTGTGGCTGAAGTATCTTTTGATTGTACTGGCCCAGCTTGGTGGCTGAGAGATTGAATCTTATGGACATCAGCAGTCACAAGTCACAGAAAAAAAAGCATGCAAGAAAACAGAGAAATTTCTGGCAGTGGCAGAAAATTTATTTCTGCAAATACCTTTAAGTTAGGAGCAACAGTGATGGAAGTTGGTGGAGGCCACCGAAATGGAAATACGGGTATCGTATTGTGAAGTTTAGGCTGATCCAATTTCATGCCAAAGCAGGACTGTTAGAGTATGGTGTATGTTCTAGAATTTCATTCTCTCTCCTCTAAAATTTAGCTTAGCTTTGGCTTAATAATGTAATGAATTATAGAAAATGTATGGCTTTGAGCCAAGCCATTTTCAGAAAAAACTTCGCGGAACCTGGCTCTGAGGAAAAGAGAGGTTCTGAGGGCAGTTTAAAAATATAAAGATCTCTTATTAGATAAAGTATGTTTGCTACTTTAGCATTCATTGCAGCGTAGTAGAATATTAATGCTGCTGAAAGCTGTCAAAAATATGGCATAATATGCCACAAAAAAAAAAAAAAAATCCCATGAAACATACCCTTCTGCTTTATCAATGAAAAAGTAGAAATAACTGATAATTTTTGAAGTGGAATTCTGCTATTACAAACTGGCAGTACTCAAAGAAACTTCTTCGTTTCTCTTCTTTCTTCTCCCAGCCCTGCAACTACTTAATCAAATATTGTTCATTTTTGAGGATTATAAAGCAATTCTATAATAATATTTTAGTGAAAAGTGATTTTAAATTAGCTCTGGAGAGCTCTTCTCTGAGGTCCTTCTTTTAGCATGTGTATAACTGTTAGATATTAAGTTGTTGTTTACAATACCTTTTTTTTCCTGGCCTCGCAGGCATGTGGTCACTGTGTTTACCTAAAATATTTCTGAGATTATCTTTGTTACTAAGACACTTAAAGCTTTGGACTATGAGCAGTATATCTTTTCCTCATCTCCAACAATTATTGTCTAACAGCTTCAAGGGATAAAAACAACCCTTTTCAATTTGTTTTTATTTGTTTTTATTTTTTATTAATTTACTACTAAAATCTTCTACCTCAGTGACAAAGACAATAATCTGCATTCACGTTCAGTGTGAAGTGGTATCCCTGCATGTGGTCCAGCATCATGATCAAAACAACATGAAAGTATTAACTGAACCATAGCACAGAAAGACCATAATCCATGAGGTTAATTAGACCTATCTTAGTGTTGACTGAGTGGTTCTACTTAGAACTCCATCTTTACATTTTTTGAACATTAATTCTATGTATAACTCCTATATTCCCTTTTTTACTGAATCGTAGGCTGCTTGTCTAACAAAAAATACATCTAACAACACCAAAAGCCTCTTAAACTGTATTAAACGACTGATTAAAGAAGTTCAGCTTCTTAAGGTAGAAAGTTTAATACCTAGAAAGAGTTGCAACGAGAAATTAGGTTATTTTTGAAAACTTTGGTAAATCGTACAATATGGTACCTTTACCAATGTTTTCCCGTGGTGACTTTCTCATTTGCTGCTGTTTCACGTTTCCATTTAAGGAACCTTTTATGGTAACACCCTTTACTGCTTCTGAATGATGATTGTTTTAATACAAGAGTTCTTCAGAGCCAGAACAAATCCCTGAAAAATTATATAAGGTCCTCAAGATATATTTGTACAAATTTATCTTTTAATGTTTCTGATCATGGAAGAATTCAGTCGAGCCTTACTTTTTCTCCTGGAAAACCTCCCCTCGTTTCGCGTTGGTTCAGGTCCAGCGATCTCTGTCATTGCCCGAGTCTAGCTCGCCCCAGCTGAGCTGCCTGATTTGCAGGCCAGTCAGCGATGCTGCTGGTGATACCGTGCCACCGTAACGAGAGCAATTCTCTTGGTCTTCTGCAGTGACAGTCCTCCTCGGTTCTGTATATTCTGAATATTCATTTATTGCATTTCTTGGCTTTGGTTGCTGCTAAATGTGATTGTTACTGGAATAGTTTCTTGCGAGGGGGGGGAAAAAGAAGAATGAAAGCAGATGGGATGTGAAATGCACTTAGCTGCTGTGGGTTTAGAAGAACTTAAAAAAAAATCATAAATGAAATCCCTGCTTTTTTGATGTTAAGATTAAATCAGGTGGTTTACAACAAGCTTCAAGTAATATCTGAGCTGCCAATAGATCCCTTATGGGAAGATCTTCAGTGATCTTCAAGTGAATGAGACAGTTTGCTTGGCTCACGTCAATGAAGCAGTGTAGTACAAGAAGCAGTTGTTAGGAAGTTCCCGTGTTTTGCCATCTGCTTTTGCCAACCTGCAGAAGTTTCCCTTTCACCAGACTCTGCCACTCCCTGAGGTCCTGAGGCTCTTCTGCTCCCCAGGCCTCCCATCCTACCTCTCAAGCTTTCACAGGAAAAGTTTCAAAAGTGTTGAATTTGGGCTTTGGTTTGGTTTGGTTTCTTTGTTGGAGCGACTTTTAATTGGGTAAAAATGCAATGAAGTCTCTTATGGATCATTTTGGTTCCGTATCGTGAGACACTAATCATCTGTCTTCGTAAGCAGAGTGGTTCCTGCTGTGACAGCCAGCCATCAGTATCCCGTGGCTTGGGAAATAGTCTTTTTACTCTTATTTGTCTGCTCGTGCATTCTCATTTAGTTGTAGCCTCAGCCACAGAAAACCTCTCCTTTCAATCTCGTGTATTATTATTCACTCAAAAGAAACATTACAGAAGCATGAAAATAAAATTGCCTTGAAGAAATTATCTGGATTGTTGTTTTTTATTTTGTTCCACCCCTTCCACGTCCCTTATAAGGAACTTGATTATTAAAATGCTAGCAGTTTTCACTGTTGAGCTGAACTTTGCTACTTTATTTGTCCATGGTCTCTCTCATCAAGTCCCAAACGAGAAGCAATAAAGGAGAGGTGAAAAGATTTCTTAGAGTATATGTTATTGGTTTTGTGTAGTCATAGCTATGTCAGACTTAGCTATTATTACCAGAGGCTTGCTTCTGATTTCAATTGGAATGGTGTAATTTATGGATTTTGGCGAGTTGTACTTTAAAACAATCCTTCTGCTTCCAAGTCCTTTTTAGTAGAGAAAGACATGGATGATGTACATGAGTGTGTTTGCGTAATTTTGCATTTCACTAGAAAGCATTCTTTCTCCTTGTTTCTGTAATTACCAGAAACACAATAATCCTTGATTCTCAGACACTTGTGCTGCTAACAAGAAACTTGTGCAGCAATCTCTCAGCATGCAAATCGAGAGAGCAAGCCCAGGTGATGGCAACATTACTTCTCTGTGTTGGCAGGCTTAAGATTCTGCTGTCTCCTCCCATACCACGTGTTGGAATTCATTCAAAGAATGAAATACTTTCTTGGGATCAATGATCTTTAGCTTGATCCAAACAGGCTAAGGGAAAACCTTTGGGAGTCTTGAAGTGGGAGTAGGCAGTAACTTACCAGGATGGTCTCTTCTCTTGCAAGTTAGAGAACAAAAATCTATGGCTTTTGTGAAGGCCCAGTTCTTCCCGCTTGGGGAATTGCATGCAAGTGTCATTGATAAATTGAAATGCATTTACCTTTTGAAGGGCACAGTTTCTGTGGTGGTTTTGAGAGAGTTCTGGCCTGCAACTTTACATTTGAATCGGCGTTAGCAGAAGGTGTCCCGGGAAGCAGAGCACGGGCAGTCTGCTGTGGAGCACACCTGGCACTGCTGCAGACCCTGCCGCCGTGCTGCCGAGCTGTGTCCTTTTGCCTTATTCTCTGCAGGAGATCAGAAAGGACCAGTTTGGTCTGCGAGTATGTTTCAATGCCTTCTTATGGGAAAGTTTAGAATGAACACCTAAACTTTTAAAATTTTCTGTGGATGATAGTCTGAAAAGCAATCTTATTTAGATAACGCACATAGCTTGCTAATTTTGGAAGAAAATTCATCCTGACTGACGTATCAGAGCCAAGGGTCAAAGAGCTCCTAAGATCCACTCCCGTGGCTGCTTCTGAACTTCCAAAGTTCCATTTTGTACCTTTAAACAAAGTAAATGCCTTAATTTCTTTTTTTTTATTATCTTTCACAAAATTGAAATTTGGTTTGTGTTTTCATTTGCAATCAGCCCCCAAATTTTGAAACTCCCAAATCTTCTGCAGAAAAGGACTTCCAATCTCTGCACTGTTCTCTTTTATCACCTAAATCAATTGCAGCTGCATATTTTCATTTTATTTTTGCAGCAGAATTTTATCATGCCACATCTCATAGCGAGGCGGTGCGCATTTGTTCTGCCTCCAGCCCATGAAGCAGTTGAGGACTGAGGTCCCAATGTTGCACCTAGCGTTGAAAACCCAAGGTATAACTCTGTAGCTCAGAAGAACACAGGCTGACAGTAAGCAGCTTATTCTTTCAGCTTTGGGATTTCATTTAATTGTTTTTTTGTTCTGGAAGCCCTGGTGAGCTTTGTTTTTTGTCTAAAGGTATGATTTGTTTTTCCATCAGCATACGTCTCAGCCAGTCTTATCCTTTGTACCAAAGCTAGCAGTTTTAAGCTCAATGAGTAACCTCATTAACATGCTGAACTTTTGCTGAAACTGCACTGGATATATGTTATTAAAAGGGAATTTGGTTCAGACATAAATAAAGAGTGATTAAAGGAACTGTGATCTTCAGATTTTAGGGAGGGTGGTTGTACTTTTGGAAGAGAAAGGAAGAAGGGGAATCAACATTCTCTTGAAGTGTGGATTAAGTGGTTGGCACAATAAAACTGCATGTCCATATAAAATGGATAGAGATAACAAATTGGCACAAGTAATTTATAGCGTTCCTCTGAGATTATAGGGTTCTTAATGATCACAATTTAAAATACGTATTTCAAAAGTCATATATTTTCATGTATGATGGGTTGTAGAGGGATGAAAGTTAATTTTGTGGTTCTGATAGATGAAAGCTGAGGCTATATGTTCCAAGTTCTGATCTGATTTCCTACCAGATTCTGGGCAAATGACCTCTTCCTTCCTGTCTCCTATCAGACCTCTAGAACAGGCATACTCTTGAGTGTATACCCCTGAATTAGCCATTTGCCCTGTAAGAAGGCAATTCTAGTAATATTATTGGTCTTTCATGACATGAATCATTTGACTGTGAATACGGTTGTCAAAAAACAGATGAGGGAGCATTTGTCATCTTTGAGATTGTTGACAGTATTGATAAAATTTACTTATGAACGGCTTCCCCAGAAATACTCATCTATGCCTTATCTCGTGGCTGAGGGAAAGCTCAGCCAAATTCAGGGGTTTGGCTCTGGATATTTTAAGAAACAGGCATCCAGAATATAATTTTTTTAATGGGAAATGGCAGTTTTTCTTCTTTTTTTCAGGAATGGCATTTTGAAACTCAAATACTGTATTGCCAAGTAGAAGTTCAAAGCGAAATATTTATTTGAAATTTTTTAAGGGTTAGAATTATATTTTATTGTCATTTAAAATATCATTTTAAAGGAACACTTTCATTTCAGATTTTGTTTGAAAATATGAAAACTATGTATTTATAAAATTTAGAATCAGTTTTGCCAATATCTATGGCCTAACGATGTTCAAAGTTTTGAGCAGAAAACAAGCTACGAAGGCTCTGTGGCTTCTGCGTTCTGGTGCTGCGTAATCTGACTTGACTAAGTAGAAATTTGCCCAACGATGATCATCATTTAGAAGTAGCAAAACATTCAGCTTTCAGTCAGCGGCACTGGCTAATTTGAAAGTGTTTGAATTCTTTGCCTTTGTGTTAGAGATTTTTGCTTCTGTTTTGTCTTTTGTGTTTTGTTGATTATCACCTTTAGCTCATTTCATTAAAAAAAGCCAAAACTCATCGACTTCAGTGGGGAGAAGATCACACGATTAGTGACACTGAAAGAAGATTTACTTTAATTTATTAAACCTTTCTGCCTTCCACGTGTTTATTACCCAGTCTGAAGTGCTGAATTATTTGATAGGAATTATATTTATGTAGCAAGGAGAGAGAAAGCAAAGAATATAATTTCAAGAATGGTTATCTTTTCTCGCGTATATACAAGTGTCAAGATATGTGTGGCAGAATGCAGCAAAAGCTGGTGCCTTCATTGTCATTTTCCTCCAAGCAGCAATATCCTTCGAACACAAGCTGAACTAAATAGGGGTCTGATTTTAACTATACTGTAATTTTGCAGCATTGCTTTTCTTTCTTTCTTTCATTTTTCTATGAATAGCCAAAGTGATTTCTTAGTAGTTTGGGGGTTTTGATGGAACACATTTACTTTTTTCCCAGCTATTTTTGTGTATGTGTATATACATATATATTTGTATGAATGCATACTTATTTTAGAATAGACATATGCATGTTTCTTGGTTGAATAATGCTTTGTAGGGAATTTTTGTTTAGTAGCATTGTATCTTATCAGCAGGGCATTAGCTATAATTTAAGAGGAAAGCACTTTACATGACATGGTGGTGTGAAGTATCTCTAAACTAAATGTAAATTATTTGCATGACCCCTTCTAGCTTCTTTCACATTGGAAAACTTCTGTAAAGGGCCATCAATACAAGATAGAATCGGAAACGAGGTTTTATGAGGAAAAAAAGGCAGCAAGTTAGAATAACTCTTTGCATCGACTGGAAGTGTGTTTATTTCAGTTAGGATTTGCTACCACCAGCCCATTCTAACCTAACTCCATTTTCTACTGCCTTTATTTTTCTTCAGAACATTCATTTTGCTCTAACGCCCATTGTTCAAAGAGTTTCATAGGAGGTATTATATGCATCGTACAGTGCCAGTGAATGTTCCTGATTTAAATACTTAAATATATGCAACTCTTTGACAGACCTTACCACTCTGTCACTATATAATATGAAGCACTCCTCCTGTGAACCGAAAATTGAATCAAACCTACTTTGGGTGTATGAGTGCTGTAGTAACACTCAGCATAATAGGATCTTGCAGTTATTGTATCTTCCAAATTACCACAGACATCACTAGCTCATGAGAGTGGCAATTCAACCCTAATTATTATTTAAAGAGGTAATATGCTGAATAACTTTCCTTTGAAAAAGGCTGCTCATAAATGCTAATACTTTAGGAACTATCACAATATGATAAATTATGATTGTTGACCTGCCAACTTTCATTGCAACTAAGGGACAAGAGAACTGATAATCCCCAGGAAGATGAATGCTCTTGCAAAAATAATTTTAGAGGGATTCAATGTAGCTGGAAAGGTGGTAGTCTTATTTTTCACTTGTACTCAATGAGTAGTATTTTAATGCACTGTAAAAGTGATCCATCCTATCCATACTTTTAAGTAAGACTGAATAATCCTTCCTAACGTGTGTTTTTGACTACTGGCAAAAAGTAATCTCGTTATAGCAGGAAATACAAAATACAGTCTTAAGATCTAGGGGTCAAGAGAAGCCCTTTAACATATTGTGAATTTATGTATCTAGGTGTAAATAAATACATACATGCCTAGGAAATAAGTGTGTCATTCAGCAAAGCAGGCTTTTACTTTTTCTGTAATATTTCTCTGGAGTGGCATACGTTTTATTTGCTGGTAAAGGTTAAAGGGCCGTTCTTTGCTGCTTGAGGGGAGAGGAAGGGTGTGAATGTTGCATTTAAATTCTCTGTCTTGAGGAGCAGCAGCGTGGCATGGAAGTGGTCTGCTTCAATGAGGCCAGCGCTGTGGGTGCAAGTCTGCTCCAGAACGGTAGCACATCTTAGTACTATTGCATATACATGCACGCAGCGCACGTGTGTGTGCATACATATACACAGAGACATGATATACACACTTACATATATGCATGCATCAGCTCTGTGTTTTATCAGAGTATGGATCACAAGTTTGAGTTTCTGGTTTATGGGGAGTAAATATCTATAATTTAATTGGCACGGTACACTTTCTAGCAATCTCAGCATACTGACGACAATGAACAGACATCTCACATTTTTAAATGCATTAATCAGGTAGCGCGGTTGGCGATATTGTGAAACACTGAGAGAAACAATACATGCTGCTCAGCCTGTTTCCATGGCTGTCAATCTGGCAACATATTCATTTCACAAAGAAAAGCAGCACCTTTTCATAATATATATTTCAAATATAACAGAGTACTTGTTTCTTAGCAACAAGCACTCAGTAGCCAGTGATCCTGAGATGAGCCATTGAATAGGGGTGAAACGTGCTCGTGCGCTCGTGAACCGTAGTGCTTCAATTAGCAGGTAGCACGGAGGAAACAAAGCAATTCTGATATCAAGTGTCTCTCGGCAATTTTTGTTACTTCTGTTGAAGAGGAGTAGTGGAGCATTCATTTGACCCCAACCACGTACTGGTCTTCGCTAGTAAAAGAATATTCTTTTCCCTCTTTGTGAATAGAATATATCAACTCGCATTCGACTTGAACACACAAAAATATGTGGAAAAATGTGACCTGACTATAAAACAAATGTTTTTTATGAAAAGGACCTCAAGAAGTAATTACTCATGCTTGTTTTAGAAAGACCTATTTTCTTTCACTCTGAAAAGGAAATGTGTGCATTTGTCATACTGTAACAACAGCTTTGAGTGCTACGGATATTAAAGAACTCTAAAGATAGTTGAGCATTTTCTGGCAAGTGGCGTTTTCTATGGACCTCGTGGCTAGTAAAGGAGAGGCAGTGTGGGAAGAGAACACTGAAAACGAGAGGCCCAGTCTTATAGCTCTTTTCATGTAGAAATGTCTACGCTGGATCCAGATTTTACCTCCTTTGCTTTATCTGAGGTGCTCCTCACTGCTGGAGCAGCCACTCTGAAACCAGCGGTGTTCAGCACAGGTAGAATATACCAAATCCATATAAAGAGCGCTAGGAAATTCGAAGTCATCCGAAGGGTCCTTCCGTATGGATTCTAAGGAAGACCCATCCAATGGGTCTTCCATAAGGATATATGGTGCAATGTGAAAGACTGAAAGCTAATTGACTTCTGTGGAATCAAATGGCAGTGGAGGAGAGAGCAAAAACCTCCCATTCTTACCTCTAGAACCTTGCCTGATTCCCGCTGTTTTGATCCAGCAAGGATCAAAAGTCAGCAATAGCACTAGGCAGATTCCAGTGTCATCAGTGGGTTTTGGATTAGCAAATAATGTAACAAAATAATAGAGAAGGAATACTTGGCTTTCGTGGGCTTTGGATTAGATTCTAAACACGTAAGAGACGAGAGAGATGAATGCATAGGTAATTGATATTAAGAGATATAAATGTGGTTCTTCATCTTATTTCCCCAATTCATGCCATAATCTAAAAGATATAGAAAAACAGCCTTTGACTGGAAAACTGTTTAATTTGTTTCAAATCAGCTGAAAAGGAGAAGTTATCAGAATTAAGAAGCGATTTACTATTTTACTGTCCAAATACATCATGACTGTTTGGATAGACCTTTAGCTTTGCTTAAGCTTACTTTGCAGAACATACATATATGCCTTAAATATTCATCTTGTTCATTGTAAATACTGTCTAATCATTTTTGTAATAATTATTCTTCACTAATTGGATAATAGTACTTGATGTGGTGGTTATTACTAGGTAATAGATTCCATCTGTAATTATTTAACCCTGGTGAAGTGAGAGCACTAAACAATCAAAGGGGTCAATTACCAAGAGTTTACAAATACTACATTAGACATTATAGTTATTACAGTAATAACTATCATTCAATAATAAATTTGTAATGTGAAGAGCGTATTCAACAAAGGCTTTATCTTTATTGAAAAGTCACTGAATTTATGCAGGCAGTAAATGTCTGCTGTATATATTAAAAAAAAAATCTATATTTTCTGCTCTTCTATTCCAGCTACTGAACCTGTGTTAAATGTTACCATTTATTTATTGTATTACAAGATTGAAAGTGCTGTGTAATGTGTGATTTGTTTATTTTTGCAAACTCGTAATTATGAGGGGGCAGTGCCATGAAATATTAAGAGACTTGCCATCTGTTTGTGCAAAGATATTAGGTGTGGTTGTAGTCAAGGCTGATTGCTCTGGAGTGGGAGCAAAGTTTTTATATTTACATTCCATATGGTACAAGCAAAATATGGTAAACTGAGTATTTTCAGATTAGCTACGCAAGGTGAAATCCTGGCTTTACTGCAATCCTGGCCAGCTTTGTTGCTGGCTCCAGTGAGTACAATTGTCACAGTTTGTTGTTAGTTTTCCTTCATTTTGAAAGGATTCATTATGACGTTTGCATTTGAAACTACTGTTACTGCTTTTAGCAAGTTCTCTGTGCGTTTGTAGAAATCCAGCAGCTCACAGCCAGAGAGCTGAAATTCAAAAAGATTGATGGAGGAAAAAGGAGTAGAGGTGTCTAGAGCAAAGGTTGAAAAAGAGTTATAATACCCTCACTGAATTAATTTATTAGTAGAGTACAGATAGGGAAAAAGACATTGGCCAAGATGTGTTGAACAACAGCTTTCTTCAAGAGTAACATTAATAAACTTCGTATTTTTTATTCATGCAAGAAGAACAAGATCTCACTTTGTGTTTTGCCTGTGATTTAACACCTCTCTGCCAAAGGGAAGGAAAAGCGCAGAAGGAGCTAGGAGGAGAGAGACCTCCTGCGTGGTGATCCATGTCCATGCAATCCTTGCACAAACCGATCCAGCTCTGTCTTCACCCTGATTTTTGTCTGCACTGGTGTCTGCTAGCTGGTGGAAGCTAGTCCAGATTCTCACTGCTCTGATTGGAAACTTTCCTCTATGTCCAGCCTACGTGTACTTGTGCTAAATTTATTTCTGTTTGTTCTCGTGCCACTATTATCCTGTACCTTTAATAATTGTTTCCCTTTCCTGATGTCTGGCTGCTGCTGATATTTATAAATAATGTCAAAGAAGTTTTCCTGAGAGGAATGATTTTAAGTTTTGGAGGGTGGTGCTGTCTTTGAACACCTGAAGCCATGGAAGAGTGGTGGCTACTTCCAAGTCTCTTCAACTCTTTCAGTAATTCAATAGCTGCAAGACTTCTTGTGTGGCAGATAGGTTTTTGGCTAACTTGCATTTAGTTTTTTCTGTATTCATGATGAAATATCTAAGTAAAGGTCTATCAAGATCTAGGAAAACCTGGTGTGTTTTTTTTTTTTTTTTGAAAGGAATTTAGCTGATAGTATCAAGACTTCTAATATTCAATCTTTGCAGGTTAAATCATGGCACAGAGTCCAGGCGATGTAGCATATCTTGCTTCTGAGAGATCTCTACAAAACTTTGCACACAGTTTTTATTTTTAATTTGAAATAATAGTACTGTGATGTCTTCCTCACAGTCACAAGGGTGTCTCAAATTTAGATGTTGAGCTTATCGGAGTACGGCCTATCTCTAGCTGTGTAGTTCAGTTTATATGCCGCTCATCCCAGTAAGGGTCCTGATTTATTCCAGCTATTACCATAATGGAAATAATAAGCAGCAATAAGGTGAAATAATGTGAAAATAGAGAGCATAGAATTTAGTCAGCAGTCTTTAGAAATGTTGTCTTTTACATTTTTAAGTTCTGTGTTGACAGTTTACATTTTAAAGGGTGGTTCACAAAATTGGCTTGGCTTATTAGAAAATCATGGCTGGATTTTTCCAAATCTGTCCATTCTCCCTGCTTATGCCATGCTCTGCCCTATTCATTTTTAATCTCCGCGTATATGCATAGCACTTCCATCTTCCCATAAAAGATAAAACTGCTATTAAACTCTTCATTACATAGGTATCTTGAAACAGCCTTATCCTGCAACCTGCAGAAGAGAGAGACTTAACTGATTTTTAGACTTATTAGTCAATGTCTATTACCAAGCAACCTACAGTATTGCAACTGCAAGCATATCAAATTTATGCCTACTTCATTTTCGAAAAGCGTAATTGAGAATTCCGTTTAATCTAGGTATATTCCAGGCTGATTTTTACAACTTCCTGAAGCTTCCATCCTCATCAAACATTTACACGGTTGTGTTACCTGCTTTTCCTTTCCCTTTTTTTTTTTTTTTTTTTTTTTTTGTCAGCTAATGGCTATTCAGAATGCACATTTTGTATGAAAAAGTGTTCAATTATTTATTTATTTATTTTTTCCTCCTGGACAATTTTAGAACAGGAGAGTAAAATGAACATTAAAAGCTTGAATTCCGACTTGCTCACAGATAAAATTCAATATTCAGGTTCTTCTGTGGGTTGCTTTCATTCCGGCTGGTACAGGGAGGCATAAATTAAGCCCTCTCTACATAACGGCCTGTTTTCGATTGGAGTTTCATCTCCATGAAGGACAAACAACTTTGTTATGTATGAGGTTTCCTGTATGCCTGCTGTTCAGAAAGGATGCAAACGTACCTCATACCGCAAGCTTGTCTTTTAATACGAGTAATCAAGGTCAGCAACAAGCATTATCCAGAACAGAACCTGATTTTGAATTGTATAGACGGTGACAAGTTGCATGGGACTTTGAGGGCTGCAGAAGGATTAGTAGGTGGGACTGTGATTCAGTCTGATGGTGCCTCTACATGAGGTTTTAGCTCAGATTGGGAGTGAACTTTTAAAATTACTCCCCCAGTTGTCCCCTCTTACTGTGCTTTGCCTCCAGCTGTGCAGCGGGCTTGGTGATCACGACCTGGACTCCTTTTGAATGAAACCAAACTGGCAGATGTTTTTGGGAGGCCCCCTGCCCTACGCGAGCTGCAGATGCTCGTTCATTGGAGCGGGGCTAGCAGGCAAGGTGCACAGTGCGGGTGCTGGTCCTCAGCACCCGCTGGGGGCTCTGCCCAGCTCCTGTGTGCCCGTCCCCTGCCTGGCTAGCAAAGAAATGGGCTCTGTGCTTCTGTGGCTCGGTTGGCAATTGCATGTTATCATAGCATCGTGAATAATTATGTGTTATCTTTATAAAGACATGTTTTAGTTTGCAAACTTGGATTCTTTTCATATTATTGCAGAGGTCCATACAGTGCAATGCTTAGGTCTGAAAAGATGCATGTAAAGTCTTTCCTGAGTCTCAGAGCCTATTTCATGAGACAGATTTCTGCCTATGGTACCAGAAGGTTCATGGTTTATCCAAATCAAGAAATTAAACACCTTAGTCTATCATTGTTTTCTTTCTTTTTTTTGGCATTCTTATTTTTATTGTTCCTTTTTTTTCCCCCTAACCAACTCTGCCTTGCTTTCCCTACTATGAATTGAAGATGGTTATCTGGGCACATGAGTTTTCTGTCAAAAATATAAAACAAATAATCATCAGAAAATAGGCTGCAATGGGGTATAAAAACTGAATAAATGATAAAATATGGTTTTCATTACTCATAGAAGCCTTGCAATGTACAATGTGATTTTACTGAAAATCCAAGAGCCCTCCTTTCCTTCTGTTTGCTCACTGTTTCATTCTTGTGTTAGAGATATCCCTCTAGTCTTAGACATCCCTCAGCTTAGTTGAAGATGCTGGGCAGATATTAGAGACTTAAAAATTGTAAAGCACTTGCTGTGAATAACAGTCAGGATTCTCCAGCTGTCAATAACTTTTTTTGGCAACAGAAGTGCTGCTGATGACAATGTAGTTTGCTAGGCTTATATAAATGCTGGCAAAGTGCCATGCATTGGTTCAGGTCATCTCTCATCTTTGCTGTTATATCACGAGCGGCTAGGAATAGCATACGTTGCAAGAAGGGGGGGAAGCTTTCTCTCTTGGTGCTTAGTTCATTGACACTGACAAGTCTTCAGTGTCATTTTTAGACTCAGATCCTCAAATCAGATGCAAATGCTCAGCTGGCAAAAATCAACACAGTTCAAGCAATGTCACTGAGTTATGGGAGTCACAGGCAGTGAGATACTCCCATCGCCAGCTTTGCAGTACAGTGTGATTTCCCCGACTTGTCGCAGCTGTACGCAGGATTCATGTCCTGTCTGCATTCTTCATGTGCACCATCTTTGGTCCTCATCAAAAAACATAGCTTTCAAAGATTAAGAAACAGAGTTGCTTGTATTAATTGTAAGTGAATGAATAAATAAGCCTTGTTCTTGTACTGAGAAATGTTATTTTAAAAAAAGGTGATACTGTAGTAGCTGAGTTGCTAATACTGAATTTGTTCGTGGCTGTATTAAGCTTGAAGTGGTTCCAAATGATGATCAATTGTTTAAATAGCATGTGTTTCAAACATCACTTAAAACTTGTACTCACATGATTGACACTAATGATTCCGAAGGAGACACTGTAGTCTGTCAAGTATGTAATTTGTTTTTTTTTTAAATTGCTCGAATATCTGTTTATGCGGTAGACTATAACAGCTGGGGAGGCATTGTGATGATATAGCCAATAAATGAGATGGTTAGCATTTTTTAAGTATCTGAAATGCATGCCAACAAAATCCAATGTGAAGACTGAGGAAATGGGTATTCATATACCTGTAGGGAATTCTGCGCACACAGAGCTGTATTTTTGGTATAACTGCCACTAGATTTTAATCATCCAAATTATTGGTGGCTCGAGTATTCCACTGGGACAGGCTTTAGTAAGCAGAACATCATAATGTCACCCAATGTATCTTCTGCAGTGCATTTGTAGAAGGTATTTCCCCTTCAGAAGGTTTCCTCAACCTTTGGGCACAAAAGGGAAAGTAGGAGAATGGGGCTGGAGGAGGACCTCAGCTTTTCCCTTGTACTTTCCTGACTTTTGTGCTTTTAAATACAGACTGTAGGTGTCCTGTTCCAGCTCAGACATGTGCTAACCTTAATGGTAACCACATGCATTCACCAGTGGTAAATGCTTATGCCTTTCTGGAGTGTGCATGTAGGAGCAGCATTTCATCAGCGTGCCCTAAGCTGCAGATAGGCCGGCACTAGGGTTACAGCTGGTCCTGCTCTCTGCCCCCCTTGCTGTTACCTGCTCCCCCTTAGTAAATGAAATAAAGGAGGAAAATTTACCCATGGCCCTTACTAGTACTTTGGATTAAGAAGTTTATATAACCCTTTCTTTGAGCTGGACTGCTATGATGCATTAGGAAACCAGATTTTAAAAGATTACAGTTTCAAGCATCTGACACTGGCTGAAGTTTTTCAATTTCTGAATAGTAATCTTTTGTTTAATATTCTTAGTGGATTAAATCTCCTTAAATGCAAGAAACCTTTAGTCCATCTATGTAATGATAAATAACACTGCTGTTGAAGTGGTGAATGCTTTTTCACATGTTTTTTGTGTTTCAGGGATCGGTGTTGAGAATACTAGCATGTCCTTTGTGGATGACTTAGATCATAGGCTTTATTGACTGGTGAAATAGTGTTTATCTTCATAATAACAAAATGCAGGAGCTTTAAGGCAGAATAAAGAAAACCACTGAAAAGAAGTCTCCTTCCACCCCAATCTCATTTCTTGAAAGAAAATACATATTAATTAAAAATTTAGACACTTCATTTCTGTTGCAAGGCTCCTTGCAAAAGACAAATTATTTTATACATCTAGTATGTGTTAGAACTGACAGATGAGATTAATATGCTTCTTAAATTACCATTACCAAGGGTCAATTAATAAGTGAACTAACCTTGTGAAAGTCATTCTGAAAGACTAGTTATGGGTCTATAATCGTCCCTGTCAAATTATGTAGAATTGAGAAAATGAGAAAGCTGTCAAATAAATACGATACCTACTAATTACATTCTGCATAAGGTAAATGAGCTTTTGTGGTTGTTGGTGGAAGGAACGGAAAATAAGTCTAAGAAACGTTCCCGATAATTGTGGACGGACTTGAAATAAATGTGAGGGAACATGTATGTGCAGAAACCTGCCCTGATAAGGGAAAGTGAACTTTCTTGCAACCCACAGACTAGGTGATATGAAGGTTGAATTAAAATTAGAGAGAGATTTCTTGGGCCTTTGTATCTCTCTCTACCTTGGAAAGTGGAGAATTCTCTCTTTTTCTTTTAGTTTTCACTTTGTGGTGGTGATATGTTTTTTAGTTGACCTCTTGATCTTTAGATGTTAACTGACTTATCCAAATGAAGGTTTCATTACGAGAAGAAAGAAAATAGCCTATTGTGTGACCTGACAAAAAAACCCCACTGATACCAGGTTTCTCTCTGGGGGAAGGACTTAAAAATACTGTCACTTCCCAGCTCCATACCTGGTGGCTAACCGCGTATCATAGTCTTCACTAATCTTGTTTGTGGTGATCTGGCTATGCAGCTGGAGCAGACAGAAAAGGAAGATCATGTAAACGCAGGTAGTTTGCATTCTTCCTGAAAATATTGAAGTGTGGCGGAGTCGTTCTGAGTTGCACCAGCACTGGTAATAAAAAGAGTAAGAGAATAAAAACAAAAATCATTGAAAAAGCAAGACTCACAAGGTAATAGCATGATACAGCTATGGACTTGCAGTCCTTATTATTTTCATCTGTTTTAATTCCATTTTTGTTTGTTTGTTTCTTTTTTTTAAGCAGCTGGTAAGTAAATTTCCAGTAACAAAATCAACTATAAAACCATTTTCAGGTTAAACAAAAAGGGGGGGGGGGCCTTCACACTGTTACCAACTGCAAATAGGTTTCTGCACTACACCTTTCAAGCCCATTTCTAGCCTACTTGGTGGGTATCAGTTAAACTATCTAACTGCATTTATTAATTACTAAATATTAGTATATAAATATTAAATACTATAAAAAAGCCCAAAATAGCTGTGTGAAGTGAATCTCAAAAAATAGCAAGTCAAAAGTTCATTTGTATAGTAAACACCGGGTTTACTGTGGTGGTGGTAATGGCTGTTCATTCAACTGTTTTCTTGAAATATTAGTGCAAGAAACTTGGTATTAATATGAATATTTATAGATGCAGATAGTCACACTGCTGAGTGGGATAATCATACCACCTTATGCTTCCACCAAACTTTGATCTGGAAATGAGTTATTCCAGTCCTGCGAGTGTTTGTAAGGAAGGTGTAGTCCGAGTGTATCAGCAATGCGTGCGACTGACGTGATCAGTCAGCAGGGCTAGTCAAAGCTGTGTTCATGACCTAAAGGCTGAAATGCATCCAGTTATGATGTCTGAGGGATCATTTTAAATGATAAATGCAGTTCTGAAAATGAACCTGTTCACAGACAAAAGGTTCAAAAATGAGTTTCCACAAGTACCCCGTTTCCACTCAGATATTCAGTTCTGCTTTCTGTGACCTGCTGCTAGTTAAAGGAGAATGTAATGCAGAGAAATAATCTTAATGTCAGTTTTCTTGTCTGATATTTCATCAATAATAGAACATTTTTCTAACATTGAAAATCCTATCTAGACCAAGATATTTTGGATGAGCAGCTTCATTTTAGTTAAACTTTTACACGATGTAATTTACCTGTTGTCAAACTGGGTTGAAGTGACATAGTCTGGCACTAGCGTATTCCAGAACATGTCAGGATTTGATGAGTTACGAATATTGTGTTTAGCAGTATGCATTTTTATAAGATCTTTTTCTCAACATTCTGCTAAACAGACAGCACCTACTTTTCTGAATGTCCTGTTTTTCTGCAGGAAAATGTTGCTGTTGAACCATTTTGGTTCCTTGTTGAAGAGGCAATCCACAGGCATGCCTGTTTCTTTGACCTTTTAGAGGGAGAAGTGAAGGTCTGACTACTGAAAATGCACTTCTGTCAGACAAGTTTTCTATGGTTAAAACTTCCACTTCCTTTGTATCACTTAGTACGAAGCTCTTCTATCTTCTGATAAAAAGCAATTCTTTTTAAGCAGTGTCAATAGTAAAATTAGGGTAGGTGACAACACTCAGTACACTCATTTCTCTAGCTCAGCTGTCTCCATTTAACGGCATGTAAGTTATTTGTAGATGAACACAGAGTGCCATCTATTGAACAGCTAACATGATCTTGCAGCCTTGGTCTTTAATGTGAAAGGTGGGGAGGCACCACCATGTGTCTAAAAACATTTAGCATGCAGAAATTACCAGCCTACTAGAGATTTTAGTGTATTTCCTTTGTTTTCATTTCCCTCTGTGGCATAAAGTGGGACAAATGCAGAGACTTTAAAATGATTATTCTTGGTCTACTTTACATTTGAGAAAATATTTGAAGATCTTGCTGTTCTTGTAAGAGCAGTCCTTGGGTGGTAGACCTCATAATTTACACTGCTTTTCCAGGTTTGTTCTGCAATTCCTGTGAATGGGTTTCTCCCCAGCCACAAACTCAACTCTGACATCAGTTCCCTCAACATTTATTTTTTCCTTAAAGTCTTTATATTTGTGTTTACTGAACAATTTGGCATACTGAACATATGGCATACTTCACGTTGCAGTGACCTATTGTTTCTTCCATGTTTCTTGAGATGTTATACTCCCTAAAAATGTGGTTGCCTTGGAGTTTTAGGAGCATTGTTTTTTTCCAGGTGCTGTGGAATCTATTTTGTGTCATAGCAACAAACCTTCAGTCATACAAGACTCCCCAACAGAATAGCTTTACTCTCTTTGATGGGGTCTGTATAGCTGATGGATTGCTGCGGACTGGAGCTCAGGAATCAAACTCTCGGTATCGATTGGCCTGAGTGTCTGTATGTGTTTTGCATTAAGCTAGCAAGTTACTTAATAGTGATAGATTTAAAAATAAGTAACTCCAAATAAAAAACATTATTTTATCTTTCTAATAGCAATCTATTGATGAAAAGTGACCTTGTCAAGTCAAAGGAGAAAAACAGGTTTTGGTGATGTAGCAGAACTGGGTGAAGAAGAACTTCAATGTAATTTGCAGCATACTGCGTATATTAACTCATAAACTAAAAGGAGATAAGAACAATGCGATATAGACAGACAAGACCTAGTCAGAGATGACACCAGGTTTTGATGATGAATACGTAGCACAACCTTCCTTTTCTTCTTTTAGACAGGAGCCTTTCCAGTAAGATATAAGATTACTTGTGCTCACTGGGGCTATCACCAATGATTTTGTGACATTCTCAAGCTATAATTAAGTACTCGCGTTTCATGAAAATTACATTGTACTGTTAAAATAGCTTTCTAAAAAAATTCAGATTTTTAATATATGTAGGCCTATATTTTTTTAGTAAAGATCTGTAATGTGAAGTCCCTTAATACTGGCATATCTAGGCTTGAAGGGAATAAATATAGTAAAATGGCCATAGGATGAATGCCCATTATTTTGCGAGTGTAATACCGCTTTGGGATTCTTAAACTAGGTACATGAAAATTGAAGAGTCTATGCAAGAAGTCACCTTGATGCTTCTGAGCCTAAACTTCAGAGGGTCTGTTCTAGGACTTCTGCATTAGTTCATATAAGGTTTGAAAAATTTGCTATGCCCCATCAGATTTTAATGCTTCAAAATGATGGGGATTTCTCCTGTTTTGTGTGTTTGTTTCTCCTGTATGTATAAATTTCCAGTCTTACTACGGTAAACTTGGTTGTCTGAAATTGAAGTTGCCTTTATTCAATTACTATAAGTATGCAATAGGATATACTTATATTTTTGTTACCACTTTAATTCACTCCTAGTCTTTTGTTAGTGATTATCTCTTTTGGTTACAAAGATACTTTACTTGTTTCAGTTACAGCTTTGCAATAGAAGTAGCAAATTCCACTATAATAGTTTGCTGTGATGTGTTCTGGAAGATTATTCCTTTTATGAACAATTATTTTGCAGGTGCAAGAAAAAGTGTTGCTGATTTTCATAATTCAAAAAGGCCTTTTTGCCTTTGCAATTTTTGGTGAAAGTGGCATTTAATCAATTCTGTGACAGACTGTATCCAAACCTTTCATTTTTGTTGCAATAACTTTGACTTTCCAATTCTCCTTTTGTTGCTGATATACAAAATTTTCTCTGTCTATGCATGTATTATTTTTAGTTGCATCAAAGAGTGAAAAAGGAGAAGTCTGCAACATAATCATTTTTCTTGCGAAAATGTTTTAGTTATTTTTGGACTCATAATTCTTTATGTTAAGATTGGTAAAATATCAAAGGGTTTGAAGAGCATGACAAAAAACAGAGATGACAGTTATATTGTGAGAAACTTGGAATTCAGGAAGATGCTCAGGTGGAGTCAGTGTTTGTGGTTTAGGGGAAATGAAAGGGAAGAAAAGAGATTTACTTTACTTCCAGAAAGAGAATAGGCTTGGAAATATAGCATGGTCGAAATAATGGAAGGTAGCAAGAGAACAATAGGTCAGAGGTTGTAGATTTGGTTTGAGATCTAAGTTTATGAAGATTCAGTACCAATACAGGAATTATTGCCACTGCACATTGTAAAACATCAATTTAGAGTTCAGAGTTAAGGGGAAGTGATGATGGAGAGGGTAGTTTCTGAGAGAATGCCTTTATTAATATGCCCAACGTGGTAATTTAGAGCTGCTGAGATCTTTTAAAAAAGAAAAAAAAAAATCTGGGGAGATACACTGAAACTACTAATTATACTCTGAGATTAATGGTTTTAACAGGTGATGCTATCATCAGAACTGAAGCTTAACGAAGCATTTCAGAGTGTTCCTGTGCTAAATGTAAGCAGTAAAAATAGACGAACATGACATAAATTCTGCCTTTTGATGTGTCACTATATGGCAGAGCCTTGTTGATCCTTTGGGAGCTGCATGAGAACTGTCTGACTACTCAGCGGAGACCACTACTTTGTTAATTTAGCTAATTTGAGGCTCATTGACTGAATCTTTCCTTTTTATTGAAAATTAATATAGAGAGATGGTCCAACGTGTTAAGAGTTACCAAAATTGGGTGTAGAGAGAGAAAGCAGACAATTAGAGATGTTTTTGGTTGACTCAGAGCGTCCTTGGCATATCTTTCCACTATATACATGTCTGTAGCCTTTTCCACTAAAATAACATGTGGAAGCCAGTCAGATATTTCCTTTTTTTCTATATATGAAATATATACTTTGCCATTACTGGCAAAGTGGAAGAAATAACTGTTGCACTGAGACAGAGAAGCTGCTAAATGTTTGTGAACTGGGATGTGCTCATCCGTTTCGATGTTGTCACCAGGAAGATCAGCTGTCTGAATTATAAAAGTATCTGCCATAGACATCCTCCTGGAAAAAACAACGGGGCATAACGTGGAATTCAATAAAGCTGACTGTAGACAAAATCAGCAAAAACTCATTTAGTTCAGAATGGAACAGGAAAAGATAAACAGCGCTTTGTTACCTTTAGCGCTCGTATATCATCGTAACGGTGGAGGCTGAGCAAGGAATGCGGGAGGGAAATGAGACCAGAACGGTGGCTGCGAATGCTTCGATGATATATTTAGCCAATCAAATGTCCAAATCCAACCTTCGCAGTCTAACGGAGTTTACAGCCTCTTATGATGATTTGGAAGACTGATAAGCTCACTTTTACTTGATATATGTAACGAAACGTATAGCAGATAGAGAATCAAATAGACGGTGTTTCCAGCAGCCAAACCTCCTCTCGTCAGCACTGTTATCCGGGGCTTAGCAAGCAGGGTGCCCAGAGCAGAGACCGCTTGCTGGAGGGGACCCGGGGAAGGACAGCGGTGCGCGCGGCGGCACGCAGGTCGGTGAATTCTCTGGCCAAGGGACGTGGGGAGACTGCCCTTGGCAACAAGGTGCTTCGGGCATGTGAGGGGTGGCCTGGCCTTGGGCGGGAAGTTGGGGTGAGATTTAGCAGCAGATAAAGAAGGAGAAAGTGACTGTATTGGTGCCTAAACGGGGCGCTTAGAGTAGAGAATTTTGGCTTGCAGCCTGCTGGAAAAAAGGGAATGAGAGACGTTTTGCGCAGTAGCACAAAGCTTCACGGCAAAGGCTCAGTGATGGGGCTTTTGCGGCTCTTCAGATTTGCCTGGAATTCATAACATTTAGCCCTTGTGATTTGCAAAACAGTCAGGGAGCTACTATGAAGCAGATAAAGCACAATGAGTTTTCTTTGCATCTCTCTGATTTCTAGAAACTAATGCTTAAAAAGGTGAAATTTTAAGAGACACGTAGAATTACATCTTGTTAGAATGTGGCAAATACAGTGTATAAAATTCATGTTGTTTCAAATTTTGAGAAGGAGACCAATTTTATTTACGGAATAAATTTTCTCAGAAGGAAAAAGCTTAGTAGGAAAATCTTACTTCCAATTTGTAACTTTTTTTGGCAGTTCTTTGGCACCACTAAGGCCCAAAACTTGCTCACTCCTCTTTTAATTACGGCTTTGAAGGACTCCTGGCTCCAGCTCATTTCTTAAAAACTGACAGTGTGAAGATGATGAGGAGTGCTGGGAATGCTGATGGAGCCAGAAACACGGGCAGCAGGGCAGCAGCACCCTGAGTGCCCTCCAGTCTGGCTCGTGAAGTCCTCTCCACACAAGTGCTCTTGTAATTCCATGTTTTGTTGCTTTAAGATAGAAACCCACTTACATCTATACCAAACTGCTATAAAACTTGAGTGATCCTTGATTTCTAAGACCTTTTCCTACTCATTTGTAGGAACAGATATGTTAAGCAGTAGTAACAAAGTAAATTTTTTTTTGTGTGATATATACCTGACATTTACACTGACCTTTATTTCTTATACCTAACTAAGTCAGTTTTCTTGTCACCACTGCATTTGAGAATCCCTCCGAGAGACGGAATTTGTTAAACTATTGCCACTTCTGACGTGCCGCTCGGAGCTGCTTTCAAGCTGGAAGAACAGCGAGCAGTGCTTGAGTCCTGCTAGGAGCTATTTAAAAGTGCAAAGCCACTTTTCATCTTTTCGTATGTATGCGTCTTTGGTTTTGTTGTGTAGCGTAGAGCCTACAAATTCTGGCAGCGCTTATGTTCTAATCCTTTATTTCAGGCCTACTTCCTCTCTTTTTGATTTCTTTAGTATTTTTGTGGTGATTAGATTTGATTGCTTTGGTGAATCCTGATATCTTCTCTCCCTCTTTCTTTTTGAGGGGCTCCACATGTGTTCGCTTGTGATATGGGAAGATTTTAATTAGTATTTGTATGATCATCTGTAATACTTCTGATCTGTGTGAAGTACATGTGGCTTCATTTGAAGAGCTGCGCTGCTACACAGATTTGGGGGATGTCCTTTGCTTGGTGTTTGCTCACTGAGGTTATTTTTGGAGCGGATGTTATAGTTTCATAACACCTAGAGAATATCGAAGAGGAAGTATGCTTCAGAAGTAATTTCAACTCTATTTTTGTAGCAATATGAGAGATACTTAGAAATATGCTGCTCTCTGTTGCAGGGACACAGAAAATTGTCATCAGTTGTCTTTTTGTTTCTGTACAGCTGTAGAATAGAGCTCAGTGGGGGAGAAAAAGGAGACGCAGTGACAGGACAATCGGGTTTTCAAAGCTTTTTCAAAGGTGTTTTTATATTAATAGGATATACTACCCAGTCTTGTAAGGCACTTTGAAAATCACACTATGCACATGTTGGTAGCTTAATAACCTTTATAAATCTAATTTTACGTCTCTTGCTTGGCAAGAGGTAGAATTTAACTATCAGTCTTGTATTAGGAGATCAGAAACCTGGATTTAAGCCTGCTTCCCACTTTGCCTGGTGTACGATTGTGGTGAAGTCATTTCATCAGTCTCCTCTCCCATCTTATTTATGTGATTGGTTTTCTTTCGAAACGCTCTGCTGTACTGCGTCAGTTGGTCTCACCGCTTCTGCCGTAACATTAATCAGGATGATTGTGATCAGCCAAAGCTCCTTGTCGAACCCAGCTTTCTCCCCTAGGTGCCTCTTGGAGGGTAGTGTCCCTTGGCCGTGACATCCATCAGAGGGATGGTTGGATTTTATGAGGGCACAAGATGGACCAACGCTTTGAAACATTACTAGTGCTAGGGTTTGATCTTATACATAAAACTAAATATCCCATGAACATCAGAGGGACTGTGGCGTGTGCAAAGAATTACTTCTTACAGATGTTTGAGTACTTAAAACGGTGGTCACAAGAACTCACAAGCGTAAATCCTGCCTGTTCTGAATGGATACAAATAAATGAGTATCATTTACTGCCTGTTTCCAGTTTTACTTTAAATGCCTAAAAATTATCCCCAGGAGTAAGTGGTAAAAATATCAGATTAAGTTACCCATTTCAGTTTTTTCTGTTGACACAAAAGAAAGCTTCTACAAAATCCCAGATGATTTGTTTTATCTTTAATGAACTGAAACCTCAAAGTATTTCATTTGAAATAGGGTTTAGTCTTGTCCTGAAGAAAAACAGAGGTAATTTTAATATAAGATTTCTAGGAGTTCAAATTTAATGTATTCTTTTCTCTGAGGTTTGTCATCGTTTTTTCTTTTTTTTTTCTGTTTTTCTATCCTGTAATCTTGTTCACAGGGAAGAGAACTTTTCGGGCTGACAGCAGAGAAAAAATTTCGGAACTTAAGTTCTACAAGAAAATAGCGCCTTTCTAGCAATATTGTGATTCCAAGAGATGCAGCTGTGGAAGAACATACATTTACTGTGACACTAATGGTATCACAGTATATACATTCAACTAGATAGTGAATTCATAATCGCTTAGTTTAGCACTCTGAAGAAATTTAATATATTTAAAATATATTTTTTTTAATATATAGCATTTTAGCTTCATTTTGCAGCAATGAACATATTTCACTGACGGTATCTTCTAGGCATATTCTGCAAAGTGAGCTGCAAATCAAGAGGGATGCTGGTACTAGCAGTAAGAGTGTGGTACTACCAGTGTGGAATAACAATCCCAGAAAACTGAGTCCTATTAAAATTTATTTAATTGTTAGAGATTTGTTTTCATACTGACAGTGAGGAAGATCTTTCTCCCAAGATATAATGCCTTTTGAGGACTGCCAATGCCAATATTTTTTCAGAGAGGTGGAGAATTTCTGATGTTGTCTCAAGGCAATGGGAGCTGTGGTTGCAACGTGCTTTTGGAAGTTGGCCATTACTGAATGTTAACCTGCAAGGGTAATGCTCTTGTATTTCCCAATTCAAGGGAAGGATGAGCAGTAAGATATTCATAATAAAAATACTGCATAAAAATAAATGTGAAAAATAGAAAAGAAGTTATTTAATTAGGGCAACTTCCTTGATTAGTGTTTTTTTTGGTAAAAACATTTGAAATAACGTTGAAGATCTTGTTAAGACATATATAGTTAAACCCTTTTAAAAACAGGTTCAGATGCAACTCAGCTTTGAGAAGTTGAAGGTTCTTAATAATTGAAACTGTACGAGCAGTGAAAATACAGTTAGTAGTTCTAATTCCTGGCTCCTCCTTCCCTTCTCTCTCTTAAATAACTAAGTGATGATGATAAAAGCATGAAAGGCTTGTTCAACGTGCCATCTCGTTCGGGGAGGGATGTGATGGCAGCTGCGACTGGGACGGATGCAGTTGCAGGGACGGGCCAATGTGGCAGTGCGTGAGCACGAGGCAGCTCGTAGCAGCAGTGTGCTCCCAGGCCGCCTCCCGCGGATCCCCCAGTGCCTGGTCAGTCCTGTAACATATTCACGGATTCAACTCTGCTTAGATGAAGCCTTCTCTAGGAAAGGTTAATGGTCTTTGTGATCGTTTCCTTTCACTTCACATTATCTTTTTCAATTACTTTGTTCTTCTGGCTTATCTCTCCGCTTTTTGCCCCCTCTTCCAAAATAGTTATTTTGTCAAATGACATCTGACTTCAAGCATACATCACTGCACAATTAATTCCCTTAGACATGCTTTATCTTGCTCTTATACTGATGACTTGTTATGGAGCTTCAGACCAGTGATCACAGTTTATTTTGCTCTTCTTTCCCCAATGAATAGCTCTGCACCAGTGCGAATAAACTTATACCCCCGTTCTTCCAAGCCTGGTTGGGTAAGCGTGAAGGTGGGCAGAGATGCAGGTTGTTCCTGGGGGGGTTTTCTTCATGAGGCTTCAATTCCAGTAAATTTAGAAAAGTTATATAAAGAGCACCAGGTTAATATTAATTCCTGTTGCTTGCTTGGAAATACTTGCCAAGTTACACTTCACAAATCAGAATAGTCTGACGTTGATGCTGACCTTTCAGTCTCCTTCTATGAATAATGATTAAAAACATTAAGAGGAGGACCTTTAAAGCTAGTGACAAAATAAAGTCTCTGGCTGTTTATAATATGAAATTTCTCCTCCTTTTCACAAGACATCTATTAACATGTCTACAAAGCCTTGCATCTGATGTGATCAAAGAAGTTGAAGTGACTTTTCCCTGATGAAGAATTCATTCTTTGACATTTTTTTGGGAGACACCAGTCTTGTTTTTTGGGGGGAAATTTTAATGCACACAATTAAGAGGTAATTGTGCTAAGAAAACAGGACCTGTGAAGGTGGTTTTAGTTTTTTAAAATAGGTCGTTGCAAACATGATTTTAGCAAGGTCTTCAGTAAAGCTGCTTGGGGTTTTACCCAGTTCAGAGATGCAGAACTGAGCCTGCAGTTATGGTTTGACGTGTCGCTGAGAAGTGTATGGTGCGATCTAAGGTACTGCTGAAAGATAGTTTGGCAAATGTCCTACTCGCGTGAGAAAACTTACTTTTGGAATTAGCCTTCCCATCTTATTTTGGACCTGAATTGTTGAGACTTGCTGAGCAGAATTGGATGGTGATGCTACCATAGAAATCATTGGGTGCTCTGTAAGGTCATGCTTAATTTGGTGAAAGCGCTAAACTGAGCAATATTGAAAGCACAATGCTGTATACTCAGAAAGACACCTACAGTTGCTTGGAAGGAAAATGTTTTTTTTTTTTTTTTAATATTGGTTTTGATCTTTATTTTTCTTTTGTTAACTGAGATTAGAAAGAAATTGGTGGAAAGAAGGAAATTGAATGATAAGTTTGGGATCTTTTCCCATTGTTAATTCCTACTATAATGCTTTCTTCAACAGGTAGATTGTATACAGCGCATAATCTATACATTGTCTAACTTACTGTAGTTTACAGAAAAAAAATTAAGCATTCACAGGTTCAGATATTTTAATTGTTTTCAGTGAAATCTACAGAGTCCTAAAATTCTCTATAGGCTTTATAGCGATTAATGTTGATAAATACAAACATGTTGAAATCTGTATTTTCTATGATAGGAATTATTTTTATGATAGGAACACTTTTGCGTAATGGGACAGCCATACATATTCATGCTAGGAATAACCATTCATACTATAGTCATCGTATAGAGGTTTTTGGTTATTTTAATCAATTAAATTTTGGTTATTTTAACTGTAAGTGTTGTCTAAAAACTTCCCTTATTTTACAGAAGCCCATGGCAAGGCTGGGCCACTATGTTGTTGTTGTTCTACGCATTACATCACTGCAAATGACTACTTTCTGAAGGAAGGCATGAGACAACCTATTCAGCATTCGAAGGTTGATTAAAAAAAAAAATCTTATTGTGAGAATGCTCAAGAAAAGGAATAGGACAGAGTTTAGGAATGCTTGAAATAAGTTCAGTTCTTTGTGATAATTTGATGGTTGCAAAGATCTAGGAGGCATTCAAAAAGACATCTTTGACATTTCTAAGTCCAAAGCTGTTCATGTATCGCAAAGGATGTGTAAAGAGAAGAATAAATGAGAAGGCCTATAGCATTTGTATAGTATGAAAAGGTTTTGCAACTTGGGGTTAAAAAAAAGGATCTTCATTCAGAAAACTCTGTAATGCTTTACATTTTCTTCCGATAGTATTTTTCCAGGAAAACATGTTAGAGAGAAGCATGCATAATAAAGACAGAAGCCCATCTTAAAATGAAAGCAAAGACACTATTTTTTTTCTCCCAAGTCCCTCAGTATGAAAGACTTCAGTGAACAGAGGAGTAAGTGATACCTATAATCACCAAAGTACTACTTTAAGCTTTCAAAAGTCTAGACTGAACATGAACTCGTAGGTGCTGTTCACTGTCTTCATCCTGCAAAGTCCTTTCCAGACTGGAGCTGTTACATTTCACTTGTGAAGGGATTGCATAAAAAGTTCATAAAAAGTTGTATGACTTCTAGAGAAGAAACCAAGAAAAAAAAAAAAGCAATAAAGTGTACATTTTTTTTTTAAGAATTGGAATCTAATCTTTTTGAGTAGGATCATTAGAATGACAAAGCCCCTGTCAGGATGCCCGTATGAGTACTTATGCTAATTAATCCCTTCCCACCTTGGCTCCAAATTTGAACATAAGCCTAAATTTTCCTGTTCTGGACAATAGTGCCACATTTTCACCATCACCTATACTACCTTGCTAAGGTAAGCAATACCCTGTCATCACCTAGTTGGAGGTTAAAAATATTACCCATACCTATTAGAAATACTGAATTTTGCTTTTAGATCTTGTCCATTCTTCTATCCTTGCACCATATAATAGTCGACTAATATTTTATTCAGACTCTCAATAGCAAGAAAATTTCATTGTAATTTATTTGTGTGTCTAAATTATTGTCTTCTCTGAGTTGTCTTAAGTAATTGCAGCACTTTTTTTTTTTAATAAAAATTAGCGTAAAGAGAATTTCTATACTACCTTTTATGACCAGCCAGCTATGGCTTTGTGACAGCCAACTTACGTGACAGCCAACTGTTTTCTCATAAGAGAATATTATCTACCTGAAAAATCTGTAAGGCTGTCAGACTTTCTCTACTAACAATTTACATTTAGGAACCAATGATAAAAAAAACCTAGGAAATATTCTCAATAATAATTTTCATCAAGATAGGGATAAACAAACTCAGCAGTGTCTTATATATAGGTACTTGCAAGTAATTGAGATTGGAGCAGGTAGTGGTATAGCAATCTTTTGTAATGGCATATTGCTTTATTAAGATTTTTGAGTGTACTCCAATTGTAGAGTGATGCATCTTTTCTCCATCTTGCTGGTTAAATTGGAGTAGTCTCATTTTCTGTGTTCTCTTAACCCCAGGGATGCTGTGATTCGGGAAAGCTGCTGTTTCCACACACAGACAACTGAATTTTGTTGCTGGGTGGAGCTGGATTACAGAAAATGATCTCTTGAACCAAATGGATGAAAAACATTATGAAAAACATTATAATCAGCAGCAAAATGAAAAATAAAATTAGAAGGCAGTTAATGAATAAAGAACCTATATTAGACTTTGGAGATAATTAAGTTCTAAAAGGCATTTCCTGTTTACATATGAAAACCTTTAAATTTACAACATGGTTTTGCTTGGGCCATTGACTGGCTGGATACAGCAAGCCAAAAATAGATATTTATAGGCAGACAAAGAATGTGGCTATCCAGAATAATTTCATCAAAACCAATGAATGAAAGGAGAAAATGTTCTTTGAAGAGGAACCTTTAAAATTACTCTAAGTAATGGTAATACTGAGACCAGTTACCTTTTTCTGTAGATGTTATCCACATTGCTGACTGCAGCAGTGGAAATGAATCAAGACTATGTAATATAAAGCAGAACACTTATAAAAAGTTTACACATTTTTGAATAAACTTACTAAACTTCTAATAAAATCCTTACATTTAGGGTGACGAGAAAGATCCTTGCTTCAGATATTGTGAGGAAAATAGAATGGGAAGTCAGGAAGTCCCTTTTGGGAATGGAGAGTATTGAAAAAGTTAAAAATCTATTCCTGCCTCAAGTTTTCAGTATGATATTGCATTTTCCTTTTGTTTTTTTTTTTTTAAATTAGTGTGTTTAATTTTATCAGTGTTTCTCAGCTATGTTAGCAGCAGTAGCCAAAGTCTATTTTGTGTGCTATCATGAAGACTTGTGTTGTGAGGTGTAGCGGTTCTCATAAGCCCCTTGACTATTCTTTGTAGTTTTCATGTATACTTTTGTCAAAAATTAAATTGGGATTTAGCCTCAAGTGCTCCTGAAAATATGGTTAGTTAGATTATGATTCACTTCATCCTTGTGAACATAATTTCATAACTTCTGAGTTGAAATGTTGGAAGCATAGTCAATCTTATCAGGTTTTCACATAATAAACTTGCCCGCATCCGTCTTTATGCTAACCCATTTTTCCTTAGAGTTTTGTTGTTGTTAAGCCTCCCTCAGTACGCCTGGATACCTCTTGATCTCAAGGGGCATCGCGTGCTGTCGCTTTGTCTACATCGTTGTGGGGAGGGATCAATAAGAGGAGGTCTCGATGGTTATGGGTAACTGTTGATATGGATCCCTGCTGGTAGCCCCGGATACGTCTCACCCTCGACAGGCATCTACCGCTTTTGGTCTGTGGCTGATGTTGCCCTTGGTAGGTATGGAAGGGTATCGACATCGATCACTCTCAATATTGCGTGGCATTGATGCCTGTTGAACTCCAGACTTGTCGATATCGAACCCTATTGATAGCCCCTGATAGCACTCGTTCTGGACAGGTATGCCTAGCTTTTGGTCTGGGGCTGATGTTGCTCTTGGTAGGCACCGCTGACTATTGACATTGACCGTTTTTGATAATGATGGGCCTTGGTGAGTATGGATTTCCATATGTATTGTGCGGGCATGACATCCACAGCTATCAATCCCCCTTGGTATGCATGGATAACTCTCTGTTGAGAATCATCGCATGCTCTTGCTTTGCCTCCATCGTTATAGCGAGGGCTCGATAGGCCTCGAGTTATGGGTAACTGTTGGTATCGATCCCTGCCAATAGCCCTGGATTGATATCAACAGTTGACAGGCACCTATCACTTTTGGTTTGTGGCTGGTTTTGCTCTTGGTAGGCATGGAAGGGTTTTGACAGCGATGCAAGGTAGGAACATTTCTGGATGTTCAATTGCAGTCTCTTTCTGTCAAAGGCAGGAACACAGTAGCTTGGAAACATCATTCATAATTTACGTTAAAACTAGATGAGCTTTCTTAACTGTCTTTGCTGAAAGCCTGAAATCTCACTCTTCTGATAGTTAGACAGAATGTAGTCTTCCACCTGGCCTTATTTACATTTGTTTTTGTGCCAATATTGTCTTTTACTTAAACACTTCTTTCTTGTATATTTTTTTGTTTGTTTTTTGAAGTAGAAGTTGCACTTTAGTTTTGTGGTATGCTTTTATTTGGGGGATGGGGGTTGGCAGGTAACACAAGATGGAAGGAAGCATCTTTCACGAACAAGATGTGTAAAGGTAGATGGTTGTAATTAAGGGACTGCAGACTTTTTTTGGCAAACGTTATAGAAAACAGAATAAAAGAAGCACGTCAGTTAACACATAAGGCTTAGGACATGCTTACAGGATATTGTACGAAGACCAGTAAAATGGAGTCCTCCATCATTGTAGCAAAACATAGCAGAGGCCCTGTAACAATTCCCATGGTCTTTTTATGACTTTTTGGGCAACATGCCTCAGACCTGATAGACTTTTTAATAATTAAGTACATTTTTTCCAATCATTAATAGGAATCTCCTATTCTCTTCTGTAATCTGTGGAAGTTTGTAAGAAAAACCAAAATATCAGATTAAGTTTTGCTTTAGATGACTTACAGTCTTGATAAGAGCAGTTGAAGTAGTTTTTTAAATTTAGCAAAGCCTTTGTTCTTTCCAGTGAGCAGTATAGTCGCTTAATATTGAGAGATAGATTAAGAGCAAGTTATCTTGAATTTGAAAACGAATGTGCTGAATTTTCACAGTGAAATATTGTTTTTCTTCCATTCCCCAAAGCAATTAACACAGTTTTGATGAGTCAACATTTAGCAAGATAAATCTTTTTGTCAGCAGTTTCCAGCTACATCTAAAACTGTCTCTAGTTTTAATGTAGTTCAGTAATAAGACTAAATTTTCGTTCCTAGTCCCCATCACACCATATGCGATCCTATGATTACTACGTTGACTTCAGAGTCCAATGTTAAAACAAGTCCTGGAAAATAAAGGGGCATGTGCCCCCATAAAATGTCCGCTGTGCCAATGCCATGTGAATCGGCTGTCTTCACATCAGAACATTTGTTGGCTTTTAAGCTATTCCACTATGTATCTACTAAAAAATAAGGCTTGAGAAAGGGTCTGCAAGAACAGTTTCTAGCTAAGTCACGGTAAGCAAAGTAAGTAGATGTTAAAATGGACTGCAACACTATTTAGTGTGTGCGAGCAGACAGTTTACCCAGAACGTAAATACTCCTACTCACACGCAGCATGTTCAACTATAAAAGCGGAATGTATTTATAAGCCTAACAAAATACACCGAGATGTGACAATAAGCCATCCAGTTTAATAACGGAATTAGAATTCTGACCTAATTCTTTCCCAGAAGGTTTTATCACTAACTTATAAATAACTTACAGGTCCGAGGCATGGCAAGGGAGAATAAATTAACAGGATAAACAAAACACTTGGAGACTTCCAGCCCCTGCTGCTACGACTGTTTTGGGGAAAGACTGGGAGAGGGGGATACTAACATTTGTGCTCAGGTTCATTTTCTGGCTGGCTTAACTCCATTAAAGAGTTGAGTCCAGGGTAGTATAGGGTAGGTGGAAATGATAACTGTCTCCTGATGTGTTTATTGCTGTTTTTACTGCTGTCATGGTGAGGAGAGAGAGAACTGCAAATGTAGAACATGGTTGCAATCTAAATTGACCTTTTCTGTTATCATATAAGAAGTTTTGGTGTGATTTGCCCTAATGGCTGCTGACGTTTTAGTAACTCAGTGTGACCTCCCGTTGTGAGTGGAGGGTTGAGATATATGGTATGACCTCCCCTTCCAATTTTTGGAAGTAAAAAGTTCAAATAAATCTCCAGCTGCATGGATCATCTTTTTATCCAACAGATGCTTTTGTACATTGGGATGTAAACGTGTGTCTGCATATATTCCTGTTTATGTAAGGCTATATATATTGTTCTGTCCTATACCTTATTAAACAAACCAAAGAAGTATCAGAAGCATCTAACATAATATTTCATTCCATCATCATTGAGAAAATATATTTAGTATGTCTAAAAGCATTCTTGGCTTTTTTTAATAAAAGCCCTTAACTGAGCTTTAGAAGATATAAGTAGATTATAATGTGATAGTTCCATTTGTATGAGCTTTGAATGTAATTGTGCTTGAAAAAAGTAAAGAAACAAATTCTAAGCAAATCATCACGTAACTAGGATCAAATTCTGGAGGGCCCCCCTGCCCCCATATTCTAGTCATTTCATACTTCTGCCAAGGAAACTGGGCATTTTCAAATTACTTGGTGGTATCTTGATATGAAAAGATATCTGACTTTCTCTTTTACTTAGATTTAAAATCTGTTCCTAGCCCAGTCTCAGAGCTGCAAGTGTTATCCTTGCCAGGGGCTGGTTACAGCAATGCCGATGTAAGCTATTTGTTCTTATTCCTTGTTCACTTTGATAATGAACTAATGAATTTACTTTTCTCTTTTTGTTCATACAGCTGGAAGTTGAGGTCACAGATTTAAGTGGGAAAATCATTGATGGCCCAGTCCGTCTAGATGTTTCTGTAATTGACCAAAATGATAACAGGCCGATGTTCAAAGAAGGACCCTATGTTGGTCATGTCATGGAGGGATCCCCTACAGGTAAGTCCATGCCAGTCATACATCTATAAATTACCACTGACCAAGTTCTGTCTATTGATACATGCATCATTTTTTGTATCGGACAATTTTTCTTTCTGACTTTGTGGCTCACTGAATCCTTCATCACGTAAGGAGGTGAGAGCAGCCCTTTGGGACAGTGAGTAATGATTTTTGGAATAGTGAGGTTTCTGTGCTAAAAAAGAAACAAATGCAGAACAACATAGCTTTGGATGAAAGCTCAGGCTTGGGTTTTCACTTTGTTATTCATATGTGGTATCAACAAAGATAACCCCTACGATACGATCAAGATTCAGACCAAATACAATGTGTACAGCTTCAGTTCGGAGTGGAAATTCCACCTTTTCTCCATAAGATTGGCTGCTGGCAGGGTCGTTTTTATTTGCTTATGTAGTACTAAGTGAGGTAAATAATAGGAAGAAACGGAAAGTGCGTCATGAACGTGCTGATACTGTAGGGCAGGTTGAGATATTGAACTATGTTACCTGTGTAAAGGCAAATGCAACAAAATAAAAACACACTTTGAGAATTAGTCATGAAAATGTTCTGCTGAGTTCACTGCAGATTTCAATATGAAATTGTGTAAAACTAAAGATCTTTTTCCAAATTTCAGTTTGGATGCACACAGCCATCCTAGCTAAAATCTTCCTGCAGATACAAGCTGAAATAGTTCCCTTCAACTTTTGTCCTCAGCTGTTGTGCAGTTTTGTTGCGAGTTGTTAACCGGCTGTTGCATTTCACTCCAGAGGTATCTCCACTGCATTTGTAAGCAGTAATTGTATGATCAGAAAACATAATAGAGTTAATTGTGAGCTCAGGGAAAGAAATCTAAAATGGTAGAAGCCCCTATTAAAATCAGTGGAGTGATACTGATTTAGCAGAGATCAGAGTTGTGGGCTATATATCTGTATATCTTTCTATGCATCATTAAACACAAGGACACATCTCCTGTACACAGTTGAAGCTGTGCCTGAGTCAAGACATATGGTTTTGGCTGTACAGGCATACTGTGAAATATTTTAAGATGAAAGCTGGAGTCAAATGTGTTATATTACTATGAATATTTAATGTTCATTGAAGTTCAATGTGGTGACAATGTGCTTTGTTTATTGTGAACAAGGATAGACAGTACCTTTCACTTAACTGCTATATTATATGTTGGTAGGACTAGGTATATTTTTTTGCCCTTATTTTATTATTTGTGTGGTTTCTATAAATCATGCAACCTTCTCAGCAAATTTTACATTTCACATGTGTTTGCCATTGTCTGATTAGCTGCAGGTGTGAACTGCGTTATGAACTGCTCTCTTGTCGGATTAAGGGTGTTAAGATGAATGTTAGTTTACTTTACTTCTAACAAGTAGGCAACAAACCAGCCGGGCGATTTGGAAGATGGACCATTTTTTCATTCAAACAAGAAATGTACTTCATATTTATGAGTATGGCTTCCGAGTGTAAAGTTAACTCTTTTCTAATATAGTTTTTTAAATATTCTTGTCTGCTTGAGATACTGATGAATGACGATGAATTCAAAAGAAATTTCCTTAGATTGTCTCACCTCCCGGTCCCCTTCTGTTGTAACATGAGTTTCATCATTAACTCAGATTATATTGGCATCAAATTTCTCTGAATCTGCTGCGCAGATCAGTCAATAGCATGTATCAGGGAACTACCTAATCTGGGGACTAGCTTTATTACTCTCTTCTTTAAACTGCAGTGTAGGCAACTTTTTGTCATACCTATTTAAAAAAAAATACACATTCCTAGACCACTGATGAGGATGGTGTAATTTTAGTAGATTTGCAGCACCTAAATCCAGTATATCAGCAAAAGAAAATGGTACCAAATAGAACTCAAATTCTGCAGCATTTTGGCTCTTGTCATGCTGGTAGTATATGAGCTCTGGATCTGAGCTGAGAGCTCCTACAAGTCCTCTGGTGGTCCCATCTCCCCCAGTCAGTGCAGAAGTTTACTCCTGTTACGTATCAGATGCCGATCTCAAATAATAATGTTATATACCAACTAGCTTTGACCGTTAATTCCAAGCTGCAGGACAATGTTTAACTGTTATTTGTGGTGCATTCCTCCTTTACTCAAGCTTCATGCCAAAATCCTCTTTTCGCCCAAAGGTTTATTTTGTTTTAATTAACATTTCCCTATTTTTTCTCATCTTTAATCAATTCTTGATTTTTTCTTTTTCTCCTTATATTGAGTCATGTTTCTGATTCGGTATGCATGTTCCTCAGTCCAGCTTGCAGTGCATTCACCTGTAGTTATCTCCATCATCCATTTTCTCCTGCTCATTTTGGTATATATCCATGTGGCATTTGGCATTATGATCGTCTTACCTGTTAATTGAAGTTTGAATAATTTTGCTCAACTTCAGCTTTTATGCTCTCCCTCTTTCCTCCAAATAGCCCATTAAACTTTGTAGCCTTGTTTTTCTGGTGTTCAAGAACACCAATGCTTGCAAAATTATGCTGTGCAATCTATGGAATCATTGTCAGCAAGAGTTCATCATAGTTCTGTACTCCAGTGGTGCCGAGTCAACCAAGATTTCATGTTATTTACATCTGTTTTCCTTAGTTCTTCAAATTTGGTGGCATATGTTTTAAAATTATTCATCAGATTTTGCTGTCTTGCTGCTTCCAGTCAACATCTGCATTGGACAGCTTGATAGAAGTCTTTATGTGCGTGAGTTTGCGTGTATGTGCACGTAAATCAACGTGTTCTGGTTCCTTCTTACTGTACGGAAATTATGTTGCTGTATTTCTTGTTAGAAGCTCTAAAAGAAAGGCTTTGCATTATATGCATAACCTTATTGCCTATCACAGCCACTTACACTTTCATTCAAACTCTAAATCAGTCCCATTCATCAAACCAATCCTCTATGGAAAAAAATAATGCTTATATGGGTTTCCAATTTGGATTTCTCTTCATGATCCCTGGATCAAAATGTAAATGTCTATGGATGCAATGCAATGACGAGAGAAGTATAATTATGTTGGAAATGATATAGATATACTGGGCTGTGACTTGAAGGATTTTTGAGGACTTGTTTAGGGGTTCACCATGATATTGTCATGTTGCTTTAAGTTATTCATTTCCGGGTTTCTGTGTGTCTATTGACTCTAAAATTGCACTTGGACGCTGTCTATTATTCATCAGAAATATGAAAGGATTACTAATAAATGAATCTTGGACAGAGTTTAGCATCACCAGTTTAAGTTCATAAATCTTCATTTTAATATCCAATTGAAGGTTTGGACTGGACTTCCTTCAGGTTTCTGTGAGACAAATGCTACAGGTTTCTCTTGTTTTCTAAAGTGACTTTTTGTCTCCAGTGCTTTGAAGGTTTAGTTCCTTGATTAGGGAAAGACAAAACCTTTTTGCCTTGCAGTGATGTTATATATTTTTTATTTTAACTTTTTCTAAATTTAAGCTAAGATTTAAAAAAAATATATTCCTTTGCTGCTCATGTCATAGGATACCAAGGCAGTAATTACATGGCTGGACAACAGAAACAGCTTGGACAACTTGCTGTGTGCGTGCACAGGCAAGCTATTATGATGAATTGCACTGTAATTAGATGGTTCTGTGTGCAAATGGTCCTTTCGTTTCTTCCTGATTTTTCTTGGATCTCCCTTGGGCTTTGGGATGGAACTGGGGTATAAATTGTAATATTGGTAGTAACAGCGAAGTGGTTCTGCCTTGGCTTTTTCCAAAGGATAGTGCATCATCTTGCACAAGTTTAAAATTCTTTAAATTTTCAAGATTACGTTGAAATACTGCACTAAGCAAAATATGATGTTTTCCTCTTTTAATGTATGACTGACTCTCCTTTCTTTGCCACATAAAATAGTTACAATTAGGAAAAAAGCAACTACAGAGATAGTATGTGATTTTTATATTTATTTCATGTGTCTAAATAGTTAAAGAATCTTTTGAGCATACTCCCAGTGTGGATGTATTTTACTGGCATTTTAATGGATTTTTTTAGTTACTAAGGCTATGTTTTTGTGCCCATAAATCTGGTTGGTTAGTTATTTGGACAGCTAGCATTTTTGTGTCATCGCTTTACTAAAGAAGTAAATATCTGGCGTTGTTACTGGGAATATAAAGTGGTATGTGCATCACATGAAAAATATTCACCAGTTTCAAGCCAGGGCTTGTCACAGGTTGTGATTTATTTTACGACAAAAAATGTGAATGGTAGGTGATATAGCGATGTATTTCCTTATATATTTTTTTTTCCTGGAGTGAATTTAATCAGCTATTTTCATGGAAACTGGTCATATTCCTGGAAATAGCCTGGAGTCAAATTCTTACAAAAGTACACTCAAATGCATGTTTAAAGCGACCATATGACCTTTCCTGGACAAATTAAAAGCTTGGTGACTCTCTATTTGGAAACAAGCAAACAAACAAAAAAACACCACAGCACTTGAAAGGTAATCTGCATTTTTCCTATTGATTACTAACATCTCCAACATCTGCGGGAGACTGAAGCCAACATAAAGCAGGAAAATGATGCTCGAGCCTGATTCAGTGACAGCTATGACAATTTTTCTACCGTTTGTAATGGGCTTTGTCTTCACTGTGCTGCTGATTTCTCACCTTTCTGTTTTCTAATTTATGACAGAGTGCATTTCCCATAGTTTTGATACTCGTCTGATCTCTGCAGCTGCCAGCCCTGAGGTTTAGGGTCTGTGGTCTGCTGCAGACCTAACTTCAGTAAGTTAATGAGAGGGACTGTAATCGGATGAATCACAGAGGCAGGCAGGGATGTTTGGATACGCTTCCCTCTGAAATGGTTGAAAAGCAAAGGCTGGTTAAACGAACTTGGCAGCCATCTCATTTCACTTGCTGGAGGCATTTAGCAGAAATTATTTTAAACAAATTTGACATTGTTATGTGACTTGTAACGATATGTTGCAAGCCCATTGGGGTAAAATCTTAACTGCAGCGGTTGGGAAAATTGCTTGAGAATTGCATTAAGAAGCAGCAACTTGTTTTCCATGAAGCACAATAGCCCGAATACATTATACTCCAGATGAGGAGCCCCAAAGCAGGACTGAGAGAAGATATCTATAAATAATTACTAGAAATAACAGGACATGTAAAGAGGCAAACAGAAGAAATTAAGACTAGCCTAGATGGATGTTCAATATCAGAAAATAATAAACTGTAAAAAAGGGATAAAACATGAGGAAGGGTCTGAAGCACTGAATGTTATTGATAGCTGTACACTGTATAATAAATAGTCCGTGGCTATCATCCAGATAAATGAAAATTGGTTCTAAAGGTGGTGGCTTCTTATCAGGGACAACATGCCACGCTGTCTTTTTACACTTAACCTGGCAGCAAAAAGAAGATTGATACATGGATGAATATAAACAAGTTTGGATATGGTAGATAAGAATGAAAAGATACCAGGAAAAGTAAACTACAGCAGATTGGCCTAACAAAGTGGCCAGGGTATTTTAGACATTTTTTTTTTTTGGCTACTGTGCAGCTTTTGTCACCTTTGATGCATTTCAAATATTATGGTAGTGGTTTTTTTGACTCTATTTTTTCATTCCTTGCAACGTCTGCTGGTTCATGGAATAAGAAGGTTACCAAAGCTGTAAAATGCTTAAAATTGCATTGAATTTGGTGAGGTCCGCAGGCCCACATTTTTCCTGTGACCTGTAAATCCAATAACACGGGGGAAACTACAGGGGTGCTTTTAAGAGCTTTCCGTTAGTCAAAAGATAGGAAAGACAGACTTTTCACAAAGAAGCTCCAGCAGAAGAGAATAGTAAAAGAGTAGTGTCTCTCTTTATCTGAGTAAAGGTAGCATCTGATATTTCCCAGTGTCTTCTGATTGTCTGCATCAGTGTCCAGATGTTACTTCTCCTCACTTCAGTCATATTTATCATGACAGTTACTATGTTCTATTTGCACATTTATTCATGTTTTTTAATACATTGCATGCATATTTTGAAAATAAGATTGGAGTAGCAGCGCAGGATATCAAATTCTTAATAGCATTAAAAAGAAAATATGTCAACAGCAACACGCCTTAGCACAAGCACTGAGCATCAATTAGGCTGGTGGTGCAAATCTGAACTAGGATGTGGGTTGCATGTATTTATTGTGCTGATTCTTTGCACTTTGCTGAACCTTACTCAAACGGGGGGATTTACAAAGTTTTTGAGAGCCCCATGTACGGAAACTCTGCAATCTGCTTAGTGGAAAGCACACAGATTGTGTAAAACTACTTCACCAAGCAAAATGCTTCCTACAATTTGTATTTGGATGGAGTTTGTGACTATAATGAGAGAATTAAATTTAGAGTATTCGAATAAGAACGGCAGAAAAGATGTAATCAGAGCAAGGAGGTACATTTTGGTAGGTCTCAAAATGTACTTTTAAGTGAACTACAGGCACGTGCTTCAAGTACTGCTGACGCAGATGATGGTCTTAAATTAAAACAATGAGAAAAAGTTTGAGACAACATCAAAAGCACTTTTCTGTGTTTTACAGTTTATAATGAGAATCATAATTATGAATGCTTTTTGATATTCCTTGTAATATGAGGAATTATGATGAACTCTTTTGGGGATTCACCTAAGATAAATTAGTATTTCCACTGAATTTACTGGGAAAAATGCTAAACATAGATTTAATTTTCAAATGTGAAATGGAAGCTGGCATATATGCATGGTAGGCCTGCTATGTATGATATGGGAATACTGGTGAATTTTAATACTAGAAAGTAAAATACTGCAGTTTGTTCTGAGCTTTAATTATAGGAGTCTCATCAGAGCATAAATAAAATCCTTACTAGCCTGCCTGCTGGACCCTGTCTAGGTCCCAGTTTAGTGGGCATGATTTGCTAACCCTGAGGAGAGTACTTTGGATTTCTTCTCCCATCTTGTATTTACTGTACTGATTTGATCCAAATGAATTATGTTTTCTCCCAAGCTAAGTGAAAGAAGTTTTTGCCATGCTTTGTTTCATTTGCTCCCTTTTTTAAATAAAGCTTATAAAGATATAGTTTAGCCTTGTTATCCTATGCGTAACCAAGCACTAAAAAAATGAAACTTAGTGTCATGCATTCTGAAAAAAATTCAGGAATAGTCACTTTGGCCTTGCCTCTGACTAACAGAAGTGTTGAAAATTGAAGTGTGCATTACAGCCTCACGTATGGATGGTGCCTTAGCAGGTTCGAAGATACATAAATTCTTTTTCAGTTTCTGCCAGTTAGCTGCTAAAGGTATGTAATGAGGGCACTCATTATTTCATATTAAAATATTCAGTTTTCCTAAAATCATCAGTAGAAAAACTTAGGAGTATATATAGATCTAAGCAATAAAGGTGAAATGTCTAACTACATCCACCTCCAAACTATTTCAGAATTAAAAATTGGAATCTGGGCTGTTTTGATTCAGAGCTCTGTGTGTTGCAGCAATACCTTGATTTTCCTGGAGGTTTGAAATGTCAAATGTCACACATTTAATTATGAAGCTTGTTACCACGAGCTGTTGTGGAAAACAAGTATAAAGTGGTTCAAGGAATCTGACAAATCCGGGGAGAACAAGTTCATCATCAGTGGCTTGATTATTCAGCACGGTAGGATTATAATGAGACGCTGGCCTAGGAAGCCCCTGAGTTGAGGGACGCAGAAACAAGCAGGGCAGCCTGGCTTTGGCAAGGCAAGCCTTTTGCATGTACCTTTTTCCTAATTATCCATTGCTGCAGATAGGATGCGAGGCTTTGGGCGTAACCCGGCATAGCAGTCTTTATGTTCTTTTGTGCTCAGATGTGTGTAGTTTTATGCATATTTTAAAAATTTACAGCAAACTTCTAGCAGTCTTTTCTAAGGATTGATCAGCTGAATTTCAGCACAAATATACTCACTTCTTTCAAGCTTTTTGTAAACTAGCCTATCAATGTAACAGACATGAGCTAGCTAGAGATATCTTTAATGCTAATATTTTAATTTTCAAACAGAAGCCAAGCAGAAGGCAGTTGGCTAATTATGCACAGCTGCTTTGTAAATACTAGGAGAAATTTGTTACCAAATCTGTGTGTGGAGAAAATATACCTGTAAATGTATGTGTATTGTATTTATATATTGCAGAGACACATGAACATATACAGACATTTATCTGATACTTTCATAGGCCTAGGGATCCTGGGATTTTCTAGTTACTGTGTGTATACACATAATAAAAAGTAAAGATGATAAATATGCTATGTATTTATAGATAATATATTATGGTAGGATGGCAGACAAAGATGTACATGCAATCTCATCTGCCCTTGTATCTTGGAGGAAATAAATAGGAATGACCCATTGCAGTATTATCCAGTCATTGCCGGTGCCTATCGAAGCCTCTGTTTTCAAACCAGTACATTTTGAGCAAATTAAAATAATCTCAAGTGTAGCAATTAGCAGTTCACTGAAACTGAGGTTGCGGTAGGAACGTCTGGAAGCAGGAGTCCGCAGTTCACTCCAGGGTTCAATTATCCTTGATTTTCAGCAGAAATAGGTTAGGCTCAGAAAAAGCTCCCGACCGCCTTAGGTGCCCGGGTCAGAATTACTGGCCTGCTTGTAAGAGGCAGAAGTGCTGAGCCGCCCCCTTCCTCAGCCCCAGACATAAAATTCACCTTGACTTTTTTTCTTGTTAGTGCATAAATGACTTGTTTGCTCACCGTGCCGCCTGCTAAAATGAGCTTTCATCTGCTTTTTTTGTAGTTGCACAATAACATACCAAAAATTAGTCTTATAGCCTGATCAGTGTTAATGCTTAACATCAAAGGTTTTTGAATGCACTATGGTCTCTTTACTTGGACGTTTCATACAGTAAAGTATCCACTGTAATATGCTTCCAGGCACAGAACAATCAAAGCAAAGGCGCGTAGTTGTTTGGGCTCTTAGATTATAGCCCCTGTTCATTAAATAAGAATGAGCATGTTTCTTAATTAAAGAACAAATGAATTTTTAAGAAAGTGCTGGCGTCCATTCTGGTTACTGAAGAACAGGGTCTCCAGTGTGTTTGTATAATTTGGTATGTAACTCTTTGCAAAGGGAAATTTATTCACCCACTAATATGGTTACAAGTGGGCTTTGTAGCTGCTCATGCATCAGCTCCTGGCCTCTTGGAAGAGGGAAGCATGAGCTTGAAAGGCTTAAGCAGCTTGGACTCATGGGACATCATCATCCATATAGTCAATTAATTGAAAGATAATGGAGCGTCTGAAAAAACGCCTGGCTGTGTGCGACGTACTGCCGGGGAGGAGGATGCTGCAGCCCTCCAGGCAGCCTCGGGTGCTAGAAGAGCTCGGCTGGTGTTGGTACCCTTCTAAATCACCGTTTCTGGCTATTGCTGCCCCACCGCCTCTTTGCAGGCCAGCAGCCCTGCAGCCTGTATGGCGCGTTGTGCTTTAAGGCAGTGGCTTGTCATCTCCCGCACCGCCGTATTTCGTTTGAGCCCTTTAAAGCGTGTGAAAAGGTGATAAATCCCCGCAGCTTGCGATCATGTGCCGTAAATTTATTATATGATTTGGAGACTGATGGTGTTGGATACATTAGTTGAGGGCCTACCCACCTTGTCCTCTCACTCGACTGGGCGTAAATCCTGGAACCGTGTGTTTTATAACCGGGTTTTGTAACGAGGAACGTGGGTTTTTTGGGCAGCCGCTACTGGAAGCGCAGAGTGGGAAAAGGCCTGGAAGCGGCAGCGCGGGCAGCCTGCGTTGGCCTTGGTATGCAGCTCCAGGGTCAGTCGGTAGGTCCTCCCACCTTAGTCTCCCCCTTGCCCCCCATATAAATAGTGCCTGGGGTTTAAAGTGGAGCCCGCAGTGCTGTGAAGCCAAAGGATAAGTCTACGTAACATTGGGAAGGCGGAAAGCAATTGCAATAGGAAAGAAAACCTTGGTGAGAATGACTGGACAGTTTAAAAAAAAAAAAAGTATCAGAACAAATAGTAACAGGTAATTCAATTTTTAAAATATGATGAGTTATTTTTGTTATAGAAGTATTCAATATAGTTCATTTGGCTTACAAATGTGCACAACTTTAGAAAACTCGTGTGCTGAAGGTAACCTTTCAGTGCAGCGAACGGCTCCCTGGGCAGGCAGCTCTTGCGTTTGCAAGCCTAGCTGGGCTAAGCGGACAAAGTAAGTGCGAGCGTATTTCTGTGTAGCAGATTTCCATGGCTGTCCACCAAGAATCGATGGAAAAATACATATATATTTTTAGCAAACAAGTCCTATTAGCGAGCACCTACCACTAACGTGCTTCAAACTATGTAAGAAAAACGTTAAAAGTGGCTTTTTCTTACCTCAAGAATATTCCGATAAAGCTGAAGAATTTGTTATTGGGTTTCTTCAGGAAAAAATACCATATCGATGTCAGTTGCTGTGTAAGATAGATGACGAATGTGTGACTGAGTTTGAATCACAAACACAAGAGATGCGATAGGTTGAAGGTGAAATCTCGCAGTGGTGCAGATTTCTTTCTTGTCATCTGTCTTTTGCTTATGTATGTGGGAAGCTTGCAGTAGAAACGTCTTTTAAATACAGATCTGAAAAAATATTAACAGACACATTCAGGACAGTGATTTCACCACAGAGCAGTAAAGCATGATGACCATTTTTTGCAATAGTTATCAGAAGGAAATTCTACAATTTTTACATGGTTCTAAGTTACACTATTTTATAAGTTTCTACCCTTAAAAGAAGGGGGGAAAATAAACACACAAAAAACCCTTTAAGGATTACTTACCAGGCAAGAACTTGGGATTTAATTCTCTCTGCTGTTTTAAGAATTTCTAAACTAATTTCTTTGAGGTTTAATACATGATGATGACAGTCACGGCCAAAACACAGAGGATTACCCTGAAGGTGTGTCCATAGCTAAAAACACGGGTACGCTGGAACTAGCTGGGAAGCGGTTGGATAGGAAGGTTGCGTTCCAGTTCAGCATGCTTTCACCAGTTGCTTACAAGTGTTTTTCAAAATAATGTGACCATGAAATTTGTAAATTTGTAAATTGTATTTTTAAAAATACTGAATAAATGGAAAAAAATGCAAATGGTAGTACGGTGGTATTTAGAAACCCTTCAGCTGTAGCAATTGCTTTTGAAAGGGGAAACGACTTCCTTTATTGCATATCAAATTATATGTTATTCAACAGATGCCAGAAATAAAACATTTGAAGCCACTGTATCTATATTTTTCTGCCTATTTTCTAATTATGAATGACTGAGATTACAGACAATGAAGGTCTATTTGAGAAATATTTTGAGACTGAAATTCAGCTTTGTTTTTCAGTCACAGTAAAAACAAAAGTATTTAAATTTTCTGTGAAGAAAATTGCATCAATGAATCTAAATTAATTCAGCTTTAACAGTCATCTCAAAGCGATTGGTAAGAAAATGTCAAAGTGGAACAATTTTCTGTGGTTGACTTTTAACACTATGGATTGTTTTTCAGATTTCCTCTCCATAAAAATTCTGGAGAAATTGACCCTAATCTATAAAAAAGCTTCAGTAGTAAAAGAAGTGCAACAAAATTACATATTTGATACTATAATGGTTCTAATAAATTGTCTTCACATTTTTCTTCTAATAGCATTTATTTTGATTCCAGTTACCTTTTTTGTCTCTAAAACGCTGTAGCCCAAGTCACGGAATAAGAAAAGTAAGAGGTGGGGGAATAGTTAATGAGTTAACTGACCTGACAACACTGTGATAAAACACGTTGTACACAATAGATCTCAGCTCCCTCCGCCTGTAACACTGAAGTCAACTTCCAAATGCTTTCCAGCAGTGGCTGTAACTAATGAGATAATACTCAGAAAGTTTATGACTAATAATCTCATTTTTCTATGAACGCACGATCAAATATGGGAATTCTAGATCTAGTTTCCCTATTAATATCTTCATGGTTGTTCGTCAAAGATACCCTTGGCAGCAATATGCAGAATGTCTGACTTTCAGATATTTGGAAAAAAAGAATTTCAGAAATTTCTGAAAAATGCTCATTGCAGGAAGAAAAGCGGATTCCACAAAACATGGAAAATATAATTTCTGTTGCTGTCCCTCTTTTTATTTTTTTTTATTTTATTATTATTTTTTAATTATTATTAGTACAGATGACCAGCCTGCCTTCTTTTACAGGCCAATAGCTGAGAAAAGAAAATTGGGAGCCAGGAGCTTTTGCTCCCTGACCAGAATAAGGGTATTCTTTCCCTCTGCTTGCTGGGCATCTGTTCTCTAGGCCAAAAATGGGGGTGCTGCTGCTTGGGTACCTGCCGTTTCCAGGCAGCGCGGTTCCTCCCTGTCTACAGCCTGGGAGATTCGGAACATCTCGGGTCTCCCGGCATTGCTGCATCCTCCTCTGGCTTTCAGCAAATAGCAAAATCGGGTTCTCAAGGCTACACTTAAGGCAGTTGCAAGTGGTAGAAGTTCCTTTGATTGCATTGTATTAGATGTGGCTGCGCTGCCCCCTTCTATCCCAGCTGTATTGACAAAAATGAATGGAAAAGGTTTTCTTGGTGGTTTTCCAGTAAAAAGGAAAACTGAGAATTAGGGAACATTGTGGTTTTCAAATGGAAAATATTTGACTTTCAGGTTTCAGTTTGGTATGACAAATTGACGTTATAGCAAACATTTTTATTCAAAAATAAAAGTAAAAGATAATTTGGTTGGAACATTTTGATTGATTTTTTTCCCTCAATCTGTACTTCTATTATGTCTAAAAAAATACTGTAAAAACAGAAACTGCTGTCTTTGTGTGGAGTATTATGCCGATAAAGATGATGTATGACTTCATCCTTTGGATCGTTCTGTCCCAGCTCAAACTCTCCTCTTTAATGGGATACTTACAGAGGATGTAGCCTAAAGTTTAGCATTTGTAAACTATGGTTTTCATAAAAATAGTAGAAGTATTTACTAATTGTTTTAAGTGACAGGAACATAGTGGAAAATGTGGTTCTGAACAAAGGAAGCGTCTCCAGCAGCGTTTGCAGGGCACGAAGCAGCCCAGCGGGGTGTGGTGGACCTTAGGGGTGAATTCGGCCATTCGTTTCCCCTGCGGAAGCTCTGGCGGGGATGCAAGAAGTGATGTTTACACTAGGAGTAAAGAGCGCGTTCAGCTTTTAGTGTCTTTTTATTTTAATCATCCAAGGTGTTGTTAGTAACTCTGGCAGGGAAATTTATTTTTAATGTGGTTTTGAAACTGAGACACACTCCTTAAGACAAAGCTATTTTAATTAATGAAATGATTTGTGGTGCAGTGCAGGGTTTGTCCATGGGGTCGTATGATTGCTCCTTCAATGAATATACATTATGTATTTTCTTCCAGGGTACTCAAGGGTGTAATGTTATTAAGTACACAGGCAGACAGTATTTCTTGGCCTCACTGCTTTAGGCTTTAAAAGGCCAGCTAATACTTGACCTTACAGGGGGAAGTTAGGTTTTTTTTTTCCCCAGACTGAAAAAAAGGCCCTGCGAATTCTGTTTGTCAAACCTTTTTTACTTTTCTCAAATGAAGATATATTGATTTGTTGCTCCAAGCTGTAATCTATCATCTGCAGTGCCAAACAGCTCCTTTGGGCTTTGGAGCCATTGCCAGAGTGTCAGTATGTTTTTGTAATCTGAATTCTCTGATGCTCGATTAAAACACCGTGTTGAACAAGTGTTCTTTCCTGGCGTTGGCATTTATGAAAGTGGTCTCTTTTTTCAGGCAGTCTTTAATTCTGCATATGTAATTCCTTTAGTATTCTTGATTTGTTGTTTCTTACCATGAGCCCTGTACTACTGTGCTGTATCTGAAGAGTCTGGGAGGCATCTGAAACATTTAGATTTAAGGGAGTGTTAATGAAGGATTTCTTTGTGTTTTCTCATCAAATGACATTTCTTTGTGTCAGCTGAGATCAGTATTATTAAATAAATAGATGTAGAAAAGTCAATGAAATTCATTCAGGGCTGTTATTTCTAGAAAATAATGTACTGTAAATATCCAAGTCTTTGGAGACCAAAATTGCAAGCTTAACTATTTAGCATGGAAAAATCATTCTTGCTACATTACTGTACCTCTGATTCAGAATATGGTGCTAGTGTAGGCCCAGGTCTCTTAATAGAATATGCAAAAGTTTCAATTGCTTTTTAACAGGATTTTGTCCAGAACTTTTCTTTTGAAATGCAATTTGTCACTTTCATTTTCTTTTATATTATATTGCATGAAACATTAATTAATGTTACTGCTTTTGTAGTTTGAATTGTGTAGCACCCACAGCACCTTTGCTGGGAAGCTTCGTAGCCAACTATTGTTACCCTAAGCTTTCACAATAAATTTTCTGATTCAGCACCTAGGTAGCAGTTTTACTCTTCAAAAAGTTCTCCTTTGGGGCAGAGCACCAATTATAAAAGTGCAATCACAGCAGCTGCATGATATTAAAATGAAATTTATGCGGTAGCATATAATAGCAAATCAAACTGTTAAACAACATAGTGCTCCTTCCTGTATGCAACATTAGGTCCTCGCTCCCACAGGCTGTGGCGGGCAAGTGCTGCCGTCAGTAGAATTGTATGTCTGCAGGACTGGGCTGCTTTGGAGAGAGCCCTGGAAGGGAGCCGGGGGGCGGGAGAAGAGGAAGTGTCCTGCTGATCTGTCTGAATGCTGTGGCTTCTGCCTCTAAGAGACAGCAGTTCATCTTTTAAAGAGAGAAAAATAATGTTTTCCTATTTTGGGTACTTGGTATCCAGGATCTACAACATCATACTCAGAGAAAATAAAGGTAGTACCAGGAGCAGCTAAACAAAAATGGTTTAAGGTTCTTATCTGGCAAGTTCCACAGTAGCTGTATGAGTAAGTTTGAGGACTGCCCATCCAAATCCTATATGAGAGGAAGCCCCTACCCTAAAAGCATTAGGAGAATTTCAGGTAATTAAAGAGTGGTCAAGCTTTGCATGGATATGTATAGAAACCAAAAATGTGTATAAAGAGTAACCCTCAAACAGAATTGAATTAGGTCCAAGAAGGTACTGTGAAAAGTCTATACCGTACCTGTGAATACATGGGTTGTGCCTCCCATCACTGCTTTGTAGGAGCACCCTAAGCAATGTTAGTTAAGTGTTTTTTTCAGCAAGGGAAGTTCATGATGGATTTAATAGAGGTACCAGGGGCAGTACTATTAATGTTATGCAAAAATTTTTGGAGATATGTGGTTCCCAAACCCAGCAGGCCAGGACTTTGTGTAGGCACTCGGTTTGCAGCTGCAGTAGAGAAGGACCAGAGCTATGGAAAACAAAAGCAGTAGAGGCACATCAGCATTTTTTCACAGACAGTGTAATGGGTCATGAAATTGCATACGTTACTGTTTGGACACGCTTGCAAACATTGTTTTGCAACCTTCTTGCTTTTCATTTAAACAGTTTTGCCTTCTCGATTTTAAGCTGAATTGTATCATGGTTTCTGTTAACAAAAACCTACAGTACTCAAAATCGTTATAAGACAAAAAGATAGACATGCCTGTTGGGCTTGTTGTAATCTTGCTTATTTGGCAGTTTAATTTTGGAAGGTTACACTTTCAGCAGGTTTGGTATGTGCTGCAGGCTTACTAAGTAAGAACTCAAGAATTGAGAATTTGATCATATGTTCTTAGCTGGGGAAAAAAGTTAATAGTATAGCTTTTCCTTTCCAATTTCATATTTTGAAGGTGTGCCTTTGCTAGTTAAGATAATGTAGTTTATCCATCCTTTGGGCTCTTATTTTCTCATTGCTACAGCTGTATCCAAGAAGCAAAAGTTGAAATTAGCAGCTTCGGGCTTCATTGCTATTGAATAAAGTTTTAACTCTTTTTTCTTTTTTTTTCTTCTTCAAACTGAGCAATCCTTTTGGAAGTAAGCAAAGCTTTTAGTTTTACCTTTTCCTAGTTTCTGGCTTACAATTAGGTTGTCAGTTCCTTTACAAGTAGTTGCTCATAACTGGTAAATTTAGGTGAAGGACATCAAAATTCAGAATGTTTTCCTCTATGACTATATAGATTAAAACAGCAGTTTTCATGTTAGCAGAATGTGATTCATAACGGTGTAAACAGATATGCCCATACTGGGTCAGGACACTGGCGGAAACAGCAACTAATTTATGCTGCGGCTATTGCTGGTAGCTGTAGCAGCTTCCAGCTTTGGCCAGGTAATGTCTGAGGATGGATGCAGCCGTTCTTCCACAGCCGCTGTCTTTACAGCAAGGCTTCGTCCCTCCAAATAGCTTTCCTGCCTCTTGCCACTCAGTCCCGTGCTATCCCATGCCCAGCGCCCGCCGGGACTTCCCAGCAGACGTGGTCCATCTCACCTGCGCAAGCAGAGCTGGTCCCGGCTGCTGGCGAGCCCCCGTGGCCTCTTGGTTGGACATATGCATTCAATGTACTCTCACTTGAAAAGTGTTGTTGTAGTTTGTCATGACTGGTACATCTTTGTATTCCTTTGGCCTGTCCTGAGGGTTTCAAACACTGTGTCCTCAGTGCTAGAATAGAGAAAAATACTTTTTGTGACTTTTGTATGCTGGTGTTTTCATAAGTGTATCTGTGAGGATGGGGAAGGGTGAAGCTCCTTAAATACTACTAAATTTGCTTGGACTGCATCAGCCAAAGAACTAGAAAACATAAAAAGGAATTAATTAAGAGAAACAGAATTAGGTAGAGGTTTCTTTGTTGTTGTTGTAGCTACTTTTAATACTTAAATTGTTTTCTCTTGCAAATCTGGTATACCTTAGCTGTAGGCTAGTCCTTGACATGGTCTAGGAATTACGACCTGTTGAATGCTAAGTAGATGATGTGGACCAATATTAATGAGGGTCTGTAAAGCTGTTCCCTTATTACTGCTAGCCAAAGGGGAAAAAAGAAGGTATTTCATGGTTTGCTACTATGCCTAGGGATACCCAATTTACATATGGCCTAAAACTGCTGATCAGAGCTAATCTCCATGATCATTATAGCTTGAAGAAAGGTTTAATATTCAGGACTTTCTGAAGTTCTTTCTAAACAAAAATAGCCTGCTTGAAAGTGGGCCATTGACAAGCCAGGAGTATGTGCGGCTGCCAAGAATGTTAATGGCTTGATGCTGATGAGTGAGGACTTGTGCTCAAGCCCTTGTGCTCAATAAAATCTTTTGCAGAATTTTGTTGCCGGTTCTTGCTCACTTTATTTTGTTTTCTTAGTTTTGCAGTAATGCACGCTTTTTCCTCAGACCTTTCTGAGAGGTCTGAGAGCAACAGACAGTGAAATGAGGCTGCCTGATGAAGTCTTGGCTGCAGACATGGTTATTGTCATTAGGTGTCCTTAGAGTCTCCTCCTCTTGATGGTTTTCCTGGTAGGATCTGCCAATTTGCGTTTCAGTCTGTCATCTTTGGTTTTTTAGTGCTTGGAAAGAAGTTGTGCAAAACTTCCCAAAAAATTACTTTCCTAGTTTCTTTCTCATCAGTCATCATCAGAGGTATGCAAATTCATTACCAGCATTTGTGCTTTGTTCAGGATGATCCTGGGTCAAAAAGAACTGAAAAACGAAGATAATGTGCCAGCTGAGAGCTTTGCTCACCTGCCATCTCTGCATGTGGTATCCCAAATATTCTATTTTTCATCAAACTTCTGAGAAAACCAGGAACAGTCAGTTCAGTTCTAATGACTTCAAGGCAAAAGTGGCAGGATTCAGTCTGTGGATCCATTTAGGATCCATCTATAAGTGCTCTTACAGCTCCTCTGCTGATGTGGTACAATTTCTGCTACTACCTTGGCCTTTGCACTAATGCAAGTAGTTAAAAAAAAATCCTAACATCTTTCTTGAGAGTGGTGCGTTTTCTTCTTAATGCAAAGATATTTTAAGAGATAAGGGTTTCCTGTTATTTTTAGGAGATGAAAAGCTCCTGTTATTTTTGCAGATGTTTCTTTTGGAGGGGTAAAGAAGTGAATGCTCCCCTCTGTGCCCCGTGTGCCCAGCTTGCCCCAACAACCCATGGAGAGACCATTGCATAAATGATTGTAGTGACCAATAGCTGCGATACGGTGTTGGTGGGGCCTCCCATGGTTGCTGTGCTCATAGCGCTCTGAGCAGACTTTACATTTTGCGGCTCTCTGTATAGTACATGTGTTTTCCCTGGGCAGTGGGAAGTCTGGGATGCTTTACACCTACCAGAGGCAGCACGTTTCCTCATCTCTGCCTCTGTGTTGCTTCTGCTGTGGGTCCTCATTGAGGAATGGGCACACAGCACTTCAGAGCTTTGAGAGCTTGGACAGAGATGTGTATAAACTGGGAGCTGAAACTGGTTTTCCTCACAGCACTGTTAATCTCTTTTGCATCACGTACACTGTGGGTCTTCTCATGTATTAAACTGCAAGAACAGGCATTTATTAACTTTAGTTTTGTTTAATTTATTTCTTACAGGGTACAAATTTGGGCATATTTTAAAATATGGTTCAGGAATTTTGTCAACTGAACGTTTTATTAGGTGGCTTTGCTGTGAATTTTATGGCTATGGTGAGTTGTAACCTTGTCAGTGATATCCGTGACATGCTGTGTGATTAGCGAGCCATTTGCAGTCTTCACCAGTAAGAATTTTATTGCCCATAAACTGCTGAGGAATGAATATTTCTATGTGTTGGTAGATGGCACTCTTTGAAATGCCCTCTTATTCATGTTTTGCAAATCACCATTTTGAGTAGGTCCCTTCAAAAAATGGTGTTAGTGCTTCTCAATATTTTGGACTGTGCTGAGCAGCTATAGCTTTACCTTTTTACTTTTAAACGTATCACTTTTCAGACCAATCTGGGTGCCCCTGACATAGGATGCAGGAGTTAATTGTTACTCCTACTTTTGACTTTTTTGAGTGATTTTGGAGAACATGAATGCTTGCTTGCTAATTAATTTTTTTGCACGTTTGGAAATGGCTGCCACAGTTGGCAACTGCAAGTTGCCATGGAGATATTTCTGTAGACTTTAAAAGGTGAATGATGATGTTTAAATGTACTCATTGTCTACCTGCAGTGTGCATATATGTCTTAGGTTAATAAAATACCACTGTGTGGTTGAGATTTAATAATTCTTATAGTTAAATAACATAGTTGATATTACAAATTTTCAAGATTATTTTCAGAGTTGGACAAGTAACTGCATTTCCTGAGTCAGTTTTTAAAATTATGACAGAGTGTGAAATTCACCTCTTTGAAGGTTACACAAAAAATTCATCTGCTGTTTGGGAGGTTAACAGAGATGGTTGACCAAAAGAGCAACAGCTGTGTGTGAGTTTAATAGGAAGCAGGTCAGGAAATTTGGCCCTATGAGAGTTTGGGGAGTATTTGTTATTAATGAGGAAGTAGAAAATTCTCTGTTGTCCTCAGTAGATTTGAATTTTTTAGCAAGGTCGTCTTATTGCTTTGTTCTTGAAGTAAGCTGAGGTTCAGGTTTTTCTATTTAAAAGCAGCATGGCCAGAGAAGACCTCTCATGTGTCGATACCATAGTTTGGTTTTTAGGACTTGCTTTTGATGTGTACCTTGATCTGCGAGAAGCGTAACTGATTGTAAAAGACACGACGCAGTGAAGTGCTTTATATTTCAAAACCGCCACTTGCAGTTGTAGATTGGAAAAGCACTTGGGGAGGAGTTAGTAAGGGAGCTCGAGCTGTGGAGCATTTGAAACAGTTAACTAAAGGATGGAGTGCTCCATATGGAATCACAGGATAATCGAGGGTGTGGAAGGGCCTCTGGAGGTCATCTGGTCCAGGTCCCCTCTCAGAGTAGGGCCAACTTTGAAGTTAGATCCTTGTGAAGACTAGCAAGAAAATAGAAAAAAATCTTAGGAGGCCTTGGAATATGGAAATAATCACCCACCACTGCCCCCACTACCTTGCTAAAGATTGCGTTTTTAAACCAGATTCCCTCATTAGCTTCTAAAGGCAGACTTGTTTTTAGAGGGAATAAAGCTTTTTTAGATGGCATAAGGGCTGCACAAATATCAGAAGGTTCTATTATATTATTATTCAAATTGTGAGTGAATGTTGGTTTGGCCATGGTCCTGGACTCCTTTGCTCATAAAAGTTCCCGTTAGTGGTTTGCTCCAGTTAAGGGAGCTGGGAGGCTGATGCTTTTCGTTGATGAACTCTGTCCTTTTAGAGCAGGTGAGCACAGAACCTAAGTGCTGTCCAAACTCCTGCAGCAGCAGGGTCCTTTTAAGAGCTTGAGTGAGGCCTGGAGCTCCTGCTTTGGCAGTGATATAAATAACCATAACCTCCTCCCTCTGCTTTACAAAGACTGTTATTAAGATGTTATTCATCCTTCATTATTTTCAACTTACTCATCTTGCAAATTCAGTGCGCAGTTGGTAAACACAAATGGTGCCAGCCTTTCTGAGTTAATAGAAAGCTGCAAGATATTCCAGGTTTTTCTTAGAAGTGCTAGTTCCCGTAAGCAATGGAATATGTCCTCGGAAAAAGTAAGTTTTCAAACTTTCAGGCTGCAGCAAAAAGTTTAGAAATAGAACTCTAATTTGCCCAAGAGAGTCAAAAATTAAACTGATTTTAATACTCCCTTTCATTACTTCATTTTAATCACCTGGTTTTGAGGTCAAACTCTGGATATTCAAAAACCAAAATGTGATAAGTAACACTGGCTGCTGACTTCAGATCCTAGGCAGGTATATAGATATAGTTAACAATGTAAGGTTTAGTTTTGACATTTTTGGAATATTTTTTTTAACGTCCATTAGAGAAATGCAAACAAACCTGTGTGTAACTTTTTAGGTGCTGCAGATTTCTCTCTGGGTGCTTGCGAGCCCACACGTTGCGTGCAGCCGTTTGACAGGATGGGCAGCCGAGTTTGGTGCAAGGATTTGCATAGCTGCAGGCACAGCTGCCCTGCTGCCAGACGAGGGATGGAAAATGCTAATGCAATGATGGGAGCTAAGGAGATTGGTCTAAAATTCCCTTTTTTTTTCCTTGACCCCTGTGCACATATGCTGAATTCTTGCGAAGTTGTGTATTTTTAAGCTAAAAGAATTTGGTGTGTTGCATTGGCTCCAAATGCAGTTTTCTGTTATTCATAACTTCATGAACTGAACAGTGAAGAAAAAAAATATTTAGCACTGCAGCCTTCATGGAAAGACTTCCATGTTACACTCATGCTTTAGCCTTCCTGGTTGTGTCTGAAAAAACCCTGGTCAGTGTATGAGAAGTATTTTGTTGTTTCTCTCCTACCAATCATGTTATCCTATGAACAGAAGTCATAAACACTGGAGATTTATTAAACAAAAATGCATTTAGAGCTCCAATAAAGAGCAGTCTCAAATCCTTTAACAGTGAAAATAAGGATCTATAGAAAAAGGATAATTTGAAGATTCTTAAGTAATTCTAGGAGAAAGTCCTGAGTTTTAAGTAGTAAGTTCGAGTTACGTTTTATTAATACATTATATCATCCCAACCCCCTGGGAATTTCCCTAGTGTCAGGTAGTAAATAAAAATCTGCAATATTTGAAGTAATTGCTTTGTGTTCAAAATCCCTAAGCCCTAAAATGCTAAAGGTTGAATGAATATTTACATTATGTAAATTCTGCTAAATGCTAGTAAAGTTGAGCCTAGTATTATCTTTGTAATGTTTAATATGTAGTACATGGAGTATTTTGTAAAAAGATACAGGGAGTTCATAATTCCCTTTAATTATTGGAGACAGATGGAATGTTTTATACACGAATATATGAATTATTAATGCTTCCTGCTTTTTCTAAACTAGTCGCCAAAACCAAATGAACACGTTTGCCTACACTGTTAGTATAATAGCAGCACTGTTCAGACATGAGGACTGTTTAGATGTCTACTCGTCTATATACTCAATGTCACCCTAGATAACTACAGGTCTTTAAGCTCCACGTCACCTGGCTAAAACCAGGTGAAGTCTGAAGACAAATAAACATGAAATACACTTTTGCTGTATAGATAGATGTATACATATATGTGTGTTATATGGGGGTGTAACAAGGGGCAGCATTAGACTGGTTATACAGACTTTTAGATAATGCACTGCTCTGTCAGGATGTCTGCTTTTGGTAATCATCATGTTGCTCCATAGAAGAGTAAACTGAAGAAAAGAAACTGAAAGTAAATGTTCAAATTGTCTCTCTCTATTTGCTCTTGATTCATCTTTAGTTTGCTCATTTATTTTTCTCATTTTGCTGTTATTACCGGAAGCCGAGATCAATCGTGCTGCACTACATGTGTACACAGCAGGCAGGATCGCAAATTCGCAGATTTGGCTGACCAAAACTTTGCACTTGTGTCTAATTTGATGATTAATTTTAGCTTAAGACATAGAAAAAAAAGGATAGGAACAGAATGACAGGCTTATTTTCAAAACATTAAACCTATAAATTATTTTTAAAATGTAAAAAAGAAAAAAAAAAGTTAGTGGCTCAACTATGGCAAAAATTTCCATCTGTGTGTAATTTTTTTAAAAAACCTTTTATTTCGTTAAGAGAATTGATTTTTTTTTTTATCAATTTGAAATAAGTGTTTTTGCCTCACCAGTCAAAAAACAATCATGTAATCATATGGACTTAATGGTGTTATCAGTCCAGGTCTTATTTTAAGTAGATCAGATGTGCTTTGAGCTTGCTCTTATGTTTTCACTTACTGTAAGTTTTTGTGTGCTTTCAATTTAATTTTGTTTTTAACAGATAATTTTTTTTAACATATTCATGGTAAAAAGCATTAATATCCATACAGAAAAAAATCACCCAATTTTGCAATCCAAGTGGCAAATCAGTAGAAAATCCAACAGTCAAAATGAAGATTATCCTATAAAAATATCTTTGTAGAGGTATCCCAATGTCAAACACAGTATAGCTGAAGTGGTGAGTTTACTCCATTTTGGTTCTGTTTTTGATATTACTCAGAGATCCAGCTCCAGATGAGCACGTGGATTCTATTTTTCTGGTATGGATGTGTAACCTTTAATATGCATGCCTCTGGTAAGAATATTGCGGAATTGCTCACATTTTTTGGAGAACAGGTCTTGAGCTTCTTCGTGTAAGATAATCATCTGCATTACTTCTGTTTTATACACCGTGAAATTAGAAAGGTTAGAGTCTGTTCAGCTTCTTCTGCATGTATTAATTAATCTCACAAAGTTTTTCTGAATTAGGTACTGAAAGTTTTTATTCTCACAACTGAAAAGAAAAGCTAGGAATGAAGGCTGGTTTTTCAACTTGAGCTGTCTTCATTCCACATACATGTTGCTTCATTTCCTTTTTCGTTTGCATGGTTGCAAACAATGTTTTGTAGGACCTGTCTCATCTGTTGCAAAAGGCAGCTGATGTGTAGTGAAGGATGATGTACAGTGAATGAGGCCAGGGCCTGGGAGGACAGAAAAGTATAACTTGTCTTTAGGCAGATAGTACACCACTTAATGTTAACCACAGTAGTGCCATTAATGCCAGCAGCCCACACTATTCATTTGCTTTAAGTTAAGCACATAGGTCTGGATCTTGCAAACTTTTCTCTGTGTGATTTGCGGCAGATGAGTTAACAGCAGGCTGGAAATGTAACCGAGGTACTGACTCGGGTTGTCTTTTCTATCTACAGTACCTGATTATAAAAAGCACTTCCCTGGAGATGGCACAACAAAAGTACTGAGTAAGAACAGAATTGATAATGTCATTAATTTATATTGAGGAACAGACTTTTCCCTGTGTACTTGATCATTTGGGAGCTCAGAGGACAACAAGGCAAACTGTTCGTAACATTAGGTGTCCCCACTTCTTCCTACAGGAGAGCTCAAGTAGCTATTAACATGGTACCATTCACTCATTTATTTTCACCTACTGCTGTAAACCAGGAGGATATTGAAAGCAATGTGGTATGATAGCTTCTCTTAACTCACACTGTATTTTGTGGCTCTAGGACTCTCTGTTGAACAGCTTCCAGTTTATATAATATTAAAGAGATAAGCAAGATCTAATCAGGGGGTTGGAGAAGCAGCCGGAGTATGGATGTGATGGATACAGGATGTTCTGGAAAGGCTCACGTGTGCAGAAATCAGGCAGCACACTGAGCTGAAAGCTGCTCGTGGTTGGGCCCGCTGCTGCACGAGCTGCCTGCTGGCACGCGAGCAGCACCAGCTCCTGCTGTGGTGTCTTAGAATACGTATAATTTAGCTTTCGGTGGTGATGTTTATCTTGCTGCAACTCAGAAGTCCTTTGATAATTTTGCACTAATGTTGCCAGTGTGACAACGTTTTACGATGATAATTGGTATTTTGAGGGCATTTTGGTTTCTAGATTGGCCTCTCCTTCAAAGTTATGTTCCTGATGCTGCCCTTTTCACTTGGACAAAATTCAAACCAAGATCCTTAATGGTCTTCTCTGATTTAAGAGTTCTAACTTAATCAGCTGTAAATGTCCTCTTAAATTTGCTTAGAAAAGCCTCTTCTCTTTCAGATGCTATAGAAGTCCAGCTCGGGACTAGAGGAGGGCAGTTTTGGTCAGACAGAACGGTTGAGGTTGGAGGGGCCCTCTGGAGTCATCTAGTCCAACCCCCCTCTGCTCAAGCAGGGTCACCTAGAGCACGTTGTCCAGGATCATGTCCAGATGGCTTTTGAATATCTCCAAGGATGGAGACTCCACAGCCTCTGGGCAACCTAATGATATTGATTGAAAAGAACAGAGAGGTTATAGGGGATGGAAGAAATCTCTGATTTTGTGGACAAGAGGCACAAGACCCCTCTAATATAGCCTTGTTCTCTTTCTACGTGGCACTGCTGCAGTAGGGTGCTCCAGTAGCACTTGGTGCAGAAAATACATTTTCAGAAATGCAATGGAAGGACGTACCAGAATAAGACATGGACAAAGAGAGACTTAAAACTTTGCAGCTCTACTAGTTTTAGAGGCAGTCTTGATAGTCTTTTAATGCAGAAAAGCAATACTACTGCACCAATGAATAAGGGAAAATGGGAAAGAAGGAAACTGAAAGGACACTTCTTCCCTGAAGAGCACTTGCTCTGAGTTTTTCTGTGGGAGGTAACAATTTCTATCCCCAAATGGAATTTAAAGCACAGTTTTGAAATATTTGTAGAATTTGATTGTCATTGTTATTCTAAGTGCCCTTATTATTGTACTAGCAAGATTTAGTAAGTAAAAACTTCATAGTCTAACTAGCATAGAGTTTTTTTCCCCCCACTATTCAAGAGAAAGTGCATTTGTAGGAGTAATCTTTGTACTGGAGTTATAGTAAGTAGCTGAGTAGGGACTCCTGATTTCTCTTCCCAACTTCGTTACACACTTCAGGCAGTAAGAGTTTGCACCAACTGGGAATGTGCATCTTTATATGACCTTCTCTAATGAAATTGCTTAACTTTGAGTTAGTGTTCTTAGAGCAGACAATAATAGATCTTCCTACAAATCCATTATTTGATATTCTTGTTTTGTTGGCACTGGTGTAGGTTATTACCTATCAGTCACAGTCAACAGCTGTGGAGTAAAAGCAAATCTAAACACATAAAGTTCTTTCATTAACATGTACATCAGCCTCAAAAGCAATGATGTCTGCTAAATAGACGTCAGCCATCAAACTCATTTTTCCTCTCATGAGAGGATAAAAAAAAAAACTATATGGTTTGTGAGTCTCTCTTTATTTTTTTTTATTTTCTTCCCTTCAAAAGAGTATCAGTAAGAAAGTCATTTGCCAGTCTTCCTAATCTCAGTTTGTTCTGATGACATGAATAATGACAGTTTTTACCATAGACTCATTTGAGTGTCAGGGAAAAGAAAAAATGCAGCTAAATGTCTTCATAGAGTAGCATACCGTATTAATCATATCTTATGAGTTCTTAGTTTTCTCTTTGAGGCAATTGCAAATATGTTTACATTTTGCATAAAAAGAAATGGCCAATCTTGTCTTAAAATCCCCAAGTCCTGGAATGACTCTATTTCACAGCTTGGATCCCTTGTTAATCTCCTTCCCTGCAGACAGTTAGCTTGGCAAAACAGGTCAGCAAATATATCCATGTAGTTGATTCAAGCAGAAGTTAAAATGCGTAATGGAATGAATATTTTAATTTAATTATGCTTTATCCCATGGAAAGGATATTGCAGGTACCCATTAAAAAAGAAACCTGATCCTTCATTTAGCTCATAAACTCTTATCTGCTATGAACACTGGAACATAAGCATAAGCTAATATATTTCCTCAGCTGCCTCCCTAAATATTAAAGTGACATAAAATGCCCAATGATCTGGAACTCTTTTTCCTCGAGATCTCTGTTAACAAGACTCTCAGCTGTGGCATTGGATAAGATGAGTTATTGGCAGCTATATTTTATTGAGTGGAATTATTAAATGGTTGATTATAATTTGACACTCTCAATTCTTGATTTTAATGTGTTAGCTCATCTTGGAAAGCTTATTAAAATCAAAATACTCGGGGTCCAAGTTCTTTCCCTATAACATGGGCAAGCCAAAATTTGAAATCACACCTGATGCCAGTAAATCACAGTGGGGATGGATGTGGCCCATTAATGTAAATAAGAGAGCTATACATTGAGAAAACTATGCTCAGGCTTTTTCTTAGGACTTCATTCCTTTTTTTTTTTTTCTTTCTTTCTTTTTTTTTTAGCTTAACCACTGACTTGAATGGAAGCTGGATTAAGCTAACGAGTCAGTTTGATGTTGGTTTTGAATAAGTATGTACTTTGACAAAACCACTTTACAATGGCCAATCTATAAAACATTGAGAGTTTTGAAGAAATCTTTCCTTTAATTGAATTTTTAGGAGCTAGGAAAAAAAAAATTACTTTATCGCTGTCTCTTTGTGTGTCCTCTTTTTACAGCACTTTTACAGAAATGGTACCTTTTTATAATCACACAGGTGCAATACATGAACTTGAGGACTTCCTCAAAGGAATATTTTTCTCAATGGCTTCTCATTGCTTTGATGTGCTAATTTCTGTTAAGAATAGTTTAGGAATAATTAAAGCATCTTGTGAAATAGACCTCTAGAGAGGCTGGGAGACACCTACTAATGATATTGAAGAACAACTGAGGCTGACATCATTCCACTATATTAACTATACTGCAAGACCTAGTATTAAAACCTTCTATATTGTTTTAGCTCTCACTTATGCTTTAAATGACAAAAGAGGAGAGCAGATGGAAACCCATACACTTATGATTATGGAGCTCCCCAATATATAGACATATCCTTTTCTTAACCCCTGTCTTGTGAACACTTTTCTTTCTGCAAGTGTATTGCAAACAATTAAGCTTTCTGTAAGCTTTTTACTTGTTCTTTTTTAAAAAAAAAAAAAAAACATAGCACATTCTTTGTTTTTATTTTCTGCAGAGGAATCTTGGATGCCAGAATACATTATTAATCTGATGTAGACTTAGGGTTGTTAAGGTGTCTCATAAAGTAGCAGAAATGTTTTACCTTCTGGACTGTGCTGACACAGCACAATATGCTGCCTTTAGGATTTGGCAGAAAGCTGCAATTGCACATAATTCCTGTGCTCAGAGAACCAGACCTGCTCTGCTCGTTTGCTCCCCTCCACCCCATAGAAAGTTTATTTCCCAAAAGAAATACTAGTCTTTTTCAAGACTTCTGCAACAGTTTCATCTCAGTCAACGAGCTTGAAAGGGTCATTATTTTTCTTGTCTTCCCTTCCTTTCTTAACTTTTTAGGGTTAAGTTCCAAGTGTAGAAACAGCAAATGAAATCTCTTGCTAAATGTATACGACAAATTCCCTACTTCACTTGCAAATGACCATCCTGTTTTAAAAAATATGTTGCACAGCTTGTAGTTAATGGAAACCCAAAAAGATAATGAGTTCTCTATTGCAGAACAGATGTATACCACTCCTTTTATCATAAGGAATGGATTTACAGGAGAAAAAAATTGCAGTAAGCCTTTGAAAATTCACAGCTTTCCTGTCATTTCTTGCTGTCTGTTATTACATGAAAAAGGACACTGTGGTAACTGAAAAGTCAAAAAGCAATTAAGTAAAAGTTAAAAAAGATACCAAGTTAAATGTGTAACAAGGAAAACTATTTGGTGGAGAGGGTGAAAAAAATGGAAAAGGACTGAGAGGAGGAACTATTAAACTACAGAAAATGTTGGCTGGTAGTTCCCTGAAAACATATTAAATGGAGAGTAATTCAAACAATTTGGCATTTGCTAAGTGCTACAGTAGAAAACTTATGGAAACTTGATGGCTGTAGCAGCTTGTTTTCGAAGTAACTTTGCTCACTCTATTCTATGGCTGCAAAGTCACAAGTGTCTGTAGGAACGATATCCATGAAGCCGCTGGATCACGTCATGCTTGTCAGAGCCAGTGGAGTGACACAAGTCCATGGTAAGGGCCACAGCATCTCCAGCAGCGCCCTGCACCCTTTTTTCCCCTGTTTTTGATACATACAAGAGTCTACTACCATTGCCTGCTCTCTGTTTGGACAAATCTTCACTCAGTTTAGCTCAGAGCAGCAGGTTTTAAGAGCTGTTTTTGCTTCAGCGGCAGCAGCAGACCCACCGTGGAGACTCTTCCACTTGTATTCCTCCAACAAGGCAATGGTCCGGATTACTTCCGTAAACTACAACAGAGGCAATTGCCAAGTTACCACTAGGATTCACCACTTGTGTATCGGATAAAATATTCGTCCTTATTTCAGATCCTGTAGAAAGGTACTTCGTTCAGTGTCAGTAGAAAGCAAGCACGGGGAATCTTCGTGCAGCTCTCTGAGACTGCATCACATTGTGTCTTCTCTCCAAGACTTTATAAATTAAAATACAACCGTAGCCACTAGGTCCAGCATGCTAATGTGCCATTTCTGTGCTAAATTAGCAGTTATCCGAAGGACAGAGAAATTCAGAAGCTGCAGGGTGTAATTGTTTCTTAATTACTTAATGTTTTGGCATGAAATCGTAGGTTGGAACGGAATTACAGTAGGAAAGTAAAGGAAAATCACGCCATCATCTAGACTCATGAGAAACACCTTTAATAACAAGGTAGTGTCAGAGCCTTTCACAGCCTTTCAGATTTAAGGACAATTTTTCAAGATGTATGTTTGTTTTGAAAGCTGCACTTCATCCATAGTGCTCAAATCATTTTGGAGCATGCTTTATTTTTAATAGTACAATGGTAATTTTCCACGCTCCACTTAGGTTGCATGATTTGAAATGGTGAAATTACTGCTAAACTATTTCAGTTTTACTGTAACAGCATTCTTCCTAAGTTGTGCATTTAATGTAGCCTGAATTAGTGTGGTCAAATAATAAACATTATTTTAATAGAGCTTTCTCTATTTGCATTCTATGTTAGTTTAGTTGGAGGAAAAATACTTCCCCTAGAACACCAGTGCTTCAGCTCTCATTTGAAGTCAACTGCACACATTGATTTTAATGGGGATTTTAAGCTATGTTTTGCCCCAGATTTCATTAACCTGTAGATCAAGTCAATATCTGTGATTGACTTAGGAGACTTGCTGGACAATGTTGTCTTGTCTTGAAATGGAGATCTTGGCTCAACAACTTATGTTTTCTTTTGGGAATTGGTTGCATGGTATCGTAACTGGAAAGACATCTCGAAGAGGTGACAGCCTCACTCTTCACTTGTATTTTAATCAAGCTTATAACTGCTTGCTATATGAAAACTAGTTAAAAATTTTCTGAAGCATTTGTAGTGACGATGGTGTTGAAAATTGTTATGTTCCGTGTATACATATATATATATGTAGGTAGGTATATATATCTATATTTATGGACCCTGGCTTTCTGATTATGAATCAGTGCATCAGATTTCTTCTTCAGGGAGAGCTATCATTCCTTGTATCACTTTTAATTATTGCATTCAGAGTGTGATACTAGCGATGTCCTAACAAACAGGTAAAGTGATATAAATGAGTCATAGTAATTCAATATTGACAATACACAACTGGCTGTACTATTTTCTGTGATGAATGTGTCACTGATTTCAGGGAACTAGTGCATAGTACAACTCATGTGGGGGACCTTCTGAAGTAGCATTTTTAAGCACAAATCCAGATGTGCCTCCCTTTACAAGAGTAGATGCAGACACCAAATAGGGACAGTGCCCTCCTCCAGTCACTAAAAATGAGAGTGAAGAACATTTAACAGTGGCAGTGGATGACTATGGAAAGATATTAAGTCTTCTGGGGGCTGAAGATGCATAAACTCTTATTAATGTCTACAAACACACAAAATTTTAAAGGCAGAGTGGCTGTATAGAAAGGAGTCTTTGCACTTTGCCTCTGTTGTATTAAAATTGTTAGCTTTTGGTGGTTTTTCGCTCTAGAAAACCATTTGCCAAACTGTTTGAGTCTCAACAGCTGGTCACTACACCAATAATAAAGGTCCTTTCATTTGTTTGCTTCAGTATTGGTGCAGAACCCAGTGCCGAGGGGCTTTTGTGAAGGCTTTGCACTGCATCTTATTCTGTGCTTGCTTTCCATGGGTGCTCAAGGTTTGCGTGGTTCTTGGCATATTGTTTTCACAACTTGGGGTGCGGATGTTATTTTGCTTTGGTCCAGGCATTGCTACCTTGCTGGAGTTACTGTGATAAAACAATAAAATACCGATGCAGCTGAAGGATACTGAAGGGCAGAGATATATTTTTATTCCATTTAGAAGAACTAGCTATGGGCAACACCTTCATTAAGGTATCAGGTGCCTCTATAAATCACTTTCTGGGTGCTGTATATGCAAATCTCATTAAGGAGCAGCATGATTTGTGGGTTTAAATTTTGCTTACAATTTTAGGGGGCTGGTTTTTGGTTTGTTTTTTCTCCCAGTTGAAACTAATCCTCAAGCTGCCAGATTTGCAATGGAATTTAGTGTCTGTTCTTTCCGGATTTGTAAACAGAGGAAGCTCACCAATATCTAAATTATCAGCAAAGTCTCAAGCCTTGTCCTGCTGCTGAGTGACATCTTTTCATTGCTTTTAGCACTGAGGAGGCTTTGTACTCTCAAATCTAAACCATTTATTTTCCTGTGCTTTTCCTGTTTTCTCTGGAAGGCTCAGCTCCTCGCAGGTGCTGCACTGCACCCCGTTCTCGCGGTGGAAGGCAGGGTGCTCAGCTCCCTGCTCAGGCTGCCTTGCACCTCGCCAGACCGACCTCGGTGTTAAGGGAGAAAGAAACGGAGGTGATGCGGCGAGGTGTTAGGGTGAATGGGGCTGGCTGGTCTAGGTGCTGGGATCACACACAGTGAGGGCAGGTGGCCAGAAGGTCGGGCTCACCTGGGCTTCTGGGTGCTGGGAGCTCGACTCCGAACACAACTTCCACAGTGCTAATTCCCCTCGAGTCCAGCTGAGTAAAATTAACCATCGGCTCTTGAGGATGACGCAGCCTGTGCCTAAAGAGGCTGCGAGGGCTGCAGAGGAACCGTGCTCCAGCGGGGACTCTCACTCTCGTTGGCTTTAGCAGGGGCACAGGTTGTGATGTTTGACTACGTGTCTACCTGTCTGATGGCTACAGTCTGATTAGATTAATTCTGTCGTTACTAAGGTGTGATGCAGCCACTGTGCAAAACTGGAGATGTGGGACTAAAACAAAGGATTCGTATCCTGATCTTCCTTTGGTATTTCAGTTATTCTGTTAGGATTATGTTGAGTGAAGGTTAGATGCTTTGCTAAGAGACATTTCTTCTTGACATTTTCCTGTGATCTTTAATAATTCATTTTTACAGTATTTATCAAATGAGTTAAGAGCTCTGCTTCTGTGGCACTCCAGCAGCAGGATGTTCTGCGTGTGTATTTGGGGACTGGCACTATATTCTTTGGGTCCCTGTCTGATTTAGCAGCTGTTAGGGGTTCCAGGGCAACACAGCCTCAGCGCTGATGTATGGGTTCATTGGATAAAATCATGGTCTTGACATCTGATGTTTCACTTCATGCTTTCCTAGGGCTTTCTCAGTGTCACTTCAACAACAATTTTAAGGCTGGATAAACTGTTTAAGGTTAAATGTGGTTGCTGCCTCTAGTCCTTAAGAAAAAAGTATTTTCTCTCTTACTGGATGTATTTTTTATTTTTAACAATATAATTTTAGGTTGATATTTTGACAGCTAAGCTGCAGAAAGAATGAATAAATTACAGCCGTTCACACCTGCCATTTAGTAAATCTCTCTTTTAATGACATATAGCCAGTTCATATGCCAATAACATAAATGATTACACAGATGCACTGCATTCAAGAATAAATTCTCAGTGGCGTTAGCCAGCTGACAATCACATGGATTGTACAGAGTAATAGGGCGGTGTCATTTTGAGAATAATGTGCTAATCGCTGATGGCAGGTGGCCACGGAGGATGGAGGCAAACTTGCAAATTTTGGCTATGTGTCGACAACTTGATAACTGTTTTGAAGAGGAGACAGGACAGCCTATTACAGCAGCAGCGAAAGGCTGCAAAAAGGCTGCAGGAATTGTTAGTGATCTGAGCTACACAACTATTCCCATTTTAACTAGCAACCTTGAGCTCTAGGATAGGTTTTGCAACATGCACTTGCACTCTTTGACACAAAAATGCAGATAGTGCATCCTGGGAAGGAAAAGGCCTCTTCTCCATTTCTTATCATACTTGGAAAAATGAAACATCGCTTCCTGACGTCGTGTTGTTCTGCAGCGAGCAATCAAGAGAATTAGGATTCATTCCAGAAGGTAGACTGTGGGTAGCAGTACCAGTCCTGCCCTCGATGCATAATTCAGCAATACCCTCTGTAAACTTGCAGTTATATGAAATACTGAAAAAGCTGGCCCAGAACATTTGCTCCCATACAAATAAAAGAAACAGGGAACTTTGTGTTTGAATGTTAGCTGGCATGTCAGAGAATGTGAACTGGTGAGAACAGAGCTCCCAGCGCTACCTTTTGCATTCAAATTTCTGTTAACTGGCATCCCTTAGCAGCAATCAGGTTTTCTTCAACTCTTACAAGGTTAGTGTTCGGTGCATTTGCATGAAGTTTTAGCAGTTAGGAAGTTTTAATAGGTGAATTTTTTGTTTTGCAATAACTTGTTTGTCAAGGATTTTATTATGAGAAAATGATTTTTCTCATTACTTTATATTTTAAAATGCTTTTTCAGCAGCTCTATAGTTCTTTTGTAAATATATAAGGCAGGAGGGTGCTCATCTCAATTCTAAATAATTGGGGTTTTATGTTGTAATTCCATTTGTTTATTTCTGCAAATGTTTTAAAATTATGATTCACGAGGGATGAATTTCTACTAACCTGTTTTTTATTGTCTCATTTTATACTACACCTTTTTTAATATAACACCTACTGTGCTATTAGTCATTCCAATAACTCTTTCTTGTTTTTCCCCATTTGCTTCTCAACTGCTTTAATAAAAGCCATTTTCCTTTCTGCGGGTTCCCTCTAATCTTGGGGGATTTGTGCCCAGGAGGAGAGCAGCAGAAGCAAAGCATTCACTGAGGAGGCTTAAAGATAACAGATCAGAGCAAGTGATATTTTTTTAGTAGTGGACTCTGATTAAAGCTCAGAAAGGGTTTGGACTTAGCAGAGTAGTGTATGCTCAGCCTACTGGTTGGTCAGGTGGAAGACAAAAAAAACAAGATGGGGAGAATCAGCCTACAGATATTTTGGAGAGATGTCTTGAGACTTTCAGTACGTGTTTTATTGTGCTTGACTGTTAATCTTTCATTACTTTTCTGATTAGAGGTAGATACTCTATAGGAAAATGGCCAAACCGTTACGAAAGAGGGGCTGATAACCTTGGAGCATTTACATTTTAACCTTGATTTTGGAAGCTTCGGTGAACGTGGCCAGTGATTTCCAGCACAGCTGCTCTTTTAGTCAAATGAAACCTGCCAAAAGAGCTTTTTGTCCCACCTTTAGAGACTTCTAATTTGAATAAGTGATACTCCATGAGCACTTTAATTTTGACTTCATCATTAAATGCTCATTTGTCTGTTCGTTGTTAGCACTATTTCAAGCCATCAGCTAGTGACGTAAAAGCTGTGATCCTGAGCATCCCATCATTTCATTGAAAGCTGCAAGACTGTAGCATCTAGCAGGATTTTATAGCTGGGCATATCTTTTGTAGTTTCCTATGTTAAGAACAAGTATTCATAAGAAAATTGTATTTTTCTTGAAGCGCAAATGAGAGAATGAAGTTCAAATCAGACTGCAATGTTTTCACTTAAAATTCTTCATTACCTTGATCTCACAAGTCTCCAGCTGTTCAGTAGATCTTTCTGAAACCTTTCTGGTTCCTTTCAGCTTGATAATAAGTTATGAATCCCTTTAAGTAGACTTCTTCATTGCTCTATTTTCTCCTTCTTAAGCTGAAGGAATGGAGATGAAAGAAGAGATGCTCTCAAACCTTGATCTTTAAAATATAAGTGTGCATTTATTTCATTTTGGCCTAGGGTTTTTTGGTAATGTAAGAAAGTGTGAGAATCTTCTCATATTTTTGTATAAGCTATTTATGACTCAATGTGTTTATTAAAGAGAAAGTTTGGGTCTGCTATAGTTGTATCTCTAAATCAGGTCTTGATTTTTGACTGTTAATCGAGGGTGTCCCTCTTGCTGGATTATCTTCATCTACCTCTGAGTCTTCATACTACAGGCAGATTTTATCTTCTATATAAAATAAATATACTTGTATGAATTGAATTTCTAGGCGGTATGTTAAAAGTTTTAAGGAAAAATTGGTATAATTCATGTGCGTATTGAAGTGCACCACCTTAGGAAAAATCAGAAGAACCTCCAAATGAAATGTTACATTAAAGGAAAGCATATTCCCTACTGTTTTCATCCTTAATAGATTTTGTAACTAGAGCCTCATTCATATTAACACACCATCCTGGGAAGCTTGTCTGATGTCAGTGAGAGTTGTTCCTGTCAAATCTTTTAGAGAACTTGCCCCTCAGCCACTGTAGACCTGGACGTGTTTTCCAAAGCAGCAAAGTTGGGAGGCCCCATGCGAGGTACTTTCCAGGACTGATATTCCCAAGGGAAGCTTTCAGGCTGGTGCTCTTTAAAATTATTTTGAAGTGAACACCCAGAATTATGGGCCAATTTGGAAGGTTATCATTTCTTCCACCTTCAGATTTCTTACTATTTCATTAGAACAAATCTTGGAACAAATAATTCTGCCAACTGCACTGGATACTGTGCAGCTATGTGACTTGCAGCTCTGGTGGGGTTATTTTTTTGCTTATTTACCTTCTGAGTTGACCTTTGCAAAGTATTAAAGAATTACTTCACTGGGTCTGCACTTGGGTTTTTGCCCCACTATCTGTGTTGTCCTTGAACAACATCCATATTTTACAAATGGGAAATCAAAACAAGAGTGAAAAAGATGACATGATTTTCTGAGGTGACACCAGATGTTTAGCAGAGTTGCAAAGGCCCCTTATTCCCATCTCAGTGCTATGGGTAGCTCAAGACTATCCTTTCTATCCTGTCTTTATTCGTCAGGTAAGAGCTGCTCTGATCGTACTTTCTATGAAGACTACTCACTGAGATGTACCGTTGTGGGGAAGAAAAATATTTGGCCAGATATCTTTAAATTTTGTGTTATCTATTTTTAAGATTGAAATCCTTATTTTCCTTAGCACCTTCCCTTAGGCAGCTAGTGCACTGGTGTGATAAATACTGTATAGCTTTTAATGCTAATCATTGTTGATTCATGGCAGATATGAGCAAGCTGTAAAAGGATATCCCTGATGATAATAAACAAAAAGTATGAAAAAGCACCATAAACAAATGAATACTTAAACAGCTGCTTCTCAGCACTGTACTACAGCTATAATAAATTAAGAATGTGCTTATATGTTTTGCCAAGATTATACTGTATTCAAGTAAGTTAGCTTTTGTGAATCCTCCTGAGAAATATAAGGAGATAATCTTATATGGATGAACACAATGAATCCGTCCCTCTTATTGTATCTCAGTCTGATTTCTGTGATAGATCAAAGGCAGAATTTTAGATAGTTCAGTAAATTGATAATATATTTGGCATCTCACTTCTGTGAAGACATTTCTTTTGTGTGTGTTTTATCTAATATATTTTTAACTTTTCCTTTTCTCATTGGGGTTTAGTCCCCAGTGCATGAATGTACTGCTTGGACTTTAATACTGATGCTTTCTTAAGTTGTTGATTGTATGACCTGAATATTTAGCTCACTGACCAAAATTTAGCAGAAAGCATAGGCTGCTCTAAGAGAGTACAGAAAGCCTACCCCAAGGGAAAACCACTCTCGGTGCTTTGTTGCATCTGTTTTTCACCTTTCTAAAGGAATATTTAAGGGAGGAGATTAGGGATCATCTCTATGCTCTGCTATTCCAAGATGTCGAGGGATGAACAGAGAGGAACGGTTCCTATGCAGAAGGATGGATGAAGGAAGACTTGGGACGATCACCTTTTTGATCGTTGCAAGTGGCGGTTTGGGGCCTGATCCTCTAGCGGCTGCCCTCAGCCCCGCTGTAGTTCCTTGGAAGTGAGTGGAGCGGGGCTGGCGCGAGGCTTTGAGAGCGCGTGAGTAGGTTTTGCACCCTGATGCCAGTCTTCAGTGTTCTCTGGGATTTCTCCTCTCTGGATTCGGAAGAATTGAAAAGATACTGTTGTAACGTTTTTAATTTCAGGCATTCCTCCTGACCGGACGCTTTTCTTTTTGCTATGCTTATTATGGTGTGTTTTCAAGGAAACACTGTTGATGACAATCTCTATTCTTTTTGACAGAACGATTTCACTTTCTTTCAAGCACAGCTTTATTATATGGCATTGAAATGATAGCATTTGTTTATTTATTTATTTATTTTACAAATTAACTTCTTGCCATATGCTTTTGAGTTTATATAGTTTCTTTATAGTTCCCATAAGATACCGAGGGTAAGATGTTAGCTGTTTACAGTAGAGGGAAGCTGAAATACCTTCTGGCTATGCTAGCAAGTCCTGGAGAGAACTCAGGACAAAATACGTTACATTAAAGGTGAGACAAAACCTTTATTTACAATCTAGCTCCCACCGAGACAGCCACGAGTGATTGCTGGACTACCTGCATCAGCGCTGGCTATCGCAGGGGTGTGCATTATAGGTGTATGGACCTGCCTTGCTGGGAGTTTGTGAATATTAATTCTGAATTCGTGACACAGTGGACACTGCTCTGTCTGGTAATAGTGCTCCCTAAGGACCCAGCTGACTCACATTGATCCCGCTGGAAATATCTCCATGGGTTTTGGTGAGAGCTGCATCCAACCTTGAAGGAAATGGCCTTGTTTCTGTGGAGGGCTGAAGGCTTTGCTGTGCGGTGACTGGGCACCTTCGCTCCAGGGTTAATGTTAAAATCAGTGGTATCACTGTGGAATTCACGTAAAGGATTATTCTTGTAAATGGTGACATATTTTCGGATCTATTCAGTGCATTTCCCCATAATAAGTTGCTGAGAGCAGTTCAATGTGCACCAGCGGAAAGCTGTGTAGCCCTAAGAGAGACACCAGTTTCTGGCACCTTGATGCAAAGATAACAAGCTGCATGAGTATTAAAACTGTGCTCTTTACTGGTTTAGAGGGAGGCCAAGACTGAGATCTCCTACTCAAGAGGATAGTTTCTGTTTGCAAAGGGATATATACAGTACCTGTAAAAAGTAATATCTTTCTGTTGCTCTTCATTTCCGCTCTCCCTTTGCTCTCTCCTCCTTATTTTATTGATCTGATGTGCTTTTGCCCAAATTGATCCCTCAGGTTATAGATCAGCCCTTTAAAAAAATCTCCTTGGTAAATATGGAAGCTGGGAATACCCTTTACAGAAAATACTTTGTGAATTTTTCCTGTTTACAATGTGTGCAAAAGCTGTAGAGGGAAAATGTGAACGTGGTCTTCAAAATATCCCATTACACACCGAGGGTGAACTAGTTTTAAGAAGGCACCACAAGACCTGTTCACCTAATGTCAGGCAGCTCAGCTAATAAGCCCGAGCCGTTGCCTTTATTACCTGGAACTTAACATTTCAAGCTTCATGTACTGGCTGTTGGTTATAGAACAGTGTATTAATTAGAGTAACTAATAGCTGTTCCTCTGATGTTTTCTCAGTATGAGAAGATTCTCAAAATCCTGTGTTTTTTTTCAAGGTCAGAATTGAATTTGACATTTCCAAAAAAATGATTTAGCAAGAAACATAACAAAAAAAAAAATCTTTAGTGCTGCTCAAGTGCTCCTAGGACATTAATAAGTAATTTCTCTGCTGTTTTCCCTTAAATTATGGCTATTTCATGCATGTTTTAATGAAGCCGTTGTACCTGTCAGAGATCAGTTCTCAGCATCAGGCTGATTGGGCAGTTAGCTTTACATTGCAACTGAAGTGTTGTCTTGTCTTCAGCCAACCTTTTAATTTTATTGATTCATGCACAAGTAAGGATTTGCGTAATTCATCAGCTTATCTTGCTAATGAATACTTAATGGCGTTTAACCTCTTGGTGCCTCAAGGTGTGCCTAGGTTACGAGTGGTTTGTGCCTCAGACTTTCATGTTGCTGCTCCAACCTTGTCAGAAGAGTGTTTTGCCAGCGAGCTGTGCTTAGTTTTTTGCCACAGGCAATTTCTTCCTTCAAAATAGTACATAAATAAAATATTTGTTCATGCCTCTCTCTCAGAGCAAAGCATACAGAGGCAAATGTTTACTCACTTATGCAGAAAGTGATATCTGTTGCAAGGAGTAAATCCTCGTTTTCATATTTAATGAAGCCATAATCAATGTTAATGGATGAAGATTGCATTAAAGAAATCTTAATGTTCCTCTCAAGGGAAAGCCATTTTACTGGAAACAAGCTAGTTAATCAGCCTCAGGAAAAAAGTATATATAGTTTTATCATACAGGCAGGTTTTCCAAGGACAAAGTAGGAAATGTAACAAGAATATCAGTCAATTTTCATCTTCAGGAATTTATCATGTGTGATATTATGTAGATTTGCTCTCTGAAACACACAGTATTAGTCTTCCTGTGTAAGTTTACAAACAAAAAAGGCTGAGATTAGTAAAATATTTATTTCTGCCCTATTCTTTGTGTGATTTTTGTGGACTTGCAGTTTTAATCTCCCCATTAAACAACTCTTTTAAAAGAGCTAAACAGGCAGAGTGCAAAGAGTAGCAGTCAGTCAGGTATTTCCCTCCACTCGTGTTGCATGTTTAACCCCAGATTTGATTTCGGTGGCACCCCGGTTCAGTGCCGCGTGGGGCGATGTCCACCCGCGTGCTGGTGTCTCCCCACGGGGCCGAAAGGAGGGTGAGGAATTGGCACGGTCCCTTCTTCTTTGCCGAGAGAAGCTGGTGCAGGTCGCAGGCTGGGGAGGAAGTGGCTTGCAGTCAAATACTCCTCCTTCTCTCTGGATTTGGCTGCCGGTGCCGTCCGCCCTGCGGCACCAGCGTACGGTCCTTTAACACGACCTAGGAACACACAGGATTTCTCCCATGACTGCAGTTCTCCCATAGCACTGGGTGACCACGTCCGATACATCGCGTCTGGCTCATAGCCGACAGCTAGGACATCCTTGGCTACAGACTTCAGTGTAAATATCTTTTGTAGAGCAATAATCTGTAGTTGTGATGGTCTAAGGATATAAGTATGGTAATATTTGTAAGGAAAAATAATAATTTTTAATTCGACCAAGAGAATTGGGAACAAAAGACTACTTTTTGGACACCAAGCCTTTTTGAAAGCTATCCTTGAAGTAAGATAAATGTGCCCCAAAAGCTTTTCTTCTTGTTATGTTAATTGGCCAAATAATAACCATATCTTATCTCTGCCAAGAGATCTTTGGTACCTACTTGTACTGCAGGGGATCTCTTAAGGTAGAGGAGTTACCTTGCCTTGGCCCCAGGGCTGTTCAGTGAATCAGCCTTTTTGGTTGATATGTTCAACTGAGGCTCAAAATAAGCCTCATTTTTTCATACGTGTTTCTTGGAGGAGTCTGTATTATGTATATGGAAGGAGGATAGATTGGTTTGCAGTTTTGTAATTAAAATGCAACTGAATGTCATTGATCTGAAAAAACACAGAGAAAAAACCATCACCTGGTTTCAAGCTGAAGCTGAGAATAAAGCGCAACCGATACCGTGCGGTGGGGCAGCAGCGTTTCTCGCGAGCCTCAGGCCGCTGCGACGTGGGCTCCTTGCTGGTCACCCGCTCTCTGTGGAGCGGTGGAAATAACCAAGGAGAAATCGGACTGCAGGTCAGCGAAAACAGTACAGTGGAAATGCCTTTAAAAGGAAAGAGTCATGTTCCCGCATATATAACCTGGACAGAACGAGAAAGTAACAGATAAGGACAAAGGCTTGAACTTGATGATCTAATTGCTTTTGTGTTTCTCGTGTTTCTGATTCATTTTAAGAAGTCTTTTCAAGCTTGTATAGCTGTGAAATAAACAATGGAACAAATCAGAGATGAAGAAACTGAAAAAAATAATGATCTGCTCATCATGTCACTATTACTGCCGTTAGCAGTAGTAGCGTTTATTTAACAATGCTGCTGCAGTGCTGTGAATGTATAATAGACTGTAGTCCCGCTCTCAAAGAGGATCCTGAGTGTGCACCTGCCATCCATCAGAGGAAGGAGTACGGGTAGCAGGGGGAATGTCACGGAGCTGGAAATATTTATGTGGACAGTACTTGGGCACAAGGTTGCTTGCTAATGTGGGTTTAAATTTAGGACCTTAAAATGGTGTGGTTATTTAATATTTGACAGAGATTGAAAACTGCCAAAGCATTACCCCTTCAGTGTATCCAAGGGCAGGAAGGATGGTGACAGTTTCATTACCCGCTGGTCTTGTGCTGATCTATTTGAAGAGGTCTGTATTTCCTTCTCAGACCTGTGGCCTCCCCCTCTGTGTAGGCTGTATATAACAAAATAAGCATTTTTCATTTTATATAACTCACCAGCAGTAGCGTAAGAGACCGCTACCCCGTTGCGCAGTACATTAAAGCGGCGTGATTCATGGGGCTGGGTGGCTCTGCACGCCCCTTGCATTGATCACCATCAGCAGCTTTTCATTTGCGCCTTTTTATGTAATGAAATAGCTTCTGCAAGGATAAATAATTTTGGCTTTCAGAATCAACGTCGTTGTTATAATTTCTAGATTGTCTGTTTAAGTTTCCTTACTTATATTTTCATTTATTTTTTGTCTGTCTTGAGCATATTTCTGTAGCGCACTGATTCTGATTTCAGAGGGCTTGGGAAAAGGTCTTGAGAGCTCTTTCTGCTGCTAGCTTAGCACTAATTTCACTTGCTTAACTCACAGTCTTTCCGTAAGGACAATGCTGCAACTGTTAGATTAGTGAATCAGAACATATTTCTCCAACTCCTGGCCACCAGCTTTCTCTGAAATTGCAACAGGATGCTGCCACAAGGATTCGTGATGGACGCAGCCTCAGGACTCACTTCTACCTAACTCCAGGAGTGTGATGATAACATTGTTAATCATAAGTTCCCTTGAAAGTGGGTGGAATTTGTAATGTAGAAATGGAAAGATCTACCAGAAATACCTGAGTATGGAGAGGCATGTTCTACTGCATCCACTGCCGCAATACTGATAGATGGCTTCTCCCCTCATGCTAGGTAAAACACTGGCCCTTCAAGAAGTCAGGAGTTTCATTTGCTTTGACTCCTTTTACATGAAAATAAGAACCATCCTTTAATAGTCTTTCCCACAAGATCTCTTCTATTGCTAGCAAGTAGACAATGTTGAATAAGGCTGAGTGAGGGGTGACAGCCAAGTCTTAAGTTGTCTTCTAGCAGCAGATATGATGCCATGCTCTCCTATGAGTTGCCCAAGGCTGAACACCTCAACGCCATGCAAATCTAGATCTACCGCTGGAGCCAGATGAGTGATTGGTTTTGGTAGCAGCACTAGTGACGTTGTTGCTGCAGTAGTGTGTTTCACAGGCCCTAATGCTCAGGATGAAACTATTGAGCCACTGTTGTCTTGTCTTTGATTTCTGTTTAAAGTCTTTTTGTTTATTGCACTAAGGCCGTAAAGCATATAGATTGGAAATAAGTCGCTTTCATGGTTTCAGCCAGTCTAAACAACATTTTAGGGTGGTTTGTCATAAGCTGGAATGTTCTCACCTGTTCTATTGCAAAAGCACAAATCTATTATAGACATATATGTTATATTATATAACATCTTGTTATATAGATTCTGTTTAAAGGAAAGAAATAAATATCTTACGGCAGGATAGCAGGGTTATTTGTACTCCAAGTCCTCTTTTCCTGGTTTAAAAAAGTGTTTCATTACTGAGCATAGAAGAACTTTTTATATTGCTGTGGGGAATTCAGTGATCAGGCAAACATTCTGAGCTATCCTAAAGGAAAATGCGACTTGCAGGAGATTATGCAAATGAAGCTGTTTTCCCAGGGATGGGGGTGGATCTTTAAATCTTCTTTTGTTTGGGTTTTGCATGTTTGCCTACATGAAAAAAATTGGGGAAATCAGATTTTGTTTGATCTCTCTTTAAATTCCAGTGTTGGTTAGTCTTCTGTAATTACTTTTGTCTTGCTATGTTTAGGAATTGAAACATTAAGTGGAAATTTACTCAGGATACTTTCTAAGGTGCCTTTGAACATAAAAGTCAATATCTTATATTTTGTAGTTATTTGTGGCTGTTTGCCTTACACACTTGTGTATTTTTCAATTATTTGAATTGAATAAATGTAAAGAAGGAATACAGCCACTTTCATACAGCAGAGCTGCAAAAATATAACCTTCTTATACAATGGATGTATTTATTTGCTGTAACATCACATTTCAATTTCTAGTGTTTTCAATATAAGTATTTTCAGAAGAAGAGAAATGATATTTTGCTCCTCCTATATAATAGTAGTGGCATATTTTTCAGTATACATTTTTTTATTAGTTCTAATTGCTTTTGATCCTATTAACACCAGTCCTATATCAACAATGAAAAATGTGGGTGCTTTCTCACTAGGCTTTATGAAAATAATTTGAGGTTCCAGTCTTGTTCCCAAAGTCTGCATCAGGAAGGGAGGGGGGAAAAAAAGTGATTTGTAGTTGACCAATTCAACAGAGGGTCAAGGGTTGAGTGTACCATGGGCAACCGTCTGAACTCCAAGGGGTCCAGAACCATGTCGGCACGTATCAAAAGAGCACGAAGGGAGGCGGAGAGCATGTAACATTAGCTTCAGCCTCTGTAACTGCTCTTTCCATCGCTAGACAGCTATATTTTCTGCTACTGACAACAGAGTACTAAATAAATGTCTGAAATATGAAAAATAGACAGTGAAATATATTGCATTTAGTAGGAAGAGTGAGCACTAGGAAGGTACGCTTTTTCTATAGGGCCACAGGAATTTATGGGATCCGTCATTTGTTGAGTGTCGCAGAGATGCACAGGAACCAGGTCATATGGGGAGGACATTGGCTACAACAACTGAGAAATGATGCTGAGCTGCTGATTTCAGGCATGTTCTTTTTGGTATTATTTGAGCAGAGAGCAACATGGATCATTCAGAAGGTGAAAAAGTCAATGAGAAGAGCCTGAGCCTGAAATTGCACTGATATAAACTAAAACTAACTTCATTTTAAACTATTTATTCATGGCATTCCCCCATATCTGTATGTCTATTGTGTATATTACACCAAGTATATGTGTTATATATCTAATTTTATATGTTATATATATACATATTTCGATAGTGCTATTCAAAATGAATATGACATGAAAACATGTCAAAGAATAACACACAGCCAGTTATAATTGTACAGTATGTTAAAAATCTCTTTGCTTCAGAGCAGTCATTTAAATAGATTCCACTTTTTAGCCTATATGTACTGTCAGTTCTTAAAACATTCATTTGCTTTTATGAGCCGGGAATGCTCCTGTGCTATTATTCACCATGTCATTGCCTATACCGAGGAGTCAAAACTTGCAAGAAATTACCACATATCCAGTATCACAGTGTCTCCACATGCAGTAATGAGGGCAGAGGATAAAACGAAAGTACTTTATAAAGTTTGCCTGGAAAATTGAAAGTCATCATTTATACTGTGTTGCTATATAAACATCTTATGAACTGTTAATCAGTTATGAATAAATGTTTCAGAAATGTTTAATCGAGGGTCACTTGGTTGACGTTAATTATGGCTTATAAACATCTGTAGCATGCTTAATTTCTAATCTAATAATCTAATTTGTAGATATGTACATAGATCTCCCTGCTTGAGAAGCATGCACGCAATGGGAGGATGGAAATCTCCCGTAGCTGCTGTGTGCTGGTTGCTTTGCAGCGCCTGCGCGCGGGGCGTGGATCCCGTTGGATTCCACTGAAATCCTGGCAAAACGTCACCGTCGCGGTGGCCAGCCTGGAACAGCTCCAGCGCCCAGTGCTTGGCACGTGAGCGAATGAAGAGCTAGCTTATGGAGAAGGTTTTGAACCTAGCTGTAAGAGTACATTGAATTACGTTAAATTATTCATGATACAGCTTTCTTTTGCTCGCAGGAAGGTTGTCTGAAGCGGCAGGAGGTGCCTGTACGAGGGGGAAGCGTGGTGTACAGGTTTGCACAGTAGATCCGGTAACTGGCATGCCAACAGAGCGTTTCTCCATGTGCTTCTCTGCAATTGGGTGTGATAGGGCCCCTCTGCAATTAGCATAGCCAGGTGGTTTTGTAAGTAGCATGCAACTGGATGATATTATGAACTGCTATTAAGAGTGGTAAATTAATAAAAATGCTAGTGATGTTTTTGTGTAGCATCTACTACTTGCTAATTTTGCAAAAGTCAGTCCTGATTTACAGACGGAGAATGTCAGCGCCTTCGTTTTGTTGCGTGCAGGACCTAGGTGTGAGTGTTGCTTCCAGCAAAATCATCCGTTCCCAGCTCCAGCAGGGCCAGGCAGGGGCGGGGGAGAGCGTTTGGGCTTGGACCTTGTGTGGGCACCAGGCTGAACCTATGCCAGTCTGACACGGGCACTTAGGTATTCTGCTAGCAACTGGTTTACGTTATCTCTGCATGCAAAACCTCAGCGCAGAAGATGCAAACACCTGAGCATTATAACTTGCCATCAAAATTACCATTTTGTGCTCATTGTTTTTCACGAACAGAAGCAGTTTCCTTGATGAACTGAAAGCCTGAGGGACACTTAACCTTCCCGAGCGGTGGGAAGCGTTGGAGGCGGGCGGCGCGTGCCGTGCTGCTTGCCTGGCCCTGACCCGGGAGCCTCCACCCTCCCGGCAGAAAGTCAGAGCTGCTGTTTTATTTCTTGCTGTTGTGTTTGATTCCAGCAAAGGAAGCATTAGTTAGGAGATGCAAGTATTTCACGGTTCGTGAAACCGAGTGAGTAGTGTACTATGAAGGCAGTAATGTAATGCACAAGTTCTTTATGGGTTTAATGCCCAAACTATATGGGACATTAGGGGAGCGCTGGGATTTTTTTAACAGAAGGGCTGAGCCTAGGGGGAAGCTTCCAGTGAAGCTTAAAGCAGCAATTCCTCCCAGGCTCTGGCGATGGTCACCTGAAGGACTGAAGTCGTCCCTAGTGTTTAATATAGAAAAATATGCGTTTCTCTGCAGATCCTTAATATGTATTATTAAATATATTTTATTTTAGGCAAGTGCATATGCATATTTGAATACGTAAGGAGTTTTATTATCTAGGGAAAATTGAAAGCATTCAGAAAATACATACAGAAGAAGTCACGGGCCTGATAACTTTAGAGCAAACTAGCACGCTCTTTAACACTTCACAAAAAGTTGGGGTATTAACACCTGCACTTCTGTGCTTTTAGCAATTTTACCGTATTGTCGTCAGTTGTGTGCTTTAAAAAGTCAACGCTTGTGTGACTGCGCATGACTTCTTTCCTTATTTTTAAAAACTCTAGTGGTATTCTGTGTCAATACAGTGTAACTGGGAAACTCTTGTAAAATACGTTGCCTTTTATTTGCTAAAGCAAATTATCTATGGGGCTTAATTCTTAGTTATGTTGCATCGACAGATATATTCAGCGCAAAGACAATCGTTAGCATATCTAGTTGTTATAGGTATAGAAAGTACAAAATGCCTAACAGAATCGTGCCGGGAGTAGTATCAATGGGTTATTTCGTAAGTGGCATGCAAGTGAAGGAAATTACAAACTGAGCTCTCTTTAAAGTAGTACATTGGAATAAAAAGCTCAGGAATTCCCTGAACAGAAGAGTTTGCAGTTATGTAATGCGTGTTTCTGGTAATGTAATAAAAATTTAGAATAACTTCATTTGACATAGGTATTCCGGTGAGCTGTGCCAATCTCCCCTTAGATTTTCAAGGTCTGTCATGAATGCATGATTTAAGCTACAGGTTTTCAAATGTGACACATAATCCATAGATACAAATCATTTTGGCTCACTTATATCATCACTGTCATAAGTATTTTGCTGTAGATAAACAGACATAAAATAATTACACCTTAAAGTTATCAAAGTCAGTAAGGGTCTTTTTCTTTATCAGGTGTTAAGTTTGGAGATTTTTTGGAAGTGACTTATCTTGACAAAAGTCAAGCAATTTTCAAGCATATAGCTGTGGGGGGGATTCTCTGCTCATCTCCCGTTGAGTTTATATAAACATCGCATGTAATACGCTGTTGATCTCATCCAGTTGTGAAGTCTATGGTAGAGTCAAGGAAAAATGTCGGGAGACATCCAAGAGACGGGACCTATGACTCAGTACTGACCTCAACTTGGTTGGCTAGCAGGGAGCCTTACAGTTCACATTCACAGAAAGTAAGATTTCATATAAGTTAGTGGAGAAACATATGAATAAATCACACAAGCACAAAGCATCTCAGGTGAAATATTTCTTCCTTGATCTTTCTAACTGAAGTTTTGCATGGAAGAGTTTTGATCTGGAAAGCTGGTATCTTCTGAAGCTGTCAGTGTCCCTCCCGTAGCGTGAGCAAGGTCCATGCAGCTCCTGCAATACCAGGGCTCCAGTCAAAAGTATTAACAAAATGAATAAAAATATGTTTTATGCATGTCTTTGTTTAAATGAGATGCACAGATAGCCTTTAAACTTGGTCATATATTGCAACTGACTTTTCCAGTGCTGGAAACCAATTGGGAAAGTCAGCAGGGTGACTGAGGAGAAAAGAAAGGGAAATGAAGACATCAGTTGTTAGCTACGTGCCTGGTACATGCCATTGAAGACAATAGTGGTGAGCCACTAGTATGTATTTGGTGTCCTTGCATATGTAAAGTGTCCTAATTGAAACCAGATATTTGGGGACAGAAAATGATCTTTTACTTTGTGCAAGAAAGGGTTCACAGGTGACTGAACTAGTTTAGCCATGTAATACTGCACATGCTCTCTGCGGGCTTACACCCAGAAAGCAGCCCGTGTGCCTGCTTTCCTGTAGTTTAAGGTTACTCAAGCAAGTCTGTATAGCACCACAGTACAGGAAAACAGGAGAAAAGGATTGAACATGAATACCCAAAGACAGATACGGGTTCATTTGTTTGTGCTCCAAGCTGCCCCACACCTGAGCCAATTCCAGAAAGCCCACGTTGCCATGTTCACGTGAAGCTCTCCTTGAGTGAAAAGCTCGGCTTTCTCCACAGCTGGGAAGCAGTGAAGGTCATGGCAGAAGGAGAGCACTCTGCAGATATGGTTTACAGCTTCTGGCCTTAGCTAGATCCCTGCCAGCCAGCTTGGGCAGTGGAAGAAGAAAACCTCTGTTGTCTTCAACTAGCCAAGACATGGCATAGAGAGATTAAGGAAAAGGTCTTAGTGAAGTAGGGATTTTTAAAAGTTGAATTCAGTTTATTGTGAGCCCCAGGAAGCACTTGAATATTCAGTGTGGTCAAGCTGGGGGCTGTGTAAAAGTCCGCAGTGAAAGGTGGAATTGTGTTGCCATTTAAAATCTGTTTGTTAGTGCTCATTCTTGACACAGAGTAGCTCTAACTGATGCTGGGTTTTCTTTGGGCCCACAGAGAGAATGTGTGTGTGTGTGTATAAAGACACTTGAACCAGCCAGTGGCTTAATGACGCTGCTTCTGCACACAGCTCCACGACTCTTATGATCTCTGACTGTCTGATTGCCAGCAGTGATATATAGTGAGCTGTTCTGTGCTTAATTATTAATTTTACGTTAAGGAGTTCCACAGTCAATATTTAGATGTTTTATGACATGCAGAGCCTCTTCTATACCCATATTTTCCCTGCAGGGACATAATGTAGCCCTTTCAACACTAAATCAATTGCATCCAAAGTTAAAATAACTTGATTTGTTGTTTAAGGGCCTTACCTAACCTGATGCATCAGCTGTGAGAGAGCAAGAACACTGATATCATGGCCGGCTGCTAATCCTCGCATGTCCCCACTTTTCCAGGGTCAAGTGTCAGTGCAGACTGTAAAGCTGCCAGGGATAAAGCTGGGACCTGGCCTCTGATATGCTTCCTACAAGTGCATTTTTCCTTTTATGGTTAGTAGGCACAAAGTGGAGAAGAGAAGGTCTTTTGGAGTGTGTGATGCTAGGAGAAAAATGCAGGAGAATCATTTTACTCTGTCCCTGTTTTCTACATCTGTAGTGATGAGCAGAATGAATAGAATTGATATCACCTGTTTTAAGTACCTGAAAGTTGGGTATCTTTTCTGAGTTAAATTTCCCCCAGAATCAGTAATCACTTCTAAAGCTCTTTCAGCTCACCTATCTTAAATATTTAACCTAGAGTGGGATGAATTGCATTCAAAATTGCCAGTCCCTCTCCAGTGACTACTGAGAAGCACAAAAGACTAAGTAGCTAAGCCTAAAATGGCTACACTGAGTGAAATGAAGTACATACAGTCTAACCCTAACTATACTGGGCTCAGTGGCTTTTAATGACTTAACTCAGGATCAAATGTCAGGGCCCCTACTGGAAACAGAGGCCTCTCACCAAACTTTATTCTTGTTGCATATGTGGATACCTATTTGAATCTGAGATTTATAAGGTGTTTTCAAAGACTTGCTTTAAAATCATACAGCATGTTCTTTAAGCATCTGAATCATTTATTAAATTCAGCTATCAGTGGCTTTAAAATAAAAATTTAACCAAAACCAAGGGATTTGGGGTAGGACTGCAGAGATTCTGGTATGTAGATCTCCAAATTTCAACCTTAAGATGGAGAAATGGCCTGAAAAAATTATTCTGTCCTCTACGCTTTTAGAGTGCTGTTAGGGAATGAGCTGGTGCTGTGGAGTTGACTTAATGAAACTGGAGGTTTCTAGAAGAGCTGGATGTTTTTATCCGTCCTGACTGGGGACTCCTCTACTGTAAGCTTCTGAGCGTGGTTCAGAAGAATGTATGGGAGAAGAATATACCAATTTTAAAGGCAAGGATGTCTTTCCAAGATATGCCCTAAGATCTTGTGTTAGAATTTATTCAGTACTAAGTTCAGGACCTTACAATGGAACATACCCCTTCTGCTTGTAGTCTTAACAGGAATTACCATAGCTTTGATAAGATTTGTCTAGGAAAGTGCGATGGACTTGATGAAATTCTCTGGATGTAGAAACAGGAGTAGTTACCTTGTTCATTTATTGGATCTAGCAGGAAAGTTCATTATGAAATATTATCTGGGCAGGATGAATATGAGTAACTGTAATGACTTCAATAGTGCAGGCATGGGGAGAGCAACCAAAAGATTTATCCAATAGTCTGGGTTTGGCGGGGGGGGGGGGTGGGGGCAGAGAAAAACAAAACCCACCTAATATAGGTCCTGTATTAAGACAGAAACTCTCACTTATCTGTCAGATAAGTGAGATTAAGATAACAAGGTTCAGATGTTTCATAGATCAAATGGATAGGACTTGACTATGAAATCAATAGAAAGATGAAATGATAAATTAGAATAAAAGTGCATGCTCAAGGTCCTACATGCAGAGCCAAAAAAATTGTAAGAAGATTTACCTCTTCATTATGGGATCTGATCTGCTTTCATTCACACCAGCTTTATAGTATTGAAGCACCCTTGGCTTGTATGGATTAATTTCGGATTGACGTAGGTGACAAAAGAATCGTACTGACAGGGTCATGAATAAGAAAGGTATCCCCACTTAGTAGCACGAGATTAATGCCCAACCAGTTCACGTTAATTAAAGAAGCAAAGAATGCAGTAGAGGACTTTTGTAAAGTGCAGTGACTGAAGTACATGCTGGTGTATCATCATTATCCTGTGTACGTGCGAGAAAATTGATACTTGCATTAGTCATTGCTGGCAAGAAAGGAAAGGGTCTAAAATAGAAGGGCTGCAGAAAAGGCACTGATCATCTTTTTGCTTTTCTCTTTCATTTATGTCTACTAAAGTAAGAAATTCAGAATGTAAAAGGGAATAAAGGCAATGTAATGCTGTGTGTATGAAATGCAGACCATCAAGGTCACTCCTGTATTCCATAGCCTCATCTAACATAAATCTTTGCTTTAGTACTGAAGGGCTGATTTATATCAACAGAAATTCTGGCCCACTGTCTCAAAATGCATTTCCAATCAAGGAAGACTGACCTTGCACTGGGAGATCTTATTAAAATGTAATATTATTACCTTTTAATCAGGAAAGATGCCAGTGTACCTTACTTAAACCTAGAAGAATAATCTAAAGTGGCTTCTGTAATGTAATGACATGTTTTTAGTTAAAGCCTGCTGATACTGGGGAGTATGATTGCTGCCTCTCTTATAAGATGGTTTTAAGAAGACAATCAATTTCTTTATAAGACTAGGTAATTGAAACAATGGGGTCTCCCGTCGCTGAAGTGTGGCCCTGACCACAGGACTATTGAAATCTGTAAAAACCTTCCCTTCTTACAAGAATATCAGTATATTGAACAAAATCCTAATGCAGAGCACACACACCCAAGAAAATGTGGCATGGGTTTCTTGTTATGCGTGCCATACAGAAGCTGAACCTTTACAGTGCTTTGCAACATAGACTGTTACTGTTAACGCATCATAACGCTTAGCCTATTGCCACGGTGTCCACCTGGACCCGAGGGCTGCAAAGTGCTCCAGGTCTCCAAAGCTGGAGACGTTCATGGCTTGATGGATAGCTGAATGTGAACTGGATTCCCAGTGATTAGCTACATTTTATTTAATATGGGAAAAAGCAGAGCCTATACTTGTTCTCGTTGTCATTCCTGTACATTTTGAGAACAATAACTCTGCTTGACAGGACAGGATGGAGACAAGGTGAAAGTAGCTTTGAAGTGAATGATAGCCAGTGCTCTCCCAGCAGTTCAGAATACAAATAGTTGGCTGTCCCATTTTGTTAAGCTAAATGAAGTCTCTGAAACATCTATTTTCTTTTCTTCATTTACCTTGATTAAAATTTTTCCCCTGCTTAGAGGCTAGGAGAAACTGGATATTAACTTCTTTTCTTGAAGAAAGTTAAATCATTAAACTAATTTTGTCTGGTTTATTTTCTGTCTTGAGGTTTAGGGGAAGCTTTCTACCACATTTAAAAGATAATTTCTCATGGGTATTTCTGGATATGAAATTTACATCAGGCTTTATATATTTATATTACTTTAAAATTGCTGCCTATTAGGAATTTGAGTTGCTCTGGCCAGAACTATACCATCCAGATAAACAGGGAAGACGAGAAGAATGGGAAACTATTAAAGAAAAGGCAGAGAAGAGCTAAAGAAAATATTTGGATTATAAAACAGAGATAAGTGAGAGTTTAGCAGAATATATATTTTTAGTAAGCTCTCTGCTTAGCTGTTCTAGACTATAAAGTTTGCATCTGCATTTAAACAGCTTGTATATGTCTGAAATCAAATTTGAATGATTGCAGGCAATTCCAATTTTGCATGGGAAGTGGGCAAGCAGCATGGCGAATCCTGTGAGCATCTCTGACAGCGTTTTGGCGCTCAGTTCAGATCAAAGGGCTGAGCGAATGAGCAGGTCGCTGGTGGCAGATGCAGGAGGTTTGGGGCTCAGATTTTTACCTCTGATAGTTGTATAAAAGATGGGCAAAGCTCAGCATCCTGCGCCTCCAGTGATGCAATGCTGGGCTAGCACTGAGCTGGTAGTGTTAGGTGAGACCTGGGGTTGGAGCTGACTTTCTGGCAGGTGTTTGCCAAATGCAGTTGGTGTGTTCCTAAATTACATTGGGATTGTGGAATTTCCTCTATTTGAGTTTTTTTGTTTGTTTGTTTTGGTTTTGGTTTTTTTGTTGTTTTTTAAGAAGCCAGTATCATTCTGTATTTTTCCAAGAATGGTCTTGCATTGTTTTCAGGGGAATGAATTTAATGATGTTTTAAGGTCTCATCTGGTCTTTATTTTCTGTGATTTTATGATTGACTTCTTGTGCTATCCAAACTATGGAAAGTGTGTGGGTCCTCCGTGTCTTCTCTGAGAGTGTTTGGGACTAAATCTTACTCTTCATGTGTTTAGCTCATAAATCACTATTCTGTCATATTCACCTGCTGTGAGATGTTCAGTGCATATCATCATTTACATTAAACCATTTACTTCAAGAGAATGTGTTATATTGCTTTGTGATTTATGTTATCTGGCAGTTAAGATTGTTACGAATTGGCAGTTGGAATATTAGAACAGTGGGACGTTTTACAGTGTATGGTTGTGATCCAAGAAGTAATTCATGCATTTTTTTAATAGACTTTACTGGTCAAAAGGGAACCAGACAGGAGAATTCTGCACTTTTACTCCTGATCCAGAATTAAGACAGAATCCTGCTTAGGAACAAACCTGTTCAGGGGAAGGCAGAACTGCAGGTAGGGGCAGTGTGGTGGAAAGAGCCTCTGATGACAGCAGAGCGGTCACTATGCCTGTCCGCCCGTGTTTCCCTCGGTCCTCTGGAGGTTTGGATTCACATTTAAGCAAGTGTAAACTTGTTTCAGGAAAATATCTTGGCACGCTCTTCTCTCTCTCGGGAACTCTGTATGTTAAAATATTAACCCCCTTTATTTTTAAATGTGAAAAGTTAATAGTTTTTAAAGGTCGAGAAGCTCAACAGGTACTCTGGAATAGAGGAGAATGTTTCACCGACCAGCTCCGTTCCTCGTATATAAAGGCCTTTTTATAGCCATGTCACCCCAGATCAAGATTTCTGTTGTTATTTCTATACTTGTATATGTTCAGATGAGGGGGAAACTTAATACGCAGTACCGTCAACACAGAGCAAACCCAGCCTATTTCCCTTTCTAGCCCTTTCCCTTGACAAACTGACTGCTGGAGAATAGAATTTATTTTTGAGTTTGCCTATAGATGCACAGCGAAAAGAAACTGGAACATAAAAAGCCAGCCGAACAAGTTAACTTTAAACATGTGTTTCCGCCTGCCTGTGTGCCAGTCAGTCCCTTACAGCTTTTGAACTCATCACTGAGTTTTCACTAAATTTTCTGGTAGGAGTAAAGTTCGTTGAAGAGGTCTCTTAAATTCATATAAGCCTTATGAAAATAAGAGAGGGGAAAGACACTGTTAATGGCCTCACTGAGGGAATGACTGGCTTTAGCCCTTCTTAGAAATCATCTTATCCATCCAAGCAATGAGGCTTTGGACAATACCTGATAGGAAATGAAACTTTGTTGATTTTACTCCTTGTGGAACTGCATATTTCATGCTCCCTGTAGTCTATCAGACGAATACATAGGCTACATGCAGTTTTTTGTTGGGGAAGAGTGCATAGTGTCCGTAATGTAAGTTATCTACATCAGGGACTGTGTGTTTTGTATTTGGTATTCTTTCTTAGTGTTACGATTCTGAAAGGATAAATAATCCTCTTTTTGTTTGCTTCATAATGTCTTATGTCTGCACAAAAAAAAGAAAGTTTCACATATAGATAGGCTGCTACAAAACCTCATAATCTGCTATATTCTGATAACATATGCATGATTTGGGAATCCTAGGCTGGGCTAACCATTTTCAAGGTTTTCAACCAACAATTTTCCCCTAAGGAAAGAAGCATTCATAGCACTAGAGACAAAGCAGAATAGACTGGAGTATCATCCACGTCATGAAACTTCAACTAATGCAAATTCATCGACTGCCATTGCTTATATCACTGCCTTGCTGAAGCAGCAGATCCCTAAAAGCATTCTTTTTTGGCTGCATGGCCTTCTAACCTGCGGTGTTTCTAGGGACAGTAGTGCGTCTAAGTCATTCTTAACCCCATCTGTGAATAATTTCTTCTACCAAAACAGCTGTATTACTCTGAGAAAAAAAGTTCGAATGCTAGTACTGCGAAAGGTTGACCTGCCCATACATCTTAATGAACACTATGACAAACAGTGAGAAACATCCCATTATTTCTTCCTCAGTTTGCACATCTTCTGGCCACATTGAGTCTTCTTAAATAGTAGCACTCCTTAACAGTTCTTCACCGCTATTTAAGTATCACTCAAGTTTCTTTTGTATGTCAACAGCAGTTGATTTTATTCATCCTGTGACTGATATTTCAGCAGTGCATCTCTCCACTCCTGCTGCCTGCAGTTTCTTGGCATGCGCCGTGTGCTGATCAGAGGTGCCATCTAAGCTCTAGTTTTAAAAGTACATACATATCCTGCATTTGCCAGACATCTAAATAGATGATGCAAAAATGTCCTGCAGAGAAGGAAATTATTGCCATATACGAATCTAAGATATGCTAAAAGACTGAACTCATTAATTCTTACTAAATGTCTTCGCTATTGAGCAAGGCCTTCAAGTTTTTAATAACACGCGTAAGTTAATAACTGTAGTTGCAATTCAAATGCACTTGATTGGAGACATAATAGACCTTTCTTCTTATATTTGTTTTGCTTCCCTGGGGCTTGTTGTCTTTAAAATATGAAATGACAATCAAACATGCAATTAGTTATGATGAGTACGGTAGTGAGGAGGGTATCCTCCTTTGCTCCATTTTCCAAAAGTTGTTTTTTTCTACAGCAATAAATGTAAAGTAACGTAAAAGTGCTTGAGAGATGTCAGTAACTCTTGATTTGTCCCTTTTTCTTCGCATGTCTTTATTCTTTGTTATATTTTTTTCTGTTAAAAATAGCCTTGTTTCTTTAAAGTGTACTATTGTAGAACTGGTTATTTTCAGTGTACAGAGATACACAGAGCTCTGAAATTGTGAAGAATGTGGGAAGAAAGCTCAGCAACCTGGTCCCATTAATTACGAAAATGGACTCTCCCTTCCTATAGTGCAGTAGAAGACATGGAACATGCTGAACGTACAGTGGGGATTCACAAAAAGAGTGAGAAGTTATGTTGTTTAGTTCAGTGCAATAACAAACTCAAATTAGTACAAACTAAAGATCCTGCACCAGCTGAGGAAAAGATACAGTTTTACTTCCACATTAGACATAATGGGACTATTTACCAGTTTAGATCTGACTTAAACAGCAAGAGGCTATGGGTGAAATGCTCAATATGCCCAATCATTTTTAAACTATCTCAACAGTGTAGCCTAGCCTGAAGAGGGGAATAAGTATAATTTATGTCCAGTTTTAGACCCCTTCCATTGCCAGAACAACGTAAGTAGATCACGGTGGAAAAGAAATTCCAATTCTGCGTTATGTTCTATTCTGGTCTTGTTCAATATCTGCTAGAAAAAAGTCCAGGTATTACTCTGTTTAGTTGAGAATCTAGCAACGAGAATTCAGACCACAGCACAACATGCGCAGTTTCCCTGGGCTCAAACGGGTTTTTTGCTGGTTCACTCATATCTCTGGAAGGTGCCTTGGAAGCAGCCTGCATCGTACCCAGCTGCCTTGAAGGGGAAGTTCAGCCCCGTGTTTCTGTGCAAATTATTCCATGGTCACATATCAGCTGTGAAGGACCTCAGTGATTTGTTGACGATAATACCTGTTTGTTCTTTTAGTTAATTTCTCTGAAAGATATTTTTGAGAACAAACTGTATATTTAATACTTAAAAGATGGGAAAAATAGGAATGAGGAAGCTAAAAATTAGATTTTAAAACGGAGATCTAATTTTGAGTGTCAACAATGTGAGCAAACTTCAGTCTGAATGTTTTGAGCACTGCAGCTCTTGTGAACTTAAAACTCTTCAGTCCTTAGATTGGACAATATTTTTAATGTTAACATCCCAATTCAAAGTCAACTTCTAAGGCTGTATGCCTAAGACACTTGTTCACGTAGGATGTCTAGCTAGAAATAGGCCTCATTTCCACTACAGTCCCATCCTTTATTATAAATTCTTTACTTTTTAATAACAGTAAATTGCACTTCAACGTAACAGTAGCGAAAGTTACCATAAGAGATTCATCTGAGCTGTGTGAAAAAGGTAAAAGCTCCGTTCATTTTGCCGGATAAGACCTTTGAAAGCAGCACATCAGTAAAATCTTCAATAAACCACGTCGCAAGACAGAAGTGCTTGCATTGCTGAGTAATACTCTCTAAAAAACAGGGAGCTGAGCGCAATGTGTATCACCATGATATTCAATATACATGACAAAACCTACTACTTGGCCAGCTGGGAGGGGAGAAAGCGCAGCAGGGAGTGGGCATAAAGTCCTCAGCCCACCTGGCAGCTGAACAGAAAAATAAAAATCCAAAAACAAAAAAAAAAAGAGGGAGAGGGGCCTATAGTAGTAATCGGTCTCATCCGTCAGCTGAACTGTTCCCGATGTTCTCTTGGCATCCTCACAACCAAAAAAAAAAGAAAAAGAAAGGTTATTAAGAGGTAAATAACAAAATGCCAAAGAGCTTTTCCCAAGAAACCATCTGCTCCCATCACCACAAAATTGTGCAAGCATTGTGCTTTGCTTCTTGGTGCCCGAGGGGAGTTATCCGCCAAGATTTCCAAGCCAACTTATAGGCCAAATGAGCAATCAGCAGATTGATAGCTGCAGCCGCTGGAGCAATGACTTGGCTAGTGAAATATATATCTGATCGATGAGGAACTCTGGGAGGTGCAAGCAGAGGTTTGAATGATTATGGTAATAGCAGAACTGCCCAGAAGGTGTGACAAATAAAGCATGAATATTGAAATACGCCGAGGCTTAGCTGTACCTTTACTGTGCGAGACTGCCTCAAGTGAGTCTCTGCACATCAGCGGCAGAACTATAAAGTTGCTGATTTTGCAGACATTTGTTCCTCAGCTTGATAAGTTAATATATATTGTTTAACATGATAATGTAGCAAGCTGTTGTTTTGTGGCTTGAAAGCCAGCTGCATTTGATTGATGCCAGGAATGGAAGTATTTATAAAATGACACTGAATTAGAAGTAGTCAGTTTATGGGTCTGGGGAAATGAATCTTTTATGAAGAATAAAACTTTATGATGGAGGAGTAATACGGAGGAAGTATGCATCTTGAATTAAACTCTTTTGGACTGAAGTCTGTGCTGTAAAGCCTTTTCAAATAAAAGTTTGTGTCACTTGCTGCATTTTTAGGAAATGGATCTCTAAGCCTCCTCTTTAGAGGTGGGCCCACCCCAAAAGTACTCCCATGGGGGTACTGTTTGTGATCACCTGAACTGGGGTGGGCCACTTAAGCCCTGGAAATACAGTCACCAGGCTTCTACAAAAGCTACTTGGAAGATGTTTTAACTCCTGGTTTAAAACAGTTGTGAATTTTGAGGCACCATCCACAAATTTTAGACCACTCCTCTTTTTTTTTTTTTTTTTTTTTTTTTTTTTTTTTTTTTTTGGTAAATGTGGGGGTCTTTTTAAAAGGAATAGGATACAGACTGTGTTTTTAAACTCACAGGTGAGCTTGCAAACTTGTTTGTGAGCACCAGAGCAGGAGGAGATGTGTTTCTGAACACAAGCCGTTCTCAGCCCAGCACCCACATTTAGTTCAGTGAAAGATCACTTTTCCCTTTTCAGCAGGGGTATTCGGCAGCTCCTCTGGCCGTTTTAGCAACGTAAGCATATAGGTGATGTTTAAAGAGCTGTAGTTCTATATATTGATGTTTGTGAGGATATTACAGATGCAACCTTGTACCAATATCTCAAAACCTTCAGCAAAGGCAAGGTAGAAAGAAATGGATCCAGTTCCTGGTAGCTTTCCTCCTGGAGCTAACCTCTCTATGCGATCCGAACGTAAAATTCTGCTCTTCTGTGCTGCTGGAATTTTGCACGTGTTTGCACAGGAGGAACGATTGCGCAGACCGAGATAACGTCCAGTGACCAGAAAGGCTGAAGAACTGCAGCTCGCATATCAGAGTCCGATTCAGGCATTGTATCAAGCCAGTGTTATGCCAGAGTAACTAGAGATCTGGAGATTTATGCTAGATCACATCTTAAAATCTGTATGTGCCTTCCAAAGTCTCAGCATTAGAAATATTGCAGTAGACCTCTCTAGGACCACTGTATAAATGGGATTTTGACATGAGTATATATATTTCTATCAGATTCTAAATCTCTGTTGAGCATCAATTTAGCTGAGATTAATAATAGTAGGAAGTTATATTCATTTAAAATATAGTTTGACGTACTTGAAGACTATGGCATCCCATTAAATTGCTTTTTTCAAGAAAGAGTTATGTACCAAATCCCATTGAATTTCAGTTGTATTTCAGTAGTTTTTAAGATCCCTTGAAGATTTGCCTTGATTCTCATTTATTTCACTGAATTCTTGCGGCTTTGGAGATTTTCATGACCCACATTATCTAACACAAATATAAATAATCTTTCTTGAATACAATAAATACATAAAAACTAGCACAGCTTGTCATAAGTTCTCTGTACTTGTGAAGAGAATCTTCATTCTTCAAAACAGAAAGTGGCTGTTTTTCTTCTGAAGAAGTCTCAGACAAAGTAGGTGAAATATCAGGGCTAGGATCATCTTGTAATATTGGAAAACATGGCATGGCATCCAGTGGTAAGCTGCTTTTTGAGCTGTCTGACCTTTAATCACTGGTGAATAAAACCAACATGCTGTCAGATCTCTGTTATATTTCTCAAGGGGGTAACTCTGCCTGAAGTAGCAATGAAGCAAAACCTCTGAGAGCTTATATTCAAGGTCACTACAACAAGAGGCAATACTTTGTACTCTGAGCAGTATAACACAAGGGAAAAAAAAAAAGAGGAAACATCTAAACAAGTCAGTAGTTGTATTTGTCTAACAGTGAGCCAGGCATTTATGTCAGCCTATAAACGAAGTTGTTTTTGTTTTCACTTTTTAGCAATACTCCATTTTTGTTTGATCCCTAAGTCACCTGTGCTTGAAGACCTTCCTAAAGAAACTCACTGTTTATCATTGCAGATGAATGATCTCTATTTCTGTTCTGCAGGCAGTGTCAATGTAATATTGGCTTTGGCTTTGTAGCAGAAGGCTTTAATCCCTTTTAGTTATATTGCTGTGGAAGGCTATATAGGCACTGAGAAGAGGTTGTATGGTCTTACAGACCTGTTATGAAATGGAAATGGATTTGAAATGTGTTTCATTATGATGTTTTAAGTAATACTTGCCTATTGAGAGTCTATGGGGAAAAGAAAGAGTTAGCCACCACGTAAGAATTGAACTCTAACAGAAAAAAATATAATTGACTTTGACATTGCAGTTCACGCATTAAATAACTTCATTTCAGGACTAAGCTACTTAAATGCAAATTGCATAGTTGATGGACTCTGATAAATTATTTTTGTTGGGATCTTTATGCAAAGGAACAGATACCTTCTTGGACTCCCAATTAGAATTTGTATAAGGATTGCTAATACCTTTTGCATTAATTTGTTGCTTGTCTTTGATTCAGCATGGAAACTAGTTTGTTGATTTGATCATGACTTTTTTTCTTATTTGATGGGATTTTATTGTTTGTTCAGGTTAATGTTACCAGAAATATTTTACTACTTTTAGTTAGATTGTTTTTTACAATAATGCCTACATTTACACCTATAAATGAACTGATGAAGAAACTGTAGTGATCTAAGAGTGAATATCCCAGGATTGAGGCCAGGTGTCTGATTACTTACTTTCTTGGATTCCCACTATACTGTACAAAATGAATAAAAAATGCTATGGTAGAATGTTATAGGCACACCAGAGGCTGGCACAGCCCTGTCTGAGGGAGACGATGCAGGAGTATGTGCTGCATCAGCGAACAGGAGAATTAGCAGCACCTCGGTCCTCCCTGTTAATGTGATGTGGAAGAGGATGGGAGTCTTTTTTCTCCGTACATCATTTAAGATGCTGTGCAATCGAGTGTTCAGCCTATAGCATGTCTGTATGCTCTAGGATCTTCATCTTAAAAACAACTTCCTTGCCCTAAGGATAGCCTAGCAATAGAGTCTTTTTGTATTGAGGCTGATAGAATAAGATCATTAACTCAATCAAATTGAAGTTAGAAAAACATAGGGATTAGTCGTGATCAAATTTGTTTTATTGACAGATGATTTATAATGTCCAACCAATTCTGAAACTGTTCTGAAACTTTAAGGTGAAAATAGAGATTTTTCTCTTACTTTGGCATCTCCATCATGGCTATCCTGCAGATTTTCTACCAGTAGAAGTCAAAGTGTGGAAGACACATCTGTAGTTCATTTCAATAAATGTCAGTGGTAACATTAATGTAGGTGGTAACAAAGTTTACAGATATGGGGAACTTATGTTGGAGTCATTTGTCTGCTGCAGACCAGAAGCACATGTTCTGTTGTTGGCTCAGTAGCAAGTAAAAATAAGACAAATATAGTTACAGATTAACTATGAAGTGAAATTACTTAGAGGTCTCACTGAGATAATTATGTTTTATACCCACATGGTTCTCGCATGTGAAAGCAGAATAATTTTACTTGTCCTCCGTAATTACATTCTGTTGTCTGTCCACCTTTCCTGCAGGAACTACGGTGATGCGGATGACAGCCTTCGATGCTGACGACTCTAGCACAGACAACGCTCTTCTGCGCTATAACATCCTTAAACAAACGCCTACCAAACCATCTCCAAACATGTTCTATATTGATCCAGAGAAAGGGGACATCGTCACAGTGGTGTCACCGGTACTGTTGGATCGTGAGGTAAGTGAACGCTTTCCCGTCGTCAGCCTGACAGCTCAACGTTCGTGCTTATAATCATCACCTAGGACACAGAGAGGTTCAGAGTGCCTAAGGGGGTGGCAGTTCAGATGTCAAATTTTGTCGAGTCTTTACATGACACTTTCTTTCTTATTTTGGTATAAGAAGTCATCTGCCATGATCGCCGTTTATACATCTGGTTGTTCATCATTTCTGGACAAGACATCTAGTGTTGGGTGCTGAGGGCAAAGATCCCAGGAATAAATGGAATTTGACCTATAGTTATCAATTAACTGTTTGGAAACAAACACAAAAATAATTGTGTGTGCAGCCTGCCGTGAGTTTGCGCTGGTCATAGTTGGTCCTTTAAATGCTTCCCTAGAATTTTCTTGTTTGTTGAACAGACTTAGTGGAATAATTATATATATGTTGACATAATGATGACTTAAACAATAACTCTGTGAATCAGCAGGTCCCTCGGTCATGTACCCCAGTGTGCTCGTAGGTGCCTGGTGATGACAAGATTCTTTCCTTGCAGACTCCTTCAGGCAAATCCAAAGATCTTAACTTTTCACCCATAGTCCTTGTTGCATTTTGAGTGCATGTGATGATTTACTGAACTTGTCTTTTAAATCACATGCACTCAAAATGCAATAGAGCTATGCAATGTTCTCAATATTCAGCACCTATTTCTCATTTTAATCTGGTGGAAGTGATGCCCATGCCACTTTCCATTTTTTGTGACTTTAGTTTTCCTGCAAGCTTTCCTAACAGTAAATATTCAATGGGTAAACCAGACGTACGTTCCAGTAAAACTATGGTCTTGGCTTGTAGATCTGTCTTTTAAATTCAGAGTCATTCCAATTCTTTCGTTCTTGTCTGGGTGGCCACAGAATCATGCCCAAATGAAGATACATATCATCACTGCCTGTATGCCTCAAGTTTCCCTTCTAACTTCATTGTTTAAGTTCAAAAGCTTTATACTATTTTCTAAAGTCAGTTTAGGTATTTTTATTCCTAATAGGTAACCATTCCCCAGATTAAACCAATTTACTCAGAATTGGAAAATCAATGGAAGGGAATGAACATGCCTGCTTTTCCTAGTGTCTTCCAAAGGTCACTGGTGATTCATGAAATAATGATGCTGTCCCCATGCAAGAAATCTGGCCTCAATCGAAAGGGTATTACTGCTGGGTAGTATATCCTGAAAGCAAGATCTGAATTCCCCATGATTTTTAATAATAGTTGATTGAATACCTTTACTTTGAAGGTGGCATGGCAAACTGCAGTCTTGTTGAAACTACTAAGTAATTTTTGTTGTTGCTGCAAATGCTGAATGTTTTATGAGCCAGAATATAAGGCTGTGTAAAATTTTAAAACTAAAAAGCATTATCTGCAGTTAAATTTCAGTCTAATATTGACTTTTCAGGTGAAAGGCTTGGGGAAGAAGTGTAAGCTTTCTATTTCTGCACAAGCTGCTCTGTGTTGTGCCATGACCTCTGTCATCTTAGCAGGTTCAGGCTCTTTTCCCCCTTCCTGCTCACATATATTTTGTGTAGCAGCTGGTATTCATGCCTCCTCGCTTGGATCCATGGAGTTAGTCGTTCACAGGCAAAGATGTACAACACCTATTTTTAATCATAATAATCACTTTTTAGGAGCAAGTGGCCTAATAATCCTACTCCAAATAATTCAGGGTAGAAACATAATCCCAATGCTGTAACTGTCTCTAGGTGTTTCACCAGCTCATGAAATCCAGTTATTGTAAAAGGATCGTGTCTGCCTCAAGTTGGAAGAGCAAGAGTAACAGCTGGAGGAGGGGAGCTCTCTCCAGCTGCTGTGTAGTGGTAGGGTGTATGGATACGCGTGTCACCAGGTCTGGAGAAGCGACTTTGGGCATGCTGGGAAACTGGTGGCCAGGAAGGGGGTCCTACTTGCCCCCTCTCTGTAGCATACCAGCCGCCTTGCATTTTTCAGTCTTTCACTAGCTATATTATCTTTTATTTGAATCATAAAAAATATTGCCAGTCAAAAGTGGACTTTCTTAGTTGTTCCTTATAGCTGCATTGGTTAAAACTGTATTAGCCCTGCACACCAGTTCCTCAACTGAATCTGAGATAAAAATTTCTTTAGGGTAGACATGGAGAGGGGAGAAGACTATTTATCATTACTCATATGTATGCACTAGAGATTGATATAAACTGTTTTACAGTGAGATAAAATGCTGATAAAAGTTACTCTTGCTTTCTATCTCTTTTAATAATTTTAGCCATTGCTAGATGTAGATGCTTTTGGGAAGCCTTCTATTTCACTTAAGTTACATCAACAGAATGTAAATTGCTATTTTTTATTTTAAGTATCATTTCTTTCGTGTTTGTATATCAGAGGGAACAGGAAACTGGGAATATTGCCCAATGGGAGACACTGAGATGTGGAGATGCAATGCATCTGGAAGTTTCTGAACATACATTATAATCTGTATTATTTTTTCATGCTTCTACATTTTGAGAGGGGTTGCCATAATATAGCATTGGAAATTCTTGTTTCAGTGCAATGAATCAAAACCCAAGTATTCAACCTAAGTAAAACAAAGTTTGATCATCTAGAGAGCTTAGATTTTGTATCTAATTCAATATATATGGGAGAATCTCAGCATGCAAAAGCACACATTTAGCTTAATTCTAAGGAGACAAAAATCAAATCAAACAATATTTTCTAGTAATAGTTTAGGATTAAAAGTGAATTCTCAGTAGATGCTTTCTGTTTTAAATAAAATCTAAGAGAAAGGATAGAAAGAGAAAGAGTAAACTTATTTCTGGTGAATCTGCTCCTTTACTCAGTGAAAAAGTTTCTATTAGCTACACAGGATCAGCTCAAAATGAAGGCAATGGTGTAAATTCCTCAAAGCCTTCAGAGTGTCTTTTTCTCTGACTTGTGGTTACTAGGTCTTTTTCTAAGCATATATAAATATATATATATATATATATACACACTCTTTATTTGTATCATAAGCATATATAAATATATACATATTCTTTATTTATATCATAAATACAGAGGGTATGGAGATGGGAAGGCTCCAAGGTGTGTCAAGCGGCCTCTGCTCCATGGATGATTGCAGAGAGGGTCTGTGCGTCAGTGCGAAGGAATACAAACTGTGAAAGTCATCGTGCTCTCTTTAGGACTCTCTTCTTTCTATACTAGAAATATGTATCTAGAAACATGAAGGGGGTCTGAGGTCTTTTCTGCAGGTTGCCTGTCTGCTTTCAGATCCCCAGCATAGCTAGTTATTTTCGTTGTTCAGAAGACACATAAAACATGGCACAGTATCAAAATTTTGTAGAGTGGCGAGATACCATGTCTTAAGATCTTACAGCCTCATCCAGTTTTCATGAATCAGGGTTTTCCATAACTTCAACAGTAATTGGACTTGTTTAACAAGTTTGGGTGTTTAATTTAGCATGGATGGGTGAAAGTGTTTGCTTTGGTGCTATTTCCATAGCATAGTATCACCTACCAAAGTGTTAAGTGAAGTCTTTCCCTCCCGTATGCAGAAGGCAGCGTGTTGAGCAGTTCCCCAGGTTGCATGCAGCAAGCTGCTGAGTGCTGCTGATGCCTAGTGCCATCTGTTGATGGGAGCCGGGAGTGCTTCAGGCCTCCAGAGAAAGGCTCAGCATCTTGCAGGATTCGTCTGGCCTGAATCTATCAGTATATTTTTATTTATAAATTTTTCAGATTCAAAATTGTTTACAAAAGTGCATGCTCCTCAGGGTTTGCAGCAAAACGCAGATAATTTATCGGAGAACATCCATTTTCATTTTGAGAAGGCAGGTAAGGACATATTTTTGAAGATTAATGTGCATTTTTTCTTGTGGGAGTTAAGCATCCTTGAATGTGTCAGCAAGAAAGATTGAAGAGTGTTGGGGGGCAAATTATACCTCCAGATATCCGCTGAAGAATACATTTTGATTCATAGATTCACAGGAGAAGGATGCCCTCCACCAAAATGTATGGTCTAAATGACCCGAAATAGAGCGCAGCGGATTTAAAAAAAAAAAAAAAAAAAAAAAAAAAAGGAAAAAAATCTTGCGGAAATGTCCCCAGTTTTGCATTTCAGGGAGGGAGAGTCCATTTCAAAGAGACACTTGCCTGCAGTGAAAGAAAAATATTGCTCCTCATGCACGTAGTAGGAGAAAACACTTGTACTCTTGTAGAATCAACTCTCTTTCAACTTCCTTGATGAAATAGTAATTGGTTTTCCTGCTTACCCACAATGCTGTGTTGCCTTACAGACCCCTACTCTGTAAGAAAATAGCTATTTGATTTGTATAAATTTAGTGTGACTGTAGTACTATAAGAAAGCTAACACCACCGTTGTGCGAGTGAAATACTTACTTTACTCCTCAGAGTTTGAGGAGTAATATGTTTTTGCTTTTGTTAGGAACTGCTGTACTTAATTTGGAATAAAGTTAAACAGTAGTTTGAGATGTCTACTACATGCTGGACTGCATGCTTTCGCATACGCTTTTAAACATTGCTTCTCAGGAAAACGAGTACATGAGAACCTCTGGGCTAATTTCAGTGAAATAAAATGCTGGGCATCTCCAGAGAGGCTGGCTCTCTGTGACCCTCCCGAGCCATACCAGCATTTCAGTAAGCACCTCCTAGATTTTGAAAGCTTTTGAACCAGTGTTGGTACACCAAACTAACATTATTTATGTCATATATATCTCTCACTCTCCTTATTATTTGAAATCATAGAGCTGATAGCTTTATGCCGTGAACCATTGGCAATCTAGAGTTAGACTAGTCAATGTTTATGTAGACGGCTTCCAATTGCGGAACGATTTGCCAAGCCTCCTGCTTGCCTGGATGGCTTTGAGTTTTTAACAAAAGCACTGTATAACAATTGGCAAATACCGATTCCTGTCTATGTGTTGATGAATGACTGTACATTGGCTAGCAAATTTTCAAGTCAACAGCAGTCCACTGATATGTATTCGCCAATACGTTGCTTGCATGAGAGGATGAGTGCGTGCATAAATGTTCTTCACAGTACTCAACCGGTTCTTGTGTGATAAGTAAATCATAGTGTTCTTGTTGGTAGGTCTTAAGTTCTCTGAAGGGGGAGCAGTAGGAAATAGAAAATGCTGGTCCACTTCTGCAGATGGCCACTACCCTCTTTATCTTTATTTTCCATTTTAGAGATATGTGTCTTAAGCAGTCAATACACTTATTACTTACTCGATCTAAATGCAAATGCTGAACCAACAGTACACTCTCATTTTTAATGAAAGATATTAATCTTTTCAGCAAATGCATTACACATTTGATCTTCATATTAACCTCTAAAATATAAATATTTAGAGTGATTGTAGGCAAATGTATATCTTGGAGCACGTCAGCTCTGAGTTGGAATAATTGTATCATTTCATCTTGTCTTCTCTGACAAAATTCCCACTCACACACCTTTACTTAATTTTGCAATACAGTAAATCCTTAGCTGGACCTCTGTTTCTATGGTCTGGGTTTTTTTTTAAGGAAAGATATGGCAATATCTCTTATTTCTTTTTCCACTTATAATACAAGGTGAACAAGGCGTTCATCCCCTTCCCCTGATTAATGTGTTCCTTATATTATTTTTTCTGATGCCTTTAAATGTGGGGAGCAATGGGTCATCAGTCAGTCTTTTTCAGAGATTATTCCACAGTCTACTGTATTATTAATAAATATTAGTGATTTTTAAGGATGTGTAGGAAGCCACATTTGATCTTTCTAATAATCTTGCTTTTTGATTGATGTCACATTTTGCAGGTCCATTGAATAAAGTTATACTGTCCCTCTCCATGTGTCATCTTACATATGGCAAATTAATATTAATCTTTGGATATACTCTGTTTATGAAACCATGGAGAGAAAGTATTTCAGTATTCAAAGCCCAGTGCAGTCTGGATTATAGTGCTGTCAACAAGCACATTGTGTGACAGGAGGTTGATCTCTTGGAGCTGCAATCACAAAGGAATGGATGTGTTTCAGCCTTCTTTCTGTAGCTCCTGCCTGCACAGCAATCTCCGAACTATTCACATCTCGAGAAAAGTCTTCTGGCACAGCTCTTTCACCTGACATACAGCCTCTTGCCATCTCCTTTTACCTCTAGAAACACCATCGTGATTCAATTTGAGACCAGCTTTGCTAAGGCCAGTACCCCCAGAGACTAGATCTGTCTGGATCTATATCTATATATTTATATATTTTTTTTAAACAAAGCATTTTTTTTCCACTGCAGATATTGCTTCAAAATGAATAGTTTAAAAATGTAAGCTTAGGATAACGAAACATGAACAGGTCAAAATCAAAGATAAAATTAATTTAAATCACAAAAATATTCTTAAATTGACCTAAATCGAATGTGTTTGGATTATTTCCAAAACATAAAAAAAAGCCAAAACTGGTTTTTTATTTTTGCTGAGAGGTTTTTACTTGTGTCATTTCAATCTAATTTTTGTAAAAAGCATTAAACTTCTCATGTAGAAATTGTCATAAAACTGGAATAATATAGTAATTACTGTTATCAGTAATACAATTGGCATATTAATAATTTTGCATATTACAACTGGACAAATACATTAGAAGTTTATGGCTTTAAAATATTTTCGAGAGTCTGGGAATGTTTGTAATATCTTTGCGTTTTTCCTTTGCAAGGAGCCTGAATCTGCACTCAGAATTATCAGGGAGAGTGGGGATCGGTTTCAGTGCTATACAAAGACCTAATCAATAGTTTATGTTAAGTAAAAAGCCTGTTTCAAAATATTTGCAACTATGCTGCCAGCAAGACAGAAGTCTAGTTATTGGGGAAATGAGGGATGGAAAGGAGAAAACTTGCAGTTATAATACTGGCTGATGGAGGAATGGGCAGAGAGTTGGAAAGTGCTTGTTAGTGAGATGTAAACTCATAATTAAAGTTAAGCTAACGATGAACTGCTTTCCTGCATTGCTTAAATGTATGCAGGGAGAAGACAAGTCTTTTTATGGTATGTACCAGTAATTCACAGTGTGTTTCCTATTATGTTTTTGATGAGAGAGTTCATTAACCTGTTCTCAAATCTTGAAAGAGATTGTGTAAAAGAGGTATATAAAAGTAAAGATGATATGTCAAAATATAAGAAGTATCATTGTGGCTGGAAATAATAAGGGTTCCCATTGCCAGAACATTAGAAAAATTCTTTGTAAAAATAAGTCTGATTTGCATAAACCTGTAGTGGCAGAATTTCTCCAGACTTTTCATTATATTGTTACTGTCTTTTTTAGTTTAGTTTACTTCACCAGGCAGTTTAGTAGTCAGATGTTAAAATTGTTAAAATATATATATACATCTACAATTAATAGGGACCAGATTTTCTTTTCTATTACAATCCGTGAGCGATGAACAGCATATCACATCAGGAGCTTCACAGGCAGCTGTTTCACCAAGGAATAGTGACTCTTTCTGGACAGAGAATATCACATCAGCATCGCGAGACAGATAAATCACTGAATGTTTGTATTGTTTTGATGAAAGATCATCGTGTAAGACTCCTACTGCTGGAAAAAAATCCACTGGGTGAACAAGCACGTCCGCTTGCTTTGTAGACTAAAGGTGCACTTAATGAGCTCTTGCTTGTTCTCGAAGCCTTGTGTTGCCAGGGAGGGTGGCACGGGTTGTCCTCTGCAGCCAGAGCTCTGCTCTGGGGGCAGCATCTGCGGAAGCCAGTGGAAGCTCCTGGCCATCACCAGCTCATGGCTCCTGCCACCCAGCCCACATCCTCATGTGGTTGCTCCTGGGTAAGTTCACCCCATATAAGCTGTGATAATCACTATCTACACTTTTAAGCCTTTGAAACTCCAAGTTAGAGGTGAGGTACATAACCACTTAACAGGCAGAGCTTCTGAAGGCCATGTTTTCACAGCCTGTGTCGATGAACTAGGTAAAAAGCCCAGCCACCTCTCAGAGGAATCTCTTTCTACTTCATTTCTCCCTCCGTGTTTCAGTCCAAATAAGGAGGGAAGACAAAGAACACTACAGCTCTTCGTGAGTGCCTTGGAGGTATGTTGTTGATAGGCTGCCGGCTCCCTCTTCCTCTAGTACGTGTTATCCACCATACCACAGCATTGAAAAACAGAGGACTCTCAACTACCAATGACTCCAAGCATCATTTAAAAAATTATACTCCTAGAATAGCTTGCGTGCTGGGTAGGCTCCGTATTTTCCACAAGAAAAACCATGCTGGATTTTCAAACTTCCAGTTTCAGTTTTGCATTTTGATATCCTCCCTCCCATGCTTTGGATTAAGGTTTGTAGCATCACTAGTTCCTGTGGCAAATAGTTTGCTGATCCTCTAGACATGTCACTTATCTAAATATCATGAGTTTCTCTGACACCGTTGTATTGCAGAAAGATTTAAAAAATATCTTCCTCAAGACATTTAGTAAGAGGCACTCAAAGCCTGATAGCAGCTGCCCATATACTTTGAATAGAGGCTGATAACTGAAATGTGTTATCTCATTTTGTCTAGAGTTTCTTTATTTCAAGAAAAATTGAAAGCAATATTAGCTCTATGGATGTCTAGATGTTAAAATCCTACTGTGACAAATGACAAATCTCTGAGACGGGGTAAAAAAAAGTGATGTACTTAACAAAATTTCAAGTGATAGATTTTGCTGAAAGGGCTTGGTAAAGTATTGCTAAACGCTGTCACATACTCTACCAGTACAAAGGGCTCAAAAGCTCAGCTTCAACAGAAGCCGGGAAAACTTAAAGTCCAGATTGGAGCCATCCCGTGAGTTTTGTAGATGTCTGGGTCAATGCTTTCAGTCCAAGGGAAAGGGGATGGGAAGGGGCAAAAGGCAAAGGAAATGCAAAAGACCCACACTTCCCGTGCCCTCCAGTCCTTTCCTGTGGCCAAGGAATATGCCTGCAAAAGCTGGAAGTAGGTCTCTCTGCCAATGTGCCCTGTAGACTTATTCACCTCTTTCTCTTCAAATATCCCCAGTTTCCAGACAGGTTTTGTTGCCTGGGTAAGATGAATTTCTTCTTGCTGTAGAAGTAATAAGGAACAATATGTGTGCAATATAGGTAGGTTAATATTGCTTGAAAAAGGCTTTTGGAGCTTTCTATCTTAAAAATGTGATTTTTGCACCAACTACCAATACTTTTAGAATGTTTTAGTACTTAACCTCTGTGCTGTTCAGAGGGCAAAAGGGAAAACATCTGGAATGAGGCAGGAAGAAGGAAAAAAAAGAACCTGCTTATAAAACTATGATTTAAGTCCTGATTCTGTTTCCAATTTTCTAAATAAAAATGGTGCTATCAGATAAATATATAGTTATTTTTGGTGTTTCACTAGTGTAATTCTGATTTTGCAGTGCTGGTATTGTAGAACAACTCTGGCATCAACGCTATTGCTTTTGATTCCCGCAAGTGCCAATCAGATAACAGGTTCATCTTTCTCATTTTGTTTTGACTTACTTTCATCTTTCTTGCTTTATTATGACTTTCTATTTTTAGAGCGTATGTAGCAAAAACTATTTAAAATGTGTTGTTTTGCAGGAGATTTTTATCTTAATATCAACCAGAAAATTCTCCTTTCTTTCTAAATTCTGCATAATTGTACCTGTCCTTTGTGCTGGAGTATTTAAGTACAATAACATGAATTAAAACAGGGTCTTGCAGCTTTTACTCTCAGTGTAATTGTGTTCTGCTGGTTTCTGTAAGAAGCATTAGGTAGCTTTTTCTGTTTAGTTGTGTCAATACCCAGTAGTCCTCAGAGTCTGTAACATTCAAATACACAAATCTGTATTCAAAGGAAAAAAAACTCTTTAGAGTACATGAATAACATTAGTTTTTATTTTTCTTTTTATATTCTTAGTAAATCTGTGAAAAGGTAATCTGATGAGGAGGAATGTGAATAAAGCAAGTATATATATTGTTTGAATTCTACCTTTTAATTATTGGTACAGATAAACACAGGTAAATACACAGAAATCTCCAAAGAAATGTCCCTTCAAAGAGACCTGGAGATAGATAAATTGTTGAGGATGGACAGATTGTTGTACTAAGCACATATAAGCATAAAGGGTCACGTCAATCACGTTTGCTTTTGTTTCTTTTTTGGATTAGAGAATCCAGTAGTATTTTGCTTGCAATACATTCACATAACTTTTTTGCCTTCTTGAATGTTTTTCATTTTTATATATTAGGCAAAGTGAGAAAATTGAAGTCTTAATTAAACATAGCTGGAGCATTCCAGAGAGACCAGTGGCAGCCTTTGAATCTGGTGTTGGCTGTAAATATTGGACATTACGTACAGATTATGTGTACAGAAGCATTTCAGAAGCTCAAAATCTGAAGCGTAGATGAAGCCATGCAATTCTGTGGTTGATTACTGTAGGATTAAAGCAGCTCAGCCTACCATGAAGGGGCTAGTCTCTTCTTTATACGCAGGTTATGTTCTGTTTTGATCTGGGTATGAATGTTCCCTAAATTATTGATTTCCCTTGCTGGAAGATCATGCCATGCTCTGTCAGTGATCAAAATACTGCCGCTTATGCATATAATTCAGTTTTGCTGATTACATTTTACTATTTGCTTTTGACACCTTTAATTTGATCTGTCTTGTAACGTGGAATTTTTTTTTAAGGGTAAACTCAATTTCCTTCGGAGGAAATCTATAAAGCATCATTCTCCCTGCAGAACAAGTGCAAGGTAACGCCTTCAGGACCCTGTATAAATCACTCTTAAGGGAAGTTACTGCTCACTCAGAATGTGATTTGTAAACGCTTCACATTAGTGCCATATTATAGTGTCATTTTCAAGAGATGCCTCATCTGAAACATTCTGCCTTGTAGGACGATGGTACCATGGACCACTATTTATGAATGTTGATTTTTCTTTTTTTGACATACAACATATGATGACTTCACAGTAGGTTGCCTGATGGTGCTGATTTGATGTTTAGCAGAATAAGAGACCAGAACCCATTCTGGCTGAGATGTTCACCAAGTAGGAATTAAATATCCTTGTCCCCTTAATTTTTCTTACAGTATTTATACTGGGATGTTGCTGTATTCAAAAGTATACTTAGATAGTCCAGGCAACATATCAGCTGAAATGAAGTTACATGGGGATGGCGGAAGAGAAGAGCTGTCGTCCTTGAAATGGGGGTACTTCCGTTGACAATCATGAAAATATTTCAAATTTAAGAAACTGGAGCAGAAAAGAGGCTCCAGAATCTGGCCTTTGCTGCTGTGGTGAAAAGGAGAGGATGTAAATTTTATTCCAAATGTATTTCAATTTAATAAACATCTGTCATGTATATTTAAACTGCCGTTTCAGGATAGTAATTATATCATCTCAAAATAAGTCCTCCTCAAAAGAGAATTGAAGTGACAGACTGAAGAAAATGAAACATGAAGTTTCTCGTTCTCCTTTCGTCCTAGAGCTAAAATTTAAATTAATTTTCTCCTTCTTGTCAGAAAGTATTTTAATTGGAAATTATTTTTGATTGCAGTTTTCAGGGACGAATGGGGTTCTTCTAGTGTGTGTGTATAGAAGTTGTTTAGTGTCTCCATAATATTTTACTAAATTAATCATTTGCAGATATTTTAAATAGCTGGCAGCTGTACTGGCAATTCTAAAGAAGGTTAAACAATTAAAAGAATTGAGATAAGCATAAAGGTTTTTTTTGGTTTTTTTACCATTTTTTTGTTTTGCTCCTCAGCACCTTTACATGTAGCCACATTGCATTTGTTGCTATAGTTACCTGCTTGGGAGTAACGAATATTTGATATTAGCAGTAACTAGACTGTAAAAATCAGATGCGCAGTTTCTGTTCAGTTTGGGTTTATTGCAAAATTTTGTGCAACTGATTTGAAAGTGTTGAAGGACAGTTGCGGAGCCATATGCTACAGGGAGGCGGGGGTCTCTGTTCATTCGCACACTTTCCACAGTTCTCTGAAGAACTAAAAGACCCTGATTAAATTTTCTTCCAAGACACTTTCCTTCTCAACTTTCAGTCTTCCTCCATTGAGTTTCTCCTATTAATATCTTAATATAAATATCATGGAGGCCAATGGCAGTGATGCTATTAACGCTGTAGATGGGGGCTTTCTCTGCTGAAATAGTATGCACCAGTCTGTAGGGATATTTGTAGATAGATAATTATAGATTTTTGGCCTAATATCTCTCTCTAGCGATGTTTCTGCATTGACGTAATGCTCTTTCGACAGCTGATTCAGCCGCCACCAGGCAGAGAAGCACGTGGGGACACAGGTCTGCTGCGCTGCGCATCAGCACAGCAATAAGTCTGTGTAGCGCTAACGAGGCAATGAGGGATGATCAGAAACTGCACAAGACTGAAGCCATTGCTGCTTCGACGTTTCCCTTGGCACTGGCTCTTAGTTGCGTGTCTAAAACCTGTGGGCAGGCAGAGCAACTTGAGGCAAGGAGCGTTTTGAGGTTTGGTGTCCAGTCGTGCTAGTGCACCCATGAGAAGCGACAGAAATCCTGTTAACTGTATTATCCTATATTATCTTCCTGTATCTTAGCTTTTATTGTCTTGTATACTTGCATTAATGGATCCTTGATAAAATCCAAAACTTACAGGAGAGACAAGCTGAAGGGAGATCGTAATTTCCATAGAGGATTTCTGCCTTTTAAATGAGCTGCAGGGGATAGATGGTAAGTGCTGAAATAAGAGATATTTTTCAGGGGAATTTGCTGAAAATGTATATCCAGTATCTGGAAGTCCAGAGACTTCCATTAATGTCATTAAATGTTTGAGAATCCAAGAGAAAGACCATAAAATCTATGCTGATGGTGATACAGGCCTGATTTAGACTTTCTGGAGGGAACCGGCAAGTTGTCTCCATCGATTTTGCAGCAGGTCCAAGGCAGCCGTGTAGCTGAGCTGGGGAAGTAGAGATAGCAAGGCTTTTTGCTGCACTGCTGGTTTCTCACAGTGGTCAAATAATATTAAGGCATCACCTTACTGCCTTAAAAGATAAATAAGCAGCAGGTCCTGTACACTGCTGTTCTCCCCTTCCAGAGGTATCACTTTCAGATAACCCTGGGTAAAAGGCATTGCTCTTAGCCCTGGGGCTAAGGAGACGGCTGCAGCACCTCCCAGCAGACAAGCAGTGTGGTTCAGTCGGAAACTGTCAGCACTTCAAAATAGATCTGTTTTTTCAAACCTGTTTTTTTTCTGTAAGAACCAAAAAGGTCTCAGTCCTGTCAGAAATTCTTAGAAACCGCTGCGAGTTCCTTCGGTTTGGGCCGCGCTCGCAGTGGGAGGTAACGGGGAGGTGGGATGCGCTGGCTCTCCGTCACCCGAGGGGAATATCTAACATCCACCAGCTGCACGCCTCCCTGCGATGCCAGGGGAACGCTTCCCTACCCCTGTCTTTTAAGCTCAGTCTCTTCAAACATCTGTCTAATTTACTAACCTAGCAGAAAATTAACCTGGTGAAAGGAGCGTGCCGGATTACTGAGCTGAATCAGCTCATACAAGTGCCTAATGTCTCCCAAAACTGTCATATGAGAAATGGCATGAAACCACGTGGTCGTGAGCAGAGGAAGGAGGAGTGACACGTCTCCTCTTGGCAGTGGGGAGCCTTCGTCGGCTCAGCTGTCCTCCCAAGGGACACGACCTCCTGTCACTTACCTGCGTAGTTTTATTGATATTCATTTCTCTTCCTTTCAAGTATGTGTAAAATACTTGGGATTATGTAGAACCCCATATAGGTAGCTTATATTTGAAAATTTTGGTGCGGCTATTAAAAAAGAAGAAATAAAACCTCTTGAGTTGCCTTCCGTTTCATCCAGCAGCAGAGAAGGCTGGCAAAACCGTTTCCCCGGCTGGGCAGCTGGTGCGATGCAGCTTGGATCGAGCTGCCGCTCCAAATTCGCTGTGCGGGGCTCTGGCGGCTGCGACGTGCACTGATTGCGCCCCGAGTGAAGGCACTCGTCACCTGGCAAAAAAAAAAAAAATGCTGCCGGTGCTACGTCAGCACTGACAACGCACCTTCATTAAGGGGTGTTTGAGTTTTCCGTAAGGACCGACTGCAGGTCACAGGAGTCCCTTCTCACTCAGTTCTCTGCAGGTACCGGAGAAGTAGGGGAAAGGACTTGCTTGAAAATATACTTTACTAACAGGGGTCCTTGAACTAATGATTGTGAACTACTCATACACGTAGAGAGTATATGTTTTTTTCTTTTTTCTTTCATTGAGAGTTCTTTGTAAGACATTTTAAAACAGGCTTGCATTTATTTAATTGGAAGTAGTGACGCACAGGCAATTTCGTGTGACCGTCTTGTGGCTGTCACAAGTACCTTAGTGTGAAAAGGACAATTGCATCACGTGGAGAGCTGTAGATTCAATTAACTCCAGCTTTTAGTAAAGCAGCTAGAAAAAGGAAGGCTCACAACTTGATTTAAGAGAGGATGCAATCTTTTAAAACAAAGTCAATGTTTAAGGCTATGTAAATCAGCAGGTTTTTTTTCTTTTTAGCTGTCAAGCAGGACCTGTTTTCTTCCAGCTGGAAGAAGCAGAATATTGAATACCTGGCTTCAAAAGTTTTAATAGAAACTTCTATCTTGTTAGACGTTTTCCACTAGCATCAGTGTATCAGCTTGTTTTTTTTCCCCCCGTAGTTTGTGCATCATATTTAGTTTATCAGCCTCTGTATGAGGCAAACAGGAGTTGATTACATGACCTGCTGTGTCAGTGTTATTTTTGGGACGCAAAGGGGTTTGATGATTTGATCTTAGTGCCTTGGTAAGTTACTCCTACTTGAACAGATGGGATTCAAATTAAACTGAGGATATTAGTTTCCAATAGATAAAGCAAAATGTATTTCTCTTTTTTCATCTCTGAAATGATAGAAAGAAGTATGTAATTTTTGTTTCATGAAGATGGAAGACAGAAAGCTGACACAGATTTTGGAATATAAATTAAGAATTTAGATGACGTTTGAGGAAACTGATAAGCAGAAGATGCCTTGTGCTTTAGTTGGACCACAGCCTGTCTTTTCCAATCCTATCCAGAGCTGATAAATTATGTAGTCTAATTCAGACTATTACTGATAAGTGTAATGGATCAAATAGAATATTCTAAATGTTTCAGTAAACAGTGGTGGGAAAGGTAACTTTCTAAACACTTTCCTGTTTTCCATACAGCACAGCTCAGAAAATAATAGACTGTATCTTTGAAAGAAATCATAAGATGTACTATTGAAAGTATACTGGAATATTTTATATTTTTAAAATGTGTTTTCTATTGAGTTATAATTATTGGAGGAATGTGGAAAAGTATGTTAGAGCATTTTGCATATAAATATTTTTCCTATTCATATATAGGCATAGCAATAACCACTCAAAGCTGGATTTGGGACTTGCAGGAATTCATGCTGCAGATAGAACAAGTTAAAGACTAAGAAACGTAGAGTCAGTCATATAAGAATTGTAGGAAAAAGCAACAAGAGGAGAAGTAGATAGGAATGAGCAGCAAGTAAAAGTCATCCAAGGACTGTGAGGGGAATCACAGCACCCGATTCACGCTTTTGAGCAAGCTGTGCTCTTTCGTAGTCGGTGAGGAAAGGGCAGTCTGGATCTTGGGCGTGCTGCGTGGCCCCTTGCCAGTGCCTGTTTCTCTCCGCTGATGTACGGTGATCCTGTGCCTACACATAAGACCATACAGTTAGGTGGTGTGAATCCTCTCCTCCTGGACGGGAGGGTGAAGGTGGCTGCTCTCACCAGCTACCACAAAAAGCGGCAAAGGAAAAGTTGGGAAAAAAATCCCAATAACAAGAAAAAACCACAAGCAACCCCAGGACAAATTTTGGTTTTTGTGATCCTTTCCTCTCCCTGGAACACTACCGTGTGGCGTTTTTTTAGTATTGTGAAAACATCTGGAAAGGCACGATTATGTGTATTCATAATCTCAATCGTATAAGTTCAAATTGGCAGTTTAAAACAATTTCAGAATTTTCTTCCATTTGTCCTTCAGCTCAATGTATACCTGAAACTGGAGACTGCAGTTTTTATTTCTGTGGTACCTAGACTATATTTTCTACTAGCAATGTCTGTCATTGCAGAAGTGTGGGAGTAACAACACCCTTATCCGCATAAAAGACGATGCTGCTTCTCCAAGGAGCCGCAGCCAGTCACACAATTCATGCCTTTGTTTTCTGTCTACTTGTAAAAGATTCATGAAGATTTCTCCCGCTACCATCTGCATCTATCTGGATCCAAAGTAACATAAATTGAGAAGAGCATGTCTAGTTGCTGTTCCTACCCCATATTTTTTTCTGTTGAATACCCTTCTCCAGTTGCTAGTCTAGGCCCTAGCTGATGCCGAGCCGTCTATTGCGGCATTTTGCTTCCCAAATTCTACAGCAAAATGTATGCTGCTGTTGGCAGAGACTGACCAAGCAAAGCGCAACTAAGATTTATCTCCGTTCAGTCCTTCCCTGGAGTAAGAAAAACCTCAAATAGCCTGTCTATGCATCTCCTTTTTTCAGAGTAATCCGTCTCTGGAAACTGTCTTTCATATGTATAATAGTCTCTTTGGGAGGACCAGAGACTCCTGTGTTGGTAGTGCAGTGATTTGTTCCTCTGCTAATCCTTGTATGTTTGGCAAGAGGATATTGTGGTGGCTGGTACTTTAGAAATTTGTATCTGGAAATAATAACTGGGTGGATAATGACAGTATAAAAAAGATTGGCTTTTGACTATCTTCACACTGTTTTTTCATCTGCTTCTATTTACTTACCTTTCTCTTCTAAATTTCTGGTCTGATAAATAATACCTTTTCAGTGGCTCTCACGTGGTGATGAATTTCCCTTTTTCAATGAGCAACATATATTTAAGAAAATAATGTATTTCAAAAAGTTTTCAATGTCAGTGAGGTTAAAGAAAAAATACAAAGAAGCTAAGATGAGTTAGAAATATATTAATGCGGTAATAAAAGAATAGGTTAACTTATTACTCTGGAACACATCTGAGCAAAACTGCAGGAGAAACATAAACTGGGAAGAAAAACAAGAATAGGGAAACGTGTAGAAAACAGTGCAAAAAGTACAGAGTGCTGAGTTAGAATTTGGGTAGTTCAGTTGCTTGTATTGTATTTATGAGTAATGGAATGAAACTGGACAGAGGAAAATATCTGGGAACATTTCCTATCAAGATCGAACTCTGAAATAATCTCCCAAATGAATGTCCAAAGGTGGAATAGAAGTGCAATAGAAGAAAAAAATACCCTGAAACCATTCATCTGTTTGCTTTAACAAAAAAGTCATTCATGAACAAAGTACCAGTCAGAGCAATTTATTTTCAGGGTTCAAAATGTTTCATTTCTTACATGTAGATGTGTTTCTTAAAGATAGATTTTAATGTGCTATGGAAAATCCATACAGTGTTGAATTACAAATACTTAGTTTTGAATTTTCATGGATAGCTTCTGCTGTGCTTAAGATTTCAAAAGCATAGAACAAGTAAATAGGAAAAAATATTTTGCGAGGCCTGCAAAAATAAGTCCTTTAAAGAATGTTCAATGTAGAGCAATCAGATAGCTGTGTTCATCAGATGTGTGGGGAATAGCAGTGAATGTAATGGAAAAGCAAGCAGGTGAAAAGCATGCGTGCTATTTCTGAAGAACTCCAATGACTTTAGTGAAGAACAGTTCATTTCTGAGTAACCAGATGTTCAGATAATAAGGTGCTATTTAAAATTAGCACAAACTTCCCCATATCCCTCTAGATAGCATCAGATTTTCTGAAGTCTTTTAAAAGATATAAATTGAGTGCTTCAGAAAAAAATGCAAATCAACACATATAAGCGTGGCAGAAGAATAGAAACAAGAAAGGGTTTGAAATGTTATTTTATCCACATTGTTTTAGACTTCGTGAGTCATCCAAGCTTCTTCTCTAGTGTAGAAAATTGCTTCAGAAATTGCTCCAGGCAGTTAGATCAAAAATCATGTTTCCAGATTTGTTCAGACTTACTACACTTGTTCACATCTGCTCACTGTAAATGGACACTAACAAATCATTCAGTTTTTGTCCCAGACTTTGAACTTTACTCAGGCAAGGTGTACGTGTTTTTGGAATCTAAGCATAATTTTTATATGTAAATAATTGTGAGGCTTGTATTGAGGAATTCTTCATGTACCTCCTTTTGTTACCAGCAAACCAGCTCCCAGTATGGTGGAAAAAAACCCAATGATGATATTACTGCAAAGCAAAATCTGGTAAATTGGCAGAGCTAGTGGCTAGAATCATGGTCTATGTCGAATACACCAAACCAGCAGAGAAATTGCATTTCAAGTTTCTAAGAATATGTGGGAGATAGAATAAATGGAAATACAAACCTTTTGATAAGGGCTTTGATGCGTGCTAACCCTATATACTGAGTATTACTGAGTTTTGGAGATAAGTTCTTCATCCTCAAAGAGGTTCTCCTTCCAAGGAACCAGAGAATGCAAAGATTTGCATGGACATTCAGGGTTTAAGATTGTAAGAGAAGTGACTTCTGGTAAGCAGAAGTGGAAAATCTCTGACCTAAAAAACAAAACAAAACACACAAATCCCCTTCACTTTTTAGTATTAGAACATACTGAATTTATTTGTTAATATTCCTTAGGCTGTAGCCATTGTAATGATGGGCCGGTAGTTTGATCACCATGTCCAAGCCTGACAGTAAGCTAAAGACACTGCTCCTGAAGCTACACCAAGTCTCTGGCCATTGCAGAGCCCTGGTTTAATGGTCATTCCCCACCAGCAAAGATGAAGCTAACCAGGTCACAGTGACACTTGATGGATCTAGTGACAATTTTATTTATCTGAGTGATAACGCAGGGCAGTGGGATGCTGAACATCAGAGCCTAGAGGCAAAATTTTTAATCCAGGTGGATAAAAATCTTCCATCTTTAATCCCTTAAATAAACAGGATCTGTGTTTCAAAGGTACGGAGCTCTCCCTGACTTTGCCAAGAGGTGGGACTGCTCAACACCTTTGAAATTAGGCTATTTTGCACTTAGCTGGCTAAAGATAGATTTAAGAACCTCATTTGAGACAACCAGAGTGTCAGATTCAATTGCATTGCCTTTATCCTAGCTATCTCATGAAAAGGAAATGGCAATAGAGTGATGATATCAGTATACTCAGTATCCGTGGAGTGGAAGTAATATTTTTAAAATATAATTTACATGAAAATGTTCCTCAAAGACACATGGATTTCAAATACGAAGGATATGAGCTAATGGAAGGAGGAAGACAGCAATATGTTTTATTATACACTCTTTAATCATAGGAAAATCCATTTTCAGTTAATCAGCTTCTGATATGCAGAATGATAGGTTCTTGCAAGTTCAAATAGGTGTTTCAGCTGAAAAGACACCCCACTCTGTAGCTTGCGGTTCAATTGACCTGTTCTTTTTACGCACATTTTAACAGATGAGAAAATAGAAAGCATGTCAAAAACTTTTACCTAGAAACATTGAACACTTGTAGGTTACAAGCTTAAGCCAACTTTCCTGTCTGTAGGTAAATTTTGTTTATTTTATTGCAAGATGAAGTATTTTGAATTTTTGCTTTATTAACAGAATGGCAATTCATTAAACAAAAGATAGATTCAAATCAATGAGTCCAGGCCCTGGAAGATCAACACCTTCTTTTTTGTTACTCTTTATTTGTGTACAGTTTTTTTTGGATGTGTTGGCCAGGACTGCCTTATGTTACAGCCTTAAACACAATTCTGTACCCTCAGTTATTGTGAAGAGCTGTTTGAATGCATGGACTTGTTCTTACAGGGAGGGTACACATGGCACTTTCTGTAGAACTTATGCGTAAAGACGATTCCAAATACGGCATCTTATTTTGAACTAGGGTCTTGAACTGAGAGTCTCAAGTTGAGATGTATTTTGGCTATGGAAATGGGTTTATTTTCTTCCTAGATCTGAGCCGATATTGTTTTGTTGCATTAAGTTAAAAGACAGTATGCTGAATGACAGCTGAAGTGATCTTTGTTATCTGATAATATATAGAGACTTTTGGTCATAGCTTATATGATTATTTGCTATATACTATACATTACTTACAAAAGAAATAGTTTTGATTGTTACAAATGTTTTGAATGTTGCAAATACCAGAAATTAGGTGTGCGATGCAGCTCAAGTAGTAGTTACATGAGAATATTCCTAAATTTACTAGATCAGTAGGATTAAGTTAATATGTAAAGCATAGCAGAGTGGTTTAAGGCAAAACAAGAAAATATATTCAGCACAACAAACCCTTTAGATGACTATAGTGAAATCCCAAATCTGAGAAGTCCCTTTAGAAACGTATTTCTCTGGCCGTACAGGCCTGATGCAAGTTGATGGTAGCTATGCAAACAAATGCATAGCATAAGGTTGGTGTTACTATAGCATAAAAGAACGTGCACCTCAAATTTTAGTCATATTCCAGATTTGTGAAACAAACTGGAAACAAGGAAATTAAATGTATAATATTTGCAATAGAGTCTGAATAATTCTTACACGGAGCAAAGAACTCCTTAAATAGAGAATGCCTGGAGTTTTCCGTGACATTAGTGGAGGAAGAGCTGGTGTGCTTTTAGTCTGATTTAGGTCATGCAAACGAAGAGCCTCGTGAGAATAAAGGAGCTGGACGGCTTGCACACAGCTAGTCCGAGATGGGGGCAGAGCCCCTTCTTGCACCGCTGACTTGGGTGAAAAACACAAAATGCCTGCCACGAGCAAGCTTTGTGCCCTGTTTACTTTAAATAATTAAAACAAGTCAACAATATCTTTTCCCCCTCCAGTGGAGACAAGGCTTATACTGCAGGTTATCAGTGAAAGAAGACTATATTTGCCCTAAATTTATAGTGGCCTCATGGTTGCTGGGTGCGTTTTTGGCCTCGGAGGGGCGGCTGCCACCGGGTGCTGCGTGGGGCTGGGCTGCCCATGCCGGCGGTCCCCGAAGCTCCCGGGACGTTGCCAGTGGAGAGCGCAAGCAGATTTTGGGTGCTGCCAGCAGCTCCTACTCTTCGCAGGCAGGGCATGTGCTGGGAGACTCTTACAGCATGGATTTCTCATATCCAATGCTCAACTGATTCCCATTTCTTAGTGCGCTTCTTTACAAGTTACTACATGTCTTTCATTTTAGAGAGAAATATTCTGCCCCATGGTACCAGCTGCTTTTATTATTTCCTCCTGTTATTTAGGGCATCAGAAATGCTCATTCCCTCAACTGAAATGCTGGAAAACAGTACCTGTTTCATGAAAATACCTGGCTACTATTTTTAATCCCCTCCTTTTGCCATCTGAGCCTTTATCCTACATTTATATCTTTTTTTTTTTTTTTTTTTTTTGCAAAAACTGTAGGCATGTTGAGGAGATATGCTTTACAACCTTGTAGATTCTCATGAGGCTTTTGAAATAAACCTTCTCCTTAAAAAAAGTTAGATAGGTGTGCTTATGAAATACAGGGATTTTATTTAACTGCATTAAAGGAGATCGTTCTTGATCTGTCCCAGATACTTGGTACCTTGCAAAAACTTTTCTGCATGGCCTGACTTTAACTGGGCCATTTGATTTCCTGTTAACTTTGGTCTGTACAACAAACAAGACACAGGAGACGAAATCATTTTTTAGAAGTAATTTTTAGCAGGGGAAGTTTAGTAAAAGGGTGAAGCATCATTAGTTTTATCAGTCTATATAATCAAAAGGAAAAACAAGTCTAAATAACAGAAAGGTCAAAATCATGGGTATCTATATTACGAGCAGTGCTTTATGGGGCTTCCGTAATTGACATTCCCTGCTGACTCCTAATTCTATTTTTATAGTTGACGAATAAATCTAATTGCTTGCCTTGCAGCCATGATTTTTTGGTTTCCCTCGGGCTAGCACTGAAGATGTTGAAAAGGATATTCTGTCCTCAGAACTTCAAAAAGTTGCAAGCGAAAGTGTTACCTGAACCTCTGCTTGAACCTTCATTCACCTCGGACCTTTGATGCTAGAGCATTTGCAAGAGCTAACATCACACTCTCTTGCAGCTGTATTTGGCTTTACAGTGCTAAGAAAAGAAGAAATTGTATTCTTACCATTGGCGTGAGGCGTATTTTAGGCAAAGAGAGTAGATCTGTTGAGTAGGAAGAACTCGTATCCCGTTTTCAGCACAGAAGTGTACTGAGGATTTGTCTAGATGACCGATACAGAGTATGAAGAGTCGTATGCTTAAGGACTGCAAAATGACTGTCCTTCATTAAAATTTGGTTATGCAGTAATTGTTTGCAAAGCTGAGTGCGGCAGCACAGCTGAGTGCCCATGCCTGCATATGCATGGCCCTTGCTAACTTGCTCCATCTAGGGGATAGTTTACATAATTCATTTTTTCCCATACATTTTCAGCCTTTGAAGTCTTTTAACACCATTTAAATTGGGCTTACACTAGCATAAAGAAAAAAAACTAGTCTGTGAACAACAGAAATATACTTAATGCATAGAATGCCATGATAATAGCTAGGCACTTGTTTTACCTTGTTTTACCTGTTGACATTTAAGTAAATATATGGAAACGTTTCATGGATTTGAGGGTCTGACTTCCAGTGTTACCTCAGCACAGCCTGAATTTAAGCTGTTCTAGAAAATATTTACAAAATGTATATTTGGTCCATGGAGAGGCTATTGGGGACCACCTCTTTAATCTGTTAATTTTACTACTAAAATGAAATCCGGAATATTGTACAGTGCATGGAAATAAGCAAAAGACAGATTTTATACTGAATACAACATTTTCTGAAGGGTGTTTTGACTCTTTTGTGCAGTAGTCAAGGAATACCTTTAATCTGTTTGAAAATTTTCTCATGACCTTGAATCAACAGCAGCTGCTGATCAGCTGGTTCTCACCTGCGTCGCTTGCATTGCTGTTCTCCATGTTGACCGTACACTATAGAGCTATTTTAAGTGAAAGAATGAGTCAGTCTTTAGCTGTAAGAAGCACATGTTTCATTACATTAGACATTGCTAATTTGCTTTAAAATTATGTCTGGGCCTGAATCGGAACAATTGACTTTCAGCCAGATACACTATTTCTTATTCATTAATACTAATTTCTAATTTATTAATGATATAAAAATACTTTAATTGAGCCAAAGATGTGCATATTCTTTTCATCAGTGATACTTGTGTTTTTATCAAAATATTTTAAAGGCATTTAGTCGCAACAGGCAAAATCATGTGCAAAATTAAAAGAACTGTCACCTCATTAGTTACCGCTATGCCAAAACAAAGTGAGTTAACACTGAAATGCATTTGGGCTGCAGGTTTTGAGCTGAGATATGAGAAATGCACACATGCAGGTATGTGGCTGCTAGTGCAAAAAAAGCAAACAAAAAAAACCCACAAAAACCCCGAAAATCACGCTGCTGATGGGGTTCACGCTTTCTCCACATCGCTGGCCTGCCCCAGGAAGCCAGCCTAGAAGTTTGTCCTTCAGTGGACCCTGAATTGCCCCAGTGGGATGCAGCAGCTGGAATGCAACCTAAACGCTCCAAGGCATTTGCTCAGGTGCTTCCTCCTGTGGTGGGAAGCTCCGAAGAGCTCCAGTGCTCTGCACCAGCGCTCCATCCAAAGGGGTCCCCGCTGCTTAGACCCTCTCTGGGGACTTGCCCAACCTTCCTAACCTCGTATCCACAGCCATCACATCCTGCATGCCCCCACAGTCTGGGGTTGTCTTGTCCCTCGTCGGCGCTTGAACTCTGCTACCCGTCTCTCTTTAGATGAATGAGCCACCGGCAGGCTTGACATCTCCCTTTAACCTTCCCTCGGATGCTGCTTACAGCCACATCGCTGCGCGCTCTCCCTCTGATCCTCCCGGTTAGGCGCTGAAAATACAACTCGTGTTGTCTTGCAACGCACACAGCAGATTACTGTTTCCAGCTCTTTGCCGCAGCAATCAGTTAGGGAAGAAATAACCAACAAAGGGGGATGGGTCAAAAAGAGCAGTGTTGCGGCACTGCCTTTCAGTGCTACCCATCGAGGGCTGGTGCTCCCAAAGAGGTTGGCTCTCTGCGGCCCCTCTCAGGCAGGACTTCCCAGGCCCTTTGGGAGCAAAGCTAATGATGGTTCCACCAGTTTTATAGATGGCAAAAGAGAAGCGTGGAACTATTGAATGCCTAGGCCAAAATCAGCTGGGAAACTGAATTTGTAAAGTTTACTTAAATCACTATTAAAATAAAAGAAAAATATCCAAGTAATGCTGAACATAGGTATATTTACTCAGTTTTCTAAATTAGGCCCTGTGTGTGTTCATTTTCTCCTTTTGAATGCCTTACAGATGTTTAATGATGTGATTAATATGGAAAGAAATTAGTGACTTCTTGCAGTATTTTTTGCTTGTACAGATTAACTTTGTATTTAGGCAGTGCAGGCAGTCAACAGCAATGAAAAGCTCAGTACTTTGGAGTGTATTTTCCATTTGCTGACAGTAAAACTTGCACCTGCACGAGCTGGGCCACCATTTTGACAATGAGTTTCTGTAACTGGAAAATTGGGCTGGAAAACTCAGGAGAGGAAGCTTTTTGTGCAGTCTGAGCTGGGTACAAAACCCCACACAAATAGCTCCTTGTGCAGCAGGCGTCAACACTTGCGGTTGCTTTAGATGTGGGTTAGGAAGGGTAATAAATATTAAACTTAATCTTCTCTATCACTGATACAGACAGAGATTAAGTTGTCTGCTTTAACAGATGATGATATTGCTGTAACAGGCAGGTAATAAGTTTCAGTGTGTGTGGCACAAGGCATTTGATTCTAGGCAGAGCTACATATTTTATAGACTTTATTTAGAAATCAAACGTGAAGAGTCTGACTACATGTCTGTACGTCTCAAATATTTATTTGTCATCCCAGCTACCGCTCAGCTGAAACATTTGGAGCTTCTCTGTCTGATCCCACGAGATGTCCCATAAAAGAGTTTTGCCTGTGGGTATCAATATCTATATGCAACACAGCTGTTAGACTCCGCGGCGTGATGGATTCGGCTTTCATGAACATAATGAAACGGAATTTTTAAATGCAGTAAAAGCAGACAGAAGACGGCACATCAAACGGCGCGGGGCCCTTCTGCGTTCCTCCTTTCAGGAACGCCGCGTGCTTCTGTCGCTGGCAGAAAGCAGCAGCGCTCGGCAGGTTCGGCGTCCTCCTTCCCTCGTTCGGAAGCGACGGCGGTTCTGCGGCGCGCGGACCGGCGCGGGCCGAGGTGCGGATTAATCGGCGCCCTTTGGCGATGCTTGCCGCTCGGCAGCGCGGCCCCCTCGCCCGGAGCGTGCTGTCATAACCGGTTTGCGTTAGGTATTAGAAACATCTTGTGACTGAATGACCTGTAACTAATCAGAAGCAATGCGCAGATGAAATGAAGGTCCTTGTCTTCGGAGCGCTGTACAAATGGGCTCCATCTGGCTGTGCAGTGCCTTAATGTGTGATTTATGTTGGACTCTTATGTGTTATAGGGTGTGAGATTTAAAGAGCCTCATCAGGATGCAGTGGTTCGCTGCTCCGGCTTTTAAGCTTTTGCACCTTGCAGGAAACTTCAAAGACAACAGAAGCCTAATTAGAAAAAGAATAAAAAATTTTATACCAGAAATTTCAAGAAAAGCTTGATTAGAAGATGACTAGGATAATTGTCTCCTTTCCTATCCTCCTTAGGTTTCAAAGATTATCTGAACCCAGTGTAAGGGTGAAATGGAGGCTTGTGGAAAATGAAAGCCAACAGTGCCATGGTTAAAATATTCACCTGGAAAGCTCTCTCTGCTCCTTTTTATAAGGACTTGAACCTCAGTCTGTTTTTAATGAGACCATATTGGTATGGAAAATTTTTGTTGATACATATTTTGTTGAAACAGGTACTTTCATTGAAACCAGTGCTTTCCAATTAAAAATGATGGTCTTAAAGGATCAGTGTTTTCTGACAGAAATCTGTTTAATAGAAGTCTACTTACGAATTATGCTTGGAACAAAGATTGTGTCTTGTACTTTGGAGGTTCTGGAATGCCTCAACACCAGCAGTTTCTTCCGATAGGAAAATGGAAAAATGTTTTGTGAAACGGACAGCATATTTATTTCTTCCTATCACATGTTGAGGGTAAACCTGATTAGCACATTAAGTTGTGCTTGAAAAGAATTTGGGCAGATCGCCGATAGCTTCATGCCTGTTTTTGAGCTTTAGCATACTCTGCTTCATACCCTGACCCTGAGATTTCTTCCCTTTTCTCCCATTCTCGGCTCTGCCTTCTCCTACCCGTTTTGAGGTTCGGCACTGTACGCCCTTGGGACAGGCGGGATTTGCGCTGTAGCTGTTTGTGCTTGGGTGGGAAGGGGATGGCGCGTTAACGCGGTAGGTTGGCAACCGGGAGGGATGCTGCCTGATCGCCTCGTCTTGCCTCGCACCCGCTGCGAGCCAGGCGTGCTGCTGCTCCCCAGGAGAGCAAAATTGATCCCCACCAAGAGCAACAGCGCTCAGAGAGAGGATTTTTTTACCCCAACTTTATTTTAACGCAGCAAAGCTGAATTTTACCTTCTAAAAATAATTTAAAAAACCCTTAGCTACACCTCTCCACACACACACATCAAGCCTTATTCTAGCTCATCTAGTAAGTATTTTAATGTTTTTGGCTCTCCCTCAACACCTGGCTGACTTGGGAGCCCGTCGCGTCTTTGGGTAAAGACAGTGTGCAAAGAGCATCTGCTCCTCTGCAACGTGTCCATCTCCTACCCAAATTCTTTCTGATGGATCCTGCTTGCCTTCCAGATTAGATTCCTGCATTTTGTTTGGTGGTTTCCCCATCCAGGGTCTCATAGAAGTCTCTGTGAAACTGCATGCTTTTACTCTTTTGCCTTTTCGTGCTTCCCACCCAAAAGGTCTTGGTATTTTAATTCTATCCTTAAGAGAGTGTGGAGAAAATGGGACAAGGATTTTCAAAGTAGCATTGAAATAACCTTATTTTCTTATCCTAGCTCTCTCCCTGACCTATAAAAAGATAAAATGCCACATTTACTCAATTTTTCCTGCTCACCATCTGCTTCCCTTTTTTCTTTAATATAAAACTTGTAGACAAAAGGCTTTTATAATTGTCTGTAGAAGGTATGTATACTATTGGCCTGCAATATCACTGCTATTATATCTACAGCTAGTAAATTTTTTTGTAGACCCTCCTATGTCTTTAGTGTTCATTCCTATATATAGGAATGTTCTTTTGTTCTTGTTCTTTTCTGGGGGAGAGGGATAGCTTTAAATACATAAAAGATCCATTCAGCTTTTCTTGCATTGTGCTACTACAGCATGCCAGGCAAAAATAATTGTAGCATTTTTGTGATGGGCCAGTATATGAAGATGAATAAATAAAATAAGAGCAATGTAAGATTTAACTGATCTTGGGTCAGTATTGACCAGAGAAGCCTTTGCAGACGTGTTACTGCAGGGAGCTGGCTGCTCCGTCCTAGCCACCGGTGCTGTGTTCAAGTGCGTATTCTTACCAGGGCCCAAAAACAACTGCAGAGCTTCGTTAGTCAACCTGATATATCCAGCTGAGTGACAGGAGACACCTTCAGGAACGCTCCTGCTTTTACCTGGGGATGAGCAAAGGCAAATCCCGTTGTCCTGTCTGAATCTCCAGCATGGTTAAGAAAGGCACAGCTAAATGGCACTATCACTGCAGTTCGTATTGCCTTGTCTTACTTGGACCGTTAATGACCTTGCCAAAGGGCGCTCTTCCACATATGGGACTGTTTTGCTGTTATTATCACTAGTGTATGAACACAATATAAAATCTCCTTCACCCCTCCTTTAAGAACCTACAGTAGGAGCGTCAGAAAAGAGGGGATCTTCTCATAAGACAAACAACGGGCAGACAACAGTTGCAGCACACTGAAGACCAGGTTTTAGGGGCGGTTGAAGAGGATGTGGAAAGAGGGTAGTGAAGGATCTTCCCGGCACACTGAGCCGTGGGGGCAGGAGCATCTATTTGAAAATCTAGTAAATATGCTGCATCTGTGGGCACATCCAGCACCAGAGCCTGCCCTCAATACCGAGTGACAGATACTAAATAGGATGATAATAGTATCATATCTCACTATAATATTAATATTATATATATATTAATATGCCTTGATAGAGAGGAGGCTTCTGCTCTTTTCTTAGTCAGTGTTATCATGTATTTCCTAGCTAACTTTTTTCAAATATGTTAGTTAAACTGGTGCCAAATGGCAAATTCTGGTCTATCCTTTAGATATTGAGATCTTCACTTCAGAGCCGGAAGGTGTTATCTAGGCTGTTATGCTCTCAACATTTTTCCAGGACTGCTTTATAGATATACAACTGTGTTTTCCTGGAGACATTTTATCATGCATGTCATCCTGTAGTAATTGGTGCTCTTCCACTTTTTCACTACTTTGAAACACATACTTTCTTTTTTCTGCAGTATAACAACCACTTCTTGCTACTAGCTAGTTAGCCATGTCATGGGGATGCCCCCGAAGCTTTTAAGTTTTTCTAGAAGAGGGGTTATAACTAACAGCGCTACTTTTTAAAATCTAAGAAAAACAGCATAGTGTGAGTTCCCTGGAGGCCTGTTTTTATAATAGATTTCCACTCACCCACCTGCCTTCTGTGCATGGCAGGGGGGATACTTTGTGTGATTTGAAGTGATAATTAGAAAGGATGATTGGTGGCCACAGGAGGGACTGCAGATCCAAAGCAATAAATGTTCCTTGACAAAGAGTCACACATCCCCTTTCCATAAGATGGTTTAATTCTAGAATTCCTTGGAATTAAACCTGTGAGCTCCTAATCGAGGAGCTTAGAAGTAAAACAGTAGAGTATGAGTTACTGGTAGCAAATGACAGCATCATAACTGCATATAGAAATACTCTAAAATGGCATTAGTACTACTGTGAGAATGACAGCTAAGAGTATTCCCTTTATTTCAAGCCATTTTTAAGAGTTTTTTTATTTTATATCATAACATGTATTTGAGAAAGTGATCATTATTATTCTGATATATATCATTGGGAATCCAGGTAAGTAGAGGATCTGGGTTCGGGAATGTGTGGTTTTTAATGAGGTGATACAGCCATCACTTGACACCCCATGGAGAAAACTCCGTTTACCATGTAATGGGCAAAGCCAACTGAGATGTAGTGCAGGCAGTCTAAGGCATGCACTCAGGCTTTTGCAACTGTGGTCTTGCACAGAGCATACCTGCATCTAATTGCAACCTGCAATATCTCTCTGCCTTTAATATTGGAGAACGTTATTCCGAGGTGTAACAAATGTAATTAGGATGGCACCTGTTTGACTAGTGCCTTGTCTGGAATTTAATTCTGCCTTCCAAATTAGCATGTTTCATTACTGTCCTTTTCCCAGTGATAAACAAGATAATTCATTTTGGGTATTTCTGCACTACAGAAACATAAAAATTTGTCAGCTGTAAATTGCTGTAGGTGTCATTAAAATTCTCCCTAAACAAGCTGAATATATTCCACTTTTTTTTTTTTTTGCAGACACTTGCAGCTATTTTTAAACCACCTGCTGTGTCTATACATATTCAGACCATAATGGGAGGCACTGCTGAGCAATTCAATAGAAAATCATTTAAATAGAGAGGGACATAAGAGCAAGTGATAGGAAGTTTAGTAAGTTAATGCAGTAGTTTTAAGTCTTTGTCCCTCCTGCCTTCTCCTACACGTGCTCTTCCTTTGCATGTCTAGCTGTAGATTTGGCTTGGATTGCGCTTGAATATTCTTGGCATAATTGCCTTCCAGCCTCACGGAATTTTCTGTGTCAGGAAACCAGTACTTTGTAGCACCGAGGGAAAGCTTATGGATTGTCTTTAGAGAGAACTTAGCGAAGATGTGCAGAACAGTTGCTTGTAAGAACAGAATTATGGCAGCTAAAGTGCATGGAAGATTGCACAGTGTTTGTCGTGGGCTTTGAGGAATAGTGAGAACTCTTCCACATATTTGCTCAAACTCCTCAGTAATGTCTGCATTATGATTTTTTTTCTTTTACCCACTTCTAAGAGAATGTTGTGGCTCTTTGCACTTTGCCCTAAGTCTTGTTCTTAACAGAGACTTCTCATAAAGCAAAGGAATAGCTTTTTCTTGACAACTTCTTCCAAACAACAGGAGAAATTGGAGAGGGAGGAGAGGTACTTTTTTCGACCACTGTTCTGTTTCTGGAGGCATTTTGGAATTTCTCTGAAGTTCTAGATGCTGTGTACATATAGGGACGTATCTACATTCACATCAGTAGGTCTTCTGAATCCTTGCAGCAGCCAATCTTTCCATGAGTTCTTTGTATTACAGGGAATCTCCTTCTTTGCCCTGTTTAAGTAGCCAAGTGATAATGAATAACAATAAAGAAGCGAGGCTAGTCTGATGATGGTAGGGTGGAAAAATACTTACTTATTTCCTCTTTTTCCTGTTCCTCTCTTCAAATTTATTTTCAGACTGCCCAGGGCAGGCAGGCCGTGACTGACAGTCCCCGGCATTAGATGCTGTCCAGCTCAGCTGGGGCTAGTTTGGAGAGGCACTGACACACCAGTAGTGGTGAAGTGCACGTCCTAATTGAGTCACAGAGGCAGCAGGAGCCGTGGCAGGGTGGGAATTGCGTTGGATAAGTGATCGAAAGTGATACCCTGAAGTTGACTTCAGCTGGGAAGCTTAGTAAGTCTGGACCGGCTGAGATAAGGCTGCATTATACAGTAGCCTCAGGAGATGACCTCCTTGCCTGTGACTGTATGCTGGGTTTGCAGAAGCTGTTAGCAGCGCTGTTTTTATTTTTCTTGGGTTCATTTTTGTTCACTTAAAATCAGCGTATTCTGAGTCACATTTGGCAAAGCCTCCACAGGTGGGCAAGAGAGAAAAAGGAAGTGAGAGTTGAATTTCATGTGTGTTAACAGTTATATTTTAGTCACGGAGCCATCTTAGGAGGAACGGGGAGTGGCAGAGATTTGTCTGAAGCATGGAGCTGCTTTGGGCTGGCAATGAGCAGGTTAATTCTCGGGTGGGAATCAGTGCAACTAGCTCAGCACACCAGTGAGCTGCAGCTAATTAGCTCTGCTGATGGATGGGGCTGATTAGCTTGGATGCGGGGCTATATTACCAGAGCTCTAGTCCTTACAGGGCACCAGCAGCATCTCTTGCTCATGTTGCCCTGTGCCACATGGACTTAACAGCATGCTCGGTGTTCACAAAAGCATCTTTCTTTGCTGGGCTCTGTTGTCAAGTTAGATGCACCTTGGGGTGCTTTGGTAAATCAGACTTATTGGTAGGTCTTAAAGCAGAAAAGCAGTTCTTTCCAAAAATAGCAGCGGTGCCGGCAGAGACAGGAAAAATATTCAGGCCAGGATCAATAGTCATTGTCAGGTTCCTCCTCGAGGGCAGTATAAGCCAGTGCAGTTTAGCGTTAGCTTGATGTCCAGTTCTTCTGCAGTGTATTTATAATGGAAGTGGTGTAAAACAAAATCGTCCTTCCAAAGCGGTGCAAAAGGCACTGCTGGGGAAGCCGCCGGCTAAAGAGTACAGGTTGCCCACGAGGGACTGTGATTGAAACTGAACCTGTTCCTCTTCCCCTTAAAGTTAATGGTGAATATGGATTAATTTGATGAGCACAGGCTTAAGATCTGTGTTTGCAGAACGATGAGGATATGGTTATATGTAACAGTAAGGAATTTCTTACTTCTTAGATCATGGATTGTTGAATTAATTTCCCACATACCTCAAACTAAATGGTAGGCCAAATGACCTAAATTAGGTAGGCAATATATTTATTTAATCTTAACTTTAACTCCTAACAAGAGGTTTATCATGTTTAAACAGTCTTTCATCATTAGGTCAGTGATAGACTGCAGCTTGCACTGCTGGTGAACAAATTTCCATGATCCTCACTTTAGGTCTTTAAATGGTCATTATTGTTTATTGTCTTCTTTTTAAAAGTAAATAAATTATGAGAAAATAAATTGGAAGAATTTTTTATTAGAGGGAAAAAGTGCAGATATTGCATTCAAGCAGAAGGCGAGAAAATAGGGAAAGGACATTGATGGAATGAGGTGGCTGCTTTTTGAAATTCAGAGACACAGATATGAAAAAGAATACTATTTCTGCAGCAAAAGGGACTTAAGTTGAATATTTTTGGTTACAATTTGGTCTATATTGTGAATCTCTTTAACGCTCAATGCTTGGCTTTTATACAGATGAAACACGGGAGGGTTTCTTCCAATGAAGAAAACCAATTGTCTGTTAGTCGTTACCCCATGGTGGCTGACAGCATCTCGCTCTAAGATACTTAAAACCAAATACAACCCGAAGCACTCGGCCGGCTTTGCGTGGCCTGTGCTGGGAGTCGGGGCAGGCAGACTCTTCACTTGGTTGCAGCCTCCGGAGCCGTTGACAGGTCTGGAACTGCCTGTTCACTCAACGCCAGCGCCAACAGATGAGATAGCTTGTCAAAAAGACTGTTATTAGCTTAAGCCAAATAGCCCCTCATTACACAAGTCTTTCTGCAGGAGGAATAAAAGGAATATCCCTACCTCCCCCCAGGAGTCTACTGTTCTTACAGACACAAGTAGTCTGTGAGCAAGACAGTCCTATTTTATTTATTTTCCCATGTTATGTTAAAGCTGTAAAGTTACAGTTATGTATCAAGAGGTTTTCAAGCTTGACATCTGTGTATTATGTCAGTCTCCTCTGCTGAATCCGTCTGTTTTATCTGCGTGGGAATTCCGTGTTTCCAAGCCCAGGTTGTTCAGCAGCAGTTGAGAGATACTCATTGCTGAGAGAGAAGTTCCCCTCTTGTCTTTGCTTGTGGTCCCAAATTAATATCTAAGTTGCATATTTACTAAAGTGAATCTATGTGAATACCTTAAAAAGCTGTTTTCCTTCTCATCCTCCTATTCCCAAATATAAAGCTAGTCTGCCAATATTCGTGCCTTATTTTAATCTTCGTATAGGATTAAGTGGTACATAGCATAGGTTAAAGGACTGAATGTCTTTACTAAATAAAAAGCTGATTTGTGTTAGGAATCAGAAGCTATTCTAAGACGCATGGATTTGCAATTATAGTTTCTTCCTGGGAATTAGGATACCAGAATCATCTGCTGACACCTCAAATTTGCTTGGTGACCTGGGGAAATACTTAAATACTTTGTGCTTCGTTTTTCTCCTATAAATTTCTCACAGTGTTGCATCTTTGTATCAATTGATTTGTGTTTTATGTTTAATCTTGCAATATCAAATTCTAGACTTTTAGTTGCAGAATGTGACTGAAGTACTTTGGGAGTGACACATCAGATACTGGCCTGATATTTCTGGAATTCTTTTAATTAATTTCTGTGATGTTATGACATACCTGTTGTTTTAGAATAAATTGAAACAGTTGGAAAATATTGTTCCACTACTAATTTATGTTTTGAGAATTACTTAATGTCAGAATTAGTGCCATACTCTTGTCCTGCTGCAGGTGAATCAAAGTTTGCAGCATCAAGTCCAATTCTGCTTCTGTTAAGTTGATAATAAATCACCCACTGAGCACCATTGTGCACATTGTGACCTATATTTTGTGTCATTATAGCTTGTTTAAATTTCTAATGAAGTCACAGAATAATATATGCTCATATTATGGTTTCATTATACAACATAAAATGTCTGTAGAAAAATACATCTCTAGTTAATCATCAGTTTGATGAGAAGTTTTCTCTTTCACTGAAAAATGCTCCATCACTTTGATACCTTACAGTCAGGTTTTACATTCACATCATGTCCTCAGTGTCTACAAAACAGCACAGACAAATAAGCTGGTGTCCAATACCATTATGGTGTATGCTGTTAGAGCCCATATGGTGTTACTTTCTCAAAAATAAATCACACTGAGAACTGTTGGATACATACAGGAGCCTTTTCTAGTCCCTCTTGGAGGAACTGGTCTACAAAAATATTTTAGAAGAGCAGTAATGCACCCTTTATAGGAATTATATAAAACAAATGAACCTGTGATGGATTAACATTCAAAACATTAATACAAATTAAATTTTAATCACTGTTTAGTAAACCACACGTTATAATTTAATAGTTAATTTAAAATGAGAATTACAGAATTTAGAGCATGTCTACTGTTGAAAGTTTTTAGAACAAGAAATGCACAGTCAGCACATTTGTACAAATGCTTTAATGTAGATGCTGGATAGTCCTGACTGTCACCTCAGGTCTTGATTGTGCACTTATATGCACTGTATAGACAAGTGTCTTATCTCTTGGGCAGCAGAATCCTTACCTACACCTCTAGAAAAACAAGTGGAAGTTGAGCATCTCAGCAGGGTTTTGTTATCTTTCATCAATGCTCAAAGCTTCCTCCAGGCACACAGGGTCATCGAGGCAGCTGGAGGGCAAGAATGCTTTTAAAACCACATGCTCTTTCATGAAATGAAAGCAAGATATCCTTTTCAGTGGCAAATAAAAAAAATAGACTCTCTTCAAAATATCAGAGTAATAATCTAGGCAGCGTTTTCAGGCTCCTCCAGGCTGATGCACATAAGGATGCTGGTTATCTTTGCAGTGATATGCAAACATGGGACACCCTATCTTGACATATACGAAGGGTTTCATCTACTGGAAGTTATATTTACAGTTTGTCCCAGATGCAGCTGATTTTATTTTTACTTAATCTCAGTGTTTGGGGCTTTCTTTTGTCATAGCAAAACCTTTAGAAACAACTAGTGAATAGGAAAAAATGATAAGCGAAAAGACTGAGGTGAAGGATTGGCTGTATGAAGCTGGGCAGCTGGTAGGATTTGCTGCAGATGGAGAAAATAAATACTAAGGCAAATAATATGGGTGGACCTCTGCTTCTCCTTCCCCCATCTTTGAAGGAACAAGCAGTTTCTTTCCAAATGCCATCTTTGAACTTTAGTTCTAGTGATTTTCACAGTTAGAGATTTCACCAGAATTTTGCAAAAAGGTCCTGAGTTGTTAAATATCTTTGTAGAGCAGATTATAAGGAACTGCCTAAGAGGAAGAAAATAAAAACAAGAAACAGATTCCTCAAGATTAGAGGACAATGTTCCTGGCTAAATGTCCAACTGGGATAGCTTTATTTTCTGATTCTGCGTTTTACAGGGTCATTTGAAAAGTCACTGGTTTATTGTATGGTGCTGGAACAAAAGAAAACCAAACTGAAACAAGGAAAATCTCTGTATGATACAAAATCTATCTGCATTTGAGGAGCTGTCAAAGTGAAAAATGAAACCACAAGTTTGGCCTTTAAAAATATTAATTTATTTTAAAGATGAAATATAAAAGCACTGGGAAAGAAGTCACCTTATCTTTCAGAAGAAGCGGGCAAGGCTAAATCCTTATCGCTCCTCCTAGATCTCTGATGGCACTTTCTTGCCACCCTTAAATCTAAAAAAAAGGATTGCAAGGACGTAATCGTTGGTTGCAATAGTCACAAATCCCTGAAGCATCTTTGGTTTGTTATTAATGAGGCAGTCATGAAATGTACTAACCAGGTTTTAAGGTATTATATTTTCAGTAGCCTTATTTGTCAGCTTTTATGAGTGATGTGGATTCAGTTCAGCGCTGACCTATGGCAGGATTTCTGAATTGCAGCCATGTCTCATTGACAGAAGAAAGCACGAGCCATGAAGATGAAAAAAATGCAAGCGGTGAATATTTGATTCAGACTGTCAATATCCAGCTGTGTCTAATGTACAGTTTTCACTAAAAGCCTATTTTTATCTAAATAAGGCTTTGGAGGTTATCCTGCATGTTTTAGACTATTGGTTCCATGTTGCAAATTATGATCAACTGATGAACCTTCAATCTTTATTCCCAAGAAAATAATATCATAGATGAATATTGCTGTACACTTTGAAGTGATGTCTTAATATCATTTCTTTAATAATTTCTTTAACCTTTCAATAATTGTCAAAATATGTCAATTTTCCTCATAAATTATATATCCTAATTTCCTATAATTAGATTTTTTAATTTTACATAATGCAAATGAAAATACAGGACAGACCTTCCCTGAGTAGAAAAGAAAACAGGGAAAGAAAATGTCCACTAATGTCAAAAGACTGAAGGAGGTAATAAAACAGATGTGAAAAGTTTGCTGTCGCAGTGGACCAGTTTTTAAAGAGTTCATTTACCATGGTTGTCATAAATAAAGCCCAGTGCTTGAAACGGATATAAACAGCTTTCCGCTAAGTGTCTGCTCTTGTCCTCGCAGCTGATCAGAGAATAGTCCAACTGTTGGATCTGCTGTGTCGGGGCTGTCTGCGCTTCCCAAAGGACGCCCAGCAGCTCCCGAAGACGCAGCCTGGGAGGCCGGATCCTCGCCGGGTGTAAACCGGTGCCATTTCATTGCTTCCAATTAAGCTCGGCAAGATTGTACCAGCTGAGATGCTGATACTAAATCCCTGCTGATTAATGCCTATTTTGTAATCTGTCCTCGCAGAATAAGCATGTTCAAAGGTAGTAATGAGCCAACTGTTGCAGCGGTGCAGTTCCCGGCTACTTTTGCTTGTTGTCAGCGTAGCATTAGGTGTGATTGCTGTAGCGAGTCTGCTCTGGTTTGGCTTGGCTTGGTGATGGCTAGTGGACTCGCGCTATCCAAATGAAAGCCTGCCCCATTTGCAAATCTACAAGGGGCCAATGAGATCTGGATAAAGGTCTCGCAGGCTGTGAGAAAGGTGCCTGTGTTGCTCTTCAGAAATTTCTCCTTTCTCCTTTTTGAGCACTTCTAGCGCTGCCGTGTTTGTTCAACCCTCACTTGTCAGCTCTTAGGGGAGTTTATTCATTCGCCTTCTTCATTTTGAATGGGAAGCGTGGTAGCTGAGACAGTGAGGTGGCTGGGCTGTAATCCATTTGTAGGTGGATGAGATACAGCTTTACATAGCTTTTTACTGGAAAAAGATAAAGGTAGCGCCTAGATGAATTGCAGATATGAATAAAAATGACTGCGTGTAACAGTTTGAGGCATGCTTAGGTGGGTAAAAGTATTTTTGGCAACGTAGGAGTGAAGGTGACAGTTTTCTAGAAGTGCACCATACTTTTGTCTTCAAAGTTTGCTTCCTCTTTTGAAGGATTAGAGCCTCAATTTTATTAATCTTAGGGCATAAGACAAAACCATCATTGTCTTGGTTTTTCCCGCTTTGTTGAAAAAAGCAAAACACATCACGCCTCTAAGATGGCTCTAACTGATTAGTGAAATTATCTCATATTTCAAATAGCTGTAATGAAGCGAAGAATGTGTATTTTTATCTATATAGGTATATGTCTTTTGCCCTAGGTTAAAAATAAATGAAAAGATGAGCATGGTGTCCTAGGATGATTCGGTTTAGAGACTGTTACTGTTAAAACATGTCGGGACCTCCTGCACTGTTTTTGACTGGGGCTCACAAACATGAGCATCGTGGCACGAACTCTCTTTGGGCTTTTTCCCCCACATATTTGTCTTGGATCCAGCAAGCGCAAGGTAACTAAGTGTCTTCAAATCAAAGCTTGCCATTTAATTTTGCCCTTATGCTGCCATTCACAATCTATGCTAACTGCCAAAGAGATTAAAACTAAATTTTCAGCATAATAGGCCTAAACCACAGCTTTTGGTCCCCTAATATTTTTTCTGAGATTAGCCCATAGTGTATATTGAACTTTCAAATTATTAATGTCTTCAAATTTGCCAACACGAAATGCTTGGCTGGAGTTAACCTAATCATAAAACAGTGATTTTAGTAGTAAAACATACAATGTAATACTGTGATTACACATCAAAAAACATAATATGCTACTCAACATTGTTCTCTTTGAAATACTGTCTATGATAATGAGTTTCATTTTTTCCAGCCATTTGTTTTTTTTTTTTTCCTTTTTATGCTCTCTCTGCCCACATGCCCCAATTTTGTGTTATTAAGCTGCCACCTCGGAGTGGCAGTGACTGAAAAGCTGCTCGGTGGAGAGAGAGAAGAGCAACCCCAAAGTGAAGGGTCCTTGCACTGCAAACCACGAGAAATAAAGCCTTTGGTTTGTCAGTTGTATTCATAAATACAACAACTGCTCTTTCTTTCTGCAATGTAATTTTCCTTGCAGCCAGGTTTAATATTTCAGCCAAGAGGAAGTTCAATATAGAAAGATATTACAATGAATATTTCCTGTTGTTTTATTTCCTAACACCATAACCAATGAGGCAAATAATCCATGGCCATTAAGCTTTCTATATAAATAATTGGAATGTATACAGAGCTACACAATAGCATGAATAATGTAGATCATTCCTTAGGCCTTCAAAGGTTGACACATACAGTATTTTTTAAGTAGGCGTGCTGATTCTTCAGTCTTGAGCTATCTAATATTAATATTTTTTTATGACTTCATCAGAAAAAGTTGTGTATCATTTGGCCATTGAGAAACTTATAGTCAACTTCACAAGTGGCTCTAAGAATTTCACTTTTCTTTTTCCTTTTTTTTTCTTTGCACAGTGAAGCTCAGGCATTGTCCTCCATATAAAAGCAGTAGATCAAAAAAGATATTGTGTCCATCCAAACGCTTACAAATCAGGCTTCGTGTGATCGTCACAGAGCCCTGTTACATCAAATAAAAGATAGCGATTAAATGGTAGAAACAAAGTACTTCCTAGAGGCTTAGAGGATTTAAAGTTTGTTTCAGGAAATGAGAGTATGAATGTTGAGTCCTTAGGAGATCTAATAAGCAAGGATATACACCCAAACCAAAGAGCATATGCAAATATCCCTAAAGTTTATTGCCTTTAAAGTGCAATGGCGAATATTGCAATTAGAGGCACTCGGTAAGACGCAGCAAGCCACGGACCTGCCCTGAAACCATGCCTTTCCCTCTGCTTCCTCAAGCAATTAAACTTTGGTGTTAACTGAGACACTCGGTGAAGATTATAATATAAAAAAAGAAAACCATTAGATTACAGAAACCATGCCTGGCAGAAGCAGGGAGGATGCATGCTGTTTTCTTTTACCGTGACATTATGTTTGGGGGGAGCACGGGCTGCAGGATCTGCGGGCAGCCCGCCAAGCTGGCCGGTAGCAGTAGGGCAAGGGCGCAGCCCCGGCAGTGTGTGCGCTGGCCGGCTGGGCGAGAAGCTGTGCAAGTTGCCGTAGAAATAGGAAAGGAGTCTTAACCTTTGTCATTTATAAGTGACAGAGAGGAAGCGGGGAGAGTTATGGACTAGGATCTGGGACTTTCTCAACCTCCTCCTAAGTCTGCAAGTGATTCTCAGCATGACCTCAGGCCTGTAGTTTGTCATTGCTTCAATTAACCTGTCTTTAGGGTGGTGCCGTAACCAGTTAATGGGTGTTTGTGGTGGACAGTAGGATCGCTGCATAGAGGCACGCTTCAGTATCATGACTTCTGGTTGTTCGGCTGAGCACTAAGGAGATGGCTGTGGAATGCAGGAGTAACATATTTCTCTGGCATAGGCTTAAATTGTGCATCGTTGAGTAGCTGAATCCTTAGTGCAAGGCTTGAATAAAGAAATCCTGTTAAAAAAGGCGCTTGTAGGGATGAAATCCTTCCCGTATTTAAAGTTCCTTAAGCAATGCTGGGTCTTTCCTTGATATATTCATTTATCTGAACTCACGCTACTGCCTGCGTGAGAGTTAATGAAGTCTGGTGCGCCAGGAAGCGTGGGCTACTTGTTAGTTTGTAGGCTTTCTTCTCTTTCTAACCCATAATCAAGACATCTCCTTTTACAATTATGAGTAAATTGCATTTCCTGATAATTCAGTGCTTGTCTACATGGGAAAATGAGCAAATGGAATAATATCATGTGAATTTACAAGGTGCTGAGTACCTTATACTGGCACCTGGCAGCAGATACCTTCTGGGTTTAGCTTCCCAAGTGGGACTGTAGGCATCCCATTGGGGTCATCAGCACAGGTTGCAATAGTTTCCCCTAAAGAGAGCACTATGGTTGGTGATACTTTCATTAGCAGCCAATCACTTCTGAGACTGGTGGCAAAAGTGCTACCAGTTACATTAAAAAATTTATAATAATCAAAGATACTGAAGTATTTCTTTGGATCCCTGCAGACAGGGAGATAAATTGTTGTTCAGCACAACAGTCCAGTGCTATTCTGAAAACTGTTAGGACCAGATATGCTCACCTCTGGTAAATGGGGTATCTCTAAATATGGACACCGTATGGACAGAATATGATGCTCTTTGAATGTAGGGTTGCTTTTGTAGGAGGTATAGTGTATCTAATCGACATGATCAGCTGTCTAATTTGAATATTGCTGGAGGAATCTCGGCTGTATAAATTTCAGGTTAAAATACTTAAATTCCGTGGAACTGTTTCTCAAAAGTATTGGTTAAATGCAACATAACTCTTCGTTCTTCTAAGACTGGCTGAGAAAATATTTTCTAATTTGCTATCATTTGGAAAGCACTTTAAAAATTATAACTTCATCAGTTTTTGTGCTGTGGTATTTTTCTTAGAAGTGCTCCTTGGTTGAATATTGGTAGGAAAATTGTCCATAGTGAATTATGCACCATGGACTAAATAATGAAGTTTTAGTATCTCTGTGCAGTTCAGTGGTCTACCCAGCGTGATGCCCACTAAAATGGGTGCTGCTTGGTGCTGTTCTTCACCACCTGGAATCAACATATGCTGAAAATGAGAATGTGCCAAATAAACCTCATGGATATTATAAATCCATCTTACCTGCCCTGTTCTGCAAACAGGGCAAAACCTTGGCTCCGTGGAAGTCAATGGAGCCCAAGAACACTATCTTCTGACACCTCTTATGGGTCCTGGCTTGCAAAAACTGTTCTTTGGCAAATGCAGTGCCATGTCCTAGCTGAAGCTCCCTTTGCACCTGGTAACGATCTTCTGGGTAGTAGTGCCAGTGGGTTACTGCAGCCCTGTTCCCATTGCCCTGGTATTGTGCAAACTGCAGAGTTAACTGTTTATTAAGGAAAGATTTTCTTTTGCCTGATCTTCATAGCTAAATTCATCTCTGTTTCTAAGTCCCAGGAAAACGTAACACGCATCCTGGGACATGCTATGCTCCAGGGCCCATTCAGACCTCACAGACCTTTTTCTGACGTGTTGCATGTATGATTATTAGTTGAGAATCACGCATTTCATTCAGCGTGTCCTCATCAAGGCTGGAGAAGCACAGATGTTTTGGCTGCCATGGGGAGATAACCTTCCTTGGTTTTGTCTCCCCTTGTGCTACCCCTCCTGACGGGAAGCATGGCTGAGCGTGCGAGTTGCTCATTCCCTGCCTTTGAAATATTTTTGAAACTGGGATAGACGCAGAGAAGGCAAAGCTGGGGGAAAGGAAGAATACTGGCAGATAACCGAATGCTGCCTTGCGAATCTCGTACCAGCCTTTGAATTCCCTGAGAGAGAAAAATAATGCTATTTTTCTTAATGCTTTACTTTCATCTATGTACTATAGTTTTGCTTTAATAAGTTAACACATATCTAATATAAACTTTATTTTACATTCTCATGAATAATTGCATTCCTGCTTCAATAAATAACATGTTTACCAGGGTTAGGATAATAAACATCTGATAAAGGCAGTCATTTCTCGAGTGTCTTCTCCATATGTTTATTAAACTAATTATTTTACCACATGCCTTCTAGCCTCCCTTCCAATCAGCTCTATTTGTTATAATGTTAAATCAGCCTTTTTTACCTCTGGAAATCTGTTTAAGTGACCTAGATAGGTTTTTAAAGCAGTGGAAAATTCAATACTATTTTACATTTGTTTCTTGTGAATTTTAAATTTCTCTGTTCCTTTTCTTCCTCTCTCAATAAAGTTTATGCAAATATTATTAAAATTTATAATGAGACTAATATTTGTTAATCTCAGTTCAAACAGTGGATTTGTATTAAATCCTAGTTCCAAACATTTCTGTTGAGACAGAGAGAGAGAGAGAAGGGTATTGTTTGTAATACTTTCATTACCATGCTACTCTTGTTAAGCTTGAATTGTCATTATGATTATACACCCTAATTTTTAGTATTCAGTATTATTTACATTCAAATCCCATTAGATCTACAGTTGCCATGCCCACTTTGATTTTCTTTTTACAAAAATATTTTGAAGTACTTCCAAGACATGAACCTGATTTTGCAACTCTGACTCATTTGTTGGTTTCAGTAGGAGATTTCTGCATATAAATTAATTACGTAACTAAGAGTTTCTTAGATTTGTTAAAGGTTGTGGAACATTCCAAAATGACAGTTTCTGATAATCTCTGACCTGCAGAAACATCAGGATTTAGATCTTGATCTGACTGAGCTCAGTATCAAGCGTATCGTTGATTCCGAGAGCTGTTGAAGGACATCCTTAAACATGAGTTGTAGGTTTTGTGCGTTCTTCTGGTTTGCATTCTAGACACAAGAAATGCTAATCTGCAGAGAACTGAAAAGGTGTGTCAGTCATTTATTTGGCATTATCGCGAGTCTTTATGAGACGTGAGACAGTAATACAAAATTACATTTATCTACACGTGTCTAAGATGCACTGCACCGGAAGGATTTTGACCCAGTTTGTTTCACACTATTAAAAACTCTTGCCTTGCTTGTGGGCAAACTTGCTTATCAAAACATTTGGAGTACGGCCAGAATTTATCTGTACTATAGCTCGGTATCTGTCTTCTGCCATATGAGCTATGCTAAAATGTCATGCTGGGGAATAGAGGGATGTAGGGATCCCTTCAGACATCCGCGCTACTCAGAGCCAGCCTCTGGGCGTCCGGGAGCGAGCAGGCACTGCGCACACCTCTCCAGAACAGATGGATGGGGATTTGGCAGAGCTGAGCCCCAAAACAACCAGGTTAGGAGCGTACCACGGACACATGGAGCACAATATGCTGCTGAACGAGGAGCAAGCTACTAATCCTTCGCCTCCCTACCAAGCAGGGAGAGAGCAGGACAGGACTGTGCCTTAGGAAAGTGCTTCCTATGGTTAATCGAAGTATGGGAGTGCCTCTCAGATCTATAGATACAGCTACAGTTTAGCACTCTCCAGCTTTGAAATGTTCTTTTAATATTGATACGAATGTCTCTCCCCAAATCTTCAAGGGAGGCCAGTATTCTTCCCTTTCCTTTCTTTCCGTGCTAGCTGGACCTCCCACATTGTTCTCTCCTTTGTTAATTTATTGCTTTTAGTCTACAAGAACCGTCTGGAAACAGCAGTCAAGTTTCCAGAGTGCTTCACTCTGTTGTCGTTGCCCGACCTTTGCTCGCTCCCCCATCCACTCGTACCATAATTCACAAATTCACCTCCCCGCTGCCTCTCTGTGATGGTAGAGGCTTTAGGAGCCATTCACTTACTTGCAGTCTGTTCCTTCTCTATACAAAACAGTGGATTTCTCTCAGTCTTTGATATATCTCTTTACTTCCTTCTTAATCCTGCAAATTATCAATGATCATTTTCTTTACAGTGTGTTTTGGGAGTCTTTATGAAAAGATGCTGTGTATAAAACTGCATTGTAGAGCAACAGGTCTCCAGATAATTTCTGACATTGGGTAGTATGGACAAGGAATATTTTGATATAATAGTACAAAATATATTCTGCAATCTTAGCTTAATACAGCCTTATTTATAATGGCTCCGTATCTTTTACTAAATTCTTATTTTATATAGATACAGAACAGTTGCAATAAGGGAATATTATAAAATGTTAACATCTCATTATTAAAGCGAGGACTTCTGTGAGTGAAATGCCTGATTAAAATGATGCTGTTGTCTAATAGGAATCTTCATCTTGTTTGAACTTTTCAGGCCATTAGTTTATTTGTTGACCAGTCGTGTAAGCTACTGAGAGGCTGTTGTCTCCTAACAGGAGAACGCTACCCTTAAAACCACTTTGTTTGCTGCATGGGGGCATTGAATGTGTTTCAAGAAGCAGTTAGAAAATGGTTTGCATATAACATGGAGAAGATAGGTTTGGAAGAATCACTGTTGACTTAAGCGGTGGGGTTCATCTCATTTAACTGACTGTCTTGTAGGATCAGTGTCTTAGTCTGTCATCCGTAGTCAGTGGAGAAGCAGGTAGGTTTCTAGACAGCAGCGTAACCTGCCTGCTTTAAAGACTTATTTCATGATTAGCGGAGCCCTACTCTGAGGCCTGGGAGGCTGTGTGTGTGCCTCAGTAATAGGAGAGACTCCAGACCGCTGCGTGTTTCTGCTTGAGGAGATGGTTGCGTAGTCTGGCTTCCCAAAGGACTGTGTGACCCAACCCGCTGAAGCCAAAGGCAGTTTTCCCATTAGCTATGCTGCTCTCCGGCTGAGGATGATCACAGCCCTCCTTGATCTGTCACGTCTCAGAGCTCCTGGCAGAATACAGCCTCCAACGGGAAGACCAGGCGAACAAGTCCTAAGGAACCTGCCATAAACGTTTTAGGGTGATGATGTATAGGGGAGAGCAGGCAAAGTTAGCCAAATATTTACTTTTTGAAAATGCTATTACTTCAGACAAAGTTTCTGAAGTGTGCCGTGGCACTGAAGTGAATAAAAACATAATGCATTGCCTTTGAAGCAGAATTTCTTTTACTGAGACAAAGTCTTGAGTAAGATTTTTGGCCAGAAAATTACAATGCTAAGCATTCAATAGAAAATACAGCTGCTGTATTGTACGGAATGGAAGTCAAGTTTGTACCTGTATATTATTTCTTACAATTTAAGCAGTGTGTCCTATATTTTATGTCAAATATCTGCCAGGATCCTGGTTAATCTGCTGCTTTGTGAGATTTTCTATTTAACATAAGAACTATGTGTTTATTTGATCGCAAAGTCCTTGAAAGGAGAAAAATTCTTCTGCGTACATGATCTTCCCACCCATACTTTTTTATCTTTAGTTTCTATTGTTTTTCCCCTAGATCCCCGCACTAAATTCATACTCTAAGTGTATTGTATCTTGGTGTGCTAATAAAACAAGTGAATTAGAAATCCATTTTTTCTTTTATAGTGAATGTGAAAAGCTCTTGATGAATGACATATAAAAAGAAGCTGTGTACAGTTCCAGTACACAGACATAAACTTGCAAGAGGAGCAACCTGTAGCAGATTAGCATCCTTTAGTGTTTATCGAAAGCAACCGTGCTGTAGTGCAAAAACTGGCACAGAAATTCAAGGTGGTGAAAGAGTATTACTTAGTCTAAAAGTAAGAATAACTTAAAAATCTTGGTTTGCTTGCAAGAAAATAAAATCTGACCTTGTGTTATTTTTCGAGCTAACTGCTTTATTGGCAGATGATCTTAGAAGACATTAGGAGGATTATGAAAAGGTTAACAGAAGTAGAACTTATTAACTAAGGCAGAAAGTAAGGGAGTTCCAAATAAGGCATTTAATTATTTTTATCAGGAAGGAAAGCTGATAAAAAGATACCTAGGATTAAGTCAGAAAAGAATGAAATTGACTGGAGAAAATTTAAATGGAAAATTCTGTTGTTATGTCTTTCATCAGGAAGTGAATCCTATGGAGGAGTTGATGTTTCATCCCGTAGTGTGATAAGCCTTTTCGTAAAACAGCAATAGTATAATTGAAATCCATTTTACATCGTTTTCCCTTGGATGATTTAGAATTAGATCAATTTATATTCTATGGGTATAACCCAATGAGAGTATAAATGCAGCCACTAGAATTGTTTTTGTCCGTGGGCAAAGCTAGTATCATTTACTGATTCATTACACTCTCAGCAGGGTGCTTTATTTCCAAAGCTACCTGGAACTGTTAGTGGCACCAGAACACTAAACTAAACTAAGATTTGCATAAAAAATTAAACTTAAAGGGAGAATGATAATAGTGATTAAAACTAACATTTGATGACTATTTTGATTAGAATGCCATGTTTAAATAAAGTGGTTCAAATGAACATGGACCTTTTTCCCTCTCCAATTCCAACTTAGAAATGCACCTGTTTAACTAGACTATTATGTACCTGATAATATGCCTGAAATAATAGGCAGTACTGCCATTAATATTTAACAACATAAACATCAGGCAAAGGTTGTACAACTGGAATCATAGAATATGCCTTTTGCATTAGGGTACTAATTTTAGAAATAACCTCTGCTGCCTAGGCCCTCTGATGTATGGTTGTCATAGCAAGTCAGTAATTGAGTTTTCTGGGCATTTTGACCACTGGTACAAATTTGCAAAGCAGATTACACAGCAGAAACACAATTTCCATCCTGACCTTTATAACATTGCTTTCTGTTGTGGGAATTGGAATGTTTATGGAGGGAAATATAACCTAAGTGCACCTAATTTGTAAAAATGTGATTTCTGACGTTAACCCGGTAAGCTTCATTTTGATTCATTTGATAACAGATTATGTAAAGACTTGGCATTAGGGAGGTATCGTAAAACTTATTATCTTTTATTACCTAGGCAGAGAGTATTGGTTTAGATGATTATAAATTGAAACTCCAGGAAAACTTTCGTTTTCAGCTGCTGTGCAAAGATCCTCAGAAACCTGTTTCCCAGTGATCAGTCACGGATCTTAATGAACAAATGGCCTTGTTCACATTTCTCAGAATAAACGGGACACTGGAATAAACATTTTAAGTTTTTGTGGATCTAGAGATGCTCTTTGGAGCTGGGGAGGAAGCATCTACTTGAGGACGCATGGAGCAATGGCCTCAGTTAAGGTTCTGTTGGATGGTTTATGAGGTTGTTGATCCTTGCCTCATGGTTGCCATGTGCTTGTGTCCACAACCTTTGGGACTCCTTGGGATCTGCTGGTTCTCGGCACTGCTGACATCTCCTCACGTGGTCTGGAGTGTGGCGTTGTTGTCCCTAGCTAGATAGCAGTGAACGTCAGAGCAGTCAAGCCTGTCGCGGGTGGTAAGGCTGTTGCTGCATTAGCAGAGCAGACCAGTGGAAGCCAATCCATAGAGCAGAATGGCTGGTGCTGAGGACCTGACGGCCGCCCGGTGCAGCCTGCAGTGCCTCACTTCAGACTAATTCTGGTCTGGTCCCCCGGACTCGGTCACATTGGTGGTTGGAAGGAGTTAGGGGACCCCCAGGGCACGTTCTCCACTTGCATTCCAGCTGAAAGAGATCCGGGTGCTGCAGTCTGAGAGCTCTCCGTGATGCAAACTGGGGTGCAGTGAGTGTGAGCAATGGCAAAATTCACTTCAAAAGGTCGTTCCTGGTCCACGCTAAAGCAACAGTATATACAACCCCATATGAGCACATGATTGGGCACCTTTCCTTGGGATTATTATTGTCAGCTGGATACACTTAAATGAATCTGACTTGCCTGAAGATCCTGCTGGGATTTGACATCCGATAAAAAGGTGAGGAAAGTCACTCTATGAATCTGTGCTGGCTTGATGCGGCGAGGTAGGTCAGCACAAGTATTGCAGGGGCATCCAGGCAGATCTCAGCGGTATCAACTTCATTAAACTAAATTCATCTATGGTGAGATGACAGATTGTTTGATGGTGGCAGATCATAAAATAGTCAGCATTAGGTTTCACTTAGTTTCCTGTAATGCATTCCTTCAAAAATGTGTGCTAATAAGTGGAGTTCGGGAGTACAGAGGTCTATGCCCAAGATTTTAAGCTATGTTATTGGTGAGTGGCTTGATACAAATTTAAGTTTGAGAGGAAAGTGTCAGCAATAGGATCAGGCTGAACGGCTTCAAGTTTTACCTCAGACCCACTTCCTGATATCTGAAGAAGACAGAGACCAGACTCAAAACACTTGAGCCATTTTTTTCACCATTTTTTTCCTCCTTCTTTGGAGATGCCTTTCACGGCAAACTTTTGTGAAAGGGAATTTTTAGCTTTCTGCGCTGTTCAGGATCTTCCTCTGAAGCCTGCAAAAAATACTTTGGTGCTTCTTGAACCCAATTCACGTTGAAAGAGGAGCAAATCTGAGTGCTGGTAAGCATGCTTGACAGAGCCTTTTGTTTCTCTACTCAGCAAAGGATTCCTGTGTTTCAGGGCATCGAGTATAATGTGTGTTTATCAATGAGATCACTGATAACCGACATTGGCTGCCGTCCATGCGATTTAGGCAAGCAGTTTGTTTCTAGTAAACAGAGGGGAATGCTGACCAGCTGCATGTTACTGCTGTTGTATCAAATATTTATATCATGCATTGATTTTTTTTTTTTTTTTTTTTTTTTGCATGGGTTAAATGCTCAGAACTTCTCACATCAGTTTCCGAAGTCTGTGTTGCACAAATGTAGGCACGGACACCCCGTTTCTGTTACTGGTGAACAAGATTTCTCTAATCCTAATGTGATTTTGCATGCGACAAGGAAGGACCTATTACCTCCACCCGCCTGTTTTGAAGAATTTTTGAACATTTTCTCAAAGTGCCTGTTTGGGGCTCCCTGGCTCTCGGGCTCTCAATGCCATTTTGAGTTGGAAGGCAGCCACGCGCACTGTCTGCCTCTGCGTTGTTTCGAATGCAAATCTCTGAGAGCCCACCAGCGTTGCAAGAGACCCAGTGCCTTATGGCAGGGCACGGCAGCCTATATACATGTTCATTCATAAACATGGTAATTTATAGCCAAAATAAACTTGTGTAGCCCATTTAAGGTCAGTGGAGCTGGGCTGATTTATGCTGGGCTGAGAATCTTTTCAGGCTTGATACTTCATGGTTTGCTGATGATTTTCTCTCTCTCAAAGTTACAGCACACCTTGGCCCATCTCCGTGTGCTGATCCTTATTATTATATCCGACCTTCCCACCTTTTCTATGCGTAGGGAATTCTCTTGGCACACACATACTTTAATTGAGAGATACTTGCAAAGCTGTCTCCGCTGATAACTATGGTAGGTTACTATGTTGGAGAAACTTGTCTCTCCTTTTATACTTTTGGATTTAAATGGTCTCATTTGTAGCTGTGGCAGGGACGAAGGATGATTCAATAATTGGCAGCTAATAATTTATTAGAGCAACTTTGCCCTTCTTTCTCTTCACAAATTGTCTGCAAACAGATTGTACAACTCTAGTGCGTTAATGCCTGAAAATTATTTGAACGTTTTTCAGCAAATATCTTTTGGTCTGCAGAATATTTGAATTGCAAATTGGGACTGTTAAAATGAAATATATAATTAACACTGTAAATAGAGTTGATTGGGTATTACAGGAGAACAGTTTTTATGGGAAAATATCGATTTGTCAAAATGAGCACTTGTTACAGAAACATACTGATTTGGAAAAAAAACATTGTTGAAATAAATGTCTGTAAACCAAAAGGGATTAAGTAAAAAATGGCACTAAGTGTCCTAGTTCCTATAGCCGCTTGCAAGGGTATCAATGGAGGACTGGGGAGAAGGATGACTCCCACACCCTTACCGTCAGACTGGCAACTTTTCCAATCAGATATTCTGCTTTTTCACAGAAAAGTCTTTGGAATTATTTGTTTATCAGCATTGTTACAGTGTTCAATAAAAGAAGATGTTAAGATGTTAACACTTGAAAAGTGTTAAGTACCGGGGAGACTATTTCCCACCCACTCCATCCCTAGTTCCTATCTGTGTGCAGCTGAGTAAGTGCATAATGCACAGTGTTTTAGATCCAGCCTTGATAATCTGAATATGGACTCTGCTGGGTGTAGAGGCAGTAAGGAACAGATGTAACACCATGGTTTCGACATCCCCCTTCCAGCAGCCTGCCCGGGTTGCAGAAAGATGGGAAGGCTGCTCCGACCGCAACAGGCTCCCTGGCCGAATCCTGCCTGGGGGAGCAACCCCAAAAAGGCCCACAGCTGCCTTAGCCCCAGACCCGTCCCCTCTAATGACCTGCCCCATCTCCCAGCGGGACGGCTGGGCCTGCAGGGAAGTTTTCATGACATAAATGGGAGTGTTTGCCTACATCAGCACCTATAGTTGCCTATAGACTATGATGTATTTCTCTACCTTTTATTCAGAGCTGGTACTGGGGAGTAGATGCTCGCTAGAGCTATTAGCTGCTGCTGACAGCAGGCTTAGGTGCGATGAGTGTGGCAGTCGTGGTCCTGGGCGTGATTGCACGGGCTAAAATCAGCCTGAGACGTTACATAATAATTGATGCTTTCACATCAGAGTGAAAGCTTTCTGCAGTACTTTTTAACTAGGAGGAACAACTGAGTTTTGTTCTTGCAAAAAATAAAATTATATGCAGTGGTCCAGAAGGAAAGCTGAAATGTAGCTTGTGTGAAAAAAAAAAAGAAAAAGAAAAAAAAAGATTTAATAACATGTGGGAGAGAGTACTTTCCCTGGGACATTGTGATTCTTATCCTCCATTGCTATCCAGATTTATTATAGTATTTTATGCTTTTAGCGCTGCAGACATGGAAAATGGTTCTTTTCCCAAACTGTGAACATCCAGTGAGTAGATGTTGCAGATCAAAATGCCAGTCTGTTCCAAACAGGTTACACTCAGGGAAATATTCTTCACTGGTAAAAATCAGTGTAGGGATACTAACTTTAATGGTGTTATACCCTTTAAAATAATTAAGGATTCTGCTCAGAATAATGAATATTTGCTCTTTCCAGGGCTTAATTTTGTGGCGGAGCCTCACTAGTGGCAATAATTCAGTGAGAAATCTCAGCCTAGATGGAGCTCCAGTCATTGCTCTGTCCTGGAGATTGGTTTTCCCTACCCAAAGAGAAATTCCCAATTAATAACAAATTCTCAGTGTAAGGATGCTCCCTTAAATGAAGTTAATGCCTACGCAAATGCTCTGGTGCTTGCATGTAGCAGTTACGGTAGATGGAAGTTTGCTACAGTGAGCGAGCAGTAAACAAACAGGTTTCCTCTGCAGGTTTCTGATATTTCTCAAAAGAAAGCCTGTCACCCCGTCACACTCGGCTGCTCTTTCCAAACTGATACACATCCATTTGCAACGCCAGAGCCAAATTTGCATGTACATGGTCTGGGTCAAAACCGATAATTGTACGTAAGGTATTTGGAGCATGCACAAACAGTGTCTCTATTTCCATACAAAATAAAACAAACACATCCATCCATATTGGGCCCATAGTTAATTACAGATTTCCTTTTGATGGAAAACAAATATCTCTGGCCTTAGATCCAGGAAGCTGTTTGTGTCAAGCACTTTGAAACCCTTTTTTTTTGGCAGCAACTGCTGAAGGAGAAAACTTAGTCTTCCTTTTGCTTCCAGATATACCTATGAACTACATTTCTCTTGTGGGTAGTAAATAGATATTGATTTTCTTCATAACAAAAGTACCTTATTACAGTGATTAAACCGGAGACCTTCCTTTATGATATAAAAAAATTGACAATTGGTGAGCTAAAGAGGATTTATATTACAAAATTGTTTTGGTTTTTGTATTCATCAAGCTGTAATTCAAGCTCTGAGTACAAAGGCTCCGTCTATTGCCCTTTTACACAGCAGCAATTGGCATTTAAAATAAATGCTGATATTATAATTATAAAAGCATTATGCCTTTTAGAGCTGTTAATAGTCACATTGCTTCATTTTTTTTATTCTACATTTGTCAAACTCCTGACAACATACTCTGGAGTAGTGTTAGATTGAATGTTGATATTGTTACTCAACAAGAAGATTGATTATGTCTTAATAAGATGTATTCAGTGCATACTACTTCCAGTTATCATCTGAAATGAATGCAAGCATTTATTTAACATGAACTGAAATTATTTAAATCCTGAGAACTTTTCTTTCTGGTTAACATTATGTTATAAAGGCATTAGTAGCAAACATGATACGGTTGCACACTACTAATATATTAATATGTATGAATGCGTAGTTTATAAATAGAATTATAAATAAATGTATTGGTGCATTGTTATAGAAATTACTACTAAATAGCCACAAAATAGTACACAGCTCTCTATTTTATATCTAGAAGTATTAACAGAGCCTGAAAGGATACTTAAAGCCCTTACAAGAGTTTTGAACCATCTGTACAGTGTTTGCTTCCCAGGCAGTGTTTGTTTTGATCTCAGCAAGTGTGAGTACCTTCTGCAGATTCAGGAATTTCTCATCTCCCTGTTTTTTTAGGTGAAGCCCTGGAGCACCAAAGCAGGGCTGAGATGCTGGGATACTAAGGGCACCTTGCTCTGGAAATGTGATTCGTAGACCCCTTGCAACGAAGGGAGAGCCTTGGGTGAAGACCTAGCTAAGGTCTGCTGCAGGGATGAAACACTGAAGGGAAGGTGCCTGGAGTCTGGGTGTATTGGGGACGCCAGTGCCTATTTGCAGACTTTAGCTGGGTTTTTATAGGAGGCAGGGACTCTTGGCCTGAAACCCACTGCTGCGCCTAGGGGTCCTAAGATTCACTGAAAGGGAAACTACAAAATATACTCGGTTGGATGGCAGGCTGATGATGTGAATAAATACAAAAGGGAAAAATGGCGTGGTTGCTGAAATGATCCTTTTTCAACGCCCCTACGTACAATTTAAACAGGGGTGGTAAAAACAATATTGCAAAGATCTACAGGAAAATATGCTGAACTCCTGTTTAAACATCTTTGAATTACAGAGGAAGTAAAAGCCTAAAGTAGCCTAAAATTCTGAATCCAGTCCATCTCCACATGGTGCAAAGAAGATTAAGCCTTGATCCAAATTCTTTGTAGTTTAGATTCCACTCCACAAATGGATTTCAAATGCTTGATAGTGTGACCTTCCAGAAAATATATTATTTTCATTTCCTGAAAATATCTAGGTAGTTATATTAGAAAGCCAGAAAGCATCATTTTAGTGAATAGGCTTCCCAACGTATATTATATCCAACTTACTCTAACAGTGAGCAGCACTTCATTTTTCAGCCAGAATGGGGTGCCTTTCATGTATGTGCAATCCATATGCCAACTTCCTAGATTAGTGCATTTTAGTCCCAAGCAATTCAGGTGCCAATGACAAAAGGAGGTCTTTGTTACGAGAGGTTTCTCATTCTCTTCCTTCTTGTGAATCTGCATTACTTATTCATCTTTCTTTTATATTCAAATAAAATGTCTGACCAAAATTTGTGAACTTCAGAAATTTAGCATTTCATTCTATATTAGGCACCTAAATAAATGTCTTGATTTTCAGACATGCTGAGAGTCCACAGCCCCATTCAGGGGAATGCAAAGCTGCGAATGAATTCGTTGATTCACAATCAGATCTACTTGATTTAGGTGCCTAACTTCAGGAGATTGAAAAATTTGATGCGTCTGTTCTTGATGATGCTCTATGGCAAACTACACTTTTTTCATACCTCTTCCCACACCCAAATATAAAGTCACTGTGGCCACTGAGTCTAGATAAACAGCTAGTCATTCACTGCTTAGATATACTTCTTTAAAACAGTGCCAGAGCTTGATTTCTGCTCCTCACTTTGATGCTACTTTTCCTGATCTTCATCAGGTCATTAAGACCTTCAACCAACTTCAGTCATCCACTGAGGCACTTACACTGGAAAGCCTTGTGCTCCCTAATTCATCAATGGAGATAAATATGGAAATGGCTTCTCTGCCTTGAATCCATGGGCAACATTTGGCCATGATGGTCCAAAAAGTGGACAGTTCATTTGAATGACTTAAGATGGGTGGAAAGAAGCCAGGCCTTAGTGAAAACCACAGGTCCCAGAATTGCTGCACTTCCTTGCCAGATAAATAAACAAGTGGAGCTGCATGGGGTCACACTTCCAAAGAATTTGCACACCTGAAGTTGCAGGGAGTTGCAGAAATACCAAGGTCATGTACATAAGTGGCAATTCAGGACATAGACATGTTTGAAAATACTACTGGTCACCTAAGGGCCCTAAGCCTTGGGTGTAGTCCTGCAAATAGTTCTGCTTGGAGTCTTCTTCCGTTTTTGAGTCCTACTGCACTGAGGACGGGGTCAGCTCCACCTGAGTTTAGAGGGCAGCGTGACTGCCTTCCAGGCTGCAAGGGACAGCACGTGCTAGGGCTCGGACTGCCGTTGCTGCGGATGTGAAGTGCTCGCCGTGGCTTGCTTCCCCTAAGCCACTGAGAGCTTTTTATTGTATCTGTAGGAAACATTAAAAGATTAAAAAACGTGGCAGAAAGCTGTCATTAGCTGGTTTCATCCCGCACTACCTGAAAGTTATCGCCTGGTTTAGTCTAGCTGTGGGTGTCAGTGCCGAGCTGTTTATTTCCCTCTGCTGTGATTAAATCCCGCTGGCTTTGTCAGGCATCGGGAAACGCGAAAAAGCGGCTCGCTGGCCTCACGTTGCTCGCCAGCGCCGACGCGGCTGTGCCCGGGCGGCAGGGGAGGGAAAGCTGATACGGGTGTTAACGCCGGCGCGCGGCGGTGGGTTGACCCTCCGATGCGAACGCTCGAGACACACCTCACCTCCTTGGCAGGCCGCACAATCTGCCAGCGTCACCCCTGCCGTGGCGAAACAGCTAAAGTGAAAATTTATGGCGAAAGGAATGGGTCTCCTGCTGCAGCTGCACAAACTCTCGCAACGGTGCTGCGCGGCGCGGAGTCGCACTTCATCAGTAACAGGCCAGACAAGCAGCAGCTCAGCGTTCAGCTATTAAAATCACCTGGTCTCCCTTTCAGCGGCAGATGCACTTTGTGGAGAGTTGCGTATTTATGTCGAAGGGATATCTGGTGGGAGAGGGAAAAAGCGGTGTCTGAAATGTATCTTAAAATCACGCAGGTCCAAATAATTGCTGCTGGTGACTGAGCGCTGTTCTGCCGCTAAATTAACGGGGCTAGAAGCGTGAGAAATGGTAAAAGGTGCCTTCCGTGCAATCTCCTAGTGTAAAGAGAGCATCTGATGGGAACATGCCTCTTCGCTCGGGTTTGGAGGTGTTAGGAGTTGCTTTCTCTAGCAAAGCAAATATTTGGTGACAGAACTAGATGTAGAAAGTGCTGCCTAGCAGGAAAGTGTGAAGTATTCATAATGCTATGAAATACTACTCAAAATTCAATGTTTTTTCACATTCCATTGCAAACTTAAACATTGGGCTCCTGTCACAGAAATTTCAGCTGCAGTAGACACAATTCCTAGTATGAATGGGCTTGCTTTCAATACAAAATGGGACAGTTTTCAAAGGAAAAAAAGGCTGATTTATGAGTAAAAATGGGGCTTTTTTCAGCAAAGAGGTTTACAAACATGAAGTGATAAATGGCTTTACAAATTTTGTATACAACAATAACTTCTTTATGAAAATAATGAAAAACTTACATTTATGGGGAGGGAAAGAGGCTCTATACAGGTTTTAATACATTAAAAACATTTTAGAAAATTATATGAAAACTACAAATTTTGTTCAGCTTTCTAAATTTGGGTTGGAGATAGGTCAGCAGTATTTCTTTGCATATGTTTTATTATGATATAACTCAAGATCCTTTTATGGGTTTGCTGCCTTGTGAGGTGAGTTTCATGGAATAATGTAGGAAGGATTTTTAGGAATCCCTAAGTGGCAGTGGTATCTGATTTTCTAGTAGCCCATGTATCTTTAGAACTGAATATATCTTCTGGCTTGACCTGTCAATTTTATATGCAGTCATGTTGCTTTGTATTAGGCGATTTGGTCTGTAACTGGTCTTGTTGCTTTGGTCTCAGCCTAGAAACGCTTCAGGATCCAAGCAGGAAAGGATTGGGACATCCTTGGACATGCTCCAGGAAAGGTGTCGTGATGTCCCCAGGAAGATGCACAATGTACCATTTGATGAAAGCTTTCAAATCAATTAGCCACAGAGCAGACCGTGTGGTCTGAGAGTTTGCTTTGCTAAGCTAGAGATGAAAAATAAGTCTCTAAAATTGTAAATGGCATGAGGTTTATTGTTATGGGATAAACCCTACCCCAGCCTCCTTGATTCTGCTTTACAAGGCAGTTTATGGGTGGCAGATGGAGACCACTGTGTTGCTACGTGGAGTTTCACGCCAGTTGTCTCCCTGCATTTTAATTCACAGGGAAAGTGTTAGATGAAGGACACGGGAAGAGCGATCTCAGAGCTGCGTGGCCATGGTTCTCGTATGCGCAGTTGGACGATAGAGCTGGTTTGAGGTTAAAAAAGCTCACGGACAGTGGTGCCTTTCCAAACAGTCCTTTCTCCCTGCAGGGCCCTAGCCACCCTTTCAGGCACCAGCATGTAGCTTTGCCCCTCAGATCCAGGCTTATTTTTCAAGGAAGTTTTGAAAAACCTCTCCTGAGCACATGCAGTATTCTTACCGTATAGCTTTAAAGGTGACCGCAGCACTTTCCCATCTGTGTCCTCCATTGACAATGCAGCACATATGGCCCTCAGGCAGATGGCTCCATATGAGGCACTCATACAAATGGGGAAAAAAATCATTTTAATTAGGCGCCCGGTCTTGTCTGCAGTGAAGCCCGTGTCAGAATTCTCCAGGAGCTGCGTGGGAGCTGGTTCTGATGCTGCTAATAACTCCCTTTGATGGGCTGTGTTAATACCCAGTTGTCCGGCCGGCCACCAGATGTACGTCCATGTCTGATGTGAGAGAAGTGAATTACCGATGCCGTAGCATTCCCACTGCAGGACTGCGGCCCCAATTTGTTTTCTCTGAAGTCATGGCTGTCATTACAGGGAGGGAAACTGAGAATGGCTTAAGCTACAGACCTGTGCAGTTGGTGCTGTCTGGCTCTACAGTAGGCAGGCAGTGAGATAAGTAATGATGCTCATGACACAGAAATTGGATATATAGATGTAAACCATTAATGCTACATTAATGCATAAAGCACACTTGCTTTGTAGAATGACTGTGTCAGCTGTTGCCCATTTTTAGAAATTGCTTTCTTGTTTCTTACAGTGAAGCAAACTTAGATTATCATTCTAAATGCTAATAGGCAGAATGCATGAGATTTAGTAAAATAAGGTGAATTTATATGTAGATTGTGACATTAGTATTTAATTATGTACCCATCATAACACTGATGAAGCATGCTGCTAAATATTGTTGCACTGAAGTGAAAGCTTATCCTTAAAGAGTGGGTATATTTTACTTTCTTCCCTCTTTCCTAATCTGTTTAAATAACAGGATTGATTATAGACTGTTTACCAATATTCACCTATTATTCCTTCCTTCATGCTGTATGCCAACTTAGGTTTGCGTCATAGCAACTGAAGCTCAGAGGAAAGCTGTGCTTCTCCTTTGGCAGGGCACTAAATGTGATCCTAGATCCATTTCTGTACTATATTTTATCAGACCCAATTAAGTTTTAGGGTTTTTTTATTTTAACGTGAAGTAAAAGAAGTATGTAATTTAGTTGCACTTTTTTTTTTAACCTTTCCTTTTCTGTCGTTTTTCCAGACTATGGAAACCCCCAAATATGAGCTGGTTATAGAAGCTAAGGACATGGGTGGTCTTGATGTGGGATTAACTGGCACAGCGACTGCCACTATTCTTATTGATGACAAAAATGACCATCCGCCAGAATTTACCAAGAAGGAGGTAAGAATTTGCCATCTGTGTTCTACCGAATGTTGCGTGGGGTTGTACTTGGCTTGTTTCTAAACATAAAAATGTTGCTTAATAGAAGAAAAGGATACCTAGAGACAGCACTGCTAGAGATTATTTCTTTTTAGCAAAAGATGTGTTAATTTGAAAAGCTGTGATCAAAGATGTATCTTTCTATCTCTCTCGTTGTACAATTAATGTTGCAGAGCCACTCAATTTAGCTTATGTTAACCTCAGTGAGGGGGCACTGAGGAAAGAGACCCCAGCAGAGCACAGGTCCCCCTGGACCATATGCAGTTGAATTACAGCTCTGCTCTGACCCCAAACCCTGCTCCTACCACCCCGGACTGAGCCGGACACCAGTGCACCTCCAGCTCCAAGGCCTTAATTTGTCAAACTATAACCCCGCTCTGCTGCGGAGCTTGTTGTAGTTCTTCAGACCAGCCCCACGATCTCTATAATGTTCTTTAGCATGAGTTTTTTGTCCCCATCACATACATCTTTTTTAGCTCATTGTGATGGGCTTTCTCTGAGCTGCACCTTTCTTCTTTTACATTAATAAATTTATCTGTACCTTTTCCAAAACAGAGTGCGACCACAAGGTAAAAATTTATAGCAAGGGGATATCATTGAGAGGTTGGCTAGCAGGATGAACATCTGTAAATTATGTTTGCTAGTGGGAACTTTCTCCCTTTGCTCCTGCGGGGGGAAATAGAGAGTTTTCCTCCTGTCTACATTCTAGCTGAGGGCTTTTGATGATAGGGAACACAGATGAAAGCAACATATTTTGTCATGTCTTCAGTACCTCACCTGTGAGACAGCTAGTGTTGACAGTTCTGTAATGAAAACCACAGTCCAAAAAGCTTTAAATTTCACCTACAGGTGAAGTTTGCAAGGAAAGTTTTTGCCCTGCAAGTTGAATTTCATTGAACAACGCTGAAAAGCCTGGGAAAAAAAAATGAAACTCAAACAAAAGATGTTCACTGCCCACAGGAGAATGTAGTACTGCTGCAGCAGAGTTTCTGGTTTCAGGCAAAGCATCTACCAAATTTCCAGCTCTTCCCACAGTGCTCCTTTCCCTCCCCTCCATTTGTTATTAGTCTGGGGGTTTTTTGCCCCTGGCATCTGGAGAGAATTAAAGACTAGCAAGAGTTTTACCTAATAACAGCTGCGTTTGGATTTTGCTGTAAAAGTTTCCTGAAGCTCTGCAGTTTTAAGGAATATTCCCAAAAGATGAGAAGTAAGCACTGGGGATGCTGATTTTAAGGTAATTTTAGAAGAAGAAAATGAAAGCCTATTGTCGTAAAAGTCTTGTTTTTCTCCTTTGGGCATGTTTTTTCTTTTCTTTTCTTAATTTTTTAATATATTTTCCTGGCCTAATTTTAGCCGTTTGACAACAGATTATTTTGAAACAAATTACTGCAATTTTACTTGAATAATTACACCTTTTATGAATGCAAATTGGATAACCAGATTAAAAAAGGAATGGAAGAGGATTAAAAAAAAGCAAAAAGAATAAGAAATAAGAAACAATGACAATTTTGCCAACAGGAATAAGAGTTTTTGCTAATCAGAGGCAATAACTGTAATTACTTTAAGCAAAATTCTTTGGCAAGAGCATTTCAGTTGCCTGAAAAGTGATGTGAAGAGCCTGATCCAAACCTCTCAAGTAAATAAGCAATAACTAAGTGGCTTTGATGAAGCTTTTAATTCCCTTAGAATTGTCCTTTAGATCAGGCCCCTAATGCTCTGAGAGCTATTTCCTGAGAACCAATAGTTGAAATATGTATAAAACATATTATTTTAGACTTCTAGAACATAATTAACAATACTTAAGGACAAGTCAATTTATTTAGAAGCAGGAAGTAATTGTATTCATCATCACTAATAGCACTTCATGCCATTCAGAGTACAGCATACCTGAATTTCCAAGCTTTCCTTGAGATTTCTCCTTTTGCAGAAATCTATTTTAATCATACATCATGTTTGCCTTGATGATTTTCTGTAGTAATTAGGGCTAGCCTGTTAGAAAACCTGGGTGCCTGCTTAGATCCTAAATCTGCTGTTAGACAGTGTCTATTTCTGCAGAAATTCAAAATCGCTTATAAATTCAGCTCAGCCAATGCTAGTGAAAGGTACTCTGTACTCCTGGAAATCTGGCAATTTCAGTATAGAAATACAATAAGCATGCATGAAGCAACAGTATTATTTAGCTGTCTTTGAAAAGTCCAGTCTTACATGTCTCTCTTACACTCTGTATGACAAAGAAATTTTCCTATTTAGGCTTACCTTTTTTTTTTTTTTTTTTAATACATCGTGACATGGTTTTCAACCTTTCACTACAATTCAGAGGTGTCAATGACATCAGAAATCTTACGCTTGCCTTACTAAATGGTATGCTTATTCTGTGGATAAAGCAGGGAAAGTCAGTCTTCAGAGCTATGGTATCAGGCCCCTTTACAAAGATTATATGTGCTCTGTTTAAAATATGTAGTTTGGGGAGATGGAGAACATCTGTTAATGAAGCTAATGCCACTTTCTTTGGCTTACTGCTTAAAGTACCTAGTTATTTTATTCAAATACCAGTATTTATTTATTTATTTATTTAAATACCAGTGCAATACTATTGATTTGAAGAAGACTTGAAAGAAAAAACATATTCTACAGGACAAGTTTTAAGTAGAAATCTCAAATACAGTAAATCTGAAAGTTTGATTTCAGGATGCATCTTCTTTTATTTACTTTGAGATTGGCTGCTTTCATACTGGGTTCGTTTACTATTGATGAGTTTTCCCCCCATCATCCTTCTCTTTAAAGATATTTTCTAGCAGTGCAATTCTCTCTTTTATGAAACAAATGCATATTTACTGGCCTGTGTTTTCTTCTGACAGTATAATTTCTATCTAAAATAGCTCTCTCTTTATTCGTCATTTGCCGCTGATGTAGCTCGATTAAGCCAAATTTTTAGTGTGTTCTCTTTATCTGTAAACACAGAGGCCAACTTCATTCCTGATCTGACACGATGAAAGCCAATGAAGTATATGTGAGCTGGGTTCAGTTCTAAATATTGTTTCACCATCACTTGATCGAAAGTCTGGGCACTCTCTTAGTACGATGCTGGGTACCCTAGGGTGGGTACTAAATGATGTTTTGTAGAATATGCCTTAATGTATCTTCTATTTCACTGATGTTAATGCCAAACCAAAAGTCTAATGATTTTTGGAGTTTTTTCCAAAGTTGAAAGCTAATATATGCTAGCTTCTGTTTCCATGAAACCTTATATGAGTTAGATGTTTCTCTCGGTCCTCAATGCAAGGCAGTCTCAGCCACAGTTGAATATGTCTCTGTTCACTGAAGATGAGTTTTATCTTTTGACACGTTACCAATCTCTTCCTTTTTTCCTCTAGAAGCCGATTTTACTGCTTATTTTTGAAACAAGTTTATAGATCTACCCCTAAGCAATGATACTTGTTTGTTTACTCCTATTTGCTATGTTTATTCCTTGGAGGTCAGCTCCTTACACACCTATTCAAAATGTACATTAATGGGCTTTATTTGGTGTTTTCAGGAAGGTCTAAATGCTCCTTTGCTCCTGTACACGGTTTTGCAGTAGCCCCTAGTGGTTTTCTGTGGATTTTGTTGGAAGAGGGGATGGTCAGCTAGTGAATCTCTAGTTCCGTCTGCTATTTCTGCATGCCCCAACCATGCCATTCTGCTGCAGTTGTGGCCTTCATGCCCAGGGAAAAATTCACTGATGGTGTGTCTGGACATAATCACACAAGATGTTGAGCAGCCGGGCTGTGATCCAACGAAGCACTTCCATTAGCTTCAGAGGAATTGTTTAAGCCCTTGAGGTTAGAAGCATGTGCCAAGTACTTTGATGGGCTAATGTATTCGATATTGCTTTGTGGGATTCAGCCCAGTTAATTATCTTGTTGCTGCCCCATCAGTATATGCATCTCTCAAAATATCTGCCTTGTTCTATTCCACATATATACTTACCCCTGCTGCTCATGATAGCATCTGAGCAGTGCTAAAATCCGTTCAGACATGCAAACAGTGCCCTGTTCCCTCTGGGCCTTTAATAATTTTATCTTTAATGCCTAAAAAGAGCAATGTTTCAGAAGCCTCTCCAAAAATCCTCAGGTGAGGTAGCAAGGTCTACCCTTTACAATATTGCGGTGGCTGGGTTATCATGGCAGGTTTAAATTATAGAGAATGAAAATAGAGATACTTGTGAATTTAGTGCCTTTTTTCAGGAAGTTTTAAAATTTACAGCCCTTTTTCTGTAACATGGAAGGGTTTTAAAATTAATGTTATGAATTATTACTGTATACAACATTTATTTTGTATACAAAGAACATTTCCTTTCCAGCATGTTAAGGCCTCAGGCTCAGTTTTTGTTCAGTAAGAAGGGAGTCCTTGTGTGAAAGTAGGAAATGAAGCAAAGCAAAGAGCAGGAATTGATCATTCTGGAAAATCTGATATCTGACTTTTGTCCTGCAGAATAGTCAAACTGCTTAGGAATGAGTGTATGCTAATGGTGCTGAGAATTGTTTCTATACCCAGCACATTAAGAAAAATGAGGATGTTTTTCTTGTGTCACTTTGTAGCAATTAGCAACAGACCATTGCGGTGGTGTGTGCCTACAAAACAATGATTTTAGACTATAGTTAATGTTGCTGAAACTTGATGAAGGATTAGAAATATAGCATCTACTGGGAGCCATGAGCTGTTAGATACTTCTCTTGTGCCTGTTCCAGCAGACAGGGTTCTGGCCTTCCTTCCCTAAGACCCAGGGCAGGAAAACCCAGATGGTTTCAACATGATAGCGATATGAGCTTCACCCCTTCCCGTCTCTGCTTCCCCCTCCAAAGAGAATAGTCCAAGAGAATCCTTCTGGACTTGCGTCGTTCCTCAGTGGAGAATATATGCTCAAAAATGGTGTTCCACAGAGCCCATTTGCCTCCCTCGTTTCACTTTTGTCCTGACTTCTTTAAAGTATCTGTTCCTAAAGGAAGAGGCTTCCATTGCTCTTCTTCAGTAGTACATATTTTTTTTCCTTAGTATAGGATACGTTGTCTTGTCTTAGCAAATGCCATCAGAAGCAGTAGAGAAGAGTAAAACTTATGTAGCTTAATAGGATGATTCTTCTGCTTTCTACCTCGTTCTCACATTTGTCTTTCACCACAGCTTTGGGACAGTGACACATCCCTAGTCACAAATTGGGAAGTAGTGGGATCTGTCAGCGTGCTCCCAGTTTCACATAAGAAAGAGAGAATTCATTTGGCCGGGGAACAGTCTCATTCTTGAGACAATCCCTCATTTTGCCACTTCCCATCCTCACCTTCAACTTCATCCATTTCTGGCATTAAAGTAATATAAAATAGGAAGCATTCTGTCACATCGGGAGATGAAGACTTGGGAAAATATTTCTCGTATTTTAGATTTTACGAATATATGATCTTTGAAATGACTTTTCCAGTTAAATAAAGAAGCTTGCCTCCTGCGAACAGAATAAAATTTGTATAATTTGACAAAATATCACCACAGTGAAATCTGAGACATTTTAGTGCTGTGAGTCTTAAGTGAAAAATATGATTTGCTCACATTTTGAATATCTACTGATAAATGGTTTATAAAAGAGTAATAAATGACTAATGTGGGCTTTAATAAATGATTCATCAATTCCTATAGAGACCTGCAAGTGAATAGGTTGCTTGTCACCGTGATTTATGATGACTTCCAACACTGTCTCCTGATTCAGTTATGCTATCCATTGGGGTAAAACAGCCCCTGGAGTACAATATGTATCACCGTCTGCTCATGGTTCAAAGAGGATATGAGACTTTTGGAGCACCATCTGGAGAGATTTGTTTTTCAGCTCAGGCTGCTGAGAAACACACTTGTAGCTTTGAGAGTCCCTGTTTTGATTCCTGGTACAGATCACATTAAAGACCAGGTACTGAACTAAAAGCACTGTTAAGGTCCCTCCTGGCTCTCTTTTCCATAATTCTGTTCCAAAAATTACGCTCTAAGACATGATATTGTTATTTTCTGTGCTAGACATATCTTACAGATGGAGATCAGATCTGCTCATTCTGTTTGCACATTTAAAAACAACAAATCTCTCTTCACCTTCTTCAGTGATCTTAAAGTCAACCCTGGTTCTTGTGTCACGGGGTGAATGTAGCCCTCTGCCACTCCTGATTAATCTCAGCCTTTTCTCTGTGGGTCACGCCTGTGAGCTGGACCCAGGACTCTACCTTTGCCAACTAATAATTCTGTTAGTGGTGCATGAAGAGAGGTGGATTCCTAGTCCCTTCTCTAAACCTATTTCATTTGGAGAAATCACTAGCGGAGCAAAAGATTATCAGCTAGGACCACATAGGTGTGCAAAGCTAAGGAAAAATATACTGTTCTTTGACTAACAGATGGGTCAGGAGCCTGCACAGCCAGGGCACCAGGCCTCTCTTGCTTTCCGGTTGGGAGGGAAGTCGGTGTAAACCAAACTGGGCAGAGGGAGAAGACGAGCAGGAGCTGACTGCACAGCTCAGCGAGGAGTGGTGACACCCCAAGTCTGCTTTTTCTCTGTTTTACGTGCTCTCTCTCACAGTTGTTAGTAAACTCTGGCATAAAGAGCAGCTTCCTGATGGCTGAGGATCGTTAGAGATTAACTCTTTGGCCATCCTTGTTTTTCCTAGATCTGTAAACAGCTAACAAGGTTTCTGAAAATTTTCCGTCACAAACCCCTAAACTTAGATAAATATTTACGCTGTCCATTTAATTCAGCCTCTTGGAGCAGTCACACACGCTAACACACTTGATGTAGCTAAAGCTTCAAGTGCCCAAGAGTTTCCTGGAAAACATGGGAAAGATGGCACCTGGCATGTTTTTCATATGTAACAGGCAGCATTCAAAGAAAAACTTCTTTGGTCATGGAAAATAGAGGGAAGGGGACCAAGGTGAGATTACTATTTCTATGTCATCCTTGAAAGATGTCCATCTCACCCGTTCTTAAAACATGGAGGATCAAATGCCTCTTCAGTCTGTTCCTGCACAAATCTTAACACTGAGAAAATTCTGCATGGTCAAATCTGAATTTCATTTCTACAACTTATGATGATTACATCTTCTGTTGTCCTCACAGATATGGGGGACAAATTTATACCCTTCATGTCTTTTTATTCATGCATAGTCAGGGTCATGCATGGAGAAGACACATTTGTAGTTCAGGATATATTCTTTATTTCTTAAAATAAATGATAACACTTGTTTGATACCTGTAGTATTCATTTTTCCCCATAAATATTCACCAAGCGTGCTTGGTGAATACAGAAGAGTTGAAGTTGTCCCATAATTGACTTATTTGTGTTCTTTCATGTTTAAACCAGCACAAAGATGAAGAGGTATATGTGTTTCAACTACAGTCCATTTGCAGAGTATCTATTAATTTAGTTTAGAAAGTATCTATTAGTCAAATTCAAAGCTATTTATTAAATCCTTGTGAAAGGAAACCATCTAAATGGTGATTAACATTTTTTTTCTAAATGAAAACTGTGAGCATTCTGTACTCATTGCAAAAATAACACAGTATTTGAAATTTACATTGAAGTTCTCATTTAAACTCTACCACTTTATGTTTAATAATTAGTCAACACTCTGAGTCATGTTTTAGAGTTCAAGGCATTGACAGTTTTCTTAACTACTGTAATGTACAGAGCAGATTTTCAAAATCACCTAAGCGTTTTAGGAATCTAAGTTGCTAAATAACATGATCATTTAGACCCCATTTAAAAAAAAAATTAAGATGTAAAAACATAAAAGATAAGAGGTTAGTAGACTTTAAAAAGAGGCATAAATATCTAATTCCCACTGGAGTTTAAAAAGCTGGTTTTAGGAGCATAGATTGCTTTGACTCTCAATGCAGTCTGGATCCGACATGTCTGTCTTCCTTCTAAATCTCATCATTTTCAAATACCTTGGAAAAATGCCTGTGATCAAGAGCAACATTTGTTAGTGTTTCTGATTTGTATTGTGGTGGTACCAATCTAAGGACATCTGGATTACTTATTTAAACAATCTGGCTATCTAGATCATGAAATTATATTTTTATTATTTTTTTCACCTTGTTCAATATTGTGTGTGTGTTCTTACAGGAGTTAGCTGGCTTTGAGGTTTCTTATGTGATGAGAAATGGCCAGCACCACTCAGGATTGCAGTACCAATGACAGCTGTAGCAATACAAATAAGAGGAATAATTTTAGGGAGAGGAAGAAAAACAAATATGCTTATTCTGTGCATTGAGTAAAATAGAGGACTGTTTAGCAAAAACAGAGTTTGGAAGACCAGTGTTTCCTGTCCTCATCCAGATTCATACTGTGTGCATAATAATTTGTATTCATGTGGCTTTCAGTGAGCTATCTGCAAAACCAGTGTAAGCACTTTGTTCAGGAACTTCTGCAAAATATGTTTAACACTGAGTCCATCCACTTATCACATAATTAGAGCTGGGTACACTGCATAGCAGTAGGCAGCAGACTTCTACATTTATCTTCACTTGTGAGGGGTGAGTTCATTGCTTTGTTTCTCTCCACCAAGGTCATGAAATACATGAAGTTGTCTATTTAATCTCCAGATAAACACATTTCAGTGGTACATAAAACAACAGAGTGCCTGCTTTATAGTCTGAAAGCAGCTGAGAAACACTTGTATAAGTACAGGAAAGGTTCTATGAATAGAAATGATCATTCAAACAGTGTGAAACTGGGAAGGAACACAAAGGCACTTCACCACTTCTCCGGAGCTGATTTTTTTTCCCGGCATTCTTTCTCTTCAAGTCAGCTCACATAATAAACTTGTATTTTTGCCAGTTCTTTTCTTTTTTTTTTCTCCTTTCTTTTTCTGTGTTCCTTTCCTGTCCTGGGTTTCGTTTCCTTGATTAGTTATGATGGGCCGATCTGAGCGGTCCTGATGGGAACCTCTGTGCGAGTCCCTGCCTTTTGTAGCCCGTTGCTTGTGCTCGGAAGGTCAGCAGCAACTCGGTAGTAATAACAGCAATTCTCACTACAGCTGGTAAATTCTCGCCACAAAACCATTCCAGTGCCGACTATCCTCTGAAGACTTCTTCCATCTGCTTCTGCTAACAGCAAATATCCAAACACTGTGAGCAACAAAAAAGCCATTAAACCCACAATTTATTGCTCTCTTCTACAAGAAGTGAAGGTTAATATGCTTCCTCAATGTGGTCTATGAAGTGTGAACTTTACCATAGATATTAAGTTCTGAATTACAAAGCAAACAGTAGCAGTAAGAGTTGTGACTACATCTAGCACAAATACGTTTGGGGAAGTAACTAGACAGTAGAAATTAGAGAGGAAGGAAAGCTGAAAGAGAGGCTCTCAAGAGAAGCACAAGCTAAACAAAGATAATGTAATGTCTCCAGGCCTAGTCTTGGACCACTTACTCAGGGAAACTGTATAAACATAATTATTAGCAGTCATTGCCAGGAATGGCTATGAGATTTTTGAATTAAACTTTTTCCCCCCAGCTGGAATTTTGTGGTTACCTTCAAATCAAATTAGGACTGGTCTCTAGAGATTTCAATTTTAATGTAAATTTTAAAATTGGACTCTCTTTCCTGAAAAACTGAATTTTTTTTTTGAATGTGCTGATGGAGCACTGCATAAGAATTTCGCTTCACTTCAGTGTTGTGCAAGGGTGCTTTATATAGTGCATCATCTCCAAACTGCCTAAGGAGTCCCACCTCCAATGTTGAATGGGGGAAGGTCACACTCAGACTTCAGATAAACTTCCTGCAACCATTTCCAGATCAGGTTATGAAGGATTGTGTCAATTAAATTTTTATCAAAATAGCTTTTGCGTTCTCAATGGGGTGACCTTATATGACTGTGTAAAATCCTATTGACTGAAATCCTAAGCTTCGTATGCAGACACACTGGCTTCCATACATGGTATTCATTGCAGGGTGACTCCTAAATCCTCATTATTTCATGCTTGTTCAGCCTAGGCAGTATGTAGGAGTAAATTGGTGGGCACGTGCTGGGGAATAGTTTGCCAAGCATAACCTTGGAGGACTAGCCAGCAAAAATGTCCTGTGGCTTTAAGGGACATTTATTTTATGTACGTAAAGGGTTACAGTTCCTCAGATAGGAAATGTGGAATCTTAGCAGAAATGCTGAGAACTCCAAATCTCCTTGTCTGACACAGCACAGCTGATTTTAGGAGTAATACATAGAGGAATTGTTAGATGTGTGGCAAAATATCACTCCTAATCCCATGAGTTAAGAAACCCACACTGTTAAAATGCCTTTGGTATCCGTAGGAGTTCTATTTTATAAGTAGGATTAAACAAGATAACACACTATAGATCTTAACATATTCAATTTGCACCAGACAAAACCCTATTTAATAGCAATTACACAATATGTGCTACTTGGTATAGTAGTTGTAGTTTATATGAGCAGAAGGGATTTATAAAGCTGAAGTACGTTCATACAGAAATAACAATTATACGACTGCTTAGGTCATTCCACCAGAGAGAGTTTTGTGATCAGTTTATCAATTTCTTCACTGACAAGTGAGATTTTAAGATTTTTGTCAGCAACACTAAAACTGATTTGGCTACTACAAAATTTGCTAACCATCTGTGCGTACGAATCAAAATGTCAGGATTATTTAGACAAAATATCTTTTTTCCTTCTGCTCTGGAACATTAAAATAGTGAACCGATAAAAATCAACATGCTAAAAGGAGCCGTACATTTATTCAAGTAAAATTGTTGGTAAGTGCCTGTGAAAGAGACTCATTTGGAAAGCAATAAAATTCTATAGGGCTGAGCATCTCTTGAACTTACTGGAATAAAAATGGTGTTGATACATATAAGAAAAAACAGATTTGGGATTCATACTGAACTCTCTGCAGTTATGGCCTCAGTTGAAGAAAATGGTTCAGGAGTGTAATTTATTCAGATCCTTGTACTTTCTACTTTTGGCTTATTTCCAAGACTTGTTTGCCTTAGAATCCCAGATGCTTGTTTGCTTAAAGGGTAGCCCTTTCTCTAGCCGGCTGTCTAACAGTCACTTAATATTTATTTGTTTTTACAAATGTTTTCCCCTGTGTTCCCACTCCATATGTCACAAGAAAAAGTATAATCCCAATGCTACACATAGTATTAACTTTATCCTCACTTTCCTGTTTTAGATTTTGACCCCTTTATGAAAAATCCCCAAATATTAGTTGGTCACCTTGACCCTGTGTTGCCCTCTGTCACTCTGCACCCAGTCCTTATGAGTTTGTGTCTTAACTCCCATCCTCCTTTTCTGCAGCTCCTTCTACAGCTTTTTTAGAGATGTTTTTTTCGATTCTCTGCATATTGTGGAGGATTTTTAACAGTTACTTGCTTGTCTAGTCTGCTTGATATCTTATTTGCCCAGTGCCAAAATTCATTCTCTTCTTTCTGCATCATCCTCCAAAATCCCCTTTGCCTGCTCCATCCTTCTCTTTTTTAAAAAGATCTCTTTTCCTATGGTCTTTCTCCCTTTCAAATCTGCTACTTAGATAGCAGTGTGTAAGGAGCCTTCTCCGAGTTGTAGTAATTGCCCCTAATTTTTCTGTCATCTCCAAAGCCCTTGCTTCAGTCTTTCATTGACTTTCCGAGCCTGAACATCTTCTAGCATCCCTTAAACACCCCTCTGTTCCTGTTTCCAGTTCCTACTTCACATTCAGCTGCACCAGGACTATTTGCAGTGAGATATCCAATGACCCTTTTTGGCTAAGTGTGAAATCCTCTTTCTCTCTCTTCTTATTCTTGCCGCTTTCTTTGTTGCCTTTTAATATGAAAAACTATTCTTCTCCTAATACTTCTTAAAAAGCTGTTTCTGTCCTTTGTCCTTTCATGGTCCTCTTTCTGTCCCCATGTTTTTTCTCCTTTGGTGTTTTCTGTGGAAGATCTTCCTCTTTCCATTCCCTGATGCTGTCCCCCCCTGTTGAACTGTTCTTCATCCCCTCATTTTCTGCTTCCCCTTGGAAACCACCTCTCTGTTTTCATGACTTAATCTGACTGTTTGCGTAGAACTCACAAAAGTTCATGTACACTCGTTGCCTTCCTTCTATAAACTGAGTCCCATCACTGTCTGCTTCCACACATCTTCTCATTTTTCCTTTTATACTTTATTTGCTCCTCTTCAGCTCATTTGTTTTGACCACCTTCAGTCACAGAGGCCAACAGTGCCTATACGTTATGTTGCACTGTCAGATGTTCTTAGATCAATGATTTTTCTTCATTTAAAAGAGTGATGGTTAGGAGAATGCTGTTGTCCTCAACAAGTTTAAAGGGTTGAAAGCAATTCTTTGGTTCAAAAAAAGTTCGGAAAACCTAGGGAGTTATTGGAGAAACTTTCAAAACATACACAAGAAAATCAATCCTGCTAAATAAGCTTGAATCTAATCCAACAGTTGTTTTTTTGCTGAAATAAAATAATATCAGAGAAGAAGATTTATCTATAGTAAAGACATTTTTAGGTGCCTATATCCAAGCTATGGCTCCCATCCAAACAGATTGCTCCGTGTCGGTGTGGACGCAGGATTGGACTATAATGTAAGTCTGGATATTATGCATAAGCATATGTATATACACAGAAACACAGGCCCACAGATGTTTGCCTACCTAAACTGACGACCAGATGTTTTATCATCCTAAAATTGCATTTTCAAATATGGATTCAGTCAGAAATGAAGTTTGATTTGCTTTTACTTGCTTGCTTGAAAATAACCCAACTAGCATTTGAAAACAGAGAGCACCATACTTGGCTAATTGATCCAGTGTTAAACTAAGCTAAGAAAAAAGTGCGTGTTTGAAGACAAACGAAGGGCATGTTTTCTAAGGTAGCAGCTCTGACCTTTTCAAGTTTTCCATCTTAAATAATAATTGAAGCCATGAGTAAATAAATCCAACTTTGCCTGCAGATGTTGAACTCTCTAATGTCCTTTTACTCTAACATAGCCACTGCCTGATATTAATGGCAGCAACAGTTTTATCATGCCCCGTGCTGGGGCTGTCTGGTAGTCTCTAGGAACTGTTTTCTTTCCTCCAGCCGTATGATTAAAATGCCGTTCCAATCAATAAATCTGTACAGTTTCTGTCAATGGTAAGTGTTCGCCTAGGGGTCTTCTGTGTCCCAGAGGTACTTCTTTTCTTCAATTCCTCGGTATTCACCAGAAGACCAAATTACAGTAAGTCTTGTTTACCTTGACTGCCTAGTGAGACCGTTTCCGGACTGCGTGCCGGACCTGCAGGGAGCAGAACGGAGCGCGGGAGCACACGCACGCGGGCAGCCGCAGATAGAGATGTCAGCAGTAAGGGACCTCTCCCGCAGTACTGGGTTCCAGCGTAGCCTCTGTGAAGTCTTTGCTTTTGGAAGCTTAAATATTTAAGCATGCAGTCTTGAGCCGTTTGCCGTGTTAGTGGGAAGCAGGGTGGGCTGCGTTGCGCCGAGTGCGCTCCGTTCCGACGCCGGGTTTTGGCTCAGCTTCTCCACTTCTCGGAGACGTCAGTGCCGCCTACGTTCCCTTTTCCTGAATGAGGGCTATCTCGTTTGATCACCGAGGCAATACATGAGCAGCTAATCAATTTTAGATGCTCTTTGCCCTAGTAACAATTGTATGCTTTAATGTAATTGATTAAAATGAAATTTTAAGGATATCACCAATTGTGCTTTTAAAGGAAACATGACAGCTATTATTGTAGTCTTAACTTCTTATTTCCCATGGTGAACAGTTTGGAAAGTCAAAATATTAGTTTTTAAAAAATGATGTCTCCTACAGTCTCACCTGTTTTTATATTAAATTTGCATGTCATCTTTGTAAACAACCGTAACATAGAAACAATGAAGTAATTGTATCCAGCTCATAACTTTTCTCATACCTCATCTTTGTATTATGGAAGATGCAAGAGAAAGGTAGTGCTCCTGCCTGAATTAAGCAGAAGGTCGTATGTGTTTCCATGCATACATACCGCCAAGAAGAGCATCTAGCTGCTTCTGTAAAAGACTGCCTTCGAAGGGGAGTACTAGACTGTAGCTGTCTGTAAATGCAAACAAACTAGGTACTAGTCAGCAGAAACAAATGCATCCAGCTACGTGTTGCACATCTGAATTATTTATTCAGAAATAATAAGCGTGGTTTGTCAACACTTACACTGAGAGTAATTTGTGTTACATAGTAAAGCTATTGTAATGTTTTTTCTGGACTAATTTGTAGGTATTCAGGGAGCACCATACTCACTTTTAAATGCCCAGAGTCCAGAGTATAGGTTGAAGCTCACTTACTCCATAAATTTATTTTTCTTAAATTCATAAAGTATGGGCAGCATTACAAATGTTAATGCTGCTATTATAGGATCATAATTTAAAAATACCAGTGTTCTCAAAGGGCTCCAGCAGTGTGTCATTTCCCTGCTTTATTAAAATGAATGAACAGATGTACAATTTTTTTCTGCTGAACTATCATCTAAATTCATAAGCTATTTCTCATGTGTCTGAAATCTGTGTTGGTTTCCCATTTTCTTTGCCTTAGAAAAAAAAATTACACTCTCACATTTATCACTCTGGGGATATAAACGAGAAGTATACTCTCCACTTCATTCACTTTAGACTAATATCCTCGGTACAATTTAAATCCCATCTCTTCAAGGCTATTCAGCAAAACCTAGGCACTGGAACGCCCTGGATCCGATTGGAAAACTCCCTTGCCGTCTGGGTGGGAGATTGGCAGGCGGGCTCTGGGGACACCCCTCTTCTCCCCGACGCGAGGAGGTGGCACGCACCTGCATTTCATCTTTTTGGTTGGCATCAACGATGCCGGTGGAGGCTATGCAATTTCTTTTAGCAACAATTTGGGGAAAAACCAAGGAAGGGGCAAATAGCCCCTGGTAAGTAGGATGGCGAGGAGGTTGGGTGTAATTGCAGGGAAAATTGTGGCTCAGGAGCACAGGGCAGCTTGCCCCAGCGCCTTGCAAGGATGGGTTTCTCCATCTGGCAGCAGCCGACCAGCATGCAGGTGCTCCCTGGAAGTGGTAAACAAACAAAACAAGACAATGCAGAGATTAGGTGGAATAAAATTTTGGAGGCTTAAAGGCGCATGAAACAGACATGTTGCCATGGGAAAAAATGAGTATAAAGCTCCCAGACAGTGTGCTCGCAGCCTATCGTCGTTCTCACTTGTTGGCAAGGGTTGCGGGCAATGTAAGGGTGATATTTTGTGCTAATTCCATGTGAGGAACGAGTGGATAATATGCCTGGGGCGGGGGCTGGCAGCGTTTCTTCTGTAAACCCCGTTTCTAAGGGCTTACATTGTAAGTGAGCCATAAAAATATTCGATGGGTTTGAAGTTGACAACAGAATTCTCAGGCTTGGATTGTTTTTTTAATTTTTTTTTCCCTGATAAAAATCACTTTGGCAAAGAGAAAAGTGGAACAGAATGTGAATCAATCTGCTTTCTTCATTTCATAGCTGTTCTGGAATTTAAATGCAGGCCTTTAAATACCGCTTTGCCAGACATTTCTGCTAGCCGGAGCAGGGAGGGAGGAGAACCCTTGGTGTGGGCCCTTCTCTGTGGTGGCAGGAGCAGTTTGCCCCCATGGGACTGCTCGGTGAGAGCTCTTAATTCACTAAACAAAGCAGAGGGGTTGTAACTGGAACAAGTATTTCTGCACAGGGGACTAGCCACTTCTGCCCGTGTTTCTTGGCAAAGTGGCAAAGTTGCAGGCAATCTCAAAATGATTAAGTTTGGCTGTGCTACTTATGCCATTCCCGTTCCCTTTCAATCCTTCCCCATGTCGAGATCATAATTACTTCCCCCTCCCCTTTCCTCAGATTTTCTTGCCAAAAGAGAGTATGACCAGCTAAGAAAGGAAATGTCAGAGGCGTAATTTTCATCTTTCATCTGCAGTAGGGAGAGCAAATGTGATTTTGCAGTCAGACCCTGTATCTGTAATAGTCAGCACCAAACCTGCCCTGCAGAAGAGTCCTGTGTCGTGGAGAGTTTAAGACTGGGATCTGAATTAGGCCACTCGGTCCTATCTCTTGTTTTTGGGCACAGAACATTTGTCTTGTCAGCAATCCAGTGAGCTTCATGGAAGCTAATGACCACCACTGATTAAACGTTAGAAAACTGTGCGTAAGCGGTTAGGTCTCTTTTCTGTTGTGCATAGGTTCTTGGATTTGGGTTATCATGAAATCTTAAGGGGAAGGGCTCTCAAGATATCCTCGAGTCCCTCTCTCCAATCTGTGTATTTTCCTCGAGAGCTTTGAAGGTACGGTCTCCATACTCTCCCTGCAGTCTATCAGCAGGGCTTCAGCTATCCACTGTTCCTCCTAATAGCAAGTTTTGTCTAAGCCCTGATATGACTCTTCCTCGCCTCCACTGAAGCCTGTCGCTTCCTGGCCTTGTCCACTATGAAGGTGGAGGAAAGATGACTCCCTTGTCTGCAACAGCCCTGTGTGCATTGCTGTGCCCTCTCTCAATCTCCTTCCCTTTGGATTGCAACTCAGATTTGTTGAAGGCCGTGTGTTTTAGACATCTGCATGCTCTCCAGCTGCTCTTTGTCTTCCATGATGGGGGCAGAAGCTGGGTGCTGGGCTACAGCTGAGGCTCCCCAGCGCTGAGCAGATGGATGAATTCCTCCTTTGGTCTCGCGTGCTTATGCTTTGTTGTACACATCTCGGTATGGTTTTGCTGGATTGCACTGGATTGCCTTTGTTGTCCACGATTCTTCCACTGGCATAGTTAAGCGACAGAACTAACATCTGCTGAACGTGGTTTCTCCTCCTTTCGTCCTCACCACAGGAGGGGAAGCACATATGTATTTTGAGCATTTTGATGTGGAGGAGTTTTGCTGGTGTTTATTTTCTTCTACACATGTGGCTTCATGTTTAATACAGTGAGTTTAATTATATCATTTGAACGTTTGTGTTTTATTTGTTTTGTTTTTTGTTACAGAATAGGCTGAGTATATTTCATATACAAATAGGAGTCTATAAGCACTGGCTAGGGAGCTATATGTCATGTTTAGGCACACTGTGATCTTCTCCACATCTCTCTGCTAATACACCTAACTTCTGACCTGCAATTATCCTGCAGTTCCTATTTTGGGCTTCTCTTAAGCTGAGGGAGTCTGACAGCTGTGTCAAATTTTGTGCTGTGGGCAAATGTGCACAGGGGCTTAGGAGGAGATTCATCAATTCCAGAGTTAGTTCAGAGCGACTTTCATTAAGAGAATGTTTTATAAGCATATAGCATTTTTCATTCCAAAGAACCCCAAAGGAACATGCAGAAAATGGATCCGCTCTGTGGGCAAGCAGCAGATTAAATTGCAACTTTCTGCTTCTAGTGAGGAAAATGGAGGGGTAAGACTTTGTTTTGTTTATTAAGAGATCCTGCTCAGGAAAGTTGCTTTAATTTCTCATGAAGCATTGCCAGTAACGGCTAACCCTGGTGTTGTGGTGTTACACTCAAAATTCTCTTTATGGGCAAAGGGGAAGCACACCTTATATACAAAGCCAAGAATTTGCTGCCAGTATAATTGAAATCTAATCCAAGTCCAGTCTAATCCAAGAATAATTATTAGTCCAGATCTAATTATTACATAAAAAAGAATATTTGTATACAGGAAAAGTTTCAATAACAATAGTAATAACAGTTAAAATTGTTATACATACACTTTTTAGTAAGTACACCTTTTCATGGTGTTATGCTCAACCTTCCCCTGCTCCTCTGGGTCCTGCGGTTGGTGGCTTCATTCTGGTGTTTGTGGTGGGGGTGTTCGGATCCATTTGGGGTAATCTTTGTGCTTGCTAACACCTAGCTTTGTGCTTTTACACCTTGCTCTTTCTTCTTTGGTCTGCAGTTCCACACTACATCCAAATTTACTGCATATGCTGCCTTTTATGTTTTGTTAGATACGATTTCTGCATTCTCTTTGTCAGCCCTGAAACCAGTTTTGTTGAGCTCCAGCTCTGCATTTTTTTGACTGTTGGCGAGTTGTTTATGGCTGAGGGGTCCCCAGCGCCAAGCCGCGCTGCGCCTTCACCATCCCATGCCTGCACTGCTCTGCACGGCACCCTCTGTCCCCGCTTCTCAAGGCCTCTTTTACCATGTCAGACCTGGATTTCTCTACACTACATCATTGTGTTAGAGTCACAAAATGATGGTGGTGCCATGCAAAGATAAACAAAAGTAAAACAAATTAGCCATAGATGCCTGGTCATTTAGAAGAATTGCTGTTACAGCTAAACCAGGTAAAACAAAGCAGCAAAACATTCAGATGAACCTCAGGCCTGAGGCCTTGCAAGCTCGGTGCAAAGCTTCTGGCCTGGTCCTAGCAGTGGTGATGGCATGTAAGAGCACTACACAGTTACTGCGTTGTTCCGTGTCGTCTGGGCAGAGGAGTTTGAGTGTCCTGGTTTACGGGGAGGAGAAGAAGTGATGGTGCTCTGGCACATTTCCAGGTGTGGTGGAAGCATGCCGTCTTCAGAAGTTGATTATAATGATGATGCTGGAACCACCTCGGTGTCAGCAGGTCGAGGCAATGGCTGTGGCGACAGCCGCTGTACTCAGAGTGAGGAACATCCGTGTGTGGGCAGACCCAGGAGTTTTGCACAGAATATAGAGCTGTGCAGCAGGAGTCGAATGGGGCTGCTGGGCACTTGCGTTCAGGTGAGAAGAAATCTGGCGTTGGCAAAAGGGACAAATTGAGTGAAGCAAGAGGTCTTTTCTGAGCCCCGTGTAGAGCGTGTACCCAGCAAAACCACAGTGGAGCTATAAAAGTGTTGGGAAGGGGGAGGACAGTTATTAGAGAGGTTAATACAGGCAGCTCTTCCTCCCCCTGCTTTCCTTTTCCCCTCCAAGCTGAATGCCCCTGACTTTAAGAGTGAAAATATCACAAGTAATTGAAGTTGCAAACCCCAGCAGAATATTAAATTAGAAATTAAGCAAAAATGCTCATCAGCACAGGAATTCTGGGCAAATTTTCTAATGCAGTGGTAGAGCAATTGGAATAATTTTTTCCTGACTGCTTCACTAACTAAATTGATTGAATTAACTGTGTGCTGTGGTTCTAGCTAACCTCTGGCCCCGGTTGCTCGGGATAATCAAGGGGGTAATCAGCCTGCCGGGATCGAAGCTCCAAAGGAACAGGAATATGGTAAGGTTCAGGGAGCCTACATTGGGCATTAATCAGATGTCATCAGGGTTTGATTATAAATCCTAAAGACCACCAAATTGATACAACATGGTTTAATTCACTAAAAATTAGGTACCTACGTACTAATCACCAAGTGGAATATCTGAAAGTGATTGCTTTGCTAGTAAGTGTTGAAGTCAGGTGTCAATGCCTTGGCATGTCCCACAGTTCAGTAATAAATATAATGATCAGCATCAGCACAAAAGTAGCATTAGTCAGATTAAAAAAGATTTTGTTCTAACCTCCAATAGATTTTTTCTTCCTGTTGGAGTTTGCAGTTCCACTGAAATTGTTCCTCATGTTTCAGCTCTAATTATGAGCTTACTCAGAGGCAAGAAATAGTATATATTTCAGGCTACCTGCTAACACAGCATTATTCTCACTTCCAAGGGGAGAAAGAGTGGCTGCATGCAGTGTATCATACAGCTGTGTACAGAAATAAAGTGATATTTATTGTCCCTTAAAATGATTTCCCTTAGAACTGGCAAGCTGAGTTGAAAAGTCTGTAGCTAGAATTGGGTGTTTGGATCCAATTAATTACTGGTGTACTTGCTTGCTGTCCTTGGGAAGAGTTCAGTGTGGCAATTCTGATGCGGATGTATTAGTATATTATGTGGAGATTTGCTACAGAAGAAGGGGGAGCAGTCTTAAGAGAGGAATAGCACAGATGCTTAATAAACTAATTTTCTTCATACATGTCCTGATTTAATGAGCTTTCAGCCCAGTGGAAAAACGTTTTGATGTAAACCATGCCCTACTGAATGCTTATTTATCTTATTGGTGTCACCTGTATTCCTGGTAATTGTGTTTATTTGCTTTAGAAATTTTGTCTGCCTGGAATGGGATCACACTGTGCCACTGCAACAGACCGTGTTTGCTATTAATGTTCAGGTGATCCCTGTAGCTCATGCAAAGCAGGTTTGATAGACTCGATTCACTGTATACAGGTTTCACGGCGGGCATGCTTATATTTCTGTCCAAGGCACAAGTGCAGTTCCTTGGCCTGCTTGACCTCCCTTTTAATTCTCAGTGCTCAGACATATAAAGTGAGGAGCCCTGCCATTAAACTTAGTCATTCGCATGCTCCAAATAACTTGGAGAGAATTCAGTATCTAAGTATATAAAAATCCTTTACTCATTCTTTATCTTCCTTATTAATGAAAGCTACTAAACGGATGCTTATTCATCTACAGCAAAAGATTTCCAGCTGAGACTGAAAAGGTGTCTGGAGTCAACCAGGCTGTGTGTGCAGTGAATGTATGGTTAGGAAAACATAAATTATAGGTGAGGAAATGAAAGAGCCCTGAATGTCCCCTGCACAGACATTGCAGACCGGAAACAAGCACCCAAGGGGCATTTATGAAAGGAGAGTTTCATTTTCCTTTATTACAAACATTTTTCTTTCAAGAAAAGACAAAATGAGCACTGGCAAAAGGAACTGGGCAGTGGGAGATGGTGACCATGGGTATCTCTAAAGCAGAAGGCAAAAGTCCATTTAGCATATCTTCCCTTTCTTCCTGACCTTTTCCACATCTGTTTGATACCAAACAGTACATCCATTTGCTCCATGCTTCGGTCACTCTTCAGCATAGTACATGTCAATATAGGTTTAATTCTGATGTGTTTTCAAACCATGCCACCGCAGCCACAGGTGGACTCCTCTCAAACTGCCTCTGAAAGCTCCCAGCACAGTGCTACATGGGGAGACTCAGAGCACTCCAAAATCATTAGTCCAGCAAGCTTTCATTTGTTTCCATTATTCTTTTTCTTGACCTTGGGAAGTGAATCTCTCTGTGCCAATGGGGCTGCAGACCCCAGAGCCCAGCTGTTCCCTGCCAGGGTAATGAGAGCATTGTGGTCTCCTTGATGTTTGAGATGTAATAAAGACTTTCTTGCTATAGGAGGAGAAGAACAGAAGAGGACAGAGAACATTAATCACAAAAGTTCTGCTCTGTCTATGATCTTTAAATGATTCTTCTTGTATCACAGCTCTTTGATACAGGGGTAATATTTATATTCAGTGAGTGTTGTGCAAACAGCATGTAGCTAGATAGTTTGAGAGAAACTCATGTATATCCAGCAAAAGAAACTACATGCTATAGACTTCATTCATCACTTTGTCGGCAGGCTTGTAAGAGTTACTTCGTTCAGATGTACTGAAATATGGAGCGTTTGGCCCAAATTCTCCCTTCCCCACCCAATTTTCCATGGAAAACAAAATGTTGGCTATAGCTTTCATTTTTAAAATTCAGACAAATTTTGTATCACTGCACATAAAACTGCCTGTAAACTTCCATCTGTACCTCCTGCCTCCACTGGCACAGTATGAACCTTGCAGAGTTCTTATCCATTTCCAAAAAAGAGTTTTCAAACTGGGCTAACTTCAGACAGCTCTCAGCTGGAGGGACTTGTAAATCTAGGGCAGCTCATCCCCATCAGCTGGCACAACCTGAAATGCCAGAAGTTTAGGGAATTGATTAAATTCATTGCTAAAATATTCTAGAGATAAAAGTCGTTCTGAATGCTCAGAACGGTGCTGTTAGGCACAGCTCACCAAAGACCTTGGGAAGAAGCTTAACCACTGTCAAAACATCTGTTGTTGGCAGCACGGGTCATGATCAGCTGTAAGCTGGCACAGTAAATAACCATCTTCTTTGGAGAAATTTGCAATCTCCTCTCAGGGCAGAAAAAGCAAGATTTCCGATTGGGTGCATATGCTTCTTTTTATCAGCTCAAAGATTCTGCCATTGAGAAAACCTCATTTACACTGTAATTTCTACCTCTCTGCAAAGACATGGTGGCTTCTCAACCTGGTTAAAATACAGATCAGTCTTGCACTACTAAGATATCAGAAGAGAGTATTGTCACCACATTCTGAAAAGTGTATGAAGGATTTGAAAAGCCCGGTGTGAGTCTATGATTTCCTTGGACAGTGCAGTCATATCTGGATATACTATTAAATGTGTTTCATCTACATTCAAAGTTGTATTTAACCTACATTTTAAATCTAATCTTAAAATAACTGGGTTCCAGAAAATTGTGACAGACAATATGAAATTGGTGTCTGTATATGAGAGCTTCATAGACTGCTTTTTATTTCTTTATATACAATTGAGAGGTAAACATCATCATAATTTTAAACAGAGAACAAATAACCATTTGAGCTGATTACCAAAGAATGTGATAAAATGCTAATAACTTAGGGTCTTTAAATCTAGAGTCGAGCTTTTTCAGAAAACTATGCTCAACTTCACTTTGTCAACATTGATGCTGGGTCACTAGGGGTGACTATGCAAAATCTGTGTGTGCAATGACCAAATATTTAGAGCATCAACTGTATTACAGAAGTCACTTGGACTATACTACGTGCATCGCACCAGCTGTGAATGTGTTTTCTATTTGTTGTTCATGGAAGGCAGGAGAAACAAACAGGAAAATAGCTCCCAAAACAGGTCATACCTTCTTAGGTAATGATTTATTTAGTAAAAAGAGCATCATCTTAAAGGTTGTTTGGTTGTTTTTTTTTGGATCAAGTCATATGGAAACTCCTGCTTGCCAGTGTATTTCTTTGCATTTTATTTTTCCATCAAATCTATGCATGGCCCTAGCTCATGTCAGTTCTAACGGCGTGTTTGGTAAAGTATTCAGGAGTAAAGTATTCATTGTTCAGTCCTCAAATCACAGAATAGGAGAGTGAATTGATTTGTGTTAAAAAAAATGTAATGTAATAAATCATGAAATTAGAATTTCACAGAACACTTATTCATAACTGTAGCTGTACTTATATGGATGAACATTATCCCTCTAGAATTTTGCTGGGAAATTTTTCTTCCTTCACCTATTTAGAATGAGTCATTCTTCTTTTTCTTCTTTCATTAATTTGTTTGCCTTTGCGTAGCACTAGAAAACAGTGTTCATACGTGCATGAAAAGAGATCCAGGGAGTTACCTTCCTACAGGGAAGTGGCAAAATCTGTTCTCTACTTCCCAAATGTAAACATGACAATAATTTTAACATAATCAATCATCTCTTTCATCCACGGCAGCCCTTGTCACTGCCCAGCTGCCTCTCAACAACCCAGGCATGGCCACATTACACTTATTTATACCTGGAAGGAGACTAAAGTCACTAGAGTAGTTTCTCCTTCTTTCCTGCATCTCCCAGACTTTGTAGCAAATTGAGCAGCCTCTGCTAGTGTATGCAGATCACAGTCAATGCTATCAAAAAAATCATACTGCTGCAGATGAAATTCCCCTTTTCTCTACCACTCATGCTCAGAGAAATGAAGTCTTCTGCCCTGCTGTTGAGGAGCTCGAGTGGTACTGCTAGCAACTTCAGCACATGAGGAGAACAGCTTTCCTGAATGCAGTCCAGCTCTGGACAAAACTCAAAAATGTGACTCAGTGTGGGAAGCAGTAGGAGGAAATTGGTGGTTAGGGTTCTGACCAACGGAGCAAATATGTCCTACCTGTAACTGGGACAGTCTTAGTGGCACAGGAGACCTTGCCTTTTTCCTTATAATGGGATTAGGCGGCTTCCACACTTCTTTTTTCCATTGACCAGACAGTATCAGTAAGCTCAACCATGTATGTCAGTCTTCAGTATCAGAAAAGTTGTTCTGGGGAAGAAAAACACTCTGCTAAAAATGAACGGTGCACATTTAATGAGGCCTCCTTCCCTCTCCTTCCCACATGACAGTCGTTAGCCTAAGTGCAAGCTGTATGTATACTGATAGGGGAGAATGCCGATAAAGCCTTTTTGCTCCTAAAATGCAGTGGAAGAGAAAGGAAGAGAAAAAATCCAACTAAGTCTGTTTGTTCTATTTAAAGAAGACATCCAGCATCTTAGAAAGAACATAGGCTTAACACTGTTCTTGATGGGAAGAGCAGTGAGGAAGAAATAATACTTAGCTAGGTTGGCTGAATACAGCGCAAGCGGTCTCATAAATGTGAAAAGCTGATGTCTCCCTGGTCCCTAGGCAACGCTGACTGTAACAGGTGAATAGGTGTAGTTTGCTCTTTCAAGCTTGGTCAGATCATCATTTTCTCTGATGCTGTTGTTTTAAACATAAGGTCTGTTCTACCTTGGGGGCGGGGGGAGAATTTTGATAGATAAGAATGGCATTATTTCTTTGCTTTTTTCTCAAAAGTGCCTTAAGTAGTAAATATGCTAGTGACCTTTCACTGTTCTATGTCTACTCAGAGAAAGAGTATTTGTTTTACTAGAAGAAGACCATTGCTCCAGGAGTGTCCAGTGCATGTGTGGATATTTGATTTATCGTAGAAGTAATTGAATGCACCTTGCATTTATAGGTGGAAAACTGAAAAGGGAATGAAAGAGAAGTTAGATTTCCTTTCTAAATTATTTATATATTCTGCAGAAGAGAAGAGTATGTTCATCTTCCTTCTGAATCTTCAGACAACTGTACTACATTTGATGTATGCCCTGGAGGTAATAAGCCTTGAGGCAGGCATTCAGTATATGATTAATATGTGTTAGAATTATCTTTTTGCCTTCACTCAGTGAGTCCATGAGCAGGGCTGAGGAGGAGTCAAAATCTAGCATAAAGAAAGTCAAACCACGGAGAAACTCTTTGAAACAATTCCAGAAAAGTGACTATTTCCAAGCATGCTTCACCCTCACTTATTTACTGTTGCTAAATGGCCTTGAATGGCCTTTTAGTCTCCTGTAATTTTCTGCAAAGCACAGAAATGAAGGGATAGGAATACAACAGCAGCTCTAAGTGGGGTTTGAGCACTGCTGTGGAGAAGAAGCAGAAAGGAAAAATCCTTAAATTCATTTGTGAATCCTCTGAGGATTTTACTCTGTAGACCTTCCAAAGTTTTCTAAGATTTGTGATGCCTGCAAGAGGGATAAAATGACTGAGTCCCTGCATTGCCACTGTGGCAACTTTACAGGCAGCTATTGATGCACCCAACAGGTTATCCATCCATTTTACTCTGTTATTCTCATATTCTGTCCCTGTCCTCTTCCTTCATGAATCCTAGCAGCTAAAGAGTGGTTGAAGAGATCCCACAGAGTCCTGGAGACAGCTCGGCTCCATTACAGTGGAAAGCAGCTCACGGAGGCACTGAGTGTGCCTGGAGCATGGGGAAGCAGCCTGGTCAATACTTTTACATTTCTTCGTGGCGTTACTAGTACTCCTTAGCAGTACTTTTCCAAGCAGACTGTCAAGCAGTAAAACAAGATAAAATCATGTTCAGATCCCTTTGCCTTTTTTTTAATCATTCACACACATAATATCAATGATAGTAGGGGTCTTTGTAGTTTTCAATAAATAGGCACAAATTCCACTTGACAGTGTCTGCAGAAATTGTAATCATATTGCAGAGAAGAGAATTTAATCTTTGGCATTGCATTTAACTAACTCATATTTTGGATTTATTGCTGTTGTTACAGGATGCAGCACGTAGTGGACAAAAATCTTCATTTTCTCTTTCATTATTGAGCAGTGCTTGTATTTGCAAAGGAGCTGGAGTGTACCTCGAAAGATCACGTGGCGTTTACATTACATAGCCTATGAAATTCATTGAAAAGGAAAAAGTGAAAATGCATCTGAAATGATTACAGTCAATTTCATATGTTCAGAGAGATTTTTTTCTAAGGCACAATTGAATTCTTCCTGTAATATTGCTGGGGGAATGGATGAATGTGATGCATTTGGAAAAAAGTATATAGCATAAGCTGAAAGAAACATTTTAAGCTAAGAAATAATATAGTACCTATGAGCCAGCGTTACAGTGGTAAGACAATGCCGATTACTAAAGATTGCTGAGGTGACTCATAGCTTTAATTTGTGTTTTGCATCTAGTTTACAGCATCAAATCTTTGTCATACTGTAATAATGCCTTATATTTACCTAGTGTCTTTCATCTAAATGGCTTCCAAAGTGCTTCATATATTGCTCTATCTACAGCTTGCATCAACTTAATCCATTATATTAATACAGCTATCCCCACAGTGAAATACAGCAGCTATTTGAGTCCGTATAGCGGAGGTTATGCACAGGTTTGAGAGAGAAAGCACGGTCAAAATCTGCAGAGGAGATTAGGCAGAACGCAGTACTGCCGGACGGTTTGGCCTGCTCACAAGATTGACAGTCGACCTGCTCTTGTGGCGCGTTCAGGGCACCCTTCGCTTGGTCGGGTCCTTTGCTTTGCAGCCAGCCCCGGGTCATTGCACTGAGATGAAAAGGTGACTAAAGAACTATCAGCATCACTTTGTCCAACGCTCAGATGTTATGCTAAGTATTCCCACTTGGTGTTTCACCTGTCCGGTTTGTGAAGCCTGGTGAGCTCTGGATGCCAGGAGACTGGGCTTTTCGTTAGCTGGCAACGCTGGCTTTGTGTCCCAGCAAATTCCACAAGAAATGTCTCTTACTGACATTTATGAGATTCACATTTCTGCATTGCCTGAGAATACCAACCCATGTCATCACTCTGAGAATCCTTTTGCCCTTCGAGATATTCCAGATACAGAGCTATGGAAAATACATTGTTTCCTTAACAAACAAATATTGGCCGCACAGGTGCACACATACTGAATGACAGCAAGCAAAGCAAAAGATGCATGCAAACAGACTCCAAGAAATTGTACAAGCTTCATATTTCCAAGAAAGTAGATAGACAAAATGTGGTTCCAAAAGAGGTGGACTTTTGTGGAGGAGGACAAATACAGTAATGCAATTTCCATGGGGAATTTCTGTCCACTCCCTAATAGGGCTGTGTGAATTAAATATACCTCATTATTTCTCATCTTTTGTGATATATAGACAGGGAAACATACACATGATAGTAACACAGCACACCTTCAACTGGAGCGTCGCCCTGATAAATGCAAACTGACGTGCGGTTTTAATTTGGTTGTTCTCGACTGGGGATCACAGTGTGTGGAATCCTAATGAGTCCTGGGGTGGCAATTGTCAATCCGAGACATGTTGCTCGCACATTGTGCTCGCTGCTCATGGCAGCTCTTTAATTTGGGTTATGTCAGTACCCCACTCTGGGGTAGAACCTTCTCAGTGGCTTCATAGAGGCATCGTGGTTGTTCTTCCATGCTCTGGCCATTGCTGGGCAGTGGACATTCAGGTGATTCTGGGGCAGCCAAGTGCATTTGTTTTTCTGTGCTCTGAGATGGCAGTCAATAAAACCTCACCTATTGCACAAGCTTTAAATAAGACTGTTGGATAAGAATCTGGTTTTCACACAGGTTAGGTAGTACTGCCCATTCTGTTTGAGGCTAAGCTGAGGTTAAGTGCTTGGATTCTCGGGTGATAAAATTTTACAGACTGGTGTTTTCACATATCTGCCTCATGATGGAAATCTGCCAAGATTAGTTATTCCTGTGGTCACACTGAGACATTTTGCTGTTTAGCGAGTGCTGTCACATTGGCGTCCCACCAGTCTTCTATAGAGTTCAGTGTGGAGAAGGATTCTGCTCTGTGTTGTATTACATCCTGGCTCCTCCGGAAAAGAGCTATTAAAATTAAGCTGTGGTTCAATTACTTTATTTCTGCACTTGACCTCTCTCTTTACCTAGTCTTTGATACAGGCCTGATTGTTCCCATTAGATACTTGCCATCTTGGATTTCCTATACTCAGTAAGATAAAATTCCTGCCAGCTTGGAAGCATAGATTTTCATTTTATCTTCTTAAATTTTTCACATAGTTTGGAGCAGCCTTCCAAGATCCAGGGAAAGAGGAGCAGAGTTTGTCTGCTGGACTTGGATACCTCATCTGCTCAGGCCTATCCAGGATGCTGGTACAAAGGCCGTATCCCAACACAGTTGTTCTGGATGTTATCTGTCTCCTTGCCATCCCTTCACTGACTCCTGCTTCTTTGCTATAAGAAGTATAAGCTACTTTTTTTTCACTCTCAGGCACCTCTGTGGCCTACTGGAACCAGCTTTGTGGCCTCTCATATGACTGACCAGTGGTAGATATTTATTTCCAGGCAGTCCATTGTGACAGCAAGCGTTGCTTGCTTGTTGCATTCTCAAAGAAGTCCATTTGTGTTTTCTCACAAGCTACCCTTCAAGATTTTGTCAGAGGAACTCTTCAGATACATCCATCAGTATACTTTCTTGATGTCTTTCAGTTCCCAGCAAGAAGTCTCATTTGTCTACAAAAATCTGATGATTAAGGGTAGACCACTGGCCCCTCTTGGCTCATTGTTTCCTTCTAAACTGCCATCAGTCTGTTGTCCATCCTTCTCTCTTTTTTATAAGCCTTCAGGTGCAGGAGAGGGGAGCCAGGCCTTCTTTTATTCTATATTTATAAAGCTCCAAACATGACAGAATGACTAGAAATTCTAGGCTGTATTCATGAAACACACAGTAAATGACAATATGTCTCTGTAGAGCAAGATAAACTTCCATATTGAAATGCTCAGCTATAGTAAATGAGCATTGCTCCTTCCAGCCAAGTGCAATTTCGGCCCAAGGTGTTTGCCTTCTAAATTATTATTTTTAATATGGGTCCTGATGATAGCAGTTTAAATAAAGTTCTGAACTCATCTATTTTATTCTTAATTTATAGTGGTGCTTAGGGGATGTGCGGATATTTAAAAAGAGTAAAATCAATTAACTCATGATCCAATTATTTGTGTTAGCCACTATGGGGTTTTATTTTAGAGCACTGCATCAGCTTCTCGTGGTTAAGCACTGTGCTTTAAGAATGTAAATCTTTCATTTTGAAATATGATGAACCTGTGGTTATCTTTTCTCTGTTTGCAAATCTAATTCCTATTTTTATCCTTACATAGTTTTTAAAATCCCTTTTTTGCTTTTGTTTTTGAAAGGGAACCAGTATAAACATAACATTTTTTCTGGAAGACCAGAAAGCCTATTCTTTGTATACAAGTATCTAAACAGGCAAGAGAGTTCACCTTCTAGACAATATACACTATATTTTTCTGGGCGTCTGTTTCACAGTAGATATTTGTCTTTCACAATTGCAAATCTGTGATTTATTACACTTTTCAAGTTATAAATTTAGAGTATAGCCATATGACAACTTCTCTGATTTGATCATTCTGCTTTTTCATCCATCTTGAGCAGATTTCAGTCTAACATTCCAGACATCTTCAAATACCCCCTGTGTTGATATGGTTACTTCTAAAATGTGGAGAATGCCAGGGGTGAATGTACCACGACACCTAGGGACACTGCACGTACTGGTAGACACTGCTCTGCAGGTGGTGAAGCTCTGCAGTTTCGTGCCCCCCAGCAAGTCTACCTGCCCTTTCTACCTTGTTAGCTCACTGCAACTGAAGCCTCCGAGACTTTTTCCTAAATAACGAGGGAATAACAGTGCAGAAGAGAGCCAACCCCAGCTAAGATATCCTTGAATTAGAGGCTGTTAAATGACATTCAATGGTTTTTGAACTAGCTGGCACATCTTGGCCATCTTTTCCATCGTAGTCTGGCATCCTCAGCGGGGTAAGCATAATAAATGTATCTCATGGGCTCACAAATATGCATCTAAACAAAACAGCCAGATTTTTTAAAACATTTAACAGGTCTTACTATTCCCAAGGTGATCCAGGGAGTATTGAACACAATAAAATCTGACTAGTGGATTCTGACTAGTGGAAATAGATTTTTCAGAAGGGTTAATATGAATTAAGATCAGAAACCCAGTCAAATCTCAGGGAAAAAATCTGATTCTTAAGGATTAAGCTTCCTTGAAATCTGGTCACCTTTTTGCATAGCTAAATGGCATTTGTTTGGTACTGAATGCCTGTTGGGAAAAAATTCTGACTCTTACAGTTCTGATGTTTTGTTTTATACATACTCAAGCTGAGGTAATGTGAAATAATATAAAATATCAATCAGGCAAATCGCTTGTTTTCAATTAGAGTAAGAAGTGTCCAAGTGTACTTTCTGGTGACAGCATTTTGCTAGGCAGGATGAAATACCATCTTGGTAATCATTCCTCGGTTATTTCCAAGGTTCTTAATAGCGCATTTCTTTTGATCTGTTTCAAAGTGAGCTAAAATATTGTTGCATCATTGTTTAAGGCTAATTGAACTGCAGATGAGTTTAATGATCTGTCTGAACCAAAGCTCAATAACAACCTGTTGCACATTAACTATCAAAATCAAAAGAATCTTTACATTCCTTGTTAAATATACCAAAGAAGATAGAAATAGGTAATCAATAATGTCATCCTTTTATAAAATCAGGTTTGAGGCTAGAAAGCTTGAAATGAATGCATGCACTCAAAATCTGCAGCTAAATTGAAAAAGGGCTTGGAAACATAGGTCAAACCTCTTCAAAGAAATTAAAAAAAAAAAAGAAGACAGTTGTCTCCTCTGTATTTTGATATCAGAAAATCTATTTTACCTACTAAGTGTCTAGATTATGAAATCTATATACTAATAAATGCCATATTCTAGTTTCTATAATCTCACAAAATTTTCTGTAGTGTTATGAATTAATGTGGTCTGTAGGACAGAACAAAACACTTTCAGTTTATTTAGGTCTTGAAGCCACTTGGGTGATTTTTATCCCTGAGTGGTATATCAAGCACTGTCACTGACAATGTAGCTTTTAGGCGGTGCACAAACGACAAAGCCTATTTGTGTCATTAAAGTTTGCACTCTTGAACTTTTGAAGCCTTGATCCCCAGAAATGCGAAGATTTCATAATGATCTAAAATGGTACTGCTGATGTTCAGCACTTCTCAGGATTAGGTATGTTATTGTTCTGGTTTATCCACCTATAAAGTAGGTATTATCTTATCACTCATACACGCAGTGCTTTTAGCATGTCAACTGCAAGTACTTGAAAGGTGAGGAGTGTTATTAAGTCTGACCCTTACAAGCTTTTCCAGTGGTTTACTTAATGTTTTTCCTGCACATAAATAAGAATAATGTTGATGTACGCTGTGTGGCTGGATGGTAAATTGGAGAAAATTTGCTCATACAGGGTTTGGCTAGCTGAATAGTACAGCAGTGCAGCAAATTTCACAAGGTCATAAAAAATTCTCCCACTGAAAAGCAAAAGTAACCCTGGCTTATAGTTACGCAGACAAAGTGGTAGCATGAACTCCAATTATTTTAGAGTCTCTAAGAGCAAAAAAAAGCAAACAAAAAAACAAGTTGGGAACACTTTTTGTGGAAAACGCTTTATTTATAGATAACGATGTAGTGAACAATTAATAAGAGTGGAATATAAAATTATAAAATTTTATAAACAGTATATTCTGAAAGGCAAGGCTGGATTGTTTGTAAATAATAGCACATTAGAGGGCACGAATGGGCTGTGTTAATCAGCCCGCTCCGCTGCTTAGCTTTGAATATAGTTTGGCTTCTGATAATATGCACACGTAAGCAGCCCTGTCTATACTGCAGCATGCACTTTCCCAGCAATATGAGACGAGATGTCTTCTTGTGGTCAGACTCCTCCCAAGCTTGATCGCTCTCGCATTGCTGCATGTCTGCCCTCTGCTAAGGAAAAGCAGAGAGCAGCAGTAATGCGCTACCTGATATTTCATTAGTGAGGGTGTGTTATATAGGGTCTATAACATTCGGTTTGACTCAAGGATTGCATCTTTCTCCTGCCGTGGTAAATAACTAATGCTGGTTTGAATACTTCATGTACGTGTGTGGTTACTGGTTGAAAACGGTAACAATTTCCTGTATGGTTTTTTTCCTAGTTTCAAGCCACGGTGAAGGAGGGTGTCACCGGTGTGATAGTAAACTTAACTGTGGGAGACCGAGACGACCCTGTAACCGGCGCATGGAGAGCTGTCTACACCATTATTAACGGGAATCCAGGGCAGAGTTTTGAAATCCACACCAACCCCCAGACTAACGAGGGAATGCTCTCTGTTGTCAAAGTAAGGACCGTTTGCTGTCGTGCTGCATCACTGCTGGAAGGTGCATCCACCGGGTTTACTGCACGAGAGGAAGCGCAGCGCGGATAAGTCGCTCAAACATATACAGATGGCTAGCAGCCCTCGTTTCCTTTGACCAATGCGCATAACTCTTCCTCTGTTACAATAACCTTGCTTCTTTAGTGATAAGGACTTGCCCATAACAAGCTGTGTTGATATTGCCTTAGCTAGGCACTGGTTTTGTAGTGAGCATCTCAGTCCATTGACACTGAGACTTTACAATGCGGTTTTGTTTGTGACTTAAGGCGCAGTTAGAACTCAAGGGCCCCATTTCGTTCTCAGTTACACGATGCAAATGCCAGGGAAGTAAGGGACATGCCAGGGACGGCTTCAGACTGGAGAGCCGCGTTTGGTCCCACATTGCTAAAGTTTCTTTCTTTGTATGAAGACAATCCTATATCTCACATTGTTAGAAAAATAAAATAAAATTTTGAGATAGACCTGGTTGCTGGCTGTACCAGAATTTTCTCTATTTGACTTCAGGAGAGGCATTTTCAGTTCTTAAGTGGAAACATTTTTCCGTGGCATTGCTTTTGATGTATGGGTAGGAATTGAGAAAACAGCCTTATGTTACTTATCATTTATAGCTTTGAAGTATGACTCTGCTCTGTTCGATAAATGTATATAACATCATAAATAAGCATATGTTTATATATTTACATAAATAAGCATGTATTTATGCTTATTTATATGTGTTTATGTACATATGTATGCATATGTGTATATACATATGAGAGAGCAAGAGCATATGTATATTTAGAGTTTTGTGCTTACAACGTATTATGAGCTGCATAGTAAATCATAGAAAATGCATTTGTCTCCCATCCCTCCCATTCTTCAGTATTTTTCAATGCACTTTGTAGCTATCATCACGTCTAATGCTAAACTCTGACAAAGTCTCAAATGTAATAAATGCTGTTGTCCTTTCTGGCTAATTCTGTCTCCTGCAAGCTTGCAACGAAGTAGGAGGAAAAAGTATTCTCTTTGCACCTTGCATTCTGATTTTGTGACATGCTTTACAGCCTTTAGACTATGAGATTTCAGCATTCCACACGTTGCTGATCAAAGTAGAAAACGAAGACCCGCTGATTCCAGACATAGCCTATGGCCCCAGTTCCACGGCAACGGTTCAGATCACCGTTGAGGATGTGAATGAAGGTCCTGTTTTCCACCCGAACCCAATGACAGTGACAAAACAAGAAAACATCTCTATAGGCAGTGTTGTGTTAACGGTAAATGCCACTGATCCAGATACTCTGCAGCATCAAACTATCAGGTGAGTGCACTACCCTCTAATTTACATTTGTCAGAAACTGAGTATGTCTTCCGTGCCTGAGAATTTGCCTGCCAGTACAGAATTAAATTAAAGTTGTTTGGGCTCTAGATAATAGGTGGCAACTTTTTCCAACAATGCAGAGATTCAGTATGATGGAGACAAAGAACTGCGTTAGATGGAGGACAAAAGTTTTCCAGGCGATGAGATTACTGCGGTAGAACAATCGAGTGCTGCAAGCAATAGACCCAGCTTAGCATAATGTTTTAAAATGACATTTAACCTGCTTTTTTATCGCTTCCACTTCATGAGACCCTGAGAAAACATATAAAAGTTGAAAACCTGTTGCAGAAATCACTTACCTGTTTGGCATATGGATTAAGTTGATTTATGATTATTTCCCATGTCCCCTAGAGAAATAATGATCATCCATCTATATTCAAGGGCTAAAAGAGAGAAAACACCCCTCAGTGAAACACCGGTGTTATTCAGTAAACTTAGAATTGGCCTTGCTGAGATCATTGCAAGGAAATACTGATTTCTGTGCTATGATGATGTAATTGCACGAATATGCCATGCTACAAGGAACAATTCTGGTATTAAGTGGTGTCATCTTCTTATATTTAAAGAATGCAGAATATATTACGAGACTCCTTTGTGTCCCATGAGTGCTGTTTTCCTAATCTAAATCTGCCAAGATTGTGTAAGGGTGCTTGTTATCCCCTATCAGCATTATAATAAGGTGGTACTGCTTCCCAGAACATTACTGTGGAAAAAAATAACATTACTTTGCCAATTCAAAAAGCCAATTATTTTTGTAGTAGAAAGTGTTACCTGTACCTCTAGCAAGTTGGACAAAAATCTAAAATGAATAGATAAGTCATATCTTATTTCCTACATTCTCATTTCAGTGCATCATTGGCATACTGGAGGAAAAAAACATTAATCATATTCTAAGGATTTGGCTCTTCTTTCCCTATAGCTGATGTGGAAGGTAGGAACAGATGATGCTAAGCATTGCTATGCAGAAAGAGGCATCAGCAAGTGCATTATGTAGGCTGCGGATTCCCATCACAAGCTAACTGCTATGTAGGACTGAGAAGAGGGCATGTGAGGGATGCCCCTCACAGCTGACGAGCAGCTGTCTTCTCTGTCCCATAAACATTTCCAGTTATGGAAATTTCCATTATTAAAGTTTCTGTTATCCATTTTCCATTTCCCAAAAGACTGTAGAAGGAGTCAGGGCTGTGTCTTGTTTTTCTGGGCTACTGTAGGCTGTGACTCAGGGGGCAAGACCTTATCGTGTGAGACTGCAAACACTGTCTTGCAAGGAATAGGACAGCCTTCATGTTTCATGAAGGTTTGCAAGTAATTTTTGATTGACCTGGTGTGGTCTTTTGTTTTTTATATTTTGTTTTATTTTGTTTTTCATGAAAGATCAACCGCTTTCTTGTCTAATGTGAAATTACAGACAGAACTTTAGCATTTGAGGACTGTAGTTTAGGCACTAAAGCTAAAACCTGCATCTATGTGTAGTCTTTTGACTGTTATTTGAGAGTCTAATTTCCCCTAGATTTCAGTGGATATATATAAGGGCCTAAATATCTTTGTGAAAATGACTTCAAAGCTTTGCCTGAACAGTGCGTGCTGTCAGTCTGTACCGTGGCGGTAGATTCTCCACCACCCCAGGATTGTTTTGCAGTGATTGTGCACAGCTGACACATGTACTGTACTACCAAAAAAGAATGCTACTGATCTTGAAGATGTTCTGTGTCAGTAATAAACGTTGATAAGCCTGCCATTGCAAAGGATTACACTGACAGCCTTGGGTTAGAATGATGGGAAGTTGAATTTAAACAGGTTACTGTGCTCATCTGCATCAGATGAGGAAAAAGGCAAGGCAGGTAATCAGAAGTTTCAATTCTCTGCATCACCTCAAAAATACCTGGTTGACAGAGTATGAATATTTCAGTTCTCTATCAAAAATACCTTCGAGCTCTACCATTTAAATACCAGTTTCTCTGAAGGATGGTTCTTAGCAGATGTCATTTCCCTTGTTTTATAAATGTGTTTATTTACAGAATGCATTTTTATCCTTAATTTTAGTTTTTGCTCCAGGGATTTTTTTACTTCATTCACTGCTGTCATACAGATTTGTGTTGATGGATGGACAAACTATGGAATTTCTATTGCATGTCAGATACAGCAATATGACTCTCAGCTGCATTATTCAGAACCTGGTTTATGTAGAGAAAGGATATTTGTTCCCTTTGGGATTGGGACTGAATTTAAGAAACATAAGTATTGAAGTTATTCATAACTAAATATTCCCATGAGAGAGAAGAAAAGTCCTATTAATTATTTGTGACACTTGATTTTGCATTGCTAAAAGAGAAATGCCAAGAAAACACACAGATTTGCTTATCAAAATCAACAATCCAGAAACTATTACCTGCATTTCTCCGTTTGATCTACTGATTTTGCTAAATTTCTAGTGATTACATTGAAACAAAAATTGTAGGTATTATCGGTGAATCACTGAAAACTCTAACTTGGTTTTAAGTATTGTGTGTAACCAGCAAAATAGCACCAATATTTTGGAGTCCACCACATCTCACAGCTGGCTGCAAAGGAGTTCTCAAAGTTTGACTATTACTAGCCCATAAGCTAAGCAGGAGTTTCCCAGAGCTCAGGGCTTAATGTGGGCCATATCTGCATGGCCAAGAACTGGAGGATTTTTAGCCCAAAGCAAGATTCCCTTTTCTCTTTCTACATGCGCAGAAAAGAAGAGCAGAGTGAGTTAGTTTGGACTGGGAATGAAGAGTGATCACATATAGAAATTATTTCAATGACTGCATAAAGTTAGGAGAAAATAATGCAAATTAATAGAAATCTGGAAAATAATGGAATGATTCAGGAAAGGCTCATTTGACTACCTACATGTCCTCCTTTTGCTAAAATAACAGAAAAGCGTAAAATATAAAATAGCATTTTTAAAAGATGCTTTTAACACTGACAGGTAGTATTGAAACACATAGCTGTTAGTGGGAAAAAGAAAAGACTTTACATTATATGAGAACTACATCTGCAATTAGGATAGTGTAAAATTCATGTGTAAAGGCCAAAGCTACTCACCGGTTGGGGTCTGGCAGAAATATTTTCTGTTAAATTTCTACAGGCAGGTGTGTGTTTAGAGCCTGGCCTAGATCCAGGGCTTATGCCAGTGGGGCTTTGCTGGTTGTGCTAGTTAAGGCTTTTGCTCAGGAATACCTGCTTTATGGAGATTACATACCAAGCTCCATGCTTCTTAGGCTATCCTGCTATAAATTATATCATCAGAGCTCTTACTGTGGTCATACTGGTAAAATAAAGGTCAAGCAGGCACAACACAGAGTTTTAAACAAGATATTACTCTAAATATCAGTGACCATGAGCAAGCAGTGCTTTGTGTCTGCAAGATACAATGAATACCAGATTTTTACTACGTGTGCTGTGTGAGCAATGTTCACTATCCCCAACATGGTATATCTCTGTTCAAAATTTGCAGATGGATGTAAACAGCGTGACATCAGAGAATTATTAATGTTACCTTCTTTATTTTCAGCCTATAACAACTGGGATATAAATCTGTTTAACTGCAGGGATATTTTTGGTTAGTTTGCTATATAATCTTGTAGGAGTGGCTGATGACTATTTGTAATCAGGAAATTAAGTTACTCTACTAGATACAGCCTCATAAATGCATTTCAAGAACTGTGGATATGGTGTATAGAAACCTTGTGTGCCATTGTCCAAATCTAGATTGAATTTATTCTTTGAACATTGCATGTCTGAATCAGATTCAAATTACTTATCTCTTTGAAAAACGTGGCTTACTTTGTAAAGATTCCTAAGGACAGCTGTACTTTTGAAGCAATTTTCTTTCTTATTCTTCAGCTTGAAGTGTTTTTGCAGAGCGAGAAAGAATTTCATTTAAAAGCTCAAACAAGCTGGCAAAAATGTATTACACCGAAAAAAATATGACTCCAAGTATTTGTGAGGCTCAAAAGCATGTAACTTCAGGTCTAGCTATCAGTTTGCACATGATTAGCAGTGAAGTTGCGTGGTGTCTGCTCTGCTCTGATCTCGTGACGTTAACATTTCAAAGAAGCTCAATGTAGAACTGTCATCCTGGAAACGAGACCTGCATGCTCGTCTCGAGCAGCTAAATAATGTAGGCGTCAAGTTTAATCTTATTCTAAATCATACTTGTTTCAAACTAGATTAAGACTGACTTTCAGAGCTATACCCAAACCTGTAATTCCCTAGGAGAGGTCTGCAGTGAGTACAGTGAGCTTCGGACTATGGACCTTCTGGAAAGAAAGGAGGAGACCAAACCAGTGGGTTTTCCTGGATGCGTAACTTTGTAGTGGAAGGTAGCATTTCTTCCCCGGGGATCACTCCCAGAGAGAAAAGGAACCTGTTCAAGTGGGATCACATGTCTTAGATTCATTAACCTATTTTTTAAAGTACTTAATTCCCTCTACAGTTTCCAACTTTCTTAGAAAAAAAGAAATCCAGCAGGCCCCATATTAATTATAACCCAACAATTTATTAATAGAACAGTAATGAAGTTTCTGAAATTTGATTTCTTAATCAGGGACCATTGTTATTTTTGTGCCAGATTTAAGAGTTTAATTTTGGGTGCCTCTTTCCAACCTCTGAAATTTTAATCAGAAGTTTCAAGTGTACATGTCAATGAGAAGTTAAAGGCCAAATCTAATAACATTTTCTACCTTGGGAAATTAAAAGAAGAGCTCGCTCTCTGAAATCTATTATTAACAGTAGATCTTAATTAAACACAGTTACGGTCCTCTATATTTTGCTTGTGTGGAGATATTGGTTTAAGTATTTTTTTTCTTTTTGGATTCAACAAGTCTAGGATATTCAATAGTTAGACTTTTAACAACGTGTAAATAAGTTGTTTACTGCAGTGTATTTGTAATTTTTAATTAAAGCAGTGTTCTTCACTGGTTTCATGGTTTATCATGGCAATATATTTTTATTACCTACTGTGCTCTTGGATTTTAAATTATTTATGTAAATGTATTATTGCAGTATTTATCCTCAGTAAGTGATGTGACTCAATGCTTCAGAAATATCTTCACAAGAAAAGTTTATTATAGCTCTAAAGCATATCTAATTCATTAAATATAATTAAAATGCAGTATTTGAAGTGAGAGAACTTAGAAAAGGAACCCAAACTGCAGCAAATTTCACAGGAATGCAAAAAACTGCCAAAAGTATCTGAAGCAATATATGTCACTAAGATATATCTGGAAGCATAGATTGAGGTACATTGTCTTAGTGGTGAAATGTCAACTGTTGTAATTTGAAAGCCCTTTTTTCCTTAAAAGTTGACAACCTTATACTTAATTCCAGTCTCCTTATCTCACTGCATTGTTAATGTAGTGGGCATGCACAGATATGAAAGCAGTCAATCTCCATTTCTTTGAGATGAATCATTCCAGACTAGAATAGCCTGTTGGGTCTGGCCACCTGGCTGCCCATTACCCTGTAGCCAGGAGCTGGGGCTGCCACGGTGCTGCTATTGCACTGGCTGGGGGCTTGATAGCTCCACTATTGTGGAAATGGGAGCAAAATTGCATTTGTTATTATCATCATTTCCAACCAGCAGCTGCTGGTTGATCTGAAAGGTGGATAGACCGTTGCTCTTTACATAAAGTGCATGTTGTGTATTGCAGTCCATGTGGTTATAGCAAATGAGGCTTCAACCCTGAACAACAGACCGGGGGATAACAGTGCTGAACCCTACAGACACTCAGCTAAAAGTGATCACATTTCTTTATTTGTCATTTCACCAAAAGCTGCTGGACAACGGCCTGTTCATTGACTTTGGAAATAAGAACTTCTACTAGTGGGCCAAATGTTGCTTTAGATTACATCATCGTAACTTTGGGGTTGGTTAGTGGCGTTGGCTGATGTCAGTGCAAACATTCCAGTATTTCCTGGAAGCAAAATCAGCCATGGTTTGCTTACTCTGTGTCCAAAATATGAAGTGATTGCCGAAGCGTCTCTAAAATAGTGCTGATACTACGCTAAAATGGTATTTGTAGTTCAGGAAGCTTCTTCCAAATCTCAAATATCTGAGAAAATTGAAGAAAATTCACTGGAACAAAGCAAGAAATATTTTACTTCTGTTACTCCTCTTTTTGCTGCCAGTCACCACTGTTACCTGTCGTGAACACATAAGCCATTAATTGCAAAGACAATTCAAGAAGCCTTTTTCATGTCTCTTGCCAGGACCTTTTCAGAGATCCTGGCCCCCTTCTGAAAGAGGATGAGACTCCAGATCACACTCCTCATGAACACTTACAAGATCAATTTTGCATATGGTGACACACATCAAGCCTTTTTAAAGGGCTTTTGTTGCAGGTGGAGTTCAATATGGAAATACTGTGAAATTACTATTTTTTATTTTATTTATAGTATTTGTTTTATTATTAAAATAAATCCTATAGAATGAGAGAGGGATAGGAAGTCTTAAAGAGTGAATGCTTATGAAGTAACACACTTAGTCATTGTTAAACACATCTCCTAAAGTCTGAAGGACTTGTCTTTGATTCCTAACAACAGGAGATTTGTTTTCCTGGTGCAGACAGAAGAATAGTTATATTGTTATAAATGGCTGGCTGAGCTCTGCTCTCAGCGTGCAGCGCCAGGGCTTTTCTCTGCAAGTTACACCCAAGAGCATTGTGAGTTGGCTCTGCAGTTTTATTTATGGCCTGCCTGAACCCAGCTACTGGGAATTTGGAGCACATCTCTAGATCTGACGTTGCTCTATATTGGACAGTGCAAATTGCTTTTCTCTTTTTTCTCTTCTCTTCTCTTCTCTTCTCTTCTCTTCTCTTCTCTTCTCTTCTCTTTTCTTTTCTTTTCTTTTCTTTTCTTTTCTTTTCTTTTCTTTTCTTTTCTAAGGAAAGCCTGGTAGAGAGGAAACCTGCTCTAAGCAAAAAGTTTTCCCTCTTCCTCCCTTCCTGCAAAAACAAACTAGTAACTCAGAAAGCTGCAGGGGTGATGGTGGACAGGCAATGGAGGAAAAGGAGATATTTAATCACTTCTAAAATAAAGAACCTGGCCAGTTGCCTCATGCTACAAGTATTGCCTATAATTGTACATACTGACTAGTCAACTATTAGCTCGATAGCACCCTGCAGAACAGTCTTCTCACTTGTTTTTAATATATTAATACTACAGTGGTGTAGGTAATCACTGTGATATATATTGGGTAATTAGACTAATACTAGTATCTGAAGGGAAAATGAATGACCAAATATATTTGCATTACTTTTTTCATGTTTGTTTGACCAAACTGACTTCCAACTCGTGTTTACTAAATAGTGAGGTAAACATACCCTTCTTTCCCTATACAGCAAACTCTTTAGGTCTACAGCAAGATGGGAAAGGAGCAAACTTGCTTCTGGAGTGGTACTGCACCTTCCTTTATTCTCCGCTCATAGCCATGTTTGCACTTATATAACTCCAGAAAGGTCATAATGGCTTGAGAATAAAATTGGGCCCCATTTCTCCTGTTCTGAAAATGATTTGTAGCTCACTAATGCTGTGTGGGCAGATCACAGAGTCTGAATTAACATGGAGGAAGCGGCTGGTGAAAGACTCTCTCTGGTGGGAGCAAACTACTGAAACGAGACCAAAGAGAATAAAAGGCCAGAGGAAAGTCCCAGTGCCGGGGGAATTAAAACATCTGCCAAATCTGAAAAGCAGGTCCTATAAAAGTTGTGGACAGTGTCTAAATCTGACCCTCAGGAAAACCACTTTCGGCACTGTCAGCTTCAATATAGGAGCTGTACTATTACAGGACCTTCTTTTCCTCAGGATGGTGAGCAGATGTTGATAGTCTGCTTCCCCAGATCTGTTATTCACCCTTCTTGCTACTCGTGGGCAAACCTGTCCGTATCTCCCACTTAGCACCTTGAGGAGTCCCTGGGAGTCCTTTATTTCCCAGTTGCATCCGGTGTTTCTCTTAGTGATGAACACTACTAACTCCCTGGCTGTTTCTCTTCCCCCTCTTCTTATTGATTATTCTCTGCCTCAGTGTGAAGGCAGGTGTTAGCCCCATTCCCATCCCATCCGGTTTTGTATATCTTAATTTTTAGGACTTCTTGTAGGACAAGACAAACGCTGTCTATGCTGTTGCTGTTTGAGGTGAGCTTTGGTGTGTGGGAGGCTTCCCCCGCTCGCTCTGGCTGCTCTGTGCTGATTCCTGGTCCTAGGGCATTTTGGTCCTTCCTAGCTGGTGCCGAGGTTTGGGAGAAAGATTAATGCACATGAACAAGTAGGTATTACAGCACCCTGACCACATGAGGTGCATAATAATTTAACTGTTATATAAGATGCTAAACCTCCAGATTTTACCTATCTGCAGGCCTCTGTCTGTGTTAGTTCTGTAAGCACCAGACCCTGACCTCAGACTTAAGTGCCTGGCTATTTTTTCTTACCCTCTCCTCATAGAAAAGGAAGCCCACCAGAAAGCAAATTTTCACCCAGACTCCTTGAGGCAGGTCTCCTGAAGAACAGTGTCCCTTTCCTGAGAAGAAAGGATTAATCTCTTTCTCTTTGATTAGTCCCTGAAAACACAGGAGTGTATGAATTAAATTATTAAAGACTACCTATAGCAGCTGTCCCAGGAATTCTCAACCCAGTGACTCATAACTTACAGGGAACCCGGCTATGTGAAACCAGCCTTTGTCACTCTTGACAATACATGTCGGAGTATTGTATGCCTGAAATTTTCCATCTGCTCTACTTCGATGGCATAAATCATATTTAATATGTTGGTATTAAACCCATATATGATAGACTTGAGAATCTGTGTTTTCACGTAATCAGATAAGCCGCAGGAACCAATTTTAACCTCCCATGGTATTACCTTAAGAGTCCCAAATTCCTGATTAATAAGGATGAATGTAGCATTTAAGGGGAGTTTAATTAGACCCTCTATCTTTCTCCTGCATAACAATATTATGCCACATTATGATTTCAACCATGTCAGCACTCAGAATGAATGGCTGTGAACTGTGAAATTATAGGGCACATTTTTCATGTCACTGACTAAACAATATTGCAGATCTGATTGAGAAATATAACAATAGGATATATCAGTCAGAAGTTATGCTTGCAGTGGAAGTCAGATCCTGACAATAACTCACTTTGTCATTACTGATCCCTTCTAGTTGCAGAACAGGCAGGAATTTGCCTCTGGAAGAAGTAGAGAGTATCTTGATTATAATAAGTTGGCTATCAAATCTGGGGACACTGCATGGGGAGGCAAGCTCACGGGGAAGGCCAGGTCAGATCATCCATTCTTGCGCCTATGTGGCTGTAACAGCTTTCAGCAGTGCCTAGACAGAGATGTATTTGGACTTAAAATATGCAAAGGATGCAAGTCTAGTGTGCAGTGTTATTTGAAAAGAGGGCCAAGGATGTAAAACCAATCACTCAAATAAGAGTTTGCCAAGGAGGCTGGTAATACATCCAGTCCTGTATCCTGCCAGCAGGGGAAATGTGCAATTAGTCCGTTCTTGTCTCGTGGACTTGCACCCTTCTGGCTTTAAAGCAGGTGCGTGTCTCAAACGACACTGGAGCAGGTGTTTCTTTGCATTCATGCCCTGATTGAGAAAGAGAAAACTCTTAATTCTTTCCAAGCTTTTTGCCCTGCTGTGAGCACATGAGCTGCCAATGTTATGGCTACATTTCACTGATTTGCAGTCTTCAGAGGTAAAGGCGGAGTGAAATCATGGACACACTGAAATCAGTGGCAAATTTCCCACTGAATGCAAGGCTAGGATTTTGTCTCAGAGCAGAGGCTTTCCCAAAGGTATAGAACTTCTGCTGTATGTTCGCAGCCCCTGCTCAGCGCAAGGCATGCCTAGTCTCTGCATTTTGAGGAATTAAGCACCCCATCCTCTTTCAGACTCACAGACACTTAGAGTGGAATTTAAGTTCAGCGAGGAAATTGTCAGAAGGTTTAAGCACTCATTTTTTACTAAGTGGAGCTCTGTAATGTTACTGTAACAGGAAGAAAATCTTGTAGAGTTCAATTGGAATTTTTCTATTAGCTTAGTAATAGGGATGCCAATTTCTGTAAAATAGTTTCTGAGTAAAAGTGAAATTATGCACTTTGTTAAGCAGCAGTAAGCCTGCAGATCCATTCCTGGTTCAGATGTGAATTGCTAGGGACTGACTTCTTCCTAATTTTATGACCATTATACTCTAGGTAAATATGCCTACAGAGATATGCATGCGTACTCTACGTATAGCTAGATAATTATGATCCATGCGATCCTTTGGGACAGATCCATTGGATGGTACTTAGCATAGCCTTGGCTTGGAGATACTAATCTGTCTCACACAGATTTCCTTAAATATTCCAAACCCTAGAGAATTTTTACACATTCACCTATTTTAATGAGCCTGTTAGAGTGATGCTTCCCCTTTTTCCTTTCAAATGGGAAATTTCCAATCGAATTCTGTCTGCCTAAGACCTGGCTCCTCTTGAGATTCAGCTCTGGGTCATTGGTAACATTTTATACATTAAAAACAAATGCAGCCACAGAGTTTGTCTGATAATGCTTCGGGGCAATAAGAAGAAACTTTTGTACTAGTAAAGCAGAAACATCTATAAAATTGAAACATTAATACTGCTTCTTCTTGTAGTGATACTGTGGAGGTGGGTTCAAGGAGGCTTGCAAAACATGCAGGTCCCTAAACACAAGGGAAAGGCCCACGAGGAGATTAAATGTTGGGCATCCAAGGCAGGGTTCAAATAGAGTATAGTAACAAAGACCTAATATTTGATGTTAAGCTTAAGAGAGGAATTAAATGACTTCGATTCAGTGAGTACTATATATATTTTGTGCACTGAATGCAATAGATATCCAGTAGAAAATAAAGCTATATATGACCGAATAGTGGAAGGTTTTTGGTGAAGTATCTCGTTAATGGCTTCATTAATACCAGATTGGATGCAAACAAGGCCTAGATTTAAAGTTTATCAGCAAGTGTCACTGTGGCAAATTAAGGTTGAACAAACAACTGTAATTATTTCATTTCCTTTCTTTTGAGTGCTTAATCCTGTAATCTCTTATCAAAGCTCTCTTTCTGTCATACACAAAAATTCATTTGCAGCTTTTTCCTCTAACTTCTTCAAATTTTCCATCTTTGACCAGTGGATTTCTTAAATGATATGCATTTGTCATGTTAATCCTGAAAGGAGCTTGACTATTATGATGATGAGTATGAGATAAAAATTGCACTGTACACAACAGGTTTATGTGCACTGTATCAGAGAGAGGCTACCTCTGTTAAATGCACTTAGGGTAATATTACTGAGACGTATTCTGCACCAACTCACTTTTTAGAAAACAAAGGATAATTTTCCTTGTAAATAGTGTCCTTTCATTTTCTGTTCCTTTGGAAAAAAAACAGTTTTCATTCATAGGTTGCATGTTATACATTGAGAAAATGGTCCTTTATATATATTTCAATCTCACTACACCTTGAGAGATATGCTTTTCAGAATATCTAGCAGAATTTAATTTCTATCAGTTTTCTTCTCTATTAATATTTACACATACAGAGACAAATATATTTTACAGATACAGCAGTAAAACAAGGGATGTTGCAATCAATATCCACTGGAATAACTGACTCTGGAATCTGACTTTCAATGCTGTTGTTCAACAAGTTAAAAGTAATATTTCATTTTTCTAACATCCCTTGAAGGCATAGGCAAAAACAGAAAAAAAATGAGCACAGCAACCTATAACAAATGCAACAACCTAGACTTGATGACATTGTAAATAAAACAGCTAAGACATGCTTATACACAGTGTTGAAAAGTGATAAGGGACAGACAGGTAGGAGGGGAAGCACATGGATTTTAAAGTGCCTTTGGACAGCTTGAATGCTTGGGAATCTGATTCATAGAGATCAAAAAGGGGTAAATCACACTTTCCTTTTCATTTGTCATGGCCATTAAAGATAGTGAGTTAAGCAAACAAAAGCAACTAGTCTAAAATAAAGGAAAGGTATGGCATGATGTTATGTATTGCTCTGACATGTAGGACAAAAAGTGGTTGCATGGTTTTTTTGTATAGTCCTGTGTACTCAGTCATGTAAACCTCAGATAAGACTTTGCCTATTATTACCAAAAAAATGAGAGAGAATTTATTAAGTTTCTTCTGTAAGAAATGCACCCCATGAAATGCATAGTGTATTCAAAATCAACTGGAAAAAATGGAAACTTAATTTTTGTTATTATTAGGTAGGAATAAGCATAATGCCTTTTCCTTTATATTACAGGATTGGACAATAGTGTGAACTTTTCTTGAGTATTATATTCTCACATTATCACACATCCTACTGAATTTCTCACCTACCCTTTCCTTCTCTCTTTTGAATGCTGCAGGGTTGGAAAGTATTTTAACTCAGTAGGTATTAATTCCTCTGGGCTACATAACTATGGAAATGCATCAAGATAGTCTATTTTCCTACTATGAATACAGCTGTTTTTAAATAAAGAAAAACTAAAAAACAAAGGGGAAGGGCATCTTAATTGCTGTAGTAATAATACCAGAGTGACATATTTTCTGGAACTATTTGAGCTCTTTTTCTATGGAAACAAGGTTATTAATTTGTTTGTTCTTCATTGATTCATAAAACCTTTGAGAATTTCCAGCTTCTCTGGATAAAGTTGGATCATTAATCAAACATTAGACAAAGTTTCATATATTCTGATAAAGAATAATACTTACATTTCTTTTTGTAACACTGATTCTAATTTCTACTGTATTCCTTCTGATTCAGTGATTCAGTAGCGAGAACCAATATTGGCTATATATTGATCTGTCATTAGCAGTAAAGGTGAGGAGCTGGAGCTCATTCATTTGACCTTCTACGCGAGATCCCATATGTTCCAGTTTGCCTGCGTTGGCAAGGCTTTCTTTTTACTTGAATGAAACAAAAACAATTTCTGTGCAAGGTATGCTACTTAATTCTGTTTGCTGGATCTGCACTTGGCTCTGAGTGAAGCCAAGAGGAAATTCCCCAAATAGAGACATCTCTGCTTTATAATCCCCTCCCGCCTATGTAAAACAGTATTTATATTGCAGACCAGTTAACCGCAAAAGGGATTGAACTGAGCAAGCTTCTTTTTTAAAAAAAAGAAAATCTTTCCTGCTGAGATTGGTTGTTTGTAGAAAAAGTAATTTAGGTAGGGAAAATGTAATTTTTATTATTTCCAACTGAAAACTTTTTAAAAAATGGAATTTTATTTTTTTACCTGAAAATATCCTGAATGTTACAGTTTTCCTATCTGCAATGGCATATTGCTGTAGAACAAGATGTGTCTAAGCTTTCCATTTTATTATTTTGTCTGCCCTTTCTAATATGTTGTAACAAAAAAAAAAAAGAAAAAGAGAAAAAAACTGATAGCTGAAATACGGCTGAGAAATTGGTTTTACACTTCCAGCAGCCTTTCCTGTGACTTATTAGTGTGGTTCAGACGGATGCCAGCGGAAGGGCCGAGACAAGTGATCCTCCCAAGCGCAGGGCAGGCCCCTCTCCTTGCTGTAAATTTCTGTATATTGCTCATAAACTGAAAAGGGGCCAAAAGAAGAAGGCTGAAGTGGAGGCTTGTTGCAGAGACTCTTCTGCGATTATACAGCGCGGAGGTGCGTGGGTGGAAACCAGGGCGCCCCGTCCGCAGCGTGCTCGGCCCCGTGCCACTGCGGCTTCCCCAGGACGGCGCGCGCTAAAATAGGCGTTTCTTTAGAGCAGGCTGAAATGAGATTTCCTTGAGCCTGGATCAGTGCAAAACTGATATTAGCAACAAATGCCTGACCAAAAACGTGAATGTGCATAAGCCTGAAGCCTTAAAAGGCAACATATATCAGTCCTCTGCAGCACCGCTGAATTCAGGAGTGTGGCTCGCTGTCCATCCCGGCAGAGATGTACGCACTCGGGAGGGGATTATTCCACTGTTTCACGGGCCAGATTGGCATTGCAGCCGGGAAAGTGTGATGCCTGCTCAGATAAGGTAAGAATAACGTATGTGTGTGCTTACATGCTTGCATAAACTCCTAGCAGCTGGGAGCCCATCCAGGATCACCAGCGGAGGAAGAGCTGCCGCGGCTGGCTCCTAGCCTGGTCCTGGCCTGCCGGCCGAGCTAGGCTGGGCATTAGCGCAGCTCTAATGAATTCACCCTGGAGTGTGTCCAGTTTATCAAAGAGAAACATGAGCTTTCAGTGACCAAAAATGCACGGAGTGACTTGTGGCACAACACTGATGGGGATTTTAATTTATTTTTTTAAATTGTACTCCAAGTTGACATTTCCAGCCTGTGAAAATACAGACACACTGAAAGCCCATAAACCTGCTCTGTGAAGCTGAAAAACAGCTATTGCATAAATCCTCTATCTGCAGTAGGTTTAAAAATCCTTCCGACTGACCTAATACCTTTCCCAATAATGTAGCCAGAAAATGTGATTTATTTCAGGTTTTAATTTTTGTTAATGATATATTTATTCTTATTAGTATATTTCAGTTAAATTTGCTTCTTAGATTTTACATTTTTTACTTTAAAGAAACTACCCAAAGTAATTTGAGCACGTCCAAGTCTCTGCAGGAGAGCACTACAGGAGATATTTTACAGTCTGCTGCACATTTAGCATATAGTCATTCTTCTTGTAACAGCATTTGAATCCAAATTCAAAACCATGCATTCTGTGTGATTGCATATTTAATAGGAAAAGCTAGCTAACTATGCTTAGTGCCCCGTTTGCAGTGTATGAGTCAGATATGGGGAATGGAAAGTACAAACAGATAAAAGTTTAGCTTTTTCTTTCTTTCTGGCTTTTTAATAGTATCTTTTGAAGACTGCTGGGGGCTTCTTAGCGCTAGGTTGACAGTTTCTTGTGCAAGCGTTCACCAGCCGTGTGCTGCGGGCTGTCGGGGTCTTCCACCTGGCTGGGAGAAGGAAAGCACAAGGATTTCCTTTGTGAAGCGGTGCATTATTATCACTAATGGTGCAAGACAGAAAAGAGAGATTGTTAAGGGTATATAAGGGTTTCTCATTCTTAAGCATCTTCTCTAAAACAAGCAAGAAGTCAGTTTCGTTGAGAAAGCAGTTTATTGCCTGTATCTTTTTTTCTTTTAAACCAAGAATTTTAAAAATGTTACGCAATGGCCTTCATGGCTATGCAGGAAAATCTATATTGACATAATGGACTATCAGTACACTTGCTGATGACTTTACAGCTTACACATGTTTGCAAGGGATGCATATGTACCTGTGTGCATATACATATGTGTCTGGCCAGACGCAGTTAGCTTTAGGATTCAGAAGGGGACTTACAAACTGTTGGTGATGTTCTCAGGGAATCCCAAGGTAGATATATACGTCATTTCTCCAAGCTTTGGGGGTCAGTAATCAACATGCATGTTTGTACAATTGACCAGGAAAGATATGAAAAAGCCCTAAAATGGGATAGCTGTTATCATTTCCCTCATGACCTGTGCATCCTGGCTGGCAGCTTTTGAGATGCAGCGCATTGAGCAGCCAATATGTCTGTGGATAGAGGGGAGTGGCCCGTCGCCTGCCCTCGGTGAGCACGCAGCCCGCATGCTGGGGGACGGCAAGAAATGTGCACTACAGGGTCCAGCGACTGCCTGGGTGGCACTGCATTTCTGTTTGCCAGCCGCGATGCTGCTTGTGTATGCACCAAAAGCAGCGCTGATCAGCTTTCGCCCCTACCTCTGCTAATGCAAAGCCATTTCACCGGTGACATGCTTTTGTTATTTCAGGCAGTTTCATTTGAATTGCTAATAAATTATGAAAAAAAAAGAAAGGCTTTGAGTTATTACTCAGAGCTGCCTGTGTTACAGAACACCTGAAGCAACAGCAGAGTTACGCCGAAGTTGTCCTGGCGCGGTATTGTGCCCATCAGGGTAATTATGCCGTGCTGACAATGCTGCAACGCTAACTGTGTGCACCCATTTAAAAGCAGGCACAAACGAGGGTGTCAGACAGTTAGGGCAGAGCAATGCAAAATGCGCTGGAGCCTCGTGGTTGGCACTGGGGCTTTGTGCGACCGCAGAGCAGTGCTGACTATTGAGCGAGAGATGAAGCACTGTAGCACTCAGCTCCCGGCCTCTCCGAATTGAATGGCAAGCTCCCAACCTCTGAGTTCAGCGTGTACAAAAGAATATAAAAACACCCTATAATATGGATCTCAGTAGAAAGAACAGAGCTCTCCAAGAGTCATAGAGAAAGAAAAAAATTATACGTGGGTCTTTTTTAATATCTTAAGAGGTTATAGGACCTTTTGGTATCCAAATAGGAAAGCGCATTGAGAAGTAGTACTGAAAGGAGGTATGAAAAGCCCTTTTGAATAATTGATTTTCCACAGAACTGCTTACTGGTAGTATACTTTCAGCAAATGTGATAAGTAAATATGAGTCTTACTGGTGATCTCTGTATTTCATTGCTAGAATTTTTGTTAAAATGGTGAATTGCGATATTCCTAGTAATGCCTCCTCTCTGCTGGTAGAGCATGCATGACATGTCACACTAAGCACAAGGACCAAGAATCACATGTTGGTGACCTGTGTGATGGTGTTAGGGGCTACAGTGGAAAATTTAAGGAAAATAAATTTGCATCTGGGTATGAAATGGAAAGCAAACCTATATATTCACTTGCACCTTGGAATTAATATACTTTATTCAGCATTTGTTTGAATATCTGGGAAAAAAATGAAAAGCCACAGCTGCCCGAAAGACATTCTTCCCATGGCTTTACTGACATAAACAGTCAAAGAAAACAAACCTGGAAATTGCATGAAAAATTATTCTTATAAAATCCAATGTTAGTTTAGTTCTCATTCATGTTAGAGCGTTGCTACTGTTGCCATCATTCAGAAGGGACAGATTTGAGACCCTGGTGTGCAAAGCAGGGAGTGTACATATATGAAATGCAAGTTGCTTTTCCCAAGCTTGTAACCTAAAAAACTCCTGGAGTAAGAGTATCTTTATTTTTGTATAGTCAGCAGAAAAATTGCAGTGTGTCATCATTAATGAGTCTGGAGTACGTTTCAGCTGTGGAATTGCTGCACAGCGATAAGGCTTACTTTCACTGTTTCTCATACCATATGGTCCCATAATTAGTGCAGGCAAAAGGTAATGATAGCACAGTGGAAAAGATGGAACATGATGAGCTGCAGCTTGATCTTAAAAGCTCTACATTATGCCATCTCTACGTAAAACATCTGAAACACGAAGCAGTTTTAAACCAGATATTTACTGTTACACTTGTATTTTGGGAAATACTTTAGTCTTTCTTTTAAAACAACCATTATTTATGCAGGTGCATATATTTATGCTGTACTTGCTACACTGGTCTCTCCCAAATACCTGTGAATGTTTTTTCAAGGGTAGTCACTTTTGATTTTTCAGATGGATTTAATATAATGAGATTAAATTCACATTGGTTTGACTTAAAGATTACATAATGTCTGTGTTTAGAGAATTCTTCGTTCAGAGACAAAGGGGAGTTCTCATGCTGAGCTCTTAAGCATGGAAAATATGAAGTTACCTTCCCCACTGATCATTTTACTTGAATAGTTCATGAAAAGCTCATAGAAAAATTTCAGAGACTGCCATTATGATACAGTCCCAGCAGGAGCAAGACAGATAGGGTAACTTCAATATGTTACCTAATTGTATGTAGGTGAACTGCAGAGGATTCCGAAATGTGGATAATGAATCAAAATGCAAAAGTCTTCATTCAAAATACAAATGTATTTCTATACTTCTTAGATGAAATATTGGGCCTGATAGTCTTTTCACTGATGTCAGTGGGATCAGCATCCATAGAAGCTGCAAATGTGATTTGGAAATCTAATGCACGGATTTGGAAATCTGATGTACAAATAAGCTTTGTTTTATTTCTGATACTGACTCCTGACAGCCAGACTGAACAGATTGAAATACTATGGAAATGGTTACTATCAATATTTTGACACTTTCAGTTTCACCTAGGACCAGTAAACATATGCGCACATGCACACATCTATATGTATATATAGGAGATAATGAATTTTGAATCATTTGGGTTTAACTCTATTTTAAACATATTTAAAAAAAAATTAAGGACTTAAGCAGCTATACAATCTGAAAATGTCCATAAGTCTACATCTTTAAAAAGCTGTTCAAATTATTCTTTTCTGTTGTGTCCATCGAGGTACTTTTGACGTCCCTCACTGCTGTACGTTCTAAGTCCTCTTCCAATTGTTGACAGATTTTATCTTTGTAACAACTTTTCAAGGTAGAGAAACATCCTTACCATTTTGAAGCTATGAGTTGGGGGCACAGCATGAATTAAATGGCTTCCCGAATCCCATGTAGCAAAGTTGTGGCAGAGCCAGGACACCAAAACCAATTATCCAAGCCCTAATTGAGGTAGACCATCCCTGCCTGCAGTCTCTTGCCCTCTGGTATGCGGTATCGTAGCAAAGCCTCGCTGCAGAACCAGAAAGATATTTTGTGGGGCCTCTGCTACTTTACCACTCCTTTTTTGCTTTCAAAACAGTTGCATCTTGTTGGTCATGTTGTTTTTGTGCAATACTACTTGAGCTGTCTCCAGGTGTCCAAAGCTGAAAAGCTGATGCCCCAACAAGGCTATCTAGACCGCTCACCTTAACTCCTGGCAGTGCCACAGCAAGGGGACCGCACAGCAAATGGGCGCACATGTGCCATGCAGCACAGATTTGGCACTGCTTTTTCCTGTTGTGGTGATACTCAATATGTCCAAAATGCTCTGTTTTTCATTCCTTCTCTTTCTGTTCAAGCCTGAGAGCCAAGACCCCTTGACTCCACAGGGGGGAAGTCTGGCAGCTACCAAGCTCTGGAAGCCCCTGCCAACAGCAGCACCTGAACCTGTGCCTGGCTGCCTGGCTGCTCTCCTGCGACCCCCTTGGCTAGCCCGCTGTTGGCTGTGAAATCCTTTGTGTGGCTAGTGCGAGGCTGTGGCACTGATTACACTTCCATGTCCATGTGCCACATGCCCTGTGTAACGACCTTCCACGCTAATCAGGCTGCCAGCCACAGGCACCATGCCTGTCTGCTAGCCAGCCCCACGAGGCCGGCTTCAAATGAGCTTCCTGCATCGCAGGAAGAGGAGGATGCCATTTATAAATTTTAAAATATTTCCGAGTATTTGCTATTTAATTTTAGTTCTGTATCAAATAGATCAAGTCCATATTTTGCTTTGCATTCTCTTTTCCTGCATCTATATCCTCTCTGCATCATTTTGTAGGTGTCTATTTAAGGTGTATACTTATACTTTGCAGCAGATGTATTAATGCATTTATGACTTTCAAAACAGATTGGGTACATGTAGGCACATAGGTTCATGTTTAACCACCTAAATAAATGGTCTGATTTTCAAAACTCTTGCACAATCAGCAGATCCAACTAAAGTCAAACATGGAAAGCAAAGCTTTGTATTCTGTACCACTATGACTTTTTACATAGTGCTTTTCTTAATGAGTCTATTCTAAAACTTCGCCAGCAGAACCCTCAAAAAAAGAACAAAGAACAATCAACTGTACTGCAATATACTCTTACAATAAGTAAAAAATGTGGTAGGAAAGACAAAGTACTGCTTTTACAATATCCTGTGCCAAATCACAGGTTATACAATTCAGTTTTTTATTTGCACAGCCAACAGTGCTTTGTAGAGCAATCAGGGAAGATAATAGAATTCATTTTAAATTCTCATTACTTTAAAAGTGTTGAATCTTCCTAAATTGTTTTGGGGTTAATTGAGAATTTGCTGTCTTACAATAGACTAGGAATTGTTTAGGCTGCCCTTGTTTCATATTTTTTGTGCATACCTTTGTTGCAAAGTTATAAAAACAACAATAAAAAAGAAACAAAGAAGTGAAATAATGATCTGCATTGTTGCTATTCTAGCACTCATTTTTATGGGAGATAAAGCTCATGTATTGATTAATGTTTAAATGATTATGAAGTGGAAGTACATGCTGGGTTGAGGGAAGGTATCACTCAGTATGCATTAGCATTTGCCTTTGCTTCTCTTCTGCATATTCCCGAAGGGTTAATCTGCCCTGTGGGGAAACTCTGAGTGACTTTTGGGGGACCATGAATAAGCCTCATGTTTTCAGTCTTTGTCTCTTTTTCCCATAAACTCCCAACGATTTTGGTTTCCATATGCCTCCTCTAACGTATTTTAACATAGGAATGGCTCTCAAGTAAGTGGAATTTTTCATGGCTGGATCTGTTGAATTTTGATCACGATGTTGGCTGTCTGAACACCCGTGTGTTCCTGTGGGGCCCTGGTGAAGTCGATACGGTTCAGCAGCCTGGGAGAGATTGCACTTTGCAAGCCTGGAGCAGGCTCCGGGTCAAGCGTAGCAGCCACTTGGCCAGTATTGACTTTTTTCACCCCTGAAGTTAGCCATGTTCATCCTCTGTAGGATAATATCACCTCCCCTAGAGGCACACAAAAAAACTTCATGAGGAAACTGATGATTTTTTGGTGAGAGACGTGTTTCTCTGATGAATTAAGGCTTTCTGCTGAAAACGCTGTTGTTTATTGAAAACAAAACTCAATATTCTTCCTTTGGGCTTCCATTCTTTTGAAATGAGAGTACTGCATTGCTCTTTGAAGTGTGCTGTTAATCTGCAGTCTAGTTTATTTAAATGGACCTGCGGGCCACGTGGCCAGTTCATGAGGGTCCTGGAGCCCTGTGCTTGCTGAAGCACAAACTGAAGTCTCGCTGTGCTTCCAGCTAATCCAGGTGTGATGGATACCTGATCTGAGGGCTGGGGCAAGATATCCATGGGTCTGTCCTGCATTTCTCAGGCCTAAGTATGTGCACTGCCTAGCTCATGCAATTTGCCCAGAATTTCTCTCTTTTGTAAGAGTTTAGTTTTCTTCTTGCTGAATGGTATGGTGGCCAGGCCCAGGATTTATTATTCAAATGCTAGTACTAGCTAAATCCACTCTAATCTTTCCTAAGTTACAGAAAAACACAGCACTGTTGCTTAATGACTCCCTCACATGGCTTTATTTCAATTTTTGGAGGGGAAATTCCTGGGCTGGGGGATGGACAAGTCCCATTCTTCAATTTGCTCCGTAGCTTTTTACAGTGCCATCGTAATAACAGAATTTAGGCTTGAGCCATGTGCTAGGCCATTCTTGTTTGTTTTTCTTCCAGCTTCAGCAAATGCTCACCCTTACTGTTCAGACACAGTGAAATTGGCTGCAGGAATAATGAATGATGCTTATATCCGTCACAGCAACTAGCTACCCAGGCTAGTGGGACCCAGGTGAATGTGGCCCTGCCTGGCCTTTTCGAGGTCTAGCAATCCCAGGGAAAAGCTGTCAGTCTGTGCCTAGGCAAAACACCTGGGCAGTGAAAAAGCCTGTCTTATACAGGGCTGGATGGTCCAAGCCTGGGACCGGGGGGCTGGCGGCAGCCAGATGGGGCAGCTGGACATCTCCCCTTGCTCTTAGCCATGCTCATGGACATGCCTTTATCATTTTCTGGGGGGATCACAACTTATTTTTGCTCCTTCCAAAGGATACCAGAGGCCAAAGCAAGGGATCATGCCTTTATTTGTTGACCTGCAATTTATTCTTTCCCGTTCTAGCACTTGCCATTTTATTTCATTTTACCTACCTTTTTTCCCCTCTAACAAATCTGTTACTTTTGATTATTCCCTCAGGAAATAGTTGCACTGATAAATTATTTTTGGCAGCATTATAACATAGCACATCTTTTAAATGAATGTCACTAAGAGGCACTGGCTTGGCACATGCTCATTAAACAATAACAGGTTTTGTGTCAATTACTTGTAATTCAAGATGTCTGTGGAAAATCTCATGGCTGTTTATACGCTATAACAATCCACTACGAAAAAGATAAACAGCTTATTATAGTATGTATTGATTATATGATTAGAATTTCAGTTTAAAATATTAACACATTTCACTGGAGAGAGAACTTGTGCCACTTAATTCAGCTCTGTGTTGTTATATTATTTAATATATTTAGCTATGAATCAGGCCCTAATCATGACCATTCATATGGTCGTTACTTCAGTCAAGTGGGGCAATTCTTAGTGCATAAACTAAGCAATTTCTGCAAATACTTTCAGTATCATGGTCTAAATATTTGAGATGATTATTACAAAGAAAGCACAGAAGTGAGTTATGTATTGAGTGACCTTGATAAACAGCATTTTCAAATCCTTATTCAGTTCAAGCTTACGTGGTTGAATTGCTCCAGGATTCTGAGCATCTCCTTGAGATCATAGAAGCAGGGCATTACAGACCATAAATTACAGAATAAATCTGTGTAAGTCTGGGGTCTGTTGGATAACAAACTCCCAGGAGAGTCTGAATGAATCCACGGGCTAACTATCTTTTTGTCACCATGCCCCATCATCTCTCACATCTCCAGCCCCACACAAAATAATCCATTCGAAGAGAAAAATGAGGAACACTCAGAAAAGCAATCAAAAATAACTCCTACCCCAGACAGGATTTTGAGCCTGGAAAGCAAAGCAATGTGAGACTATTCCTGGGGTCCGTAGATACTGGTCCATCGGCGGTGTTGTGGTGGTACGTAAAAGCGGTCAGATCCTCTGGTGTGTAGCACGTCAAAGATTGACACTAGGCAGCAGGCTCTATTTAGTGCTTTAAATACGAATTTCAGTGCTAGGCTTTGAGGTATATATGTCCAAAGATATTAGCTAATGCCTCTCTATGTTCCTACATCTATCAAATGAGCCTAACGATAATGACCTAACTCAAGGGCAAAGCACAAGGTTTAAGCTATGTTTTTTTCCAACCCATGAAAGCCAGTGAGGGCAAAGACATATTCTTCTGTAGTAATGTAACTATTTCATGCCTGGATGTGTAATCTTTTGATGGCTTTTATCTTCTTATTTAGGTATTCAGTTTACAAGGATCCAGCGGGCTGGCTAGAAATTAACCCTACCAACGGCACCATTGGCACCACCGCCGTCCTGGACCGCGAGTCTCCTTACGTGCACAATAATGTATACACTGCTCTGTTTCTGGCCATAGACAGTGGTGAGTAGCCACTATTGATCATACCCCTTATGTTGAAAGTATATATTATTTTTTGTCTGCTTGAAAGTTACCATTCAAAAAAGTGCACATGTAAAGTTAAGGTTATACTTCAGTTCTTTGTGAAATGGCCACCCAAAGGTGTTAGAAAGCATTGTGACCAGCAGAAAATAGAGGAATAAACTTAAGCAGCAGACTAAGAACAGCTTTGGTTTAAGGCCAAGTCACGCATATTTTTTCCTATACTGAGATCTGAGATGTAAGTAGTGTATGAACATTCTTGGGAAATAATAACTCATCTTTATCAGAGTTAATTTCTTCATAATGTCTGAGCATTTCTTAAGCCTAAGGAACCTAAATACCAATAACAGCTCATCCTGATATGTTGAATTGTATCTTATTCAACATTCAATGACAGAGAGAAGAAAAACATAAGCAAAAACTCTTGTTAAAATGTAATATTTTTTTACGTATTGTGTGGATTAAAGTTCCTTCTGTCAAATATAATCTAAATTAAACTATCTGGTGAAAACTCAGTATGAGTAACTTCTGTAGCAGAGAAAAAAATAGAGAAAATCCTGAACATTCCTGCAAATCTCCAGCGCTAAAGGCACAAAATAAATAAAAGCTTTTTCTGTAATATAACAGCTAATATGCTAACGCTTTTTCACAGCTGCAGCTGGTTTAGTCCTGGTGATGAATTGTAAAATGTTTTTTTTAGGAGAGTAATTCTACATTTTTGTAACCATGTGACTCAGGAAACTTTTGCAGGCCTTGATAGAAAAAAGAAAATATCTCCTTAAATAGAAAGTTTTTTTTCCACTGGGGTGATGATTTACTTACATATTCCTATATATGCTTTACCAGGAAATTTCCAGAGAAAAATGTAGCACTAAACTTATTTCTGTCTTTTACTTGCCTTTGGATAAAGAGTTTTTAAATGCTTCTTAAAATGGAGTACCCTGGGAAATGTATTCTTACGGTGAATAAGTAAAAAGTCAGGATAATATTACTGAAGGACTGATTATCAGAAGGACAAAGTTGCGTATGTTTTAAAGGCAGAGTCGTGTACAGCCGTGCTGTCAAAGAGAAGAGAAGGAGCAAAAAGTTGAATGTTTCCAGCTGCAGAAAGCAGCCTAAATGGAAGCAGACTTTCCCTCCTTGCTTGTGTGGATTTTTATCTTGCACTTAGTGCAGTTACACTCATTACTAACATTTGAAATAAGAGAATAAATAAGTAGAATAGAATAGAATAGAATAGAATAGAATAGAATAGAATAGAATAGAAAAGAAAAGAAAAGAAAAGAAAAATAAGCAAGTAAATAAGAGCCTCCCTGCCAGGAGCTAGGTGACCTCTCTTAATTCCTAAACTTTTTTCCACACTGGGAAAACGAGAGGAGGGAAGGGTGTCTGGGCACTGACAAGCAGAGCCACAGAAGAGCTTTCACCTGGGTTAGAGACAACAAATTAAACCAAGATACAGTCAGCATCCAGTCCCAGCGGCTGTTGCTGCGTTTGTTTGTACTTCGGCGGTACTGTTAGCATGGCAGCTAATCTCCTCAGACGTTATCGACTTCTCTGAATGAAGTAATTAGGAACCACATGTGTGCATTTAGTAGTGGCATGCTAAGGTGTTAATAATGATCACCCGTGAGTACTGCACAACTTTGCTCTGGTGGCTCAGCCACAGGTGGAAATGGCAGTAAATAGCAGGCCTTAAATAGGTGATATTAATCCTGTGCTCTGTATCACCCTGGATTAGCTCCCAAGCAGCTAGTGAAATGCATTAAACTTGGAGGTAGGTTGGGAACTGGAAAGATTATCTGCTGGTCTGTAGAAGTGTGCAAGGGTGGAGTTTGGGGTGCAGCTGGAGCAGCGAAGCTGCTCGCGTTGGCCGGCCCCGGTGAGTGGCATCGCGGTGGCCGGGCTGTGACAGCTCCTGGCAAACCTGAGTTCCTGCATGGTCGGTGCAGGCTGTGATTGCTTTGGTTGCAGGAGCGGTGCTACCTTGGCGTGTATGTGCTGGCAGCTACAGTCTGTGAAGTCTAGACCCTCCGGCTAGGGCAGCCTAGGAAGTTTTTTAATTGATTTTGATGATTTGTTTGGGGGTTTGCCTCGTCCCCTGGGGTTATGGCTTGTAATGTCTCTCAAAGCTGTTCCCCAGCTGATTTCCAGGTCACTGCTGATGCTAACTAGCAAAGCTGACATCCCCTTGATTTTTCCTAGCCACTCATTGCTAATGTCCACCACGAGAAGGGATATTACATTAGATGGCAAGCAAAATTGTGCTAGAATAATATGAAATGAGTGCAGAATTCTTTCAGGACTTTAAAAGGGTTGTGTGAGCTTAAAAATGAGAAGTCAGACTGAACGTAACTGTGTGCATTCTCTCGCAAACCGCACTGTGCACAAATGGCAAAGTAAAAGCCATCTCTTTTTTTCAGGTTAGTAAGTGTAGTCTATTTAACATCAGTGAATATGGTTAAGATTTTTATGTGATAGGGCTGACTTTGGCAGGATTAAGAATTGCCAAATGAGATAGAGTGGTAAGCTGAAAACTTACTGGCATTTCCAATGGAGCAAGTCGTTTACTTGGGCTAATAGACTTGGGGCAAAGAGAGGAGAAAAGAAAAAACATAATAAATCAGAGACTTCCCCCCCCCCCCCAAAAAGCATTTAGTGTAAGTTATTTCTTTCACTGTTGTGTATGGCTGCTGGCAAAGAAACAAGAGCAAAACGTATGTTTGTTTTTCATTAAATGTAGATTTTGTTTTTGGCTAATGCAAGCTCTTTATTTATAGCACATTACAGTCTTTTTTCCTCCCTTCATAACTGACACTGCCCTGTTACCTTGATTCACCCTGAAGTCAAATCTGAGATGCCCTGGCACCTGCACCGTGAAAGCTTGGGCTGCCCAGGCCTTTGCTTTTCTCACCGGGGGAATAGGGAAGATTTTGGGGCGATGTCCAGTGCACAGCGCAGCGGCGTGAAGAGGTCCCCGCGGCAGCTCTGCCCTGCTGAAACGCTGTGCTGGCGCTTGGGAGGTTTGGAGGGAGAAGTTTAGAGGTTGCCGTTTCCCTGTGGTCACATCACCCAGGCCTGATCCAGCTTCCCCTGCATTCGGCCGGGGTCGGTGCCACCGGGGTCCCGCCAGTGTGCACGGCGTTGAAGGATTACAACCCGGGCGCTTGCTCTGGAAGGGTGGCTGTGAGCCGTTCGCTAGCTTTTAACAGCACATTTATAATCAAACAAGGTTCTAAAATGAAATAAAACTGATTTTTTTTTTTTTAGGACCAAGGGAGAAAAGAGAACTAAGTCAGGAAGCTGGTGCCATGTTTCAGCTCTTGCATTTTAGGGACCCTAAGTCTGACCCCAACACAAAGTTAGTCCTACACTATGAATTTCTATAAATAGTCATAGCATAGGCAGTTAGTATAATTACAGAGTGGATACTGTTGTCCCATCGTATTCCAATACTACTACTCTTTAAACTGGCTGTACTATGTGTTTCCTATTTTGGTTAAAGAGTGGAGACGGCTGGAAACTTACTTCATATGTTTCAAAAGAACACTTCAGGGTGTTCTGATTTGTAAAACATTGAAGGTTTCAGTCAGAAGTAAAACCAGGAGCTTCATGGTTGGTAGCTCTTTATATAAATCCATGGGCCACAGCATCTTTATCCTTTCTTTGGTAAATCACAAAAATATTCTTAGCAGTAGGATAGTAATTGTGAATGGACCATAGAAAATGGAGTCACTCTACTGCAGGAAATAATTTAGTTGTTTATGATAATCTTTTTGAACTTTATGGTACTCTTTCAGCATTATCAAATTAACTGCAGAGAAATGTGGTTAAGTATGAATTATGTTATTTCTGCTCTAAACAGCTCCCATACCTTCCAAACATAATTGAAACAATGTGTAAGAGCAGACTTGATGGACACAGCATTAATTTTGTAGATAATAAAGTCTGACCTTTTATTGGGGGAAATTCCAGTTTTAAAAGGGCTTTTTGGAATGAATATCCTAATTTGCTTTGTACTTTTGATTTCAGTAAAGGTCAAGGTAGTGTCTTTAGACTTTGAAAACTCTGTTTATTAAAGACTAGTGTGGACATAGTCTCTGGTCTATTAAAGAAGAAATTAAATACTAGCAGGAAATATCATGAAGCAGAGTTAACACATTAAAGTGTCACAAACTGTGTTTAATCTGAGAATGAGCTCGTAATGGGCCAAAGTCAGGTTTATGCAAACTTGGAAAACATCAGAGGCTTCGTTCAATTAAGGAAAGTACCGATAATGGTGATCGTTTTATTCCTTGAATTTAGCATTCTAATCATTAAAAACAATGCAATACCACAAGCATAAAATGCAATTATTGGGAATATACCTGTAAAACACACACATTAAATACAGGCAAGAAATCATTTCAGTTTGAGAAAGCTGCTTGGAACAGTCTTTCCAGGAGATGTGCTGTATTACCGTGGTATAATGGTCTTCGGTAGCCATCCTGCAGTGCTATCACAAACTGGAAGATTTGGGATTACCTCCGTGAAACAGAATATCTGTTTTTTTTTTTTGTTTGTTTTTTTTCTTGTAAGGTCAGTCATGCTAAAAACTCTGCTGGAATCATCTTTTTTTCCATGTATTCTGAGAGTTTGAGTCACAGTCTAGAAAAAGTAGGAGGAAAGACAGAAACATCAAAATTGGATTAGCTACCAAAAAACCTCTGCAAAATCTAAAAATGCTTGAACTTGTTTCTCCCCTGCCTTCAGGAGGGAGAAGGAAATAATTAAATATATCCAAGCAGATTTACCTTAAGGTGTGCAATAGTTGTGGCAGTTACTGAAGAATGGTGCAATACCTTATTTAATGTTCCCCTTGTATGATTTATTTATTTTTCCCATGTCTTCAGAAAAATAACTTTGCTCACCTTTGTTTGCCTGACACAGGGAAAATCATCTGTGCTACTCAGGTATGTCTACTGCTGGTGACAAGGGGTGAAGCACCCAGCAGCCAGGCTTGCGGATTCGGTTAGACGCAGTTGTCAGCTGCATTTTTGCATTTCATTTTGGGGGGGATCCAACCCCCCAAAGGCAGGCAGCGAAGCTCTCCCTCTGAGACACTCTGACCCGGCACAAGGGTGCCAGCCTCTGCCCCTGCTGTTGCCATCACCAGGACTGATGGGAAGCGACTCTTCCCTGTCCTGGGCTTGCTCCGCTGTGACATCACTGTCCCCAGGGTCTGACATCATACGTGTTTCCAGGGCCCATAAATTAGCTAGCTGGACGGCACTGGTTCAGTTTCCCTGTTGCACACTCAAAGGAAATGAGGAAGGAGGGAGGCAGCTTCGAATTTTAACTTTCTCCCTCGTTTCCAGGGGCCAGCTGAACTAAACCCAAGCAATTCCAAATCTCTTTCATTGCCCAAGTCTCGATTCTCCTCATCATTAAAAAGCAAAATTATCATTCTGTGCAATGTGTAATGAACAGAAACAGACAACAGCTAGAAAAAAATGGAGTAACAAAGAGATGTGTAACAACTTGCAATTAGAATTTCTCCTTACATGTATCTAACCTGTCTTCTTGCTTCATGATGTACATAATTAAATTACCACAGATTGATTCCACCTAAAACATGCTATTTTTGAAGAAATCAGGCAATTAGTTGCCATGGCAACCCAATTAAGCCAGTTTTATATCCCTTATCTTAATTGCTGTATTAATTGAGAAGAGAAAATAAATTGAATGCTCATCCTTTTCTTGCCATTTTAAATTTCAGTAAAATATGAATTGCACACAAAATATTGTTTTAATTTGTCATCACGGACTGATGATTAGAAAAAGAAATTAGAATGCTGAAAACAGTATTTAAGACGGATGGCATATGTCAGTAGCAATTTGATATGCTGAAAGAGCTGTGCTCTTTTGAAATGTAATTACTCAAAAATAGGATCTGCATATATTATTTGAGTGAATGATTGAAGGATTGCAACTTTTAAGGACTATTTATTTTATAAATCATGAAAAAAAGATATCTAGATGGCAATAAATATTTTTAAAATGGGAAATTTCCAGGCATGGGAAATTTGGGACCTTTTTTATAGAACATGTCAGCATATTGCATTTATGAGACCGATTTTCAAATATGTCAGATGCTGAGCAGCCCACCTGGATTTTGGTATCTTCCCACTCTACTCGTCCCATTTACTTTAGTGGAACCATTAATAGACTTCAACTCGAATGCAAAATGTAATGGCAATATGCCTGTCTGAATGGGAGTTATGCCTGCACCTGTTGCCACATTACTCACATTTTCTGATTAGAAAAACAGCATATGGAGGGGAAAAAAAAGAGCCATGAGGGGGGAAACTCTGAAATTTCAGTTTTGATTTTCATAACAGTATCATTACAAAGCACAAAATATTGTTTCTCACAGTCCGTATTTGAAGTACAAGCACGTAAAGCGAGAACGAGCTACCTCGTCCAACCATGGGTTCCACGGGCTGGCTGAGGAGCTCCCTCCAAGCCATTTGGGAATTGCAGTTTTCATTGTTTCTTCTCCTCTTTTCTTGCCATATTAAATACAACAAAGCAAAAGCAGGCCGGAGAACACATTTTACAGCTAGTAAGCTGCAGCTTCTCCTTCAGGCAAAGCTGAAGCTGAAAATAGAGAAACTGGGAGAAATCCATATCCAAGCAGAGAGCCGTGGCAGTCCTACATGTTACAGTTAGTTACGTAGGAGTAAAATGAAAGAAATTCTGTAGACATCATTAGAGCTGTTCCAAATTGACCTTGATATGACCGTGATTCAAATGTGGTTTATAGAAGTTTTAAGAAATACAGCTTTATTTGTGTTGGGTCAGTGGAGAGGTAATTGTGCCAGCAATTAGCAAATCCAAATTCTCCAAAGGCTTTCTTCTGCTGGTGTATGAAGAAAAATTGTTCTTACTAAAATAACTCAAATAGTTTGTTCTACCTTCTCGTTTTGTTTCTGTGTGACTTTGTTACCAGCGAAACAGTAGAAGCAGCAAACCAAAGGTAGAATGAAACTTTGTGGGCTACATAAATGCATGTGCAAGTGGACTAAAAACTGCTGCTAATTGATACACCATAAATATTCTAGCAAAACTGAGAATAGGTGAATTTTCATGCTGTCAGCCTGCGAGGAAATCTCTACGGCAATTGGTACCCCACACATCTGGCAGAGGGCAAGCTGTTGCTCTAGGAGTTAAATGGCCTTGTAATTTCTTCACCATAGCATAGAAGGATGTAGATAATATATACAAAATTTGATGGCCCTGGAAGCATAATTTGAAAAGAAGAACTGAGTGCAGAAGTGTTTTTACCATCCATAATGAGCGTGTGAAAAGGGACAGTGCATGCTCCATTCTTCCTAAAAACTGTTCTGGCATCAAGCAATATTGTGTCTCAGATCTGTGTAGCAGATGGATTCTCTGAAATGATTGATTTTGCTTCTTTGGAAATCTGATAAATTTTGCTAGAATTCCGGGTCTGCAATGCTGTTGAAAAAAAAAAGTATAATTCTTCAAATTAAATTCCCTTTTTCTTAATTGCCTCACATAAGATATTGTTCTGTAAAGGCATTTACATACATATTCCTTTGCTGTAATGGCCAAGATACAAAACATTACAGTTCTAAATACAGAAGATTTCATATGTTTAGGTTTTGATGCCATTAGGTGAACAGCTTCCTAAATCTAAGTGAAAACATGTGGTCTCATTAATTGCCTTCTAGTCTTAACACTTCCTGATTTGTGTGTCTGGCATTTTTCTTGTTAGTTGATAATGTTTTGATTATCAATGCTTTGTTCCTTAGCTGCGCCACTAAACAAATTATATTATTTACAAGTTAACTGGCTTTCTTCTAGTTTACTCAAAACCCAGTTTCCCATAGCATGTGCAAATAACTTTTTTTTTTTTTTTTTTTTTTTTTTTACATTTGGTAATCCATGTTTCTCCCTTGCGCAACATGTTTCATTTTAGACCAAATATAGACACATTAACATGAATTAAAAATGAGAGAAATGACTCTGAGATACTGCATGCTGACTCACATCCTATTAACTGACACAACGTCGCCAGAGGTTAGGCCAGCTGACTATTTGCCTTGCTTTCTGTAATACGCATCAACTTAAGAAAACAGTAATGACTAACATTGCTATGCATTTTTCTTATTCTAGTTTTAAAAGATCGGTTGACAAAGGGCGAGATAGAAAAGCGTTAGCAGAATTGGAATGGAAACTTTTGTCTTGTTCACCACCACTGCCCTATTCTTGTGACATGTTGTCCTCCAGTAATGTGCCCTTTCCATGCTCGTAGGAATGAACGGAAGTTAGTAGCCAAACAATTTCCAGAGACATCCTGGATAAGCGATTTTAACTTGAAGATTATGCAAATCACCTTGGCTCGCAATCACGTATATAAAATTTCTTTTCTGGGTTCATTAGATCCTGAATCAGTACAAAATTAGCTCTTCTTATTATTATGTTTATTCCCATACCTTTTCTTGGCCAAGACTTGGAAAAGCAAAAGCATGGTCAAATTAGAAGGGAAAATATTTCTTGAGGTTTTCTCTGTTGGTTTTCAGAAATTAAATGAAATTTGAGTGCATTGAACAAATGTTCTCATTGTATCCAATTTCTTTAGTTCATAACACCTTTTAAATTTCTAATGGAAATATTTTAAATGTCTAATTTCAAAGGAAGAAAGAAAAATATAAGTTATTCCAAAGGGGGATTTAAAAATTTCAGGACTCAGAAAGTTCAAGGTAGGGTGAGCAGTATCCATTTCATTCTTTAATTTTGGGGGCTGTTGACCAAAGAATATGTTTTTAAGTTTTAAGTAGCATGTTCAATTAATTATTTTACTTGGATATGTTCTTAACAAGGTTTCTACAGCTTTAAGGAATATGCATCTCCATTTTCAAGGATAATTCAAAATCACCATAATCCAAAATATCCAAGGCCGTTCATTTTCATATTCATTCTGAATATGTTTTTGAAAGCTTTGAAAGTGTAATCAAGGTCATTAGCCCATCAGGGAATTTCAGTAGCTCCGGGGATCTTTTAGGCTAATTTGGGGATTTGCTGCAGAATAGGAAAGGGAAAGCTAGAAGAAAAGGATTACATTTTTATGAGCTGTTTTCTCTTTGAGATGTATTTAGACAATTCTTCCACCTTGAAAATGTTCTGCCAGTTTAAAACAATGTTTCTGACCAGCTTCTAAAAGTAAGTGCTGGCAACTTATTTTAGATGGGTGGCTAGCAGCTTTTCACCACCACCGTGTCCAGCTGTACTCCTAGAAGGGAATATAGTGTCTGAACATGAGAACTGTTGAGTTGCCAACAGTGAAGTGCCTAAATGATCTCTTCCTGTGTTGCTGTTCTTGATAGAGCTCCATTAATGGAAGAGAACACTACTGGACTTGAAAATAGGAGGTGGGCACAGCCTGGACACCAGTGCAGCCAGTGTTATGTTCCCTGAGGCTTCTTTAGCATCAAGTCAAACAAATGTCTGAACTCCAAATGCTCAGTGAAAGTCACCTTTTGAGTTAGCATGATATAAAACCAATTTTTGTATCGATGATTGGATGCTACACAGTTATTGGCATCTGCTTTGACTGTTTTAAAGCTTCCATAGCTGGGTCTGCCCAAGGTGCCGTCAGATGTTTAGACGTGAGTGTGGATGTGCTCACGTGGTGCGGAAGTGGGTACCGGTCTGTGCAGGTGCTGATAGCAGGGAAGGCAAAATAGAGCTGCAGGTGTTCACGGGGTGCAGTGACATATGATGCTATGTGGGCAATGCTCGATCACATTGCGAGGTTTCCTCTGGGTACCTCCAAAAATTACGTGCTCGACTTCCCTTGACTTTTGGAGGTATTTGGCTTCTAATTGTGCTAGACATATTTGAAAATCCCTGCTGTGTGGTGATTCCCAACTCTGTTTTTGCTGTCATTTCAAGTAAATGAAAACTGTTAATGCTAGAATTTACACTAAATAGAAACGTCTTAATTCAGTTTCAAAGCAGTCTAAATACAGTCTTTAATTCCACAGCACACAACTCAGCCATATTAGAAATCTGTACACAACAGCATTTCTGTAGGAAAACTAAAAAGTGGAACATGAAATGCCTCTTCATGTCCATAGAAAAATGTTATACTCGGATTAAACACATCATCAGCTGTTCAACCATATGATTGTTAGATATGCCATTTTAGGTAAGTCTTGATACTTAAGCAAGATGTCTCCTTAGTCCATGGTCATCACTGTGCATAACTGATATCTTTTAAGAAGCTATGTGATTGGCAGTCCCATTTGAGCCATTAGATGCCTAAGTGCCATTGTTGTTCCTACAGGAACTTAGAGTATCAAAAATGAATGCCAGTTTTCAAATTTCTTGGCCAGGTGTTTCTATAGAGGGCTTATAATTTAAGATGTTATACTAATAATTCCAGTATGATTTTGCATGGTATTTCATTAAAATACAAGTATAGAGAAGCATCCAAAATGTATATTTCTAGAATATTTCTTTTGAAACTATTCTTTTTTAAATAAAAGTAGAAAAATGGTCATTTATAGCGATAGCACTAGAATCCAATTTAACATCTACATCTTCTGGTAACAGTCCCTGGCATTAAAGCTTCTTCTTCCCAGACAATAGACGCCATCGTATTCTATGACAGTCTCTAACTCACGAAAGAAAACTACTTTTGTTAGTCTATTTTTTGACTGTTGCATCTTACAAAAGCAGCAGCTATTGCCTAACTGAAGACTGCTATCAGAAGTGTTGTATGCAATCTAACGCGAGAATATGACATTTCCAGTCCCGATGCAATTCAAATAAGTATATCATACATTTCCTGCTTTAGCATGACCTAAGATGCATCTGCACTTTTTTAGTGTTGCTGATCAAAGTTCTGGTCCCGCAAACCTTACCTGACTGTGATGATCTTACTTGCTTTGAGGTCTCATTGAAAACTACTCATGAAGCTCCTGAGTCTTGCACTAGATTATTAAAATCAGGATTTGATACCAAGCTGTCATTTTTATTAAATATGAAATTAGCAGCCTGGGCCCTCAGTCCCTATTTTAGAGGCTTTTACACACATGAGTAATGCCATTTCGTTCCTATGCCTGTTGTATTACATTCACAGTTATGCAACCTGTGGGAGTCTCAGCAGGAACTGGAAATTATCTCTGTACCGAATGGCTCTTATTCAGGCACCTAAAGGTTCAAAGTGTTCAGCCTCAGTAGGAACGGCCAGTTCATTTCAGCTCTTTTGAAAATCCACTCCCAAGGGTTGTTGGACGGAGCCCTTTATGGCTTGGTTTATGCATTAATCCTGCTTTCAGCTGCAAAGTTTTACAATAAAAATGGAGAGAAGTTTTATTTCAGAATTAAAGTATGCCAGGGAAAGACTTTCATTTCCAAACCAGATCTGACTAGAGATCATGGGATTTTTGAACGGTTCTTATTGCAAAGGCATAATAGTGTCAAATTTATAAAAGTCATATATTCCCAATGGATACGTTATGACCATTTTTCCTTGATTCATTTTTTGTTCCTTTTTTTATGACGTGCATGTTAACAAGCTTCAGTTTATGACCTTGACATTTGCTTATTTTTCTTTTGGAAGTCTTCATAAATCACCTTTTTTTTAAAAAAAATCTTTATGAATAAAACAACCAAAGAATAAGTCATTGAAATGGACAGAAGCAATTTCCTTTCTCCCCGTTGGTGCGTAATAGTTGACTGGCCCATAAGCCACATAAAGATAGTGAAACATTAGCATGGTAGAGAAAATGCAGCCATATCTGCATTTGACAAAATAACAGTATATTCATAATGCTGTTGGCTTCTTAATTTCAAAAGGCAGATTTTAATATTACTGACTTCGGAGAAAGATAAGAAGGGCAGTGCATGAGACATTATCAGTCCAGTGTGGAAATAATGCATTCAAAATTAAAGACAGCACTTTAATTAAGTGCATGAAAGGCTGGCTTTTATGATCATATTTCAAATACTCAAATGTCTTTTCATCCATTCTGCCGTATGACTTTACTTAATAATATATCAAGAACAAAAAATGTATTGGAGTCTTTCTGCAAATTCAATTAGTGCAATAAAAAGTGAGAAATAATTTCTTTTTCATTAAAAATAACTCAACCCTAACCCTTGTGATGACAAAGTGAGGGCGGGGGGGAAAGCTAAAGAACTATGGAAATTCTGCCTTTGTTATGCATTTATGTGTGCACAAAACAGATGAAGTGTCACCATTAGTAACATTTGTCGTTAAGAGGACTAATTGCATGTTGCAACAGTTAGTAGTTTATCAGATCCAGACCACAGGGTATTTATTCCTCTCTTCGGCTGCACTCACAGTGCAGCAGTAATTCCCTAGTTTATGGGGTTGCTGTATGCAGGGTAATTATGCTAAAGCGTACCTCTGTCAGTGCTCAGCTTAAAACTACCATGACACATCGCACTGGTGGTTTACAGGTTAAGTGCGACCTCTCGAATCCTTTCTACCTGCTCAAGGGTTTATAGCTAGCGGAAGGGCAGCAAGCATATTTTGTGTACTAAAACAGAAAAATGAGCAAAACAAACAACCCCTGCAGAAGTGCAGCCTTTCACGGGGGGAAATCATTAAGGGTGGTATACAGTGAAGGAAGAAACGTGCGTTCAGAGAACTTGGAGACCGGCGAAACAGGCTGGCAAAGGGATCAATCATGAGACATTGAGCTTTTGGCTGAAAGCAGTAGGTTACGGGCTTGATGATGGCACATGTCGGGAGTGACTGGAAGTTATTAGCACTTGTGAGCTCCTCTCTGACCTCTGTGAGATGAGGTCCAGGTCTCAGCCCTGTTCCCGTGGGCAGGCAGCTACGTTAAAAGGTGCCCAGCACCACAGCCGGTTTGTGCAGCAAAGGCACGTGCCGGCAGCACGAGCCATGAGCAACATCCTCACCTCCGAGGCTGGCTCGGCCGGGTCAGGGCTTGAGGCAGGCTGGCAAATAATTTGAGCAAGCGTGAAATGCCACTGCTGACTCTGGGTGGCTCTGGATAAATAAAAGATCTCATTTTCAGGAGCTGTATGTTCACAGGTTCCCCTTCTGCTAACACGACTAAATGTGGTCCTGGGGTTGCTGGGGACTGATTGGGTCCTGTGCTGTTTATGGGCCCCTGCTGTACAGATTGCTTCCCCTCTGCTGTCATTTTTCTGCTATTTGTCTTGTTCTTGGTTCTTTTAATACCAGTCTGTCTATCTAGGGGCTGTTTGCCATTACGATTCTCTCAGTGGGTGTTTATGAACAGGCTATTTTCCAGGTAGCTATTCATGTCCTAATCTCATTTTGACTCCAAAATACTCTTCTCCCAGAGGTTTTCTTAGAATAATTGTCCTTACTGTAAAAAATCAAGCAGGCTGGATTTTGAAAATATAGCAGTGATTTACAGTAGTGACTCTTCCCCTTTTTTTAAGCAATAGTTTTAGTGCAACAGAAGTAAGAACTATAAAAAAGATCTTCAACTGTGAGTCATCACGTACAAATAAGAGCAGCTAAGCGTTTATAAAAGCATGACTTAATCAATACCTGTTTGTTTTTCCTGTAGGTAACCCTCCTGCGACAGGTACAGGAACTTTACACATCACCTTGGAGGATGTCAATGACAATATGCCGTCCCTTTATCCAACACTGGCGAAAGTCTGCGATGATGCAAAAGATCTCAGGGTAGTGGTATTAGGAGCATCAGATAAGGATCTTCATCCCAATACAGACCCATTCAAGTTTGAACTGAGTAAGCAATCTGGCCCAGATAAATTGTGGAGAATCAACAAGCTGAACAGTAAGTCTGTTATTTTTTTTGCTTACGCATTCAGTCCTCCCTCCTCTGCATCCCGGTATAGTCCTGCTGGGGGCTGTGCACGACGCAAATTCAAGAGCAGTTCTGTGCATGGGGGTCTTGCAGGACGGACCCTTTGCCGCTGGTTTACACTGCCCAGTGCTGTTCATTCTAGGAACAGCTGCTGGGGGGAACAGGCTAGCAGTCCATCCGCATCTTCGCTGATATCAGAACTTTTTCCTCTTCTTAGTACATTGCTTGCGCTTGTCTCTTTTAGCTCTGCATTAAACAAGGGCTAACAATGATGTACAGTTTTGCAAAGATTACCATATTTCATTGTATGGAATTTTTATGTGTGAGGCACATGAGGCCTTGCTGCAGGACAGCGTGAGACTTTCGCATGGGCTTTAGCAATGTACTTGAAAAACTTCCTGATTTCACATACTTGGACTATTCAGAAATAAAACACCCAAATGCATAGGGACCATACACTATCGATTAAAAAGATCAAAGAGAATGCTATACAATTGCAGTATATTTGTATGGCAAATTGTGGGACAAAACACTATGTTTGCTTCTAACATAGATTATTTCTATTTGTTTTCTAGTATGTACTATTTATCTCTGTTACAATGGAATCTTTTAGCAGTTCACTTCACAGTCTGCTTAGAAAGAACTAAAGATGGATGTGATGTCTGTGGCTGCCTGCAGAAACCACTGTCATGGACAGTGGGGAGGAATCATTTTCTCTAGTACTCTGCTGTTCTGCAGTCTCTAAACCACCACTCTGTTTAACCCTAAAAGAGTTAGCAAACTCTCCTGGATACCTAAAGCTGTTAGTCCTCACTGTTGCTCAGGTGGAACAGATCTGTGGATCTGAAGGGGCAATGGGGAGCCCCTTCATCTGTGCTGCCCTGCAGGAAGGGTGCTTTTGGGGCCGTGGGGGTAAATTTATTTTTTCCTCTAGTATTGCTTTGGGGATAACACACCTTAGTATTTCATTAGTGTATTAGTTTCCACAGGCAAATTCTTCTAATTTACAGAGCAAATAATACATTTGAACAAAAGGGACTCTTGAAAGTCTTTCTTTTGATGAGGTTTGGAGTATGTTTGCAATTAGCTCTAAGTCCCTGAAAAGAATTTCTGTACCTGCCTCTTCTTACCTCAGATTCTATTCTCTAATCCTCTACTTTGAGTGCTCTCATTTTCCTCTTAATTTTCCTCGGTAACCGTGGCAGGCCCGGGGTTGCTTGCAGTTTCTTCTCCCCTCCTAAGCAACCATTATTTGTCTGCATAATTCTCACCTCCTTATCCTTTGCAGATACTCATGCCCAGGTCATCCTGCTGCAAAACCTGAAAAAGGCCAATTACAACATCCCAATCTCAGTGACAGATTCTGGAAAACCACCTCTGACTAACACTACAGAACTGAAATTACAAGTGTGCTCCTGCAAGAAATCCAAAATGGACTGCAGTGCAACTGATGCCCTTCACATTGGCATGACCCTTATCCTTCTTTCACTCTTCAGTTTATTTTGTAAGTCTTTTCCTGAACTGTAAGTAGTGAAGCATTATTTAGCAGCTCATTTTGGTACTTCATAACAAAACTTACCAAGGGAGAAGTTAAATTCATACATTGATCCCATAGTGCAATAACTGATTTTTTTCCCCCCCTGAGGAAGTAGCTATATGAAAGAGGGAGGGGAGGTTTTTTTTTTTTTTTTTTGTATAGTCAAAAAATAGCAACAAATGCCAGTTTGTCAAATTAAAAGGTGATTGCAAATAGAAGCAATAATTTTAAGATGAATCAAAGAGAATTAAAGCTAGCATATGATAAACTAAGAAGTACCAGCTGTAGTAACAGATTTGTGAGACGTTTTCTTTCGTCTCTCCTCACTTGAATTCAGTTCAGAAACAAAATCAGGAGATTAAAGCTGTTCTTGCAACAATAGCTGTCCTGGATCACCATGAAAATCAGTGCTGTCTGCTTCAGTCTATTCCTCTGTGTAAAGTATGCAAGCAAGTGGAACATAAGGAACTTGCTCAAGATCCTGAGCTTAGAGACACCCAAAATTCATAACGAGAGTTGCAAGTCTGGGTTGGGGGAGAAAGAACTGATACATAGGGGAAACTTCGGCTGCTTCTGAGAAAGTTTTCTGAAAGAGCCTTAGAAAATTTGTAATTTCAATCAGGAGGAGTACAAAAATCAAACAAAATGACTGAAGAGTAGTAATTCAAACCCCTAGATCAGCCCCTGGCTTGCCCTGTGACAGCTTTCACCAATTTTTTTAATACACTATTGTTTTGAGCTCCTTATCTGTAATAAAAAGAATAGCTTTATCCTATAGCTGTGGTAGTAAATCTATTATTCAAGGATTATTACCATCATCTAAGGTTAGTAAAATGCACTTTATGGTGAATTAATACCTATGCCATGGTCAAAGACATTACATTCTTGATGAGATGTAATCTACCAGGAGGCAGAGACAGAGGTCAAGGAAGAGATAGTTTACACATTTGAGGTGTATACTTGATTACACATCTTGTCAGTTCATTTTTTCCTTATAGTATATTACTTTTACTCCAAAAGGTTAGCATGAAGGTTGTTGTGAGAGAATTAGAAATAGCTAATGTTTGTGATGCTCTTTGAAGATGAAAAGGGCTATATAAATGCTAAGTGCAAATTCCCATTCTTTGTTCCAATCAGTGACATCTGAAGTATCTCCATTGGCTTTGGTTCAGTTATTCTGTGTTTAGTCTGCTGGAACCAAAAGCACAATTCAGCTGTTAGAAGTAAAATGTTAGAAATACTTGGCAGTACATGGCGCTATCATATTGGTGATATAAATACGCAGCTCATTGATTTAAATATATTCTTGCTACCAGTTCATAAATGTTGCTGGTGCTATACAAGGTGTGACTTTTGCCATGAGAATAACTTTCATCTGTCATCATTTGCATTTCAACTTTATTTACATTAATGCATCTGCTCAGAGTACAGAGATGTAGAGAAAAATGTTTTGCTTTTGATAGTATCCATGTTGCTGTTTCTAGTCCTCAAAGAAATCCTATCATTTTCCTTGTACTGAATTATAAAAAGTAGTTCTAGGTATTGGAAGACTGTTCTTGCCGATTGCAGATCTTCCCGTGGCATCAGGAAGGTTCGTGGCCCTCAGAATGATGGAGGGATTGATCCCCCTCCTACTGTAAAACTGAATGGTCTTTACATTGTGGAACAATACAGAAATATCTACAGCCTTCTCCGTGACCTTATATTCTTTGAGAGTAAGAGGGCTGTAAGTGTAAACAAAGCATGGCGTAAGACTGAAAGCAGGGAGCACATTGCACAGGCAACGTGAGCAATGCAGCCCTGGACAGACCACCTGGCTGAAGCCACACAATTAGATACTGCCTCGGACCCATCTTGAATTTGGCAGACCTCTAGACACAAATGATATTCATATAATCTGCCAAGGCAGTTTGTTTAGTGCGATGTGCTGGTCTGCTGGCCAAGCAATAGCACAAAACTGGGGGAAACACCGGGAGAGTTGAAGGGAAGGGAAGGGAAGGGAAGATCTTCCTTTGCTGGACAGAGGCTTCTGTGTACACTGCTGTGAGTGAGAGTATGGATTCGACAAATAGGCTTCAGCATGCAGAGATTTAATCCTCAACACAGGACCACAAAAAGGTTTGGGGCAAAATTTGCCGCTATTCAGTTGTATTTCTGATCCAACTAGTTCCACAGAGGGAAGCTGGTATCCTGTTGTCCGGTACAGGTATTTATTCCTGCTTGTGCAAAGCCAGCTAGCATAATAACTTCCATAACCCTTTTCCCCAGGTGTAAATGACTATATGAGACATAAAAGAATGAGGCCAGGAGTCAGTTAAATTAATGTGGTTCTGTATTTGAACTTCTCTAAAATGTGCTGATATCATTGCATTCCCAATTCATTTTCACACATAGTTCTTTTATAACTGTGATTAGTTCCATCACAATGTTTTGTATAGTCCAAATATTTATCAGAGTAATCAAAGAATACGATGCCATAAAAACAAAGAGAACTTTAGTGCTTATTGAACAGATGAAATATCCCATTTCTAGTGGCAAGTTATGGGTTTAATTTTTGCAAAAGCCCTTATGTGGCTCACTTTGCTCCCAGTGTTTGTTTTACGAGGCTCTTGTTCCTAGGAGGTAAATCCTTCAGTCAAATGAACTTTGCTACTCATGCCAAAGCATTTCTTTTTGTATTTGACATCTGGCATGGGGATAGACAGCCCTGTGAAAGAGCTGTTCATGATAAAAATGCCCTGCATGAATCTCCTCTCCATATAAAACATCAAGGTATTATCATTTCAATGGTGCAAGTATTATCTATACTTAGAATATATGCCTCTTTTGTAAGTCACGGAAGTCATATGTGGCAGATTTCTGAAGTGTCTGAGCGTAGAACTGAAGAGCCTGATTAAAACTGTAATGCATGCAAAAAGCAGGAGTTTCGCCTATTCTGTAGATGCCTGACTGTGTTCAGTATATTGAGTGATGATGGGATAGAGAGCACAGAGTTGCCCAGAAGCCCTTGGGAAGGTAGGTATACTTGGAACAAGAAAAATCTGGGATTCTTGTCTGCCAGAAGTAGCAAATGCAAGCTGCCAAGTTATATGGGCCTGCTGCTGTTATTCCACAGCAAAGCAATAAGATGTTTGATGGAATTAAAAGGTGGTGAATATAGAGCTGATTTTTTTTAAAAAAGGGCCTGTTTGTATAATTCGTACTTAGCCTCACAAACTTATTACCACTGGGAATCGCTGAAGTCAAGCTGGCAAGGTGCATGGTGGACAGGAGCAGGACTGTACAAAGTTATAATGGTGCATGCTAGTAAATATTGGAAGGAATATTCAATCTTATCCATCACTAATGGAGATAGCCTGTCACTGTCAAAGCTAAGGATGAGACCTAGTGCAGTGGCAGATTGTCCTCCCTCAGCTTTTTCTATCTGCTCCTGGAGGCAAGATAGGACCAAATTGTTCAGATTTAATTTAGAACTTAGTAACTCAGATCAAGGGAAGAGATCAGAACACAGATCCAGGTTTCTAGTCACAGAGGAGGACTGCAGAAATCGGTTACCAAGGAAGAGCTGGAGAAAGTGGGGGAAGGAGAAAGCAAGATATGGAGCATGGCTGGTGCTGGGCCTTGATTTGTCCAGGTTGCTTGCTGGTCTCTTGTCTCTTAACTATCTCCGCATGCTTTTAACTGACTCGGCTGAAGCATCTCCATTCAGATTGAATGCAACCAAAAAACAGGGCTCACAAACAGTAAATTTATTAGCAAGTTCCTTTGTATTGCAAGTCTCCCAGACATTTTTAGTAAGAGAATATCTATGAAATTCTGTCATGACTTCAGAGAGAGAGAGAGAAAAGTGGCCCATAATTGCAACCTACAAACTGTCAGCTGGTGTTTTATTTAGGTATTGAATTAACAGAAAAGGGAGAAGAGCTGTCCTTGCAAATTTTGCTTGTGCCATCAATTTTGCAATAAATCGCTATAAATATATGTTTTACAAACATTTAACAGCAATCTCTTTTCAAAAATGTATTGGGTTTGGCAGAGCTGGTTTTTGTCCCTCAGCAGTGACGTGGTGGAGTGAGTTTCCACGAGGAACTTGATCACAATGAGCCAAATCCAGAGATATGCAACAAAGGACTTGTAGGACGTGAGTTACAGACAAATGACTGGGAAACATTTGAATGTCTTCCAGACTTTTCAGATTGTTTCCTAATAGTTCAAAGAAGGATCAAGGCAAAAACAAATTTGTTGATATTTTTCTAATGAAGGCAGCAACAAAAACTGCCCCAGCCCTATGAGAGGCTGGGCAAGAACTCATCTAGCTGGCAGGACTAGGTTTTATATCAATTACAAATTATTCATATTGTTGTTTAAAGGAGTATTTGAATTTTGGACTTTTGATTTTTACAATAATTATTTCCCTTAATTATATAATCACAGAATGATAATTGCATTTCATATTTCATTTTACATTCCACCAACATGAAAGACTAAGTCTCAAATGTATTGAAACAAGGGACTAAAATAAGAACCAAAGGCACATTAGTCTTGTCCTGAACAAGTAGAATTCAGAGTGATTCCATTAGCAGGTCACTCACACTAGCAATAATATTTTACTTAAATTCCCTTGTAAGCAAAAGACTAGGCTTTAAATATGTTGTGCTGGGGGACCAAATTTGATACCTGAGGTGACTGTTAACCAATGATAAGAAGCATTTTACTTTTTTTGTTTGCTTGTTTTGTTAACCTGGCCAATGGACTATGAAGTTGTAAGTTAACCTGAGCCTAAATAAGTAAAATATTCCATTATTATGAGTAAAATATTCCATTATTATGGGCAGAAAGTAAGGTGGTGGTGGTGAGGGGATTGAAGATTGCTGTGAAGAAACTAAATGAGCTGGAGGTCTCTACCTGGAAATTAATTTGTCAAACTGTGAAAGGCCTCAGGTGTGTTGAGAAAGACAGACTCACACAGATGTCAGTGCTGTGATTGCAAATAGGCCTTAAAGATATCCTTGAATTAAATTTCCTATTAATAACTTCTTATTCAAATGCCTCCCCTCCCCCATCGTAACTTTTTTTTTCTTTCCCCTATTTCAGGAATGCAGCTGCAGGGTCAATAGACAAAATATTTTGTTTTCCTTGCAAATTACATGTTGGGTATTAAACTGTTGCAAAAAATCAAATGCTATTAACTGACAAATTTGAACTTACCTCAACATAGCCAGCCTGGGTTAAATATGTGAAGCTAACTTTCACATAATTCATGTTTCAAAGCCAGGGAAGTGTCTGCCTCTCTGGGACATCCTGTGTTACGCAGGAACATGAAATGGCTGAAGACTGAAGCAAGGTATTCTGGAACAGCAGGAGACTGTGACAAATCGTAGGAAGTTTCAAACAGAAAAGACCTTTAAGGTCATGCTCTTTTCGTTGTGCAGTGTACGTTTGTTACCTGCAGATTCACAATTTTCAGCCTTTTCTGTGATTTATTTGGCTTTGTTTAGTTTGAGACAATCATGTAGATTTGTAGATGAGACAATACAGTTTTTCAGGGCTCAGCTTGTATTTAGTTTTTTCCAGTAGGATTCTTTTTTCTTCTCCAAAAAGAAAAAAATTGTGTTCCTGTTCCATACAGTTCCAAAGAGAAAACTTTAGACCAACCACTCATAAGGGTTGACGTTGATTAATAACAGATATATACGCATTTATCCTGCCCCTTTTTAGGTTGTTTCAGCATGTTTTAATCCTTTAAAGCAATCTTCTTTGCAGAAGAGTGACATTTAATGAAGATCAAAAATACAATTTTAATAGGAAGATTAAGATATTTTGCTCCCCCCAAATTTTCACGTTTCTGAAAATAAAAATATCCCTATGCTGGCTAGAATTTTGAAAACTGAGGTGAATAAAAACTTTATCAAGCTGAGGATAGTTTTGCTGTGAAAGTTGTTTTGCACTATCCTAATTTAAGTTTCATTCTCGTATTAGAGCATATATCATATGGGTACAGAAACTTGTAAATAATGGTGCTACCTCATTGCTGTTTATGGGAAATACTGACATTTATTTCCAGTGATGGAGATCTGACTCACTAAAGCTAATAATAACAGCAGCAATATCCACTGTTACTGTAATACTTTGTTACAGCTGCTTTTGTCCATATTAATGTTATTGTTGTTACTGCTATGTTATCAGTGAATATAGACACATTCTCAAATGTATTTATGAGAAAAATACCATCGTTAAGGAGCTCCTTAAGTTTTTGGTTGATTAGACTCTAGTGACGGAAGGATGGTTTGGGGGTTAAGGGATTGCATTCAGGTCCAGACGGTCTCGGTTTGGATCTTGGCTATAACAGCAACCTCTGTGTCCAGTCTTCTAACTTCTTTGTGTTTCATTTAGACCTGATCTTTAGAAAAAACAAAACAAAACAAAATCACACGCAGAAAGAAGCTCAGTACTGCTAATAGCAGCTGTCCTTGGTCCTGCCATTTGTTGTGCCGTTGGCTTTGGGAGCCCACCTAAAGTTAACGGGGCTTGAAAGAGCACGTAAGTCCATATGCAGGTACATCATTGCAGGCAGGATGTTTGTACACCTAGTCGTATAAACATGACAAATAGAAATATCCTCAACTTGTACATAAGCATATTTAAAACGTACTTACTTAATGACACTAAATTTTATGGAGTCAATTAGATAGGAAAGGGCCTTTCAGGTACATTTTAAACCATCCAAATGTGTTCCAGAAGCACAGATATAGAAAAGACGCAACAGTTTAGAAGATGTGTGTTCGGACTGCAACAGTGAAAAATGTAACCAACCAATACAGCCACTTCCCAAAGAGCTGCAGTATTGCTCCTGCTCATCATTCTGTAGACGTGTAATGCTTGACAGACCATCCAGTGGTGCAAATTCAAATGAGCATTTTATGTTTTCCTTTTCTCAACAATTATATTTTTGATACATAATATTTTGTATTTCTTTTCCAAACAATCTTTTAAAGTCAGATAAATATTTAACTCTAAGACAGTTATCTAAATTGTTCTGGAGTGGACTATGACTAAAAACTAGAACTAAGTTACCACTTCAGACTGTTTTTCTGTTGTTAATGGCCACTACACATTATGATTTTTATTTATTTATTACTAAATATCTCTGTCCTTTGATAGTTCCCCACTCTGTAATAGAGGTGCACTCAGAGTGCCTCAAAATAACTCAATGTTTCTTTGTAAAATATGTTGTTCTGGATGCAGACAGCTTGCTATTCAGATTTGGATATGACACTGGTATTAAAGATGTGCAGGGGAAATGTGATTGTGCCTAAAAGTTAGATGATGTTGCTCTTGTTGCTCTATTAAACAGCTCATAATTAAGTCTTTGAAGATGCCATTGAGGTCTGGAGTATTTCAGACCTATGTCTTAAAGCCCTGCTTTACCCATACACCTACCTTGTGTATAGCATTGGTTGGTGTTAAGTAAGCCTGGGCGTGCTTACGGATTAGTCTTTGAAATTTTTGAAATAAAGAAGTCAGCTTGTTGTCAACATAGCCAAACCTGGGAAATTCTAACTGATTTCTCATCTTCCATGGCTTCTGAGCATATTACTTTCCTCTAATTTTTACTCTTGCTTAATAACAGGGTTTTTTTAGGCACGTTTTTTTCAGTAAAAAACTGTAATTTCAGTATTTCAAATTGGCATTGGTATGCCTACAGATCTAAAGGTCCCTGGACTAATTATGTTCATGTTCTACTTATTGAAGACTGATAGCAAAATAAGCTGTACTGCTGTGGAAGATGAGATTTGACTGCTTAAGCAAATATATGTTGCTTTAAAAGGATGGCTAGCTGTTGCTTTTGGTGCATTTCATTTTTGGCACACACATAATAAATTTAAGAGACTTGTTCAGTCCTACTATTTCAGAAATGTACTTATTCATTTCAGTTGCTGACTATTTTCGACTGTTCAGCTGACTTTACTAGATTAGAGCAAGAGAAAATACTTTCAAATCTCAGACAGTCACCTCTAATAGTTTTGGTTTGGAAGAAGTGGAAAAGACAGGAAGCTTTTCTTTTCCTTCGGTCAAAATAAGGTAACATTGCTATGGGAAAGTGTTCAGCTATCATTAATACCAATTAAAGAAAAAAAGATCTGGAACATCTTAGCTACTTTATTCTAGAAATTACACCCCCCCCCCCCAAGAGACTTCAAATACATAACAAACAGGAATTTTGTTAGATGAGGCTTAATTAGATAAATGTAGCACCGCAATGGACACTGGGTAAGTGTTTCTGGATTTCTGAGCAAGCATAGCCAGTCTTTTAGATGATGTGATGAACTTCCCTCTTGGACAGTATTTCTTATACACATGTACGTTTGGCCATTCATGAGAACTGCCCGTTATGTAGTGAGTATATGTGGCTGCGAGAGGAGGAAGAAGAGAAGCAGAAACGGATTCAACAGTGAGCAAGGCCCCTGCCAGAAGTTTAGAGTAAGAGCACTTCAGTGTAAATCAGTGCTGTTCCAAACATGCCAATATAGTCCTATTTATGTAAGTTAGCAGCATGAGAGAAAGGCTTGGAAAAATCATCTGCTGGTATCAGGTACCGTTGAAAATGACTTTGACCTAAGCAGCCTCCCCCCCGGCGAAGCTGATCCATTTGGACTGGCACCTTTCCCCACTGCTTTGCCAGCTTTGGCCAAAGGCACAGCACGTGCCAGCATCTTAGCTCCTGAAGTTAAATATTGACATTGATATATGAGAGCTTACTGGAGCTTTGGGTAGAATTATAAGACATTCATTTCACATATACAGTACTAACGCATACTGTATTTTTCCTATCATTAAGAACTTTCAAAGCATGTGCTAACATAAGTGGGAAACAAATTATATATGATAAGCTGAGAATTTTCAAGATAAACTCATTTACTCTTCCTTATAAAATTTTCTACAAAGTTATTACTACTCAATGACATCACTAATTTGCTGTAGCCCCAGGCATACCTACTGCTATTTATGTTACTAAAAATGGATTTCTTATTTGCCAGAGTAAGCAAGTGTGGTATCTGTCTGAGGACAGCTGCTTCAGCCTTTCAAGTTCAGTGAGATTTCTGGGTGAAAGAATTCCAATCATCTCTTTTGAGAAGACAATATGAGGGTAGTCAAAATAAGCAATTTCAAGAATCTGGCACTTGCAGCAAAGCGTAGACAGGGCTTTGGATCACTGAAGAGGTCACAGGAGAACACAGCTATTAAATGATTATTTTACACAAGTGTACAAAGTATCATAATTTATAGGTATATGAGCAAACGCTGTGACACTTCTGGTGCTGAAAACTGCCCATGACACATCAACCAGGGATGTGCATGAAAACCCTTTATGTTTTTGTAAGTTCTACATTAAGGCTACACTGATCACTTTGTACCTAATTAATGGACAGGAAAGAAATACCTGAATGTTGATTAACTGCCTAATCAGAAATGTGGTTCTGATCTCTTCTGCCATTTCCCCATTACCCCTTTAACATTACTGAGGTTTCAATAGAGTCCATGATGTAAGGTACATTTTTAATTAGGCAAAGATTAATGTAATATTTCTGATGAGAAGGTAATTGAAGGAAATCTGAAGGAAATCTGAAGGAAATGGAGCATGTGTGAGTTAAGCTGCAAACTCCAGCTGTGTTAACTCTCTTACTCTATGTTAAATGAGAAGTAGAGGAGACATGCATCTCGGGTAAACTTCACTCCTGTACAGAAGGCCAGCGTGAAACTTAAATGCCTTTAATTTTCATGAGGTTTTAACTGCAATTAAAGTGGCATAGTCTGAATGATGGGGATGAGTTTGGCCTCATAAGGAACACATCTTTCAAAGGCTGGTTAACAAATTTATTTGAATTACTAAATTCAGTTTTGTTTCTTTAAGAGAAACAGGCAGTTCAGTCACAAAAATACAAATATGTTCAGAGAAAGCTAAGGCTGCCGAAGCTGCAACGGGGAAGCTATAATGCCTTGAGCTGTCAAAGCACTTTCTGACATCAGTAGAAGTGGTACTTTTTGCAAATAAGATTGTTTACTAGCTGACTAGATGGGTTCTGCTGAAATATGAGCTCTCAGTAACCTGAACCACAGCGAATGAGGTCACATGCTAAAAGTTATCTTTTTTCTAAGATGGAGCATTATGAAATCTTGGTCTTAAAGAATTATGTGCATTTTTTTCTCCATTTTCTTCTATCACATGAATCAGCATAAGGAATAAACCTTAAATTCGCCCACTGTGAGACAGACAGGTGGCTCCAGTCATTGAAGAAGTCAATAGCATAGATGCTTACGTAGTCAGTTAGATGCTTTGCTCCTGTCCCAAAACAATTCAGTGTCCAAAACCCGAAGACCAGATGGCGATTCGGAGCTCAGCCCTTTGGAGCTGGCCACTGGCTTCAGCTGTTTTGCCAGGCACAGTCCAACACAAAGAAAATCAACACCAACAGACTTCAGTGGGAGTAGAAAGGGGGGCTTATTTCATTAAGGTTTCTACATCATGAATCTCCCCACACTAAATTGTGTATTTAGACCTATACTTCTATAACATTATTACATTCCATACCATTATTACATTATATCCAGATAAACTTGTCCAATGTTTGTCTGTTTGCTTGACCAGCAAAAGCAAACATGATCTTCCAGTGCCAAAGTATTAATGCCAAAAGACTCCCATCTGTTTATGATAATGAGGCATGCCTCCTTATCTGAGACTCATTAATCATAATGGTAATAATTCCCAGAGCAAGCACAGAACAACTCCGCTTATTTCACCATTGTCTTTTGCTATTTTGCCATTATCTTTCAAGGAATGTGGCTGAATTCTTCTCTTGGGTCTAGAAGAGGCAGGACAGAGAATTGTGATATAAAAATGGTGCAGATCGCATTAGAAACTTCAGTGAGAGTGATTTCGGGAGAACAGAAGTTATAGGTAGCTATGTTTGCTTTATGCTGTTTTTGCATTCCCCAGATACCCTTAAGGGCTGGTGGTGGGGTGACCACTGGCAATTTAACAGCAATGCACGTGCTGCCTTTGCGGCTCTCATGCCTGCAGCTTTGTGCAGCAAATTATTTATTGTAGGTAGAGAGAAACGGTGTTTAAAACAACACTGGTGTAATACTTCTTGACTGCTGAGACCAACTGTAGAGACAGTGTTGTTCTTTACACCTGATACTAATAAAATAAAATAATTATTAGGCATAATGATCATAGTGTACAGCTCTAAATCTGCGAAGCATAGGCTTAGCCTTAACTTCCTAAAAAAGGTAATTAGCATGGACTAGCAGATGTGCTCCCTGCACACGTTATTTGCAAATTTTATACTCACAGGATTCCTTAAGTACTAATAGCTTTTATGTGCTGTTGCCACCTGCAAACTTTAAAGCATGTGTAATTTAAAATACACGAAAATGGAATCAAAAAAAGTCGGTGGATAAAAAGCTGTTCTTGAACCCAGCAGTCTCTAGGTTGGCCTTTTATAGAGGGGTCTCAAATAGAGAAGTAGACTGATAATTTGGCAGTAGGTGTGTATTTCTGGTATTTTATTTGGTCTTTCTTTATGGGGAGAATTAAAAAAAAAAAATTATCATTCCCCTACAGAAAACAATAATGAACATTGGAAATCCAGCTGGGAGAGAGGAGACATTTTTGAATACTGACCAGATGTTTGATCAGATTATTTGAACTAGAGCAGTTGATTTTAGTAGATCTGCTCACGTTTACATTATTAAAGTTTCTGCACAATACTTTAGTTGTTCTTGATTTCTGTATATTTTATATTAAAGGAGTTACTGGTCAGAATGCTTGTGAAATAGCACATATTAATGACTTTATCAGAATATTTTTAGAAAGTAAATTTGAAGTGATGAACTTTGATTTCTACCACAGAAACTAAAAGGTAGACTGACTTCTCTGGTGAGCAAAAACACTTTTGTATCACCTTTGTGTGCAAGACAGATCTAGTCTCACATATTCTTACGGAAACTACCAAAGATATTTATCTACAGAAATTAGCCCACAATTTCGAAAAGTGTTTCTGCCTGTTTAAAAAAAAGGGGGGCGGGGGGAAACCCTGAATGCAACTCCTTGGGCAATCCACCTTCAGAAAAACAGTCAAGCTATCATTAATGAGCAGAGGGGTGTATGCTAGAAACATTGTTTGGAATAAGAGTTCTTTTAACACAAGGTCAGCCAAGGCTGGTGATAGGGCTGAGGTGGAAGCTGCCTTGAAATGAACAGCACAGCATTTAGGCTGTGAAAAGATATAGGGAAATAGTTCTTATCAGCAGCTTATGCTCACGCCAAAACCCTAGCAAACAAAGTATGTACATCATTTGTGTGGTCCCTAGAACCTATGGAACAAGCACTTTCTCTCTTGCCTTGTTATTGCAAGGGGGTTCTAATATTCCTAGTTTTCTAATATGTGAGTGAGTAAGCCAAACCCAGTCTTGACTTCCACAGCTGTCCAGCAGAGCTTGAGTCCCGAGCTTGGTCCTGACCGTCCTCTTGGCAAGCTTTCCCTGTGGGCATCGTCAAACCACGTCCCCTCCCTATTCGAGTCCCGAGACACAAGGAATCTAATAACCTTGGGTGTGGGTCAGCTGCTTCTGGCTTCAGCTCAACTATCAGACTTTTAGGGCATTATCCTTTATTTGCCTTTCCTCTCATTATGGAGTATTTCAGCTTGTAAAATAAAAGAAAGCAGCTGACACAGGCAGGAAGAGAAAGACAGTAAGGCAGTACTTGCTCCAAAGTGTTCCCAGTCTATATATAGAAAAGAAGACAGAACAATCCAGGGACTAAATAAAGTGCAAAGGCAGTATTAGTAAGCCTCACAGTCAATGTCAACATTTTTTGTAGGTGTCAGCGAAGAGGATGTTAAGGAAAGAAAGTTTTATGGATGCTTGCAGGGAGCTCCTCCTATTACATGGGCAGGCTTGGGTAAAAGCCCAAACAGATTTCATTGAAAACATGTCAATGGAAGTTGGCATCATGGTCTCTGCAGGAGAGGAAAAAACAGGCCATGAAGGAATAATCCAGGAGAACATGGGGAAGTGAAGGTAAAGGGGATGTGCAGTAGGGAAGGAGCCGTGAAAGACTGCTGGTAACAGAGGTGTCAAAGAGACGGGGTAGGAAGATGCTCTGTAGAGCAGAACCTGGAGGGATACAAGCACAGGAGCTTGAGTTTGTCATGGGCTTTGGAAAGATCTTGAAAAACTGGGTAGGAGTGTGAATGTTAGCTGTGTGAATGGTTAGAAAAAGATCTTTGGGATGATGTGAGGAAAAAAAAAAAAAAAGAATCTTCTAGATCCTCTAGATTAAGACATAACCTAAATATACTGACCTAGAGAGGAGGTTCCATGACAAAAATGGTCCCCAGTTTGTCTCAGTTTTTAGGCTTGAATCTCAGACGCGATGCCAGCCCTGTCCAGAGCTATCAATAAAGGGAATAGAAGGGAGTGCTTTAGGGGGAAGGTTTAAGTGCTCAGTTTTAGCTGTGCTGAGCTGACAGCTAGACCCTGAAAGGATATCGGAGCTGGAGGTCAAAATTTTAGTCTGGCTAGAAAAGTAGCTAGAGAGAGTGAGATTTGTGAATTATCAGCACAGAAGTGATGGTTGAACATGTATGAATGGTGCACATAGAGAAAGGGGAGAAATTACAGTGGAGGAAAAAAAAAGGATCCCCATGGAAACCTGGGATGGAGGGAATGGGGCAGAAGGATGTGCTGGAAGAGTGCGGCAGGGGAGAAGGAAGCTGGGGCCACAGGCAGCGAGACCCAGTGCTGACTTCTGTCATGCGAGAGGCGCTAGCCCTCAGCAGACAAAAAGCTAGCACGGAGGGAAACGTACTCAAAATTGAAGCTGAACTAACAAATGCTAATATATGGCTTACTTAGGAAAGGCAAGGTGGGGGGGGTGAGACAAGATAGTAACATTCATTATATCTGTCAATACGATGTAAAATATACAAGCTTTTCTTCACCTCTGCCAGATAAATCAACATATGTTGCCTTTTATTTACAAGCTGTTGGTGAACCAGTCACTAGTTGCCCAAATTTGTGTGATGTCTATAAATCTTGTGCTGACAGTTTCCCCTGGTGAAGCTTCAGCCTATGGATCATATAGAAATTCAGTGCTACAGCTGCTGTTGATTCATCATATACAAGTGGCTGTCCTTAGCAAGGGGACCTCCAGGGAGCTCTGACAGATTCGGAGTGGCTTTGCTGATTCAAAAGCCAGCATTATTTCCTTTGAGTCAGGCTTGAACAAATGCCACTTAATGGTACTAAGCTTCATTGCTACTTGGAAGTACTGTTTTTCAGTTGGTCTGTGAGATCCAGGTCCTGAACTTTTGCTTTTCATCGTCCCAGGAAATCAAGCTGCTTATGAGAATTTAGTCCTAGCTGGAATCCCTAATCCAAACGCTTGCAGGCTTTGGCAGTCATGATTACAAAGTTCCTGTACATATGTCTGGATCCTAATTTTGTAGCCAGACCTTTTCCTTAAATAGCATAATAAATTCCTCAGGTCAAGCAATTCTGGCCTGGATCTTATTTGGAAATCTCAGTGACATGGCTCGCTACCCAGCAACGCTCGTTTTGGGAAATTGTCCCTTTTGCTAATTAAAAGCTGCTTTTGTTTCAGCGGGTACCAGCTCACCCTCGCTTTGAGCTGTACTAATCCATTGCATTTTTGCTTGCAGAAGCAAACTTGATGACCCAATGACTGCAGTGATTGAGTACGTTCAGGTTCAGGCAAAGTCCTTGTAAATATTAGTGATGGCATCATGAACTACGAACTTAAGCATGTAAAGCGTTTGGGCCAGCTAAAGAAAACACTGCTGTATACTCAGCTAATGGCTAAGCCCCATTTGTCAGCCCCTCTATGGATTTTTGGGCTTCCTTGGTTTTCGTTACTTACCTTCGTTAACAGAACTGAGGTCATGCTGTAGGGAAGGACAGGCTGCTGTGCGCTGTCCCGGTGCCGGCCTCGCTCCGTAGCCCATCGGGATAGGCCCCTGGTTGGAAGAATTTAACATTGATGTGAACTCAAACAATACCAAAATAATAACAACAAACAGAGTAAAAAAGCCTTAATTATATTTATATTAAATTTGATTTGCAGAAAAAGAAAAGCAGATCACTAAGAACAAGCAAACAGCACAAGCCAGCATTTAGGAGTGACCATTGTGTCACTGTTTCCGTTGCATGTGTCTGGAGCTGTGGCAAAATTATAGCTGTTTCACCATTTAAGAGTACAACTGTGATACATATTAGACAAACATGTTTCTTGACTGCCTATCTGTTTTGATGTGCATCTTTGACTTGCATCTTTGTGTTTCGGTACTGCAGTTGTCTCCCCGCAGGGCCGAGGGCCCTGTACCCCAGCGCTGTAGGATCAGGACTTGTGCTGGTCTGCCCAGGGCCAGCTCAGCAGCAAACCCACACGAGCTCTGTGCTGATCTCCATATAGCTATGTGGTTTTGACAGTTTTATTCGTGCTATTCTTTTGTGCTTTTGTATGTGAACATTTACAGTTCAGTGAGCATCCTCTTGATGCCAAGTGAAATTGGAGGAAGGCAACCCATTAACTACAACGGATGCTAGAGCAGCTCCTAATCTCCTCTCCTCTCCTGAGTTTCTCTGCTGCCTACGTATTATCAGGGTGACTGTCAAAAATGGGTAGAATCATTCAAGGTGTGACACCTCCACTTAAAAAAAAGAAAGGGGGGTAGGGGCTAGACAGTAAAGGTAAGATGTATTTTTTTGTATCAACGTTAATATGATATGCCAGCTGCTTTAGTCTATGGTTTATTCACAAACTACAAGGCACTAATAGACTGTGATTTTTTTAAAAAAGATAGTGTCTGCTTGCTCTTTGCTATTCAGCGCAGATGCATGAATCTGCATGATCTCGTACCCCAGCGCAAGCGATTTCGGGTCGGGTGAGGAGATTCGGGGCCTGGCTCTGGATTTAGGCTCAGACCTCGCTGCTGCCTCTTCCTGCCTCACACCACAGCGGGCCTTGAATGCCCCAGCTGACATTTGGGGTTTCTTCCCAGAGATATGTGTGTACACAAATAATTGCTTCTGAACCTGGATAATTCATATTGCATTACTGAGTAATATGCATGCACTCAATCAGCAATTTGATTGGAGCAAGGGGAAAAAAAAGTTAAAAGATGCTGTGATCTGCGTAGTAATAATCACACGCGTTTCCCATCATTTAGGTCTGTAAGAACTCGTGACATTTGAAGCTGTCCTACCGAGTTGCCATGGCAACAGGAAAAAAGAAAACGTCAGAGCGGAAGATTGCAGTTTACAGTTACTGTTCTTCACTACTAGGCCTCAGTTGCTCCAGATCCAGTTTAATTTGCAACCTCACTTAATTTGCCCGACTGTACATCGGTGTTTGACAGCCTCTACCCTTACTTTCATTTATTAATGGATTTCTCTTGCACGACGCAAGGCTGATGCGAGTTTTCACTGAATGTTAAAAGACCATGCCATCTAGACTTGACCTTGGGGGAGCAGAAAACCAGAATGACTCCATTTTTTTTTCTATCTGTTGACTTGTTGCTATTCAACTGTTCAGAAAATATTTTGTCTGTGGGTTGGTATTTGTATATGTATGAGTGTATGTATATATATATATTTATATAGAGAGAAAAGTTATACGACAGGTTTAGCTTTTAGAAAATGTTCATCTGGAGCACGGCAGGAGCCAGGGCAGAGTAACACGGCCCCAGATGACTTGCAGGTGCTCTAGCACGGCTAAACCTCTTGTATTTGCTGTTTATAGTGTGGCCAAAAGGAGAGAGCCGGTTGCAGTCGTACCACCGACAGCCGCTTGGGTGACACCGCATCGAGTTGGTCCAGGGCTCTGCGGTGTCACTTCTCGCACCTCAGGTTCAGCAAAGATGCAGTCGAGTCCCCAGGGCTCACGTCTGCGCGGGAGGCAGGTGGCCCAGGCAGAGCAGGCTGGGTCAGTCCTCAAAACAACAGGACATGCTGGGCCTGATTTTAAGGGGGCTCAACCCGGTGCCCCCCGTGCTCCTGCACGTGCTGGGGCAGTTGGCAAAGCCGGGGCTGCAGCCGGGGTCGGGCTGCCGAGAGCAGCAGCAGCAGCAAGGTATTGCTCAGGAGCGCGGGCTCTCTCTCAGCCTCTGCGCAGCTGGCATTACATACATAAGCGCAAGGAGGAAACCAGGTGCCCTGTTATATAAATATATTCACACATTATATATATATATAGTTTGTTTTGAATATATATATATATATAAAATACATACATACACATGTACACACAGTTTCCAGTTAAGAGTAACAAGAGCATTTGTGTGTGTCAAGTTACCACACTTGTTTGCAGACATGGAAAAAAAGGGTGTTCGTTACATATGAATATGAATCCTTTTTTAATTCTGTGAGCATGTAAGGTAAAGAAAACCTTCTAACTGTATCAAGGTGACCATCTTGTTAATAAATTGTAAATGATCCATCAAAGCTCACACCAAATTTTTATAAAATTAACACAAAAAGTATACTAGTGACAGACTGTGGCTTTTATTAGAGCTTGCCAGTAACTAGGGTAAGGTAAGTGTCTTAGAATATTTTAATAAAATTGCTTATTTAAAGTTGAAACAAGAAAGCTTCCTTATGCAATAGAACTTTGCAGCTGCATTCTTTAGTTAGCATTTTTACAGTACTTATGAGTCATACTGTATGTTGTCTTTACTACAGTGAGATTATGAGCATATCTTCCCCATCACATATATGTTTCAATAGTAAAGCTTTTTGGAAGCATAAAAAAATCCAAACATACATTTACTTTTCCATAATGCTACACTAGATATTAAATGTGTGTTGGTGGTTAAAAATTGCTGTACAATAGCTTTTCTCTGACTTCCTATATTGTACCAAATATGACGACAGGTCTTTTTTTTATCAAAAGGAATAACAACAACAATGGTGACAGAGGTAAAGTAATTTTTGTTGAGAATTTTCCTAATTTTGTAGATTTCTTGGTAAAATATAAGCTGCCTTGATAGCTATTTTTCTCTTCCAGCTTAGCTCCTGCAGCCCCGACCAAGTGAAAGCTCCCATGGACCTTGCTCCTCTGGCAGTGTGCTCGAGGTGTTTGCATTGCCCACGTGGCACGTGCAGGTTAGTGGCAGTTTCAGTTGAGCAAGGGCTGCAGGAGGGGGCTGTTAGGCAGCCGCAGGCATCTAAGTGGGAAGTGCCTGATCTCAGACATTAACATGGGCACGCTTCTAGTTCTCTTGCTCTGCCCCACGCCTTGTAATAGTCATATGCTGCTGCTTCATCATCAACAATCATGTGTTTTAAAAAATACAATTTCCACGCAAAGTTTGCAAAAGCAAAAGTCAACAAAGGCTTAACAACATAAATATTTAATGAATGCATCTAAATGCACCCAAAGATGAATTGCACCTGTGCTCTATCTTGAATAAAAGAAATGACAACCTCGCGCATAAATATTCTTCTACTTGCTTTCTTCCTCTAACTAGCCAATCTCTGGAAAGACACCATTGATGTGAGTGCCATTTGTATCAAGTACCCCATAAAGCTACTCTTTTCTAGTTTAAACCAAGGCTCACTTGGCATTTGGGGGAATCATTCCAAGGGCATCCAAAACCAGGAGCAAAGAAAAATCTCCTCCGCCTGGAACTGCACTAACAGCAGGAAGGCTAGCTTCCTACCCCTGCATGCCCAAGGCAAGAGATCAGTTTTCCTTTGACTCGTAGAGAGGTCAATACTATGGTTGAAACGGAATCAAGATGCACCAAAGCCTTCATTCACCTTTTTCACCTTATTTCTGCACCCAGATTGAAGCCTCCCAGCTATTATTACATGTCTCTAGCTTCAGACGGAGCTATCACTGAACTGCATACGCATACGTGAGAAAATGAAGCTGCCACGTTAATGTTTCTCCCTCTCTGTCCCCGAGAACGACCCCTTCCTACAAGCGATCGTGCCACGTCCCGTAACACTGTACAAGCGAGGAGCCACATTAGAACCTGGGTTTTCCTGCCTGGATAAGAGTGGAGGCTCAGGAAAAATGATGCCCATTTCCTGAAACAAAGGAGCTACAATAATTTATTACCCTTTCACAATATCATGCAAAAGCAGAGAAGATTACAGTCATTTCTTTTAATAGTTAATTATGTTTAATGTTTGTTCAGCCATAGCTTGCTGTTTTTATAACATGGCACGTATTTCTACCTAGCTATTTTGGGCACTGCAACATTTATTTCAGCCTATATTTGTAGGCATACAATGCTGTCTACAGTCAGAGAGGCAGTGAATTTTTTGATTTTTCATTTTGTAACATGTAAAACTTAAAAAAAAATCATTTCATTTGAAAACAGTATCTGCTCTTAAACCACAAATTGGGTATAATGATTAAGTTAATCACTAAGGGGAGTTTTATTAGCAAGGTAAAAGTATCATTGGTGGTGTACTTGCTAATTGAGCCCCTGTCTGTACACCTCATGTGTGTGCTTGCAATATGCCTATGCGCATTTATTATTGTACATTTTGTTCAGTAACTGTAGGTCTGAGGATTAAAAGAAAGGGAAACCAGCTGAATTTCCTAGTAGGTAGCAAGGAAAATTAGGTAACGGTGAAACACTGGCTAATACACTTGCTGAGCCCTATCCTCATCTCATTTACACTGGTATGAATCAAAGAACAACTCCATTACTAAAATTGTTTGAAATTCAGTCATATTTAGATGAAATTTTTCACTTAAACCTCCCACATATTGTTTTCACTGGTCTGCTGTGAACAGTAAAGCAGCAGCATTTGTCACAGGATGATTGCTGAGTACTTATATATTACTGAAAGTCTGTCTTTTGTGGCATACAGAGGAACCTCCAGCCTAGATGCCGCCTGCAGATGACTCGCTTCCTTCACCGACCACTTTATCATGTTTCTAAGGTACCAGTACAATTCTGTTTAACCTTTATTTAAAATGGCTGTGGCCTCTAGACAAATAATTCTTCCTGGTCTCTTGCGTAGTCATTTAAGTTAGGGATAAGTATAATACAAACCACCTCTATTAAATTATGGACTTACCATCAGTTCATAGGGATCTAGCTTAAATGTTTTATCGTTATAAAGGGAAAGACATATGTTATAGTAACAACTTTTACATCGTTGGTCTTTCCTTTGCACGACTTCCTTTCAGAAACATTGAGAAACAGCCAATTTTCTTCTCAATTGCTACCGATGCACTTAGCCACTTGAGACAGAGCAGAATTTTGTACACAAATCATTTTACATCACCACTTGTCTAAAGGCCAAGTTTCTTTCTGAGTGGGTTTAATAACGCCTCATTTAAAAAAAATGAACACAAGATAAGTGGTGTTAAAAAGTCACATCAACTTGAGAATACCACATCTAGGGAAAAACTCCATGATCCTCTCTTCCCCTTACTGTATCTCTAGAAACTGTTTTCTGAGAGAGACACTGTCCAAAGGTGTCCCAAAAAAAAATCATCATTTTCTCTCTAATAACTCTGTGATCTGTAATCTTCAGAGTTAACATGCAAAGTACTTCAGTAGTAACTATTATAATAGTTAATTCATTGAAAGTAAATATAGCTGACTATTTTACTGTGTAAAACGCATAGCCCATGGCCTGCCCGTTTTATCTAACCAAACGTCAAGGTATGCTAGTTGAATTATACTCGTCCAAATGGAATGGAAACACTCATAAATTCTCAGTGGAAAGTTACAACTTGCACAATTACTATGTGTGTGTATATATGTAGATATATAGAGATATACACATACATATATAAATATATATATAATATATGCAGATGGAGGGAGACTAATACAACATGGAGACTTGGAATAAGCAGTTTAATTCCACGAATTATGGCTGAGTACACGAGTTAGGGAAAGTCATAGGTTACGTGCGCCAAATCAATCTGATGATCAAAAAAACAAACAAAAAGCCCCAAAGCTTATTCCAATTCTCATGTTGTATTTATGCTACCTTTAGCTGTCCCCTCTTAACACAATTTATATCATTTGAAGATATGCATAATTGTTTACTGATTCATTTTTAGTCGTCCGTGTATCAGCAGGTCATCAGTAGTAGAAGGGGAAGGGGGTAGAGCCAGAATTCTGCATCGCTGCGCTTTCAGCAGGACAGCTGTTTGGGAAAGTTTTATCCATCCCTTGAACGTTACACTACCCCTTTGCATCAATAATCAACTGTATTTTACGATTTGAGGTTAAATGAATGTAGTCTAAGGACAGAGTGGATGTATGTCCATGCATGCACACCCTGCCTGGGGTGGCAGAAGGAGAGTGTGTCGGCTGGACCAGGACGATGAAGTCAGTACAAACAAGCTGTGTTGGTGCTGCCATTTCAAACAGAAGCCTCCTATAAAATTATGTTTGCCCCATAAGGAACACTATAAGTTATTGCCAAGGTATTTTTTTATGATTTTCTTTTTTTTTAAAGTTCAAACAAGTATGAAAATATTTTGTTTGATTTTAAAGATACCTAATTCAGCTACCTTACCAGTTAATCGTTCCTTTCGGCCCTAGTTGCTGAATTGCTTGCTGTTTCTGAGGTGTAAATAAACGTTTTGATTTATGACGTGGTTGAAAAGAAACTTGTAATTTATTTGTGAAATGCTCAAATAAAGGATGTATGGGCTTTTACCTTTTGTCTGGGCGTAGACCTTCCTGAAACAATTCAGCAGGAGTGAAGGACTCCAAAATGACCTTGAGCCTGTCAAAGGGCTGGAATAGCCTAAGCTAAATGCAAGAACACCTCCCACCTTGCTCTAAGAAAAAGAGATGAATTGCTGCCTTCATCATCATCATCATGCCATGGTTATAGGGCAAGAATCAGGAGGCAAGAGAGGTAAATAACATTTGACTACACATGAAAGCAGTAGCAGATTATTTGGCATGTATTCAGGTACCAGCAGTGATTTACTTTCTGAAGTCCCACTCTCATTACAAAGAGTTGCACTGAGCCAAAACCAGGTCAGCTGTCCCCACGCTGGCTTGTACACAGAAGCTTTAATGGATTTTTGTTGTGCTTCCCTTCTGCTTCACCTGCTCACCTTCCCCACCTACCACCATCGGCTTGGCATAAATAGAAGAGACGTCCACAGAAAAAGAAAAAAAAAAATGCATCCTGTAAGCAACTCAGAAAAAGGATGAATGACTGTCAATCAGCAAGGCCCATCTTGGGAAGCGACGGGACCACCTTTCTGTCCTTCTGTAGCAGTCACTGACGTCGTGGCTGATTATGATGGCTTTTAACAGCAAGTACTGCCACAAACTATGGTCACAGCAGTGACGTGCTCTCACCCTGTGCTTAAATCCTGGGGAAGGGGCTCTATGCAGGTGTGCATGCAGATGTGGGCTGCTGCTTGTTGCCCTGACTCATAGACTCTTACACCAAAATTTAGAGCCCTTATTTCCTTCGAGCCTCTGGGGCCAGGTTGCCCCCATGGGCTCCCACTGCCCAAATGCCCTCCTGCACCAGAATTGCAGGCTCTACGGCCAGGGCGTCTGCCCACAGCATGCCACTGTCCCAGCAACAGCACTTGAGGCTCGTAAGCTGCTACTTCTCTTTTTTTGACTGAGCTCTCACAACCTGCAGTTATGAGTAGCCGGTGGGGTGTTCTGTGTGCGTTTCAGTGCTGCCAGCTACTCCCAGACATTGGAGACGGGCTGAGTAGGTGAAATAATAAGCAGGAGCCTGGAATACAGGCCAGGAGAGAGAGCAGAAGGAGAGGGAGCATCCCCCATCGTCCTGGGGGGATCTGCACCGCAGTGCTATACGTCATTGCTCCGTGCCGGGGCATGCCTTCTCCAGCGGGAAGCCAGCGCCTGTTGACTTTCTGGAATTCCTGCAAGTTGGTTTTTAGATCTTCTAGGAAGTTATCTAAAGTGACAGAGACACATACAGAATATCATTGAAAAGAAAACCCTTTACTATGTCTGAGACTAGCGGAAGCTGGAGAAGGGAGGGCAGCACCAGAAGGAAGCATTTGAGCACAATCCACAGCAGCTTGCTTTCCCCGAGACCCACCTCCATAGGCATGTACTTTGCAGCCTTTCCCTACGCTTTAGCAGACTTTGAATCTAAAGGGGGCTTTTCATGTGGTCCATAATAAGTAGAGGATGAAACAGCGTATGCGAAACTTGTGGCGTAATTGAGCAAAAGGTCATTACTCAAAAGCCGCAGCAGAAAGTGTCACTTCCTTTGGTCTCAGTTGAGATCATTGTCCTAAACTAACACTGTGCTTTGTACCGTAAAAGTGTTTGAAACAGTACAAAGTTAAATCATAAGCAAGGAAATGTTAACAGAGATACCAAACACTGAATGGGTTTTAGTCGGGTAGAAGTTTTACCTTGCCCTTTCAACCTTCTCCTGTATCATCTAACACCACACCTTCTGGGACACACTCTACTCTTACTCTCTAACTTTGCACAGTTCGAGCCTGTAACACTTTTCTCCCGCAATAATAAATCAGAACAGCCCCTTCTGGCCTCAGTGCAAACGTCCTGCCTGCAGAAACAACGCAAGGGTCATGGCTCCTGCTGTAAAACCACCGGGACATGCTTCCTCGAGTGCCTCGTCGCCGGCTGGACCGCGCTCAGCCCCTCCAGCGCACGGTGACCTTCGCTGGGCCGGCAGGTACAGCCGCAGGTCGGGCACTACAGTACAGTATGCTTCAGCATTATATGACAGCACATTTTATAATTTGTGCCTCAATTTGTACCTTACTGTTTCCATGAGCAGCTGCGGGACAACCACCATCAGCGATGCGGCTGGGTGTACTTTTTAACGACTAACCTTCCAGCACAAGCAGAGCAAAAGCGTTTACAGTACTTGTTTACTGCACGCTGAAAATTCATTACGAAAAGCTATAACTGGACACATGATTACTAAACTGCTTGCAAACAATGCCCTGCAATACAGCTACAACACTGGAGTAATTGATTTAGGGTAGGGGATGTTCATCAACAGCTTTTCTTAGGACATTTTTTTGTTTAAAGCCTCACATAGTGCTGGCTTTCCAAAGCGAGCACATACATAGTTTTAACAGCAGGCTAATGAACCCTAAGTAGACAGTACATACACACAGCTGGCTAAATCTTTATGCTGCAAACTTTTTTTTTTTTTTTTTTCACTTTTGGCTTTTATAAATATGGCCATCATTGTTTACACACGTTATCTCCCTTTGGGCCAGCAGCCACCTGGGAACAAATCTCGTACCGGGCTGGCGGTGCCGTTCCAGCCAACCCCGCGGTAATTGCTCGGTGAGGGACTGCGGCAAGATAACGAGGCGACGCTGTGCGTGCAAACGACGGCAAATCAAACACAGCCCTTTTGCACACAAATAAATAAACCGTCACATCAGCTGTGTCGCATTCTTTGTGCTATTTGATCAGCTGGAGAAGAGCAACAGTGCTGCAGGACACCTTCAAAGTATCCATAAAATAGGGATTGTAGCCTGCCTCGGGGTCACAGCATGTGTTATTGACTTGGCACGTACCAGGGGAGTCGGCCTTTGGCGGCATTTGAACACCTACCTCCCACCGGCATCACTAAAATGTCAGGAGCCTGAGCACTGGACCCCCCCCCCCCCGAGTGACAAAAAGATTATATAAATGTAAACCAACTCTTTTGTTTAAAGCTGTCATGAACTAATACATACCAAAATGTTCCCTGTATCTCCAAGGTAACTTAGTTGCCATCATCCTTTACATTAAGCAAAACAGCAAAACATCCAGACAAGAGGTGCCCCAATTAACAAATACTCAGCTTTTCATAGAGTGGATTGCAGGAAAGAAAAGCCCAAGCGCAGGGATACTTGATCGTACGGTGATGCTGACGAGCAGAGCAGCGAGAGCACAGCAGGAACAACACAGTGCGGTGGCGAGAATAACTCACATCAGGACACAGCGAGACTAAGGCAAAGATTTAGTTTTCGGTACAATAAAATTCACATGGTTGAGCGGTGGCTATTAGCTACATCATGTAAGAGCTGGACCGGTCATGATGCCTGGCAGGTTTTGCAAAGCCCCTCCGGGCGTCACAGCCCGGCACCCCAGCGAGCACCGGTCCCTCCGTCCGAGCAGCACCCACCGCTCACACACACACAGCAAAGGTGAGGTGTTTCACTACACACAAACAAAACAGTAGGAGTTTGGGTTTTTTTTTTGTTTTTTTTTTTTAATTTGGTGTTCAATAGTGAATACTCATTAAAAGCTCAGTTCACTGGGAGAAAAAAAAATGAGCACTATGCAATTAAACTCTACTACATACTAATTAATATGGGAATTGGGGTGAATCAAAGATCTTTAAAGGGATGGATGTGGGGACTGCAGGCAGCGTGGAGATGACCAGGCAGTCATCTTCATTAGCCCGGCAGGTGATTTTTTTTTTTTTTTCCTGCTGCTTTAGGATTTTGCTGAGGATTCTACTTTTTATTATTTTTAGTTTCAAAGGAAACCTGAACCAAAAAAAAAAAAGTATTTTAATGTGAGTTTTCATGAAACCTGGAAAAACAGTCTGAAAAAAAAAAAAAACGAGTGAGAGAGAGAGAGAGAAAGAATAGACTGAGACATTACTCATCCCCATACGACACGCAGCTTTCACTTCGTTTCTGAAAAGACCCACTCTTGGCTCGCCTCTTCTTTCCATTACACAAATAGATTAGAAACATCCTAAGACTAGAAAGTGTGATAGAAACTGCTCAGCCTGCTCAGCTCCTCACCATGGAGCACCCTTTCCCTTCGGGAGATCCCTGTCAGCTCGTTCTTGCGAAAGGCCACTGGTTCCACAGCAGCTCCTACGAGCTGCCCAGTTTCTTCCGAGCCACAGGAGGTTTACCAGGTGCAAACCAGACTTCTATGAAATGTGTCTTGCTGCCGTTATGGTAATTGAGATGAAAGAAGGATGTCAAATCTCTAGGGAAATGCAATTCAAAGAGCCTTCTGGCCTCTTTTTTTTTTTTTAATCACTCAATCCGAAAGCTAACCTGTTTCAAAGTAGGATGCCACATCATGGATCAAGACTGTGAACACCCACCACTCACTTTCCAACTGCATCACACAAACTGCTAAGGAGCAGAGGGCCTTGTTCCGAACACAGATTTGTTAAAAATGGTTGTTTACACCCAAATGCAAGAGGAGCTTTGGATTCAAAGCCAAACTGGAGTTTGTTGGTGCCTGGGTGCCCAGGAACTGTTTTCCTAAAACTCTGGGTCTTGTCATATGCCTTGGTAAGACTTTCACAAGCCATCCTAGTTTTTAACTCTGATTTCTGCCCTTTTGAGATCAGTCTTTCTTTATATAACGGCACTGTAGAGTTCAATATTCCAATCAGAAGTAAAGCAAAAGTCTAAGACCTTAGGATCTGATCTTTGACTGACCTGAGATTTTTTGGCAGTCCAATTTTCTGACTTTCCATTGCTTTACACCTGATATGGCATTTATACAATTGGTACAATTTACACCAAAGCATAAGGCTGTAAATCAGGCAGGCTTTGATTCACTAGTATTTTTCTCCCAGTTTGTAGAACTGTAAATTACTTTGCAGCATGACAAACCCTGATCTGACTGGTAGATCATGGTATTATATAGCTGTGTTATGAATCAAAACCCATTCACGGATACTCATTCATTTGAGAGAGATGTCGCTGGCCTAACACAACGGGCTTCTTTCAAGCCCTCCTTTGTATTTCATTCTGTTATTTCTCTGCTAATAAATAAATAAAATCCCCCTTGGTTTATGGCTGCGGGAGATGAAAGAAGTCCTTTTTTTCATGTCAACATTGTGTGGTGCTGATGGAGGCTGGCAACAGTCTAAGCCTGGCTCAGGCTGCTCTTCTCTTTGCCTTATTAGCATTTTGCTTGGCTGTCCCTGCCAAAGTCTCCTGGACGTTTCTGAACTCTGCGAATTGTTGCAAACACTGCAACGTCCAAGTGTGAAATGAGCTGCATGGAAGCTCCCGGGATCCCGCTAACAGTGTATTAACAATAACCTCCAGTTCACAGGAAACAACAAGCACCTGTTCAATGGGGAACATGTTTTTAAATTGACACTCAATTATCACTGCATATTTTAGCATCGTTTTTGCACCTTAGCTAAGGCCTACCACAGGCCTTGAAAGCCTGTTTACTCATTTAAAACTAGTCTTCCCAAACCAAGACAAAATTAAAATAACAGTACCAAATTAAAATACAAAAAAACCTTAGCATTTTAAAAAGGATTTTAGAAAAAAACTCACTAATTTGTTGCAATTCTGATTTACCTGACAGTGAATTCCTATGCCATAATTTATATCTGCTAGGTGCTTAATCTTAATAATTACCTCCAAGGTATTATAATAATGTAGGAAAGATTTGATTTTTTTTTTTTTTTAATAAGAAACTGTAAAGAAATTAAGCTGAACAAAGGAGACGGTAAAGCGTATTCAAAAAAAAAAAAAGTCCTTGTAACAGTGAAATACCTTAAACATTTAACAATGATAGGTAACATTTTCAGATGGCAAAGCTAAAGCTTAACTTCTAAAGGTATTTAAAAAAGTTATACTTTTTAAACCAATGCCTGTGTTATAAACAGACTTCTGCTACCCATAGCCTACTGCAAATTAAACCACGTCTATATGCAGGAATGACATGCAGCTCTAAAAACACCCGGCTGTGATTCACATATCCACACTACGGGACCTGGGGAGGAACAGGCTCCCTGGAGTGTGTTAATGCAGAGCACCTACCATCTTTTCCTGGAGCAGTTTCCTGCAAGCAGCTCTCACCTGGGCAAAGTCACATCTAGCTACACATTAGGGTTTTTTTTTTTCTTCCTGGTGGCTTTTTCACCCAAATTCAGCTGGCTTTCTTAGAGCTCGTTTAAACTTTGAATTCTCCCAGCCTGACCCAAACTGTCTCTGATGAAGGGTTAGTGATTAATGTCCTTTTAACACATAGCCTTAGTCCTGAATATTTAACTACTTTGTCGTATTTCCATATTATGATAATATTAGACAAATTTAACTTCTGAACTGAATCTGGATCTTCATGATTTACACACCTTTCCAGTCATGAGCAGCTGCCCTTATATATTTATATGTGTGTGTGTGTATATACACATACATACATACATACATACATACATATATATATATATATATATATATATGGTTTATTTCAAATTAGGTTGCTAAGAAACATGTAGGAAAGCCATGTAATGGATCCAGGTAATTTACCTCAAATAGGCATATTAAATTACAACATTAAAAATATATGTTATTGTTTATTATAAAAACACAATTATTATTAAAAATAATATCTGAGTTATTATTCAGGATGTGACTTCTTATTCCAGCAAAACTATACCATTGTTTTTACAGTGAAGAAACTGCTGAAATTGCTATTAATTAAAGTCTCTCTCATCACAGCTAGGAACAGTTATCGAGCTTAGCAGGGAGCTGTTGTGGCTATCAAATGGCAGGATAATCTAGAGTAGCTCGCTCCTGTGCTGATATTAGGCCCCAGGTACAGCAGATACAAATACAGGCATACATGTTTGTATGTGCGTGAGAGAAAAATCTCTTTTTTCTTTGTTTGTCAGACATCTGAACAAAATACCATTTAATCTCTGTCTGCTTACACTTACCCACACATAGCAGTGACTATGTGCAGGTACTGCATTTTGTGGAACATGATGTGTGATTCTGGCTGACACATACAATAAACCAGGAAGAGGTCTAAGGACAGGATTTTCATCTTGTACGAGATGAAGATATAGGACTTAATGCTTAAGGGACTGCGCTCGGAAGTGCAATTAGTGCCATAACAAAGACATCTTCCCCTCAGTAGCAAGTATTGATATGTAATTTGGAACCTACAGGCTAAAACTACAGAACTTGATTTCTACAGCTGAATACGTACGGGACTTTTATTCTGCATCCTGGACAAAGGCCAAGACCCAGAAAGGCACATACCAGTGGATTACGCATCTTTCTTACTATGTTCCTGCTGGATTTTCCTTCCTCTCATCTTTTTGGACAACCCCCCAAGTGATGCTCTGATAATTCTTCCCTGCTTTCTCATTAGCATTTTAGGGTTATGTTCTCCCCTGAATCCGCATTCAAGCAAGTCACATTGAGTTTGACACTGGATTTATGAGGGGAAAATATGTTCACATTACTTCTAACTACCATTAGTTGTCACTGTTCCTTGTATTAAATAACTTTGCACCATTATTCCTGCCTTGCCGCATGTTTGGTCTCTTACCTCTGTTATTCATCCTCTATTAACTTCTGTCTCCATCTTGTTTCAGGGTTATGTCTCTGATGAACCACGTGATTATTTTTCAGCCAATAATCCAACTTCAGCATGAAGTAAAACATCCCCAAACTTATTCATGATTGCCTTCATTTCAAGTAGCTTAATCAGTCACTTCCGGATGGTGTTTTCTAATGATGCAGCGCATTTTCTTCTTTCCTCTCACTTTGCAATTGCACCAGTTGTAATCTAACAATGAATGAGATTGAGTAAATGGTCAACTTGTGCAAGTCAACTTGAAACAGTCCCACTGGGAAAAACACTTAATGGTGGTTAAACGTGTTACAACTGTTGCATATACTACTGAAAAATGAGTATGACTAACACAGCGGTCAGAGCCCTTTGAAAGTGCCTTTCTGGGCAGAACTGTGCAGGTTTACCGACATGTATTTTGTCATGCCAGCTCTAATTAAGCTTGTCTAATCACATCTCTGACAAGGGCTTCAGGCTGAGCACACAAATTCCCTAAGACATTATCTGCTGTAGCTACATAAGTGTCCTGTAAAACAGTAGGGAGGAGAGGTCTCTAGGGAAAGTTTATACTTTTTATTAGACCATCTGACATAATTGGGAAAACAGGCAAGCACTTGGACACATAAGCCCTTTGCTAAAGCTCAGTGAAGAACGATTTTATTGCATGTCCAAAAGCATGTCAGTTTTTTCATCCTCATCTGCCTCAGTTGGTCAGATAAAAGACGTCTAAGTCTTTCCTGTCTTATAGCCTTCTATCATTGCAACCACTGCTACAATGAAAGAATATACAGTAAGGAAAAGGAGCTATCACACAGACTTTTCTCATCTTTCTTTGGATCTGTTTTTGGCAAGCCAAAAAGGAATCAAAGAAAATTAAACAGCTTCTACTCAGGTATCATCTTGGCCCTGGAAATCTTTAATTTTTCTCTGCAAAATGGAACAGCTTTGGGTAGCAAAAGCCTTGGCCTCCCCTAATTCCCCCAAACTGGTGCTGTAAGATGCTCGGGATTAGGTCTAGATGCTTAAATTCTCCTAGGTAGAAGAAGAAATGCCATGTTCATGTTCTCCCTCTGAGGGACTCTTTCCTTCATCCAGTGGTATCGTCTACACTGCTTGGTCTGTAGGCAGGCTCTGAGGACACCTGCAGTTCAGCCCTTGCTCAGCCTTGCCAAGAAGGAAAAGCTTCCAGGCAGGTCCATAAAATATTTTGCCAAAGCTTGAGGAGTTTAATCTAGAAAGAGGTGGTACCTACAGACTGCAGCAGCTGAGAAACATCTCAGTCTTTACTGCAGTTTTGGACTCAGGCATGTAATTGCCATGGAGATACCACGTGACTTTTTGTGGATCTGTACAAAATAATGCATCTTATGGAGAATTATTCTCTAAGGAACACTGCTTCTAAGTGCAAGCAGTATTGGCTTTGAGGTGCTAAATACAAAGAATAAACTCTCATCTTTTACCTGCTTTGTTCTTCACACCACTGCTGCCACCATACTTCCCTGTGTATCTCACCGAGTCCAGAATTTTGATTAGTGTTTATTTGATCAGTTGAAGTGGTGAAACTAGGGTTAAAAGTACTGTACTTAATGTGAGAAATATAGGGAGGAGGAACCAGGATCCAGAATAAATTTCACTTTGCGAATTGACATGCTAATTTAAGTTGGGAAAGAAGACCATAACTCTATTCTCAAGAGTTCAATAGGGAGCAAGATTGGGCTGCAGGTAGAATTTAATTACCACTATGCTTTAAATGGTTATTGCTTAAAAGTCTGGTGCCAGAATCAAAGTTAGATTTCTACTCTATACTAAAAACATGCACAAAGGACTACAGTAATGTCTGTAAAGTGCATACATTTAGTAGCAAAAGGCTTTTGTTGTACATAGTTACTATAATTTAGTCTGTGTCATTACTTGAATGTAGTCATTGTAGCTGTTTCGTTGTGGCCTTAGCTCTTCTAATTTAAATACCTTTGTTGGAACTTTAATTTGTTGGGAAAAAAATAGAAAATCTGCAAAATACACAGTATTCTGATCAAACTGATAGCAAAGCCAGAGCTTTCCATGTTCTAATCATATTCAGCAGTTGTGTTCTTTTGTTTTAAGTGTAGAAACATAATGAAATAATTCCATAGCATAAAGCTTGATGAAAGTGGCAATTAAAAAGGAATCGATCTGATACACCCTGTTCTTCAAAGTACCATGCTCTATATAATGTAAATCTCTATCTCCTTCACTAAAACTTTAGTCTCCCATCTTGATTAGGCAAATATTGAAAACAATAATCATTTTTCACTAAAGTGAGCCTTTAATATGGAGTAGAAAGAGTGCACTATGGATATTACATTTTCCACAGAAGACTGGCTTTCACATTAGTGTTTGCTATTAGCGTATTTCATGTCACTCCATCATACTGTCTTTCACTCAAACCCTACATTTGCTGGAGCAGATGGAAAGTTAGTTTAAATTAATTGAAAGCATGCTGTGCACAGCTTGTGCTACCAAGAACATGCAAAGAAGAAAGGAAGATACATCAATTTTCTTTCTAAGATACCTATAACTGTGAAAAGAGATCTCTTATGAAACCATCAAGATATTGTGCTTTTTTTTTTCCCCCTAGAAAGCTATACTGCTTTGATTTTAACAAGAAGAGGAGGAGGTAGTGAAATTGGTTGGATACACACCATTTGAAAACTAAATGGTGCCTGGGATGGATCATAACAGAGTGGCACAGAATAAGCCATTCCTGGCTTGTTGCTTTGTTTCTGGGGTCTGTCTTCAAGTCTCAGTAATATTGACAAGTTTGAAGGTTAATTACCTTCTCACTTGTTCTAGTGAATACTAGTTGCTATAACTGGAGCCTCAGCTTTTCTTCTTTCATCGCTGAAAATCCAGTTGTCCTCATTGTTGACTGAACCAACAGCCAAATACCTTATTAATGCCTGCATCATTTGCTTACCTGAAATCGAGGTGGGCAAACTTACCTGTCTCGTTAGGGTGATTGGGATCTGGCCACTCTTCAGGACAATTACAGTTAATGCCAGTCTCAAAACTATCACACTATAAATCGTTTAATGAACAGTGGCTTTTTGACCAAACAGTGATGGGAACTATTCTTTGTTAATTTGGCAATTATTTTTTCTTTAAGAAAACATTCCAAGTATTCATTTCTTAGTGGTTTAAAACATGGGGACAGGAGGGAACAGGCACCCGGAGATCTCTCGGCTGGACGGCGTCTGGCTTGCGTGCTCTGTTCTGCTAGACAGGCTGCAGTGGGCAGACAGGGGAAGGCTTTTTGCTTTTGCCTGCCTCACCCGGGCCAAGGTGGGACCCTCTGACAAGAATGCAGGCTGTTACTTCTTTTACAGCAACCAAACGTCACAAAATTAACGTGTAAAAGACGCTTCTGGAGGATAAGGTAGGGAAAGCAGGAAGAAGCAAGAAACCTGCAACAAGAGCCTGCTTGGGCAGGGAGCTGGAACAAAGTCGAGCTTTAAAGGTGCTGGAAAGAAGAAAGCACATAATCGCAGAGGGACTTAAGGCAGAATTTGTTGCAAGCAAGGAATCCACTTGTTGGACTGAGAGATACCCTAAGGGTCCTGCCTGAAAATAGGGGAAAGATTTGTTTACAAACTCTGTCATTTTAATCTGTCTTGCTCTGTTTTCTCTGTTTCAAATGCTGTTTTGTTCAAGTTTGCATTCAGATAAAAGCGAGCTTTAGAGCTGTAGATCCCTTTGGCTATCCTTGGCATGTCTTTCTTAGGAATCCTTTTCCTTTGGAGTCTCAACACTGGCCACACTTTCCTTTTCTTCTCAGAAAGGTCACAAGTGAAGAAGAGAGGGAAAATACTTTTTAATTTTGCTTTTTCAGGTTTAAAGGTTGAAGTGGAACAAAATAAAACAATGTTTTGTTTTGTTGAAAATTCACACATTTCCCTAGAAAACTTCAAAGAAACCAAATACATCCTATTTTTTTGGCACAATTAGAACAGATATTTTCCACTAATCTTTGGGGGGAAAGTAATTTTATATTGTGGCATTTCCCCTCCCCATTCCCCATTCCAACTGTATTAGCGTACCTGAGCTGTCAGGGGTCTTATTTCTGCTAGTCACTAAACACATTTGACGACCTCTAATGCTTGGGCTATACTGCCTGCAGAGCATATACAACTTCAGTAACTGCAAATCAAAAAGATGAAATAATGCAAATCTTTTCCAATCCTACCTCTCTGGCTTCATCTTCCTTCTTTTCAGAGAGTTTCAGCTGTTGCAGCTGAGCCCAGCTTCCTCTTTCAGTGATCTGGTGACATCACCTGTCCTCCAGAAATACTTGCTTCTTGTATTAGCTAGTCCTGAAATTCATACATTCTCGTGTGAGTCTTTTTACCAAATTTTTGCCTCATTGACTTCATTTCTTCCACAACTATCTCTGTACCTCTTTGTTCTTTCCCAGAATTTTATTTACTTCTTTTTCTCTTTATTATCTTTATTGGCTTTCAATTTTTCCCTTTACAGCATGGTGCCTACAAGATTCTCTTTCCCTTTTTTTTCCTACATTGTCCAGATTCTTTATGACCACCTGAGTCGGCATTTCTTCCTGAGTCCTTAAAAAGCCTTATCCAAACCTGTATCACAGGTCTTTCTGTGTCTTATTTAATTCACAACAAAATTATGCTTTGTCCTGCACGCCAAACGCCTTGATTCAGGAGTGAGCGTGCAGAAGCATAATGCAAGGGAAAATCTGCCTCCAAGATCATGACTTCTCTTGAGAGCATGACAGGTGTCTTAGTTCATATCAACAAAGCTCTTTGGAAATTTAGAGGATTGTACAGGTAATCACTGTTTGATTAATAATTTACAATACCAACAGGACAGAAATGAAAACTGGAGAATGACAATCCCAAAACAGCTGTATGCCTGTCAAATATGTAAATCTTTTACTCTTCCTCCTCTGCTGGGGCACTGCTTAACCCCATGCTGAGTTGCCTTTCTAGAACATAACCCTGACATCATTCACGAATAATTAGACAGTCATAAAGAAACAAGGAATGAGTGAGAATTAACTTGCCACCTCCTAGTGTCACTTGAAGATCAATTTGCCTAAAAACTAATTAGTTGACTTTCCATGAGCACAGAACCCCAAATGTAATGAAAAAAAAACAAAACCAAAACAAAAAAATCCACACAACCAAAAAACCCTTCAGAGTTTTGCCTGTCTGAATCTATGTACAAACAAACAATGCTTCTGGAAAAAATTATTAGATTAAATCCTCACAGAGAGGATTTTTTTAAGGAGTAAATGAAACCAGGATGCAGCTGGGACGAAATCTTTCAGCCCTGTCACTGACATCTGTAAGAAAAATAAATGTCATTATATGGAACTTTTTTCTGAAGATAAAAGTGTAATCTAGGTTCAGATTGCAAGGGTTCAGATAGCTAAGGATATATGGAGGCATTTACGGAGTTTGCCAGTTAATGTCAGAAATAGCTTAATGGCCGCCAAAAGTCATTACTTAGTGCTAGTTATTAGGAAGGGTATGTGAAGTAAGTCAGTCGCTGTATCGCAGAGGCAATGATGTAATTAGCACCTTGGCTTGGAGGTGATTCTTTCCCCACCAGGCTAAGAAAATCAGGCAACAGGGAAGCTGCCTGCATAGAAGACTTGATTTGTAAGGATGTGAGCCAGAGCTCTGCACAAATGCCAGATTTGCTGAAAGATGAAAGCAAAAGAGGATGAGCAGAATCCAGAACGCTAACTAGGAGCTTTTAATAGTCATTGGAGCATATGCCAAGACTAACGATCAGAGACAGAGTCTAGCTAAACGATGGTGGATGATCCTGAGAGAACATCCCTATGCATACTGTTTGTTTTATGGTTAACAATTTTTATTTTACTTCTAATTTCTCTGTTTCCAGCTACCTGTTATCTCTTCTGTTAGCAAAAGCACCCTTTTGTACCTGCTATGGGTTTCACCCCCTAAATTATTTCTACATGGTAACTGTGTCAGTTGTCAATCTTCTCTCTATGCTACCTATCCGCTTCATGACAAGTCCTAAAAATCATTTTGAGGCCTCTTTTTTCTCTTGCCTCTGAACCTGCCATAAGCCTAAAGTACGAATATGGACACCACACCTAAACTCGGTTCTTTGGTATTAATCTCAGCAGTGCTGAATTCCAGAGACTCCACCTCCATCCAAAGCAAAATCCCCCCTCCATCCGGCTTCACAACAAAAACACGCAGCTATGCAAAGATGCCTTCATCGTGGTTGAGTGCACCCAAGACTGCAAATTCAACAAATTGAGAGTATGTGGCCGTGACAAAAGAGGATGGGGAGGAGAGAACCTGTGAGAGAACAAGCTGTGTACTAGCTGCTTAGATGTTTGCCATTGATTTTATTTTTCTCTGGAGTTATTAGAACATTTAATGTGTTTAGCTGCCTTTTAGTGAAATATTAGCAGCTAGAAATAAAGGGAGTCTTACAATAAGCCAGCTCGGTACAGCTCACCAGTGGTCCACGAGTGAAATTTTGGAACCTCTATTCCATACAATTGACATTATTTATTAGCTCTGCAGTCATCCAAGATCTTTTCAGCCAAGAAACAGGTATCTGCTGCAATTCAGCAGGACAAATACAGTAAGATGAATGAAGAAAATTCATAAATGCTGCTGCTTTATCCAAAGAGATCAGAGGTTTCAAGTTCTGTCAAATTTTGCAGTTACCAGGGTAACAGGTTTGCATTTCTAATTGCCCCAGAGAATCTAGGAGATTGTACAATATGCAGCCAGCTACTACTGTCTCCATAAACCATCTAGTTTTAGATACATGCAACTGGTTTCATCTGTGGAATCAGTGGGACTTCCTGCCAAATATGACAAAGTATTTTCATAACAAATGGTAGCAAAAACCAGCCCTGAGTAAAGTTAAGCAGGAATGTTCAATTAATTGTGCACTAGCTCGTGCTCTTTTGATTCCACACAAACGATTTACCCTTCCCCTTACAAAAACACACCAGAAGTTTTAGCATGCATCCGCTCTGTGAGTTGGGCTCAAACGTTATGAGCTTTGTCTGCACATTATGTTAATTGAATCAATCTCATTTTTATGAACTATACCACACGCATCCCAGGATAGGTGCAATTAGCAATCTTAAATCTGCTTTTTTAAAAAAAGTGAACAACCTAAAGGAGGAAAGACTGCTGTGAAATTGCCACTAATGAAACAAAGGTGAGACTACTAGAGTGGGAAGATATCATGAAAATATATTTACTTACTTCTTTGAAGACTGTTACCTTCATGTCTTTCTCTAAGAAAATTACAGCAATTTGTTATCATTGAGGTTATATCTGAACAAGCTTCACAAAATCAGTAGCAGAGAGGAGCTTCTTTTCTCTCTTTCCCTCTCTCTTTTTTTTTTTTTGAAATTCTCTTCCCTCTGAAGAGGATTTAAAACTGTGAATTTTAAACATTTTCAGAGAATTCAGCTCCGGAAAGGGAACACGTTACCTTGCAGGTCTATTGCCACCTAAATCAATCTATACCTGAGCATGTAGAAGATCGGGCTGAATGTTTAGCCCACATCTGTAGCTTCCCAGGACACCAAAGCCTCAGGTGACCACATCCTTCCTCATAAATGGCATCCTAAAAAGATAAATAAAAAAGGAAGACTGGCGATAAAAGTTACAATGTTCTAGATTTCTACACGCTATTGAACTTCTGTTGCTCTAGTGCATTCGTGAAGACTTTAACAAGTATTCTCCAAAGACGTTTTCTCTCTTTGAGCCCCTGGAACTCACTTTTAGATTTCTGTACACATGTAGGTAAGTGTTATAAAGAGCACCATAAACCAGGGTTCATACTGCAAAAGAATTCACTTCTTCTTCTTTTTGTGTCGTGTTTCTGATAGCTTAAACAAAAAAGGTAAGAAGAAGAAGGAATATCAAAACAATCAGCACTTCAGGTTGTTGGTGTAAACTAAATTTCATCTTCAAAATGAAAAGTAAAACGTCCAAACCATGAGATGCTATGAAACACTTTTAGTCATTTTGTGAGAAAAAATAATGACAGGTGATTGAGCATCCAAACAAAATTGCTTGAAATCAGAATGTCAGAGGCCTATAGTAACTGCATGTAAATGATCTACAGATCAAAAGTTACCGGCAAAGAATAATAGGGATAATCTGACTATTTAAAGAATCTAACCAGACTAAAATCTGCTTCTGGATCTGCTGCCTGTAACAAACTGTTTTGTATATTCTAGCTTCATATTATTCAGTATTAAATTGTTCTTTTTTTTCTTTAAAAATATCCCAAACTATTCATGCACAGAGAAGGAAGGGAAGGGGGACTAAAACTGTATAATACATTATTCATTAGAAATTATTCTAGCAGCTTTATACCCAGCCCAGTGGTATCTTTGCTTCAGGCAGAGATAACCTTCAGCAAGTCTTCCCAAATTAGGTGTGATATAATACCTTCTCTGATATTGTCAATACAGTACTGTACAGTACATGCAAATGAAAATGGTGCAGTGCTACAAAAGGTACTATATAAAAATCCAACATAAGGAAACAAGGAAGAGCACTTATCTTCCAGGAACAGAGACTAATCTTTGGGGGAATTAGCTCAGGCCATTGCTGCCAGGGTGCTCTGCTGCTGAGTTACATCAGTAACAATAATTCATTTTTTAATAGCTAGAGACCTACACTGTAATTACGCACTGAAGCCTACCCTAAAATTTATTAAGGAAGTTGCAATGTGTTGGAGCTATATATCTAGATGAGACCTAGATGGGATCTAATCTTCATTAACTCTCAGGAGGTGCTGCTGCAGGAGGGCATCAATGCTGAAACCTTACACTGGGTACAATCCCGATGTGGGTTCACCTGTGGTGTCCAGGGTCTACACCTGCCACATATGGTGGTATCTAACTTCAGAGAAGTGAGGAGAAGATCACAACTGTGGTAGAGGTACCAGCCCTGGTCAGCTATGAGCCCTACCTTGCTCCTATTGGGAAACAGCTCTTGGTTACAAATGAACATTTAAAAAACAAAACAGAATCCCTCTTTACAGAGGTGCTCAAAAAAGCCTCATAAAACCTAACCACCACTAGGTAGGAATGTGCAAGTTTATTAAAAGACACTGTATGCATTTGCAGTAGCAAGAGACATTGAAGAAGGATGCTGGAAGGTACTTCTAGTTGTCACATTCAAAATTTTGCTCTGAGCAAAAAGGGAAAACACCTTATATATGCATGCAAGAATATATTACTACTCCAATTAAAATCAAGGAAAAGACAGCAGAGGACTTGGGGGCCAGATGGGTGTCAGCACCCTGCTCTCCTGCCATGGGGAGGTCCACAAGGTTTATGATGCTGTTTTGGGGTCGGCTTATAGTTACCTTAATACTGTCTTGTGCCAATTTTCCCAGTGGCAAGCACTTTCATCCTAAACTACAGCCTTTTGCTTGCTAGGGGTCATTTGCTGGACTTCTGCCATACATGCATCACTCGGCATTGCCAGATAAACATTAGATCACACAATTCAGGGACACAAGAACAAACAAGTTTGAGGACAAAGGGTAGTGAACAAGTCCTGTGCTCCAGCGATAACCACGTGACCATTTATTTTTTGCTATTAGACTTGAGCTACCTGACCACTGTGCAGCTGAAGGAAGTAAGAGAAGTCAAGAGAAGTCCTTGGCTAAGACGAAGCCTGGTGGCCTTTGCTCTGTTACCGGCAATGATAACACCATGTTTAACAGGCTACAAGGATACATCACGCTATATTATTAGTCTCTTTGGTTGGTTTGGGCTGGCTAGCTCTCAGGCTATAAGTGTCACCCATTCTGAAAGTCCTATCAATGGATTTTGCCTCAAAATAATGCAAAGCAGAACAGTGAAATTGGGGGGTGCTGGCACTACAGCCGCTGACAAACAACACTAAGCTGCAGCGTGGGAATAGCCTAGCCCACCTAAATTTAAACCCAGCCTCTGTGATTCCAGGGGTCCTAATGACAAAACAGTCGTTCTGATTTTAATAATGCCATTTTGACATTTTTACCTGACTCGGGTAGAGGAAGCCTGAGGATAACTTTATCACAGAGTAGCAGATGGCAGTTAATGATGGAGAGCAGACTCTGGGTTCAGGGTGAATAAAATACGGTATTTCCTAACAGTGATTAATGAGGTAAAATGCATTTCATTTGGAGACGCTGCAAACAGAGCAGCTAAAATTTGAGCAGGTGAGAGGGTAAAGACCATTGCCAGCAAGCTGGTCTCTGCCTCCAAAACTGTCAGGCCTTGAAAAAGGAATGGCACCAGTCTATCTGGAAGGACCAAGAGTCATATTTACTTATTTTTACATTTAGCCACAGAACTTGCCATCTATGCAGACTGTCCCCTGCAGTAACATTGTTTACATGTGTTGATGTGTGCATTAGTCTGCTTTGATTTATTGAAGGGCGTGTAACTACATGCAAAAGTGATATTTTCATCATTCACCTGCCAGCACTTAAGCCAGGGAACCTCACAACTTGTTCAGTTTTAGTGCTGTTTTGCAGTGAATGTGACTAATTAAAGGAGAGTTGTCATTACAAGTTTTTCTATGCCTGTATTCCCATTCAGAAACGTATCTGAGGCGGATTCAGCCCAGCCGAACTTCAGACAACTAAAAGCCAATAATTGAATCTAAGCTCATTATCTAGCCTTCCTCTGTGGAAAGTGTGTGTCGGTTCACCTAATTTATTTTAGGACAGGACAAACTGCCCCTTTGAGGGCCCTGTTTCTTACTGTTGACCCTATCAGCCTAGCTGCCTAAGCTTGTTGATGGCTATACCAAAATCATTTCCAAGTAGAAACACATCCTAACCCAGCAAAATTTTAAACCATTGCTCTTTGTGTCCTTTGTCATCCGCTGCTACACGGGAAATTTCTTTTTCACTGGCTATATACTTTGTGGAAAGATTTCAATATACCTACTAATTCTTTCAGTTAGTGTTGATGGCCAAGTTCTCTTTCCGTAATGATACCAACCTGAATATTATCCATCACCAACGTCAAAGCTGTAGAACCAGATCAAAAACCATCTGGGTTATCTGAACGCCGAGATAACCATGCTCATGCTGGTTATGTCAGCCGAGCTCGTTTCTCCAGTAACAGGCTCTAGATTCCCCTTCTCACTGTCCTGTTTGTCTGCTTAATTAAAAAACAAACAAACAAAAAAACAAACAGGAAAAATACTGCTCTTTTGGAGTAACCTACTGTCTCCTGTTCGGGACAAGATCAGACAGATACTGATATTGGGAAGGCTCTGATTTTTCAGAATAACACTCTGGGGCAGAGGAAACCCTGCGGGTGTCTCCCCGAAGTGGCACTGCCTGCTGGATAACCCTGCTGGGCCCAGCGCAAAGGGCAGTTTAGATAACCCACGCTAAGGGCTTACCTATGGAAAACACTGTCCCCCACCCTGTGTTTCTTTTTAATTGCATTATTGTGCACCGTTTTAATGGGAAAGCACCCTCTTTCCATGACTATGCAGTCTATACATACTTTCGGATGTCTTTTTTTTTTTTTTTTTTTTTAAGTTGATGGCCATGGTCTGTGCCTGCTCTCTGGAAAGCCTCAAGACCAAGTTCTCTGTTGCTATCTCTCTGGCTTTGAAACTGGAAATGTCCCCACCAAAAGCACTCACCTGGAAGCCTTGCTTAGTGTCTCTGCACCACCATCGGAAGGGACTTCCACCGCTGGCAACGGCATGCAGCTAGCATGGTCCCCTTCCTTCAGCACCTGCCATTATTTCCTGTAATGGTTGCAAAGCTGGAGAATTGATGTCTTTATCACTTTCCGTGCTTCTCTTAATGTAATATAATGTAACTAAGTACATTTGAGAACCTGGTAATGTGTCTTTGAATCCTTCTGCGGGAGCAGTGTTATCTGTATGTTTACTGCACTTTCTTTATGGTATACTTGTTTATGCATGACTGATTAATAGGCCCCAAGCTATACTCAACCTGCTACCCATAGTAAATTGTTCTTTCTGTTGTCTCTGTCATTTTCTTTAAAATATCAAGCTGTTTTATAATTAAAGAGTCCCTTGAAGGTCTTGTTTCAATAAACAATCATTTCTTCCACTGGGTGAAGTTCTCATGCTAATAAACAATTTAACAGCAGATACTACTCTTCCTGTCTCCACACCCAACCTTTTATGGAAGATCCACTACAGCAAACCTTGAAACGTGATGCTGACTATATGTACAGATTCAAAACTTGAGCATGCGTTCATTAGCCCGGTGCTAGATCTGGTTTAATCTGCATATTGTGCAAGTTAGAGAGGATTAATTGCTCACAGTAGTGTTTGGACGTTTTCATATGTCACACAGAAGATGGCTGAAGAGTTACTTATCTCCAGCAGCTTTATCCTTAATTACCTTTCTGTCTGATAAGTCCAAATTTGGGATTCAATGCACAGTGAAAATCTCCTGTATTAGTCTGAGATTGTAACTTTGTTTTACAATGTGTTTTCTATGATAAACGGCTTTTCCTTGAATACTAAATGTTTTGGGAAACTAGCAACTTCTTTGATAGTTTTGCAGTACTGCCAGAAAGTTTTTCCAGCTTTTCAAAACTGAAAAAATTATTCAAGTGACATTTGGTATGAGTATATTCATATACTTTTTTGTCACTGTTGATATTTTAATTTTCTGGAAAAAAAATGTTTTGGTAAGTCATTTTGGGGGGCATTTTTAATGCAATTTGGTAAGTCATTTTGGGGGGCATTTTTAATGCAATTTCCTACAAATTTTGGCTTAAAGCAATAAAGCATCACAAAAATATTTGTACAAAATATGAAATGGATCAGTCTCAGATCCTACAACTGTGCCTATGAAACAGTCTTTTCAATCACTGTTTTAATGAGCCATGTTTTGGCAGCAAGTTTAAATTTCTAAATATTTGATCATAACATTTCTTTGATTTGGGTGTGTTTGAATAGCAAGATGTCTTATTTTTCTTTTCATATGCTACTTTCAGTGCAATTTTAGACAGATTCTCCAGCTGATACCGGATGTCATAGTTCTTCTGAAGCATTGGAAGTATGGCAATTTACATTACGTTTGAATCTGCCCCAAAGACATCACTTTTTTCATATTCAAGCACTTTCTCTAAGAAAATTATATTAGCTATTATTATCCTCACATCTGTCGCATCTCAAATGCCTTCAGATACTGACCTGACTTCCCCTATGAATGCCACACACTTGCTATTTTCTGCCACTAATTATACTAATTGTTGATGCAATTTCCTTTTATAAAATTTTGTGCTTGCTACATTTTCACTTTCTTGTATTACATTAAATAACCTGCAGACCTGTGGCCTACTTAAACATAAATACACACGTGACAAATTGTGGCGTTCTACATGCATGCTTTCCAGTCGCATCAATGAAACAACACAGAATTATGTTTATATTAGTGAGCATTAAAAAAGGTCCTTCAAAGATCACACATTTATGCTAAACCTCCCCCAAAATTTTTTTGTTCATTACAGCCTCCCTTGCCCTTTGGAGCTGTGATTTTTACAGTGAAATGTTGGCTTTGCATTTGCCAGATAGAAGTTAGACAGAAGTTTTTGCACTGCTGATTCCACTTCAGAATTGTCTTTCCTCAATCCCCCCAGGGGCATCTTCATTCCTCATATCGACATTCGCTTGGAGAGTGCTACCATCCTTGGTTCGAGTTCCTAATAAAGTCGAAACGTTCTCACAGGCAGCCTGAAGGCTTTGGGAACGTCTTTGAGATGGGAATTAAGAGGGTGATGAGAATTACCTTGCCCGGAGCCCCATGACAGTGTTGTGTAGTGACACAGGCCCTGCGCGCAGTGTAACCACGTGAAAGCGCAGAGCACGTCTCGGTGCTGGCCAGTCTTCCCCCCGCTCCAGATTTCCCTTACTTTATTTCATTCTCCTCTCATTCCAAGCTCATTACACAGATATGCTGATAAATTTGTACCTAATTTCCTTAGAAGCTTATCCACTCACTTCTCTGGCCTTTTTTATTATAACTTCTTTTTTGCTGATAAGAGAGCAGCCTTTCTATAATTTCCCCAGTCTATAACCAGCATTTGAAAGTGCATGCGATACTATAACACACGCAGCAGCTCTCTGATCATCCAGTACATATTTGAACACCTGTTGAACACATCCAATCAGTTAGCAGGTTTTGTTGCCGCTCCCTCTGCTCCCGGAGTTACACAGCGATGTTTCTCCTCTCCTTACGTTCAGTGACACCCAGTTGCCACTGTATTTCTGCACTATGCACAACCGCCATCACTTTTTTGTGACTCAGACCGTATTAGAATTTTTGTCCATCTTCCGTCTCCAGCCAGAAGACACTACAGCACTTCCCCCGGGGTGCAAGTCGCTGCCGCTACGTGAGACTCTTTGGCACTATCCCAGTATACAATTATCAAGCCTCATTCCTTTAAGTGTTTTTGTCTTTGTGGCTATAATCTTATATCTGTGCCCTTAGTTTGACATCTTGCCACTCTGCTGGCAATCCTTTAACCTCTCTTCTTGGATTTGCAGGCCGATTCCCCGCTTTCTGTCTCACCAGAGGGATTTAGCAGAACTAGACATGTGCAAAGAAGGTGCCCAGTACAAATGCATGGACAGGCTCCTGCACAAGGAACTGTTCAACACCACAGGACTCTGCACCTTCGTAACAGAGAGGATATGTGACAGGAGTACACAGGACTGTAGCTAGTTCGGTAACGCTGGGCAGAAAACAGTTACTCTTCCTGGGATCACAAGAACAGTGGGAATGCAAGTGAATGTGCTGGTCAGGCTATGGACATCGCCCGGCCCCCGCTCAGCAGGCCCTGGCTGCTGGGGAAGAATCGCTCTCTGCAAGCCCAGCTCAGCCCTGCTTAGTGCCCTGCTCCATCCGCCAGATAACTCATTCCTAGAGATGCAGGCCTCCGGCACGACGCCTTCCCTTCCTACACCCAACTCAACTCCAGCAGCTTTGCTAAAGCCTCCCACCCCAACCACTGCTGGTCCGTCAGCGGGGTTCAGTTCTGCAGCCCATAAAAGGTCACGCTGTTAGCACGGTCAAAATGCCTCTGCAAATAACCCAGAGGCCTCCTGCAAACGGGGGACCAGAGAGTTCAGGCAACGTGGGTCTCGGATGCTGCCTGGACGTCTCCCGTTCAAGGATGTCCAACGTGTATTTTAAAAGCAGCTCTGGGAGGGTGCTCTTTGGTGTCCCTCTACGCTGCCCACAGCAAAACCATACGTGATGTCGTTAAGCAGAAGAACAGAAACATTTGGCATTACTAAATTAACCCCTTCTGCTTCAAACGAAAATCAATAGGAGGCTATATACAAGAGAATAAGTGGGTAATTTTTATATATTACTCTCTTATTCCAAAATCCTTTTGAAGGTCACCTTTTTTTCTTTAATAGGGATTTATGAAGATATACAGCATATTCCCTCTAAATCCTAGCAAAGTGGCCTTCAATTTATATATGCAGTGTGCTGTAAGTCAAAAAAGGAGAATAGCAAAAGTCTTGATTTTTTGTTTTTTGTTTTAGAAGAATGAACCTGTCTACTGGATCTCCATGAAACAGGTTGAAAAACACAAAGCAGCTATATCTTTCAGCTAAATTATCTCTAGGAAATGGTTTATTAAACAAAAAAAGAAAACAATCAAAACAAACCGCATCCCAACCAGTAGTTTGACAGTGTTGGAACGGAGCAGAATTTCAGTGGTGAATTCACTAGAATGAATTAGGGTTACAAACAGACCGGCTACGGAATAATTTTCATCCTCAGAGGTACAGAGAGGCAAATCACTTATCACAGAGTGTTAAATTACATGAGAGATGAGGACTTAAAAACCTAGATTTTTCTGGTCTCTGGTCTGTTGCCGAGTACATTGGCAGCCACCAGCTTACCAGAATATTAAAGATTTGTAACAGCATACTGCCAAAATACGGTTGTACCAGCTGTCCAGTGCGAAGCTGTAATGAATTTTGCTTTCAGTGGCTAAACCGCAATGCGAGAACACGGGGATCTCATGTGCAGTCACTGCCAGGAGCCACAGCCAGCATCCCAAGTGACTCCTAGCTCCAGCTAGATTGGACAGCTTAGCACTATCATAGGCAACTTTTGGTAAATGTGTATATATATATATATATATATGTGTGTGTACATATATACACACATACACACACATACATATATAATGTATATGTGTATGTATATGCAACATACCTGATAGCCTGGAAGAAGGATATGCCAATATTTGTCTTTTTTGTGACTTCATGCAGTAAAACTTCCTTTTTCTGTTTAAAAAATCAAAGAGGGGAGAAAGAGTCAGAGACACTTTAGAGCTATAAATGACCTAAAAACATATTGATGATTTAAATCAGGAGATCATCTTCTTCTTGCTCCTTGACACTTCAGGTCTTTTAACATCCTCCCCCTGCCCCAGCCCTTTTGTTTCCCACCTTTGTTTTCAGTTTCTTTGTTATCTCTTAATTATAATCCCTCTAAGCCTGGACATTTCTCTCTATTCTGCTCCAGCTGGTCCTTGAATACTAACTAGGAAAACAGAGGAAGCAGTTTCTTCTGTGTGCTCTCAAATGCTAATATCAGAGAGATGCTGAATCAAATGCCAGTCATGCACCAGCAGTAACTCTAAACCAAAAATGGGACTGACTTTGTTCCCATCAGCAGGCTTGCTTTCAAAGATGAGGGGAGGCCCCAGAAGACTAAGAAGGGCAGATAACACCTAATTTCACAAACAGACAAAAAAGGAGGAGACAGAAACTAGACACCAGCCAGTTTAACTGTGATGCCCAGAGAAACACTAGAACAAATTATTAGAGAATCAATTTGTAAGTGTCTGGGGGATAAATAAGCAACAAGAAATAGCTGACAGGGATTTTTCAAGAATATATCACGTCTAGTTTCCATCTCCAACAAGGTAAGGGGCCCAATGGATAGAACAGTAGTTGTCACACACCTTAGGTTCAGTAAAGCTTCTGATCATTAATTCCCACATAGCTGCGTATACAACTGAAGACCTATCAGAAGGGTTTGTGCTACAGATCCTCCTGGCTGGGCGCGTGGACGTGCTACTGCCCAGCGAGGCAGGTATCCAGGTGCTGCCCTCTTCTCCAGGCCATGACCAGGTGCGTAGCGCCGCGGCAAGGACCCCCAGGGAAAGGGCAGTGGGAAGCACGCACTGCGCTGGACTGTTCCCGCAGCCCCGGGATGGCCCCCGCGCACCTTCCCAGTCTGCAGTCACTCCCTGTGAGCAGGGAGGACACTAGCTAAGAAAAGTACTCCAGGGGTAGTCAATATTATCATATATTAAGCGGTCCAGAGAGGACCTGTCCTTGGGCTGGGAGTAGATAGAATTTTTATTATGGATTTTGATGATAGAAGAAATTGCACACTTGTAAAACACAAAAATAGTGCGAATTTAGAGAGGTATGCCCTTCAGAGGAAAGTGTTTTTGGTGAGCTAATAAAATAGAGAAATACTCCAACATTTATCAGATGATATTCATTAAAAAGAGAAGTGCAAAAGGCTTCACATTGGAAGGAAAATTCAAATGCACAGATACAACATGAGGAGGAATTGTGTAGTCATGAGTAATCCAGAAAAAGCTAATCACTAAGAGGGAGCTACAAATAGAACATAAATTCATATTATGCTGTAGTTTTCATTTCTCAGGTCAGTGCTCTGACTGGATCTAGAGACATGCTCTTTTCCTCCATAACCTATGACTAGTCCAGAAACACAGTCTGTACTTAGGGAATCTTATCGGTGGAAATTTAAGTGCTTGCTGTCAGCACATGAGGACAGAAATTGTGAGGATTTGAAGTTCTGGATTTTGTCCCAGGAAGGGGCAGTAATGGGGAATTTGGCATCTGGTTATTTAGTCCTTGATTACTTCTACTCAATGAAATGCTTGTCCTCCTTTGCCAGGAAAGATGGTTTTCCCTTCTGAGACAACTGGAACATCTACTGTAGAGGCTTCTTAGGAGGGGCGCTTTTTCAATTAATCGTACATAGATTAATCAGCTTGCTCAGTTAGGTATGCCATGCCACATAGTATCCCCACACTACTTTTTATCACTGTTTCCCACAGTTGCCTTATACGTGGATCATAAACTATTCGAGGCAGGGCCCACCTCATGATCCTGTGTTGGTACGTCTACCCCTGTGGAGTAATGTCCATGACTAGCACGTTAAGCTGCTATTGCACAGCAAACAACAAAATAACTACAGTAATTAACCTATCAAAAGGCTCTAAGGCATTAGAAAGAGGAGCTGATAGAATACAACCCTGATGAAACTAAATGAGGCATTTCTGCAGCCACCTTGCTTCTGTAACTCTTGTGTGTTAAGCTCAGTATTGCTCTATTTAGTTCCCAATACCGAAAGGAAAAACTAAAATGCTAAGTATTGCTTTCATGGTAACAAAAGAAATCACTCAATCAATCTTATTAAAGTTCCTCAAAGTATTCCTGAATTTAAACTGGGTATGGCTGTTGTGCTGCGAGAGAAATTTGACCCACGGCATGGTATGATGCCAGCATATTTGTTCATTCATTTGCAGAGTGTTGCAGGTTTTGTGATTTGTAAGCCTTTTATTCCCCATAAAGATGCAACTTAATGTGCTTGTGTAATGCTTTTCACCTAACTTATGCTGAGATAGCTTGCAGTGTATCTCAAATGTTACATAATCATTTCAAAGTTCTAATTCTATTCCCTATGCATGGCATTTAGTAAATGGTATTTTTGTACATGTAATTCACATCCTTCCCAACTAAGTAGTCATTCTACAGAAGGCAAGTTGATCTTAAACAAAAAATCAGTTTCTTAGCATGAGTATGTCCGACTTCACTGAATGTTTTTATCACTTTATGCATGTAGGGCAAGCCAGTGAAATATAACTGAAATGTCAAATGAAATGTATGGCAAAGCGATTAGGAAGAAACTTTCAGCATTTTTTACAGATTAATATGTTAATTACAGCACGTATTGTGGAAAAAGATTAAGTATCACCAAAGTAAATTTATTTTTAACCAGCTTTATTCCTCACACTTCATAAATTAACCAGCAGAATACATAATGGAGAAGAATTCAGACACTGAGATTGCTAGAAATTATGCAAAACTCCAAAGCATACAAAGTTGCAATACAGATAGTGTCTTTGCTTTAAAATAAGCACTTCATCAAAGAGAATTATGCCTCCTCTGAAACGTCTATCTTCATAGACTACTTCAGGTATCTTTAAAATGTTTTGCCACAGTCACACCATCAAAATTGATCGATATTTTAAATTCTATTTTTGGCATGTAACATATTAAGAAAGACTAAATATTGACGGTAAGCATAACAGAGCAAAAAGTCCTATCTGACATTAAAAAGTTGCTGAGAGAAATAGCTGCACTTGTAAAAATAACAAAAGCTGACGCTGTAACGCAACACTTTAAAAAGAATGGCATATGCCAGGAAATGTTGACGGCCACATGAACTGCTCCTTCATTCTTGAATTTGTATCTATATTCAAGCTGAAAAAAACCCTTAAAAACAGAGTGTAAAACAGTAGCCACAATGAAGACATTAGGGAGTTTTGCTATCGATTTCAGCAGAAGTAGGTTTTGGGGCTATTTTGATACAGTCACATGGATCATTATTCAACGGCCACTAAAATGAGTAGAAGTTTTTCCATTGCTTGCAGTGGGTTTGGAGACAGGTCCACACAGAAGCTGGGATGGAGAACCATTTCCAGCCCAAAGTATGGTTCTTTTCAAAAGCCCAGCTTTTTAATATTTCTGTATCTCATTTTCTTCATTATCAAAATACAGTCTTCATGCTGACATGCTCATTGGGATGAACCAGTAGACACGAGAAATTTAACACCCATGTATTTTATATAGCAACTAATGACATTTACTTTAAACCTAATGTTATACGGTGCTTGGTTAACTCATGTTCTGGGCAACTTTCCAAATATTTTGACATGTTGAGTATGACAAATAATTTCCTCCTGTTGTAAAGTATTATTTTTTATAACAAAGAAGGAAGTGATATTCTAAATTAGAGGTCCACTTGTCAAGAATAATCCTATGTCAATCGACATGCACAAGCATTCAGGTTAACAAAATAACAGCCAATTCCAAGCTCATTAATACCATGATTGGTAATTTTAGTTCTCTAGTAGAAAACAATGCCTCTTTCATTTCATGGGTTTAAAAGACTATTTGCAACCTTTTTGTGGGAATTTGGTAATTAGATCCCCTGAAACAGATTAATTATACTTAATTTTTGGGACTGGCCTGTAATCAAAACATACAGGTTTGATATCTGAAGGCATACTGAGATGATGAGATCAGACAGGAATATCATTTTAATACTATTTGAGGGTCTGTTCCCTAGCAAAACACCAGAGCAATCAAAATCAGTAATCTGAGTTCTAAGAGTTTGCTGGTCTCTCTCTCTCTCTGGTGCTCTCCCTCTCTTCCTCTCGATAGATAAGTAACACTTTCCATATGTGAGGGAGGTGTCTTGTAGCTAATTTTATTAATTTTGTTTACAGTTTGTTAGATGTCTCAGCTGAATTAGGATCCATTTGCTCTCTGTGCAGTTTTAGCACATATAATGACATGCCACAAATTTTGACAAAACAAAAGAAGGTGTTAATTTATACCCTAACAAAATAAGGAGAACAAGAAGCCCAAGGGAAATTCTGCTTCACCAATGGCTGCATAACCTCCCATGGAAGGTGCAGGAAATAGAGCTAGGTGATAGGCTGTGATACCACCAGTTATGATAAACAACATGAATAGGTGCAATTACAATTTATTAAAGCATAGGTAGATCATCTTAAAAGAGAGATGACGTCTGGTTTAATACTACATTCAAAGTGAAGAATCTCACCAACTTCAAAACCTTTGGTTCAGGCTCACAGAAGTCCTGCCAATGGCACTCCCTCTGGGACATGTTCTCCCTATTGCTCCGCTTCTCCCCAAATAGCCTATTTGTAACACACTGCTCTGAAGAATGACCTATATCCTCATCGGACCTCTGCAAGGCTGACAACCAAACCTGCTCTTGGCTGCTTCAGACACAGCCTCTGGAGTTCCAAATTGCTGAATAACTCTTGACATATCCGGAAAAACATTAAAAATCAATCCCCTTAGCTTACTGCAAGGATATCAGGAGTTATTCATTCCCGAAGTCTATAAACCTAATGGCTTTCTCAGACAAAGCTAGTCTCTACTATGCCTGTAGGAATTGAGACGTATGTTGGTCATTCTCCACAGTTGGCCCTTTCATAAAGCGTTATGAGAAAATCCAAGTTGCTCTACGTGGAACATAAGCAGGGGCAGACAGGTTGTTAAGAAGTAGGATTGCCAAATGCAGCTGGAAGAGAAACTGTTGTTTCTTCATTAGGACTTATTTGCAGTTTTCATTGTAGATTGGTCATGTGTTTAAGGAGCCTTTAACTGATATTCCCTTCCCTTTAAAGCAGGCAAAACTAACAAACAACTTTCATAAGTTGCTTATATCCTCACAGATTTTTAATTGAAATGCAACTCCCACAGTACCTCATTAGTTCATTGACTGTTGCATTAGTTTAATTTACTGAAGGGCTTTTTTGCAACCTGCCTTACACATTTACCCCATTAAGCATGTGCAGATTATCAGATAACTGCTCAATTAAATTAAACTATTGTTCAAACAACATATTTCATTATATTAACGAGGTAAAATGCTACTTGGTGTGTATTGGCAAACATGGCTTGCTTCACAGAAAGGTGTTTTGGGATTAACCTGTGACAGTCAGACACTTCAGCCTGTTGAAGTCAATGGAAAACCTCTCGTCAGCTCCAATGGCCTTTGGATAAACCTTTAAATTAGGTGAGATTTCTTTAAGATTACTTCTTTAAGGGAAGCTTATTAAAGAATAGGCTCATATTAATCTGGTGACCTTTGTCTTTGTCTGGTTTCCCATACCCAAAGCTCTATAGATACACCCAAGTTTCAAAGCAGAGCTCATCAAAACTGTAGAGTTTTGTCCCATTTCATCCCCTGGGTTTTATTTGAAACTCAGCACCACTTTGTAGGCTTTAATGAACCTTTTGGTTCAAAGGCAAACTCAGGCTGACTCACGCATTATGTGCTTCAGCTGGAATATCTTACAGAGAGCTATTGTTGGCAGCAAGGAAAGCTCATTTTCCTGCAGAACAGTAGGAAAGTGGTAGGGAGTACAATTTAAATTGTGGTAGATTTTTTATTCTCTGATGGTTAAATTCTGTCATCCTCATTCACACTGAACAGTAGCTTAATTTGAACGTAGCCAAGTGATTCAGCTGGGAAACATTTGCAAGTAAAATATTATTCTATATAATTACTGTATTGCAGTGAGGTCAAGAAGCCTCGTCATAAACAGATCCCCAGTACGCTAATTCTAGTCCTACCGAGTTTACAAAAGACGACAGCTGAACAAAGAGATTAAAGCAATGAGTAGAGCTACTGCACAACATGCAACCTCACTGCACTCCTCTTCCACGCCAAACTAAGCTTGCCCGTCCCGACGACAACTCAATTGGACATCAGGTAGTCATCTTACTGCCAAGTCAGAGCAAAAGCAGCCCATGCCGTTCAGTGTGATGGCAATGGTCTTGGCACACCAGACGCCTACTTCACATAGCGACTGGGAGGACATCTATCCCTATGAGCATCATTAGCTCCGTGCTGCTTCACTCCTGCTTGGTCTGCAAGACTGGACTGTATTTAATCACCATCTAACAGCACATCCTAAAACTTGGACCCTCATTATGCACTCTCATTTAAGCTGACATGGTTTAATCAGCTGTCTGTTTTAACAGGTACTTCACTAAATCAGTGCAAAACCCCCACGTAGACACCTATGAGTTTCACGAGGTGCCATACATCCGTTATGGAATAAGTACATCTTCTTCACTGAATCCCCATAAGAACTTATCACTTGCAGTAGATGTAAGATACTAGGAAATACAGTAATGCACTTCACCGTAGCTTCATCTAATTTCTCAAGAAAGAAAACTTGGACCCCAGCCTTTTACTTTTCAGATATTCTTATTCATCCCAACACAACACACAGTGGTATAAGAACACAGATACACTGTTTAATGAGTACACGCTGAACAAAAAAATCAGTTTTGACAGAATAAACAAAAATCCAGTATTCCAATTGAAAATATTTTGCCAGATCTTAAAAGACATAAAATACACAGAAATCTTCCATCCAATATCATATAACAAATCTGAACGGTATTTAGGAAAAGCAGAAAGAGAATTCACTAGTCTGAAGAAAGGACCCTTCTGCAGCCATCACTACCACTCCTGCAGTGATTTCTCTCAGACTCTTTGTTCCTGTTGCCAGGTGACTTGCATTACTGGCTAGTTTGCAGCAGTTGATTTAAGATCCTCTTGATTCTACAGTTTTGCTGGATTGCTGAAAATTAATTACTAGAATTACCATGTAGATTAAATATATCAAAATAGAATTTTGCTAGTAAAATGGAAGAGAAACCATAATGATCCACTGTAGGTGACCAAATGAAATAAGGTCTGAATAGCTGTTGCTATCTTTCTCTTAGTGAAAGAAAAAGCCCTCCAGGTCATTTTCAATAGTTGTCCCACTAAAGATAAGGAGGCTATCTGCATGGATAAAATTAGCAGGATTTGTCTCCCAAATGACAGCCTGATTAAATAGCTTTTCCTTGAGGGACAGCATAGTGGAATTTTATCAGCAAACCTATGAATGGGCATAACTGATTTAGCAGATTGATGTAATTGAACATCGTGATATTCTAGCTATGAAAAACCTCTCTTCTGCACTAACAGCACAGAAGCTACAGATCATTTCTTCCTTCAAGCATCATGACTAGAGTCTTCCCTCAATTAAATACTTATGCAGGCGCAGATCTTTTTTGTCCATAGGAGATCTGCAATGGTTCCAATGCCTCTGAGGTTACAGATGTATACGGCAGCTTAGGGAGCCATGTGTCCCCAAGGTTACTGCTTCAGGAAACCTCTTTGGCTGAATAAATTTGTTTAATGTACTGCCAGTCCAAAATTATTATACAATCATTGCAGATTTTCCTTGCCCTATGATGATCCATGAGCCTACCTGAAGGCAGATAATTAAGAATCTAAATTAGAATTTTTATTTCTGGCAGTTAATTTCAGTCCAAGTTGATAGAGGATGTGTAGCAGAGCTACATGAACCAGTCCTTGTGAGCGAGCTAACAGAAAATCCCTAACTGAATTTTTAAGGATGGCACAGTTATGACTTTTACAGAAACCCCTGAACTGCTTTCATTCCTCTTTTTGTTAGAATTACTAGAAAAACAGAGAAGAAAAGTCAGCTTTAGTAGTAGCCCTGCTAACAATGCAATTATTACTCCTGGGTATATGTCTGCTCATGTTACCGTTCTTCACCTTGGCCTTCCTCTTTATTAAATCTACCTACTTCATACCACTTTTAGACTGCAAGGACTCTGAATTGCCTATGATATATTTGTCCAGAATATAACACAATGAAGACCTGATTTGTTTGTTTTCTTATAGTATTGCAATGTAGATAATAGAAGTAATAAATAAGGAATTAAATTCCTCCAAGAGAGACCACAATGCACAATTTGAGATATAGGTAACATATCTCTTCCTACAAAAGGAGGCCTACATAAAGTAACACAGATAACAGTGCATGGAAACCACTGGCAAATGTCAGCAGAGGCATTTTCTGTAAATAAAGAGAAAAGCCCCAAGTTTTTCCCTTGCCATGTGAATAAAGATGATGCTTTAACTGTGATAATACTGAGAAGTAATTCAAACAAAGCTCTGAAGCAAGAATATCACTATTATTTTTTAGAAATACTTCTTTTTAAAAATGTGATATATTATTGCAGATCACCAGAGAGAAAAATGTATCGATATTCATGCACTGAAAATACATTTAAATAATGATAGAGAAACAGTCATGTGGAATCCTCCTACTTAACTCTTTTTTTCTTTTTTTTTTTTTTTACCTGGGAATGGCAGTTTGTCTTTGAACACTCACTACTCCCACAGACTTAATTAGTGGGTCCTTGGGGAAACAAAGGATGAAGCTGTGGCCAAAGGCCCTTCAGATTTAGAAAGCATAAAAACAAAAGAAATGGAATTTCTCATTTTAAACCTAAAGACGCTTGAGAGTCTTTTCTTTGAAAAAAGAAACTGAAAAACATAAACTGATGAAAGCCAAGAAGAGCTTGCAAACTTGCGCCCATTGCCACGGTTCAGCTGGCATCAATTGGATGATGGCATATCAGGAGCTGGAGCCTAACCTCTCATGCCAAAAGGGAGAAGTGTCTTGCCCTCACTGCAGTCATGCCTCCCCATCAAAATGCGAGCAACCATTTTCTGGAGTAAGGCTCAAGACAGTGGGAAATATGAAAACGACCATCATGTATGGCTCTTGATGAAAACTAAGAGCTTGTCCATTGAGTGCTTTTCCTTTAGAATTCACTCCCGCACCTCCTGTACTTTGCTCTTGGTCTGACATCCAGTATATTTTAGAGATCTGGGGATCTAGGTGCATTTTTCAGCCTACAATGCAAAAGCTGCTTCTGGAATCAGGTCTTTGATAAGCAAGGGTAGAGAAACTCCCAAATGTAAAACTGCCTCAGCTTCATACTTAAATCTAATTACATTCTTTCTCAGATACAGGCTTGCTTGGATTTTCACCACAGGTAATATAATCTGTTAACTGCCGATTAATTTCTTTTTAATCAAAATGTTTAAGCTTTGGCATCACATTTTTAAGGTTAATGGATCCCAGCAAATTTCTTCAAAACATTTAAAAAAGAAAGCTGTTCTCAAGGTTTTAGATATTTAATTTTACATATTATCAGCATCCCAAACTCCCCATTTACATGCATTTGTTTTAAAAGAACACCGCCACTGCCTGTGGGTCAGCAACTCAGATCTTATGGAGATTTTTAAGAATGGTGAACAAAGGCTTGTTACTAATCCAAATGGACCAAATCTAGGCAAATCTTTCAGTTTGACACTGTAACACCAAAATTCCCAGGGGAATTTGGTCAGTACCTTCAGAAAGAGCAGCATGAAGCACTTGGATAGGTCTTATACATGAGCTATACAGCAGAAGGCCAGGACTTGCTTATCATAGCCTAACAACTATAAAACACGTTACCAGACACATGGTGCACTATCGATGATATCAAAATAATTGCAGAATAGTTGGGGTTGAAAGGGCTCTCAGAAAATCACCTGGATCCAACCCCCCTGCTCAAGCAGGGTCAATTAGAACAGGATTGTGTCCAGTCGGGTTTTGAATATCTGCAAGGATGGAGACCCCACCATCTCTCTGGGCAACCTGCTCTAGTGTTCAACCACCACAATCCAGTCATCAGAACTGTTCCACAAAGCACCAAGATTCAGAGCAAAAGAGAGACAAGACACTATTTTCCTTGTTTCTTAAAAGGTATGTAGCTTCACTAGGCTGGGAAGCCTAATGACAGACTTAACTACTGAAAGGACTATTTTGGAATTCAGTGAACACAAAAGCCTTGAAATAAAATTCTGCTTTCAAATATTTTCAATTTCTTTGGAGAATACTGTCTTTCTCACAGTTTCTTAAGAATATGTGTATGCCCAATTCCCACAGACAAATACTGCACAAGCTACAGAATCAATGAGTCTGATCTACAACTTCTTGACGAGAAAAGGATATTTTTGTGTACTTTCCTAAACAGATATTCCTTTCTAACATCTTGCCTTCTACTACCTTGTCAGTTCCTCTAAATAGTACCAGGGAAAAGGAAAGGGCAAAGAGGGATGACAACTAGCAAAAAGTAGGATCAACACGAACAGGGAAGAAGTCAGCTGTGTGGGACTAGGAATCTCATCATGAAGATGAGCAGAGCCACGGGAATAAATGGAGAGCAATTAAATTAACACCATTTTGCAGTACTTTGAAAGAACCCTAGCCAGGAACTATGTTTCAGTCGACCAAGAATAGAGATGGCAGAGGAAAAATCACATTTTCTGCTCTGGTCTGCATGAGATACACAGCTGCCCAGAAAGATTAGAAGTCTAGTAACCAGAAAGAAGCAGACTGTCTTATTGCTGTTACTGAGATCTGAAAGACAATGGCTGTTCCTCCTTTCTACATACTTTTCTCTTAACTGTTCCCAGATGGAATCAGGAACAAAAGGGCCAGATTCCTGGGATACCAGATGTGTCAGTACATTTTAGTTCACTGTAGCGTGCCACTCATCTTCTCAGGGCTGAGGGCTTTCTAGAGGCACATCTTGCCCAAAGCAGGTAGCAGCAGAAATCTCAGAAGAAAGCTGGGAGCTTCTCACAATTTTTCCCGCGCAGATCCAAGAGTTACTGATAATCATCAAAACATTCAGATGCTTTCTGAAGCTTATCTGAGCCAAACAGAACCTCAGGTTCTTCAGAGGTTTGTCTGGCATTGGTTTGAATAGGCTTCAGACAGTCATTGTATCGTATTTTGAAAGTGATTTTGTTTGTTGTGCTCAGAACAGTAGCCAATGGAGTAAGAAGACTGCACTTCTGTGCCATATCACCCATGCTCATATGTTCGCTTTTTCAGCCTCTGCTGTTTGATCTTCCGCAATGGACTCTATACAGATACAAAAATTAGATGTAACACTGGGGAATATGCCCAAATGAAACAGAGGCTACTAGAAAAATTATTAAAAGAATACCAGGGATGGGATTTCTCTGCTAAAGGCTAAATAATGTTAATTTCCTAGAAACTGATCCAACCTTTATACTCGGTGGCTCAGCACTGCAGGCAGCACATCTGTTTGCTGCGGGAAGGTCCTGGGCTTGGGAAGGACTTGGCATTCCTCCTTGGGTGGTCAGCAGGGTGTCTACAAACTGATGCTTCACTTGATGTGGGAAACCACAGGGTTCCAAGAATAATGATGTCTGAAACATTATCCAGAAAATAAACAAATAAATTCAACCCTTCTTTCCCCTTGTGACAAAGCCTAACTTGCTAAATTTTGGGTGGCTTTTTATGATTTATAAATTTTAACTTGCTTTTTTTTAATCAGAAAATATGATATATGAGAGTGTATGCATCTTTACGTCTCTCTTCCACCAAATAGCCTTTAAGCTATTGAGCTGGCCATCAGTTTCAGTCAAAGCTGATGGGGGAGAGGTCTCAAAAGACATAAAATTCCTGCAAGCTTTATGAAAAGATGAAGCAGACGGGAAACAGAGCAGTATACAGACATTCCCAAGAAGAAGGCTGCAATGTGAGCCAAACCTTCTCAAGTCTCATCTCCAATGAGAGGCAAACTGATAGGAACTTTTCCCATTTGAAGCACACCCAGGTATCTGCTCCATGTGGACTCTGATGTCTGCTCAGGGATGTGAACACACTGCAGCCTTAAGAAAAAAAAAAAGCTCTGCTAGATCAATCAACCACAGGCACAAATCCATGGGAAGGCAGTTTCATTAGCTCCTGTGCACATAGGGCTACTTATTTTACTAGAGTTATTCAGACCAAACTTTTCCAAACAGCTATTTGAGCAATAAACCGTGGAAGACTGGCTCTCTGCCTCCGCCAGCACATCACCTCCCAGAGCCTCTCTTTCTCTCTTGTCTATTTACTGCAAACAGCATTGATGTGACTGCTGCAACGAATTGAGAAGTAGATGAATTCCCATCTCTCAAAGGCTGTCAGAGGAAACCTTCTCTTAAAGAGATAGTAACTTAGAGAAAGTTTTGATTTTATGCAACTTTATTAGCCACACACAAGCCCCCAGTCTCTCATAAGCTTTCTTTGACACTTAGACACCGTCCACTGAGCTTCTGATTGATCTTTCATGATGTCAGTTTGGTCCTACAGCTGTACTCTTGCCCCATCTCAAGCTGTAACTATTAGGAAGCTGATACAAAAGCACTAGTTCAAGACAAAAAGGATGAGTTTCACTGCAAAAGCTGGTAGGTACGCAGCTGGCAGCAGCCAACAGTATGTGGCATAGTTAGTGGTTCTGCCTACTCAGTCCTGAGCTTGGATGTTCTGGCTATGTGTGGTAGCTCATGCTATAAGGGCAGGTTAAAAAAAAGTAGAGATAGTCACGCAATCAGTCATAATGTCCCAACCATACTACAGAGTCAGGCTGTTAGGATTCAGCTTAACTGGTCACTGTGCTTCTTCCTCTCTTCTACTGTTGCTTGAACCCATCCCTCTTCATTTTCTGCCTTATACAAAGCAGCCTGTTGTCCATGCAGTAACTAGCTGATATTTCTGATACAGAGACTCCGTGATACTGAGCCAGATCACAGCACAACAGCATCAGAACTAGAGCAAGCTAAAAAGGACCTTTTTGGCATGCCCATCCTCATTCTTATGTCAGCCCTTCGGAAGCAGTAGAAGGAATATGGCCTTGGAGTAGGAGAAGCAGAGCATGTATCCATGCTCTGGCACGCCAGCTTGAAATCCCTCTGAGCAGGGCTGACCAGCTGTCTTTAGCACACAAACTTCGATCAGCTAGGTTTCTCTTGGAACTGGGCCAAATATTAACACTGTGATACAGCAGCCTCTCCTCCATTTCTATCAATGCCAAAATAAATGAGAGAGAAGTTACGTAATGGTGAATAAAAATAGCAATTCTTTTTTATGTTCTCTGTCACTGTGGGAGGCTGAAGTCGATGTTCAGAAGACAAAGCTACAACTCCCTCTGCCTCTTTAGTGAATGCAGTTAAGAGAAGAATAAATACAGCAGGGCAAATGAACTCCTGTTTGGAGTGTGGGCAGCTTCCACTCTCCTGCTCAGTAGTACCTCTGGTAAAGCTTGACTTCAAGCCATGAAACCAACCACTGCAATCATTGGTCCCCAGTGGCTTAAAAGCTGTCACAAAATCTTGCCCTTGCTCCCTGTGCTGTCTGTCCTCCAGCTGAAAGATGGCTTGTGAGTGTGAAAGGGAATGTGTGTGCATATTGCAAGAAAGTGAACTTCTGCTATTGCAAGAGCATAGAAAACTGAGAAGCTGAAGTCTAGGCTAAGCTCAGAGAGCACCCAGCCTGCGTCACTACCACTATCCACCACCCCACCACATAGTTACGCTGCATTACATGGAAGACTAGGAGATTGAAAGCTTGAGGTGGGATACAGTGCGAGAGGGAATGAGTAGATGTAGTTTCCTTGAAAAGCCTGACAGTATAAGTACAGAAACAGCAATATTACTGTAGATACTTAGCTAAAATAATTAACACAAACTATTCCTGCATCATCACTCTGTAGCAAGTAGAGAAGCCCAGATGGATCATATACAACATTGTACCTTATTTAATACTACAGGTTTAGCATTACTGTATTTAGCCTTTGCTTAGACTGCACTTCTCCCACCCTTCAAAGCAGTTCTGTCCCATTAATCGTGCCAGCCACAGTAAACCTGATCTTGCCTTGGAGCTGTATCAGCAAGCTGCGAACTTCAGCAGGTTCCTCCACAGACCCGGGGTGTGGGAAGGGAAGGCCAGCGCGGCTGCTGGTGCCTGAAGCAGTGACGATAAAAGAGAAATGCAGAAAATGCCCAGTCACCTGTATTTGCTCTTCTCCGTCTCCCTGTCTCCAGCTCATTTTCCAGAAGCGGTTGAGAATAACTTCGACTAGTGAAGACACTAGATGGGAAACAAGACATACAAGTTCTCCCTCTTTGGCAACAGAAGCTCAGCAGTGGCAGGTTCAAAAATGGGACTGTGGACTTAGGGTGTATGCACGCTCAAGTGATTTATGCATGTGCAACACCTGTTTGCCTGGGGTATCCAGATATTCAGAAAGCCTACACATCATCTTCATCCTCTTTTTTGCCTAATTTTACAGGACTGAGAAGCCTCCCTGGAATCTTATATTGATAAGAGATTACCAGGAAGGCAAGGACAACTGTATCTCTAACAGGTAGAGGACCGGCCAAACGACAGCAGAATAAGTGCTGCTATTCACCCTCATACCAGCCATCAAGCAGCCAGCAGGCAAAAATTTCACTGTGGTCACTATTTACAGGACAAGTATATGAAATGGGCCCAGGGTATAACGGGCTTTTCAGGTCATTATCCGTTCCCAAAGCCCGGTCAATGAAAGAGCATTTTATTTTTACACAACCTGTCACCCAGTTCTCTGGCATGGCACATGCATTACTCTGGCAAGAAGCTGATAGGAAATTTGTACACCGGTGCGTGAAATGAAAATGAAACAAGGCTGAAAATCATCCAGCAAAATAGGAGTCAACTCAAGGGCCCTTTGGATACCTGCGAAGATGGATTTGATGCCTTGACTTATGGAAGAACACAGATCACGTGTAATTAAAACTTACACAAGTGAGTGTGTGCCAATCACCCCCAAAGTAAACCTGTCACTATTCTCTCCACATCTTTAAAGAGAACAAAACATGCATTTTGACCATGACTGCCCTAGGGCAGTAGCTGTCTTTCTGTTCAGAGCTTCTGCAATGCTGACTACATGGGAGACTCTCATTCTAGCTGCTCTCAAGCATATCACTGGTTTCAAAGGTTACAGGAATTTTTACATGATGGAGTTAAAACATAACCACCCTCCATGTTGATTTGGGGAAAATTGCTATTGTGAATGCAAACAGTGCGAATTGAGACTACAAACAGGTGAAAGGAAAATGCAAAATCCTGGCGGAAGGCTTTGGAGCCCTGCGAGGACTTGCCAGGTAACTCCTGCTGCTGCATGGGGGCCAGAACGGCTCTTCGGGGCTGTGACGGGCCCTGCAGCAGAGAGGCACCCAGGGAAAGGGCCCGAGCAGCACTCCTAACGACACAGCACGGGCTTCACTTCAGTCACTGTTACCTTCCTGTTGAGACGGGGGCAATGGAAAAGCAATGGCCTGACTCTACAGTGTGTTTTGTTTAGAGCCAAGTTTGTTCTCTAACAACTTTTTTCAACCAATTGCCACTTTAAAGCCAAATATTCCACAATTAACAATCGGTGCTGTATACACGGAGAGGCTGTGGGACTGTTTGTTGGCATCTGCATGGCAAAACAATTCATTTCAGTCTGGTAATCTATTTTATCATTTATTTCTTCTGCTTATTAAAACCCATCACTTCACTTATCATAGTGTGTGCATTGTGCTTCGCCTTTTTTCATTTCTTCCACTTGTTTGCTCTGTTTGTGTGCATCTGAACAGTTAAAGTTGTCAAAAGTGGTTTTAGAAAGGGTCATGTTCAGAAATAAAACCAGAAAAAACTTCTGGAGAATGATAAGCTTTACCACCTCTGTGCCATCACCCTAAGGCAATTTATCCATCTTCCTGTCTATCCTAGCTCCTGAAATACATGAAGCACAGCCTAGAATTGCATTTTAGCAGCAGGTTGGAGTAATAGATGCTACTAGGAATAGTGACATTCCTGATGCGTGATGTGCTGTGCACCACGGGGAGTTGAAATCTCACTTTGTATGCCTTATGGCAAGCCATAAATTCCTGATTTTATGTGCTGATGTAAAAACCTGTTTAACAAATCCATTGGAGCAGACTGCCTGGATCAATGTTATGACAGGCACAGAGAATCCCAGTGGCATTCCTATGAGAAAATATCTGAACATCCGGATTCAGAGGTATGTATTAATTTAATATGTTCATGAGAACACGTGTTCGAATGAAGGAATTCCTGTTTCCGTCTGCAGAGACCCAGCATTTGTTATAGCTGCACGACCTGCTGCAGCTACGCAAGCTGAACTGTAGTTGGTAAAAGGGCATTTACTGTTTCCATCACAGCAGCTCCGAACACATTTTGCAGGCACCTAATCACATGCATTTCCCCCCCAAGCAACTCATAATGCTTTATAGAGTTAATGTTATTAGTGTGCGAGCTGCCAGATTACATCATATTTTTTTAACATTCATCAGTTCACTCAGTGGCATTCATCACTCTTCTTGGATACTCAGAGAAACAAGGAGGAAATATAATCTTGATGAGTAAGCAGGAATCACCCTCAATCATAACTGTGTTAGAATTTTCTCATTAAGTGTACGAAAAAATGCTAGAAAACTTATTTCACTACGGTGACTTTAAACGCATACAGCACTGCTTGCACCACAAAGGGTCTTTGGTCTAAAGGCCTTTGAACACATACGGAAAGCATGAGGAATGGACACACCATAACAGCTACATGCACTGAATATGCATAATATTTTGCCACTTGGTGGAGGATACTATTAAAAAGTAGTTAGCTACAGCCCAAATATTCAGACCTCCTTCCATAAATTTTACAATTGCTTTGTGTGCACCAACTTGAACTGACAGTTGATAATCTAAAGCACTCAAGGATATTGCAAAAATCATCAGCTCTAAGATATTCAGAGGAAATGTACTTAGTATTAATTATTAACCAGTCAACAACCAGGCACCAGAAGCAGGTTACTCGCATAAGAAGAACCAGAGCTACTTACGTTAGCTCAGTATTACAGAGGTTGCAGAAAGATAATGGGAGTTGCAGGACCGTCTCAAGTGTATTTAATTCACAGACAGTCTGCATACATATTCCTTTTTGCATTTGCTGCAGTGAAAAAAGTACAATCTTTAAGAGCTCAACATTTCTCAGCTAAGAAAAATCTTGAAAGCCCTGGATTTATGGTGGATTTAGTTCTCAGAAAAGAGGCTCTGAGAGAACTTTCATCTTTGTCGCAAATCCTACAAAGACATGACCTTGCCATTTACAAAGCCACAGAGCACATGAAAAGGAGAACTGCCATTCCTGCAGAAGCGCCTATGAAAGTGTAATGGAACGAGCTTCGCCAAGGTGAGAGTACACGAGCTAAGAGTATTTCCTCAGAATAAATCTTCTGGACCAAAAGCAATGCAAAGTTAAAAAGCACGAGTTTCCTCAGCCATGTTAAAGTCAGGTAGTTTTTTGTGCTTGACAGAGCATGCACATTATTCAAATGTTTTATTCAAAGGTATTACCACCAGGAGATTATCCATCTAAGAAAACACAGTTCCTTGTGTCAGATGCCATTCAGTTCAGGCCATAAGACATCAAGTGAGGCCAAGACTCAACACAGAAATTAATGTACAATCCAGTGATAATTACGTGCTGATGGCTTGCAATGAAATCAGTTGCTAATATACTACATTGGTATTGCCAATGAAACAAAATGCTCTCCCCAACACCACTTTAGCCTAAAGGCCTATCTGGTCCTTCGCCTGTCAAGAACTGAAGTCTTAGATTAATTGTCACAATGTTAATCTAACTTGTTGGCCAATTACACTGCTGCTTGAATGATTACGGCTCTGATGGATTGTATTATCGTGCTGTAGAAGCCCCAAACCCCCAACTGCAAGTTCTCAAACACTCCAACAGGAGAGAGGAGAAAAGATATAAAACGGTTTACTGTGGTACTAATACAGTGCATCGCAGTCAGGAAGTTCTTAGCCAGCAGATCCTTTTCAGAGGCAAAGACGGATAGCTGTGCACACCAGTTTCTCTCTCACTTCGCTGTCTCCAAGTACAACAGCCTTATGCACTTGGGTAACTGGCTTAACCACACCTGCCAATCTACCAAACAGAACAGGCCGACTTCTGTTGCTTTTGTTTTGTACTAATGTATTCCTGTTCTCTTTGCAACACAATTTATTGAAGTGTGCTACATAAGTCCTGTGTAATTAATATTTTATCAAATTATAAAATTTTATCAAACATTAAATTACTTTTCTTAAAAAAAAAAAGATTATATTTTCCTGCTCAGGAATGCACTTCTACATGTAAATAATATAAACAATATTAAAAAATCAACACCTATCCATTTACTAGAAAATAAATTACTTATGTCCCTAGAGAGTGTTTAATCTCAATTAGTGCTCATGGAAATCATGCACCAATAACAAGCAAACCGAGAACAGCCTCCTTTCCAAACAGCTATACTACTGCAAACAAGTACTTTGATAACTAACGCACTAGACACTCAATAACTTAGCCCCAAATCTACTCTTAGGGATGGGAAATCCTCAAAATTGTTCAGCTCTTTCCATTCAGACTATTTCCTCTGTTACCCAAGCGGTATCTTAGTATGCACCCAAGTGAACGATGCAGGTGTCGTATTTATTGTGGCCACCAGAACTTGCAAGCATCAGCATTTGTTTGATAGCTGCATTCTGAACTGCAAGATTCCATATGCTCCTGTACATGCTTGGATGTGTTTAGAAAGTCAAAAACAGGCAGGATAAGGTCATGCTGAGCAGACAACTGTTGCAGTCATTTCAGTGTTTAGTAAGGTGAGAGAAGCAGGTTTTTGGACAACTGTCTAGCAGGTATTTTCACTCATCAACTCAAAAAAGGGAAACAAGAGTCTAGACATTCCTTACCCAAAAGAGGACTGATGCCACCAGACCTACAGCCCAGAACTTCATTAACCACTTGACTATTAGGCTCTTTTCATCTTTTTGGGATATGCTAGAAATGAAGGAATCACAGAATGGTTGAGGTTGGAAGGGAGCTTTATAGAGATCATCTAGTTCAGCCCATGCTCAAACAAGGCCACCTAGAGCAGGTTGCACCAGAAAATGGTGCAAAAATCTGATTAGTACATTGGTGGAGTCCCTCATGTATGCAAAGCCAAGAAAATGCTTCATGGCACTGTCGCACTGCGTCCAGCTGGCCTACCAACTTTGGGGCTTTTGCCAGCTAGCACAGTAGAATAGGTGCTGTCAACCCTTTACCAGTTCAACACAGCTCTAGAAAGACTTTTCACTTCAGACTCCGCATGATATGAGTTTAGCCTGGCAGTATCTAATAGCATAGGTTGCTTTATTCCATATATCTGTTCAACAGGATAGAAAAAGAGAGCATTCCCTGTCACCAAAAGAGAAAATTAGTGGTGACTCAGGACAAGCGCCAGGTCCATAATGACTGTACACAGATGTTAGCAGAGTAAACTTGAGAAAAATACGATAAAGGCTGATCAATCAGCCATCCCCCATTGGGTGAAAATATTCGGAGTAGCTGGTTGAGTGAGAACATGTGCAAAATGAATGAATTGTGCATAGACCCCAGATGCATGGGAACATCTGTGATGATGATGTTGGCATTGAAAACTACTTGCATATTCATGCTGTCGTTATCATTCCTGCTTCTGTGTGGCCCCTTATTGTGCAAAAGAGTTACAACTCTCGTATATTTATAGTCAATGGCTCTGAGATCATTGGGGTATCCTGTTAACAGCAGAATTCTCGTTTTTGGTCAGAGCAGAACAAGTAACGATGCAAGTGGGCAGCATGCTTAGCAACACCAGCGCTGCATCTGACACAAACCTCCTCGTGGCCTTCTTGGCCACCATCAGTAATCATCTTTCATTCACATTACAATAGTCAAGGAAAGTCTATTTTAAATACATGTTTGCCTTTAGAAACTCCACAAGCTAGCACTAGCTTCATTTCTTCAAGGCTAAAAGGGCTTGGACATTGGTGCAGTGCTTTGCACAAGGCCATTTACACCCACGTTCAAGGCTCCTGTATGCTTGCAGAGTAGCGTTAAAGGCAGCTGTGCAGATACAAATCAAACTCTTCATCCCTGCAGCTGTAGTACGGCTTTGAAGCAGACTCAGCACCCTGTCCATAAGAAGCCGAACATGCTCAGCACTACACAAGGTCAGGCCCCTAGATGGGAAGCTCCAGGAGGTGGGCATTTTGTCCTAATAGCTGACTATTAAAGACCCCGCCACAAAAAAGTACAATCAATTAGAAGAAGTATTAAACAAAACCAGCTATGTGATGGGGAGAGAGAGCAGATCATGAAAACTCTTGGATAGCTCGACTGAAAATAAACTCCTTGCCTCTCTCAGTCTTATTATAGATGTAATTATCACTTCTCTATTGCTTCTTGCCTTCTACTGCTTATTAATACTTGCACAAGCTGCTTAGAGCAACAGCCATTTGTATAAGAAAGATAAATAACAGAATGAAAACCATTCTCACTGTTTGTATCTCTGCTATTATTTGCACTCATTTACGTTCACATTTGGTTATGAAGGTGGGGGAAAAGGGGGGTTCCACCTTCAGCAGGTCAAAAAACAAATACCAAGTGATCAGCTTTTCTATGATACTACCTACCACAGGTATACATCACCCCTTACTACCCTCTGCTGTCTCTGAGCAACACGACAGCTGACTACTTCAACTTTCACACGCTCTTCCCCTATACTCTGAAAATGACTTTAGGAACTTTTGACCAGGAAGCTCAGCGCTGCAATAGCTACTGCATCTCCCAAACAAACCGTTATTTGCTCCAGCCATAGCATTTTGACATATGTAACACAAAGGCAGCCAAGGGGACGTGTTAATGATCTGGAGAGGAAATGCAGAAGTAAACATAATCCTTTAATAAACAAATGATCTATATAAAACAGAGGTATGATCCTGTCTCATATGGAACAGTGAGCTGATTAACGATGTCTGTGATTGAGAAGGGAAAGCAGCTGACTAATTTTTATAAAACAACCTCTCTCCCCCAAAACTCAAGAAACAAAAACATGAATTACACCCATCCTTCCCTTTTTCTTAGAACTAATTTGTGAGAATATATAGCCAGCGTGCACATGACGACAAGCCTGTAAATTTTGATTTGTCACACGGGGGTATAGACTAGAGCATAAGCAGAACCGTATCAGGGAGTTAATACAGATATTAATGCAGCTTTAAGCTGACTTACATAATTCAGCCTTTTTTGTATTTGACAGTACCCCTGAAAGCCAGACCAGCCCTGATCAAAACAGAAGCGCAGCATTATCATCCTTCCTCTGGAGCTTCTTTGCTGCAATGCCTCAGAGAGCTTGGGAGCAGCCGCCGCTGACACCGCTGTCCGTCAGACTCACCGCCGCTGCTGCACGCTTTCCTTCTCCCCACCGTCTGCCCGTATTGATCTGTTGTTTCTGCTCCTGTGTGTAGACTGCAAGCTTTCGAGGCCAGAGATCTTTACACTCTGCACAGCACCTACCACGCTACAGCTCTACGAGTGAGGCTCCTAGGCACAGCGACGGTATAAATGTACCTATTATGGTGCTAACGGCTTAAGGATACTAATTTTAAAGTCTTTAGATAAGGAGACCTTTTACAATATCCCATGCAATATAATATAGTGCTTGTTAACCTACATCTTAAAATACTTCCCTGAATGTTAAACCCTTTACTAATATCGTGAGTTACTGAATACTGAGTTTTACTGCCTGTGAAAGCAGAAGCGTAAGCTTTGCTTATATTTGGGTTTTTACAAAGGAGTTCTTTCTTCTGAAATGAAGAGCTGTCCTTTTATTATTTGCCACCGGGAATGTAGTTAAGGAGGACTTAAATACCTAACACGGAAGGCATCCAACCTCAAGATGGTCGAGGTGCAGAGGAGCTGATGAGCGCGCAGGGAGCAGTCGGGGCAGGATGGGGTGCATCAACACTGCTCTACCAGCACCAGGGCCCTGCATCCTCACCCACACAACCTGCTGCTCTCCACAAGAAAGCTCACAGCATGTCAGCTATGGGCAGACCTGAGGAGCGGCAGGTGCTGAGGGTTTTCTTCCACCTTGTCACCCCTCTGCTTCACTTGGGCATGACCTGGAGCGAGCCCCAGGCTGCTCTCGCCAGCCCGAGCGAGCAGCCTTGCCCAGGGGCCACGCTGGCTGTGGGATCCGTGCTGGCCCTTGTGCCAGGCACCGCTCTCCTAAGGTGCTTCCTTTCACATCAGCGTGTTTTATATATACTGGCAAGCAGTGGCTTGGGATTCGTGCTAAACAAACTCTGCTCCTGGCACTGTCACACATCTTCGGTACGACTTTGGGCAAGTCACTTGACTTTTTCCACATTTCTTCCTCAGTAGTGAGGTCAGGGCAAGCAGATCTGCTGATGCAAAATGCCAAGAATTAAGTGTTACATCACCCGCAGACGCCACATTCCCGTGTCAATAGTCTGTTGGGCTCCTCGTGCGTGAGCGTGCACTGCATAGAAGAGAGTGAAAAAGGAGTAGCAAGGTGACAAACTTCAATGCCTGATCAAACTAAACCGCTCCTGATTTCTTTCAATACATCTCCAAAGCTACAGCTTGTCAAAATCACCTGAATAATCCTGGTATCATTCCAATCTATATTTCTACCTAAAAAATTGAAAATCTTTAGCATGCAATTAATATAGCTGGCAGTGACGCAGCACATCCATCTGCCCTCTTGCACCAGATGAGGCTTAATAACTAATATGCCCAATGGGCTCAAATAATTTACAGCCCTTATTTGTTCTCAGGAGTGACTCTTTCTGGCTAAAGGTTTCGCCAGTCTCCCATAAATTAAAAGCCTAAATGTAAAGGGGAGGGAGAGGGTGAACTGAGGAAGAGGTGTGTGGGAGAAATTCTGTGTATGCGGGTGGCAGTTTATAAAGACAGCTTCTCATAAAGAGAAGTTGCTTTTGTGCAGTCTTTTTGAAGCATTAAATTTTGATAACTCTTTAATCACTGCAGTTTAATGAGATAGAGGCTGCAGGTGAAAGGGGAATCCATCATGTCAGCTCAAGTATCTGGCTCTCTTCCTGCTGTGAACATTTAACATGACACAGAAGTCTGCAGCTCTCCTTTTGCAGGCACAGTTCAGAGAGAGGATTTTGTCATCTTGCAAGAATGTTTGATTTCTCTGAAGAAACCTCTTTATGTGATCAAAAGTCATCCCTCACTTCCCAAGGAAATAAAAAAAGTACTGTTTAAAAAAAGTGCAAACAAAGTGCCTGGATTTCAACCTAAGCTTTTTAATTTTAAAATCAGCCATGAAAGATTACTTTAGTCTATAGAAGTGTTTGTTGCAAGTGTCACTGCAGACCTTTGTTTGATGCAGTGCTTAGTTTGTAGTTCACACTTAATAAACTTTAGCTAATAAAAATCCAAATCCCCAGTGATTTCTGTATCCTCTCAGGTATTGTTTTTATTAACGAGTTCTTATATTTTATCCCACAAAATCTCCAAACATTTTGTTAGTAAACAAATTGCTTCATGCAGTGCTGATAAGCTGAAAATGAGGTGGATGAATAGCCAGAATTAGTAGATCCCATGATCCAATCTTAAAATGCAGGCACAGTATTACTCACACAGATATGCACATTGCCCAGAAGTCTGAGGCTCTGGGGCCCAAAGGAAGGGAATAGAGTTGTGGCTTTTTTCTTTTTTTTTTTTTTTTTTTTTTTTATTTTACAGTATTTTACAATAGCTGGTAGAAATTGCTTCGGCTATTTCAGCAGACCTGTTTGCATAAGCCAAAAGCGCTAGTCCATTTCTAGTGCAACCAGAGTGCAAGCTGCTGCTTTCATTTACGGTAGGATATTGCTTGTTTGTCTCTGCCTACATTGAAGCCCAGAAAGCTTATTCCATGTGGAAAGCTTCCTGTCAAGACAATATTGCAAAAACCATAGCTTGTGCCTTTCTCCAGTGCCAATTTGCTTCTCGGAGAGCGTGGATCTGGATGCAATCTTTGGTGTTGGGAAAGTGCGTCCTTTGGAGACCATGTCCACATGGCCAAAAGCCTTCAGCCAGTTCCCAGTCTCCTGCTGTCAGGGCCTCAACTCTTCATTTATTCATTTGATATTAGATTGCCCCAAGAATCATTTGCTGTGATCCAAGATACTGAAAAGGTATCATAAAATTTTTAAAACCGAGTAATTGCCTTCTCCTTTTTGCTGTCACATAGGATGGTTAGCAGTCCATCAAACATAAATCACAATATGATCGGATCTTCCTGCCACTTAAGGAAATTATATAATGAAATTTAAGGTTTCACAGTTTTTACCTTCTAATAATGATATTTAACCTCTTCTCTTACCAATAGCCATTAGAAAACAGGCATATATTTACAAGAACAAGAGAGAACAACATTACGGTGGCTCAACTGTAATTTTAGCACCAGTGCTATTGAAGTACCTACATGCAGCGAGAGAATTAGGAGCCTAGATTACTTGCTACCTGGCAGTCCTGACCTACCCATCAAAACCTCTCCAAAGCAGCTAAATGGTGACTCTCTTGTAACATCTCCTTCCAAAGCGTTTCCATCTGTCAGCCCCACCAGGGATGGCCAGGATAGTGGTTTGAGTGTGCCCACCCCATCCGAGGAAATGAGGCAATTAAACCTCGAATTCTGTCTTCCTTACCCGTTTCTTCCAGGAATGGGTCCAAAGCACTTTACACCTCACAGGTTCTGACACCAAGAGGGAGAGCAGTCATGGAGAGACCCAGGCAGAGCACAGTCAGGCTCGTGTATAGAAGAGCCAGGGTGGGAGATTTTCCCCTAAAAACCCTCAGCTCTACTGCTGGTAGACAGACCCTACACTTTTGCAGATATGGTTTCAAGAGCAAAGCCTGAGCTATTTGTTATCATGAGTTAAGCGACAATGCTAGTGTAAAGTTTCCCCCTCTGACATACCAGACTCTTGGTCACATCTCTTGCCATGAATATATCCCTCGCCTTACCACATCTCCTGCCTTAGGCCACTGTCACTTCAACCCCTCTTTCTCAAGCCTCATTGCAAAACTAAAAGTTTCAAAAAAAAAAAAAAAAATCCAGCTTCAGAATTAGTCTCTGTAAAGTAAGAACAGGACAAACAGGATTCTGATTTCCTTTTCCTTTTATATCTTGAAAAAAAAAATATATCTAGAATTTGACTGCATTTTTTCCTTTTCCCCACACAGCTCTCTTTTCCTCCTGACTGCTGATACACCTCTAGTATCATGCTTGAATACCACTGGCTGAGTGAATACAATTCAGTTTAAGAAGTCATTAGAAGTGTAATTTTAACCACCTGACCTTCAGTCTTCCCTTGCTTGTAGCAAACCTTCTGATTTCTCAGAGGCCACTCTGAGTGCAGAAATGATCACCTTTTTCTTGTCTTTTATCTGTATCATTTCTCTTTTTTTTCCCTCCCTTTGATAGAGCCAGACAAATTCAGCTTCATTTCCTTTATATGCAAAGCTTTGCGAACAACCTCTCTAAAACCAATTAGAAATTAAGGCTGTCATTTGCAATACACTAACCAAACAGGGAGAGGGGAAAAAAAAAAAAAGGAAAAGAAAAAAGGAAAACACCACCACACTGTAGTGACTCCTATTTTAACACTGATGACTTTTTTTTGGAGAGAGGTTAAAGTGCCATTTAGAATACATATGCTCGCTTGCCTTTATTTTGCACAGAATTGGTTTTAAAATGGATGAAGCCTCTTGGGTTCTCCAAAAAGAATGACTCCTTTTTTTTCCCCTCTTCTCACAAATAACAGTCAGTTCAGTGTTGTTTTTCTGTGAAGTAAGTTCTCCTTAATAACAGCAATCCTTTCCATCTTTCCTGCTGTTAAGGCCACCCTTCTCCTTCTTTTATGCATTTCTCAAGATTATTGGTCCCACACACAATCTTTCACCTTTATACCCTTTCACAAATTAATTCCAGGCTTTCCGAAGCCTCTCCAGCCCCCATTATAAAGATTCAGAGACAGGTAGTGAGGCAGGATGCATCTCTATCCAACTTTCTACCACTGCGAATTATGAGTGCTACTAATATGGGTGCTCTACACGAACTCCAGCCCTCCTCAATGCCTGAACTCAAATCTGTCTCTCACTTCTCCATGGTTTCATCGCCCCTCTGCATCTTACCCCAAAGACTTTCCAAATCACCTGTAAGGTAGCACCATTTTCAATGCCAGCTATAACCATTCCTATGAGCTGGCCATCTCCCAAGGATGGTTACAGTCAAAACTGATCCCCCAGTGAGAAATAAGAAAGTTGCCTTAAGTCAGACCCTTCTTTCTGTAATTGTTTTATGGAAGATGACTCCACATACAATTAAGGAGAGAGTCTGTACAAGGTGACACTGTTTCTCCCCCATCTTGTTTGCTTGGAGATATCAGGATTTAAAGTTTGCAGCTTCTGGTTCTTATCAGAACCATACATTTGCCGTTGATCGCTTTTACTAAAAGTTATTATTAGGCAACTTTTCACTTTTATCTCTTATCACTTTCCACTCCAGAAAACCTTATCACTCCTTTCACTAAGTATATGATAATTGGAGCTTTGCAATTACAGGTACAACACACACAGATTTAATGGACCAATTTGACAAGCTGAAAGAATTCTAGTTCCCTTATCTATTAGCGTTTTAATAGTGCTTCTTCCTAATTAGTCTGTAGTTATAGTTACCAAAGTAATTGTCAATGACTATAACCATAAATAAAGCAGATCTGTTGGAGCTGACCTGATCTCACAGTGGATCAAAACCTTCTCCAAGGAATAAGTGAAGGCTGTAAAATATTCGGCAAAACTGCAAATTCAGGACAGATGAACATATCAGCAGTCTTCTCCATGTTTTTATATATACATGTAGTAGGCGTATTTCATTTCTTAAATTTCCCACTTATTGCTTTTTATTCCTGTGAACACATGTATTTCAAGAAAGGGAAAACAATGCATTGAATACAAGTTAAAAAGAAAGAAAAAGAGAACACAGGGGACAGCATGGTTATTTCTCCTAAACAAACATTTTCCATAGTCTTGATTTAACAAACTGGAGACTGGCAGGCAGCATTTCTGCTTCAGTGGGGTGGAATAGCCATTAAGTCTAATTGGTTCAAACCCCAGTTTTCAGCTTTCTGGAAAGACATCAGTTGCTGATTCAGTGCCAACTACACTGACGTCTTTCTTCAGAGCAGGTCATGTCCCAGGTAAGGCAAATGATGGGGCACCTTGCACAACCAGGGGAAAAGAAGGGCATTTCACCAGCTCCAAATCCTGGCACAGCAATTGAAACATCTTTTGCTAGCAGTGCAGAATCCAGATGCCAACAGCCATAGACAGATTTGACCAATAATTGCAATTTCGAGGCAGCTAGATAGGTGTACTTTCCCTGATCAAATACTCCTCTTCCCTTGCCCCATCTTCAGGCTCATTTCTCTGAAGTGAATGCTGTAAAGAGGATTGTGCTTCTCACAGATAAACCTTTCTCCTCTTTCCTGCTCTTCATCCTTTGCAAATTATCCAATTCTAATCACGACCTTACTGAATACATTCAATTATACACAATTATTTGGGTATTACTTCTGTGAATAATTTCCTAAGGATTTCAATTGCAAATGCTACAGGATGTACAGCTCATGTTACCGCACAGACACTGAACTTTAACCAGACCACCACAAATTTCGATATCCCTTGCCATCCGACTGAAGACCAGAAACAAAACTATCTCATTCAAAGCAACTTATCTTGAGTCATGAATGCATATTCTACCATCCTAAACAGAATTCACTGACAGTGAATATTGGAAAGTTCAGTCTAAAAAATGTCATCTCCCTTATATTAACAAAGTTTTCATACTTCGATGTAGATTGTCAAAAATATTCTTGTACACCACTATGGAAAATGTGGTGTACACGTTTTCAGAAAATATTTCAGAATTTTCAGAAAATATTTCAGAATTTTCAGAAAATATTTCAGAATTTTCAGAAAATAACCATCTTTCCATTAAAAAAAATAACATGCTAAAAATACAGAAAATGCTATTTTTTCAGTATTCTAAATCTTAAGAGATATTTTCCAAACACTTTTTTCCAACCTTCCGTAAAAATGTAAAGGAAAGCTTTTTGACCAGCTTCATGCAGATATTCATGGAAAAGACTGCAAGCCAAGTGCACAGTTTCCCTATGTGGCTGAATATTTATCAAGATTTGCCACTACTTTACACTTCCTGCATGAAGGCCAGCAAGGACTTTTCAGCAAATACAACACACTGCTCCAGCTCTGCAATCTGATTTAGCTTCCTATTAAGCTTTTGTTGCCTTTATGCCTGGGCAAAACAGGGAATCCCCAGAACCTTGCCCACTATTTTTCTATAGCTGCTTTACCTCCTCCTTCTATCACAGGAATTTTCCTGCAAAACTGGGAAGTTGCATACTTTCAAGCAAGCTTTGAATTTGGAGACAAGTCCAGCGATCAGTGTCAATAGCCATATTTTAATTATTTCTGCTTCACTGGTCTGAAGAACACAGTTCTGTCCTCATTTACCTCAAAAAAGGTAGGGCAGATCTGAGCGTTAGAAACATAGGGCTTACAGAAGTTAAGCATCAGCTATAGACTTAAAACATACCAAATTAAACATGTAAAACAATGCATTCCCCAACAGTCCAAATTTGTAATTCTCAAGCAAGAAAATCTCTTCAACTCTAATGAAATTTTGCTTGAATAAGGCACGCAGCATCATGCATGAAAGAGTATAATTAAGGCCTACTGAAAATCTATACAGTGACTGAATTCCTAACTAAATATACAATCACCCTTTTGTCCCTCAGCTGCAGCAACTCTGCTTTCTCAATGAAATCCTTTTCCAGGTAGGATTGCAGGCATTGGAAAAGTCATTTGCTTTGCATATTAAAATCAAATGCTTTTTTTACTCATTAAAGTTTGGACTTCAGCAATGCAGCTTCACAGAGAATTTCTGTGTCACAGTATTTTCTTTAAGGAACTAGGTCTTTTCAGAGAGGAAAAAAGAGAGTGAAGTCTTACATGACCTCAGAAGATGAAGACCACAATGATCATCTATACTAACTCTTAATGAGGCTGATTACAGGTCTTCAAGATATATCCTGTCTTTCCTCAGAGGACAAATGTGGCTGTTAAGCCTGAAGAAAAAGCTGAAGGAGGAAGCAATAGTGATCCTTAAATACATCAAAGCTGGGAAGGGAAGTGTGTTACCCATATCCATGACAGATGTCACAAGAAGCAATGGATTTAAGCTGAAAAAAGGAAAATTGACATTAGGTAATAGCAAATATTTTCTCAGACTAAGCAAAGTACTGAAACAGTCTTCTTCTGGAGAGCGTGGAGAGCTTTAAAATACTTCAGGCAAGTATCTGCCAAGGCTGGCATATCCTGAAAGCATACTTGGCCTTGACTGGGGAAGAATATGGACAGGATGATCTTTCGAGGTCTCTTCTAGGTCCTAATGTTCTACATTTATATAGGGGCACCCTAATTTCCCTTTCTTTTGCAGTAGTCTCTTCAGATCTGACATGGGAGGGTTTTCTATCAGATTCCTCCAGTTCTCAGGGAGTGTTCCCTATGACATCTCCCAACAAAGACCAAACCTCCTTTCATCTCCATTAGCCTCCAAACTCAAACCATTCAGTTTGAAATATGAATTGATTCCATTTTCCAGTTGTTAAATTTACATTAAAAATTGCACTATCACTCAAAAGGAAAAAAAAAAAAGTCAAAATAAACCTTTTCCTCAATTTTTCAGAATTGTTCTTAACCATTTTCTATTAAGGCCAGGACAATTTTACAGACTCAACATTAACTTGTTATTTGTTTTGGATGACCTAAATATGCAGCCTGAATTAAACAAGTTTCTCCTGTAAAAAACAAAAAAACAAAACGTGCAACATCATCTGTTCAAATGATTTCCCTCTTCACCTTCTCAAGCTCCCAGAAGTGTTGCTGCTAGGCTTTCAAAACATTTTTTCATTTTTAAGATTAACCCAGTCCTAGCAGTGTAGGTTTTTTTTTTTTTTTAATCAAAACACATATTGTATTAAACATGTTTTTAGACCATGAATGTACCCATAGATGAACACTACTGTAGAAACGTGGCTCTTTTTTAGGTAGCCCTGCTCTGTCAAAGAAAAAAAAAACAACAATCAAATGCTAAGACGGGCATTGCCAGCTATTTTTCGTTGTGGGAATAGTGCAATGGAGGATATGCTATAGAGTTCATAACCTTGCTATTATTGTTTGTTGCATCTCTGCAGTTTCCATTTTCTCCAAGTTTCAGCATTCTGCTCACAGCTGCAGTCCCGCGACAGCTCTAATCCAAGGGCTGGCAGGTGCTGAACAGCAGTCCCCACCTTGCAGCTCCTGCTCTGCTTCCACCCATCCCTCGTGCCTGCACCAGTCACCCGAGCTCCTGCCAAGTCAGCACAGGGAGCTTACGTGGCTCTTCCTCATTTTAGTTGTGGGGTTTTTTTTGTTTTTGTTTTTTTTGCTGAGTTAAGTGTTCAGTGAGATCACTTCCATTTTTTCCGTGCGTGCCAGTGCTGACACAAGGGAGGGAGGAGCTCCTCTCACCCTAGAACTTGTCTAAAAGTCGCTGTCTGCCGTCTATACACCCTAAGACACACACAAACACACACACAAGAGGCTGCTCAAAATCAGCTTCCCAACACAGTGCAGATGAACTGTTTTACACCGGCATTTTCAAATGGAGCCAGAAAGCAATTAAGTGCTTGAAACAGTGAAATTCAGCATCTCTGCACAAGAAGTATGAGGAAGTTCACTTTGCAAGGAACATCCCTACTTCCTAATGTTATAGACACTTAAGGGACCCGACCGTAAGGACAGCATGAAGAGGATAAACATTTCTGTCAGGATTACATACATATAATCTGCATTTCTATATAGTTTACGGCCAATTACAGGCTGTACAGGCACAAAAGAAGAAGATGGCCCATGTCAAGGATCCAACATGTAAGAAAACAGATGAACGTAGACAGATAAGGGAACAGAAGTAAGCAGCAAACCAACACTCAATGCACCGATAGGCAATGGCCTGTTCCAGCACCAGCAGCTAACCACGATCGGGTGTTTTTTGAAGGCATAGTCGCAAAGTGGAGTTTTAAAAGAGAAATTTGAAGGAGTGCTGTGATGTGGCTTTGCATAGGAGCAGGGGAAGATTTTCACAAGGATGAGGGAAAATGAGAAAGAAGGATAAACTTATCTGCTGCCAATATTTAACAGCTGGAATAGAGGTTGACATCTGAGCTGTTCAGATATTGGAGCCAACTTTTGATACCAGCCTTGAGATATAGGTTAAGGCACAGAGAGGCTATGAAGGGCCTTAAAAGCAAACCCAAGAGATTTGATCTGATGTGATAAAGAGGGAGGCAAAGGAAAGCAGTGACATGGTCTAAGTGACAGATAAGGAAAAAGATCTCTACAAAAGAGTGGAGACAAGTATGAGCACAGCAAGGAGGAATTAGTAAAGGGCAAAGAAAGGGGTGTCGCAGTACCTGAGATAAGAGCCTCGCTGAGTGTCAGCTGCGCGGACAGCTAGGACAGGCTGCACTTCTGAGGCATTACAGAGAAAGAACCTGCGAGTTCAGGCTGAATAAGGGAATCTAGGAAAAAAATGAGAGAATAACCATAAAATTTCATTTTTGCAACCAGTACTACAAATTTTTCTTTAATAACCTACAGCCTGTTTCCCTCCCTCTGCCATTAAGTCACAGTTAAATCTAAATCTGTAACTGTGGCCTTGGGATGGAGTATTGCGCTCACACGAAAAAGCTTTCTCAAAGTTGGTTTTCCATTCCAGCTTGAAGAAGAATTATGCATACAGCGCAAGTGAGGCACAGCAAACTCAAGGGAAAGGAGAACATGAGAGTGAATAAAAATAGCATTTGCTGTCTGATGAATATTTCTTTACCGCATCACCAAGGAAGAAAGGAGCTGGTAGCTATGTTTTCGTTCAGCTCCAAAGCAAATTCCCATCTGAAAAAGAGGAACTCCTTCCTAGGCGTTAAAGAGGCAGTAAGCAACGTGCCTTCACGGCAAATAGCAGTGCACAGGCAGCAGTAGCCCTCTCCCAGCTGCACAAGAAGCGGCAGCAGCGCGGCATGTCCAGGACCAGGACCAGGGAGGCACAAGCCCTTGGCAGAATAAAGCCAGGACAAGAAAGTAGCAACTCACAGAAATCACTGCATGTCATACTCTGGGTACTACTGTGTCCCCCTGCAGCCACTAATTATTTAGAATATAGAGAAGGTGGCGGGGGTTTTTTGCTGGAAGCGTTAGAGTAGGAAACGTGGTTTATCCACATGCAGCCATGTATAGCAAATACATATGCTTAGAATAAAGAAAGACTTTCTCCAGCGACCACCTCTCTGGGGACAGAATTTCCACAGCCTTAACCCAAATCATCTTTGTCATGCAGGAGGCAGTTTTTGTAAAACAAAAACCTGACAAAACACAGACAAAGCACTCTGGGGCCTCTACAGCAGTTGGCATCTCAATGAAGCCAAAACCCAAAACATGCCACAAATAAATAAATAAATAAATAAAACAAAACCAAAAAACATGATCACATACACCCCATGGTATTCTACCTTGAAATTAATAGAAACATTTCTCAATATTTCCAGTATTATTCAATATTTCATATCCCCCCCCAAAAAAAACCCCTTCATAATTTGGCCTGTAGCTATCATGCAATGTGCCGAAACACTTGTTATAAGAATTCAAACCTAAAGGAACACCAAGTAATTATCAGAGGTGTTTTTCAAACGTGGTAGAGTTCAAAGGGAATTTTAAAAGCTTGCTCAGGACTCCCAGTTTAATTTTCTTCCTGTCAGAGTTTCCTTTTGAAATGGATTTGCACTTTTTTTTTTCCTATGGGCTAAAAATCAAACATTTAAAATTTTATCTAAAACATCTCAAATACTTCAAAGATAGTTTCTTTAAAATCAAAAGTTAAATAAGGAATACAAATTTGAAATGAAAATTTATTTAAAAAGCAAAATATTGTATTATGAAAGTCCTGCAACAGAACATTCTGACTTCATTGAAATTCCTAATTTATATTTCTAAATGAGATGTTTGAAATCAATATACCACCACAGCAATCTCTAATGCAAGTAAAAAAGTTTACTTCATTAGAAAAAGTTGATACATGTTAATTTTTATGAAGTTCAAACACAGTCTTTAAAGTAGTCAGCGCTATTGCTAAGACCAGGTTTTCTAAAAATCTCAGCTACCATTTATGGATCCAAAAATGAACAAAAGGGTAAAAACTCCAGACACTTTCACAGACACTCAGTGCCCAAAATGCCCTTGCTGTGCCGATATATTTTGAAAATGGGGCCACTTTGGTTCTAAGTAGGAGATGGGGTTTTCTGACAACAAAGCCTAGTGGGGATTTCTTCTGTAATGTCCCTGAGGTGAAAAGACACATCAAGGAGGAATTTGGCCTCCCACGTAACAAATATTGTCATCAGCTTTAAAACCAACCAACAAACCCATCACAATACCAGTGGAATCGTGTTTTTTGGTTAGGTTTCCTTAAGGAAACAATTTGTGTCTTCAACAGATCATTTGAAAGTCCTGGCCAGACAAAATGCAAAAGTGAACAGCAGTTCTTCAGGAAGGCATACACTAGCTTTACATACCACCAATTTGCCAAAGTGACATCTAGCATAATAGTAAATTGCTTTTAAAAATAAAACTTAAAAGCTGTTGCACAGTAGGTCTTCAGGTCAAATCCTTAGCCTTGTTTGCTCTATTTCAGTAGAAAGAGTTGAACTAAACTCTTCTGAAATGCTAATCATCACAGTAGCAAGCCACAGATACTGTGGTCCTTACTTAGCAATGCCAGTAGAGAGCCAGCTTTCCTCAAGCTCGTTAATCTCTGGAGGAGATGTATGGCAGAAGCAGAGCTGAAAGAGAACATCTGCTACTTGTGGGCACCTGCAGACCCCCTGCTGAAGATGATACTGCAGATGTCTGCGGCTAAAGAAGCTTCATAGCTGCTCATCTGGCCTGGATGAAGAGAGGGGGAGCAAGGTTGGAACATCAGCTCCTTTCCGCTTGTCTCTTCTTCGCTCCTGCGCAACAGAAGTCCAAGGGACCACAGGCTCTAGGATTTTAATATCAGGGCCAATACAGTCCTCACTGCAATCTGTCAAACAGGTCCTATGTGTGACTTTAGAGCACCATTGTCATCTCTCCACCCAGCCGACAGTGCCAATATCGAACGTCTATTCTTCTCAATGTCAAGCCTGCAGCTTGCTTCTCCCCAACCCCCCATTGACTTTTTTTAAATCAATAGTATATATAAAAAAATCAGACATACAAACAGCACTGCAAAATGCAACTGGCTGTAACTAAAGCCCCTTAATTGCCTATTGCTTAAGCAGGCGACAGGAAGCACAATCTGGGGAGCTGTCTCTTGCCTTTTACTGTACTGTTCCATCCCAGGGCTGCGCAAGTCCCAGATAGCTTTGTCATGCATAAACATGCCGTTATGACTAAGGGCAGCAAAGCATAGTCTAGCTGCCAGGCCACAACACTGTCTGCAGTACTAAAAGCAGCATACGCTTTGTATCTGGTGACCTGGCTGCAAGGCTTTCTTGATGTAAGTAAAAGTTATTTTCTCCACTCCTCTGCTGTGTTGCTGGCTAACATCACCCTCCCTGCCAGCAGCCCTCCTGTGTCCTTTTGTGTTGACAGGCATGATGGTGGTGTTAACCTTTTACAAGAAGTAAAGGCCTTGTTTTGCTAAGAAATGGCTTAGCTCTTTTTGTCTCCTTCTGTCCTTTCTTCATGATTTATGATTTCAGACATGGTTCACGCTGTGCAGGTTGAAGAGTCTCTGTACGTACTATCTGCAGCTGCATCATTCTACTTGCCCGGGATTTCCTTTAACACAAAGTGAAATTTGAGGAATATGTTCAAGTAAACTTGCAAAGTGCACGACAAGGCCTGGCAGAACTTGGAAAAGGCTTGCAAAACACTGGAGTTATTTCTGAAAGTGACTGATTTTTTCTATGCATTGATCTGTAATTATTTTCAGGAAGCAAAGGCCTCACAGGAAGCCTATACATGTTTTTCAGCACTACCGAAATTCAAAGAACAACAAAAAAAAGACCCAAACACTTGTTACCTTGAAATAAAGCAGGAAATGTAATTAAAGACTTCAATTACACTTGGCATTTCTGATTCTCATGCGGTAGGAGACCATCTTGCCAAAACTGGCAAAGCAAGGCTCCCTAGGGAGAAACTCTGAGCTACATTTCAGACCTCTTTATTAATCATTTCATCATCATCATCAAAACAGCTCTATTTAAGCGCACCATTTAATGATTAAATGTTACACATTAAGGGCTGAATATTCAAAGAGATCTGGTTCAGACTCTATTAGTACATGTGCAACTTTCTATGCGCGGGTTTCACTTCCAGTTTTGCTGTACTGGGTGCATGGAGTGGTTGGGGGTGTTCACATTTGAATTTTAACGCCAAGATGAAGCACTGCAGTAGACAAGATTTCAGCCCCTGTTCTGCACAATGGAAAACCTATTAGTGCTTTATCTGTAAAACTACAAAATAGTTCATGGGATGTGGAATCTGACATTAATGTGCACAAAAATCATCATCTGCATGATCATCATCATACAGAGAACTCATTTTCAAACTTCATTTCAAGCTAGTACTAGCCAACTTTTGCATTATTACTGAAGAGACTGAAACCACAATTTACATTTTCTTCTTTTGGGGGAGAATGACACTGACAGAAAATAAGTGACTTTTTGCAGAGAGAACTAGATCCAAAGAGGATAAATGACTGCAGAAACTATTGTGCTGTACAAGCAGATACTGTAAAGAATGAAGCTTAAATGTTACCAGTACCAAGAATAAGTATGTTAATACACAGGCACAGGATCTCATGATATCTGTATCAGTCATAGGTACTTGCATACTATCACAACAGAAGCCATGGAAGTACTTCACAACCTTTACTGTATTTAACTGTACACCTCTTATCAAGTCTCTTACCCACATCAGTGATGAAGTTGAGGTTTAGACCAAGGCAAAATACTGATAATGCAAAAATTTTACTAGAAAAACACGTAGAGAGGATATACTGTAGAAAAGAGAGAAGATGAAAATGGGCACGACTGCTGAGCCTGGAAAAAGAGGGATTCCCACACCAACACTCTCCTGGGCACCTAAGTTTATATAGCAAGAAAACATGATGCACACAGGAAGCTACGCTACTTGCCAAGCCAAACCAGCTCATAAGGAGTCAGTGTTGGTGTTTCTGCATCCAACTGCTGCAGTTAATCCACAGCCTGGTATCTGAAAGATGATGCTATGCTCGGTTTAGAGACAGGACTGAAGTGTAGAGTGATAGGGAACTGCCCAACGCAACACAGAAGGTCTCTAGCAGAACAAGGAATCGAAACCAGGAGTCCCAAACCTTGGACTGCTCCACTGCAGAACCACAGGTACCATTTCTAACAACAGTGCACTGATTTGCTCCAAGCTTTTTTCACAGATCTTAAGATTAGGAGGAAATCTTTCATTCCTCTACCTAGACACAGCCCAAAACCTTGAGACAATGTCTGCATCATGCCCTTCACTTCTGTTGGAGCCCTTCAGAAAGGCGTCCAGTCTGAAGCATGTCTGTTTTTACCTATTTTCAGCCCCAGCTACTGGATTTCATCATGCTTTTTCCAGCAAGATTAACTTGCTGTGAGACTTAATGCTGTGAGAGGTCTCTTCCCCAGGCAGACACACTTACAGAGTGTGTTCAAGTCACATTCGCCTTCATAAATGAAGGAGACTGGATGTTAAGACTACAGTCCCAGAATCTGAGTCATTCTTGGAGCTCTTTCCTGAACCTTTTAAAGTTCTTCTACCCGGTTAATTCTCCAAAAGCAGTATCTCTTGCTATAATCTAGGTCTACTTTTTGACTACTTAATAATATCCCAACTTACTGATGGGAGCAAGGCACCTTGTTTTGCAAAGCTTTGCCTCATATGCTGGTGCCAATTAGTATTTAACTAATGTCGCCTACACAATGCAATATGATGTTTTCAGTGGTGATTTGTTCTGCGAGGGGACAGGATGCGATTAGTAGGTCAGGACAGTTTTTACTAAAGATACACTGCTAATGGGTCCTAGAGACATTCCTAAAGGAATCTAACAAAATGTGGGCGGACAGCACCAGTTCACAAGGCAGACGCTATGGCATGACTCAAATATCAAAAAGCCACTACACAGACATCTTTGCCTAGGAAGTTCTTACTTGTACTGCTTTTTAGCTTTCAGCGGATCAGCATTTTTTAAACGAAAAAATGTCTGTAATTATTTTTTCCTGCGTGGAAAAGTGTAGTAATTTGAATTGCTTTCATTTGGCTTAATATTGAGTTGTGTGTGTGTTTGTGTGTGCGTTTTAAAAAACAAGCTTATTTCATTTTCTTTTCTGCCTATCGTTCCCCCAGATAAGCATCTACTGTTGCTAACAAATGAATCGGATGAGAAATGCAGCGCCTTGGAGTTCTGCCGCCCCAGAGCACTTGTGACAAGGAAACACCACATCACAAAAGGCTGCTGGCAGCAAACAAAACAGCACTGTGGTTTGACGTAGTAGAAATAATCACGAGGAATGGTGCGCAAAATATTATGAAGGAGCTAGATAGATCCTTCAAGACCAAAAACCCCAATTCTTACTGAAGTCAGTGGGAGTTTTTAATAGCCATTTTTATGCAGGAATGTCCATGCAATGACACAAGAAAGTTTATGATCACACGAGCAGTCACTAAACGGCCGTGTCTAATCTACTCAGCGATATCCGAGCATTACCATCCAAACACAGATCTCCAGGACCTTTAAGCATATAGTGAGTTCACGGTTATTGAAGGGCTGGACTAGGTCTAAAATCCATGATGGTCTGAGCCTACCGAGCTTACTTAGGTCAAATTCCCAGTGGATTTTGAGATACAGTTAAGAACCATATCTCTGCATCCATCTTTTCCCCAACCTAGCAAAAAAAACAAAACAAACAAAAGGCAAAAGTGCAAATAAATCCTCAAAGCTTATGACAAAAACCCTTACTTGAATACAGTGGCAAAATCACCTAACTGGATGCTCAGTGAGCAAAATGAGAAAAATGTGTCATCTTATACTTTATTGCAAAGATATACTAGAGTTCAGGCAAAAATTAATCCCAAAGAGTCCATTAGCATTTGTTTGGAACTGTTGTAGACAAAATTATCTCAATAATACCTTTGGGTTTGATAGTCTATGAAAAGAGTAGCTCCTTAGGTCTTAACTGACATCTGGTGGCAAACTTGACGTTTTCTGGTAAATAAGACTTTGAAAATTCAAGTCAAAACATCTGAAAAAAGAAAAAGAGAAGGTTTTAATTACAAGGGTTTTTTTGCATTAGAAGTGAAAATGCATTTTATTTTTTCATTTTCAGGTGCTTTCACATCTAGGTCAGGCACATTTCCAGTTACGAAAGCTTACTAATAGTGCTAACTGAGCATGGGTGATTATACACCAAAATATATAGAGGATCAATTTAACAGAGAAATTTTTAAACACAAGCTAACCAATTAATCTCTCCCCATCCATTTTTTCTCCAAATCAGTCATTCATGTAAGCATTTTATATGACATAAAATGATAGCTACACATCCACAGCTGATGGATTGACCGCTTTTTTTTTTTTTTTTTGATGACTGCAACAGTATTACAGGCATGCAAATAATTTGAAGCTACTTTTTCAAGGCCAGCACAATTTAAATATGCTTCAGTGTGTCAGCCACCTGCCAAAACTTTAGCTGAATCAAGCAGTTCCAGATCATTGGAACTCTAATTATTATAAGCACAAGTGGCTCTTGGAACAGCAGTAAGCTCTACATGACAGTGTTGGCAAGCACTCTACAGGCAAATGAATTAAACTCCACTTGCTGATTCTGATTACTAGATCATTCACTATTTTCTGATCATTTAGTTTCACAGGAAATTAGTGTCAGTGCTGAATGTTTTCAACACGATAGAAGTCTTTTTTTAAAAAAAAAACCCAAAAACCACGTACTCAAAGCATGCACAGGCATATGGGTGTCCTCCATTTATGCTCATGTGATAATGACAGACTGAGTTGATGCATTTTAAGAAGCTATATTTAGTCCTGATGCAATAAGCAATTTGTATTATATATTCCTTGCCTATTATAAATGCAAAGTAGGACACATTAGCTGAAACCACCTTTGGTTGTTATGGTCCCCCCTCTATTAACACCTCCCCGCTCTGATCAAGTCTTTATTCTAATGTTAGGGGTTTTCAGGCCACACAGATATGCTGGGTCATGATTTATCTTGCCTGCTGAACAAGAGGCAATTCCTGGCACATCAACAGGATGGAAGAGAGTTTTCAAAGGATCCCAGAATGAGGATGATTTAGAGTTATTATTCTTGACTGAGACACTTTCAATAAGTCTTTTAAATTTAATTTGAAATGGTGTTAGAAATTATATGCATTTTACCCAATACATCCAAAGTTCTGAATGATTTTTTCAACTTGAGATCCTATTAAAGTAAGAGATTTGTGTTCAGTTTTTTAATTGATGGCTCAGAGGTCGTGACATCATTTGGCAAGGATCACTACAAAACCATGCAAGTCTCTGTATAACAGAAAATAAATAGCAGATCAAGCTCAGGATAAAGTGCACAACAAAACTGGACTGTCTTCTTCAACTGCAATCAGCCAGTCAAGACCAATTAATGCAGAAATTTAAATGTAAGTACTTCTCTCAACTGTGTTTCTTCTAGCAGGTAAAGAACATTACTCAAATTGCAAAACCAGCTTAAGCAGTTTCTTGTTTTGGGCACCCCATCTTCAGTTTAAAGCAGAAAGATGTTATAGGACAGACAGCAAAATTACAAATATTTGTCTTTATATCACAGTGTGATTTAATAATCAGACTAAGAGCTCAGCATTCTCCAGGAGCCTCTTAAACCCTCTGCATTGGGTAGTAACAAGCGATAAGATTCTGCATCCAGCCTTACGGAAAAAGGAATGAAGTATTTTATAATCCAGAGCAGAGCAGATACAACTAAAAAAACAAAAGAGTAGCAGAGTTAGGTAACTGTCAACTTGTTCTTACCATCACAGCTTGTGCAAGGAACTGGCATTCAGGCCAACCACCTGAGCATATTTGCAGCTTACAGAATATATGGCAATCTGAATTTTGTCTGCTTACATTTCAACTTCTTTTCCTTTCTCTTTATATATGTTCTGTACTTCTCTGTATATTATCTAACACAATTCAAACCCCATGCCAAGGGTCTGACTACAGGGAAACTACACTTGCTGAAAATGCACAAAACTCCTTTAGCTTACGGCATCAGATTTCAAGGGTCTTTCCTTATAGGTAGGCTCCAGTCTCTTAGTGTGTGCCTGAAAATAATTAATTTTATTTATAAGCCACAAGGGCCACTACACACTAAGGGGCATAACTAAAAAGGCAATTGGTGGGAAAATGCCAAGCTATGACTACAAAGCAGAAGAAAGCAAGCCACCCAGGATACTATTTTGGGTATGGATGACAAAAAGCTGTTTTTTTCAGAGTGGTTCAGGTACCTCTGGTGCCTATATACCACAACATCTACAGTGCACCAGGTCGACGAATCCCCAGGGGATGTCAGCAGGAACTGGCCAGAGAACGGTTCCCAAGCTATATCTTTAACTTTGCTTGCTCAGGAGAAAGCAGCACAGTCACAATGACTCAGACTTCTGATTGAAGTTGTTTTTTCAGGGCTACCACAGCCTGTCCAAAAGCCGTGCCACTATGAAACGATGCTTTTGTTGCTCAGCAGGCTAAATGACAGATAGATGTGCCCCCTATGCAATCCCTCCTCTGACTGCAGCATAGACACTGCTTTAGTTGTCCCCAAGTGTTCCTCAAACACTTCTGAAGTAGGACAGCACTGAGAAAAGAAAACCTCTAACTAGTTTTGAAGCAGAGAGGATGGCATGAACCACATTTCATCTGCACAAACATGCTTTATTCATGCATCTTTCATTCTGTGCTCTGTGTCTCCCGCGACAAAATAGTCTGACATCCATCTGGTGAGAGATAGCTGGGTACAGTTTCACTCCACTATAATAAAGTTCCACTGTGCTAATCCCCCAGGAATGCAGCAATTATCTGCTACCAGACAGGTGTTAAATGCTGCCTTCCAAAGAGATTATCCTGTCCTCTCCCGCTCTCTTTTGCCCTAGCTGTACAAAGGACGCCGGTAAATAGAATATGCCACTATCTCAATAGGTAAAGAAGAGTCATTAGCTCCTGATCCCATGACAGGGATTGAGTAAAGTAAAGCAAGGAAGAGCCAGCTTCATACTACCCCAGTCCCTTATTTACAGCAAGATGAAAAGACGTGTTTTTCCACAGAAAGCTTTGAAAATGTTTCTTTTTTCAAGATTTGCAATTTTTTTCTTTGCCCTTTATTTCTCCTCCTATGTATCAAAACGGAAGGGAAAAGCATAAGGAATAAAAAACGCTAGCACCCAAAAGAGATGCAGACAGATAACTTGTTTTTGTTTTCCTGAGATTGGTCTTCCTCTGCATGGCTGCTTAAAGGATTCCTATAACCCAGGACCCTCTTTCTATTAGCAGAAAATTGGCAGATGCTTTGGAGAAGTGGATAAGAAGATAAGGTAAGCAATCCTTTCTCCAGTAGCCTCCGAACTTTTACCAGTGATTTAAGTGTCAGTGAGCTGGAGGCTGTATATTTTTCTGCCAAAATCAGAGCCATTTCAAACTTACATTTTAAACATGGAAGTATGTTTTCTCCTCTCCTCCTTTTCCCCCAAAAGTTCTGAAGAAAAAGATGCCTTTCTCTTTGCCTAGCCTTATCTTTTATGCATTACCAATACACTCACTCTCATACAACACCGTACTCCCCAGCCATCCATCAAACCAGGAGATGGAAAAAGCTGCCCCTTCAGAAAGCTATCAAAATTAGCAGACTCCTGCTCACAGTATTTTTAACAATGCCTGCTGCAATAGGAGGGAGCTTGGAGTTGGTCTCCCGTCCTCCCCACCAGCTGACCTTAAGCAAAAACCTCTGCAGTGGTTTGTAGAGACAAGCCCTGGAAACAAGCAAACAACCAAAACCTCACCTTCAGCAGTACCCACCCTGTGCCCCGTTGCGGGGTTGCGACCTAGGCCCTGGCCCTTTAGCACTGCAGTGCTGCATTTTAGAAGAAGAGTTTCCTTGCATGACGCTTGACGTTATCATGTTTCAGGACCGGAATAAACCTGCATTAGCCTGCATTACTGATCGCTAGTGAATTCACACAAAATTCAGCTATTGTTTAATGTAAGGGCGACATCGTGTCAGGTAGAGAGCTTGTCTAAGAGTAAGATCAATAGTAAAACTTAATGAGAAAACAGACTTGATTAGAAGTCGTGCGTTCTTCAACTGCTAAAATAGCCAAAATGTCTTATTAGCCATCAGGTTATTTTTGAAGAAAAACAGCCCACATACCTGGAAATACTGGCCTTTTTCTCCAGATCTGTTTTGTTTAAGACTGTAATCCATGGGAAAAGATGACAGTCCATGGAACCAACAAGGCAGAGAGTTTCAGTGCAAGTGCCTATTTTATTATTATTAAGGACAGAGATTATATTTCTTTCTGATAATTCCTAGAACTACCTTTTTTTGACAATCTGAATTGTATTGTCAGGCACAAAAAGGTCTACTTTTCCAGAGTGAAAAGCTGCAATAAGATATTAAAATACTAACAACAGAGAAACATTCAGATTAAAAGAACATGCTCTATTTCACCTTTCAACAAAATATTTGTATCCTTCTATACCATTCTGTTTCTTAAGGCAGATATGAAAAAAAAACGCTTTCTGTATTTCAGACTACAAGTTTCCTACTTAGTGAAGCCATCTGAGCTCTCTTTTTCACATCAGCAGTGCTTTCAGTCAGATTCAGGTGCTTTCACTCAGCTCCCCAGCTCCTCGTTCCCAGAGCCCACAGACTTCCTATCAAGCAAGAACTCAGAGGAACTTCACTGAAGAATTCATCTTGAAATGCATTTGCTCCATTATAGTTACTGATGCCAAAAAAGAAACAAGTGAAGGTGGAAAAAAAAAAAAATCAAAATTAATCTAAACTTACTAGATTGATGGACAGCTTCTGTTTCAGCTTGTGTATACCGCACAGTGCCTAAACGACGGAGAGCAGCAGCACTTCCTACCAGTACGATCCTATCAATCCAAGTCTCTTGCGATTCAATCTCTTAACAGAGTGACTACTAGTCAATCCCCAGCACTCAAGGGTGACAGAGGAAAGGCACTTCAAACCCAAGCACGTGTTAGAAAAGAATCCTTAATGTTAAAAAGGATACACAAGAAAGGAGATATCAAAATAAATATTTGAGTGCTGCCGTGCAGCAACCCATCATTAGAGCAAGAGAAGAGTTAGTGTCAAGGCACAGGCTGAGGGAAGCAGTGCAAACCAGAAGACCGACGGGAATGCAGGTGGATCTACTCTTTCTTCTATGCATACTAAATTCTAGTCATTGGGGTTATAGGGAAGCACGAGGAAGTTTTGTTTCAGGCCTCACCAAATCCTAAAGAATGAGAGCAAAGAGAAGATAGTTGGGATTTATGACTCAGAAAAAAAAGTTTCTTTGTGTCCAGAGAGATGGGGTAGGACACGGTGATCTACGACAGGCACAAGTAGTCAGACAGTTTCTATTATTTCTTCCTAAGAAAGCAGCTGCTTATGGTCTGGGTGTGTAATTACAGGCTACATCTTCTGCAAGTCTTCCGCCCTTGCACAGCCTTTACACAAACAGTCTGGTTACAGTCCACAGGCGAGCAAAATACAACGTAAAATGGTCACAAGTGCAAGATACCTGCAGAAGCCAGCAGTTATCATGCTGCACATCATTTTCCATGTGATGTCTATGAAATATGTAAAACAAGAGCATCAATACTGCTAAATATAGCTGCGTACAAACACGCTATCTTCTTTTCTACTAGCTCCGCATCACAATTTCCTTACATGCCTTACAACCTCTTCCAGCATTTATCTGTAATTCATATGCTTTCCCAACCATGTCTTCCCTGGGGATGTGCACTCAATCGTAAGTATATGTTTACTCCTTTCTTGACCAGAACCTGCTTTCAGATTTGTTGTGGCTGTTTTTCCTGGCAATACTTGCTACTGCTGGAAGGGTTCCCCATGGAAATGCCCCACTCATCTGTGCTTTGCTGCCTGGTGATAGGTAGCATAATTTTATGGCCCTTACCTAATCAAACATTTTCCTCCTTTTTATGAAGCCGGCAAGTTCTTGTAAAATTAAGATGTCTTTCCTGCATTGAAAATGGAGGATTGAATTATCACTAATTTTCCCCCTGCTACCTAGCCCTTCTGTCACTGTGCTAGAATAAATTGATGTCCACGAGCACAACAACATTAAGGAGGATCCTGAAATATCCCTTTTTTACCTGTAGGTTTCATCTTTCACCGATCTTGGTTAAATAAATGACAGTTATCATGAGCAAAAGATGAGCACATAGTCTGAACTTGCACTGGGATACAGGATTAGAGAAAGAGAATAGCTCATCTTTTAAAAGGTGAGCTGTGGCTGTGCAAGGCATCAGCATGAAAGTCTAATCACAATAAACTTTCAATTGCTTGACATCAGACAGTACATGGGACATAGGATCCCATGAGCACCTGAACTTTTTCTTCAGGTGAGTGGGACTGGTCAATGCCTTGAGACTTGGAAAAGCTCCTTGTTTAGAGAAGCAGAAGACTATGGAAAGGAGTAAATATCAAAATGAGGTCTTATCCACAGTAGAACTATAGAGAACTGCAATTCCTCCTGTTTTCTTAAAATTCTAAAAATTGAGGTAACTACAAAGATGACTCAGAATATGGTTTCCTGTAAAGAATGAAGCAAGTTAAAAACAGCAGAAGTTGAACATTACCAGATATCAGTACTCTCACCAAAACACTTGCCATTCAGACCTGTTGGACTTTCAGAAACACCTCAGCTTTAGCAGCATCCAGTTTCCCAGTTTTCCTTACAACCACAGGAGTAAGGGTTTCACTATTTTCAACCAAAAAAAAAAAAAAAACCCCACTAAAACTCTCAAAAGACATCAATATGTTTTCAGAGTGAACTAAATGAGTTGCCAAACTTCTTTTAAATAGGAGAAAATTAAACAATTCTTTCTCTACTCTCTTCATTCACAACTCCTGTGCCTCCTTTTAGGATACATTGCAAAGTCACAGCCTTGGGTCTCTACCTGGCTGGCGTGACGTAGGACACATCCATCGTTGCCACAACCACAACCAAGCCTTTCCCAGGAACCTTTGAACTGCTGACATTTATCTCCAGCTGCACTAGGACATGTGATTAAATTAAAGTGTATATATCTTTACATTTCATTACTAAATCCTGGAAAGCGTTGCTCCTATAAGCAAGCAGGGCATTTCTGGGGATAGCTGGAGGAGAGCACACAGGCCGCTGGAGGAAGGTAAGGGAGAGACGGCTTCCCAGGATTTCAGAGGCAGCAGCCATCCTGCCGCATCCAGCTATAATCCCTTTCCTTGGCCCTCTGCAGCTCAGGGATTTGAGGCATGCTTCTCCCTCGCTCTCCCTTCTGCATTGCTTCATCCGCATTACCTCTACTGTCACCCCCACAAATTACCCATGGCCTCTCTGTTTCTCACAAACAAGTGTCATTTACTCTTTCCTCAGTACAGTGATATTAAAAAAAAAAAAAAAAAAAAGAAAAAAAAAGAAAAAAGAAGTCCAGAGGCCTTGTTTTTATGTGTATAACAAAAACGACTTTCCAGAATGCTTATCACTGCCTGGATTTTCCCTCAGAACCAGCGACCATCCCCAGCACAAGGCAATATATCCCATTCCTCACTAGAGGTATCTATGGCCTGAGCTGGCGCTTTGCACATGTTTTAATGCCCATCCTGAGATTCCCTATCCGAACCGCTAGCTGACAGCTTTTGCTGCTCTTCCTCCCATTGCCGTGGCCAAACTGAGCAGTCGGGTATGAACAATATACATACATCAATATGAACAATATGCATACACACTTCTCTCGCACCTTATGGACTGGTCAGATTTGCTGGGGCGTTCAATGTCCCCCTGCTCTGAAGCGCTGCCCCAGTGACGACAGGAGCTGCTGCCGAGAGCTCTTCAGCTGGATGAGCCAGACACCCGGCACCTTCGGTCCTTCCAGGTGCTCCCACTTCTCCTTTCACTGCAGAAAGCAACGGCGCAGGAGCATTTCCCCACCAACGCCACGTTCATGCAGCTACACGCCACTGTGGGCATCGGTCGGCATCAGCACACACTTGCTTTTATCACGACCGGATTGCCATCCACAGTTTAAATAGACACAGTGCTCGAGGTTAACTGCTGATCACCTCCAAAGAGGTGCATCCTGGGCAGACGTTTTGGGGGGCAGCAAACACTATTCATGGTTAGTCTTTCAGAAACAGAACTTGATTTTTAAGTGGTATCATTAAAATACCATTGCAGAAAAACAATAGCAGCTTCTGACTGAGGTGCACATGATTTCATTATCAAAAGTAGCCTAGAGTCTCTGCTTAAGAGAAATAAAGGCCACAGGTCTTTAATCACAACTATGCTCAATTTTTCCACACTTTCAGCATGATTTTAATAGCAATGGCTGATACTATTAAACTATTTTGAGGGAAACCAGTCCATGGAGGGGGGGAAAAAAAGAAAAAAAAAAAAAAAAAAGAAAAAAGAGAGATGAACAATTAAACCTCAAGGATGCTATCGTGGGACAACCGACTACCTTACAGTCCCAGACTGTGTGGGTTTTGTGCGGCACAAGGGAAGGAAGGAGATTTACTGCATGACTCCACAACTTGTTTCAAAGAACTTACTACACAAGTCACACCGGTGGAAAGCAACAATTCTTATCAGCAGCAACTTAGCTCAACTGGAACACTTACTTTCTAATTACACTAAAAGTTATGCTAACAGCATCTACTCAGTAAACAGACAAAGCTAGCTAATTTATACTAACTGTAACCACCCAAACGAATGCACTAGGCAAACCAGTTCTAATTGATCTCGCCCAGGCGTTGCCTCAGCAGCCAACGGACGCTCAATCCCAGGGCAGTAACTGCAGCAGGGCCTCCCCGTCCCGAGGGGATCCACGAGCTGGTGGACCCACTGGCACCCACAGAGAGCCCCAGACGGCCTCTGGGACCAACCTATTTCTACCCTTCAGCGGAAGGTGGAGGTGGAGTCACGGGGCCAGTTGCAGGTCTCTTCACGCGGTCGCAGTCCCTGGCTCTTGGCTGCTGCAGGGTTCAGCTCTCCTCGTCGCTGTGAGGATCGCACCCACAGGCACGGGGTGGGGGGCATGGCCGGACACCCCAGCGGCAGGCTGGTTGCCTTGAGCACTCTCCAGCACTGCAGAAAGGAGCTTGAGTGACTGCTTTGCTCTCGCAGTGGTGGTCCCAAGGAGAGATCCCAGAGGTGGGGTAAGGAGGAGCTAAATCCAGTCTGCAATGATTAACACTGCCCCAGCTGGGAAAGCAGGTGCTGTCTCTCAAGGTCCTGACGAGGAGCTGGTAATTCCAGACCACCCTAATTAGCACTGCCCAGCAGGGAGAGCAGGCTTTGTTTCTCCAGGTCCTGGTGCCCAGGCAGGGCTTATCTCATAGCCTTGACGCCCTCCCTTTCGGAGTGGGGCACATGAATGCAGGCTGCTTGTAACTGGCACCAGACGGGGGGGAAGCTGGGAGCATCCCCCCACAGATGCTGTCAGTGACAAACTCTGGTGGCATCTCTCTGACTCAGCATCACCTCAGCCTCTGCTTTTTGGGGGGAGGGGATAGGGGAGGAAGGGCAGAAGGAAACATCTGAATGCTGCAAAACTCAACTCCTTGGTTCAGCACAGCAGAAGGCACTCATCCAAGACAAAAAACTATAAAGGTCTACCTACAACTTCTCAAGTATCACGTTAAACATTTTACAACAATGCTCTTTGATTAGTAATTTCAATGCACAAATATTGGCTGAAATACTGTGCTATAAAATATTTGGCCAGAATTGATTTTAGAAACTGCCATTCTCTCTGTCCTACCTGTGACAAAGGTGTATTATATATTCACTCCGGAAGTTTTTCAAATCCCCACTGGATACAGTTTGTGTCCAGACTTAGAGCATTTAACAACTCACTAATTAAACATTTAAACTAATAAGGTAACTAGATTAGAATAGAGCTTGACAAAATGAATGCTGCAATATCAAAGCACTAGAGAGATGTAAGCAAAAGGAGATAGCAGCCATTTCAGACTAGGCAGGAATAGTCAACGAGGTTAACTGTCAGAGAGGATTCTTGCTTTTAGCCTCCTTATTTCTAGGGTTTTAAGTGAAGCTGGTAATGGAAGTTACCAGTTGCATTTCCATCCCAGATTGCCGAAGGGAGCAGCAGCCCTTTCACGCAAGAAACTGGGCTGGCCAGCCCAGGATTGCTGATTCAGGAGGAAAAGTCTGGAGAAGCATCTTCCAGATGATACACTAGTCCCAGACTGCGTATCTCAAAATTAGATATTAGCCTTAAAACTAAAGTGAACAAGAAAACTTTTAAACAGACAAATGCAGTTCCCTGCTCTCAAGGATTTGCCTTCTAAAGCCTTGGTCCAAAGCAGAGAGATGTAACACGGATCCTTTCAGAAAGCCGAGCTGGATTCTGCAAGCACGGACTCCTATGTAAGATCAAAGGGAAACGTGCAAAAATAAGGCATTAAGTCCAAGCAATGACTTACTTGAGGATGGGCAGAAGGAACATGATCCTTTGTGTGCACCATATGCACAGCATATTAAGAGGGATTTTCAAATCCCTCCAGCAGAAGTTTGTACTCTAACATTGGTGTCCATATCAAAGACTTCAAACATCTATGATGAGCACTTCTCAAAAATCCCATACTGTGGATGAAATCCTGGCTTCACCAGAAGGAGTGCTTTGCATCTGTCTTCAACAGATCAAGGATTGCATGCTATTTGCTTATAATAGAGAAATCCTTCTGTATAAGTCACTGTGAATTTCTTTGTCAGACCTTTAGAGCTTTTAACAACCTATATTAGAATATCTTTGAAGTACAGCTGAAGAATTAATTTTTCTGCAACTGACTTTACTGGATGAGTTGAATTAAGATCATTCCTGCAGTTCTGTGATCTTTCGATCGGCAACCAGTATCAGTCATTTAGCTCCAAGTGATTTGGGAACAAGCAGCTAATCAGACTGACCATAGACCTGTTAGGACAGTCAATATTTGACAGATATGAACAAGATCATACAGGAAGTTCGATTATGTGAACTACAGAGAAACAACTGTGCCATTCAATACATAGTAACATATGTTAAATATGGGTACTAAAATCTGCCAAGAACAAAAATATATATATGTAGGTGCTATGCTCTCTCCAGTAATTCTTTAATACTAGTACATTTAATGGGAAATGGGTAGTAAAGAAGTCTGAAACAGGATAAGAAAAAAACCTTCATATATTCCCAGATGTCATTTTAACAACAGCTGATATATTACAATTGTATGCACTTTTTAACTGCAAGTAAAATAGCCATTACACTTGTAACATTTTATGTGCAATGTTATTGGAGAGAAAATGGCTTTGACAATATATATTTGAAAAATTGTTGCTCCTATTCACAATTCATGAACACAGTCTTTCTGCAATATATCAAATCTATAGCCAGACTTCCATCATATTACCTTTTAGGCAACAGTTAAACTGATACTCTGTGGTTTATAGAACAGAAAGCAGAAAAATTCCTACCAAAAAAGGTTATTTTGTCTGGTGGTAAAAAAGGGGATTTTATTAAAATTTTCTACCTGTTTTTCTTAAAGCTCGGAGATCTAGGGATACTGCAACTAGTCCAAACACTGTTGCCATGAGTAAAGCACAGAATTCAGAAAGTGTGAATGCATTAACTGTAAAGAATGAAAAATGTAACTGCACCCGATTTCCATTTTCTTCAGCTGCTATTATTCTCCGCCTGGCCCAAAATAAAAAAAGCAATTCATGGGCATTTAACAAAGGACAACAAGGAAGGAATACAAACCCCCACACATATGGACTACCTTACTGCAATTAACTTAAAATCCAAGACACACTTCTGCAATAATAGTATAAAAAATAAGGTCGAAAAGTGGAATTAAGATGTTGCTAAATATCTCCGGGTTCTCCAAATCATTATCATGCGAGGGTAGAGGGGACTAACAGTGGACTGGTTTACAGAGTACTCTCATTTCTGTCTTACTGATTGAAATCTACCCTACGTTGGTTGTCTTCTGTGTCTGTTCGGCAGTATGCATGAAGTGAGCTTGGTGGGTGGATTCCTGCTCCCGAAGGAATAGTCCCCTGTGAGTTTCTGAAAGGCTGCAGACAAGCAAATAGCAAATATTTAGAGTTTTCTAATCTTTCTGCATACAGTACATATGTTAATCATCATCTTATACTGGCAAGCCATCAGCGAAGGCAGCTGAGCAGACTGACAGAATGACAGTTTAGGCTATTTGGGGTGCGACAGCTATTAAAGATGGTATCCAAAGTGCCCTCTGCCTGCGAAACAGGAGTAAGAGTCCACGTGAGGGCAAACCTGAGGCAGCCAAAGGATGATCCCAGCTTGGTCCCTGCTCACAGACTTGTTGCACCAGTGACACTGCTGGCAACGTCAAGCTAGGAAACACTAGCGAGCTCCTGTTGAGACAAACAGGATTTAAAGTATTTTCCCCTTTTGTTCCAAGTGTCATTTTGCTATTTGACAGCACAGTTTATGTCTTTTAGCTCCTACATTAAAATTCCCTGGTTTTCCACCTGACTACACATAGTTAAGCAGGGATTTTTATGCTAGACATTAAAAATAACGCATTATCTCATCCATTTGCCCATTAAAGTAACTGCATTATCTCTTTACTGTAATATTGCATCTCTAACTCAAGAATGCATTGTGAACCTGGAGAGCTCCAGTATCTGCCCAGAACATTTCTCACTGAACCAACTCAGAGAAATATCTTATACGTGCAGATTGTGTATGTGCACGCGTGTGTGTTAAATATATGCATATACAAATATATTTAACACACACACAGAGGATTTGGAAGTTGTGTTTTCCATTTTTAATCAGTATTTAATGTATGCATACATAGGAAATATAACAGCAGGAATAACCTGTAAGCGTCAGCACATCATAGAAAGGGCTGAGCTGGAGATTTGAACGGAAATGCTAGCCTGAACACCAAAGGAAAGGGATATTCAGATCTGTGACCTTGGTTTTAATTCACTTCTATAGCATTGATTGCAGCTAGACATACAAAGCCCACTGGTGTTTTCCCAGACATGTGCAAAGGCATAACTCTCACGCACACAAAACCACTTTATTCCATCCTGGTGGTCATGATATAGGTGCTCGTGACAATGGCACTGCCAGAGGAGGTAGAAAGAGGCTTTAATTTAACTGAGATTCAAATGGACAGATTTACACATACCATTACCTCTAACTACACACAAGGAAAGGAGCACATATACTCAGACACACACCATTATCACTAGCAGTTGTTGTCCCACTTTCAAAAGAAAACAAAATGAAATCTGGCTAGCCTAAATCAAGGGAGGTAGTGGCAGTAACTCTTTAAAAACAACAGGAAAAAAGTTTCAAAATATGTGCTCCATAAATAAAATATACAAGGGGAAGCTGCAAGTGCAGTATTGATCCCAGTTGTAAGTTGAGATGTAGAGAACTGCAGAGCTGGCACTCACAGTCTTTTGAATTGACAATAAATCCCTGGTTTGCCAGTACCCAAATTATTATTCTGCACATCTCCAGTTGGAGGGAAGTCATTAATTACATGGGCTTCCTTACTCAGTAGGTGAAGGTAGAATTATCCCATAGTGCTCCATGGCCTGGTCTTTTTTTATACAGCTTGTATGGGACCTTTTGCAAACTGATGGGTAAAAATCATCTCTCAGTAAATGCAACACGGTCATTTAAAACAGAGCCAAAGAAAGAGGAGTACAACGGGTCTGCTAAAATTTGTGGTAGGATTGATTGCTGATGCAGAAAAATGAATGCTGCAAAGATATGTAGTGGAAGCATTTCAAATATATGGTAAACTTAAGCTAGTTTTCCATTGTAGTCAAGAAGAGTTATTCAAATGCTGCACCAAGAGAATTGAGTTGTAGGTATTTTCTTGTGTATTTTCTAGCATGATTTCATATAAAGGGATTGCAAGGAAGTCTGTCTGCCTTATGAATTCAGCTGAGAGAGGGAGGCTAACATTAGATGCTTTAGAACTTGCTGCAAATAACGGCCTGACTGATGGATGTGTTGTGTAGTGCCAGAACGCCAATTTTTCAGGAAAGCATTTTTCTCAATTTCCATGTTGAATACATATTTATTACTGTGTTGTCACTAAACAGCCAAAGAGCCATTTTTAGGTAACTCCATTGTGTGTTTATCATTTGACATATCTCATTGGAATCCTTCTTAGATACAGAGGGTGCTCACTTGTAGCTCTGGCCACATTTGGCAGTTCTATCATTTCCAAAATATAGAAATCGACATTTAGAAACACTTTCTAATTCCACTTGGTAGAAAACAAAAATTTGCAACTTTTCCTGGTAGAACTTAAAAAAAAAAAAAAAAGAGAGAGAGAGAGAGACACACACACGCACTTCATTTTTGACATGTTCCTGATGCCCCAGCAAAACACCTACAAACAAGTGGGCAGATGAAGGAACCTAAACTGGCAAAAAACTAGACACGCAGAACAGATTACAAGTTAGATTGTTAGATTTGCATAGTAAATTCTAGCAAAACTGACACTTCCCACAGTAACTTTTATTTCCATTCTGTCAAAATTTCCGCTGAGCCCCTCTGACACATCACCTACCCCTCGTGGTTGAGGGGTAGCTCTTCAAAGGTAGTCACCACCAAACCGAATTTACTTTCCTTCTAATCACAGATTAAACACAACCACAGTACAAGTCAAGGTCACATGAAGACACAACCCCTACTATTTTCTAATGGGATATAATATTGCAGGGAAGGAAGTATTCACTTCCTTACAGGTAAATTACATTCAGATTGGATCCAAACATTACCAGAAATCTGACAGACACCAGAAAATACATCAGCTTGCCTTGCTGCAACCCTGACGTTCTTTTACAGAAAGTGAGTTCAGACCTCCTTTAGCCCAAGCCCCAGCGAAAGGATGAATTATCCATCACACTGACTCTTGATATTCTATGGGACCAGATGGGTAATTTTACCAGACAGAAGTTTTGTAAACACCACAGCTAATTTTAACAGCCCACTGGTGGGTAGCTTTTGCATGCAAAGCTTACATTCAAGATCAAAGGGAATTTTGTATAAGAATCATCTGACATTATAGCTGCTTCTTTATTGCAGTCACCTGGTAATTGGCCCAAAGGCTACTCTAGGCTTAAGGTCAAAGCACCCTAGATTAATCTAAAAAATTAAATTTACATTAAAATCTCTGATTTTATTCTTAGAATAGCTTGCACTTTAGAAGGCCTCACCGCAAGTCAGAGTCAGAATCACGATAATTCTTTCTCAAACCAACAACCCTGCCCAGCCCTTCAGAACAAAAATTAACGACTTAAATATGTGTGGGCATGTTCTTCTCCATGTCTGTTACTTCTTTGTGTTTTTTCCATCCCTCTCTCCATGACCTCTTTTTCCTTTTAGGATAGGATCATACTTTAAATGCATTTCTCCAAGGCTTCAAACCATTCTTTAGAGAGATACATGAGCGTAAGCAGGAAAGGGCATGGGAAGGGAGGCGGCAACTCATGTCATCAAATGCCAAAATGGGGAGAAGCAGGACTAGTGGTAGGTAAAATTCCATAGAAGTTTCTTTATGAAAGTTCAAAAGAAAGCTAACAAAATGTTAACTACATTCATAAATTTAATGCGGGTTTGAAGAGGTTATTCTATCACTGTATAATAGGCTGGATGGGTTAGACTGAGAATATTCTATGGTCTGTGTTACGATCCTAATGGGCCAGAAGACCTTAAAACCTGTTAAGTCTATTCTGTTCAATATGCTGTCAAAGAATATCATAGCAATAATACAAAGCCAACCTAAATCACTGCAATTCTTTTCTCAAATTCAACGACTGCACATCAGGCCTCATCCGATAAATATACAGAAGAAATAGTGTGTGCTTTTCCAAGGTATCTCAGAAACCTCGTGGCTACGGCACAAGATGGTAGCGACAAATCAGCTGGGCCAAAGTAAATGACTATCTGGTTAGCTTGTAGTGAGCATGATATACAACATGGGGGTGGGGAGGAGAGGGGGAAGGAAGGTTAATCTGGAAGTATTTTAAAGGAATTAAAAAAAGCTGAAAGATGAATGGGTCTAAAAATAAGTTGTATATAAATATGAATTACTTACTGAAGAATCCCTCACTCAAAAGTTTGTGTTGTAGGTGAAAGTCAATAATTTAAATTCATCTTAACCACCTACATTAGTTTTCTCTCAAAGACCTGTCTCCATAGGATCCAGCACAAACAGGAATGCCACCCAGGCTGAGCTGTTGCAGATCAAGATGAAAAGCTGCCTAAGAGCTGAAGTGTCTTAATGCAGAACAGTGCCTTTTCTCCACTTTGGGCAAAACTGATAGCAAACCAGTGCAAGTGCCTCCACTTATTGCAAGTATTGCAATACAGCACAAGGAGATTTCTAGTAGTGTAATCGTGGCCCACACAGGGCTCTCCATGGCAAAAGTAGCAATTTCAACTTAATCCTGAAAATGAGTCATAGTCAGTGGAGATGATGGCACTACTGAAAAGCACCGCTTTGGACTAGGCAACACATTCAACGCCAGCTTCAGTTCCTCCCTCAGGCACAGAGGATTCCCTTGTGAACCACATTGCAATACCCTCCTCCAAACAGCGAAGAGAAGAAAATTGCCCTCTGGACTAAATCTCCACTTGCTTAAGCTAAGTTAAAATCGTTGCACAGGTTTTAATTTGTATTACATAAAACAAGGAGATTTAACATTAAGGGGTGGAAAAACAACTAAGACCACAAATAACAGTGAGAAAAGCCTGAAGAAAAAAGCAGGAACCATATGCAGGGGAACCATTTATCAAATGTCATATTTCCTTATTATTTTAAAGTCTTAGAAAAGCAACAGCACCTTAGAGTGACAAGTTATTCTGCTTAGGTGACAACCGAGCAGATCAGGTCATTGCTTGGCTCAGATTTCCTCGCATGACAATCTTTAAGCATCTATTAGTATTGCCAAGCTGAACCAGTCACACTTGATACATTCAACACCTCCACCTCCTTGTGCTAGATGTGTTAGCACAAGTGCTTCTGATAGATATTTTTCACAACTTACAAAATATTCTCAAGTGGATGACATTGACTTAAATCCATGTACCTATTCCAGCAGCTTTTTGGTCTTGTCAAATCTTGCACTGAATCAGGAATGCACTTGTTCAGGAGATCACAAGGGAAAACACTACACCATCGCAAAAGATGATAGATCTGCAAAACTTGATGGGCTGCACTCTTCTTCAGCAGTAAATACAGGAAAAAAAAAAAACCTCAGTAGTGCCCTGTTTTCAACTGCCTCTCTAAATCCAAATTAAAGAGTTTACTCCACTTTTTCCTAACAGAAGTATTCTACTAATACTTCTAATAAAATAACCTACTTCAGCAGATTCCAAGGACCTGCAGGACATCTACAGCTTCACTGAAACCGTGTAGGCAGATCCATAAGTTTTATAAATGGAGTTCCAGTGATCAATGGAGGTACATCCCTCCGCATCACTTGAAAAATTCTGTCTTGGAGGTAGCTGTCCCAGTATCTAACATTTCTTCCCGCTAATTCTCAAATCACTTTAGTAACTGGGAAATTAAAAGAATAAAATCTACAGGAACGGAAAGCAGATAAAAGTTAGAACTTAACATGTATATGTGCACGCACAGAAAATTTCTATAAGAAGCTCCAGTTTCTCCACGTTTCCAAGAAAGGGAGAATCTTGACTTTCTAGTATCTGTTGAGGCATGCCAAGATATATAAATGCTAATGGAAAATAAATACAGGTTATCCTGCTGCAGACCATTAGTGGAATAATGAGATGTCATTAATATGTGAAAAAAAGTATGAAGATGCTCACATGGTTTGAGAATGATTGACGTGTAGAGGAAAAAATACCTATATATTATTTGTTCAGTTCATTAAGTTGTTTAGCAAAATCTTAAACTTTTAATCCAAATATTCATTCTCTGGCTCATGAATTATCCATAAGTAACTTTATCTTTTGTATGCCCAAGAAAAAACCTTCAGAAAAAGCTGAGGGAAATGAGGGAAAAAAAAACGCAGGCAGTGAAAGGTCTAATAGGTATTTTGCCTATTGCTCCCAGCTTCAGCTTCCTGATTCTGGTGATCAGCTACAGACCTGGCAAAGCATAAAGCTTCTAGGTGAGCATCTATCTTACCTCTAAGGGGCCTTAGCTTATTTGATGGATAGCCAGGCAAAAAAATCCATACCCAAAACAGCTACTCTTTCTTCTGGGACATTCAGTAGCCAGAGACAAAAGTGTTGAGACCAAGAATAGCACAGACACTTCACAGTGAAAATCACTTTTTGAGAAAACTTGTCTGCTAGGCATTTCACTCTCAGCTTGCAGCTCCTTCATCCTGCTGCAACATACAGAACTTCACATCCCAACCACAGCTCGTGAACCACACCAAAAGCGTTATCCTGCAGAAGATATCACGAGATTTCAGGTGGCTTATCCACACGTTTTCTCTTTTCCTTTAGGGGAAAATATTTTTTAACTGAGTTTGGTTAAAGTTTGGAAAGCACTAACACCTATAGACTGTGCTGGAATCACTTATGAAGATACTGAAACCATGAGTCAGCTGAGCTGTTGCATCTGGGTAATAATTCATGTGGAAAAAGAATATTTTACATAAAATAATGCTTTTATTTTCCTCAGGGGAGGTCTAAATTTGTTTTCTATATACATATAAAATAGCTAAATGCAAAACATTTATGAATAAAAGTATCCTGACAGACTTATTATAACAAGCATGAGCTTAAGAAGGCAGTTAGAGGGTAACTAATATCAATAAAAAACCATGGAGGAAACTAGCTATACAAGAAATGTGCATTCATTAAATTAGCATTCCCCTTTTTCATAAATGCAAAACTTAGCAGCCTTACATCATTAAGTTATGCTTTCTTCAACCTACCCATGAGTCTGATGTGTTGACTCAACACACCTGAGACCTTGCTTGAAGATCTTGCTGTGCTTTAGAGACTGCAGTTGACAGGTAGTTGAGGTATGTCCTTCTGCTTGAAGTCCAGGCCGTCGTTCTTGCAAACAACAGTCTCCTGAGTGTAAATACAGCACAGGGCAGCAGATAGCTCATCCCACAGAAACGCAGAGTGGCCTTCCAGGCCTGGCCTGTCTATCAGAGAGAGGCACTTCAAAAATCACTGCTTGACAGACACCCCAGAACCTCACCTTTTCTCACTGTAACTCAAAGTGGCACCTATTAATGCTATTCAAAACACAGCAAAGCTTGCATGTTACAAGGGACAAATGTTGCGCTGACAGCAAGAAATGATCCTAGTGTGAGTCTCTAGGCTGTCTCCAGGGAAAAGTGTTTTTTCTCTATCCCAGATACTGCCTGAATTCAAGAAACCATCTCTACACACCTCACTAGGTTCCCAGCTGGTGTAAATCAGCACAGCTGCTTTCATTTCAGTGTGATGACTGCAGTTCCCCTCCACCTGAGCTCTTGCTTAGGGTCTGCAATTGATGGGCCCATTTAATCTGTTTGGGGGATGGTGACTTCAGGGAAGGAAAGGCCTGAAAACAATTTAAAAAGTCTATGTATCTGCAAAAATTCTTCCAAGAACCCTATTCTGTTATTAAAGCTATTGAGACCTAAAATGAATGAACTGATAAGAAGACTTACACAGAAGTTTAATTTAGCTACAGTAAATACTCACTGCTAGGAACTTTATCTGCCTTTGCACTAGATCTTGCCCATTTATATAAAAAGGACCAGCATAAATGCACAAGAGTTAATGGGAAGAAGGGACACACCAGGAACTTTTAATGGGACAGTCTCTTTCAGTGGCAGCTGAGATTTAGACTAGCTTAAGCCATGACACCACAGCCTGAGCTAAAATAGCCTATAATCTCTGCTTGTCTGCCCAGTACTGGGCACTGCTGCAGCAGCCGCAGGACAGCTTCTTCTCTGTCCTGCCCTTCACGAGAGGCTCACAGCTTGGACTCCGTTCCTACCCTGAGAAACTCTTGTTCAGGCTGATGCAGAGCTTTTGTCGCCCTCCCTCAGCTAACAGACTAGTTAGTCTTACAACTAGTAGCAAGGAGTGTTAGACTGGAAACTAAAAAAAAAAAAAAAAAAAGAATTAAGATGCTTCAACCTAAACTGAAAATACTTTTCCCAGACAAGTATTTTCAGCACTTACATCAAAAAGGAGACCGCAGATCATTGCCAGGATGCGTTATAAGAAAAGGGTGCACATCTCCAGTTCTCTCAGAGAGTCATTTCATTCAGGAGATCGTTCAAGATTTTGCTTTCCAAACAAACCCCAGATAACTCGTTTCATCCATCCGCTAGCGTCTGGCTCAAGAGGACAGCAGTGGCTTTGGATCTCAGGCTGACGCACCGAGCTTTCTCCGGAAGCGTTTGGGGTGACCTAAGCGTGTCACAGGGTTATACAACCAAACGCAGTCAAGGCACCCCTCATTAGCTGGACTGCGTATGCTCTTGGCCCATCCCCACTGCAAGGTAAAACACGTTAGCTTAAGCCATCGTTGGCAGAGAAACCCTGCTACAGAAGGCCTTTCAATTTGCACAGTCATGCAATAAATCAATGACACAATTAAAACATGAAGCTTCATATGAAGAATGTCAACTCTATGTCCTGGACTCACTGACCTGTGAGAAATGTGGAAACATAGCTGTGCTGTTTCTACAGTGAAAACTGTATTTTAAACAGTAGACTTCTAATAGCATTCAGGGCCAGGCTGTGGCTTTGAGAGCAAGGTTTCTAAGGGACAGACTGCAGAGGTGACGTATCACAGGAGAAGCAGCCTAAGAAACCTTTCCAGCACCTGTATTCAATGCAAAGTGGGTAAAAAATGAGCTTGCGTTAGTACTTTGACATTTGGTTGGGCCGGAGTAGATGGCTGCAGAAGGTCCAGGGCAACAGTCAGGCTCAAGACTTTCCGTGCTTTCCCCATCAACGGAGCAACCAGAAGGTTTTTCTCCCTCAGGAATCGCCCTTGTGCTTCAGTAAAGTAGCTTCTCAGGAGGAGTTCAGCATGTTTTCAAGACAGATTTCTTTTCCATTTTTATTATTCTTCCATCTCTCTGGGAGGATGGTGTAGGAAGCACTTAAGTAAATAACTAAACCATGATAGGGGGTGGAACAAGTGACATTTCTGGCTTCTCTTTGCAGTCATCTGTCAAGACTCAGGTTGCAGAGAATTAGAAAGCTTGAAGTAATAGTGGTTCAGTGTCCCTGTAAGACAGAACTTCTCACTGTGACTGGCTCACTGTCAATTTATAACCTGGAGCATGAAGTCTTTTTAATCCTCTGTAATTTTTCAACTGTAAGGGATTTGGTGATCCTATCAGTGAAGAAATAATATTGTTAAGGTTCCTCTCTTGCAAGTGTTCCAGTCTTCATTTCAAATCCATGAGCTCGTTGTGTTAGTTGGATCTGTCTAATATTTTAACATTTCAAAAGTTGAGAAATAGAACTTGTCAAGTTTGTGTGCTGCCAGCGCTAGGCATCTCAGAGTCACCTGAGTTACAGCTGGAGGTACAGTTCTGCATAAACATTCCTACCTATGTGACATTAATCAGCATACTTTATTAAAGGATATAAGAACATTGCTTAGCCAGTATATCTAATAAAGGAAACTGTCTCATGTGCAATAATGTATGCCAAGTGACAGCCTCGCTGCCCTGTCATGCTGATAAGGGCCTGTCACATCTAATATTCCAGCTCCAGAAGTGGCCTCTGATTCATGATTCGGAGGAGGAAAGTCTTTCCACCTCTGCCCTGCACTGCGACGGCACTTACTCACCTCTGTAATCCACTGTACTTCCAGGTTCCCTGCTTGAATTATGATACCTGCAACATTACCATTTTTACTAAAAGGATGTTGTCACGAAATAACCAAACTTTTGTTTAAATCCATCCGTTGTGATTTCCTGTGCCAGTGAGTTTCCTCAACCGGGTACATACTGTCTATAATGTACGTACAGAACATGAACTTTCCTCCCTTGGTTGCCTTAGTATAAAGTCATAATATTACTAAGCATTTCGTCTAGAAAGAAAGCCAAGATGAGCTGTAGTGCTGATACAAAAGCCATGCAAGTTAGATCAGTTGCTGTAAAATCCTACATGTTATTTTCGCAGGACTCTTTAACGTCTCCAAGCTAAATGCATTGATAAAAAGGATTACTGCACGGTAACTTATGTTTACCACATCACCACCTGACCACGTGAATAATAACGTCTGTTGCTGCTATAACCATTCTAGTAAAGCTGCAAATACATTTTCCTACAGCTCATCAACTAAAACAACATCTACAGCTCTGTGGCTTGAGAAATGCAGCATTCAAAACTTAACCTTCAGAAATCAAGCCAGTAGCCCCCAAACAGAAGGGAATCAAATGCTAACTACATCATCTCACCCAGGAAAAGGGTTCTTATTAAATGTTTTCATATATATTTAATCTAGGAATGGATTCAAAGTATTAATCAAAGCTATATTCTGGCTAGTCTCCTAGCATTGCTCGCTGCAGCAATTTTATTCTGTATACATGTGCAGAGAGAACACAAAAGGTCTTGGCATTTAAAAGACTGATAAAATATAATTTGTATGTTTGTCTGATAAACACTTCAAAGATATCAAAATGTAAGAAAAAATATTAGACTTGACAAACAGTATGGTTAAGGCAGAGTAAATCAAGCTCCCCCATGCAAATCGAGCCTGCCTACTCGCCGGAGATGGCATATTCCAGAAAATGCAGCTGTGACCCACGGCACTCGCTGTCACTGCGAAGACCCCAATTCCTTTTAATAGGCTGGGGAGCAATCTTCAGGCAGCAGTCTAAGGAGCTGCTCAAATTATACTCCTATACTAGAATCCTTGTTTCTTTTACGGTTACTGCTTTATTCAAAGGCGGAGGGGAAAAGAGACACAACTGTCTTTTAAGGAGCAGTTTCAAGCAAGTGAATAGCGGGTGTTGCTGCTATGTTGGTGTTAAATGCCGTAATAAATTGGGGGTGATTTGACTTTGCTGATATCTAAGGAAAATGAAAATAAAGTTTGCAGGAAATATGTCAATTCCTCATACAAATCAAAACAGAGTGATTGTTTCAGTAACAAAGATACAGTTTGCCGCAAACATTTCTATTGGGAAAGCATTATTATGCTGTGCTCGCTGCAGTGAGTAGCATGAGAAAATACACATATAACAGTAGAAATTAATTTTATGAACTATGTTGTTAAGGATATAGAAATGGTACCTGGGAGGAGGGGTGGGATTTGTCTGCATGTGAACACAGTGCAGGAAGCTGTGTACAGAAAGATATTCCAAGTAAAATCAATGAAAAGATTCCCCTGTGGAATCCGAATGGAAACAGAAGAACAGTGAGAAAAATAAAGAAGACATTAACAAACTGTAATCTTCAAGGTATTGCTTTCTTCTTCTGTTTTTACAGAATAAATAGAACTAACATTTCTCTTCACTGGTGATTTAGGCTTCCAGCCATTTTCCCTGCTTTGTTCTGCATGTCTGTACAATATGAAACCAAATAAAATATATTAAAAAGAGAGAAAATAAACAAAACTGTTCAGACCCTTTAGTTATGGCACAATTCTGTCACCTTCAGATTTTCCAGGAGCAAAAGCTGGCAAATGCTTTTATATTACACACTGACGTGCATCTACATAAACATAGCATATTAGCAAAGCCTTCTGGTCTGTAAAGTGTTTTTTGGCTTGTTTTAGGAATATTCAGGTATTTCATACAGAGAACCAATTATATCCCACTGGATTATGGATAAAAGGGACTCAGCACATACAAGCTCCCAGTTTTCTGAATTGATAAGAGGATCAGCTGTCTGTGGCCTGATGCTCATGATGCCCAGAAACCTAGGGAGTCATTTATATGGTCCAGCACGCCCACAAAGCAGGAGATGGGATGGGCAGAATATCACGTGAGCAACCAGAGGTTGCCCTTAGAAAAGATCGTCTGGACTTTCTGCATGACCACTCTTTGATATGAAAGTGATCTTTGGGAAAAAATATTGTCAGGGAAAGGCGAGGGAAGTCAGAGAGTCTCAGGCACAGGGCAGTAGTTGGAAGCGTCTGGTGTCCTGGACATCTCCTGTTTGAAAAGAAGCCATAACCAATACAGATGAGAACGAAAAAAGAAATGCATCTTAACTGAAGACAGGCTTTGCAAGATAGGGCTGCTGAGCCTGTTGAACATGCTTCCAGCATGCTACTCTATTGATTTTTCAGGGGGCAAATCCCAATAACTAACACATCTCATTGCCTCCAGGCAAACAGAGAAGAGAAGAGAACTCTTGTGATAGAGAAACAGGCTTTGCAGAATCATCATGATGCCATATGGAGGATGCCTTGAAATTTCATAGTAAACTCAGTGTCAGCCTACTTCTGCTGGGTCAAATAGTCAGACAGGCTTTTGCCACGGCATAGGGGCTCTGCCAGGTTGGCTCTGGAATTCAACAGGTTTCTCTGAAGTTTTCAGGTAAGCTTTCCAGCAGAGCTAATGAGCAAATAAACACTTGGAGTTTTGTCCTCAGCTTTACTGAAAGTGGGCCCTTCTGTTATTTATTTATATCTGACATCAGTGAACCAACAAACTAACCAGCTGTCCCAAGAGGTACTCCTTTCCAAGCAAAAAAGCCCAGAGTTATCAGTATGCCACCCTACAACAAAACGTATTCTTTAACTTGAACAATTCAGCTGGACCTTCTTAAAAAAAAAAAGATCTCTGGATGTCATTAAACTGGGCAGATTTCCAAAATATTCCTACTCCTGGGACACATCCAGCACATCACAACTTAGAACAACCTATAAATCAACCGCTCTTAAGAAACCAGGAGTGGCACAAAGTTCAGCGTACTCAGCAGCTCAGTTCTCTCTAATCAGTCCTCCACTTTCTGATTGTGGAAGCTGATCTATGTATTCGGATATGCCAGAAACAGTAGCATAGATTCACACTATGGTATTAATTGTAAAAGTTTATACATTGGAAATAGTTTTACTACGAATTTTTAAAAAAGGCAGATAGCTGGCTCATGGGAAAAAGGTCTTCAAAGAGTGAAAACAAATTCAGATAACACTTTTTGCAATGAGAAAGGATTCCCTTTCAGGAAATTTCTGAACAATCTCACCTCTGATATGTCTTACTTCATAGTTACCTTTCTTTTTTTTTCCTCTTTTTGTTGTTCTAGGTTAATTTTTTGCATATGTTATGATCTTTTCCCTTTCCTATGGCACCTAAGTGTCATTCACCTGAGCCTGCAGATTTTGTAATTAGCTCTATGGTACATGCATTGTCTAATGTGGAATATAACCAGCAGCCCTGGAGAACAGAGATATCTGGGTCTGACATGCTCGAGAGATGTGCACTGGTGTTTAAACTGAAATATGAGCTTGCTGCATCTCTAGGCGAAATATTCAGTTCAAGATACCTTAGATAAAAATCTCATCCCATTTTGGTGAGCTTAATTCTCAAAAGCTTCCTTTGGACTAGGATTTCATAATAGTAAATAAGGAAAAACAAGATGACGTTATGATATACTCTACATTGAAACTAATCAGAAATAATGCATTTCTTTTTAAAAAAAAATCAGTAAGTTACACATCAAGAAAAATACATAAAGAACAATTAGCAGTCAGGTAGCTGCCCTTTAGCTTCTCTGGTGTGACACAAGGCACAGGAAATACCTTTGTTTAAAAAATCCACAATAACTTTCCTGATCAAATACAAAATATATCTATCAATATGTGAGCCAGGCCTACAGTAACAATGTCACAAATGCTAATGCGATTCTGACTGAAAGGATAGAAATCTACAATTTGTGACAGAAAGGTAGTACTTGAACGATTTTCTGAAAGGTAATGGAAAAAAAAAAAACACATGGATCATTTAATTCATTACCAAAAAACAGATAATATATGGCTGTAAATGCAATAGAAGTGTATGTTCCTTCCTTTCAAAAAAAATAAAATATGACCTTTATGTATTAAAAGCATTTTAATATGACAGCTGTTTGTTATTCTGGACTGAAAGCATTATGAAACACAAATCTAATGTTCTTTCTTGTTTGTTAACAAATATTTAGGTACATGCTGCCTTTCATGCACCAGTCAGATAAATGTCATGGTGTGGATGCAGGTGGTTTATTGTCTAATTTCTGCTTTTATTCTATGGCTGGAATGGATAACACTTATCGGATTGGATCCTTTACTTTTATAACGCATCCATGACAGGCTCTTTTGCCAAAGGAAACGTTAAGCAATTTTTAAATGTGACCTATTCATCCTCTAATTCTCAAGACATCACTGGCCAGTGTAGTCACAGGGAAGAGCATGATTCCCAGTTGAAAGATGCCTTAGACATTTTTGCCACTGCAAGAATTTTGCGCATGCTCAAGTGAGGAAAAATATTGTCCATGCCATTTGCCTGGCCACCTCGGCAGGATTCAGCCACGTTGAGACACGTGATTATCCTTACCCTTCCCTCCATAAACGTCATCTAGAGTCATCTAGGACTGAGCACGTTGCTGAATTCCTCTGCTTACTCACAACCTGAAAGCTGATGGAAATTGCTGGAGCTTCACAGAAGCCACTGAATCCACAACACCTCACACCAGCTGCAGCTTTTCACTTCTATTTCAGAGCTGCCCGGCTGGTAACTTTTATAAGCTACAGGATTCACTAAAGCATTATGCAAATTGCCTTTAAAAAAGAAGAGAAGACAAAAAAAAAGAGAGAATAACTGCAATACCACAGAGGTCTGGACGTGGCTGTAACTGCCAGCAGTAACCCACGACATACACTCCAGCATTACAGCCTGGCTCAGGGGCTTTTACAATTTTCCTTGCTTAATGAAGGCACAAAACCAAGCCAGCATTGAACACACGGGGCTGCTGTACCAAAGCCTAAGTGAGTAAACTTTGCTTTTTCTCTCTAAAGCGAAAGGGAATCAGAGGTGTCTAAAGATCCTGAAACAGGACTCTAAAATGCATTCCTAAGGCCTCCCGAGTTTCAGAGTCTTCCACTGCCAAAATGCTGGCTGAGTCGCTCTGTTTAAATACGAGTATCTCTTCCATTTCTGAAGTTTAATTATTAAATGGTATCACACAATAATTCCATTCACATCTTCCCCAAAAATACTTCCACGGACATCATATCCATTTCCTTTTTAAAGCAACCTGCAATACAGCATTTCAGGCTGCAAAAAGTCAACCTTTCTCCGCCAAGAAAAAAAAAAAAGAAAAAAAAGCCAGTATTAGGCTGAGACAGAAAATTCACCGAAAAAGCAAACAAACAAAAACATTTTTGTTTGCCGGTTGCCTCATCTTAACTTCAAAACAATCAATTCCATTGTATCAATATTTCTTTAAAAATAAAAAGCTTTCCCAAACTATGACCTTCTGCTGCATCAGTGTTAGTTATTTCATGGCTGACTTACAGCCTTGAGAAAAAAAGGAGCTCGTTACAGAAAAATCGGTATAGCCTCAATTCCAGCAGCACAGTCAGTTACTCCAGCTATTATTGTGACTAATAATCATGTTTTTATGAAGGCATAAGGGCAAAAGATGGATGGTGAAAAATACAAAGAAAACTGTGTACGTAAATATCCATTGCTATCAATGGATGACAAAAATCCAAAAGAGGTTATCTAACAGGAGACAGATTTCTATATTAAAGGCCACTATTAATTCCTTTTTAGTTCAGATGGACAAATATTGATTAACAGTTATGGCTAACACAGTTTTGTAGGTAACTTCAACAGCAGCTGATCTCAGGAAACCCAGGGGAGAGGAAACCATCAGTGCCATCTCGGGCTCGTCATCCGAGAATTTCCTTCCCTTCTGTTCCTTTGAAACCTAACAGAAAATAGTGCCCAGCTGGGAAGGATTCTCAGTGACAAATGTTACGTTTAGAGCTGTCATAAGCGTATACTTTCCGATATCGCTCTCCAGTGTGTGCGAAATCTCCTGGAAGCCTCTTTCGTATGCATTAGGTATCGGGGAAGGTTGACCTAGGATGAAAATATTCTGCATCAACTCTTTTCTCCCACCTAGACATCAAAATATATGGCCGGACTGGGTCAAAGAGCGGAGGTTATAAAGAAAAATTCTGATCTTTTTATCATCTTAGAGTGCCTAAAAAGTGAATGTATCCACAAATAGGGGAATGTTTAAAAACTGCCTAGTAACTTGCTACAAGATTTAAAATTCTGTCTACTGGATGCCAGTGCACAGATGTTTACTAGTTTCAAACTAAAGGAGCATCCTCTTGAATACAAAAGCCTTGCTATGACCATAGGAGGTGGATGGCTTCTACTTAAAGCCTTTGCAAGGATGTCAAGATATGGTGATGCTGGTTATTGTAAAGACACTCCACTTGCTTGAGAAATCCCTTAAAAGAAATGAGGATTTAAGTATTGGATATTTTACACAATGCTTGGTGCAAGTGAAAGCAGTTTGCCCGGATGAATTCACACTGGCACCCTTGTTTGGAGCCTTTGGGGTTTTCCCTTTCTCAGTTTTCCATTTTGAAGCAGATCAAATATTCATTCCTTTTACTGCTAAGAAAGAAATTCTGCAGTTGGGCACAAGTTAGCAAAAAGAAATAACATAGCAAAAAGAAATAATATCCAAAGTTTTGCTAATTTTTCTTTAATAAGCCTCAACCATTCTGCTCTGAATGTTAAAACTTACATGTTTAGTGGCTACATCTCTCAGACAATACGTTTTATTTTTCAATCCAAAGTGATTTTTCAATTAGAAACGTCAATTAGATATTTTAAATTTTTTATAATTACTCAAAGGAAATCTAATTCAGAACAGGCAAAGTACAATGGATTTCAAATGACTCTTTTTCAGTTTACCAAGGAAATGTCAAATTTCACTGTGAAGAAGAGGGCTGAATTAATTTCTCTTTCTACTTTTTAATATCAAAACGTAAATTTAGAAATTCATTATTTACATATTTGACTTTGATTTGATTTTCTCTTTCCAAATGAATAGCAGAAAGCCTGGGAAGAAATATAGCTTTCTTCATATTTAAAGAATTATGGCACATAATAACTGCATGTGAAAGAGAAAGACATATGAGTTTCATACATAAATTGGAGTTCAGATCTGATTGAAAAACTGCTTAAGTAAGTGGCTAATCTTCAATGGATTCCAGGGACTATGGATCTTGCTCTTTATTCCAAATTCACTCTCCAATTGCCTTGTGTCTTTTTTAAGACACACTGGTAAAATTAGTAGAATTCAAATGCTTTCTTATTCCCTTGCAAATGCCCACTGCTCCCACAACATCAGCTCTGCAGTATCGGTACCTGTGGCACAGAAGCTCTAGTGCTTCACGTTTTGGTGACAAAACCACTAAACTGTGCAGACATGTTTTTGTCCTGTCCTCGTTCCTCCACCCCCACTCACCTCTCCGCAGGATACTGCTGTGACTGCACTCCATTGCTGACAACCGAATAACCCAACCTAAATAAGGGGAAAACACAAGCGCTGAAGAGAAAACACCTGTGGTCTGTATTTTGCTCTGCAATAGTCTCAAACGATGCAGCCTTCCTTGGCTTTCAGAGAATACACGTTATTTCAGGACAATCTCGTTTGAAGCTCTCCAGTTCCTCCATGCTTTTGCTCTTCTCTTGCAGGTTCTTTGCTTCACTAGCACTTAATAACATCAGGTTTAGAAACATTACCCAAACGGAGACAAACCCTGGCTTTTGCTTAGCCCTTCTCTTTAGAAAGAAAGTGGTGTCCCTCTGTTTCTGAGGTGCTGGTAGCAGTGCTGGAAGTACAACACAGCTGGAGCTCCAGAGGACTACTGGTCTTCAGTGCACCATACGCTCTAGCCTCGTCCCAGTCACGTCTACATGGTGTGATGGATGAAACACAAATGGAGCCTGTTTCCCAATCTGTGGTCTCACAGTGGAGATTTTTCAATATATAATCTGGTTCAGTTAAAAGCAAATTAAATCCTGTTCTCTTTATTTTCACTGAAATACCACTCATATCAACGCTCTTCCAAAATAATCACCAGTTTCAGTCACTACATATAATCAGGATGAAAAGCGTGCCACAGAATCAATAATAACAGCATCCATGTTGAGTCACAAATTAAAAGTCTCTTACCTCAGAAAAACCTCAAGGACCTCTCACTCTGCCTCTTTCAACTCAGCCAAAGGGAATAAATCAAGGCCCAGGTGTGCAGTGCTAGGGAAAGAGAAAGAAAAGTGCTTGTTATATGAAGCAGGTGTTGAATATTGTCGTAGCTGGGGCCAAGTTAATAACATTCTAATGAGCAGTAATAAACAGTGAAAAGCAATAAAAAAGGAGAAAATAATCTCCAGAGTAATCATGCTGTACTTAATATATCCTGAGAGCAAAGGACATTATTGAAGGGGGGGAAATTAGGTATGAGCAGAGTGGTGGATCTTGAGATAATTTATGGCTGGAAAATAGGGGAGACTGACAGACCCAAGGAGACTATAACTTAAAATTTTGTTAAAAGTGGTGAGTTTCCTAAAATCAGCGTGCGGCATATCCCTGATCCCCAAAGCCTTTGGTGTTAGCTGGCATAAACAAAAATAATTCCGTCTCAGCTGTTTGTCTCCTTTGATGTTTTGTTCTCAGCCAGACAATGTATAGGACCTGAGCCCAGACAAGGAGTGTAAAAGCACATCTTCCCAACATGCCCGTGTGTCTCAAACACCTCTCGACAGCCAACAGCGAAGACAACCGCTCATGCAGAGGCATCGTATTGTTATTATCTGTGAACAATCTCAAGTAGGGATTATCTGGGTAAAACATCTTTTACATTAATTAAGGTTTATTCACAGCAAAAATAAATGACTCCTGCCTGTAAGCAGGTTTTAAAAGGGAAAATAAATAAGAGAGGAGAGGAGGCTGTCCAAGTGCTATTGATGTATACACACAGCTCAAGAGCACACACGCTCACACAGAGGATTATGCTGTTGCAGGAAATAAAAATATGTGGAAACTCAATGTATATAAGCAAAAAGTTTTGCAAATCTGAAGACTTTCAAAGCCTTTCTAGCTGAGAAATGTTTGCATTTTCTTCACAGAAATGTGCACAGAGGGTCCAGAATGCAATTTTCCCACATTAGCCTTTGCTAAGGCTGAGGCACAGGCCAGGCCGGCTACGCGTACCTGGTGTTTTCGTGTCTCCGTGTTCTGGCACGGGCACATTATGGTTCGCATGTCAGACAGTTTGGATGTAAACCCAGGCTGCAGCACACAACATCTGCATCTAGAAGACAAACACCAAAACATGCACTCATCCACAACCCCTCCAATTTATAAATGCAGGGTGTTTAGAAAGCAGGTTGTAGGGCAGGGTCTTTGTTTTTTTCTTGGTAGCACATGGTTTAATCTGAATTGTTATAGTCCACAACATCCGTGGCTTGTCTCCCTTTTCAGCGCCTTACAAACAAAAACTCTATTAATCATTAAAAGAAATGCAAATGTAACCTGTCTGGAGAAAATAGGGTCCCTTGTGGGGTCAGAGAATTATCTACTCTTGTGCAATAGATGGTTGTCTTCAAAGAGAGCCTGATCCAAAGGCTGTGGAAGTCACTGGTGGTGTTTCATTAATTTCAGCTGGTTTTAGATCATGCTCTATAAGAAAATACACATATTCTAAGAGTGGAAGGAAGAGAGGAACAAGGAGGCTGTTGTTTGCCTTTGTTCATTTTGTAACTCTCACATTTATACTGCCATGAACAAATACTCTGACATCTCAAGCTGGCAGTGAAAAAGAACCTTACTCCCGGTAAATAAAAATTGGTCCTTCTTTCTTGCTGCACAAAATTAATTTGATTTGTATGTTGTCTGCATGATTTGAACAGTGTTAAAAAGCCCACAGCAGACTGCTTCACTGAACCTGGCATCCATATACCACCTGTTATAAAAGTTACATATTTTTGTTGTAATTAACATACTTAATATTTAGCATGTATATGTTTCAGATCTTGCTTTCAGCTCTGATTTGTCCAGAAATTCCTCTTTTTATCCTCAATATATTGCTGATAATAACAACAAAGAAACTGCTGCACTGCTCTAATGCTCTGACTGCTGGCTGCCATATAATATAATAAGACAGCTTGCTTTCTATGCTATTTTCGAGTTTTCATTATCAAGTGTCTGCAAAAATCTCTAAGCTTTCCCTGATCAGAGTTTTGAGATCCTGAATACGGGTCTTTCTCAGTAACTTCAGAGAGAGGTCAAGGTCCCCAGAACTTCTAGAAATCAGGACACTGTAGTTATCGTTGACTTTTCAGCCTAATTCATCAGCTAAGCAATTGGAACCAGACTCTGCAAATAACCATATCCCCATCCCTGCATAGAGCCAGCGGCGCGGGAAGAACCTCATCAGCCACTCTTTGAGCAGTGCACCAGCGCAGAAGCTTTGATCATGTATTTAATGGTTATTTGCCCATGGAAATGCCCAAATCCCATACACAGCATATTAGTTAGGGGTTTCCAAGTCATTGGTCCAACTCATATTGCCTTACTACTTGATTTCAGCTGTAAGGATCTGAAAAGAAACCTAAATAAGGATTCTGAACTCAGTCAACAGCTGTTTGGACAAAGAAGGCATGTGATTACATGCACGGTTTTCCTAATGCCTAGGTCTTTGCCTTTACCCTGTTCAAAGATGTTTTATGAAAAAGTGAACTTTACCATTATATTTCAAAGTGTCATTACATTGCCATTATCACTAAAGCAGAATACTTTTTCGTAACTGAAAAATTATTTAGGAACTAAATAGGTTGATATGGTGTCATATCTTATCCTAACACCATCTTAAAGAGGCATCTGCACTCCACATACTCATTTTCCAAGAAACCACGCAAAAAGTGACAGCAAAAATATTTAAAGAGAAATGAATCCACTGCGAAAGCATTAAAATACAGTGAAGGTAAATGTAATTGTTTTTAAACCTAATGTTTTTGTAAGATAAATTCAACATCGGACAGGCTCTTTAAAAATCCATTTGCACTTGCTTCCTCTATAAAGATTTATCCCTGAGAAAAAAAAATCCATTAGTATTAAAGTGCTTAAAAACTTGGCAGACTATCTCCAAAGGCATCAATTTCTAGTGCTAATTACCACTAATTATTCACTCAGCAGTTGTAAGTTGCATTCAGTCCCTGAGGGTGGAAGGGAGATTTGTCTCTCTTCAGCGTAGCATGTTTCATGTATTTGTTTTACGAGATTTTCCATTCAGACACCAAAATAGCGAGGACTTTGAGGTTTGCAGAGCTTCCCTGTCTGTTACCAGGGAGGGATCGAGATTTCCGTGTGTAGTATAAAGAGTCCATAGAGTCCCGGAGCTGCCCACACTTTTTGGATGAGGGTTTTTATCTCGCACGTCTCTCTGCCACGTGGTAGAGATTGGACCCCATACGTTGTTTCACTGCCTCCATGGATCTAATTTAGGAGGTTCCCAATTGCTCAGGCTTAAAGGTCTGGTGTCCAGCCTGGCTGTTAAACAGCTCTGCACAAATAACTCTGGGCTTATTACTCATGACTGCAGTTACCAGAAAGGCTATCACAACCTAGGTCTTCAGTGCTTTTACATCTGGACTCGCACCAGACCCCCGACATGCCTTGAAACCCGCTCCTTCGAGCAGCATGAGCCACTAAGAGACTTGGGCACTGAATGCTCTGCACTCAGCTGTTTTTCCCCAAATTTAGTCAAAACAGAAGCTTAGAAGAGCAAAACTTTTCAGGGAAAGAAGATTGAGATTAGTTAGAAACAGGAGATTATTTCATCTGGGTAATTTCAACCCAAATTAATTACATTAGCCTTCCCTAATTTAAAGGTTTGTCTTTCTGATGGAAAACTCATTTGAAATGGACCTTTTTTGCTAAAAAAAATACTGGCAATAAATAAATCTCTGTGTTATGGGAAAAACATTTCTTTAAATGTCACAATTCTCCAACTTGTCCTTTTAAATACCTTTTATATCCCTGCGTTTTGTTAGCCAGTCAAGTAAACACTAGCCAAAAAAAAAAAAAAAAAAAAAAAAAAAAAAAAAAAGATTTAAGTTTCTTGATGCAAGGAGGAAGGAGGGTGGGACAGACTAGAAAAGCTGTTGAGAAGGAATATTAATGCAGCATGACACCCCCTCTGCTCAAGAAAAAAGATAGATGTGTGTGAAAGAGAGAAGCAATAAAAGGTCAGTAATGAAAGAAATATATCACTTGTAGAATTGACTAGGCTTTACCTGAGATTTATAATCCATTCTACGTGTAGTAATTTGTGACTCCTGGAGACATACTGCCTATTAGACATGATATTTTTGTAGAGTACCACCCAAGAATAAAATACAGGAAACGTGAGCTAACTCACTCTTTCCTTGTGTTAATTTTTAAATAATATTCTGCCTTTGTTCCAGAATGTTTTACTCAATACCATTTACTCCCAGTCAACAGATGAGAAAACCAAGATCCAAGGGATAAAATGACTTGGTCCAAAATTACATAGTGAGTCAATAAAAGAGTCTGTGAGACAATTTGCCTGATTCCTTAAGGCCCCTAATTTCTATGTTCAGCATAGCACGTCTCAGCTTCTAGGTGTCTCTGCAACTTTCTTGGATCTGCAGAAGTTTGTGTATGTGTACAGTCCTACATTGTCTATCAGAGGACCAACTAGTCTTAGCACCTGAGGCCTCTGCTTCTCAAGAGACTTTGGTGTTTTTTTAAATTTTGGTATAAGTTTCAGTAATTCATCCAGCACAGCCCATCTTAGCTACAAAGGCAAGATCACAGCACAAGGAGATGTTGCACTATAAACTCTTAAGAGGCCAAAAGTAGTGTGGTGTGAGTTTTGCTATCCATGGGATGGACGGGACCCGTGCTTGCAACCCTCCAACTAACCAGGCTTTACTTGAGATTTATAACCCATTTTCTCTGTAGTAATTTGTGACTCCTGGAGACAGCCTGCCTATTAGACATGATATTTTTGTAGGGTACCACCCGAGAATTAAATACATGAAAAGTGAGCAAAAATGCAGCAAACAGTACTTTGCAGGAACTCTTGCACAGCTCATTGTTATCACAGTTATGATTTCCTGATATGCTTCACAGTAATCCTAATAAATCAAAGCCTTGGCTGATACAAATTGCCAGAGTACCAGCGACTGCACTGGAGCTGTGCTGATTTACAACAGCAGAAATCAGACCCGCTGACTGTAGTGAAAGTATCAGCAGAGTATGGAGCCATTCAACAAGACTAAAGGCACATTTAATACCTGAGCACTTGGCAGGTTTATTAGCTTGGGCTCAGCACTCTGTTAATACAGTAACAACTTCTGGTGAGCTCAGACCAAGGTAGAGCAAACTTACATCTTCTTAGAGGTTCTGGAGGTCAAGCTCTTGGCTCCACCATATGCTAGGTAAATGTTCTCAAAGTATATTAGAATGTCATTCTAAAGTTCAAATTCACTACTTTTTCATGGGTCTAAGTAGTCGTATATTTAGACTTTAATAAGAAAAAGAACAAATAAAATGGGGTGAAATAGCTGTGAAATTTCACAATTTCCAGTAAATGCTGACATTTTATTCCTCACTCACCTTCATATGCCCAGGTAGAGATGCGAGTGGTGGCATTAAACCATTGCCTTCATGTGGAATTTGTGAAGGAAGAGTTTAAAGGCTCTGATACTTGGATTAAGTGCAATTTGAGGTTTTTTAAATCTTCCTCTCTTTGCCTCCCAGCTGTTAGACCACACATTTTAGAATAACCGTTATGGGTTTTTTTGCCCCTTAGCTCAGAGTGAAGTACGTCTTGCCTTGTTAAAGAGTAATTAGGATGTGCTATTAATCATTTCATTAATAGAAAAAAAGAACCATAGGTGATTCCTGAGGGTTTTGAAAGTCCTCATCGAAAGAAGGAAAGGTGGAATAATAATCCCTTATGGATATGACTTTTTTTGTGCATTCTGTGGGACTGTTATTTAATTAAAGAACCCTGTACTTTTGGTTCTGGTCAATGTGGATAAATCGATGTGATTAAATAGATTAAACTTAAGGCATTGCTGTAGTTGAACTGACGGTTCCACTCTGGCAAACTGGAAGCAGAAATCTGCTACACACACAACTCCGATGTAGGAAGTTGCTCTCCTATCGTGTTCACAACTTCCCTAAGCAACATTTTATTTTTCTATAGGACCTTAATTTGCTGTCTTGGAAAAGCTAGAGGTTCACATGGTTTACGTGCCCAACAAATACAGTTTGCAGGGGGTTAATTATTTTAAAAGACCAATTTTTTTAAATAACTGATTCTTACACAATCTTGTCTCATGCTGTATTGAGCACTCTAAAGCATTTCATAAAGGACCAAACTTCTAAAAGTAGTGAAATTGCATATAACCCCTAAGGACCTGGATGACAAAAATACAATTTAACCTGGAGTTTAGGGCTATGGAGACTTTCTCTAAAGAAAATAGAACAGTAGAACATAATTTGAAAGCACCATAACAAATGCAATTTAGCTGATAGTGACATGATGTGAAATTATATAAAGCTTCTCAAGGACCCAATTAAAATCTAGCCATATCTACCACATATTTGCGATCTGCAGATTCCTGCCTATTTCTATAGGACATAATAAAGAAAAATAATAAAATAATAAACTAAAACAACAAGAAATTTCTTTCTTAGGATTAAATATGGGCTTATAAGAGGTCATAAGCACAGGAAACTGTGTGGTCTGCAGCACTTCAACTTCACTGCTGCCTATTAGTCCAGTCGCAGCTTGATCAAAAAGTGCATGCATTGTGCTAGCCCATGTGTTGCATGCAAATAATATAGATGTCAAATGAGTCTGGACTTGAAAACAGGTTCAGAATTGGCCTAGTGCTCCACTGTGCTGATCCCTAGATAGCATTGCTTCAGACCAGCAAAAGCTGACTTTTAGGAGCATTTCCACTGAAATTTGCATAAAGAGACAGGCTTACACCTTTGGTGAAGACAATTCACTTTGTACAGCCAGAAATAGTCAGCAAAGCCACCAGAAATATCCTCCCAAGGTATAGCTGGAAGGTGCAAGGTGTACCTTAAAATACAGGGGGAATCTGCTTATAGTCCATACAGTCCTTTCCTCCTGGAAAGCTTGTAATGACCAGTGATTGCTCATGAAAGATTTATCATTTTCACTGCGTTTATAGATGAAAATGAAACTTTGTTTAACTTGCTACAGAATGCCCCTGTTTACAATGAATCCTCAAAAAGCTGTCAAAACAACTACTATCCTGGCATTACATTGAATTAAACTCCTCTGGGAGCCTCATAAAATTTTAGCACTGGCCTGAGCCTGAAAGAAGAAAAAGATTCAGAAATAGAACAGGATTCATCAGTCCAGAGACAGCAGGAAAACACTAAACCATGCAAGAAGTATTCATTTCAAGAGACAACCCAAATGCCAATGTGAGCAGCACTTCCTCTGGGATCAATGATGAACTCCAATGTGTGAGAAAAAGTGTTAGCAGGGGCCAGCAGAAGGTAAAATCTGATATTTAAAATACCTTTTAGTAAAGCTAACTCCAAGCCATTCTCCTCCCCTTTCCTCCTTCATTTGTATTATGTTTTATGAACAAAGCACAGCAAATGGCTTGTTTCAGCTATTTGGCAAAATGGAAGAAATTAACCATTTTTTCCCTTTGCTGTAAAATATTTCAGGACCATGCACATGGACAGAAAAACAATATATCCCCAGGGAGAAAAGCATTTTCATAAAGATTACAGTAAAGAAGACATCAGACATGAATCCAAGGTAAACATGCCTTTGTCCATTATAGGGTCTTGCTCATGCCACGATCCTAGATGAGGACGCCATTTACCACTGCCAATCTCCTGTGCTCATTAGAGATCAAGCAGCTGCCAGTGCTGGCAGCAAACATATGAGAATGAGAATCGGCTGTGTGGCTTATCTGAGCTCATCCATATTAATACCTTGTTTCCACAGAGCAAAATTTAGGCGCTTATTGAAAATGCCCTTGGTGTCATCACCTCCTAAACCTTGCCAGGTAGTTCTCTCCAAACATTTATTACTTTCAGACAGAGAAGATGCTCCCCTGTGTCTTTATTTCAATTTAAATTCCATTTGTGCACTTTTGTCAAATTTCCTACATTGAGTTATGAATAATGCTGACATTAGCTCTACCATTATAGAGTTTGAGCTCTTTAATTAGATCCCCTTATTCAACTTTTTTTCTGAGGTTGAGGTTTTAAACTAGTCCTCATAACTCATTCTTTTAAATCTGGAGGCAACAATGTCAAAGCTTTACTCTCGTGTTCCTCTTTTTTCAAGTGCCATAATATTCTTTCCCGTGCAATGCCTGGAATTCATCGCTTTGATTGAGGGCTTCCCACCCACTGTGCGACCACAGTCATGCACACTACAGAATTTCCCCCATGATTCAGCCAAGTATTTGATTTGCTCTTTTATTTGTCTCACTGTAGGTATGTATACTAAGAAATACCCTCATTTCTGCATGGCTAAAAGCCAGCTCTGATTTCAGGACATCATTTTCTATTGCTCTCCCAATCCACAGTGATTTTGCATTATGCAGAATTTGAACTCTGGGACTTGTTTTGTTCCTTTTGCTTTTCCCATCTCTCTTCTGCCCCCCCTCCTCCCATACATAAACAGGCACCTAAAAATCCCGAGTTTTGTCAAAAAGAAAGAAATTGTCAGGAACTATTGCCATGTTTCTAGTGTTTTAAATTAATTAGAACCAGCTGTAGTTGGAGAAGTACCAATAAAGATGCTCTTCACGCACATATCGTCAAGCAATCTCAAGGTGTCTTGTGAAGTACCCAATTACAAGTTCACCTTTGAAACGAGCAAGTACTATCGTTGCCATTTGACAGAGAAACTGAGGCTGGGCTTTCAAGTGCTATGGGCTCAGAAAGAAAGGACAATAACATCTGAAAGGCCAAATCTCCATCCCTGAGCTCTCAGCTTTACCTACTTGAGAACAGTGCAATGGCGAAAATGCAGGTCTCATTTGCTGTATCTGCTCTCTCAATAACAATCGTGTATTCATCGTTGCCATCGCTTTTGTCTTTTTCCCTAGATGTAGATTTTTGAAGCTTTTAGAACAAATCATTCCTGTCATAGGAAACTTTCTCAAGGACACCTTAAAATGTCGACAGATGCATTCATGTCTCAGTGTGCTGGGAGTAATGCATGAAAATCTCTTTTTATGGAGAATATAACTGAGTCATTTAACTAGCCTGTCCATAGGCTGTGGTGGGCAAGCCATTCCTCTATGCTATTTACCCTCTAGCGGTTTATATCTTGGTAAGTGATGCTAAGACAAGATAATGTCCAGCCTGTAGAAGATTCAATGATAATGATTCTAAATGGTGGGTATGAAGAACCAATTCCTTAGGCTATTTTCTAGCTCTTACAAAGCTGGGCAGGGGAGAGGGGGATGGATAAACTATACTGTCCATTGTTTCTGCAATATCCAAATCCCTGAAGGTCTCTGGATTCAGTACGTAGGCAAAATGCTGCATCAAAAATCAAATTGCAGTATACTATTTCAAAGCAACTTTTGAAGCACAAATTAATTTTACATTTCTATTAAGAAAGAGGATCCTTGACAGTTTGAGAGAAGGGAAAAAATAGAGCATAAAACGATATGCTAAATCCCCGAAACAGACATTAACAGTAATGAAAAGGGACAAACCACAGTTGTCTGGCAGAAGCAAGGGCAGCTGAGTGTGGCGTCACCCCTTCTATGACTGCTGACTCCAGGATGAATGTTCGGAAGAGGCTCAAGGTGGAGAAACAAACCAGAAGAGGCACATGCAGTCACTTTGGCAGCTTGAAAAGCCGGGTGGAAATGCAGAGCCTATCTGTGTCCAGCAGCCTCAATATGTAAATCCATTTATATTCATTATAACCTAATCCCGCTTCTTACCTGCCAGGACACATGGCAGGAAAGGAAGTGAATCTATCAAGGAGGAACAAAAGCCGGTATGTGATTTCTCTCTACAGAGGGAGATGATGGGCTGAATTCCCCTTTCACGCTGGCAGATGGAACCAAAATGAGATCATCAGAATCATACCCACTTGCAAGACAGCTGAATTTGGCCCTTCACTTGCAAATAGAGAGCCAGATAATCGCGTGTCACCTGCCTTCAATGCAAGTCTGTAACACAAGGCACAGGAGACTTTTATTTGGAGGAACGTTCAGAGGAACAATTACGAAAAGACTAAACAGAGACAGCTTGAGCTGCAACAGTGGTGCTAAACAGGTAAATTGCTGTGCAGGGGCTGGGCATTTAGCTCCCCTCAGCCTCCAAGAAACTCCGTCGCCTTGTGTTGATTTGGCTGGACAGAAACGCATGGGTCTGCTCCTTGCAATGCGCCCTGGAATACTAGCAAAAGCAGAGGAAGACATTTGTAGTATGAGAGTGGATATTCCAGTTTCATCTACTCACCAGGTTTGGGAGTGATGTGCCCTGTTACGTTTTACCCGGGTTTTATACACATTTTTAGGAATGAAACATGAAGCAGGCCTGGCTTTGAACTGCACCAGTAAGAAAAGAAGTTTGTGCAGTAATTGCATAACGGAGAAAAGGAAAGCAAGTGCAGTTCCCCACCAGCGATGGAAAGGAGAGAGAAGGCCTCGGCAGAGATGGAAGGGCAGACAGAAACCACCCTCTCAACGTACGCTTGTCCAGGTACTCCTAGGCAAAGCCATTTCTTAAGCTGTACTGCATTGGGTCATGTCCTCTGGAGCTTTACTAGAGAACCAACTAATTCCTCCCTTCTCTTCCTGGTAAAGTACGTCTCAAAACAGTGGTGACCGCTCAGTCAAATTTCTATTGCTGTGCTGGAAATCCTCTAGCCCCATCCTTTGCTGCTGCTCAGGTAACATGTGAACTGCTGCTTACACACTGAACACAGTTTGCAGCAGACTGTGTAATTATTTAACGCATCTGCTCACAGCCACTGCAGGTCGTGTGTGTTATTTTCGTTGGAGGGGCTGTGGTTGGGCAGCAGGAAGGGTGAGCTCCGGTTTTACTGTGTCTCGGCGGAGTGGGCTGAGAAAGGAGAGAGCCAGCAGGGACCCCGCAGCGCACGCAGAGGGAAGGAGGCTGCTGAGAAGGGCAGGAGGGAGACTCAAAAACAAGCTTCAGAAGCAATGGAACGAAAAAATTTTCCTAGGGAATGAGAGAAAAGTGCATGGAGATTGTGGCAGCCCCAAAGCTCCTAGAGATCGCTGGACTGAGGACAAACCTGAAAGGGAGGGCAGCTGCTGCGAAGCCACAGAGCGTGTGTGTAGGCGGATGAATGTTTACAAACATTTTCATTGCTATTCTGCCTCACTTTGAAATTTTCCCATTTTAAAAGCTCATAGTCCTAGACTCTCTTCTAATCAAACTTAGAAGCAGCATTTGCGAAGCGCTTGGGATGCTTGCTTGAAGGAAAAGAGGCAAAGAGATCCAAGGAGAAGCCCATCCCCTCATGCTAAGTCATGAAATGAAATAAAATAAAATAAACATGTACCACTCACATCAAAGCGTGCAACTGTTTCACTCCCAGCGACAAGTTCCTTCCAGTTGCAAGCTCCTCAGTCTGATCAAGTAAAAATACAGGTCAACCTGTCCGAGAGGACCGGTCCCAGAACGCAGTAGCTCTGTCCTCAGCCCTGGGTGGGGATGGGCCACAGCATCGCTGCTCTGCCGCCGTTCTCGAGCCTTCTCTCCATCGCAAATTAGCACAGCACAGGTAGCTCATTCACAGCTTCGCTAATCAATCAGTTATGCATACAGTCCTTGCGTATCCAGGCACATCGTATTTGAAAGTATAATTGCCACAGCAAGACAACACAAACTAGAAACATTATCAAATCTTATTTTCTCACCTCCCCCTTCCAATCGAGAGCCTGAATAATTTAGTGTGGGTTGGCAGCTCTTGATTACATTTTTGCACCTTTTAAAATTGCCTAAATGAAATTTTGAGTAATCTAAGCGGCAAGTGAAAACGACACATCTTTGTGTTTTGCTCGCATAGGAAAGAATACCGCAAGTGTCCGTTTTAAACAGCCTCGAGTCAGATTCGCTTGCATTTTTCTTCTAGGACAGGGAAAGGCCTGACACTGCTCCTGGGTACAAGAAGGGAGACTGCTGACGTGTGTGAGGATGGTAGAGCTCAGTCAATGCAAAAAAAGGAGAAGAATAATGATCATTAAAAAATCATGACAAGCTGGCTGTGTTGCTGGGTGTAACCATGGCATGCAGTCTGATGATAGGGGAAGTTCACGGAAACGGCAGATTCAGATTGCTGGATCATCTATATGTTATGGGTTATTCACACCTGGTTCTATCCAGGGGATTGAGGAAACTATAATCCTGTAATTGGCACAGCCTTAAAAAGGTGCACGCTCCGCTCGTGCAATGGGAGAAACTGTGCTGCTCCCTCTCGTCAACAAGCTGCATCCAACCTTGTTAGCTGCTACCACGAGCAGTTCTTTCGGGCACTAGGTTTGTTAGCAAGAGGACCCTGTCTTCCGTCTGCAAAGTGAGATGGGAGTCCATAGTATTATATAAATGAAATCTTTATCAATAATTGCTGTTTTAAAAAGTTTAGACTCTATACAAACTAGGCAGACACCTTGGGGATACTCAGCTTGGCTGGAAAGCTCATGAAAAGATTTCCAAATTGTAGCTCTGTAGTTTACTACAAGGACTGAGACTTCCTTGTGGCATGTCTGCTTTTACAACAGACATTACTGAAAAGTTAATCTGACACTTTTTTCTTCTATGCAGGAGTCCTGTTATACAAGGTATAAATAGCGCTCGCTTTCAGTGCGCGGGTGAACTTCACTGGCCAAGCTTCGACACTCAGGGAAGACAGAGAAGGGTCCGAGCAGCCCCCAGAAATAGGTCCACTGCCCTTCACAGAAGGAAGAAATACAGGACTGTAAGGGAATGAATACTTGCAAGATCTCTGAGAGCTTTTAAATCTGCTCTTCTGGATTCATCTCACCTTCCAGGGACAGATTTAGACTGTTTTTTATTTTATCTTCTTCACCAGGTCACTCATCCATAATACACGGTCTGGGGGGTTTCTGTAATCTAAATTGTCTTTCTATTTATAAGGGAGATGCATAATGTGATCAATATTTTTTACTCTGTTAGAAATGGAATTGTCCAATTACGAATAAATTTGTATAATTTGAATGTGACATGCCTAGAGAAGAAGAGAAATGCATTCATTTCTACACATTTTAACTCAAATGTACAGATATTAAATGAATTAAAATGGAGGAAGAAATCACTCAGGTCTTCTAAATGAACTTGAGGAATACCTAGTGTGCTTTGTCCTTGCTATTGCCTATTGATTAACAATGGGGGTATCTTAAGTACAGGCTGGAAAAAATCACTCTTACGTAAATCACATAGAATCAATGTCTCCTACCACTGCAACATGAAACTAAATTGTGGAAAGAAGAGAGGCTGGATAAATCCTGATTGCAAAGCAATGAGACTGGCAATACACTCGAAGATAGGCAGAAGACACTGTTGAAAAATAGATGCTAGAATCTGGATATAACCAGAAAATTACAAAGTAATTTAGATGGGCTCGCTCTCATCTCGTTTTATGGAGGTCCCAACTTTTCACATGGTGAATGAATACTTGATGTACAGTTGCCCTTGGAAATTGCAGCTTCATTATAATCTGCCATTTGGGAGCACCTTTCACTGAATGGTTGCAAAGACTGTTCTTGAACCGAGACTGCATAGCTATGCCTACGGGGTGGGTAGTGGGTTTTTTTAACAGAAAAATGTGGCCAAAATGACTTTTCCTTGTTCTTCATTATTATAGCTACTTTTACGCTCTGTAAAAGGGGGGATTGTGTTTTATTAAAAGCAAATGGAAAGTATTCAAGAAAAATTAATGTATTTTGCTAACATGCTCTTAAAAAAAAAGAAATCCCAATAAATAACAAACAAAACAATCACAAAAAGTTATATGAAAGACAGTTTCAAACAGCCCAAAAAGTTATTCGCACTTAGCCCTAGGTAAGGTCCTTCAAAACATGAATTACACACGAGATGTTATCCTCGGAAATCTAATTTAGTTATTACCTTTTTCTCATATAGAAAAATGAAAAGAAACACAGAAGAAATGAATCCATCAGAAACTGAAGCATGTCAGCATGAAGCACTGACATTTCAACTCAATTTTGCAAACAAAAGGAATGTTTAGAGAAGGGAAGAATTTAGGAGCGAGCAATGAAGGGAAAGAGGCAGTCAGTACAAACGCCATCATGCAATGCCAGATCTGGTTAAGTACAGTATGTCACTCTCTCTACCGTTAGGTGTTATTCAGTTTAAATTGAGCTGAGTTATGACAGCCATGAGTAGAAATTTTTATACAGTGCTACAGAAATACAATCAGCCTCCAGAAAACTCTCACTCATCTACCTACAAAACAGCACAGCAGACCAGACTAATGCAGGTGGAGGCTGGGCAAGGCCACTGTGAGCTGAAGGGCCACACTTCATCGCTGCTGTAGCAAACCCAGCACATCTCACTGAACTGTAACAGAACCTGGTGTAAAAAATAGCTTAATAACTCTGAATTTCAAAATGCACCTCGTGACCATTTTTTTTATCCCAACAGCATATTTATTCCAGCCTAATGAACTATCTTCAGAGGTCTTGGACCAATGCATTTTCAAATCCCGCAACTCCAAACATGCTGAACTCTGAGGAGATGCACATATCCTGAGGGACATCCTGAGGGGCCCCAGAGTTAGCTCTTGTCTTGCCTCCCATTCCTACCACACACATGGTGATTGGGCCTATCTGAGGCTCCAGCTTTTAAAACCAAGCCTTTCAGCTTGACTCATACAGCGCTCGTATGTCAGGGGAACAGAACAGCCAGACATCACACCTGGCCACCGAGTCTGCAATTACAATGGCTGTGTCCCTCTCCCCCGAACACGCAACGTGTAGAGAGGAGCTGCGTGCACGATGCGGTTACCAGCTAAAGAGGGAAACCGAGCCAGCATGGATGATGTTCCTCCCACTGTAAGAAAAAAGAGCAATGGCTGGTAAAAATGACGGTCCGATGTGTTTTGCTTGCTTGGCTTTGGCAGAGCGTTCCTGTGTGCCCAGCCCTTTGCTTGCAGTCCATTTTCTGAGACACACTGCAGAATGACGTAGTTATGAATGTAGGTATTATTGCTGCTGAATTTCAGGTGATTCATTCCCACAAAACAGTGAGCATCATTAAACCAACTTTCAAAGTATTCCACAGCTCCTCAAAGAGGCCAGCACATCATACAGACTTTCTTCAAAGGACTCCCCTAGGCACTACTCAGAATTCTCCCTCGTGACAGATAGTGCTGCAAACAGCAGCTGCTTTGCCTCCTCCCGTATTATCTCAGACTCAGAAAAAGTGAAAGCTATGAATCAGTCTGCTATCAGAAATCCAGGGATAATGAAACAAGGAATAATTAAGGTGCCAGAAGTACCATTTGGCACATATAAATTCTATGTAATTTTTGAACATGGGTTTTCCCAGCTCCATAAAACTTCTACTCTTCCCCAGTGAAATTAGGCCAGTATTGCAGCACAGAAACTGTGGAACAAGTTCCCATAACAATTATATTCTACCCATGTTTCTGTTTTGACTTGGGAACAGCAAGGTTTCTGATGGAAGAATGAAGTTGCTTATATGTGTTTACAGACGGCTGTCTATTTGAGTGACAGACATATGTGCTGGAGCAGTGTTAAGTGCTGTCACTTTGGTTTATGGAGCAGTTGCTTTGGAAAGATTTCATTTTAATGCTAAACAAATGAGATCAAACTAAAAATAAGCAGGGCAATCAGAAAGCAAACATTGTTTTCCTTTCAATTCTAGAGCAATATTAAAGCTTGAAAGAATTGTCATGTAGACTGAGGTGTAAAGAAGACAATAACAAGACTTGTATGCAAGTTTGGGAAGAAACACGAGCTCTTATCGGGGGAACTCTGGGTATTCACTTATCAATTTGCTTGAATGAGATGACTATGACACCTGGCAAGTCTGTCTGCTGCCACATCTTGTCACCTGAAGTGCAACCATCCAATATGGGGCATTATTTGACCCAATGGTGCAAGTCCTACAGGTGATGGAGGTAACATGATGTATGAAATGAGTATATGTCCAGATATACAAAAAAAGAATGTGCTATGAGATAGGTAAAGTATATTAAGATTTCTGTCTGCACAGTGGGGCCGTGATCCTTTGTCTTTTTGCCAGCAAAAAGTGACTCACACTGCCCTAAAATCCAGAATAAGGTCAGCAGATTTTAATATTTTGCAGAGGGGATACACAGGAACAACAGTAATTAGGCACTGCACTGCAACAGTGTTTTTCCTCTTATTAAATGTACCCAGCAAAAATCAAGGGAAAACTTCTGCACTCTTCAAAAGAGATTATTTACCCACTCCCAAACTGTGTTGTCCCTGTGGCTTCCCTTGCAAATTCCCAGTACCCAGCTGGCTTCAGCTCAAACAGCACACAGGAAAATATCAGCATACCCAAGGAGCCTTTTTAAAAGAGTAGTGTGGAATTTTGCAAGCCAGAAAGCATGAGAAAGAAAGAAGGGCTCTTTCAACAAAACAAACACTTATATTTGCATTTTAGTTGGTCAGGAAAAACAAAGCAAACAAAAACCACAAATGCAAGGAAGGTTCAGTAACAAGTGACTGGCTTTCTACCGAAAAACTATTTTTACAAGATTTTTATGTTGTAGCAAAAGAAACATGGAAGTGCCCTCTAGTCATAAGGATTATGCGGTGCTTCCCAAGAGCATGTTCAGTAAAGTCTATCAGAAAATCAAAGATCAGAAGGAATGGATAATCTTCAATTCCAGAAGAATATGCTTAGAAGATTTCTAGACCACTACAGTGAACCACTAAGACATCTTGGGCATGTGTAACAGTGCAAATATCAAGCCAATATTCAGAAGGACCAAGTGAGATGACTCCGGAAAGGCTTGTTAGCATACCACCAAACCCAGGCAAAAATCTGAGAAAACTCATCTGATAAAGGGTTAAAGGGGAGTGTGAGTCACCATGGTTCTGTGGAATAAAGTTTGTGTCTCTTGATTTAATACCCTGGTAAAATTGCAAGTGTGACTTAGGCAGGTGACACACTTAAACTCCTATAAATGTAATGGCAGAGTATTGTAATGCACAATATTCTGATTAAATTTAGTGTTGTACAATCTTAAAACAAATATTCAGTGGATGCCCAAATGGCAGATTTTACAAACCTATTTTTGGGAGAGATGTCATGGGAAAAATGGAATTTTAGTGCATCACTGCCTACTTGAATTCAATCTTTTTATCAGTGATCCAGAATTAAATCTAAAATCACTATCGAGAAAATTGGTGGCTGCTGTAGCTATTGCTTGAGGGTAAAAATGGTAAGAGCCAGGCCACCTTGAACAGAGCTGCTTGGTAATTGGGGAAATTCAAGCAAAGGAGATTTATACACAGCCGAATGCAGATGGACATAGCTAAACACAAGGAAGGCAGGCCATGGCTATCACGCAAAGGATTTATATTCTGCAAAGAAATGACTCTGAGAAAGATATGCTTCTCTGAGTGGATATGCAGCTGAATGGATGAGTTTACAGGATGAGGCTGTAGCAAAAAGAACTAATGAAATCTTTGTATAAACAGAAGCAATGTGAGTAGAAATAAGGATGAGATTCTTGTCTCCTCACACAACCCTCCCGAGTCTGATGCAGAAATTCTTCTTGCAGTTCTGGTACCTGCATTTAAAAGAAGAAGCTTAAAAACATGATTCAGGTAGATACCTCACAATAAGGTGCTTAAACAGCTCATTCTTTTTAGCTTATCATACAGAAGACAAAAAGTTGTCTTGAGAACCAAGAGGAAGATAAAAATGTCATGTCCTGTAGTCTTTTTAGTCTGGTGGAGTAAAAGACAGGAAGATAAGAGAATGGGATAAGGGTCCCAAAAATCCAAATAAATCTTTTCAGATGCAGACTGGATGTGTCTTTACAGAAGGCGTTTTAGTAAAACACTTCTCAGCAAAAGCAGCATGGGGGAAATCCATGGTCTTTTGTACTAGAGATGGAAAATATAGGTCCATATAAGGCAGCTACAGTCTGTAGGTCAGAAAAGTATTCCTATCCAGCCTACCACCTTTTTTCCAAAGGTGGTAAGGACCAGACTGCTTTAGGCAGTGGGTACTGCTCTAACAGCCAAAAGCTCCTAGGTTGTGCCTGAGTATTTTGAATGCCTCTTCTGCTTCCACAGCTCAGTTAGAGGAAGAAGATAGGCAGGTGCCCTAAACTGGGATTGATACCTGTGCTCCTGACATTAGACCGCATCTTCTGCAAATGCTCTGCAAATGAATCAAAAATATATCTTACAGGCTACTGTTGTTTTCCCCATGATTTCTTGTGGCATGGCAGTGCCTGTGGCTGTATTAACTTTGGTGTACTTTAAAAATATCTGCAATATCTGCACTTGAAAATGGAGTACATAACAAGGGTGATGGTTTAGTGCCACCGTGTCATATTGTTCCAAGAACAAACTTTTCAACCAAAGAAAAATCTGTTGTAATATCAAAGTCAAATGCTGTATCTTTTTCCTCGCCTTTAGACCCTATATAGGATCTTCAGCAACCTTATCCTTTCAGAAGAGTCTTGTTTTCCTATTAAAGATTTTCTTGGCTGCTATAATAAGCTATCTTCCACTTCTTCTGCTGTGTTAAATGTTAACTGCTCTCAGATGTTCTCTTTTTTGGCTGAGTGGCAGGGCTAAAGTTTGGGGAAATAAGAATCCTTCTCCCTTCAAAGGCTATTCAAATCTTGCTCTTAGACACTTGAATCCAACAGGAGACTACCATGGGTCCCATTCAGTTCTTTCTTTCAGCTTGCTTCCTCCAAAAGGGGGACAATACAATAGCTTTTCTCCACTCACAACCGATCTGCTTTTCTATTTGTGCTAAGGAATAGGAAGAGCAGCACATCCAAAATTAAGATCAGGGCTAAATGGCATCTTACCCTTTTAGGAAAAATTGAGTATTTCAAATTGATGCATGCATGCCTTTTGTAGGAATTTAAGAAAATATGTAGGTTTGCTAGTACCTCAGTGTGACTAATCCACTAGACAGTGATTGACCTTGCCCTGCAGGTTGGAATAAAGTCACTAGATTCCATGTTGCATTTGACACTAGATTATTTTATGACCCCTATTAACACCATTATTCTTCTAAAAGACCTGAGTATTTAAGGAGAATAGTATCTACTGACAAAGAGATGGGCCTTTTTAAATTAGGGCGATTGGATGAACAGATGTGAATAGACTGATCGTAGCTACTGTTGCACAAAAAAAGAAAGAAAAGGTGTTCAGCAATTCTACCGGAAAGGAATGCTCACTGTAAAAAGTGCAGTCTATTTCTGTAAGGCTGAAAATATAATTCTAGAGTGCCACCATCCAAATAATGAGGTCAGGGAAAAGGATGGATGTGTGTGAGGACTGCAGTGTTTAAATGCCAGTACAATGGAATATGTTGGAAGACTGGTTTCTTATTGAATAGCATTACAGGTATAAAATGCATTTTACACCTACAGCATTTAACACATCTTAGAAATGCATTTTATCCTTTTTATGTAATAATTGTATGAGCTTATTCCTGATAACAGATATTGTGGTGCATTAAGATTAGATCCAGTGTGCTGTCCCATAGAACAGATGAGTGGGAGATGAGTGCTGTTAGGTTTTTGTGGGGTGCTCCCAACCAAGAATGAAGGCTTAAGGATGGCCTCTATTTGAAGGACTGCTTTGGGAACTGAGGACAATCAGTTTAGATCAAAATGTCACTTGCAGGAAAGTAACTTATGATGAAACTTATGAGAAAACACAGTGCAGCTCAGGAGATGCCGAGTGAAGGTGGCTGTAAGATATGTCTGAACTCTGAACTTTGGCTGGCTTTACATCTGCCAGTGCCATGCAGGCTGCGAGATGCTATGGACTTCTGGAGCCTGATAGGGCACCAGCTTCAAGAAGAGGTTTGACCATCCCCTTTTCCTCTAAACCACACCCCTTAAATGGGGGTTAAAAGTGGGATGTCAAACATTCACCTAAGTGACTCCCCGCAGGAAGCCCTCTCTGAGCTGGACTTACCCTCCCATCATCTTTTAATTCATCTGTGGAGGGAGAGAACAAAAATGAGCTATTTTACACCAGCCACACAACCCAAATTAGATGCAGCGCTAAGGAATCAGATCTAAGGAGTCATCTTGGTTTCGCATCAGTCCCTGCCGTTGAGAAAATCTCTCCAGAAAGGAGTCATCCTCTCAGTACCACTGGAGACCAAAGCAAAAAAGAAACAAAGAAAGAAAGAAAGGAAAAGAAGTGTCTTGGTACAGTAAATTCTAGCTACAGTTGTGAGTTATTTCACCTCTTTCTTTCTGGTGAATTGTACATGAACAGCTCATAAGTTTCTGGCAGTCTTTCACTGCTAATAAATTTACTTGAGTGGTTATTGGCTGCATGCTCATTTACAAGTATTCAATATTAAGAATATAAATTGTTTCAGCTGCATACATAGAATTTGTTGTATATTTTTGTTTCCTCAAATATAACATTTAGATCAAGGTTTCTGGAATGAACACTGACAATTACAAATATGTCTTCTGTTAAAATTATTCTTAGGTTGGCTAGTTTGATTAAAATTGTTTGGTGGAAGATTCACAGGAAATCAAGGCTGAAAAAGGACTGAACTCAATTTTGATGAAAGTCCTTTTCCATACTGAAATAAATATTCTAGAGTGATGGTAGCAGTGGGAAATGAAAAGTATTCTGCCAGCCCTCAGCGCAGTGCACAGAATAATGAGGTATCCCAAAACCTCACCATTTTCCTTAGCTTTTTTGCTCCAAACCCCAGAACACGCACTGAGAGGATATATCATCTGGCAGTGTAGCTGCAACTTGACTAACAAATTCTAATTAACATCCTAAAATGTGTTTACTGGAAACAGACAGTCGTTCTGTGTTCATCCCATTTAATACATAGCTGCTGTTATTGGTATGAGAGCATCGCTCCGAGAGGGAACACTGACCGACATCTGTGGATGTTGATCACTGTTTTTTTTACCAAAGCATTGGGCAAACACGATTCATGCTCGTGCTAACAGGGACAACCACTTCAGGGTGTTCCTCACAGTTCCAAGCTCTTTCTGCCATTTGTCTTTTTGCAGTGAGTCCTTACAATATTTGAAAGTCCTCTAGAAGATCACGTTCAGAAAGCAGTGTTTAATTACCTGGTCATTCAACAGATGACTCACCTGGGATTCACTCTAGCACCTGTAAGACCTGATCGTCTTTACTCCAGTGGCCACTGTTAAAAAGTCAATGTCACCGTGGTTACTACAAAAGTTTACCTACAACTAAGGCTAGTGCCTGACTTAAAGCCTATGAGTACCTTTATTAGAATAACATGGGCCACTTGTGCGCTGAAAATTGTGTGAATATTTCATTTCCTCCCTGAATCAAAGCTTAAGAATACCACAATTCTTCTCCCTGCATAAAACAGTAAATCATGGTATTTTACAATCCATCATAAATGTAAGCTACCAACCAAAATCATTTCTCATTCCAATCACTGTCTCTCCTACAAGCTAACACTAACAGTAAATCTATGTGTCCATTGATGCAGTAATCAGCTCATTCTGTTTGATTTCTCTTCCCAAGTAGAAAAACTATGAAAATATCCTTTCCAATTTTAATCTTCATTCTAGTCCAACAAATAGAAATGAGCAGCATAATCACAAAACTGAGAATATCCTAAGCAGAACTGCAATCCACTTAATATATCTTTTTGCTATCTCTGTTCATACATGATAGGTGAAGAAGAAAAAGGAGAATTAATAGAGCATGTATAATTTATTTGTATATGGGTAATGTATGCATGAACTCACATTAAGACTCTCATCAGAGAAGCCATAATGTAAAATCCATATAAAATATATATAAAAGAGCGAACATATGTCTTTAGTAAAAGTACAGTGAAGCTATTGTATGGATTATAAATGGACTAGAACTAGAAAATAAGCTCCTGCTGAGGTTGATTGCTCAAGTCATTCCAGTTATGCAGGGAGCTTGTCATCTCTCCAAAAAATCAAAGGAGAATATTTCTGGCTTCTAATAACCTGCTCGTTACAGTCTCGCAGATGAACATACTTTCATGGAAAGCGAATGAAGCATCACTGAGAACCATAACAAAGGTAATCTAGAAGGTACTGCTGAAAAGTGGGTAATACATCCTTGTTTTACCTTCTTGGGCATAACTTCTGGCCCTCCTGGATGTAGCAGCCAAATCTCCAGAAACCACCAATTAAAATGAAGGTGGATGTTCCCACAATGCATCTGCCGTTGACGCGGCTGCAAATTGAGATGAGCTGGAACTGAGATGGCATCGGACTGCACCCGTAACAGTACTGACCAGTGTGAGAAGGAGCTCCAAGATGCCGGCTGACAATAACATAAAATTTTTGTGAGTTTTCTGTACTTTAGTGAATAAAAAATCACATGAAAAGCTCCAGGGTCACTGCTGGGTTCCTTAGCAGTTCACAGAGAGGTGAATGGCTTGGCTTCTCTGAATGGTGGACAAACGATTATTTTATGGTCCCTATTGCTAGGTCATTTTTTAAAGGGTACAGAACACAAAAAGCAAAAGTGGAGTCCTCACAAGCTGTTTAAAGAGACATAACCTTATGTCTAGAATATTCTTGAGATGCCTATAAAAGCTAAGGAAGACGAGAAAACAGACAAGATTACCTAACAAATCCAGACTCTTATAAGCTAAATAAAGTCCTAAGCTAGTCTAAAATCCTGGAAGGGAGCTTCTAAGACACCCCAATGCCTGTGGCCTAGAGAAAAGTGTGAACGCAATCATACGCGCCATATGAAGAGGCATTATAAAAGGACCTTGAACACTGCACAGGGCTGGTGCTTTCATCTCAAAAGGAATACATTAGAAGAGAAAGGTTTCGCAGGAGGAAAACTAAACTGTGCAATAACCCTCCATAAAGGAGTAAGTGAGTACATTGGGACTTTTCAACGTAGGAAAAGGATCATTTGGGGAGGATATGATAGAAGTGTACAAAATCAGGAAAGGAAAGAGAGGGACTAACTGTTGACTATCTCTCTCATGCAAGAGCAGGGGACATCAAGTGAAGTGAGTGGGGACCAAGTTCAAAATGAATGAAAGGAGGTAACGCTTCACACAACAGGTTGCATACACTTGGAAGAGAAATTAATTGCAAGTTAGGAGACTAACAACCAAATTCAGCTCCCACTATTTATGGTTATACTTATATCCCAGGACTAAATAGATAACAGACTTATCTGCTCTGCACAATGCAGCGTAATGTACAGCTCCAAGCCCTGGAGACAGAGCAAGTGCTGACACCAGATAAGTGCTAGCAAGGTATTTCACCTGAACTGGGTAAATGGGCAGGATTAGTCATTAGCACACCAGTTGCACCCCAAGGATCTGCCAGCCCTGCTCTCAGGACCTACCTAATCTAGCATATCCACTTGGTGCTCTGCTCTGCTGTGTAAATGCACCACACGTGGTAGGAGCACCCTCTCTTTTCCGCACTCCCTTGCAAGCTACAGAGCCGTCCACGATTCCAGTCCTTGCCTACTGGGAAGACCGAAAATACTTTCCTGGTGAATACTTCCACGGTGAAGGACTTTAAGATCCACAGCCGAAGAGCAGTATAAAAATAGGTATTTCTAATTTTATTCTTGAACTAGTAACACAGAGTCCATAATTATGAGTCGTGGGCAGATGTTTGACTTCGCCTACATAGGCTTGCAAAACTACATGCATGGGGTTAGTTTTGTCAGTCAATTTACATCCAGATTGAGACCCCAGTGAAGATCTCGCTGTTTCATAACCTCCCAGAGGATCCTGGGCAGCTAAACCCAACCAAGCTCCTTCAGACAAAACTTCCTACAGCAATGCAAAGTATTATTGTTATTAAATCTGTTAGGCAAAAGTACATGAACTTAGTCAGTACTTTAAAATGCTGTTTGCTTGGTGGGAATGGGGATGTCATCCAGGGCCACAGGATATTCTGGGCGTTCCAAGTTAGAGCCCATCGCTTGAAATGTTGACTGAGTATAACTATTTTGTATATGAACTAACATAATCAGAAGTCTCCCAATTAGACAGCTTCTTTGTAAGGTAAACAAGCAAGGATTATTAGATGAGGTTTAGAGAAGAATTAAAATCAAATTTATTTTTTGAATAGAATGAGAAAAAAACCCAAACCTGATGGCAACTTGATGTGTACATGACAGGTTAATGTTTGCTCTGCACAATTGTTTCTCTGAAGATTAGGAGGGCTGAATCTATGGACATAGTAGATAATTTGAGTTGAATTGTAATCCAGAACATATTTTCTGCTGGGAGGAGCCACAGTTATGTATTTTAATAAGCCATCCAATTAGTAGCCAATATGTGATCTCTGATTACTCGTCTAGTATTCAGGGAGGATATTTTCACTGTGAAGTTTTAGACCAAGAGTGAGTAAAGCCTTCCAACAGTTTAAGCTTCCCTGAATTGCTTCAATTAATTTGGAGTTCTGAAAAATCAGTGTGAGTCAGCAAAGTGGATTCCTACCCGCAATCCTCAATTTAATTCCTTTCTTTTCCCCACAGGAAACTCTGTTTTCCCCCTTCTTCCCCCCCTTATTCACCTCCCACAAAAGAATTTTCTAGTGAAGGGAAGATTCTGCTGTATATTGAATTCCCCTTTGGGTGGGAAAAATATTAAGCTGTTACCAAGAGGTACTTCATGTACAGTATACTAATATTTGCACATGCTCCTAAACAATTATTTTTGTGCTAAGCATTTTCTCTCTATATAGTGTTCCCCAAGCTATTCCTTAAGTCTCTCTTTAGTTGTTTGTTTCATTCTAAACATTTTCTTTTCCACCTGATGCAAGCAACATTAAAACTCATTTTTAAGGGACAGGTTTAAAGCACTATTGGACTCTAATGAGGCAGAAGCACATGCCTAACTGCTTTGCTGAATTGGGGCCAAGAAAATGAAGTGACTTGCTTGAGTGTTTCGATAAGCCAGTCGAGTTTGGATCTCATTTATCATCTCAGGTTAAGACTGGGTTGAGAATAGCTCAAGGCATCCTCAGTGGGAAGGCTCTGCTTAGGGAATTACTTGCTTGAAGGCAGTGAACAGTCACTCTGAAAATCCTTCTGAGTCATTTTCTCCATGACTATTCAAATCCCTGTGCTCCCAAGAACTGGTATTTAGATGATCTGCAGCTAAGCTGTAAGACCCAGATTTTCAATTATTAGTTATTGGATAGTATTTTAACTGGGCACTTAGTAAATCAGCTGAAAGAGGTATTTCCAGCAACAGACAGTTGCAGCTACAATGCTTTGTTTGCTACATTTTTTATCAATACACTGAGAAGTTGTACTAGCAGAACAATTTTGGGTGTGCCTGCGTTACTGCCTGCAGTGCAGTGTGCAGACAGAGCAGCTAGCTGTAAACAGGCCACGAGACACTGGGGGGAGACCAGCAATGGCAATAGAGAGCTCACAGCAGGTTCGTTTACTCCATCCCTCAGGGGCACAAACCAACAAGTTCTGTGATACACACATGGATTTTGTTAAAATACAATTCAAGATGAAAATAGAAGTGGTAATATTTGTGTAGCAAATTAAAATGGTAGGGCTTCTGTACTTATAACCACAATAAAAATACTACTAATTGTTAAATCTGATCAACTGGTAAGCAGATCTGTGTGGCAATCCATGGAAATCTTACAGAATACAGAAGAGATCCGTTTGATTTAATATAATTTGAATGGCAGGAAGAGGAAAGAAGGAAAGGAGAGAAATTAGCAAACTATGCATTTGATGAACCTACACTATTGCAATAACATACTGAGATCAATTCAAAGTAAATTCCCAGAAGTCATAGACACTGAACAATATTCTTATACTCCCCATCAAGTAATTACTGTGCTTTACCTCTTAGACAACTCCAGCGAAAAACAGAAGAGTCTTTTTATGACCAAGCTGCATCCAAATTGCTTCATGCAAATAAGCCCAGTAAATGTGGATTCATTCAGTGTATGCAAATCCAAACTGCTAGCTCCAGAACTAGACTGATCTTGTATAACGGCAGGTCATTCTCTCCAACAGATGAAGGAATCTACAATGGCCGACACTTTCCAGAACAAATGACATCCTTTTCAGATGGGCTTCATTTCTATTCTATCCTGCATACAACTGAAAAGCAATTTAGTTTCTTAAAGGGATTTCTCTCAACTGTAAAATTCATAGGACTTGGGTTATGGAGCAATATTTTCTTCTGAGTTCTGATTACAAAGTATAAACTTAATAATCCATAAGGCTATGAGCAACCTTTGTATTCAGTACAGAAAGCTTTTCAGTTAGCTGGAGTGAGCATTTGGGTTTAGACACTTCCAGTCCATTAAACTAATTGAATAAGCGAGAATTCATTCTTCTGGAATAACCAGTTGCTCCAGGAAGTGATGCTGACAAGTAAGTAAGCGACACTCTTTCTCCTGAAGCAGAACCACCAAGCGTCCCAGCAAGGAGCTCTATTGAACTAGACATACCTTCCTAGGACAAATCATTAAGTGGAAGCTCAGGCAATTTCACAAAAGTAGAGTGTTTGTCACAGTTCTTTAGTCACTTTCCAAACCTAAATGCACATGTCCTACAAACTTCTCTCTGACCAAAGATGGGAGCAAGTCGGCATATTTCAATATTATCGGGCAATGACGACAGACAGGCTGCCATCCATCTTCCCACACAGCAATAGCTTACGCTGTTTATCTGCGAGTGTTTGTCATTTCAAGAAAGACAGCCGAGGATATTTAAACTAGGGATATGAGAAAGCTAAAGTGATTTAGCTGGATGAGCTTGAATTTAAAAGGATTACTTCCTATTTTTATTAGAAAGCTTTAATGTGATTCTGCTCCCTTTTTTCCCCAGAAAGGTCATCATGGTAACAGCAGGATTATCTGCATTCTACAGAATTCCTGGAGCAATATTATTGCACAGACTTGCTGTGGTGTGGCATATTTAACCGGTTTCACCATCCATCATATATAACTGTCTACTGCACACTCAAGCCTCAGGAAGAATTCAAATGAGTGATCTACATTTTTCAGCTCCCTGCAAATTTAGAGCACATAGAGCTCAGCAAATCCTAAAAACAACTATAACACACAAAGAAGTTTAGATGAAGAAGAAATAACTGAGACAAGAGTGATTAAAAAGATAATAGAAATAAAAACACTCACAATTTCTACTCTTTCCCCCTACAGAGGAGGCTGGGTTGCAAAGTGCAGCATTGCAATCACCATCAGCTGAATAGCCCTAGCATTGCCTCCTAATGAGAGATCACCATGCTAAATAAAAAAAATATCTGACTCGATAACACAAATGCCCAAATGAATGTGCAGCCACAAGTCACGATATGCTCAAGGACCCTCAGTTGACGCTGGAGAAGGAAGACTGTGCATGGGTTAACCAGCAGAACCTGAAAGAGGGAGTCAATGACCTTTACCGAAAACAGCCGCTACCTTTCCGAGTAACCCAAGGCAAAAAGAAATGTCCTATTGTACACAGGAGAGAAAAAAACAAGAAATGCTTTGTATGAAACAGAAGCATACGTTTCTAAGCATTAAAGGACCTTTTTATACAGAATGGGTGAGATGGACTTATCAGTTTGCTTTTACTCTACAGGCAATAGCCACAAGCCTCATTTTGCAGGCTGTTCTTGGATCACTTCGATGGCAAAGGCTAGGCACCACCAGAGATTGGTAACACCCTCCTGTTAGTGGCATGCAGCCTCTGTAAATGCCTCTTTTGCATCCTGCCCTTTGAACTAATGCTATGTGGTAGCAGCACAGCTTTCCATACCGGTTCTGGGCAACCGGATGAGACGTATTCGAAAGGGATGAGTTTCCCAAAAGGAAGCTCAGGCCCTTGTCGGTTCCGTCAAGCCACGTGAAAAGCTGCTACGCTAGCTCTTTTACAGACTGATTGGTGCAGCAGTGACTTAATTTGGCTGATTCTATAATTAAGAAGATACTTAGACTTGTCAGCAACAACAGAGCCAGTTTATTCTGTCAGTTGTTCTAAGTTTAAGCTGCACGACAAGGAAGATAGAAATCTTCAGGCTTCTGAGCATAACACATTAATATAATTGTTAATGCCTTGGTGTAATTTTTTTTCTCCATTTTCTTTTCTTTCCCCCTCCCCCTTTCTTCGCTTCGTTTTTGCTACGAAGACAAAACTGCATTAGAAATGGCTCTTATCATTTTAATAGTCTTTAAATTAGGCTGGCACAGCCTTAAATAAAGAGATATTTTCTGGGAGAAAAAAAAAAGGAAAATAGAGAAACTGTTTGTAAAACATAACTCTTCTGCCCAAAGGGACATATCATTTTCATATTTTAAATCTGAATGCATTTTAGTTATTTTGTGTTTTCGCAGCAATCAGTTCACATTATGAGAATAGGGTAGTATAATTATGGAAATTAAGTACAGATTTCAGTTGAATGAACTCATCAGATGGAATTACAGCCTTTCTAGATTGGTCGTCTGGCTTTATGTCAGATGATTTGCATAAAACATTTAGCTTAATGAGAAGTAAACAACAAGACTGCAGAATGTATTAACCCAAGGGGGTCTGAGCTGACATGTAAAAAATATTAAGGTTGTAGGTTTCTTTGATTTCAGAGACAAAAAGGAAGCCTTGAGAGCAGATTAAGGACATAAAGGTAATTCTGGCTTGAATCATAATTCTTTGTGAGTGGTATTTTTCACCACTTACAGTCATACACTGTAAAGTAATTTTTCAGGTTTATTTACTTTCACTTGCCTGTAAGCAAAATCTGACATAATCTAGTTACGCTGTCAGATAGCGTTCATGGCTGCAAACATGTCTTTGTGTTCAGTAGTTGAATTTTCTTCTGGTCAGTGGTCTGGAACTTGCTCAAATTACGTTCCGGGATATCTAGCCATTTATCCATAATCGCTGGAGGGTCTGATTTTCATTGGGAAGTACAAAACCATACTTTTGCATCCTTAATCACTCAACTCAGAAATGCTACCATCCAAAGAGCATATTGATAGCAAGTCTACTTAATGCACAGAATATTAAGGGGCTCTTTCTTTCCGTTCCCATGGCAGCATCTCCTCCGGGGCGGGGATGCTCCAGGAGGCCCAGGCAAAGTATGTGAGAGAGGCTTTGAAAGCAGAACCCTTCCCGTTCGGATTCTCAGAGTCTGCCTGTGGGCTGCCCTCTAGCCTCGTGCAGCTCAGCATCCCCACGGTACTATTCATTCTGTGTCCGCCTCCTCCTGGTGTAGATCAGCTTTTAACGCGTCCCTCCTATGCTAGAATCTGAACACGGCCATTTACCATAACCCGGTGTTGTGCTCGTGCTAAGAAAGTGCTAAGCAGGCTCCTTGCTCTGCATCTATGGCTCTGTGTGCTGTGAAGCAGAAAGGCTGGAGCAGGGAGCAGAATTCCTGTCCTGATAGGAACAGAGGCTGGGGACTTAATTAAACCATCAACACGATACCTCCAGCAAGAGTAAGAATATGGACAGACGATCACAGGAGATCAAGTTAGCGCGTCTTCAGACACAACCCCTCATTAGCTGAAATTTGCCACCTTTCAGCAGATGGGTAGTGTTGCTTGCGCGTGTGATTGCTTTGATCATCTCGCCATACCTCTAAAGCCTCTTCAAACTCCAGTCCCTCCAACTGCAAAAATGCACTTGATTACTTGAAAGAAATGTCCCCAATTAAGAATATACCATTCACCATCATCTCACAGGGAAAAATAAAAGTCTGCAAGGACAAATGAAGCCCTGGTTCTCAATCTTTCATTTAACCCGCACAAGTGAACATTTCAGAGAGCAGCCCCAGATTAGCCAGTAAAGTGGCTGTTAGAAATTCTACGGCAAGTATTTTGATTAATGCAGTTCTGACTTAGAGGAATGAAATAAATTGCAGTGTTTAAACAGGATTCTGGGGATGCAAGTTTTACCGGGTTTTTTTATTCTCTAAAGAAAATCACCATATGGGACTGTCTGAGTACAAGGATATGAATAACCTTTCATCTATAAGGCAAGGCTTCTATTACCCTTGCCTAGGAAGGAATGGTACGGGGAGAGATTTCCTTTCCCCAATCCATGATTGCTGGTGACAACATACAGAGAAGCAAGTTACCAATTCACTGAGTTGAAGAACAGCATGCCACATGTTGTGCTTAGATTTCAAAATAAAAAAATCACATGGCGGTAGGAAATGGAAAAAGCCACTCTGCTTTTGCTGCCACATATGTTCTTTCTACTGCTGAGCTCTCCTTAATGAAAAATTGGCCCAGGCTCAAAGAGATAGAGCAAGAGATGAGAAAGAAACGGTAGTGCGGAAAAACTACTGACCCTTGTGTCTAGTTGAATACAGAAGCAGCATAGGTAGGAGGTTCCTTAAAACAGTATGTCTGGATCTATGAGCTTACGACTGGCTGCATTTAGGGAAATAAAGTGAAATGAGAAAACTTCAGTGAGCTAGATGAATGTGCAGATCTGACTAGAAAAGATGAGCTATAGCAAATTAAAGGCTGCAGGTTCAGTTGCTGCACAGCCAGCATGAGAACAGGATTGCTGCTCCTTTCAGATTCGTGTTATATAAAGAGCCTCTGGGACGTGTGCTGTAAAAGTTCAACTGAGTGGGAATTTTGCTTGCTGCAAGGCTGATTTCGTGCTCCATATCGAAGTCGGACCCTGTGCCATCACCACAAACACCTGGGAGACTCATCCTTCTAGCTGCCCTGGTGAACATCATGCAGACAGAAATCAGTGTCAAACATGCAATGGTCTGTTGATAGAAGAGTGAAAAACTCCCTATCTGTTCATTTTTTGAAACGGGCACATTTTAACCCTCAGAGAGCTCTGAGATGCAGCAACGTCTCACCTGGCTCTGCCTCAGACACCCCAGAACATCCCTGCTCACAGTGGACGATGGCCACGTTCCGTCCTACGGGTATCTCCTCTCAGTGGCACGATTCCCCTATGCAGTCCCAACACAGAAAGCCCTTTGGGATCCTTGGGGTGAAGATTACTACAGGTGACTCCGAGACTGGTACATTTTAAAGCTGTGAAGAACGCAGTTGTCCTGCCTCTTTCAAAGGCTTTTTTTCCTTCCTCTATAACCAAAGATAATGAAAATGATGTGTGTTTCGTACAGCTAGAGTAAATCAGCTGCAAAGCCATGTTCTTTGTATTTAAAATTCAGCTGAATGATGTTTTCTTTCTCTTTGCCTTGGTTTATGCTCTGCTATAAACCTGTATGAGGCCCTCAGTAGCTTGATCATCAACTAAATAAAGTGATACTTCGTGCCTAATAAAGACATTCTACCCATTGATCACAAAATGCTTTTCCAAGATAAATGACCATTCAAGACATGGAGAAAAAAGAGATCCAATTAGTTAATATTATAAAATGAGCCTGAATCAGCATATAGGTACCTAGGTACAAAGTGTACTCATGCTCCCTCTCCCTATTGCAGAGGTACTACAGTTTTTACCCAAAAGTTCCTTGAGTGCCTACAAATCATATTTCAGAGCATGTGGTGCAGAGTCATCATTTCTAAGAGGAATGGATTTTTTGCCCCCAGTTCAGGCTCTACAACTTATACTTATGCTTATAAAAACAACATTCAGCAAAATTTCTAACTTGGTGAAACCTGGCCACAAGAAGACAGCCCCTGCCTTGCAGAGAGGGATGATACTGTTTATTAGTTGACCGAAAGCAGCTTACCCCTTTGAGATACGTTATGTCCCAGCTTCCCCTATGTTTCTGCCACCATCCTTACCTCTAATTTGGGAAAGATAAAAGAAATACCATTTTGCATGCTACCCTGAAAGATTTCCAGCCCCTGCCCTAGAAACAGCTCCCACACGGCCAGGAGCCTGGTCAGATACAGAAATTAGATGTCCTCCAGCGCTCTCTCTGATTGTATTGGTGCAGTGTCCCCTAGCCATTTCCTCCAGAGGTTCAGTCTAGTGAGGATTCCCAAACTGGGGATTGGGAAAGGATGTGAAAGAGGAGGAGGAGGAGGAGGAGGAAAGATTGTCAGGAAAGGAATACCCTCCATGTCTCCTCTTAAAGCTGGCCACTGTGCAGAAAGGAATTCAAGATTCATTAAGCCAGAAACTGAGCACTAGAGAGCATAGCCTGGTGATTACAGTATTCAGTTGGAGGAGTCTGGTGATGTAGTTTAGGGATTACGAACAGTGCTCAAGTTGTTTATTGCCTGTGGCCCCAAGTCACTTGTCCCATAAATCAGCGTCAGAGCTCCTGATGCCTATACTAGTGTCTTATCCATTTATGTTCCATAGGCGCCTTTTTTTAGTTACATTCCTATCAATCCTGCAGCAAACAAAGCCGTAGGGGCAGGAAAATGCCATGCTCTTTTTGAAAGCAACAGAGAAATTAGGGAGCTACTAACTTTCAGAACTGCGAGAATGAAAACTGGAACAAAAATGGATCATCCCCTCCAGATCATTCCCTGCCAGTCTTCCCTGGGTCAGCAGGACTTCTTCCACTTTTCACCTTCTTCACAGGATCTTCAAAGGATCCGAGACCCCTCATTGCCCACAAAATATCTGCCAACACTGCTGCTAAACAATGCTATTCAATCCTATTCTGAAGGCAGACAGGATGGCATTACAAGGTGTTTTCAATCTGGAACATTAAGTGACAAGCAAGACGATATTGGGCAGGGGATTTTCATACCCCGTCCTCTGTTTGAAGTATATACAGTCAATTAATGTAATGCTTTGAGTTTATTCATAGCAGTATCTGCTATTCATTCCAGAATTTCACACATGTTTTAATTGTGTCTCTTGTGACATGAACCGCTACACCACTCAGAAAAAAACAACATCTCTTGTAATCACAATTCCTCGTTTGATGCCATCCGAGGGTGCAGCAAGGAAACTGCGGGTGGAACTGCAAGTGTTAGTTGTCTTCCAAGAGCTGTTAAAATGTATGAAAACAATATCTAGGTTTAAATAGGGGTTGACACTCCCACACATCAAGCAAATGTGGCATTTCTCAATGACACCCCTACACCAAAGAGAAAGAATAAGAAAACCTAGTTTTTCATGTATCGTCTTCCTCAACACTCTCTTCCCCTGGGTCCCCGACTGCAGAGCAGCTCAGCCTTGAGGACTCTTCTGACTTGCCACCTTTGCATCGTGAAGTAACTACGTCATCCTTAACAGCAACCACTGTGCTGCGGGTTGCACATCACAACGGGAGTGATGGGGACCGAGAAGTTTGGCCCAGTCTGTCTTAAAAGGTGGCATTTTGTGCCCTTACCTATAAATGGAATCATGCTGAATTTTTAATCCTCTCCTTATATAAATCCTTCTTGTCCACACGTTTCTAATTATTATTTATTTATTTGGGGCCGGGGTAAATGCACATACATTTGAGCAGAGCACGTGAGGTGTGGGCGTACTTTTGAATTAACTCCTGTTTGAGGTCTCTTAACAGTTTGATGAGGTTTGTAAAGATGTTGAAAAAGACCTGTTGATTACATCTGTTTGTAATTACTAGTTGTGGAGTCTGAGTATGCAGTATGTATTTATTGAATTATGCTCTGAATGTGAATAGTATACTGCTGCTTCTTAATTGCCTACCTGATAGGTGCCTGACAATGGGGCTTTTCATCTCATCCTACTTCTTCAGGAAAAAATAAATACGTTTTCTGTTTTATTTAACAGTACGCTGACATTTTGTCAGCCAGAGCACATATTTTAGGAAATATTACTGCGATACCAGTGTTGCTTAGTAAAGTTTAAGAGGGGAAAAGAACCAGCAACAACAGATATAAAATGACACAAAAGCAGATACTATGAATAATTTCAGTGCTTCGCGAAGTGCCTGTGGAGGTCACTAAGACTTTCTGTAAATTTAAAGGAATTTTGTGTCAGCTAGGTGCTTTGTTTTCTTTTCCCCAAAATAAGGTCAAATTTTCTGCTAGTGTAAAGTGATAAAGCTTCACTGGGGTCTCTGGAAGTGCACCAGTTTGTACCAGAAGAGAATGTGATCTATAATACTTCTACAGAAAGACCAACAACCTCAAGAAAAATGTATCCATGTGACGTTTCTTCACCCATCTCACACAAAAATTTTGTGCTGATCATACTCATTTATCCATCTATGCACACGCACACTGGTCAGAAGTCTTAAAGTGACAAAACTCTTCTCTGTCTTATGGCATACCCTTGGTTCCATTCCATAATATCCTAAATATAGAGAAAGAGATATTTATCATCTCTGCAGTCATTCACCACAGTTTAAACAGAGCTTCAGCAAAGGGCGTCTTAGGACATGGTTTGGAGATATTGACAAATCTCCTGATTTAATGCATTACCACATCCCACATGTGACTGTAGCAGTTTTATACCTTTGACAATAAAGGAGACATACAGCCTAATTGAGTTTGCTTTAGAAGGGCTGTAGAACAAGCCAGATACATTGGAAATTCTGTGTTTTAGAGTAGTATTGTAGCAATTTTTTAATAGTAGCTGAAACTCATTTCCACCCTTCTGACTTAACAAGAGAAAACACAGCCCGTACTCCCAAGCATAATTAAATTGGCATTCATCATTCAGCAATGAAGAGCACGATAGCACTGTGAAACAAAATCTCTTGTAGGGGGTTTCAGCCTTTCTATTCCAAGTTCCAGAAGACTAGGATAGTTGAAAGAAGATAAGCAAACAGCCATCCAGAAATGGGAAATAAGAAGGTATTTCTCCTAGAGACTGGAGAAGCAGTAGCACAGCAATGGAAATATTGAAGTATTTAAAAATACTTCAAGGATGCCCTGAATTTGGGGAGATGGGGACTTCCTATACAGATGGATAAACTCCTTTTCTTTTGAAGAGCTAATCCAAACCCTGCTGAAATACCTGCAAAGAACCTCAGTTTGGGCAATACTGAGTTTGCGAACGTCCCACGTGAACTGTTTCTACCTGTATCACCCAAGCTATAGAACCATGAGGCCACAATAATCACTGCGTTTCCATATCATGCATGCGAAAGTTCAAGTTTCAGAAGTCTTTGAGGACCAGAAGCACAGCAGCACTTACCTTCTAACATCACTTCCCTGACACCCTTAAACGACTGAAATAACCACAGCAACCTCAGCATTATTCATTCTTCTTACAGGTAACTAAACTCTGTCAGTTTTAGAGCCCAGAAGAAGACATAGCTGAAGGGGGTTGATGTGCTTTCACAGCCACCATCACCCCTAAGAGGAGAAAAACCACTGTACTTCTTTGAGCAGAGCTCTGGTGCTCCAGGCAAGCGTTCTTACTTCTTGGCTCTGCATTGCTGCAGTGTTGTGAACCCTGTCTCCGAAGTTTTGCAGTGCCAAAGACAGTGCTCATAGAAGCCATGTGTGCAGCATTGTCATCTGTGCTGCATCAAGTTTGCATGCATTAGCAAAGCAGGAGTTTTAATCAATTATGTAAATATATGATGTAGCACTTTATGGCATATTAGTGGAGTATTGATTGCTGTTTGAGACTTGTGTTTATGCATTTTGTGCTAATGGAATTTGTACCAAAGACCAAATTGGACAGTGATGTCAATATACATACATATAAACAAGGGTTATTTTGCAATGGTTCAGTCTCCACAATTATTTTAAGTAGTTTTATGGGAATAAGAGCAGTAAGCAGTAAGCTGGTTAAACTATCCTCTAATGACCAATGAAAACAATCTAGATTTTCTGTTTTAAATGCTTGCTTCACAACATAAGCATTAGCCAAGCAGCCTTTCCCAAATCTTTTGCCTTGTCAAAGTATTTTGGCTCGCAATGAATGCACAAAGAGTGGCTCTTGAGACACTGGCAAAGGCATCTGCTGTGCTGCATGTTGCATCCAAAAGCCACCTGTGTGTTCACAGATAATGCTAGGCATTCACATGTCAAAATGGATCCTTTGTGGGATTCTCTGAAGTTACATCTAAATAAATTTCTGCTGCCAAGTACATTTGATGGGGTTTCCAACCAGATGATAACATGATTTTTCTGAGTCCCTATTAACTTGACTGCCTTGATGTGTGTTTTTCACCTGCCTGTCTGCCTTGATTTGCATTGCTGTTATTTTTTCCCTCTTGCTTCAGCCAGGCTTTCTTATTTTGCCTGCTCCCTTGCTGTTGCACAGCCTTTACTTTCCAATTCTCTTAGGCTCACTTCTGGACTGGTCCAGAATTCAAGGAGGAGAGGGTCTTTGCTGATAACGCTTTCACAGCCTATATTGGCTCTTCAGCATCTGCTCAGAAGCCAAAACCAAGAGTGAAACAGCCAAGAATTTGACAGGCAGCTGGAATTATGGTCACCTTTCACCAGATTTAATAACAGTATTAGAAGAATTATAAGCCCTCTAAAAATCCAGCTGTCAGAACTGAATTCAGTAACTACCCTTAAGACCAACCAAATAATAACACTGATACAAATATCCAAGGCTGGAGCTGGGTGTGGGGCAGGAATTAAAAAGCAGTGCTGAAGGGAACGCAGTTTCACTGCCCTATGAAAACATCTGGTTTTTGAAAATGCTTAGATTCTTGGATGCAACAGAAAGGAGGCAAAGTAAGTTGTCTCGGTACATGAATATACTTATAAAATAAACACATATGGACTAAGCTTTGTATTCTATCAACATGGTAGCCTCCTGCCCTTGCAATTAGAGGAATCCTGGCTGATGAAGCTGGCAAAAGAGTACCCTGCTCCCCGCAGTGGTTCCTTCTGTGGTAGGGCTAATGCGCTGCTCAGAAATACACCTTGGGCCTGAGACATGACATCCGTCCCATCAAAACTGGTAAATATGCTCCTATGGAAAGTCTTAGTTTCAACAGCACAGCACTGCATTTTCCCACTGAAAAATTCCCACCAGGTTATCCTTCTGAGGAGAAGGAGGGTAACAGTGCTACCAGAGACAAGACAGAGGGTGAGGTACAGAAGGTACCTCACCTACCTTGCAATTCAAGTTCTGTATCCTTTCTGAACAGGGCTTCGGGGCCTTATTTAAAGGTCTTTGCATTCAATAGAAAGACCACGGTGATTTAATAAACTTTGAATCATATTCTGGGTGCAGATGCTGGGCTACAAACATTAAAGACTGAAGTCCTGTTTCCTTGCTAATGAGGTACAGCCTTGTGTCAAAGCTCACTCATACTGCCAGCCAGCGTGCCCCAGTTCAGCGTAAAGGGCAATTTCCAAACAGGGCCATTTGGTTTCTGTGCTGACACCATTAAAAATGATGCCAGTGGCAATAACACTTTCCATACAGTAGACACCTGTATGCTTGGAATAGGGTAGAGAGCATCAGCTCATTTCGTTTTGGCTTGCAAACGGCTGCAGGTGGCAAAGCTATTGGCTTGCTCACAGCACAGAATGGACTTCAAGCAGGAAGGAAAAGGCTCTCTTATCTCACAGCCCCCTCCTGTCCCCTCCATGTACGGTCATTAGGATTCGGTAAAATTCAGATGTGAAATAAAATATGCTTCTCAGGAAAAAAAAAAAAATCCAGACTGACTTGATACCATTCTGTACATGTACTCAGGCCACAGAAATCAGGGAGCACTGCACAATGTGGCATGACTACCATTTGTCACAGCACAATTACGAGAGGCACAGCGCTAAATTTAATAAGGCCACCTTTACAAAAGCAGGAATATTCCATAGTGAAATCAAATAGCAAAAGCATGGACAGGATCTGAGTTCTGGTTCAGACAGGGCTGCGTGAGTCCACACAGATCAGTTAAAACCCCTTATGTGATGGATTTTTTTCATTATCATCTTGTGTCATATCTCTTCAAAAACAACTGAGGTGAGCCCTCTGTTCGGGGCCGGGGGAGGAGATGGACACTGATGCAAGCTGATGAGCAACGGAGCATGTTTTGGGGGTTTCAGGGGTGGAGGAGGGAGGAGATCTGCAGGACAGCCGGGAACTTGTGCCTCACACTAAGATTGCAAAAAGCAGATAAGCAGGCCCCGAAGAGAAAGGGAAAAAAAATTATGGAGCCAGAGGGAAGAGAGTTTGCTGTAACTCCCTGAGTGAACCAAAACCCAGCCTGGAGGCAAGGTCCCATCTGCTTGGACACAGTAGACAAAGGAAACTTCCTATTTTTCCATCAGTTAAAAAAAGGAGACAAACTATGTTTAGCTACATAGGAGTTTGAGAAAGCAGTAATTTGTGAAACACTACAGATCCTCAGAAAAGAAAGGCTATGTCCTAAAGAGGAACAAAAACCAGCAAATGAAATTATCTGAGTGATGGGATTAAAAACCAACGCAACATCACCGTAAAGTTATTTTCTGTGAATGGTCTAGTACGATGTTTAAAATATGGCTAGTGAAAATCAAAATGCCTTTGTCAACCCAGGTCAATTCCCTTTGCTTCATCTCACTCAACATTTTTGCAGCCACAACTAAATAGGCCCTTTAGTTTATGATGCACAGAGCGGAAGAGGTCAGGGAGGACTGAATAAAGCAAAAACTTATTTTCATCAATAAAGAAAGCAACCATGAATGGCCAGGCTTCCACTAGGACAGACAGCTCTGCCTATCCACGTTGACCTAACCTTGCCAGGGAAGCCCCAGTGGTCAAAACACATCCTTAATCCCCACAGTACTGCGCAGGCAGCTGCAAATGGCAGGAAAGGGATTGGATCTCTGCCATAAGACCTGAAACAGCAAAAGAAGGCAAACGGAGAGACAGAGCAAGCTCAGAAACCCCATCTTAGCTCTGGCAGGCACAGAGGCAGCTGTAGAGGAAGACTCAAGGGTGCAAAGGGACAGTGGCAGGCACAGACATGGAGCACATGCTGAGGGAACCACCACAGCACTGTGACCCAGCAGGGACGGAGGTGTCCACCTCCACCACAGCACTGAAGCAGGACGCAGAGCTCTCTGCCAGCCCTAGGCCAGCAGCTCTGTGCGGTGCCCTCCCAAAGCCCAGGAGAGAATCTCACCTCTGTAGCGAGACCCTGAGGTGCAAATGCCACTCTGCAAACAAGCAATCAGCCTGAAGCGAACTGTAGCTTGGTCCTCTGGAGTTCTCCTCCTGGATTTGCATACGCCAAAAAGTATGCTCTTTTTTGCAGTAAAGTTGCATGTCTTTAAAATATCCTAACTTGTAAATAGGATGCATGATTTTTGTTTTCATTTCTGTCACATAATGAAGCCAAATTTTCTTAGAAGTATACCTCTAATTAATAGAAAATTAAATAATTTTCTACATGTTGCTATGAAATATGAAAAAAATCTTTTAATTCCAATTATTAAGTAATCTTAACTAATTATACTTAAAAAATGACTCTTCTCCTACCTTATACAGGGCAGAACTCCACTGTTTATCCTTTTTTATCTAAATTAGCAGCATCCCCAAGCAGGTGTTACATTTGGAAGACAACATACTGTAAGCAATTAGAGAATTGTATGTAAATACATAATTTGTCTGAGGAAAAGAAAGCTCTCTGGTGTGATTAAGTATCATTTAAAAATTTCGTGTTAAAAAAGGTAAACAGCTCCCAAACGGGATGATGCAGGAGTTGCAAGCGTGCTTCCTCGAAGGAGCAGCCCGAGGAACACGTTGCCTGCCTCTGAGGACCAGCTGGGGAAAGGTCAGGCCTGAGCATGCTGCAGCATCTCATGATCTTCGTTCCCGAGAGACCCTGCTCTTTGAGAGAGTGATGAACCAGAACATGATTGCTTGTTCACTGGCTGCTCCGTAGCGAGTGTGAGCATTTGGGGCACACACACGTGCTCTTGGCATGTTCCTGCTGGCCTGGGGTGAAAGACTGTGATAGGACGGGGTGAGCGAGCAGGGACAATATAAGCAAAAGTCCACTTGTGTTAAAACTGAACCCAGGTAAGGGTATATTTTTTTCTGGGTAGATTTTACCTAGAGTTATGTCCTCTTACAGGATTACAAAAAACCCAGCTCTGTAATACCCAGAGGGGACAGAGAGCCATAGCCTTTCGGGCAGCTGCAGATATATAATACCCACCCACGGATTTATAGCTAAGCTCACAGACTCAGCACAACGCTCTGCAGAAAATTTGCAAAGTACTTTGGAATATCTCCTGCACTCTGCAGTACTCCTGTGAGACGGTAAGTGGAATTATCCATGTTTTACTGCTGGAGAAACTAGCGGGGGAGAGAAAGAAAGAGCAGTCCCTCTGCTTAACTTTGGGTATCTACTGCTTTCCATATGAAGGAAAACATCCACCCTGATGGATCTCTCCTGTCAAATGAGCACATTATAACATGAAGCACAATGAAAAAGGAATGATTTTTATTCCTACATCTGCTACTAAGTATTGTAACTTCACAGGCTCTGTGGAAACTAACCACTTAAATTAGACCCTTGAGGCCCCAGGTGGTTGAAGTCGCTTTTCGAGAGTCCTACACCAAGACTGAGTAGTAGAAGCAGAATATTTTTCTCCATCCCAGTGTTTCCTGGCAGTGCTCGTTAGACACCCTGGTGTCCTTGCAGCAATGCTCTTAACAGCAGAGCTAGGGACTTCCTCAGGGCTGAGGTTTCCCTCTCTCGCAGGTCACAAGTCTGTTATCCTAGTGATCGCGGTGGTGCAAGCGGTGGTGACCACGGCATAACCAAAGCATGACCATAGCCTGACCATCACCACAGCAGCAGAACGTCGATTTGAATTAAAAGACTAATAGAGCCTGCTCGACTTAGGCGAAAATTCTCCAAATCAGTTTAATTTTTTTTTAGGGCATATGAAATACATCAACTTTTTCCCTCTGTTTACCTGTCTTAGATACAGTTTGCCTCTCTCATAGAACAGGAAAGAGCTGAAGTCCAAATAGTGAAGTTTTCCTAGTGGGAAAAGCATGAGATACATTAGATTCATTTTGAACGTGACATGAGAGTTCACAATTCGGAGTTAAATACCTTGGGTTTTTCTTCCACTCTCAGCGGCAGAGTAAATTACTTCCAGAGTGCCCTATAGTAACTGCAACTGAAGTGCCTTTGGTATCTGACCTCATTCATTTGAACTTAGCTTGGGTGTCTTTACTATATTGCACTTTGCAATGCAAATATACCCTGACTTGATTACATAGAGGCTGTTCAGCGAAGATATTCACTGACCCCTCTGACAACAAGAACTGCATTTCTTTGCTGAAGGCAAAAATAAATCCGTGAGTATTTCTTTGGCCACCTCATAAGGAAATAAAAAGAATTCTGAAGTAATTTAGGAGCAAATTGTTGTACTTGTAAAAGTCTCAGCCATTCACACCTTTTCTCTACAACCATCACATCAAGCTGGTTTCTACAGCTAAGCTACAGCAGTGCTTTGAAGAGCATATAGTAATGTCATGTCATCCGTCATTGCTAACCCGGTATTTGTACTTGCCATGCAAACAGGCACTGGAAACTCTGTCATATGCATGTCTGTCCAGAAGTGAGGGGAGACGGAAGTCTGAAGAACTAGCAGCTCTGAACCTTGGCTGAGAAAGCTACTCTCTCCTGTTATTTCGGAGCCTTGATTTTGCCTTGTCTCCGCAGATTACAGTGTTCCACATGACAAATATCATATAGCAAATTAATATTTAAGAATTCAGCACCGAGAGGTAATTACTCAGCCAGCACAGCCTCACGTTATTGATGCTCAGCTCCTTAACAGATTTTTTTGGAGTGCTTATAAACTAAATTAAGACATTTAAAACATTACAGCATTATACCTCATCAGATTTCCTGATCTGCATATTTTAGCAATTGCTTATGTTGGGTAGCATGAAGAACAGTTTCTTGCAAGTTATTTTAGGAGAAAGGCTTGGACCCAGTTATCTCTCTGTGCCTTCTGATGGAAAAGGAGTGCTGTAGCCCCTCAGCTCAGCAGTACTGTCTAGCACAAGACATCAGGTTTGTTTTCCACTCCATTTGCAGGATTAGAGAAATACAGGATTGGTAAGGGTTTGAGGACTTCGGTAAGAGAGACAGGAGTCTAGCTAGACTGGAACTAACTTCAATACATTCAATAGGCTGTGTCCAATTTAAAGAATGAGGGTGACAGTTAACACTGTTGCTCCTCTGGCATAAAGAAAGTTTTTATAATAGGATATAACCCATCTCTGTAGGAATTTGAACTTTCCTGGGAGCCAAACCTAGATTTTGAAAAGCAGTCCTCCTTCCACCTCCCTCCCAAAGATCTAAAAAGCATCACAGATTCCAAGTTATCCTAATCCAAGGAGTTTTGCCCTGGCTTTCTTCACCCAAAACCTACAGAAAATATATTAGGTACCCCTTCCTCATGAGGTTAAGTGAAGAAACAACCCAGGAGAGATGCTGGTCATAGAATCATGGGGAAATTCTACAGAAGGGGCAACTCTGGAGGTATATAAGTTTGCAAAGGGCCTTGTCCCATCACATTTTGAAAGTCTCCAAGATGGAGATTCCACAGACTCTCTTCGCCCCTGCCCTAGCACTTAACTATCTTTACCATGAAGATTTTTTTCATTACATCCAATTGGAATTTTTCTTGTGAAAATTTGTGTTTGTTGCCTCTTGCCCTTTCGTTGTGCCCTTCTCAGAAGAATCCGACTGTCTTCTCTGTAACCCTGCTTTAGGTAGTGGAAGGCTGCAATTAGCATTTCCTTACCATTCTCCTCTCCAGCCTTAATGGACCCAGTTCCCTCACCCTCTCCTTATACGTCATATGTTCCAGTCCCCTTCTGAAGCATGTGCTACTCAAAATGAATTAGGTGCCCCAATTCATAAATTGTTTTGGGAATCTCCTTCCTTCACTTGCACAATGGCTGTTTGTGTGTTATACAACAGACATGTCAGTAGTTTAAAAACAGAACCATATAATGGCTCCATCCAAAAATATCAGGGGACAAAGCAAAGAAACAGTGTCATATAAAGACATTTGGGGATATAGAACAGAAAATTATATCAAATACATAGCAAAAATCTGTGAAGGACTTGCATTGTACAAGAGGCTAGCACCAACTTTTGCAGAAGGCCACTGACAGCTAGAACAATGCTCGGATCTGCCTACTTAGACCCGTCGTATGTTGAACGAAAAAACACACAGACACTGGTCATAGTTAGTTGAATGAGAGAATTAGGATCCTGAGGGGCTTATGTGAAGTGATCTTGGGTTAGAGCCAGGTAGAGTTGGAATCATATTTGGATCAATGCCACAGGGCAAGAGGACTGCCCAAAAATAATTATACCAACAAGATTTTGCACTGCTAAGCAACAAAGGCATCATTTGGAGTGTGTAATGTCTATTGACTTGTAACTGATCCAAATGGGATTTCATTCCTCACGAAAAGGGCTTGGAGAAGGCCCTGACAAATTGTTAGCTTTGTGCTGTACCTACATATGTTCCACAGCATACAGGGGTATAATCTTGAATTAATGCATTTTATAACTCAAGCAAAACTCATCTCGTTCTGTAGTGTAGAACTGAATGGCTGCACTTGGCAGGCATTTGTGAGCATTTAAGACCTCTTTATGGGCAAAATAACAAAACCCATCAATCCCATATTGTGCTCTTTGCAAAAAACAAAACAAAAAAAATCTGAAATTGAAGATACCATTTGTGAAGTAACCTTGCTTAAAGAAAAGGTTTTACCTGACCTTGTTAAATTTTATCTAAATAGATGTGCAACCAATAACTCAGTAGAGCTCTCTATATCAGCTGTCAGTTCTCACCCGGTCTATCAGCTTCCTCACCGCTCATTTATTCTGCATCCCGGGGTTTAACCATGAAAGTTTCCATGTTGTCATGGTAATTTCGTAATTGTGTGCTATGACCATGGGGGGGGGGGGGGGGGGGAAACACCAACAAAAATGATAAACACACCTATGCTTGACACCAGCGTGCATACGAAAAGGCGAAGACGCATGCATCCGTTTCGCGTTGAAAGGTTTGCTCGCGACAAGCTGCAGGGTAGCCGGGAGCGTGGAAGTCCCGCAGAGGGTGCGGGGGGTGACAGAGCCGTCCAGGGGCACGCGGTGGCCCCGGGCACCTCCCGCGGGGCGAAGCCCATCACTTACACCCGGCTCTTATGTGCGCTCCTCCCCGGTGCTACAGGTGAATCTTAAACCTCTAGCGTTAGCTGCCGTCTATATGGTATGGGAGATATAAGCAAATCCGGTGCTTAGGCTGGGTTTACACAGGAAGAAGCTCTCCTGTCTTTTGTGAGCTGATGGTTTACTCAAGGTTTATGTCCAACTGCTGGCCACGTTCCAGTTATGTTAAAGGAGGAAGTCGAAGCAGGAGAAATGTGCTTTGTTGCAAGACTGTCACTTGTTTCTACAGGGAAATGGAAAAGTTTATCTTGCTTTTACAATGCACTAAAACTTCTTTTATGATGGTTTCATTCAACAGTGCTGAGCATCGCTCTTCCTGCTTTGTTACAGAAATATTGAGTAATCTCAGCTTCTACTGAGGTGGGGTTTTTTCTTCTTACTCTTCCTTTTTTATGCTTTTTCTGTTTTTTTCCCCCCTTTTGAAAGCTGTCTACTGAGACAAAGCACTTGTGTGGGTAGACTTACTAACCCTTTCTGCAGAAAATAGTTTCCCATAATAATTTTAAATCAGGTCTAAGATTAAAAGAGTTGTGAGCAGCCACCATTTTAAAGCTAGCCAGGCTTGTATTTGCATATATCTTAATCAAGGTGTTTGGCAAGTGAAACAGCACTCAAAATGAAGCTGATTGCCTTTCATGTCCTGCAAAATGACTTGGATAGACAATAACTGAATAAATACTCTCTGGTCTGCTTCGAGGATATTTTTAAATTCATATTTGAGCTTACTGTTGAATTGGTGTTTCCGTGCAAGAAGCCTTCATCCTGTGGAGAGGAATAGCTGAAGAGGCCAAATGGTGCTGCAGCAAATCAGCGTAAATCCACAATAATTAATGTTGCAGAAGGACCCCGCCTTTCAGACAAATGAGAAAACAGCAATACTGTAATTCGAACACAAAGGCAGTTCCAGGCAGATCATCAAATCCTTTAGTCCCTTAATTTTAATTAATTTCAATTTTAAACCTCAAATTTTTTTTTTATTTATTTATTTTTTTTTTTTTTTTAAGAATTTTACAGAACCCCATGGGCCAAACTCCTTTTCCTTGTGCAGCCTAAATTCTTGAAGGCTGTAATTGCAGGTGTGCAAGAACAAGGGCAAAGAAATCTAGGATTTGGATCAATACAAACAGAAAAAAAATCCATGGGTTTCTATAGATGCAACACAAATAATTATGCTCGCTAGGAAACCGCTCCCTGACTGCCACACCTATCATAGTGACTCTGTGTCAGAGCACAAACCCAAGAGTTAAACTGAAACAAACCCAGAGATTCAATGAATAACCCTGCTTTATGGCTCAAATGGCAGATAAATAAAGCAATACATGGTATTAATGAAGAGTTAATTTGAATTTTCTTTTTTTGAAGTCATGTTTTCAGAAATGTGTCAATAATGCACAAGAATTGCATATACAAATAGCCTGGCAGCTACTACTGCAGGCAATCATCAGTTAGCTCTGTTTTAATTTGCTTTTTTAATCTTGAATTTGATTCTTTAGAGTCAGTGGATAAGCAGCATCTGTCTTACAAAATCTATGTATGTGATCTTCTGCCTGAAGAGCGTAGGCAGTGCTGCTCTGCCATCAAACGTGGCCATGTGCCTTTGCCTCTGAGCGTCCAGGAGAGCGTGGCAGTCAAATGGGTTGAAACAGAGGACAACTAGCATGAAATCCAAATAGCAGAGGTGGAACAAGGCTTTCTTTGATGGGAGCGTGTGATGTGAGAAGTGGTAGGTGTGCTCTCACGTCAAGTGGAAAGGGGATTTTACACTCCTAGGTAGAGCTGACTGTCAAATTTAACTATAGGTTGCCGTCTTTCCTCCCCTCCATGGAAGCAATGTGTCCACATTGTCTCTTCTATTTCCTAAGCTTGTTGCTCTTCACAGCTACAAAAGTAGTGTCCTCTCCAGAGTTTTACAGCAAAAGCGGCTTTTGGCTTTTTACTTTATGTTGCATAAATACACACAAGATAATGTAGTTAGAGGAAAATTATCAAAAAAAATTTTTTCACCTTATGTAAAAGAAAAAAATTGTTTCTTTCCCCTAATCATTTTATCTTCAAAAAAGCACCTTTGCTTTCACTTTATGGAAGAGTTTTCTTAGAACCATTTTACAACAATTAAAAAACAACAACAAAAAAACTGTTTTATCTTTCTTTCCCCTCCCTTAAATCCTGAAATCATGATGAGCTTGTAATTAACCACAGTTTGTAGGGGATTTGTGAAACTATTATGCTGTACTATAAGGACACACACTTTATCACGGCTTGAGCATGGTCTAATTAATAGAGATCGCATGCAGCCCTTTAATTAACTCAACATGGTAATCAAACATCCAGAAATACTGCTTAACTAACCCCTGGTGTACCCAAGGGCAAAGCGTTCACGGAAGATGTGGTATGTCATATTGACTGGAGCGGTGTTACCTTTGAGCATGTGGCACTCAGGGGTTAATTTGACAGAAACTATACAATAGCGAAGAATGTATTTTTTACATTAATTTAAGTGCCCATGAAAAATACTGGAATAGCCGTAATGGAAAGTTAAGGATCACCATCTTCATTAAATTACAGCTACAGATCTTGGTCTTTGTCCTGTGTTGCCCATGTCCATCGCACTGATCTAGACAGATTGCAAACACTGAGAAGTTTTCCAAGTACAAATCCCCTTGTTACTTAGCCTACTTCCTGAGGCTTGTGATCAGTGGGAGCACCTAGGTATGGTTCGTCTCCCTGCTTTAGCTGCTGAAGGCTGTAGCCGCACAAAGATTTCCTGGGCAGCAGCCACCACCTACTCATCTTCTTGCTCTACTTATTCCCCATGACTTCACCATCCTCTCTGTCATGTCCTTGCAGCAGGGAGTAGGACAAGTCTCCAGTCTGATCCATTTCACAGCTCGACAAGCAGTTGTGCTAGCACAACTAAATGGGCAGCATGGAAAGAGAAACCAGAGGAAGAGAGATAGGGCTGTTCGAGCCAGCACTGAGCATTCGTCCTACGGCAGCATAAAAGTTAGGCACCTGTTTAGGCTACCTTTAAGGGTATGTAGAGATACAGGCATCTCCAGAAGGATAGTCGCCCACCTGTCTTAAGTACTGTCCTTATCATGGGAGGACCATGTTTGTAGAGGCTTAATTCTCTCCACTGGACTATAGAGAGAACCTATATTCTGAAATTAAACTAGTTCTACCTTATACATGGGAAAATTAAATGGGATAAATTCCCACTTGCTATCTGAGTACAGCAGCCTTACCCAACAGTGGCCATCTAGTAATCAACAGTAGTTATTATCATCTTTATGGAAATTACAAAAAGAGTCCATTCCATGTTAATATTTAGGTCATCAATCTATTGTAGAGTCCCTTGAATCTCCTTCGTTCCCCTGGTAGATTGCTATTTCACTAGTGCTATTTTTGGGTGAATTACAATTTAACAAAAAACTGTCACATTTCTATATTATAGAATTCCTTGTAAAGAGATCAAGGCCACTAAAGAGACAAAACAAAAACAAACTTAGCTAACTAAAAAATTAATTCTAAAGCAGGTTGTTCTGCTCTGATTCCATGTGCTTATATTGCTAAGTAAACCAAAGAGCAATAAAGCACTGTGCTCTGACATGAAATCACCACGCCGTAATTCTGCCTCTACTCATTCGTGGTGCCTAGGAGACAGCGAACACCATCACTGCAGGCTGTGATCTCATTCAGCCTCATGGTGTTTTTACACCAGAAGGGATTACTACATTTAGCTGTTTGACTTCCAATATAACCTGGGCCAGAACAGGTCACTTGGTAACTCCTGCGTCCTGATCTTGTTTTCTGGTAGGAGGTAGAACATATTTTTAGAAAGATTTAATTAATGAAAGCTCTTCTACAGCTCTCAGAAAATCATCCCAATGTTTAGTTACTTTCTCTGTGAAATTTTGGCAAATGAGTTTCTGCTGGCTCCAGCTGTCAGCCACTGGGTCTCATTCTGCTTTCAGTTGCTAACTTACTGTATTTTGGCTCAAAGTCAACAAAGGTCAGTTATTTTTCCACTGACCTGTAGGGCCAAGATCCTCAATTTGAATAAGCCACTACAGATTAATCAAAGTTAATTGGATCTTATCCTGACTTTGCTTGTTAAATCAAGGAAATATCTGCTACCCTCATATAGGCTGAAATCAAAGTGCATCAAAACCTTCATTTCAACAAGATTAATATATATATAAAACACATATACATGCAGACATAGCACTTATTGGAGAAGTTTAAATTAAATTATGAGCGTGGCTTTGTTATATTAGGAGCACACAATCCAGACTTGTTACTGAAATCAATTTTTTGTGTTATTTATACCAGTAGATCTTTGCTGGAGTTTCTGAACAACAGCAGGACCCCTGTGGAACTGGAGACTTCCTCTGAGTGATGATTCCTGATTTAGAGTTCTCTTTTACAAGCTATCGTTAAGACAGTTTGGGAGCCGTTTAATATGTACAACCACCGATTTTGTATAGTGATAATTGTTTTTAATCAGAATGTTGTGCAGTACCAAGTCAAACACATTACAGAAGTCTAAATATATTATGTCAACACAGCTACTTTAAATTAAGCAGAGCTAGGCCCAATTCAAGAGCTTCGGGGAAAACTGTGATTCATTAGGAAGCAATGCTGTTGATTTAGTAGGTACCTATCTTTCCCCAGAAGAACCATTATCCTAATAATGTTGCTTGGAGTGAATCTGCTAGCAGGGAAAGAGAAGAGGTTAAGGGCCTGTGGCCTCTCGATCAGCTATGTGGAACGGGATACAGTCTTTGCGGTATGACAGAGGATGCGGCAGCAGTCTGTCCACATCACAGCTACGTTCAGTCCTGATGATGTTACCTTTTAGATCACACGGATAATGGTGTCATCCCAGTTGTCCGCACTAATTACATGTCAAGGCACCTTTTCTAACTTTAGCTGTGTTATTGGGGGAGTGGGAGAGTCTTGAAAGCTGCCCATGAGTTAATTTTGTAGATATATTGCTTTAGAAACATGTCATATAGACAATAATGGACTCATTTTTCAAAGGTGCTGATCAATGGTGGTAGCATAAAAGCAGCGCAGATTATACAAGCTTTAAAAAAAATGGTCACCGAGCTATTGTCTCTGCTGTCTCCCTGGCATGAAACAGAGTTCACTGCTTATGTATTCCTGTGCCTTTTTTTTGAAATCGATTTAAATTGGGTATTAAGAGTGGTAGATACTGTTCAGTGTAGAGAGAACAGACCCAGGGTAAGGAACAAGGCGTGAGTAAACAGTCTCCGGTCTCCTGCCACTCCCTCTTTACAATGCCTTTTGTGGTCTCACCAGGTAAAAAGGGAGCAAAAGAAAAGAAAATTATTTGCTTCAGCTAGCAGGGGAAGTCAGGAACAATTTTCCTTAAGTACTCCTGAAAGTGAATTAAAGTAACTAACTAAACTTCATGATTGTTCTGCAAGCAGAAGAATTCTTCAGTATTTTAGTTCTCCTTTGATTCCTGATGGAGGAACAACCAAACACCTGCTCTTCCTCCATTTTCTCCTGTTCCCTCTTTAGACCACAACTCTAACAAGCTTGAGTTTTAGCCCCCACCCTCCTGCCCACGTGTACGTATGCACAGTCCATCACAATCTGTTCACAGCAAATATATCATTTCAGTTCCTAAGCATTTTAACAGCTTTACATTTTCCCTTTATGAAACCAAACCAAACATTCCCTTCCCTCTGCAAAATGCATAGCATCTTTTGCCAACAAGACCAACGAAACAGAACAAATATGGAAATAAAATGTCGCTTCAGTTGTGATGCCTGAGATTAATGGTATTGGTGTCTCTGAAAGAAATCCTAGAAGAAATACTAGAATGGAAGATTTTGTAGCTTGACTCTAGAACTAAATTGGCACCTGTCACGATCACCAGCTTAGCAGAGCCAGCATTTCAAGGGGCAAGAAATCTTCCTAGCCTTCCTCATCCTTCCGACACAGAAGCCGATGATCCAAAAAACCTAGAGCAGCAAGAAATGCCATGGCATCCTTCACATAATGCATTATTTTTGGCATGCTGCGTGCCCAGGCTCTCATCGTCCCTAGCACAGTGGCCTGGGCAGCGAAGGGCAAGAGTATTCTTCAGCAGAACTTGCAAACCCCGAGAGGAAAGCATCAGCGACTGCTACATCAGGCTAACCACATTACATAAATGAACTCCCTTTAAACCCCATCGCATGTCTCCTTGCATAGTGATTTGTCACAGAAAGAGTTCAACAGCCCTATGATTATGTTGCATTTTCAGTGAACTGGCTGTATTTTTACAGACAAAGGCAGAGGCTGAAACCAGGAGGGAACGTGTGTTGGCGCGTAGCGGACTCCCAGTCTCGGTCACCTGTACTAGGTGCAGTGAGGACCTGCACGAACGGGCGACAAAAGAGACTCAGTATCCAGCAGGACTGAGCTCCTAAAGCACCCAGACATGGAAGCACTCCTGTGTAGTGACAACGTCAGCGCTGGCAAGACAGGAGTCCCCTACCTCGCGTACGAGGTACCCTTTCAGAGTGCGGGCAGGTCCCTGCTGCTGTGGCATGAGCCCAGCACCCTTCTGTGGTCCCAGCGCAGAGCCACGAAATCCTGCACGTGAACCGCGTTTTCCTGCACGCCAGGCCTGCCAGATCAGTAACCGAAAGAGGACGCTGGATTTGCCCGTTGCGTGACGGTGCTCAACGTGCAAAGCGCGGGCTGCAGCTGGAGCTGCGAAAGGCAGCTCGCTATCATATTCCCCCCATCCGCTCTCATCTTTTGCAGTTTCACTCTCTCATAGCGCTCATGGTTTTGGGCACAGTCCAAGGTGCACCACGTGTGTTGAGGCTTGTGCTATTTTGAACAGTGAAGCAGAACCACCCACCACCCTGGCTAAAATTCAGATTAATTAGGACCTCTCCGGTCTCTGTTTTCTGATAATTAGAGGCTCGAGATGGCCTGGAGAGATGACACATGTCAGCATGAGTTATCAAAATACAATAACCAGATATTTAGCAGGGGGTTGGTTTGTTTTTTAACTGAAGGAATCATTTTGTTTAAAGCAAGGAGTTTTAACTACCACCAGGTCTTCAGCATGAAAAGTTATTACGCAGCAATAACCGATTTTGAAAAGGGAAGACAGCAAGGCCAAATTAAACTGGCAGGTTTGGAAATTTAAATTCAGTGGCAGTTCAGGTTATACACTACGCTTAGGTAAAAAACCCTAATTCTATTTTAAAGGCTCATTTTCAACAAATGGCTGAGCTGTTTAAGTTAAAGTGAATAAATACCTAATGAGCCATTAAAGTCTATAAGACTGTATGGCCTCCAGGCACCGGTACCTGGATTCAGCCAATTATAGTTCCATAAGATAAGATGAAGACATCAGGTTGTTATTGGAATATATAAAGGTTGAAGACACTGTTAATAAGTCACTACAGGATGTGATAAAATTGTTTAAACTGTTTAAAAACTCTCAATGTGTTTTGCTAGACACATTTTTACTGCGAGGTTTTTCCCCCGTAAAGTCTAATCCTTTCTTTGCACAGCCTTGAGAACTACACTCTGCAATATTGCATTAATACCAGAATGTGATTTGTTTCTACATTTCCATGTTTTTAGCACCTACTCTAGAGGTTATGAAATATTAATGGTGGCAATTCCTCAACCATGGCACAGAAAGAATAGGAAGGAAAAGAAAGAAATTAAGGAAATACCAAAAAAGTTTATAAAAACCAAAGCAAATGTACAAGAGTAGAGTCATAAATAGTGAAAGCTATATTTGCCTTTAAGCAATACCAGTCTTATGGAAGTTATTCACACATAGCTCCTATCTATCTATTCTTAGATCTTTCCAAGCTGGAAAACTCTGCCTGTTTACAGTTAGAGTTTTCTTGCGCTGAATCCGTTTATTAATCTTTAATTATTTTTCCGTACAGTACTAAACATATAAGATTTGATTCTGCAATCCAAATACATAATGAGAAATATGAAAAAAATCACCCTAAAAGCACAGGCACCAGCCTTACAAAGACATATATACACGCATAATTTTCGTCCCACTGGTTTAAGCTTTGCAGTGGGAACTTTCGTTTGTCTTCCCACCAATTCACCCGTGGAGCATGTATACTTCAAGCATCTCTGAAACAACTTTTTTGTCCTTTTTTTAATGCTTCAGTACCATCAAGCCTACTAAGAAGCTTTCAAAAGTCAGGCTTCGCTAAACCACCCCCTTTCAGCCTGACCATAACATTTCAGTGCTTCTTCTCTTCTCTCTATATCTCTGTATCCATCCATTTTCTCTTAGTTTTACCTGGAATACTTTTGGGGCAGAGACTACCTTCTTTATTCTGTGCTTCTGCAGCACTTAGTGCAATAGCAACCTGATCTCTCTCTCTCTAGGGTTCCTTGCTATGGCTGCAACCTAGCTTAACTAACTAAAAAAAAGGCAGGGCATCAAGGGACAAATCACAGAGCCCAAGGTTAAGCATGTGGATAAATATATACCGAATAAGAGGCTGCCTGATGGAGGCTGAAACATTTCATTTGTTAAAGTCACCGAGTCTTTTAGCATGAGAAAAATATCTCAATGCAATTTCCTTTATGACTTGCTCTCCTGTGACTTAACTATCAGTTATTTTAAAAATTGTGATTCTCTCCTAAGAACTACCATATAGAAACCATACACCATAATATATTTTTCCAAGCAAATTATTAGCCTTCCAGACTGATCAAGGCTTCTAACAGGCACATTTACACAGTTTCATTCCCCCGCCTTCTCACATAAATGTACTGAAGGTTTAAAGCACACAACATTATTAGCAAAGCTTTGTTTCCCAGCAGCATCTATAACTTGCATAAAGACTTATGTTTACACCCTGGACTAGGGAGCATCTTGCCTTTTCCCCTCTTGTGCTCTGAGCAGAGCTTTGGGGTCAGAGTGCTCCTGAATTATCACCTATGACTAATTCAGTTTCCCGCTCTCACAACTCTATTCTGTTTTGGCTGAAAATCACGAAAGGGGAATAATCTTCCCACTAACTTATAGGACTGGATCCTCAGCTTGAGTAAGCCATCATAAATCAAGTGACATCAATAGAAATAAGGCATATTATGTCAATTTAGTGGCCAGCCTGTGGATCCTAAGAACAAACTAGCACAATTGTTGCATCAAATCATACATCCCTGTCTCACTGTTGTAGAATACAATCTTTCTCTATATTTCCCATGCACGCATTCCTCGTGATTTCTGTAAAAGGTGCCTAACTCCAATTTTACTCAAGCTCCTGAAATCTGGAATAGCAGTAGTGCAAAGGAAAATCCAGGTCCCGGTGAGAATGTTTTACTGCTCTGAGCTCCATCTTCCCAATGAATACATATGTATATGTGTACACACACATATATATATGTATATATATATATATATATATATATAGAGAGAGAGAGAGAGAGAGAGACAGACAGACAGACAGACTACAGGCTGGAATTTAATGAAGCATATCAGTAAGCAGGCAGCTCTCCATGGCTGTGCAAATGAAGGGTTTTATAACATATCTTTAGAAAATATGCTATCAATATTCATCCTACAAGATGGCTTCGCTGATTTGAATCTCCTGATTTTACAGCTACCCCTCTCATTAAGACCTTGTGACCAAGTCCCTGCCTTCTCCGTGGTTTCCTTTATGACACTGCAGTCTTTCCCTTAATGGCAACTCACCAGCTCTGAGTTCGTTATAGACCCAAAAAAGGAAGGTGGAGGAGAAAGGACAGTTAAAGGCACACAGCAAAGCAAATAAGGAATCTGACAGGGTGAAAAATACATTCTAGAGTACAGCAATCATATTGCAGACAATATAGAGAGGCTGCAAGTTGGGGCGTCCAACTACTTTCCAATTACTTTTGCACAAGCCCTGCTGTTTGGGGTGTTAAAGATTGCTCATGGTTGCACATTAAGTATTTCAGATATTATAGATAATAGAGAGCCAATATCCTAATGGCACTTGAAGTCATGACTATGTAATGTAATCTCCTTTTTATTAAGAGAGATTATTTTCTTGTTTCTTGATTATATTTCCCAGTTATTTCTTTGCCTTTTATTTACTGTTACTATCATATATTATAAGGATGCTGCTAGGTGCAGGCCCAGAACATAATTTAAAACCTGCTTTGAACAGCTGTGTGATTTTTGGCCTAAGACATATTCTTTTATGTGTCCCAAAGTGCATTAAATATATACAGGTGACAGGACAAAAGTGTAGCTTGGGTTTAGAAGTGCATACTGGTGAGATGTGTAAATTTTTTGAAGATTGTTACAAATATTTTTCGCAATTTAAAGGACAGATTACCCATAGGTGGGATGAAAGTGGAAATAAGATTTTATTATTATTATTTTTTAAAGGATACATTCTTTGCTTATAGAAGAAATGGAATAGAGTAAGTGGCATTTTATAGCAATACAGTAAAATGCATGTTTAATGTTCCCCAAGAAAAGAAAGACAGTCTTTCTTTTAGTCTGCAGTTATGAGAAGAAATTTAGAAAAAGATTACAAAGGAAAAGATTATAAAGGAATCTTACACAGCGTAAACTGTAAATTATATTTGCACTACAGTTTACAGCCATCGGAAGAATACACTGCAAGAACTACCTGGGAAGCCAAACTAGCCTGGCTAGGGAGAACTTTCCTACCTGTAAGAGTAGCCAAACAAAAAGAAAAAAAACAATTATACTTAGCAGACACGATTTTGCAGATTAAGATGTCAAATTCCGTTGCCTAAAGCGTTGCCCTGCTTTGTTGGGGCTCTGTATGGACAAGGCATTGGAATACTGTCAGTTTTAAGAACAATCTACCAGGTCCCTAACATGGCACCTAGATTTTGAATACCAGAGCCAAACGTCCCTGCATTTTTATAGTCTTCATCTTTAGTAGCTGAATTCATACTTCATGATGTTACTTCACTTTCAGTTTAAAAATAGTTAATGACAATGTTTGAGGCTACATAGCAACTTCCATCCCAGGATCTCTATGTACCAACCAACAACCGTTATGTGAGCAAGAACAGAATGCTACCCATTTTGCAAAGGAGCCAACAGAGATTAAATTGCTTGTGAAAAATCAATCAGCAAATATTGGCCAGAAAGAATCCAGGAAACAAGCAACCCCATGCCAACGCTGGCCTGTAATTCAGCACTCCTCATTCCCATGCTTAGGTTCCTGCCAATAGATTTTACGGCTTACCATGTCCATGAAATGGAAGCTCCACCTTGCTGAATAAAGTGCTCAAGCAGTGCTTCTGTATTTGAGATATAAAACTGAATCTGTGCAGATACCACAGGAAGAAAGGTCTTCAATTATATGCAGCATAATCAAGAACAACACCTGTCTTCAAAACCATTATCTCTGTTGAGCAAACAGCTGTATATTTTCAGCAACCTGACAGAGCAGAAAAGAAAACCTCATAGAATAACTATAATATAACTAACACTATAATAACTAATAATAACTAATTCTTTAGGTCTAAAGAGATAACAAAAATAATTTTTAAGCCAATATTTTAATGTGTGTTACTTACCCAAGGATTTTTTTCTTTTCTAAGAGCTCTGAAGGAGAATTTATCTTCCTAAAAACCCTCCTCTCTTAAGCATATATAACAAACCTCCTTTCTGTTTTAATGCTTACCAGCCCAAGTAACAGGTGAGCCTAGGTCTCAGCAGCATGGTGCAGTGGTTTGGGTACCTAGCAGGAGAGAAAGGCCAGTGAGGTGCTTGCTCTGCTATTGACTTAAAAAGCACAACGGATCAACCTCCCACCTGAGTGCCATTTACCCCCAAACGAGGATGAATTGCCTTCTGTGACGGTACTACTCAGCTGGAGCAACTGCCAGAGCACTTAGCAGGATGGAGAGGTCTGTGTTCTCACTCTCTGCCGGCCCCACCAACCTTTTGTCCTGGTGGACAAAGACTATCTGCAGGTACCAGGTAGGTACCAGCACGTCTGGTGATGTACTGAGCCTGCGTGGACCATGGGTCTGGCTCAGACGGTGCAGACAAACCAGTTGTGACTTTGATCACATCAGTTAGACTCTCTAGTCTCCACCTTTCCACCCTTGGATTAGTGAGAATCCTTGCTTTTCAAAATAATTTGCATCTACAGATTAAAAAGTGAATAGTAAGGTGTAATGCATTTTATATACATTAGCGATGTCTCTGCTTGTGTAAATAACTGTGAATTAATGAAGAAAATAGGGTCATTCAAGCATAACTGAGGAAATCTTCTTGTCCTTGGATCTGCTAAGTTTGCTCAGATGTAACAAGAGAATCTGCCCATTCAGCCATTTTCTTCCAAATCAGTTTTTAGCAGAACTGTCTCACAGTGGCAGAAAATAAAATCTTCGTTTCACTTAGCATCCATCACATATAATTCATTTAGAGCTATGCACTGTTTTGCAGGCTTTAAGTAGACCAAACATCCTTTCTTTGTCAATTAGATATTACTACCGTCTTATAAAGAGGTAAAGTGAGACATACAGGGATTAAGACTAACAAAACACTTATTTTTGAGGCTCAGCTGGCCTGGTTTTCAGAGATACCAAGAAAATATCTGTGTTCTTATATCAGTTTAAGCTGTAGGCTCTGACTGATTTTCCTTTATGATCTGTTTGTTGAGATGGATACCTACAATTTGTTATTGGTGACTGCTCGAGAAAAATTGGGACTGCTGAAGTTAAGCCAGGAAGGAAGTGGGAGAGAATTGAGACTGGAATCTTAGTTTTCACATCTAGCTACAAAATCAATCTGACTCCTAAAATAATATCACAGAAAGGGTTGGAAGGCCCTCTGAACCTGAAAAGAAAATAGATAAACCAAGGAGAAAAATTAATACACTTAAATTAAATATGGCAACAACAAATAAAACAACAGACAATTTGTTACGTACTATGGACTCTGCAGGAAAGCATTACACCCATTATTTCTTATTATTGCTCCAGGAAAGAAATGCACACTGAAAGCAAAAAATGAAGTTAGCAATGATTTTTCACTCATGAACCTTTCTCCAGGGATGAGTTATAAAGCAAAAAATGTAGCCTGGAAGAAGAGAGTTAGAAAGCAAGGATTATCTAAGTTTATGTATTTAGCGAGACACTCGTGTGCACACACACATATACCACTATAGGGAAACACTAAACAGCACTTACACACTTTTTTGTTTTATCTTATACATTAAAGAACTGTTTAGTTAAGAAGTAGTAAATTGCTGTAAGTTTTATGGCCAAAGCTGCAGTAGGTAACACAAGAGCATCCAGCCTAAGGCAAATTCTTGCCAGAGTTAGGCTAAGCTGTCGTCGTGTTAGAACCAGGTCCTTGTATCTGGGTTAGTTACTGATGTGCATTTTGTGCAAGACTATCTCTTCCCAGGACTACTGCGCACAGGTAAACTAACCATATAACATGGTTCTGTGTTGCTTATATCTTATCCAGGGAAAGCTAAACACCGAGACTTTCCAACATCTACTGCTTCACAGAGGACCAAACTAACACTAATGCACATTGTCTGTATAAAAGGGTGCATGGGATAGGCTGAGCTCTCAAAGAAAATCGAGCAGGTCAGCAGACATACAGCAGTGAAGAGGTGTGCCATACAAAGAATATAGAGAGTTATCAAACACAGAGTGATAGTGGAGGGAGTCCCACAAAAAAAGGTTCCAAAGTATTGATTTTTTAAGTAGTTCAGAAACATCATAGAGTGATAAGTTAAGAGTCGGGGGTGATAGTAGGCATTAGATCAAAGGTAATGCCACATGAAGAGATGCACCTAATGACACAGATCATACAGGACATTCGGTGCTGAAATGCAAAATATAAGTAAACAGAGGAAAGGCTAGGGGAAATACAGAAAGGAACAAGAACTTGTGGAGTGCACATACTATCCGCAGGGTGGAATAGCTAAAAACCCAACAGAAGCCAGCACAAAATCAGGTTATTATTTAATAAATTTGCACCAGCTGTGCAGTGGAGGATGGAGAGATTACATTCATTATTTTATAAGCTCAAGTGCCAAATCAAACCCTAGAATCACTGGGTATGCTTTTTCTGCTGCAGACCAGGATAACAGTACATTCTTTTTCAGAGGCATTGAAATGAAGCAAAAATGTATTTTCTGCCTCTCAAAGCACTCTAAAAAGGGATGGATTGGAAATTTTAGAATTTACTAATCTAGACCCCTCCCAGTCCGACATCAGCCAAACGCAATCCTAGGACAGCTAGCGTCAGTATAAGTCCCAGTTCTGTGAAGGACAAAAGACACAAACTCCTTGGCTGGAGCTCTTGGCTCAGCGGTGCTGGCAGAGGAGGAGACCTAGCAGAGCCCTGGGGAAGACACTCATCCATACGCACTGACTCTGGCCTCATTACTTCTCTGCTTGGATCGTCTCCCCTTTAAAGAGGTAAGAAGATGGCAAACATGGGTTGCCTGTCTTATAAACTGGTAGGATGGATGCCCACTCAGATCTGAAATCATTTAAATTCATGGGTCCAGACCTGTGCCCAAGCCAGTATATCAGCAAAGCTTATGAGCTCAGACCAATCACTTCATTAACGTCCCTGTACGACTTCCAAAATGGAGCTAGCTCACATCTGCCCAGCTTGGAGCACAGACAACGGAGGCTGGATTTGTCTGATATAATTTGATACAATGTTGATACAACCCGCAGTCCTAATTCATCAGAGTACTTGTCTAATTAAAGCCAAATAAAGGGGCCACTCATAGGCTTAAGACTGGGCACACATTTACGCAGCTTATTGCACTGCAGCTGATAGAATGAAGGCTCTGAAAGATCCCTTGACAGAGTGTTCATAGCCTCACCTAGACCTCTTCCATGGGTTTTTCTGGGAAATATCTTGTGTTGAATTATTGCTCATGTGAATAAAGAGAGATGGAGAGAACTGATATACTTCCAAACTGAAAACAAAGAACCAGGTGAAGAGAAAGAAATGGTAATGTATAGAAAAGCTGAAGTATGAAGTATACAGGCTACCTATATTAAAGGATTCTTCAAGAGAATAAAAACATTATCCCTTCTGGCTCATGTTAATACTTTGGTTAAATCGTTTAAGTAGATTAGAAAGAATTATGGATCCTACTGGAGGAAAAAAGAAAACTATAAACAGGTAGTGTGAATGTTTAACTACATATGAGTACCAACAAAGCACGGCCATGGAATAGAAAGAAGTGGCCAAGCAGACCTATTTGGTTTGTGAGGGAAGAATTAGTGAGAAAAATGAAGGGCTTGGAAATTTAAGCTTTATGTGTTCCTTTCTGATGATTTCAATGCTCAGATGCTCTCTGCCCTTCAGACAAATTTCGAGATAAATTCCTTCCCTGAGAAAACAGTAACCCCAAGCCACTTAAGGAAGGATTGGAAAAACAGTCTTGTTTCTTCATGTGGCCTAATGTGTTTTGTATAGTTATTGGGCTATATCCTAGCTAGGATAAGCTGGCAAAGTTCCACTGAGTCAATAAGCTAATTCCTCTAAAGGTTCCTCTGATTTTTCACCCTATAGCTGATATTTTGATAAACTAAACATTGCATTCCTCCACATTTTTTATTCATATGAAAGATTTTGAAATATAACTCAGATCACTCCTATAAAAACCTGCAATAAAAGTACAACATGTGAGCATGTGCTCATGTCCTCTCCAGAACCTTCGAGATAAGGATGGATTTGGCATAAAGTATTAAATGTGTTGTTAACATTCAAAAGATTGGCTTTTTTAATGTCTCCAGATTTGTTTCATTTTCTACTTCAAGCAGTGTTAACCAGACCTCATGCTTATCTGGCTGGACTGCTTGCCCACTCTAGATGCACAGGAAAACTCTGCTCAGAAGAATACCTCCAGAAAAGACAGCACAAAGCTTAAAAAATAGGTAACTACACTTCTTATTTGAGCATGGAAAAACAGAACGTTACAAATTCCTCCAGAAAACCTTCAAGGACTTCAGAACGTCCAGAGCCAACTGACACCGACCCAGCAGAAGTGAAACCTGTGATCACTTTCCCTTTAATCCAGTTTCCCTCTTCAGTCACCTTTTGCTTAATGTTCTGCGTTGTTACCTTCTTATTTTGCAATGATCCCAAGACGTCTTTGCTGTATGCTGAAGCTTCTGTACTATCCAAGAGGCTGAAGAACACCTTAAGATCAAGGCCCCAGACACAACTGTAAACACACAAACCATGATCTCCTTATTCAGGTGTGTACATATAGCATGTAAGATTAAATATAGGAACAAATTTTCCAGAAGATAACACTTCATTACCATTGCAAAGAAAAGATTTGCTATCTGAAGTACAGTATAAAATAATTAACTAAAGCTAGGTGAAACAATAGCAATGTAACAGTTTACTTTGCACAGCAAAAAATTGCACTTGTGAAAAAAATCTAAAGGCTATCACCGAGACTTTGAGATCTGTAACAATCCACAGACATTTGCTAAGGATTTCAAGTAAGACCACCTCTTTCAGATTTGGGATAGAACTGTAAAGAATTGCAATAAAAAGGCTAAAATTGATGTGAATAGAGAATAAATGGGAATGTTTGGGTGTGGAGGCACCAAAGGAGCACACAGCAGGGCCAGGGCTCCCAAAGCCTGTGTTCATGGCACCAGGTCATCAAAGGGGACAAAAGGATACAAAAAGGAAGGTTTGAAATCTGCACCAACCTAGAGACTGTGATCACCAACCTAAGAAGGACCCAGGAGACCTGAGGAAGATTTGACAGCTGGTGCCCCTGGTCTTGCATGTCCTCAGAATTGATCCTGGACGCAAACGTTGTGGTGCCTGCCTGCTGGATGGACAGCACGGACACCGCTGCACCAGCATCTGATGGCTGGACAGACTTCTTGGACACCACAGCTTCTGGTCCTTGGGAATACGAGGCAGAGTGTGAGCCAGCAAAGCCTGCTTCATTTCTGCTTATTTTTAATAAAACCACCTTATTCTATAAACTCTGGATTTTTTGCCACATTGTTGATACAATGCTGCAACAGTATTTCCTACAGAACATATACAAGATTATTTGTATCAGGACTTTAATCATATTACTGATTACGGCTATTTTCTGATTTACTTGGATTAGAGTTATTTTGCTAACTTTCCCCTCAAAATGTTTTGGTACCTCTTATTGCTAGAGCATGTGTGACCACTATAGGATAGCCTGTCACTCACAGAACGAGCTTATGAAATTTGCTTGCTGTGTATAGACATATCCTAGTGAGAGAAGGTAAATATCATTTTTCCTTTTTTCCCCTCTTTAAAAAGGGCAATTCCCTAGAAGTTTTCAGTAATATGCCATAGTCTGATGTGAAGGGCTCAGCTGAGACCGTAATATAAGTGTCAGTCACTTGACTGACACTTTTCACAGTATGTGAGGAAGTGTTTTTTTCTTTCTCACCTCAAGGAAATTTTGATGAAAAATTTGTGTTTATGCAGCTAAGCACTGGTAGCTGGTCCTCAACAACATAACATTTCAGGGGCAAATATTGACACCTCCTGTAAGGAAAACTAACAGCATCTAAACTGGAGATGTATCCCTATAAAGCCCAGTAAATTTATAAGCCTTTTTTCATGCAATGATTAGCAGGGAGCTGCCATTAAGTGTATTACTCACTACTTAATGAAAGTGCAAAATGTTTGTTCATGGCTTTTTTTAATTGTATCTGAGAAAGAAGGTATCTTATTTTTAAAAATTAAGTTTTTTTGCTTTTTTAAAAAAAATCCTGATAGAATTCTGACTATTGGAGAACTGAGATTCACCAAAGACATTTTAGAAATAAATATCTGCCCCAGAAGCATGCCTCTGGCACTGAAGTACAGTTGTGAAAACTGGGCCTTTAATGGCAGCTTCTGAGGAGCTCTGGACTATATTTACTCACTTTACCTAGCCTCTGAGATGATGCTGGGATCAAGCTAGATTTTTTCACACCAGTTCAGGTGTTCCTATGAGTTAAAGAACCCGTACATGTGTGAGAGTATAAGCCATGTGCTGGTAAGTCCTCTCTCTGTGAGGAGCTGGATGAAATTTTAGGCTCAGCTGAAATGTCCGGGCCCTATTGGAATTAATATCCAAGCACTTTTCACCAGGGACAGGACTTCACTTACTGGATTTACACTGGTGTAAAGCCAGTGTCAGTAGGTCAGAGTCGGGGTACCTACAAACACCTGCTCTGTCAGTGATGGAGCATAGGCGCTTTCTATTTCTTCAGTTTCCTTATTCCCATTAACACATGCAAATTATGTGCCTTTCTGTGTTTTTTGTTGGTTTTTTTTTTTTTTTTTTTTTTTTGCTTTAGTATCGTCAGTTAGTTCCCTATTAACATTGATTTTCAGTCATCCTCAGTAGATATGTATATCATTATTTTTGTTTTGGGGAGGAGGGAAGAGAGAGCAACAAGCAACGACAGGAAGAGATTAAGAACGGCAGAGTAACGAAGCACAGGAATGAATATTGAAGCTATTTTATTCTTGTACTAAGAACCTAATCAGAAGTAGTGGACCTAAATGTACACGATGGGTACGTTCAAATAGCAGAAGCATTTGTTAACTCTTGAATAAGTTTGTCAGGTAACTCTCTATTGAGTTGCATTTATTTTAGATCTATACTAATAACTGTTTCAGAACAATGCTATTTGCATATTCCATGACTATATTTTGAACTCATTTATCAGACATATGTTATTCAGTGGTGGGTGTGTTAAATGTTCTCTATCCATTAACCATTATGCTCTTCTATACTGAGGTTTCACTGCAACAGGCAGCTGTTTGACAGAGAAGAAACTCCTGGGGACAGCAGCAAATCAAATTAAATATATCTCTACAGAGCTATCATAGGGGGTTGCATGACTTGATAGGCTGCATGTAAGAGCAATAAGCACACAAGGGAAGAGCAGACCTGAGATAAATCAAGACAGACTAAATGAGCAAGCAGACAGACAAATCACTCTTGGCTCCGCGAACGTCATTAGGAGTTTTGATGATGATTTCGGTAGAACCCCTACTTCAGCTGCCTATCTGTGAGCAGAAAGTTTTTAATCCTACAGAAGTCAGAAAGATTACCTAAATACAGTTCTCTTCTCATCTACTTTTGTAAGCTTGGTCATGGGAAATGATGCTCACTGATGTGCTAATAAAGAAGTTTACTCAGAGAAAAAATACATGTGCAATATGCTAATAGTCAAGATTTCATTCATTGTCTTTTCTCATATTCATTTTCCTCATAACAAAATTGTATCCAGCATAGAGTATAGTAGAGGCTATTTGCATACAGATCGCCTTGTAAATCAGGAAGAAAATAACTTGATTACTTCAAGCAACAAGACCCACATATTCATTCCTCTCCAGCGCTGGGCTATTCTCATTAAGAACTTTCCTACAAATGAGACAATATGAGCGTTTTCTTCACTCCTTTTCTATTATGCATGCATCAAAGCCCATCGAATGCATATTGATAGTATATACACATCTTCACAATTAGGGAGGGAGAAGAGACAGCAAAAGAACTACCATCATAATGAATAAAGTCCTCTTGATAAATCCTATTACTTTAACAATGACCTAAGTTGAGAAATGTACACTTCAGGGAAGTGCAAAGTACTCACATGATACCTTACTTCAATATATTTTATATTGAAAACCTGTTCTTTCAATACTCCCTTTGTCAGCCACTTGTTTCAGCCTGCACATACTCAGCTCTTCAGCATTTCATTCTGAAAAATAAATGATAAATCTATGTAGGGTGAAAACAACCGTGTCCTGTTTTAAAAGCCCTCATTTCTATATCATTCATTCTCTGTTAATGCTCTTTCCCACCTAACATTTCACATGGCTCCTAATTAAACTGTGTCACCGTGGCCTACAACAATAGCCTTTTCTAAAAATGTTTCTCTGACCGATCTCATCTTAATCAGATTCATAATGAGAAACATAAATACACCCGTGCTGCTCTGGCTCATAGCATAATTTCCTACCACCAAATATAACCTCTGTTTTCCACCATGGATCTGCAAGTCATCCCTCTGCAAGCTGACTGGGAAGAGGTGGGATGGAAGCAGTAGGCACACGTCCCTAATTAGGCCAGCCTGGTAGTATTTTAAAAACCTGGTGTACCTGAACCTATGCAAGCAAAGGCCCAGGGGAAAAACAAGCAGACTGCTAAATTCTCTGGAGAGGTTTAGGTGTTTTGGGCACGATCCGTGTCAGGACTGGAGGGTCAGAATCTCCCCTGCAGCCATGTCCCTGGCAACTAATACCCGGGGTGGCACCGAGCGCCTGAACTGGGCGCAAGGAAACTGTCCCCTGTGGTCCCAGTTCTGCTGCTGGCCACTGAAGGAGAAAGGGGGAGGGAGCCTGACTGACGGAGAGCTGGAAGGAGTCAGGCAGCAAGGGAAGCCACGGACGGCTGAGCAGCAGAGGTCCAACGTCCACCCACAGAACTGAATTCCTGTCTGGGCCTCCTGCCCAGATTTTCTCTAAGACTCTGGAGAACTACCCCAAAGCCAAACTCCTACAGGCACAGCCAGGCTTTTTTTTTTTTACCATTGTTTTTGAGCATCCAGCAAGAGCCAGGTGAGTCCCCGTTCACGCAGCTGTCAAGCAGCGCAGAGTACAGCCAAAACTACCAGAAACTGCACCTTGCCCAGGTAACCTGCCACCGAGTACTAGCCACAGTGAAGCTGCAGCCATCTCCTGACGGGCTCTCAAGATTAGTGGGATTCTTTCGATGCACGTGGCTCTGCGGCACGGCCCCCCAGCTCCGACTGCAGCAGGCATAACCACCCCTTCGAGCACTGCCGTGACGTGCATCTCCGACAACCTACGACCATCCTATTAAAGACAGGCTTGACTAGTGGGCCATAAATAAAGCATTGAGCTTCAGTTTTGAGTAGGAGATCAAAGATCTGTGGTGTAATATGTATTTCGAACACAGAACTATCTGAAGTTTGGTTAGTACTCAAAGCTGATTATTCAAAAAACCAATTAAAACTTTATCCTTTTCCTAAAGCCACCTTTTTAGCTTTCAGCGTAACTTTTCATAAGAACTTACAGTAAGTGTATGAACTTTCAAGGCCATCTTGTCAAGAGAATATTCTTTGGGAAAAAAAAAACATTTGTATAAAAATGTAAGCAAATGCATCTTAAAAATTTAAATTGCATTTTAAATACCGTTCTGCAACATAAAGTCCATCTAAGTATATTCTTAGGTACAGACTGTAGGAACTTAATTTTTTTTTCACTGTTTAAAGTTTTTGCATCATTTCCTTTTTCTGTAATTAAGCAGAAATAACCTAGATCATTTTAATTCTCATTCTTTCTCTCTCTCTCCCCTCTTAAAACTCCCAAATTCCAGCTCCAGTTAAGATTCAGTAAATGATTCCAGTCTAATCCCCAATAATTGGGTTAACGAGTTCTCTGGTTTAAAAATCACACTGAGGTGGGAACTTGACACATCTGTTTTGGCAAATTAATTACCTTAATTTTGCTTTGTATTTGCAGTCATTTCAAAAAGAAAAAGGGCCTATTACTTTCAACAACGGCAGTAGAAAAAACTTTACTGATTGCCGTTTCTTGAAAATGGAACAAGAATATCTTTTATTTCCTCACGATCCTATCAATCCAACCCTGATTCAGCTACTAGTTGCATGTGCTGCCTTTCTGAGATTGTCACTATTAGCTCTTCACAGTGGGTAGAATTGAGAGGAAGAGATGGATACTGATAAATATTGCACATAATACAAAAATACAATACAACCTTTTGCTATTTTCCAATAGCAAGTGAGCTACTGAAGTGACCTAAATGCGTAGCTGCAGAGCATTACCACATCTCCAGAAATATTTCATCATGTGAAAAATTAAACTAACGCCTAAAAAAAAAACCCCCTGTATTTGCATATGTTCATTATAGCTTTGGCAGCATATGGCTCTTCGCATTTGTAAAGATTTCAGTGTGATAAAACAATCAATACAACCAAAAGCCCACACCCTTTAAAGGAACAGATCTCCCATTGGCTTCAACAATGGCAGTGCTTAAATAAGAGCAGCAGATTTCAGCACTTAGCAAGCCAGATTAAAAGGGAATGTTTAGAGCCCCTCTAAGCATTCTGCATAGACTGAAAGGATCTGGAGTTGACATCGGACCTTAATCTTTGTTGATAACAAGAGACAAGTTGACTAAAATGCAAAAAAATGTTCTTCCAGCCCTGCACCACTGAGGGAATTAGGGGAACCTTAGGAAGCTAGCCGAGCTCTTTCCAGGAGGAAAGGCTGGTGGGCTGGTATCTAATCCAAAGAAGCCAATGAAAAATGATAATTTTAGCAGGGTTTGACACGTGCTGGGTGACGTATAGTCTACTACAAGCTTTATCAGGTTGGTAATGACTTCCAGGCATTGCCATAAAAATGCAGTTTTGAAACCAGTGACTGGAACTGAATCCCATGTTAAGCTGTCCCCGGGCTTCCAGTCACAATCTGGGGACACAAGGTTAATATCTTAGCTAGCTGTTTCAGATGACATGTTGCTGTATCTCAGCACTCTACAAGTACTTATCACCTATCACCTACTTAGCACATACAGATTTATTTTAAGAGGGAAAGTGTATATGATGATTGTGTCATTTATTAAAGTAGCAAAAAGTCATTTTTTTCTGAACAGTTTCAGGTACTCTAAATAAAAGACAAAACTGAAGTCTGACTTCAAAATATCTTGATTTTAACACACTAGCACTATGCTCAGTTCTCTAAACACAGGTGTCTAGCTTGAATGCGACATTATCAGAGCAATTCAGCTGGCCTTGGCACCCTACGTACCAGGTAGCACAAGCCTTGGTGGAAGCTTCATGGCAGCTGCATGTGGAAAGATACCTATCTACAGGCAGTCACTGGAACAAGTGCAGGACCATGTCTGAAGAAGCTTATGACATAGGACTTCCCTTTAATCCCTTCCATTCACAGGGTCCTCTTTTTGAGAACAGGTACTAAATGACAACAAACATGTCCTTACAACACCCCCGTGGTTAGCACACTTGCTTGAGGAACTATTAGAGTTATATTCTCTCTTCCACCTGATTTTCATTGTGTTTGGAAATGAATACCTTAGAGATATCTGCTGTACTATCAAACCTGTTAAAAAATTCAAAAGCTTTTGGGAGGAGGAAACAGACATTTCATGTGGTTGCTGATTCCTTATTTTCTAAAGAAATCAATGCTAAAATACGCATAAATTGCTCCTGGCATACAGACCAGAACCCAGGTCTTTCTCCTTCCAGGTGAATTTCCTTATCAAGAGGTTGAGAAATCAGACTGCCATACATTACCCTACCTGGTTGAATAAATCCTTGTACTCCTTTCTATAAACAGGAGGCATGTTTTTTTAGGTTGTTACAGTCAAGAACTTAAAAGAAAACTACAGTGAAGTACTTGGAATTTTCTTCTGATTCAAGAAACACTTAACGTCTTTCTTTTAACAGGACTTCATCATGGCTCAGCATCTGCAAATAAACTGAATGTCCTTCACTTAAGTAATATTTTGGACTCTCATCAGCCATCCAGGGCACATCTCAGAACACAGGTCCTGCTTCACTCTGTACAACTTCTACAGAGAGAGATACCCTACTCCTCCGACAAGAAAAATGGTGTAAACTGACCATAAAACAAGCGTAAGTGACAAAATAACATCATTTTATTGGTTTGCTTTCAAAAGTGTGATGCAGCTGTGAAACCGTGATGCTTTTATATGCTGCACCTAACAGCACAGCAACTATCTTTGCTTACCAAGAAAGGGAGCCACTGAAAGCAGCCGCCACTTTGCTTTCTGGCTAGGCACAAGGAAGCAGAAGCTCCAACAGAAATGGCCTGAAAGTCAAGGATCCAGGTTGAAGGGCCAGGATGCTTGGCAAAGCCTACGGGCAAAACCTATCCTCGTAACTAGTCAATCACAGTATTACATTATGGTGGGCTTTCTGGCAGGAGTTGTCGGGCACATTTCTATGAAGAGTGAATGCCAATGTGATTTACGAATAACTTGCTCTCCCTTGCGCTGCAGACTGTGCTGACTTGCCAAAAGATAAAGGCAACCAAGAAAATAAATGAGGGTAAAACATAAAGCAGCCCCTGACCTGAACATGTCAGTATTCCTCCTCCCAATACTTCAAGGGCTATAATAAGCTCTGACATGAATGTTCAAATCCTACAAGCAGCATTAAAAATGGTTCCAGATACTTTACATTTTATACTGCTGTTGACTGCCTCTGCGCTTTTGCATCATGACCTAGAGTGCAATGATCATTTCAGCAGTACTGGTTAAATACCTGCAGTCCAAACCACTGCCATCCACCTAGCACAGAAGCTTACATGTCAGCCTTTTCAGACACCAGAACAAAATTAAAACTGTGAAGGCTGCCAAAGAGTACACGTAAGCCAGTATTAGAAAGCTGTGACTTTACCAAGTAATTCTCAGTTTTTCCTGTGCCTCATTTTAGAGCCAAACAGCAGAAGTGACAGATTTTAAGCTATTGCCTTTTTATTAATACCAGTTTTCCACCCATGAGACAGCTTTGCGCATTATTCTACAGCTATCAATAGAATTGCTTCTACCACCTACACCTTGATAACTATAAGGATATTGGTATCCTTTCATTTTGTTAATGTAACAGCAGCAAAATAGTTGATTCCTAAGAGGAACATTTGAGCAGCTCTTTAATTTTCAGGGCAATAAGGGGAAGGGCTGCAGCGTGGATCTCACATAGACAAGCTGTGACAGCTTCTGTCGTGATGCACCGTGGCAGCACTCAAGCATGACAGTTCAGAGTTCACGATGCAGTACAGCCGGCTTTGTAACATGACCCACACGTGCTTGCAAGACTTTCCAACGGTTAGCAATAAAAAGTATTTGCTATTACATGAAATCAGCTGAGATGTCATACAGAAAAATCAGGAAAAGCAAAATGTATTTATTAGCTCTTCACCCAAGGAACAATTTGCAGAAGAGAAAACTTGCAAATGATTTCAGCCTTGACACTTAGAAGTGAAACACATTTCCTCCAGAGTGTTACATGCCCTAAATTCATCTTCAAATATGTTGTCTGAAGTACATTACTGCAGTAGTAGGAAACAATGATTTCAAGGTTTAGTGTTTCAGTTTCCTTAAAGGACAGACTGTTGCCTCTTCCTCAGCATTATGTGCATGCCCTTCAGGACTGGTTAAACAATTTTTACACATTGAAGGGGGGAAAAAAAAGATAAAAAGAGTCTTCTACCTATTTTCTGAGCTGTGAAGACTCAGGTGGACGGAATAAAATAAAACCTGCTCCAATGGCATGCCCATTGTCCTAGGAAGTAGTACAGATGGTGAATATTTCCTTTTTCTTCTCAGTACTGTTCATATTAAAATCACTTTTTAGTAGCAAGCTGGAAAATCCAAGCACCGCTGTACACTTAGAGTCAATGCACAATGAAAGAATACTAACAGTAATTAACAGCCAGTGGTTTTTATGAGCAAGACTGTCCCACCTTCATCCTTCTGCATGTAAAATTGTACTGTGATTGAAACACAGAATTCACTATTGGAATTTTTTGCCTCTAATTTCTAGCTTATCAATATAACATAAAGTCACCTCAGAAAGTAGAACAAAACCAATTACCCAAACCTTAACAACCGCTCGAGAGGAAATAACTCTGCAGGTGCTAGGGTTCTGATGGAGCACAGATGTCATACAACAAATATAGCCATCCATAATAGCTCCAGTAAGAGACCACTAGAACTTTGCCTTTAATCTGCTTCTAAGCCCCACATCTCAGAAACTTTAATACAATCCACAGGAGCTGTTCTAAATTAAATTGTTTTGACTGCCAGTTCAGGAAATACCTTGTAATTCAAAGTCAAGAGAAATGTAGTATATGCATGAGGTAAGGTAGCAGGAGTAGAGTGGTTCATGACATGCTAACTAAACCACATGGGCAGGTAGCTGAGCAGTCCTACAACTACAGGGTGCAGGAGTTTATTGGAATTTGAGAGAAACTCCTATGGCTGGTTTTACATGACCAAATACCAGGGTCTTTCTTCCTCATTTTAAGAATGGTAGCAAGAACAGAGAGACACACCTGCTTCCCTTAAAGGGAGGACAGATCTAGGCACTCTAGAAAAAGGAACATGTAGGATTAGATGTAAGGAGCCAGAGCTCCAGGGACATAACTGAAGTGGTGAGAAAGTGCTGGCAGCTTCATTTTTCTTCTTTATACGATACTGCCACATCACGTCATTGAACCAATTCTCAACCTACATTTGTTTGTGGCTACTAGTGGAAAAAGCTTATTATCCTTTGAGTGCAGCCTTTAAGACAATAGGCTTGTGCTGTATTTGCAATAAAGCAAGAGCCTTAGCTCTGTTTGAACTGTGCCCAGGTGAATGCACGTTTAACCACCCTGATCAGCTCTTACTGTTGCACCATTCAAAATCACTGTATTTTCAGAAATCTTTCATTTGAAGTAAGTGACCTGGCTTCCTCAGACTTGAAGAATTTAACACAATAAAGAGAGAGAGAGATCTATTTCCCCATCCCTCCCAGTCAAGAACAGCTTTTATGTATTTATACCTGCGCCTAAACTTCACCTTGAAACCTGAATTGTATAAGAGAAAGTATTTCCCAAAGCTTAGAAGATCCCAGCAACAAAAGAATGAACTCATTGCTGACCTGTGCTCAGAATAAAAGTTGCATGTCCTGTAGTAATTTGTCTGATAAAAACTTAAGGCTGGGTATAAAAATCTGACTAGCAAAATCACATTCTACATACAAAACTCTATGAGTAGTCTTTTCAATTATCTAGTCTGATATTCAAAGCTGCAAGTAGCTAGCTACCTTTTTGGGAAGAAGTGGTTGGAAAACATTTTTACTCAGAATCTTTACCAAAAAAAAAAAAAAAAAAAAACTCCAAAAATGCTCAGGTTCTGGGACTAAGACTTGCACACCAAATTTCAGATGAAAGATTAAAAAAAAATTATGACAATTCCTTAGAAATTTTGGTTTGGAAATAAAAGTGGCAACCAGGTCCTTCACGTAATAATGCAGCCCCAGGAGAAGATACGCCTGAATTCATCTAAGAGATTATATATAGTTTGACTCTCATCATCCATCCATCATGCCTCTCACTCCTTCTCTTTTCCAGCCTGAAGTCTCCTTTAGTCATTTAACTGTTCCATATCTTTGAACAACTTGCACCATTTCTTGAGGATGAATTACTGACTTTAAAACGTTCAATCTGAAGTACTACAAAGACCATATTTACCTGTGGATGTACACACTACTTACCATAGCTAGTGATCCAAAAGCTATCATTTGGGAATCACTTCAAAGCTACTTCCACAAGTTGGCCAGCATGGAGTGGCTTCTCCAAAAATCTCTCACCAAAAGCTTCCAATACATTGAGTGTTTAATCCTTAGGTCATAACTCCACAAATGAGAATAAAGAAAGAGCAATCAAGCAATACACAGATTTCTCTATAGGTCTATAGTGTTTTCTAGTGCACATTCAGCAAGTTAATCCAGAGGCAGCGCAAAAAAGTACTTATCTTCTGGCTCATACCATATTACCTCTGGCAAATGCACCAAAACCACCACCACCACAATTCAGGCGACACTCTTAATTTTTCATTAGTAGTTTTAGCAAATGAAAAATTGCTGGACACATCTTGCCTGCAAGGGGTCTCTAGGTTTTGGGGTTTTTTTTAATCATATCTGATGAAAATAAATAGATCTGCCTTAACTTGTTTATGTATGAGAAACCTGCTGACTCAACAGCATGCCTCTTTTTTGGAGTTATTCTTAAAAACACAATGAAATCACCATGGCATAGGATAGGTGCCATTGCAAATTCGTGACCAGCTGTTGTGTGAAAATGTCTTTGCTCTGAAGGGAATAACAGGCAGTGAATCTACTCTCTGCTTTAATCATCAGTGTTGTGAAGTCTACCATCAGCAGAATTTAGGCACAAGCTTTTCTCTGTTTAGAAGACATCTGTAATAGGTTACCACAATAGGTAAGCCTGGAGGATGGGATTTTTTCTAAATAATATATATATATATTTAAAAAATGTATCCAATTATACAAGTTCATTCTAGGAGAAAGGCTAATTGGACCCCTACAGCTTTCTTGGCCTCTGTTTTCATACAGGAGCAGGAACTCTATTCCTTTCAATTCCTTTGTATAATTCTTCTCTTAAAAACAGGACTGGGATTTGGCCAGAGGGGGAATAAATCAGAAATTCCAAAACACTCAGCATCAAAATCTGCTAAGAAGATAGTCATACTTCATTGGTAACACTATCATCAAGGAGGGCTGTTAAGTGAAGCAAGGTACATGCTGAAATACACAACACAAGATTTATAGAGAAAGTTTATTTTATTTTATTGGTTTATAGGCCACACCTACCTTCTCATTAGAAAAAAAACTCTTTATCAACTTAAAAATTTACCAGAATCAAATATTTAAGCATAACATACATATCTGAAAACTCTCAACTGAGCTCTAAGTAACAGAGCACTTCCTTTTGCACATTATATTTTAGCAGGCAAAACTGCAAATACGTGTTGCAGTGAGTGGTCCTAATATTCAACCCCATTAACACAAAGTTTTTCCAAGCTCCAGAAGAGCAAGGATTCAGTGAGATTTTGAGTGGGCTTGAAAAAGGAAAATACCAGGAGGTTTGACATCAGAGTGCTTGAAGGAGAAAAACACAAAGATATATTGAAATAAAGTTGTGAATTACTGTTTTGCTAATATATCTGACCAAACATTTACCTTCACGCGGTACTTCCTTCCACGTGCTTTGGTACTGATGGATTAGAGTAGTACTACGAGAGAGAAGTGCCGCTCCTTCTGAAGACATGGTTTATAAGTTTATTAACAAGAGAATAATGGTAGGGCTGAAGAACAGTCCATACAAGTTACCACTGGTTTGTAACTCACTGAGAGGATTTTGCTCACCCTTTAACACACGGTTCCAATTCACTGGTACATAAAAGATGTCTGAAACTTGTAGTGACTAAATCACAGCACATCAGGCTTTGAATATTTAACAACGTAAACAAGATGACTGATAACCTACGTCATTTTGCATCCTGCCGTGCTGAATAAGTTTGTTTTATATGGGGCATTCTCATTTGAATACAGACACTACAGAATATTACAGCTCTTTGCAGTGAGGAACGCTTGCTCTTAGCTTTTAACAGTATTTAAAGCTTGCTGTTCTGCTGAAACTGAGATACTAAGGAAAGAACTTGCTCTGACGCTTTGATTTGTTTTGTCCCTAAGTACGCTGCACTGTTACTGGCTGTATCCTCTAAGAAATACCGGTAGTTTACCATCATGCCACAAGAAGCACCAATGCCCCTGGGGCTCGTGTCTGCCATCCAGTTTATCCGCCACATCATCGCGCCATTCTGAAGATGAAAATTTGCTACCGGATTGAGAGCGTAGCCACGATGCTTCTCTCCGTACAAATACCAGGCACAGAGTCTCATAAATGGCAAATGGAGCACTTTGACCAGTTTTTCTGATCTTACCCATTCATTGCTAGTTAAGAGTTTCTTCAGCATTTCAGTGGTAGGGCCTCCTGTGATTTCAGAGATTTCTTGGCATTCTGACTCCGTAAACAGTTCATTTCTTTCCAGTTCTTTTGTTTGGGAGGAGAGGAGACCAACGAGCCATTTTGTGAATCCTGGGATAGGTGAAAGACTAGAAAAATCCTTTATCTGAGGAAGTTCTTTCTGCAGACAAAAGAAGAGAAAAAAAATCATGAGTTTTGTCATGATTGACAATGAGCAGTCTGAATGAAAGAACAGCTGATACTCTTTTCTTGATGTCAAGTGAAGACAAGGAATTCTGAGAAGAGAATTAACTGATAAACAGACGGAAAAATTCACCCCACCAGTAACAGGTTACTGTCTAAAAAGCACTTGGAGCACTAAGAAATTTGACAGTGACTGAACTACAGTCCACGCACACCATCTTTTTGAAGGAATTTATATAGTGCCTTTCAACACCACATTCTGGTATATTCTTTTATAGACAGACATCAACAAATGCAATCATGTGCCACAAAAAAGTTATTCAGAGGGATAAGGTTAAAAAAAAAATCAGCATATAGGTTTTCAAAACCTTTTTAATGCCATTTATTTTTCACATGTAAATATCTTCTTTTGAATCAAGGAAAATTTATGGTTTGTCTACTGTAAACTCAGAAGAGATCTTCTTTTGTATGATTTAATTTAACAGTGTGCTGTCTAGATTTTTAGGGGAAAAAAAAGTATTTCATGAAGTTTGGAAAGACGTCCTTTATCCATGCTATTCACAAACTACAAATTTACGAGTAAAAACTATTAATTACATAATCACACAAAGCAAAACATACATTAGCAAAAGCGCGTGTTAGTTTTGGGCACACCAATATAAAGAGTTAGAGAAGAAAACTGATATCAAAATTAATCCTACTGAAAAAGGAGGGGGGGGCAAGGAACAGAAGGAAGATAGACAACATGAAACCACCAGTGTTGTTTTAATTACTGCTCATATAGAAGGAAGCAGTGGTAAGAACAGAGACATTTATCAACACTAAGGAAGTCTCTTAATGACAACAGAAAATGGTCTTTAAATGACTACAAAACACGTTTTTTCTATTTTGAGTATTTCCCGGATAATCATTAAAAAATCATCATCTCTCAGAGGCTACCTTACACTAGCAAATGTTAATGGCACACGTACTGCTAAGGTGTTTGAGCTGTATATGCACTGCTTGCATCCTCAGGTACCGCTGTGCTCCGTGCAATGGTGCTGCCTGCATTCTCTATCACGAGGACACAGACGCCAAGGAGAGCAGGACTGGCGTGCCTCTACCACATACTGGAGCACTAAGCCATGCAACATTTGCTAATAACTTAGATAACTGAATGAATATTCAACAGATCGTTTACATCTCCTTTCTTCTTCTCACACTGAGCTTCCCAAGTAGCTTACTGCAATTCTGCTGGCTTCTGGCCCTATGGTAGGCCCAGCCGGCTCAAATCTACCACCCCTTCAGTTCTGTGACTCCTAACTGCATCAACTGGCTCATCTCACCAGCTCTCATCATCTGACCTTCATTGGATATTACATGGATATTACATTGATACGTAAGCCAAAGAATTCCTCTTGTAGTCAAGACAGGAACAAGAAAGGCAGACAGAAATTACAAACACATCCCCAAATTTCCTCTCCCTGGAGAACTGGATGAAGCAAAAAGCAAATTATTTCATAAAAACACTCACTTCTATATCACATTGAACAAAATGACCGTTTCTATAATCAGAGAGCCCATGAGATTCTGATCAGGTCATATCCTCAACTAGCATGGCTACCACGTTCGGACTATGTATCACTCGTGAGCGTTGATCTCCTGTTGACTTTTTCAGGTCTCCACTAAAGGACATTAAAATATTTTACTTTTAATAGTAATTCTGAAGTATATTACTGTAACAGGATCTGTGAAGTATAACTATCAGATTTCACTTAATATGCATTTCATAAAAGAAAAAATGCTCTTTGGAAATCCGTGGAAAGATATTTCTATGGAATGTAACTTCTGACAATATCTCAGCGCTGATTTACACAAATTTAAAGACTGTGCTTATAAAAAAAAAGATGTTTATTAGGGTTGCGCCCCTGCTGCAAACCATAGCCACAAGGGGCATGAATATATAAAATCGTTTTTATTCAGAGATTGTTTCTTGGAGTAGACAGTTCAACAATTTTAGAAAAGTTTCCCCTCTGCTTTTGAAAAAGAGCAATGACTGCCCTACTCAATTCAAATATATACATATTTTATATTTACATATACACACATATATATGTATGTGTGTGTATGTACATATATTTGTAGATACATATATATATACATATATATACACACACACACACACACACACATATATATTTGGATAAATAGCTAGATATATTTGGGAAAAGGGAATGGCAAAAAAATGAGAACAGAACAAAGCAATCCCACCTACTCTTTCCACCACCCCCCATCCCCTGGATGTTCCCCGAGGATATCAACATTATTCGATCCACAAATCAGTTCAAAATAACTTTTTAAAATTTCAGTACAGAATCAAATGCATTCACTAAATCTTCCTTTGATCACCTTTCATCTGGCTCCTCATAATGTTTTTCAATCAAGGAGTATGCATAGTCATCAAATTTTGAATCCACTTTTTTTTATAGCAGCAGTATCTTAATTAGTATGATAAAGTAGAGTTACTCTTAGATGATCCCTTGCCAGCTACAGTTTCTCTGGATGTCACAGAAACCACAGACTTGCAAATTTTTACCTGCTACAACACTAGCTCCCACCAAAGACACTACTTCAACACTACTAGCACAAAAACACAGATTTGGAAAAGAAGGCAGAAAGATGGTCCAAACGTGAGTTTTTAAAGGCTACCGGAAAAATACTTGGAGATATTTGTCCCTGTAGACAGAGGCTGATAGCTTTCATTTTTGTTGAGATGGTAATGAGCAGCATCACTTGCTGCCTTCCCTTCTCAGCACCCTGAAAGCTGACCAGTGGTGACTCCGCAGTGACTTGCCTGTAACTTAGCTGCTGAGACAGTCTGCTGTCAAGCGACTCGACCTTTTGCATGCCAGCTCCTACTGAGGCTACACAAATCTCTGCCAGAAGAGAGGGTCACAACTCCCTTCTGAAGATTCAGTGACCTAGCACCCCTGTGTTTGTCCACACAGTAATGATGGATAACAACACAGCAACTGTCTAGGATGTGACAGACCTGCAAATGAACCTTAAGGCATGCGAATACAAACCTGTAATCTGTAATGAGAAGTACCCTTTTCAAGTCAGCATCCTTAAATAGCAGCAAACTCCTGTCCAAAAAGATTGGATTTCAAAATGAGGGTTCATTTTTCTATGTCTTTATTCTCTAATATGCTTTAAAGTTCATCTTTAGTCCATAACACAGAGAAGATAAGAGGTAGGGATGGATGGGTAGGAGTTTTCAAATTAATGAGCTATCAGTGGGAAATGCTAGATGTTCTGCTAAAGGGAGTACAGATGTTACTATTGTGTGGGGCAGGGATGACCACCTAAAAGCAAGACAGGTTGTTAGAGTCTATTCTCCTCCAGGTGGGATTCAAGGAATACAGAATGTGGGGTATTTAGTTTCATTGGGGTTTTTTCGACCCAAAGAAGGAATTATACTCCTCAAAGGTTGTCTATTTTTTCCAACTACATTATTTGATCCTATAAAACAGTGCTTCTGACAACACATTGCTTAGGTCTCTTTCATGCATTCTTAAGACACGTTTGGGGATAAAACTTGAGAGGGGAAGAGAGGGAAAGTACTGTTGAAATTTGGGAAGTAGATTACCTTCCAGGTAAATAGAAAAATGGACTGGACCATGAGAAAAGGCTGCTTACCAGAAAGTAAGGTTTTCTGCACTATCTCTGCTAAGAAAGCACAGAGTTTGAAAACACTATTTTGCTGTTGAACAGGGCTAACAACCAGGGCTTTCCATATAGGAACTGAACCATGCCCATTGCCTCCAAAGGGTAACAATTTTGATCTCACCTCCCAGCTTGCAGAACAGAGAGGGTAGCAATACACAATGACAAAAGTGAAAACAAAGAGTTTCTTCCCATATTTGTGTATTAATACTAATTCCTGTATCAAAGTTCCTAATTAAGTACTGTAATTCTGCATCATGGTGACAATGACTGCTCTGAAAATGAATGGTAAACAAAGAAGTGACCTGTTCACCAATCCCAATCTGAATTATTTATCAGGAAGTTAGTAACCCCAACTCTATTAATAAACATAAGAGGAGAAATTGTGCATATTTTCTAAGAGAGATAAGACATGGGAAAGTGACCCCATTTTGAAGCTACAGCATTGACTACCACATATCTGATAAATGCTCGAGTTTAGGAGCTTATCTGAGGCAGCCACTTCTTGTAGAAAAAACAAATAGATGCAGTGAAGTGTGCGCATTTATGTTCTTGCTAAATTGATGTGCTAGTTTCTGCGGCTATTGGTGGAGATCCGTTAATGTTTATTTTCTTGTCAGAAACCCACACACCATTAAGAAGCAGCTGCTCCTTTTTTTTTTTTTTTTTTGGTTGGGTTTTTAAAGTTTTTTTTATTGCAGAAGAGTGCAGATTTCTCCCATTATCCATGTCTCATCTGAAACTGTCTTGCACTCTGAAAGCCACAGTCCAAGGTCACATTTTTCATCAATGAAAGCAAAGCCTGTTTGGAAATTATGATCTCCCCAGGTCACCAGATCAAATTAAGGTAGCAATTATCAACAGCCCAACCAGAAAGTTAAAACCTGCCACCAATTGTTAAGCATTCTATTGCGTGATATAGTAGCTATCAGTTTTCTTCCCCAAATGCCACAGGCTATGAAATTCTAAGCAGTTTTCTCAAAGGCTTCACCATGTCTGTCATCTGCAGACTGAATTGCTATGATGTACCTTCTGTAGAGCTATAGACCACGTAGAGTGGCTATAAACACATTCTGAATTAAATGTCTGTCTAATGAGAAATCCATCTGTCTACACATTCACCAGCACCTATCAGCTAGCTAGAAATACATCTGCCTACTTTTCTCCAAGCACCTACTTTGAAGGTTTTTTTTGTTGTTGTTGTTGTTAATAGTTGTCTGAAATTATCTCAGAATTCTATTCATTTCTGGGAGCAATACATGCTTAAAATTTAAAACAGACAAGACATTATTTACATTGTCTGCTTCCTGTGTTACATATGTTAATGTAACTAAGAGATTACACAAAACGCATAGGTAGCCAGTTCCCAGAACTGGAACCAGAGTATTATGAGGGAACTAATGAATTCATCCCAATGCCTACCCAAACAGAATCCAAACAGGAGATACCCAGAGAACAATAAAAACCCATTTACAAAAACACCTCCAAATTATTTGTGCAGCAAATTTTTGTAAAGCGACTAACAAAATAGAAAAATCTTGGAATATTTAGAGCAGCACACTTTCCCCCAGGACTCCTTTCTACGTGAAACAGGCTGCTTCCCAGAGGCCCTGTTCTGATCTCCGTTACATCCCTCTCCTTGACCCAGTTATATTATAATACCTGTGGCAAATGCCAAATCATAACGGCTAGGCAAAGATTAAGGATACAAACTGCTACCTGTGCACATATGAAGAGATGACACCGAGGGGCTATTTCTGTGACTCAACTTCTCACGTCCTCCATCTGCTTAAATTAGTGAAAGACTCAAAAGCAGGAGCCATTAACTTCTGTACAATGTCTCAGACTAACAGTGCTTACACCGAGGGTTGTAAGCCTTACCAGAGGCACTACTCCTGCAATCTTCCTAATGGTACTAATAAAAAGCTATTTGCAAGAAATATTTTCCTGATGGAATCTATACCTGACATTCTTTGAAGGTGAGACGCATTTCCCTACATATGTTTGTGTTTAACAGTGTATGAACAGTTCAAGGAATTAGCAACATTTCTATGTTTGGACCTAATTTTTAGGTCCAATTTTTAGACCTAACTTTATAGTACAGAGACCTAACATGTAGAGTCTGACATGCTAGTTCAATGTTTCAATACAGTTTTAAAAATCTTTCCAAATAAGGGCTTCAACAGCAGGGGGGGAAGAGCAGCTATTAGCATGTTTCTAACTTAGTGCATGTCTTTTTCTGATCTACTGGAACTTCCCTTATGAGGAATGACAGCCGAGATTTCAGTTTTTAGATTACAATGGCATTTACAAGTAGAAGTGTCAGAGCGGGTTAAGTTAAGGCAAAGTCACATAAAGGATTTTTACTGGAGGATAAAAAAAGAAGCTTTAGGAGTTTGCAGTGCCTTGGGAAAATATGAGTCCAATAACATTCTGCAGATCAAACAGATGTCCACAAAAGTTAAGTCAAACAAATAGCAAGTTATAAAAGTGTATTAAACATCAACCGTTCAAATGTAATGAAAAACAGAAATTCCTCAACCCTTTCAAATGGTCTCTTCTTCCCCAAGTATTTTATTATCGGTTCAATTAAAGACAGTCTCAACATATGTAACTTGGGATACTTGGCCACTTAGCAATGCTTTAAGACTTGTTTATTGCAAAGCAATGCAAAGGTTATATATATACACACAAACACACACACATATATATATATAAAAATAAACAAATAAATCCTTTTCCTATCACAGACCTCAACTACCTATTTTCAAGGAGGCAGCTGGAAGCGTGTTTAATGATATGTAATTTCTGATGCTAACAAGATTTTTTTGCTGAGGCCATATTGTTTCAGCTGCTGCCACCAATATAAAGTCAATTCAGCACTACTGTTGTATTGTTTGTCCCTTTTAAAGTAAGTGGCTATAACACTGCTCCAAACTGTCTACTCTGAACACAGCCTTGCAAAGTCCTTTGCTTATACCTGACCAGAGAGAAAGACGGCACACACATGCAATTTAATGCACCGAAGTGGAATCTTCAGAATTCTGGAAGAAGGACAAAACGTATGACTGATGACATGCCCTGCCTTTGCCCTGCAGCCATTCTGCAATAGAAGTATTTTGAAACTGAAACACACAGGCTTCTCTCCATTGAAAGGTGGAGCCCACTGAGATGGGAGTCACAAAGTTACACAATGAAAGCTGAATGACTGTGCATTATGAAAGTACATCAAATAATTCTTCATCCTAAACAGTGATAACAACAGTATGGTGTTTTAGAGTTACTTCACAGGTGTAAAATACATAATGGGAGATGTTTCTTGCAGAATTCAAGACAATAAATTCAAGAATAATACTTGGAACAAAGAGGAAAGAGTACAGAAGAAAGTGTGAAGTAAAGAAAAGAAAAAAGTATTAACTACATCATAGAACTACAGAAAAGTAGTAGAGAACAACATGCATCATGGATAAATTGTCCTGGATTACCTTTCTTCTTAGTACTTCAATGGTACCAAGATCAGGTCTATCAGCAAGAAAACATATGGTAGAGATAGAGAAAATACATGGACATTGCTGTACCTTTAAAATGGTTTTAACATAGCCCTTCCTTAAAATCACTGTCCATTTTCAACAGGCCAGGGCATTAAGTTCCTTTTAACGCAGTAGTTATAGAGTCAAAATAATCGTACTCTGCTGCACTTACAAGTGGTGCTTAAAACAATTCTGGATTAAACTCCATCTTTTCACTTCAGATCTCACAAAAATTGTATAGTTTGCCACCCACATACAAGAAGGGGGGCTTTTTCTGTCCTGGCTTTACAGAAGTATTATAAAATACTATCCCATAAGAAGATTTCTGAAATGCGTTGTAACTGCAGCATTCTGTGTATTCTTTCTTCATATCCATTCGGTAGAGATGCAGCCTGCCCACACCCCCACAAAGTAAACTAAAGCCACGCTTTGATCTTGAGTCAGAAATGTGCTGAAAAGTCAGTAAGTAAAAGTCTTTTCTTGTGCTATGTTCCCACCATTATTTTTATTAAATGCAGTCCCAGTAACAGAGTAGGCTTCTGATTTCATAAGACTAGAGAAACCAACCAACAAACAAGGAGAAGTGATCTCATTCTACAAGGTACAGCTTGGAAACGACACTATCTGAAGTTGCTCAAGTGGCAAGAAATGACTGATGGGGCACCACATTTTTAAACCGTACTGCAGAACGAAAACTGGATTTAAGATAATACCTTGTTTTGATGGTAGTGATTAAAAAAGTGTGACTGGTATCCAGCTGAATATGCCTAATACTGTAACAAAAAAAGGATTTTATCATCATGCAACTTAACATATTAACCCACCTACTGCTTCAGATTTCTTAGATGTAACTAACCATTCCTTCGCATTTGATAAAAGAAGGAAAGTAAGAGATATGGATCCATTTTCATGCACATCTTATATACTACTAATGGACATAAATTAATGATTTTTGTTTTCTGAAGTTAATGTCAAAACTACTGCAGGCAATTCTCTTGACTTCATTATAAATTTGAGGTTTTTTGCTTAAGTCTGACTCAAGAGTAGCAAGAAATTCCAATCAAAGAATGTGACACAAGTGTGCTAGGTATTCTATGCCTTAGAAGGATGTGTGTTAATTCATTACAATAAAACATTAATGAAAACCTTATGTATTATATGATTCTTACAATGTTTCATAAGTCTTAGGGCAAGCAAGAAAAAAAACAAGTCACTGAACTCGCTAACTACAGAATTCAGATCTACTTCACTTCCTACAAAAAAGGGACAACTGCAGAAATACTATTCTGACTGAAAATTCCACTCTTACATGGTTTAAAACCCCATGAAACTGGAGTTTTCCCTCTTGAACACTAGTCTGATTCTTAGGGTGATTTCTGGCTTTTAAAATAGTTGGACAGTTAGCCAAGTGAATTGGGGGAGAGGAGGAAAATGGACTAAGGTGCCTTACTATGCAGATGTGAAGTCTACAAGGCACTTAATGCTTTAGAAGTAAGACAAGAACAAGATGGCCAGCATTTATCTTTAAGAAGTCTGATCAAAAGGTGAAAAAAAGAAAAATCAGACTTCTAAATAAAACCTGGTTTTAATGGGTTATTAAGTCAGATAGAACAACTGAATCATCTACTCTGACCCCCCCATAACAGTGGCCCATGCTCCATTTCATAAATTTTCACCTCACTCAGCTTGATAACGTCGGGTTGACTGAAGTATATCGTCAAAAAAAGGTATCTGGTCCTGTTCTGAAGACACAGATTAAAAATTCCAGCAACGCATGATGAACTGTCACTGTTTGTCCACCCAGCCAGAATAAGTTATATCCATGAAGCTTCATAAAATACGCTTTTGGGAATAGGGATGAGGAATACCAGAATAGAAAGTTATGGTTGTTCCTGAATCACAGGAAAAAAAGCTTATTTCAAGTGTTTTTAATACCTTTAAAGATTTTACTCCATAAACGCCTAAAAAGATAAAATAGAGTATCTGCAGATATGGAACATCCTGTTACACAACAACAGCCAGCATGAAATCATCCTTCTTGCAACAGCACAAACATGGAGAAGAAATATGTACCTCATTTACATAATTTAATACTTTTCCAGGTAGCTGAATTATGTTTGAAACATTATAAATGTATACACAGTCTAAGTTTTACCACAATTTCATAGCCAATTAATTTTAAGGATGTTGATTTCAGATTCACCATATAAAACCATACCTAGAGCAACATATTTTTCACAATAACTTAAAGCAGTATATGAAATTTAAGTGGGAAGGAAGAATGCTATCTTTGACATTGTATGAAATGTGTTTAGTTTTCAATATTAAATAAATTATTTAAGCTTGAGGCAATAATATTATGATTAGGATGCATTTAAATGCTTTTCAGGTAAAGCGTTTGCTATTCGTTGCATATTTCAGAGATGCCGAGAGGGCTGGATTTTACAGTGTTTAAATGTAGAAACTTTGTCTTAATGTCTTAAATAAGGAGCACACTCTTCCACTGAACATGTCAAATTTTAGAACTTGCACATAGGTTATTGAAGGATGGTATGTCTATTTGCCTGTACAACTCGCTCATAACTTTTCTAGTATTGTAAACAACTTAGCTATGGACAAATACATTGTCAACGGGGTTATCTTACAAGAACAACTCAATCATCTAGAAATTATTTTTCAGATGCAAAAGCAGGTAACTGCATAGATTTATGCAAATTTCGCCTCAGTCAAGACCAGACAGATGCCACAGTCTAATTATACCTGGACTACTGCACTTCAGAAAGCCATTTCAAAAGCAAGAAGCAACAAAATTCAGCCAAAATACCCATGGGGGGAAAAAAAATGTTCAGGCCAGCCAGCTATGTTGCAGTAGTTGACTAATCGATGATTTTGTATTAGTAACAGTTCGATGCATTCAAGTTTAAGTTATTTTTGTAAATAAAACTGAAGTTCTAAATTACAGATTATTTTCTGAACATCACTACAAATCCAGATGTTGGAAGAATTAACATAAAGCTGGAGGTCACTACTGTTGTTTAAGTGGCAGCTTTGTTAATACTTCAAGTATGAAAGACTGTTAAATGAAGTAGTGTACTTAACAGAAATCTGCCTCCTTCACAGCACTTCGTTTAAATGGATTTCTGTTCTTTTCCCCAGCTGCTTGGAAAAAGGTTCTCCAAGACGTGTCACTGCTAGAAATACTCCCATAATATTATATGAATTCCGAGAACTGATTTGCAATAAAGCAACTGAATCCTGTGACTTTCAAGAGTTGAAGACTTCTTCCTTCCTATGTAAAAAGAAGTGTCCAAAGAACTCCTCCTGCCCTTTTTTTTGTTTTGTTTACACACATATTCATTCAAGTAAGCAAGCATGTGCATTGTATACGTAGTAAGTGGCAATTCATTGTAACAAACAAGAAAAAAGAATTACGTAAAGGAAATATCTTTTTAACAGCAGCATCCATGACATGCTGGAAAAGGAAAAAAACAGTACATTGGAGAGAGAAAATACTGACCTGGGGGACTGGGAGGGAACCTGTTCGCCTGTGTTAACAATACCCCCACATACTCAACTGAGAGACAACAGTAAATCATATAATACACTACATTGCAAAATAAAACTAATTTAAGCTACCTTCACTTCTGACTTTTCACGATTTGACTTTTAAGCAACCTATGCCTGTGATTAGACAAACACAAGTAATTCAATCAGTGCAGGTCAACAACATGACAGTATCCACATCTGGCAGTCAATAACCAATAGCAGAAAACATTTTTCCAACTCTTTCCATACCTTCAAAGATTGAAAGCATGTGCGAAGACCAAGCAGCTCCTCACCTTGAGCAATGACGCAGAATGGAAACTAATACAGGAATGCAGGAGGAGCACATTGGCCAAACAACATCTCACCTGCAGCTTGCCACACCTACCTGCAGCTCCTTTACAACCCGTTTGATGAGATAAGTCCCAAGTTCCACACCTTGAAGTCCCTGCTGAGTCAAACTGATCGAATAGAAAATTGCTGTTGTAATTTTGTCCAGATCTTCTGTTTCTATAGGGTGAACTTCTTTCACTATCGCCTGGGAAAATAGGAATCAAAAAAAGTTAGTAGTGGTTATTACTATCATTATGAGGGACGGGGCTCTTCTTTTAAACTTTCAAATATATTAACATTTTTTCCACTGTTTTATTCAGTGCCCTCTGTGAGCAACAACAAAGTTCTAGTCAAAAATAAAAAGCAGAAAGAAGACCTGCTTACCTATTAGCAAGTACAGGAAATAATAATTGTATACATTTTCAAAAATAATCATAATTGCTTTGAAGTTTTAATCTCATTTACTATCTTTTCCTATACCACCTGCACTTAAACAAAAACCCACAATAATTTATATAATACAATAGATATTCAGAGAATCCCTGTAATTTCTTAAAAGGAAAGCCAACTCTCTCATTTATTAAAAAAAACAAAACAAAAGAAAAACAAACTACTAAATGATAATGCTAATTTGACAGCCCTAACAAAAATATTTTTTTAGCAAACAAAAATGCCTCCATTTTCAGTATCTACATACTGAGATTTCATATATAGACAATTTTATCACCCACAGCAGTGAAGGTTGGGCGCAGTAAGGAATGGAAAAATTTGTATAATAAGGATTAAATCACTTGTAGTCAGTAAAGAAAAAAAAAAAAGTCAATGAGGTGGACTGCACTGAGTTTCTTTGCACACTAGAAACACAAATTAGTTTCAGGAATGTGTAGAGCCATGTTGTATTCAAAACTGTACCCAGACAATAAATCATCTCAGAAATGATTTTTTGAGAAAAATACATCCATGGAACCAATTACACCACAATCACTAATTTTTTCCTTAAACTAGGATACCATCAGCACCACATACTGCGTATTGCTTTTCGAAATTATAGGAATAACAAATATTCCCAAAGTATTAGGAATTATCGTTTCTAAAAGGTACGTATTGCAATTTGAGCACTTTGCTGTGTACTGAACGTATCAGTGACTGTACCTGGATGCTGCTGGAGATTTCACTGGTTAGTGCCACATGCAAGACTATCAGTGGTTCTCCTGGGATTGCACAGTGAGAAAAAAAGTAGCACCTCCTATATGACCCAACTCGACGCTTCATATCAAGCCAGTTTCTAACAGGATGCACAGCTTCAGAACTCAATGGAAAAAAAAGAAATTATGTTTTTCATTTAAAAATGGAAGTCAGTTGACCACCGTACAAGCTCAGTACTCTTCCTGTTGATATCAATGACAAAACTGTCAGATCAAAAAATGAGCATTTGGCTGTAAGTGAAAAAAGTAAAATCCATCCTGAAACCATGACAAAGTTGATTATAAAGTGTATCTTGCATATTCAACTCTCTAGCTTTCTTTAGGGTATGTTCATTACACATCTGAGATCTCACTTGCACTTTGTGCTTGATATAGGATACCAGATTCAGATCACTATATCACTGAATGACTCTGGGCACACTTCTCTTCAGGAATTAGTTTTCCCAGTTACAAAATAGAGATACCACAATCATCCTTGTAAAATCCTTCAAAATTTTCACATGAAAGTGCAAAGTGATTTCTGACAGTAATACTGCCTAGTATATATTTTGAAAGTTCAATTTGACATGTATTTCAAAATATTTCTGCTCTCCTACTCTGAACTATTCTAAAACATATTTGTCACTGGCACACCAACCCCCACACCACGGTGTCACTTGTTTTTAAAAGGATCTAGATGAGAGTCAAGGGTAGTTTGTGAATTATTCTTTCAGAAGGTTCGTGTAATGTACTGTGTAGAAACAAGAAGGTGACATGTTTCACTTCAACCAGTTTTAGTACCTTATCCAAATGCTTTAATATATCATCTTCGACAATAGTTGAAATTAAACACACTTAAATTTGTTAGCACTCCCACAGTCACATCTTCAAGGAATCATTCAAAGTGTTCTTTTCCCTATTACTTACTGAAGGAGTCTAATGTGTAAGCCAAAATACCCTGAAGCCTAAGTGAGATATTACTAGATATTTTTGTTTTGAAAATCTAGGTTGTGTAAGCATTCTGTTTTCTTTGCCTCATTGACATTTACATCATGTACCTTTACAACTCCTTCTTTAGAGATTCATTTCAAGCTTTTCAAATGACAAACCACCACACAATGTAACTTTTATTCAGTCATCTCCTACTTGATCAATACAATTTAGAATATTTTAAAGTCAGAAATAAATGTTGTAAATTTTAAGACGTTTATTAAAAACAAACGAAAAAGAAAATAAAAGAAAACCAAGGTGCTCTCTCCATACAGAGTTTACAACTGATTCTGGGCACCTCACCTCACCGTTTCCAGACAGGATGGCAAGCCTCACTGCATTAGAAGTAAAAAATGCCAGGAAGTGTTCTGCACCCAGTGCTGTATCAGACTTCATAAATATTGGTTATGCACTGATTTTGCCACTCAGGGAGGATGGAGGGGAGAAGAAGGTGGCAGTGGTTACGGAGGCGGTGGCAGCAGCAGCAGCTGAAAGGGGGGTGAGAAGGCAGTGCAGCAAGGATCTTGGTTTACAGGAAAAGTAACAGCAGCACCTCTGGGAATGTGAAGAACAACTGCGCAGGAGGGAAGGAAACTAGGCTAGCTGGAAAAGGCAGCAGTCTGCAAACGTGGCACGTGAGCTAACAGATCAAATTATGGGACTACAGTCCTCTTCACTGTTCACTTAATTCAGGCTTAAAAAGAGTGCTCTTTAGCGAGTTCAGTGCAACTGTTCCTTAATGATACTTTGCCTATTGTTCAACATTCAAAAGCATATCTTGAAAATAGTGGATCTGTACAATCATGTCTGCAGAAAGTCCCCATCAGCAAGTGTTAGCAATTTTTAGCACTTACTCACTAATTTTTTGGAGTACTTCACAAGGTGATTGCCAAGTGACCCGTTCCAAATTTAGGAATCCTGTTGAAAACCATTCTGAAAGCATGTTCTTTAGAACTCCATTCATTTCCTGCAGAAAGAAGAAAAATTGATTCTTTTAATAAATAAGCTAAGTAGAACATAAAAATGTGAGCAAAGACAGTCTTCACTGTTTCAAACTGCAACACTGAGAAGTTCAGGGAAACTAATGCTTCTGTTTGAGAAGACTAATGGCACAACAGCTCAAGTTTTCCTCATACAGGACTAAAACGATGCAAATATTTACCAGATACAATGAACTTACAGCCAGTAGTAAACTACAGACAGAGAAATGGAAGAGAATGCAAAACAAAGGAGATGAAAAGGAGATACTAAATAGAAGTATCTGAAGTCCTGACAATCAGGCAGCAGTTGCAGAGCTGCTCAGATGCATTAATTTAAATACCATGAAATAAATCATGGGAAATTTGATGGAAATAAGGACTTGGAATTTCTGTTACCTATATTATTTTTAGTTGCCTAAAATTTCTCATTTGAGTTTAGAAAGGTTTCTTGAACTCAGCTCAGCGTGGATATCTCTTTAAGACATTCTAGAGCTTCTTTTTTTCTTTCTTATGTTGCTTTGCCTATAGGATACAATATGATACTACCAACACCTTACCAGCAGCTTGGTCAGAACTTTAGGCTTACCTGAACCCAACTTACATTCACTTATTTAAAAACCAAAAACTCCTAAGCTTCTCTTCAGACCTTTATTAAATAGCCGGTGCTATACAAGAGAGACAAAAATAATGTTCCAATGTACTTTGGCTTGCTACCTTTAAGCAAAAACAACAAAAGAAAATACAAATCCATCCAGAAACCAACAATTACTACTTGAAATATCTTTCCAAAGTTGAATTATAGTCTCAGAACTTTCCTATGAAAGCAAAAATATTTCCTATCATATCCTAAAAAAGATGAAAGTCATAGAGGCATTTTTTAAGAGACACACATCAAAAGAGGCTCCTGTTGGCCAAAAATAATTGCTATAAATATTCCAAGATGGAAAAGAAAAAAAAGAAAAAAAGAAAAGACTGCTTTTATGACCAAAAGCTAGTCTAATTCAGCATACTAAAAAAACTTGAAAATTTTCAGACCCAGACTGTACTTGCAGCCAACTGAAATCAGGTATTTCAATCTATACTAATCTACCCAAATATATAATTAAATTAACTCCTCCCAGAAAAATACTTAGAGCGAAGTCGATGATAATGACCATGCTAATGCAGCATGCAAGGTAAATTCATGGCAAATCCTGGTTCTTTTCCACACCTGAAGCGCAGACTCAAATTTTCATACAGAAGAGCCTCGGTTTCCTTTTTTCCTACCAACATCTTCTATGTTTACTAAATAGTGTTAGCCAAATATATAAGCTTTTCCATTTGGTATATACCTTTGTCTATGCAGAACTGGCTATTATACAAACCACCAAGAAGAAAATAGCCATTTGTCTCCACAGAATAATGTCACTTCTTTCATGCATGAAATTTTATGACACCTTCCTACTTTTTTTCAGTAGCACCCTCATAAATACAACGAAAGAAGAGCTTGTTTATTGAAGCATAAATTGACAAATACTACAAATACTGAAAATGTCAAAGACATCATTCCAAATGCATGGAATACCCACAAAGTCTTCCAAGAAGTCAGATCTGCCAATATTTGCAAATTAGTTCTAACTTTGTTGCTCTTTCTCAGTAGGGCTTTCTTTCAGTTATGTAATACACCACGCAGATGTGCTGAAAGTCAGTTGTACTTTCACCTGCACCTGTACAAAGCTGAACAAAGAACTGTGCTTTCAGGATAAGCAAACCCCACTGGAAAATGATGGAAGCTACAGAACTCCCCAGCATAAAAAATAACCTCTGAAAAAAACACGTGAACGTGACTATCTGCAACAAGTATCACCGAAGAACCAAGAGTTAATGATGGATCACATTAAGCAGAATCCTCCCTAGTAAAGGACAGTCCTCCCAGTTTTCATTAACCTTCTGATCAAAATATTCCTTCCTTCTATGTCTCTAGGTAACATCATCCCACATAACAGCAGCTAGGAAAAAAAAAAAAAAAAAACAAAGAACAGGTAGCCTGATAAAGGTAAGTGTCCTTACAAAGAACTAGATCAGTGACATCGAAACTTTGCAGCTAGGAGAGCCTCAGAACTTCTTTTGGTGAGAGAGGCATATGCCACACACCTTCCCCTGCCAAATAAATGGACATGTATACGTCCATTGCACATGCACAGCAAGTCTGATGACCTTGGGGGCTTACTGGTATTATTTTATACCTGTGCTCCTGTAGTATCCCCCAAAAGAGCAAGCTGCCACTACCAAAACATTTTAGACTGTGAAATTTCTGTAATATGAAGTTACCATGAAAAACACAAAATTACTGCTGGCTCAGGGCACTTCAATACTAGACACGGTCTGACAGTACACCTCAGGGTAGCAGTAATCTACAGAGGCAAAACAGTGTTCTTGCTGATGCTTCTGTGCTAGTGGATTACAGGAAAAGTGGCAGGAAAAACAAGCTGTATGTAAAAAAAAAGAAAAAAAAAGAAAAGGAAAGAAAAGAAAAGAAAAAAGGAAAGCCTAGAACTGTCTGCATTCATGCATCTCCATGAAGGGCTCAGGGCTCTTTCTGGCATGGCTAGGTCACTCAGGAATTGCAGCTCCTGAGCAGTACAACACAGCAACCTCAACACAGCCTGCATCACCAACACCTTTATTGGCAAAAGCTGAATCTGTCTCATCTACAGAGTTGTCTTTCTTCTTCTTTTTTTTTTTTCCCCTCCTTTATACACATTTTTCCACTCTAACTGTACAGGTATAACTCAAAAAGTGCATTCTGATTGCTTTGTTTTTTCTGGCTTTAAGGTAGTTCCCCTGTGAATCCTTGTTTCTGCACAGCTCTGAAGTTCTTCAAAATAACTATCTATCATTTTGAGCAGATATCCCTAGGTGTAGTGAAAGTCTCTGTGTATTTCAGGGTTGTTTGTTTTCTTTTCTTTTGTAAGGGCACTCTATGAGCCAGAAAAATAAGCTAGAGTTGTCAAAGCTGGGGTCAAACTAAGATTCCTATAGCTCTCCTGTCATCCATCTGCTTTCTGGCACACCAACACCATTTCAAGCAGCGGTCCAACAGCTAGCAAGGAAAACTGCTGATGGCTGCACTCCTGCTCGTCACTATTTTGAACACACTGCTCTGCATCCACTGGCAGCAACATGGCTCAGATGGCAACGACCAACTTGGGAGAAAGCCAGTTATACTACAGAGAGATTGGTAAAAGTGGAAAATGAAGGAATCTGATACATTTTGCTTTTTTGAAGTAGCTACACGTTTAAAACAAGTACACTCCCCACAACAGGATATAACGATGCACAACTCTGAACTGAGGGTTACTTCTGAAGGGGTAGAATGCAGTATAGAGCTATTTTAGGTCCAAGATATAGTGGTATAAAAACAATGTAACTGTAACCAGAGAAGAAAGTAATGGCAGGAATACTGTTTATAGGAATTATAGCTCAATTTCAGTAATCTATCAGTTGTAAATAATAATGCTTTATAAAATTACAGTGCAGTCTGAAGCTGAAAGAATTATGTATGTTGACAAAACTTAGCATAGAAAGACATTAAGTACTTTATGCTATCCAAAATCAGGTTTAATACAAGCCATCTGAACAAAACGCTGAGTTGCGTTTAATATCATACTATGTGCTAAGTCTCTGAAAGGTTCGATTCAAGCATTAACATTCTCAAGTTAGGTTCACTTATTTCGTTAATTTAATGGTAAGTAAATTCTTATTTTCATCTCAGAGGCCTTTCTAGTCATCAAATTACACTTAAATATTTATCTTTGCAAGGAAAAGGATTGGAGACATTTAATTAAAAAAAAAAAAAAACCACTAATCATTTGTTATTCCACATCCCAATTTGAAAGTTGAGCAATGAGGCATACTCAGATTAGCATTTAAAAATTATTAAGCTATACTTTGGCTTTCATTAGATAAGTATAACAAGTGTGATTTTTTTTCATTCCATGGTCTTGCTATAAGACAGCAAAATACAGGCTTTTTGATCTCCACATGACCTCCCTATTTTGGGGGCAACAAATGGGAAAACTCTTGGAGAAAATTCAGATTAGAAGCTTTCATTAAGAAAATCTTCCTCCCTGATGAGAGAGTTATTTCACTTTCCCTCTCAAACAAATAAAACACCCTATAATGAAAACTTACGTACAGATATTCATAGATACACATAGTATTAAACAGTAGTAACTGACACTCCACATATATCAAACAGATGGCTCAGCTACTGGTTAAGTATCTGACAATATTATATATATTAAAAAACAAAGGTAATAGGCTAGCCTTTCACAATTCAGGAAACTTCTTCCATGGCTTTAGAATCAGGTTTTAAGCTTGATCTGCCTCAGTCAGGCATGGTGATCTCTACACCTATTTTGATTTTGTCGAGTATTTCAGAGTTTCTTTGTTTTTTTCCAAATTAGCTTCAACATATAGATACAGAATCTCCTTGGTGAGATACTGTAGGATCAGCCCATTAGCAAAATGGCATTAAACAGTGTCATACAAATAAAAGGGGATTGTTTTATTGCTTCCTGCACTGCTAATACTAATTACGTCATTAAAAAAAAACCACTCAATTGAGAAAAAAAATCAAAAAACATAAAACATGAACTAGATAAGTTTTCAGCACTACTATTATCATTGTATTTTTTCATCTCCCCCTTTCTTCACACCATTTTGCTCTGCTTTAGACAACGAGTAAAGTACACAAACATGTCTTCAAGTGACCTTATCACCTGTATATGTTATTTTATTGAAAGTCATTGAACAAACAGAACACATCAATGCTTCATCAACCAATATCTAACAATGCAAACTGCTACTATGTGTTGATGTTTTGAACATATATAAAAATACTTTCTATTTACACTACAGTAGCGTCTAACCCTCATTTTAACAGGTCTTTCAACATGCAAAGTAGAGACTGATGACTGTCCAAGTAATATTTTAGACAGTTTGGGCAAAAAACAAAATTCCAGTAGGCCTGATAGTGCACTCTGTAATTTTCCTTCAGCACCAAGAACAAGTCAACAGGCCATCAAGTGCAAATGAAGACTACAAGAATAGCTATGCGGAAGAAAGCCTGATCATATTACACAGCATGAAACCAAGCTTTTCCAGATGATATCTTGCCAAGAAAATGCAACAAAATGCTTATGACACCCTTTTTATTGAAGCTTTAATTTTGCAAACAATATTTTTCTACATTCAAATGGATTAGTATGTTTCTGAGCATACTGTATCAGTTGATACCTATGCATTCAACTGTTTTATACAGATTTTTATTCTGCTAATTTTTGTAAAATTCATTTGTTTTTACTTAAAATGATCCGACTGGATGTGGAAACTGATTACAGAACATTATTATGCGACGTCTATTACCTATCTTAATTGGCAAGTAACCTTACCAACTTTTGCTGCTATTTCAGTTATATGGTAATCGTGTTTAATTTACAAAGACGCTGTATTTTTCTAGCAAATTTAAGAACCCAGCAGCAACACCAAAAACATCTTTCTCTTGTCCAACTTATTTTGGACCTGAATATCGACAAGCAAGCCACGCTCTGCGCATCTGCACAAGTCGCTATCTTCCAGAGAGAACCTTTACTGCCTGCTGGAAAATCCTATCATCAAATACTCGCCACTGTTTTCTGCTCCATCATTGCTGCTGCCAGAGCCATGGCACCATGCTGCCTCACATCACTTCTGGCGACGTCCCACCTCATCCATTTCCTATGCAGCCCCAAGCTGAGTCATGACAACTCCTTTCTCCTGGTGATGTCCTTCACCACTAGCACAAGGTGGTTGCTCTGTCGCTTTGGCGCTATATCAGGCTCATGAGTCACGCTGCTGCCTGCCACTTCTCCGCTGAGCTCCCGACGCAGCAGGTCCCTGCTCGACATGCACGTCGCCAGCTGCGTTACCTTATGTCACGCTGCGCCAGTGCAGCACTTCTTCCCTGGCCAGGACACGACCCTTTCGCAGGTCTACTGCCGGGTGGCTCTGGAAAGCCCATCGCTTCACACCGCTGGACGCTCCCTCCCTGCCCCTCAGCACGGGGCAGCATGGCCAGCTCCCACTGGTGCCACGGCCAGTGGCGAGGGGCTCTGCTGTCACCCTACAGAGACCCCGATGGCCGACAGGGTTCAGTGGGGAACGCGGCCCACCGGGCTCCGCAAGCAGCACCTGCGAGGCCCCAAACCACGTCCCCTCCAGCCCTCACCTTGACGTGCGGCCCGTCCACCGCCTTGGTGGCCAGCCCGTCCACCAGGTCGCCCCTCAGCTCCACCAGGAAGCGGAGCCCGCCCTCGAGGCGGCCCAGGTGCTGGAGGAGGCCCCGGTACTGCGGGTTGAGGTAGTAGCGGAGCCGGTCCTCGGCCTGCAGCAGGGCTCCCAGCTCCCGCCCCTGCTCCCGGGCCTGCAGCACCTTGGCGCTGAACTCCGCCACCCGGCCGTGGTCCACGCCGAAGTCGCGGGCCAGGCGGGTGAGCAGCTCGGCGCGGCGCGGCCCGGCCTCCAGGCCGCGGTAGTAGCGCATGAACTCCGCGCCGCGCAGCTCCGCCGGCGGCGGCGCCTTCTCCTTGGTCTCGTAGGGCGGCAGCGGCGGCACGGAGCGGCTCAGCAGCTCCTCCATGCCCGGCGCAGGGGCGGCGCCCGCCGGGCCGCCCGCCACCGAGACGCGGCGCAGCACCCGCAGCGCAGCCCAGGACCGGCGCAGGAGGCGGCAGGGGCCCAAGCGGCTCATTCCGCCTCTTGCGACAGGCGGGGAATGCCCTGCACCCGGGCCAGGCCGCGGCGCCGCCTCCGGGCCCCGAGCGGGCAGACTGATTGGCTGGCGCCGCAGACTGCTAGTCCTGCTCACCAATCGGAAGCGAGAATAGAAAGGCCGTAAGAGTGTGGCATGGGGGTGAGGGGAGTGGTTCAGCCGCCATTTTGAGTGTGGCGCGGAGAGCGGCCGGCCGTTGGGCGGCCTCGCCGGGGCGGTGCCTCGCCCCGTGATGGGCGCTGTGCTGGGCCCTGCGCAGGGCTTTTGCCCGCTTTCTTCTTGCCCGCCCTGAGCTTGTCTTTGCCAGAGTGCTCTTCCCTCCACTGTACTACCCCGTGGCCTTCTTGCCTGTCCCTTCCATCCCTCCCATAGTCAGGGCTGTTTCCCCCCACAGCCCACCTGCACCTCAGGTTGACGCCCAAGGCGAGAGGGGCGTCGCGTCCCGCCTGGCCTGTGGCACTGCCAAGGCGGTTTTGGGTGGCATCACACATAATGCTCTTGTAAGTCCAGTAGCATCCGACCTCAAAACGGTTCATCGCCTCTGTCTCATGAAGTCGGCAAATCGGGGCTCCTGGAAACCTGCAGGCTCGTCCGTAGATGTGGTACAGGGGCGACTGCGCAGTCTCGGGGAGCCCGAGCCAGGCCCGCCGGTGCCTGTTCACTCTGAGACGAGCGCAGGAAATTGCTCAAATTGGGTTGCGTAACCTGCAGACACAATCTTGCAAGTTCTGTGCCCTTTGGTACCGTAGCAAAAAAACAGGGCTACTCATGAATAAAGCTAAATGCATACGTGTTGTTCCCGGTCTGTAGCTCCAATCTTGCAGAGATGTCTCCTGTTGACACCCTCCTGCCTCCATCCTTACTGTTGTTCTGTGCCCGTTAAAACAAGCAAAACAGAGAGGTCAGAAAGGCATCAGTGAGATTAGGACTGAGCGCCGATTCTCCTGATCCTGAGAAGCACAAGGAATTCTTGTTTGTCAAAAATTTGAATAAAAATTAAGGACAGAATCAAGCCTTTTCTGCCAGTGAAAAAACAGACATAAAAATGGAGCATTACTATTACTATGCAGTCTAATTAAAAATTTCTAAAACTATGTGTTAGAGCTCTCAAGGAGCAAAAAAAAAAGTTATTCCAGCAGTGTAGCACTTGGGAACGGAGGGCCATAAGCTTGAATACGCTTATAAGCTTGAATACCCTTAAGGAAGCAAAAGTGTGACTCAGCAGCACTAAAATAAACAAAAAATACTTTTTAAAAAATTTGGATTCCACAGGCAATGAACTAAGTTTCAGAAATTCCCACGACAACTTTATAACTTCTTTTTCAGCAAAAGTAGAAGCCCTTAAAGTTGGCTGGTTAGTCATTCTGCTTCACCTCTGCGGGAAACGTGGGCTGTCACAGCAAACTTCTGTCTGGGTGAGATTCTCAAGTGAATATTTTCAGATGCGCACAGAAACTGGTGAGCAAGATCTTTCACTGGATAACACGGTGATACCTGTACATGTACTGCTTATAAACAGCAATGCTGCACTTTTAAGTGGGTATCCATCAACTAAGCCCAACTTTTCCCATTTGAAAACCAAACCAAAACATTATTAAGCAATGCTCTGTGACAAGAGGTGAACAGACCTTTTTTTTTTAATCAAGGATAATTAGAAATTGAACTTTTCTCTCCACATGTTCTCCAAGTTACACAATAATGATTTTAGTATGCTGTATCTGTTTATCAGACATATGATCATATAATAAACCTCTCCTAAAAACCACGACACACCGATTCTGTTAACATAAGCCTAAACTTTGTGTCAAAGTTCTGCTTGAGCCTAGCTGATTCATCTGGCTGTTTCTGTTAATGTGCTTCAGCTTCTGAAATAAGCAGCATGGAAGGGCTACTTTCGCCTCATCGGCCAGAAAACCTCGCTACCTTATGCACGTGGGAATCTGCAGGAAGTCACCTCAATCACAATCCTGTAACCACCGTAAAGAAAATGAAATCAAGTCATTAAGGCGGTTGCAAAAAGGCTTAGGGGAAGCCTTATGCACCAGTTCACCCCCCGCATGATTCAACGATTCTTGGAAATTTCGAGAAGCCCAGGGCTGAGCTGTTAGCACAGGGAGGACAGCGGTGGAAGTTGATAGCTCACAACCTCCCAGGAAACGGCTAGCATTTCTCAGGATCAAGTCCAACATTTTTAGCTTTTAAAAATCCTAAGGAGAATTTCTTTTATTCCTTTCATTTTGATAACCCTCTCAAATTGGCCTCAGCTACTATTCTTACAATAATGTATTTTTCTCACATAAACCACGGGCTATAAAGACAAGCTACCTATATTGTTCACCTGCAGAAAATATTGTGGTACGAGCTATAAGGCTTTGTGAAATAAGAGGTTCATTTTGAAATCTGCTGCTCCTGCTTTTTTCCCCACAGGGAAAACTATTATCTGCTTCAGCTGTGGTCTGAAAAATGAAAAGGCATCTCTTTCTATCAGGGCCCTGAGGGCACTAACAGGCCTTAATGGCCCTGACCTGCCTCACCTGGGGCCACTCCATGGGCCCATTTTAGCTCAGCCTGGGGTGGTCAGTCCCTTTTTGGGCAAGGTTACAGGACTGCTGCTTCAGTGTGGCTGTGGATCCTGTTGATTTGGACCCCAATCTGTAGACTGGCTTCCTCTTGGACCTGCCTCGTTGTGGTAGCCTTGCCTGGCTATTGCTGGTCTTGTCTGACCTTGGCTTCCACCACTGGACCCAGTTCTAGTTCATGCTTCTGCCTTGACCTTGGAACTGCCTCATTGCTGTGGACTTGCTTGAGGAGCTGGGCTCCTGGCTGAACTGGGGTGCTGCAGGATGAGTCCTAGCTATCAAGGTCCTGGCCCTATGTCCCCCTTGGCCACAGAGGCAGTAGTCACCTCTTGCTGCTCCCCAGTGCTGCCCCTGCAAACCTGGCTGGAGATCCAGGAGGGAGGCGAGTGCATCATTTAGGTCTAAGCTTTTTTTATTTGTTCCTGTAAATAGCCAAGACTTTGCTGAGCTTGGGATGCTTGGAGATGGATTAATGATGTTCTTAAGAAGTGAAATATTCTTTGGTTTTGTTTTGAAAACCTGAATGCTGTTATCTGAAAGCTGGAGAATGAAATAGGCTAATTACAGCTTAATGATTGTTAACTCTTTGTCTCTAAGCAAAAAGATAAGATTATAAAAAGGTAGAAAGTCAATCTGATCATTTGATTTCTTTTCTTAATCAGTTCAAATGTTAAGCTGGAGGAAAAAAAAAAAAAAAAGCCTGGCTTCTTAGCTCAAGGTTTCCACTGTACTGGGTGTAGACTGATTTGTGCTAGATAAGAACACAGGCCTGTGTTTATTTTAGTATTTGCATTTATGTGTTGAATGGCATGGAAGCATGTGTAAGACAAGAATCTTAAATGAGGAATAAAACATGCTACCATTTAATTTAAAAAAAAAGCAGAACTGTTACTAGCTTCAAGTAAAACAAGACAGCCATGCATTTTCAATAAAACCTTCTCTGTAGCTGTATGTTATTTCTAGGGAGGCTTATAACCCACACCTGCTGTAAAGGTGTCATGACTTTGATACTTAAATATACAAATAAATTCTTAGAAGTGTACACAGATTTTCTTGGTCTAAGAGTAGCTGTCAAACTAAGAAACTTGTTACAAAAATAACTGATAGGACATGTTAAAAAGGCTTAATGATTTAGTTAATTGAAAACAGCCTGTTTTGGCTTGATATTGGGAAAAAAGCTGAGAGATGATAAAGAGCCTTTTCCCCTGTTTTTCTTTCAAGGTTGGGGAATTAGCAGTGCTTCCAGGGTCAGAGCACAGTGGTAAGCTGTATGGCAAGCTCTAAATGCATTTGGTAATAGCTTTGCAAACTCTTTGCAAAGTGACTTTAAATGGGAGAGAATCTTGTTTTGAAGATTTCATAAATCTCATAAATGTATTATTGGAAAAAATTTTCTGCTGTAGCTATTTAGTAAAAAGCAGAATCTTTTCAGCTTTGGTGCTAGCTCTTCCATTACTTAGGCCCTCCAGATAAGCAATTTTGAGAGTTGTTTTGTTACAACTCCCAAAGCTCTTTGTTTAAAATTAGATAGCAAAGTCCTATTGTCAGAGCTGTAGCCAGTGTTTAGCTTTAATCATAATTTTAGATAAATATGATATTGTTTGTAGAATTAGCGAGCTGTAAACACATGAGGCTTCTATGCAGAGGCTATGGAATAAATTCTGTGCTCTTAGCTGAGCAGTGTGGCTGGAGTTTTGTTTAAGGGTAGCTGAGTTCAGCCTTTTATTCCTGGTTTCTCATGTATTAGTGATTGTTTAACTCACCTGCAGTGAGTAGCCTATTAGGTAAGGAAATGAAATAATTGACAGGATATGTGTCTGTCTTTAAGACCATGAAAATATTTGTTTCATGTGAGTAACTGTTCTGTGTTGAGTAGTTCTCTGACCTTATGAGGTTCAGGGTTTACTTAGGTTTCTGTGGAACTGGGACTTTTATGATAAAACTCTAGTTTTTGAAGTCTTACTTGTCCTACTGACTTTAAGAATACTTATTACAATGGCCTGTGGGCTATGTTGCAGACTCAAAGGGTTCCTTTTAAAAATACTTATGTTTCTCAAGATTTCAGTCTATAATTAAAATGAAAGTGAACTTTTTCATTTTCAGTCAAGGCTACTAAGTACAATGTTGGAAGCTGCTAATGTACATATGATGGCTTAGATCTGCTTTATTTTTGCTTGGTGGTTGTCTTTCCTCTTAAAGGATTTGATAGATCCTTATAATTAGTGAGGAGATTGGCACCATACTCATGAGAAAAAACAACAAACCTCCCACCACTACTGATAATTACCTTTAGTTTTCATTTTTCATACTAAAGAAAAATATATTTGCATATGTTGGCTGGGGTTGCTTGCTTCCTTCCTTCTGGTCTGTGTGCACTCCCCCCCCCCCCCCCAAGTCTTTTCACTTCATTATGAATTTTGTCATTCCCTCAATTTGAGACATGTTGGCTGATGATTCAGTTCCTAGATAGTACTTCTGTTAGGATTTACCCATTCATTGAGTTCCTTGATATTAATTCTTGCTAAGGTTCAGATGGCATGTTAGAGGAAACCAGGCCAAAGATCTAAACATATTTTTACTTACAGCTGGTTGTACCACGATGCAGACAGGATCCTACAGAGCAGCACATGAAGCAATCTTTTCTGGGTGCACCTTATATGCTTATAATGCTTAATACAGTATAGTAGCAACTTCCTGCTTATACTAGTTATTTCTAAACTGATGTTTGTAATTTTTCTGTTATTGCTGAGCCAGATTTTTTTATACTTGTGTGAATTTGTTTCAAAGCAGTAAGCTCTTAATTAAATTATCCGGCAGCCTGCAGAAACAAGGCTCACTGTAGGAGTGAGAAGCTATCCTCATGTCTTCCTGCCAGTAATTGGAATTATTGTGGGGTGTGTATATGTGGGTTTTTCCTTCCCCCTTAATGGAACAAAGTGGGAAGGAAGAGGAGCAGAGGACAGGAAGGGGAAGCTGCATGATTCACATGTGGTGGGAAGATGGACAATAAATTTATCATTTAACTTCTGTGACAAAACATGTGAATAAAATACTAGTTAACTAAAAATTCCTTATTCTGGAGGGGAGGACTTGTAACTTGTCATCTGTCATGACCTGGTTATGTGTTGGGCTGAACTATCTTATGCTCTAATTCAATTTATGAGCAATACAGAATACTATGGGAATTTTCTGGGTTTTATGGCTTCTCTTCTTTTCTTCTCCTAACATAAAAGATTAGCTCAATACAGCCCAGCAAGTCTGAGTGAGCTTTGTAGTGCTTAGAGGAATAAATGACCTGAAGCACTGACAATCAAAGCTCTTTACTGAAGTGAGGCCTGATTTCTTGCAGCTGGCATATGTGCAAAGTGTTATGTTGTCCATGAGTGACCTTGACATTGCCCTGGATGACCAGTGTCTGTCTCTCTCTAGCTCACTGAGATTAAAATGACTCTTTTCTATGTTTCAGCTTCAGGTGTTTGAGTTTAACCAGATCATATGAGGAATGGTTCAGGGTGTGACATTTACTCTAGTGTTGCTCCTTTTACAGTTGCTGCTTGAGTCTGCAAGGATGAGTGTAGGCTGCTTGCTATAATCCAGCACAACTTTGTTTTATATTGTTTCTTCTATGCTAAAATGGCCCCTTTTAATAAGGCAAAGATTGGGAAAGTAAGAAATGTGGTAATTGCTTTATGCAGCATGGCAGTTAACATGTAGGAAACAAAGTTTATTTGAAAGCTTAGCTTTTATACTAATGGCAATGAAAATAATGCTTTAATATTGTTGTCCTCAACAGACCTGATTTTGTTGCTGGGGTTTCTCAGGGGAAATTATTTTTGCGAAAGGCTTGGTGGGATAGCTCTAGTGCTTGGGTTCGATGTTTTTGTTGCACCATTGACTTGCTGTGTGATGTTGAAACAGGCATTTGGTCTTATTCCACGAAGTTGCCAGAGACCTAAGCATGTGTGCAGAGCTTAAGCTGGTGCACTTAAGTGTTTGCAGTGTATAGGGTTTTTTCTTTATAAAACTGAGAACACAAGCAGTTTACTCTCTGGGTTCAGTGTGTTTTGCTGACTGGGTACCTGAGCCATAGGAGGGCTGCTCGTGTGGGACACTGAGTTGCTTTGCTCATCAGGTGGAGTCTGTGTCCTGGAGGACGCAGCTGAGCATACCCAGCTGAGAGGAACTCCTTGGGGTGAGGTAGGATAGGCAGTGGGAGATGCAAGGAGGAGAGGGCTTGCTGTGTGTGGTGGTCAGGGCCCTGAGAAGGGTGGATGTTAAGGCTAGTTGGACCTCGTGGCTGATGGGAAGACCTCCCTGTGCTCCAGGGGAGGCTGTGCCAGGGAGCTGGTGAGAGTTACTGAACCTGAGCAACACTGGGCATAGGGACCCACCAGCCAGGGCACAGTGGGGGCTCAGATACTTCTTGCTAAACCTTTAAAGCTTTCTTGCGTAGTAGATCTGTGTTTTGCCTGCCAAAACATGATCTTTTTCTAGTTTATGCAGTAATAAAATATCTTAAGCACACCAAGGTGCTTCTAATCTTATGTCTGAGTTGCAAACAATTTTACTACAAGACTCTAGCCATTTTTCATCAGAGAAGCCCACTCCAGTAAATGAGAAAAGGCAAATATGAATGGCTTGCCCTTAATAGTAACCTCCTTGCTATACAGCAAGTTGCTATACAGCAAAACAGTTGTCTTGAGTATTTTTACTTTAATGTCTGTGGTATATCTCTGCTTGGCAGTAAGCTATATTTAGGAGCAGTCTTGTTTGCTCTCAATAACACTGATCTAAGGCAAGGATGAGGCTTTGAAATGTATGAGGAAGCCTTCATGTAAATGAGGAACACTTTGAATAATGAAGTAATAGCATACCTGTAGGCCTGAGCAAGTATCTTACACCAACAGGCACTTCTGTGTCAATGGATCCAAGGTCTGAGGCTCTGGTGTAAGTAGGGAACACATGGAGCTCCTCCAGAATGAAGCTCTGGCTGTGATGCAGTGCTTGTTCCTAGGCCTGGATTTTTAAGCCTCACTGCCCGCAGCTGGTGCGATCAATGTAGACATGAGATTTGTGAGTAGAGATTCAAAAGTAAGTGCCTGTATCCAATTTTAGGAGAGAGGGCACATTTTAAACTTTATATTAAAGTGTGTGAAAATGCAGTTATACCACTTCTTAGAGAACTAAATGCAACTGTAGTGTAGTTCATAGTTTTCGCTTAAACTTTTATCGATTACTGACCCCAAAGAAATTATGCACAAACTAGAGCATGAAAAACTAAATGTGTGTTGTGCAGAGGTTTATTTCAGTTAAGGGGATAGTAAATATAGTTATACAAGAGGGAGAAGAATCTTATGGAGATTTGTTTGATGCTGCAGATGCTTCTTGCAAATACTGCACTGGTGTGGCTGGCAATATCTCCGGAGGATAGAAAAATGAATCAAGGCCACAACCTCAATTTACAGTGTAACAAAACTAGAAGTTGAAAGGATGTGTGTTCCTCTTGAGGCACAAAACAGCAGTTACCTCTCTTGGTATGCAACTGTATCTCTGCCCTTGTAATTGAGTGCTGTACTGAGGATGTGCTCTGTTTCTGGTCTTCCTCCCGCGATGGGTAGAGACCAGGGCAAATGACATTTGCGTTCACACTGCAGTTATGGTGCAGGATTTTAAATGCAGGTGTGCAATGATGTGCTTATGACTGTCCATGAGCTAATGCTAAATATGTGCTTAAGGAATTAATGGTAATGCTGTCTGTTTGAAGGACAGGGATGCATATTAGGTATTTGCATTGATAACCAAATGACCCCTATTCCTGCATATATATACATATATATATATAATTCACATCTACCTGGAAATGCACAGCTCTTGAATGTACATATTTCAAGGTATTTGTGCTATGGTTATGAGTGGCTAACAAATTGGAACTAGAGGCTGAACCAATTAAGTCTTATTTTACATGTTAATTGCTGTACTACTTGATATTTTCTTCAAAGCAGAAACTTTTATCGCTAGTTTAAATTCAATTTGTATGGATTAACAAAGATTAGTATAGGAGTTCAAAAAAAGAAATGCAGTGCTTTGTATAGTGCTGTTCATTCAGGACCAGAGAACACTTAAATTGCAAACTACTCATTATCCGTATGGTGTTTTATAGCTAATAGGATTGTATGAGTTTATCTTTTATACATCTAATAAGCAAGCATCTACTCTATAGATGGGTTGTCAGAGGAACACTTTAATTTGATACCTACATCATATGCTAGCTGGGATCAGCACACAGACATCTTGTGGAAGATTTTGGAGAGCAGCAGACTGGGTATAGCTTCCTCTCTTGCAGGCAAAAGGAACAAGAAGGAAGGTGGTCAGGGCTGCTATTCCTTCAGGGATGTTTTGTTACTGTTTGGCAATATTGAAGTTCCTTTCTCTGCCTTCATGTCTTTGACTGTGACTTCATGACCTGCAAGTTGAAGCACAACTTATTCCATAGCTATTGCATTTCCATGTGGATGTTGAGAGAGCTGCAAGAGCAGACAAATTTGCTTAATGTGGGCTGGCTGGGACATCTGTGTCATTGTACAAAGTCAGGGTAGGTAGTAATGTCTTTCAGCTCCAGAGCTTGCTCTGTACTGAAGCTTCCTGCTTGGTCTACTGTTGTGCTTCCCTTAATCAAGTATTTCTAATGTGAAGATCCCTTCCCACTTGATTTTTACTTGCATCCTGACAAGGTGTGACAGAGGGTAGCAGACTGGTAAAGCATGAAGACCTGTAAATAAAGAAGCTGTTCCACTGTATTATACTTGTGCAAAAATTAAACTGCTTCATATGCTATTGCATTGCTTTTTCTTGTGGTAGCAGATAGTCTGGCAGCATTTCAAACTTAGTCCTTTTCCTATAGGTTTCTCACTCGCACTTTTTAAATGAACTTGAAGTTTTTTCTTCTGTAATTATGCCACATTTAAAATGGACTAATCTCTATGTCTAAAACTAAGCTAGTTCTGTTTCAGCTTTTTTTGTTAGTTACTCCAGTAATTAAGATCTGTAAACCCTCAGTGAGCTTAAAAAAGTCACTCCTACTATCTAGCTTTCTTAATAAATTGCTTAAAATTTCTGAAGTGGCCACTACAAAGGAAATGATTATGGAACTTGACAGCTGCTATGTAGCTGTGAAAAGAACAAACTTCTCGGACACAGTCTCATCGGGGTCCCTGTTGTAAACAGGCTGGACCATCCCCACTTAAGTATGGGGAAACCTGGCATGGTGCTCTGGGAAGAATTAAAAAATGCTAAACCTTCATCCCATGCTGAAGCAGAATATTTAATCAAGTCCAAAGCTTCACTGTACCCTACAGCAAGCCAACTTAAATCTAGGCTGCTAAATATTTTATTAGTGTTCATTCTAGCCATATATCAGATCATGGTAACAACAACTGAAGTATTTCTTAGAGAATATAGGACTCTGATACATAATTTTTTCCTTGATGCTTATGATGGCTAATGTGGAAAGGGGCCTCAAGGAAAGTTATGCTTGAGAGATGAAGCATCCAGGCTGAAATGTGTTAAGATGGCCTGGATGCCATACTGGAAAGAACAGTTCATAAATATGTACAATTCTTTATACTGCTAGGCACCTTTAAAAATATTCATATAAAAATGAAAGTATTAAGTCACTGGCAAACAAATTTTCTTTTTTTCTCCAAGCCCAAGGACACCTCTAAAGAACAAAAACTAAAAGAAAAATATTCTTTCCTTTAAAGCAAGCTGAAAAACTTAAATATAGGTTTTTTTGTATGCTTCTAAAGTCAGTCATATTAAAATGATTTAGGTTTTTTGCCCTCTTCTAGTGATTCTACAAGTTAACTTTAACAAAAAAGTTTGTGTTGTAGCTTAGGTTAATGTATACCTTTTATTAGCTATAAATTATTATGTAATCAGTATTTTATGATGCTTGTAGTGAAGGGCCACCATAAAAGCAGTTATACACACAATGTCAGAAGTATTTTTTGTACTTTTTTGAAGTTGTCTAGAATATTGCTTAGGGATTAATGCATGACTACATGCTGTAAAGTCTTAAAATATTATGTTGTCTTAAAATATTTATTATAAAATGCACTAAATTCAGATCTAAATACTAGTCATTACAAACCCACTGCTGTCTTCAGCAGCTTAATATGGATAACTTAAACTTCACTTAATAGAAAATTAATACTTTTTAGTAAAAATAAAGCTTAGCTTAAGCAGCATGTAAGAGGCTGCATGTACCCAATGGCATACATGGATTTCCCCAACTTACAGATTTTATTCCATTTGCAAATGAAATTACTTTGACCCCAAGTCAACAAAAGTGCTTTAGAAAGGCTAGTTAATTCTAAGTACAGTTAAGCTATAAGTAGATGAAAACAGTGCAGACCTAAATCCTGGTTTGGCTACTTACTATGGTATCGTTCCTGTGCTCACCTGAGCCAAACATGGGACTGGGGCTGACAGTTAACACAGGCCTCATTCTGCCTGCATTGTTTTATTAAAACAGTGCTCAGCTTTCCTGATGAAGGAGGACATCAGTTATGCTTTATCATCCTGTCACTTGAGGCCTTTTGAAACCACCTCTGCTCCAGTGTTCGGCAATAACGAAGCCTCCGATGTGGCTACTTCGTGTGTTTCTGTAACCTTTTTGATGTCATCTTCTAGTAACTGCAAATGACCTCTTGTTCATGTTCTACAGAATAAGAGAAATATGGGGGGGAGGTACAGGGGAGATGATTCATTACCTCTCTCCTGATAATTACAAATACCACATTAAACATCCCTCTGACTTTGCTCCTTTCAGGGGTGAATGCTTCCAGTTATTGGAGCCCCTGAAGCATGTCTGCCTGAGAAGTGTAACCGAGTCTCCTACTTGGCTGCAAAGCTGTTGGAATTTGTAGTGTAGGTAGTATCTAAACATAGGGCAGTAATATCTCCCAGCCCCAAAACTTCGAAGCTTAGCCTGTTAGTTGTATAGCTATTGGGCCTTCTGTCACTTTTTTATATTGCTTAATACCATAATTCTCAAATTTCACTGTGTTTCTAACCTTTGTCATCTTGTTACCTTTGTCAGAGTTTAATTGATTTTTCTCTTGATTTCTCCTGTGTTCGGTTTAAATGACTGTATAAAACCATCACGTGGAATATGAATGTGGTGATGGCCCCGGCATTTGTACTAGTGTAGGCTGCCTCTACCTCATCAGATATTCCCTGAGTTGTTGTAATTGTATTATATGTTTATCATATGAATTGAATCCCTTATATTCTAAAAAAGTTATTTTGCTTTGTAGGCAGGTTATACTGTAAAAGGGTATCTCCTGTTTAAATGAAATACTTCACTGTATATACTTCTATGAAATGGTATTGTCTAATGCTTATAAAGAAAAACAATATATTTCTGAAAGTCTCAGGTAAATGAGTAAAACAGTACACAAGCGAAGCCATTTATCTAAAGCCATTTGCTTAAACATGTCCCTTACTTTGTGTGAGCAGTTCTGTAAGCTTTGTCCTCTGCTGCAGGCACAGACCCCATGATTGTTCTTTCTGTGCTTTTCCTTGGTTTATGCTTGTTTGCTTCCTAAACTCCACAGTGTTAGGAAAAAGGCTTCAAAATTTTTCCCTTTGAAATTTAGAATTCTTCTGGGTTTCTGGCTCCCTCTGTTTAAGAGGAAGCTTTGGTATAGCTTTACAAGATTAGCATGTGAAAAGCATTTATGTTGTGCTTTTTCTGACTCACTTAAGTGAGAAGGTCTTAGTACTTCACCCAAGGAACTGCTTTTTTTAAACAGACTAACAATTGTGCTCCTGGACCCCTCCCTTGCATCTTCTGGCTGCGGTGTAGTTTATTGCTTTCATCTTAAGTCTAATTCCGTAGACTTTAGAGTCAATCTCCGTGGTTTCTGTAGTGTTGAACTAATGCAGAAAAGATTATTAATAGTAATAAGGGAAGTCTCACTGTTCACTTAGTGTTCAGTGGGCTTCTGTTGAGTGCTGCTTGTTTCTCGTTAGTTCTCAATCTGTCTTCATGTAATCAAGAAATAGACCTTATACCTCCATACGTTTGTGTGATCTATCACATATCTGCTCTAATTAAACCATTACCTGTTCTTAATAGTAGAAGTTACTTACCTCTGTTTTTCATCTTCAATTATGTATTTGATTTTTCAAATCTCTTTGGTTTAAGCCTGTAATATTTCTGTATCTTTTCTCTCCTTCCTACTGTCCAAGCAGTGCAGATATGGCATATGCTGTTTTGCTTGGAGTTAGCACAACAGTAGGGCTCAAATCAAATTCCTTACTGGGTGTGGAAGAACTAGTATTTGTGGATTTTCTATTATTGAAGTATCATAACTACTTTCTACCTGCGGGGATTCCATTAGTTTAAAATGTGTATGTTTTAAGGTATGAATAAACAGATGGTAAAACAGAATGAACAGTACTTGAAACAAAAACATTTAATGCTAAAACTTGATGACATGATTGCAGTTGAGAGTATATACTTCTGTGAGAGTATAGAGTGTTGATACGAAGAACCATGGCCAGGCATTAAATGCTTCACATTTACACCAGAAAAAGTAATTTGCTGAACAGAATTATGCTTTTATGCAGATCTGTGTGCTTTTGTCACTATCGAAGATATTTTTGAATGCTTGTTATGCAAGTAACTGTTACAACTCTGTTTGAGGTCTTCATGTCAGGAATTAAACAGCACAAGATGCAATACATGTCTTATTTACAATCTAAACAGAAACTAGAAGAATAACAGGTGAAGAACCTTGCCTGAGGTGTTGCAGCTGTCAGAGCTAATAGGTTTTTTCTTATTTTTTTAGACTCTTGGGCCATTTTACAAATATTGTCCAGCTTTGTCTTTGGGTTTATCATTCTTTTCCTATGGATTGAGATCTCTGCTTCTCTATTCTGTAGCCTGGAAGGGTTTGCAGAAATACTACTTTGCCTACTGGTTACATTCATCCTCTTGCCTCCTGGTAGTGCTGGCATGGGTAAAATAAGTCATTAAAATATCTTAATCCAATTATCTTCTTGAAGTGTTCTTCATATTAGGGGAAGGCAATGTCCTTTCAAGTTAGTTAAACTTTCTTTGGATGTCAAACGTTGCAGATATGATATTGGTGTGTGTGGGCAAAGCTCTTGCTACATTCAAAACATAGCATCAAATTGTCAGGCTTAACATCCTAGTTTCTCATGCCTCCTTTCCTTTTGCGTGCTATGCGTTTTGTCTCCTGTTGTGTATCTGCACTGTAAACCAGCTAGTTTATATCCAAATCCTTTATTAAAATGTACTATTAACTCTATGATCCACTGAAGAAATAGATTGACAAGAAACAACCTTTTTCTGACTTATATAATCAAATATATAGGGCCTCGTAAGCTATTCATAAGCACAGTTCAGTTGATTTTAATCATAATATGCTGTATGAGGACACTAACTAACCAGGCAGAAATGAGTTTTACTTCTGAGTACAAATATCCTTTTATCCTGGCGTAGGTATCATGTTCATTTTTCATCAGTGATCAGATTTGCCTTTCACCGTGTTTTGGTGCATGTGGATGTTAGGTAGCTTGTCAGGTTGAGCAGATGTGTCCTGTGCACTTCACCCTGGTCCCTGACTGAAGTGCAGTGCCATTTGGTTTCGCTAGTGGAGTGATGCATACTTACTGCCATAAGCCTGAGCTTTGCTGGCTCCTTCCTCGTGGGAAACCAGCCCTGGTCTGCAGGCAAGCTAGTCTCTGCTGTTGGATAGCTATGTTACAAAAGACTTAATTTAAAGGAAATGTTATTCCAGAATGGATGTAGAGATGGGGAAGCTCACTGAGCTGGTGAGCAGAAGCTGATGGAAATGTCTTTTCCTGTTTCTGTAGTTTGACTGCAGTAAAGACCTGCGCAGGATAGCAAGGCTTATTCAAACTAGTTGTAGTAGAACTGCATTAGAAGCCTCAAGACCTCATTAGCTTAGCTGGTTTATATACATATGTGAAGCCTCTACCTGTCTTGAATATCTTGCAATTGAGATAAGACCCAACAGCATTTATCTAGACGTGGAAGAAATGCTACACTAACCAAATCACTCAAAGACTTTGCCTTTAGATCTGGGGCAATGTCTTGTGGCAGGATAGAGGATGCTGTTTTTCATCCAGCAACGCAAAAAGCAGTTTGTAGAAAAGGCTTGTATGTGATAGCTGATATGTTGATGACTTGTTTTTGTCTGACTCTTATTGAGAAACTCAATTTTTGAATGTGAGAGCTTTTCTTGTATTCAGTCTTGTATTCAATCTTGCATTCAATCTGCCATGCTTCACTCAGTGGGGGGAAAAACAATGGGAATGAAACCAACAATGTCTACCTTCTAAAAATTATATTTTTAGCAGGAGCCCTAGCAAATCTTTAATTTGATCCTTTTTGTTCTCCTGGTTCCTTTTTTGTCTTAGGCATGTGAATATTTAATGAGGAACTACAGAATGGTTTAGGATTATGAGGCTTAAAAAAAAAAAATCTAATTACTTTCACTCCTAACACTCAAGTGTTTTAATTACATGCTGTTACTCATCTTTTAATTCTTCTAGTGATGGTGTCCACTTTTAATAGTAAGCTCCCTTAAAAAAAAAAAAGACTGAACTAGATCACTTGACAGAATTAGGAAAAAAGCAATTACACAAGCATACCTGTCAGGAGATGCAAAGGGCTGATAACACTTGGCAGGGAAGCAGGAGACTGAGAGCTGCTAAGGGCAGTTAACTTGCAACCCAGCTTGGCTGCAGCCAAAGAGCATTTCTGTGGCAGCTTCCTTTGGTGTTCCCTTGAGACGCTGCTGCTTGAGACCTTAAAACCTTCCTGTCTCTCAGGAAGTGTGAAGCTACACAACTTCAGTGTTTTTGTCAATTAGTCCCAAAGACTTATTTAAAAGCTCTTTAGTATTTTTAAAAAAATTAAAGATAGATTACTTCAGGGACTGAGGGGTCTTGCTAGCTTGTATGAGAGCATCACTGCATTTGTCTCAAGACCTTTGATGCAATTGGACTGTTGAGGCTCTCCACCTTATGCTTTCTTGTCCCTCCTTCAGCAAACTATTCCAGGTGTACCCCTGACTGCCTTGAGTGTCCTGCTGTGGATATACTGTCAGTGTATCAAGGGAGTAGGCGTTAAAATGCAGCCAAATAAATGGAGTGTCTCTAAGAAGTTTTGTTGAAGGAAATAACAGATCCTTTGTTACTGGCCTCTCTGGGAGGCGAGCAGCCCTTTGCATGCTGAGGTATGGGGAGAGCAAGGCTTTGCTTTGCACTGTAGAAGCTGTGTCTGTAGGGAGCGTGGATTTGGTTCTCTGGCATACATTGCACCTTCTTGCATAATTAGAAACAAATAGCTAAGCCTAAAGATGCTTACTGTAGACTAGGAAAAATCTGTATTCCTGCAAACATCTATGTGGGCATGTACATTATTCCCCTAAATAAATACTCGAAGGCTAAAGCCCTGTAATCCTTTGGAACAGGTTTTTCCCTGCCCAAGCAAACAATTGACACTTAATTTCACTGCTGTAGGTCACTGTGATGCTTGTGTGCTCATTTATGCAGAGGAAATAAGTTTCTGATAAGCAGGTTTGTATCTTTTATGAGCAGACACGGTGTTAGCTGAATTGGGAGTTTCCTGCAAAAGTGTCATTTTGATCTATGAATCTTCACTGTAATGAGAGCGGAAAATAAAGCCACCACAAGAAAGAAACTAATGAAAACAAAATCCAACTGTAATAAGAGGCCAGCAAGAAGAACAGTCTTTAGATAACTCTGGCTTCAAAAAGCTGACAGTTTAATTAAAATCCTTATTGGGTACACTGGGTAATATAACTCTGCATTTAATAGGAATATTTTCCAAAACAAGTGTGTGGAATGTATTTCAAAATATAAATTAATTGCTTACTGGCTAGAAAATAAGTATGAGATTAGCAGGCATTTGTGCCCTCATCCTGCTCTGTTTGCTCTCTAGCTGTGTTACTGGTGCAGTAAGGTGGTGTTCTGTTTTCTCATGAATAGCTTTGCAAAATGCAGCTACTTCAGTGTCTTGTTCAGATTTTGGATGCTACTGAAACAAGGCCAATTGAAGCAAAGCATATTTATAGTTAAGCCCAGGGCATTATGTCATGAAAGAAAAAAGCAGAGGTAATTAGTTTTTCTGGTCTTATTAGCACTGGTCAAAGACTTGCATATTGTTTTCGATGCTTTCAATAAAATGGGCTGTGTTTAGGTAGGGTTGATTTGTGATGCAAGGTAAAAAACCTTTTTGAATAAGAACATTGATAATTTCTCCTCAAACTTTATAGACTGTTTCTAAGCTTGTCCTTGCATCGTTCACGCAAAGCCTTGTGTGTGCGCCTTGCTTATCCCTGCATTTTGCAGTGCTTGAGTGCTGCATGACATTGCTTACTTTCTACCACTATGAGTAGGTAAGAATTAGCCCAGCTTTACACCTAGGCTGAAAGAACACAGGCTAAGTGATTTGTTCAAGGTCATCCAGAACTAGGATTAAAATTTCTCATCTTCTAGGATTTAGGAAAAAGCGATAGGGCCCGAAATGGGTGAGGAGTAGGTGGAAGTGTCTCTTAAGCTGGACTTAAGCAAATTGAAACACTGCTTTGCAAGTTTGCTTCTGTCTATGATAAACCATGTAGACATGAAAAAAAATCCTAAATTCTCCCTCTTTTGGATTTTTGATTTATGGTGCTTTCAATTAACTGTTGGGGTCAGATTTTTCAAAACTTTCTCATACCCCTGGTCAGCATGGAATTTGTATGCCCCTACATGGGGAATGTGAAAATTTGAGTCTGGTTCAGAAGAGATTTATGTATGCTTTACTTTATTTTTTTAATCTTCATGCAAATCACTAACCTTCATATAAAATCACCAGTGTGAGAAGACTGGAACTGGTCTAGAAATCTGAGTTTTTTTTAAAAAATGACTGTCTACATCTATACCTCTTCTGATTTTTATTTGGTGCTCTGTCAAATAATTTGTTTCTAGTAGTGATCTGCTGCTGAATAAAATCTGACCTACCCTTAAAAAGAAAAAAAATCCAACCCCCCAAATCCTGGAGGGAATACATATCATCAGTAAGAGATGCGGGGTTTTGTTTGTTCTGCTGCAAGGGTTAAATGCTAATTCTTTTGGGTGTTACTGTAGCGCGATGCTTTTTATGTATGCTGTAAAGCATGTTCAGAGATCAGGAAGCCAGAAGAATGGAAAGATTCCAAATTAGCACTTGTTACCCCTGTTTTACCAATGTTTTCCTGGACAGACGCAGAACAATCAATTGATTAGTTCAGACAGAAGTCCTTCTGATTTAAGAAGAAATAAAAATGTACCAGTGAGGTGATTGTTATGCAGGCAAACATGCCAAACCTCCCTCAGTCTTCCGAATACCAATGTATTTGGAAGCACCGACACAACAACAGCACTTAGGCTACTTTGCATTAAAATTTTATTTGCACTTATCTCGTGCTAAAAACACATTTGAGATTCAAACTTCAAAAACTTTTGTAATAAAGATTTCTTGAGCAGATCTTCAAAACAAGTTTTATGTTCATTTAAAGGCTTTTAAACAGATTCCTTTTCAACCTCCAGAGTTTATTCTAGCTGACTGCTTCATTGTGTATTTTTCCCTCCCTGACAGAAGAGTTCTGGGGCACAGATTCCTCATTCGGGTTCTGAAAATAAAATTTGTCTTGCTATGTCGAGGTGCTGAGGGAATTCCTTGGATGTTTTCCTGCTGTTCCATGCAAAGGAATTGCCTTTCTTAAGTAAACCAGAGGCAACATAAATCATTCTAAACTTCACCCAGAGATCAGATGAGTTAACTGCCTTGGTAGTTCAGAAGCAGCAGCGCTGTGAACTCTTTAACAATATATATCTATTATGATACTATCCATGTCAAGTACCTTGAGATTATCATTGTATGTTGGAGACTGTGTCCAATCCAGACACAAATATCTATTTATGGATCTTGTAGATCAGACTTGCCTTAAGGTTATGCAATAAATCGGGAACCAGTCCTGAAAGAATAAATATTTCTGTGTAAGTAAAGGAAGCGTGGGGAAGGCTTCTTTTGCCAATTGTTTGGACTGTAACTGTATTGGCAAAGGTTGCTGATGTCAATAACTTCCTGGGGTTTCCACTACCTTAGTCTAATTAAATGGGAGGCGAGTTGAGGATTTAGCAAGAAAATGCTGGAATGTCATGTGGGCGGCAAGTGCAAGTCTCTGAGCAGTGCTGTTGCAAATTGCTGGACTCCAGCTCGCTGCAGCATATCAGCATTGCCTGTCCCCTCAGATGACAGCCTGTCTTCTTGCCTGTTAACATAGTCAAATGATGACTTAGGGCCTAGCTGTGGTGTTTAATTGGGCAGTGATGGCTACAGAACAGAATCTTCTGCAATTTTGCAGGGGCCTTTGACTTTGCTCTTTTTAGAGTACTTTGTGAATCGCAACAAATTGAGAAGTGCTATATAATTATTTTTGGAAAGACTTGGTGATCTATCTGTGACACTTAATCATAGCTGATGATGGGGTACATGCTTGTTGAACTTTGACTGAAAGTTGAAGCTCCAGTAAAAAGCAATCAGGATCACACCTCACTGTGCTGAAGCTAATGTATTTTGGGTTTTGTTTGCACTTAACGTGGCAGAACTTTGCAACTATAGTGTTTGGGTGAAGCATATGGTAACTGCTTGTGACCTGTATACGTGGAGTTTTTCTTTTCATTTTTTTGAAGCAATCAGATTGTGAGAAGAGCCAACCTTGAAGCTTAAATCTCAACAGTTCTTTAAGTGTATCAGAAACTGTCTGATTTCTACATGGAAGACACACTTGTGTGGCTTAAAGTTTTGGACAAAAAAGACCACTGAAACACTTGCCTGCTTTGAGAGCTGCACTTATATTGGCATATGCTTATATAATACTTACTTCAACTGATTTATGAACCTGCTTTCCACCCTTAGAGAAATGTAGCCTTTCTGTCCTTGTAAAGCTGTGACATGTATGTTTGCCTCTTACTGTGTTCTGCCAGAAAGTGGTGGAGATAGTGACAAGATAGGAAAGAAAAGGCAGAGAAGAAAAAACTAAAGGAAAAGGTACTTAAGTCAGGGAGCTGTCAATAACATCATGCAAACTAAATTTAACAGCTAATTTAGTGGTGACAGAAATATAATCCATATAATTTATGCATCTAATATAATCTGTCATTTGTGTTTAAGGAGTAGAACAAGGCAGCATCTAATAAAATGAAGAAGAAAAATGAGTCTGTAAGGTGAGTGACAGAAATGTTCATTACCTCAATTCTTTGCTGTGGTGTACCTCCCTTTTCAAGCAGGAGTCTTAAGAGTTTGATCCATATGAAGTACAGAATTATTATATTAAAGGACATCTCCCCCTTACCCCCCCTTCTTGTCAGAACTTAAAATTGTTCCAGTTCAAAATGAATCAAAGAAGAATTGGAAGATTCTGACTTTCATCCTGTGCAAAGACAACAAAGGAAGAAAACGGGCCAAGGACTGTTTCAGAGAAATGATGCGAGTGCAAGTTGATTTAAAATCTCCATCTGTCTCTCCAGATCATGTCCATGCTATGTATTAGATAGACAGGTGAATAAAGGAGGCCAGTCCGTGCTGTAGTCTGCGGCGGATGAAAGGAAATCCATATGCTATATAAGACAACTGTAAATATGCACTGCTACAAAGTAAACTAACACAGGACAATACTTAAGCTGCAGCTGGAAATACAAAACAGAAGGGAAGAAACTGTGCAACACTGGAAAAGAGTCTAAAGCAAAACCTCCTAGAGGCTCTGGGCTCATATGTTCCTGGTGTTTTTCAGTTGCTTTTGTAAATGGTGTGTGGTGATTAGCGATGCCAATGTCCTAAAGAAGCCACAGTGCAGAGTAACGTCCCATCTGGTGCAGTAGCGCAAGCTGTCATAGATTTACCAAACTAATCCCAGCATAGATCAGGCCTTGATAATCAGCTGTTGACTTCAAGTCATTGTAGCTAAGAAATAAGATGGGGTGTAAAAGTAACTGCTGTAACTTTTATTTTGACTAATATGTCTCATGTTGTGCTATGATCTAGGCTTTTTGCTGTCTTTAGGCTTTTGGAGGAGGGGGGGAAAACTGCAGCATGCAACAGCCTTGAAGCCAGTTTTAGCTGAAGGCGGAGATTGACTGTTAATGTCATGGGTAAGGGAAGGCCTGACTCCTCCAGTGCAGTACATCTTAGTGGTGTAGAGAAAGAAGCTTCTCTATGCAGCTGCACGAAGGGAACTTTTGGAAAAAAATACATTTAGTGCAAAATCCTTCTTGCTGTGTCAGGCATTAGTTTCCTGTAAAAATGTTTTCTATTTATTACATGCTGGTATTTGGGAGTTCAGAGACTATAGTACATTGCAGACAGTGTGATATTTATGTGATGTGATAAAGACATTTATCCACAGGAATTTTTCTATTAGCTTAGGAGATGCTATTGATCTAAAAATGGGAAAATGTTCTGTTTGCAGAACAGCCAATGGTGCAAACAACGTATTACTTCTGGCCTTTTGTATATTGTAATCCTACGCTGCTATTCTGTTAAAGCAAAAGGCTAGCTCTGTTGCCAACTGTATTTATGGTATGTGTTAAAGTATAATGAAAACAACATATTGTCCATAAGCTATTCTTCTAGAGATGGGGAACTGTGAAACTTGTTTGGAGGTTTTTAAAGCTAAATATTTCTAATCAAGTATTTAAATTTTAAATAGTCCAAAAATACTTTCAAAAATGTTCAAGTTTTAGTAAGCAGGTTCTAAGTTTAATCTCTCTGATATATAAGAATGAAACTGGAGAGAATTCGTTTCAGTAAAACTATGGATGTATTCCTTCATCCAGTTCTACTTCAGATGTTTTGGGGAAAGAATTAGCTCATTGCTTTAGGTTTGCACAAAACCCATGTTTCCACCATCATAGTCTAATTTTGTATACGTTCTTTTCATACACATTCCTAGAAAAGCATTGCTTTTGGACTAATCTCACATGTACCTCATTGACCATTAATCTTAAATGGTTATTAAGTGATCACTTATTTATTGTTGTGGCATTTAGGATCTCCAGTGAGGTTTGGGGCTATTTGGATACAAAATAAGGAATATCTACTTCAGACCTTGAAATTTAAATAATTGGTGTAAGAAGGAAAAAACAGAATATACAGTGTAATTACCACTACTTGAAACTTTGTCAGCAGAACCCTGTCTCATGAGAAAACAGTTTTGCCAGACTGGAAACTTTCCATAAGAACATGGTAACTTCAGTAAAATTTAGTTGTGAAAGAAGAGTCAAAATGAAACATTTCAATAAATGTCAAAACACTTCATTTTTGGAAGATAACTTTTGGATTTTTCCCAGTGTGTTAAACTTCATGCTACATATTTTAAAATATACCGAAATCAAATGTTTCTTTGACTCAAAATACCTAAAATGTTAGTTTTGTAGGAAACTTGAAGTGTCAAACTTAGAAGAGAATTGAGATGAAAGCTGATTTCACAATGGATTTTTTTAGTGTTTTTGACCAGATGTGGGAAATGGGATATATTATACAGGCTCTTCAGATAGTCTTTATACTATTTTTGAGGTGCGGTTTATATCCTGGATGTACACAAGGGGGAAAAGCCAAACAGGAAGCAATCAAATGATGTTGCTCAGAGTAAGGTTGAAAGGATAAAGCAAGGCATTAAGGACAACTGGAGTACAGAATATTTAGCAAATCAGCTTGAAAAATCTGTGTCAGAAAGCTGTTGCTTTTGTCTTGACTCTTCTTTCTCTGTTTTGGAGACTCTCTCCTTTCTAAACTGCTCCCCTTTCCCAGCCTGAATACTTCATTATAGTGTTAGATACTTAATATTTCAAAAGCACTAAACCCAAAACTAATATTAAACCATGTATTTTGATTTAAAGTTTCTGCAAAATGTCTTGTTCTTGACCTAATAAAAAGGATGAGCTCATGTCTTGCTGTGTCATCAGGTTAAACCTTTAAACATAGATTGCCAGGTTTGTCAAAAATGTTGCCAGTGAACACTTAGTATGTCTGGAGTGAATTAAGGGTATGTGACAATTGGATATTAACTGTTGTAAGAAAAGCCAGACTAGGTGAAGTCAGGATTCCCCTGTACCCTTTCCATGCACAACTCTGCCAAAGCTTTTCTGTCTGTACTGCTTTAATTCTTGGCATTCATGCTGTGCTAATCATGCTGACAAGGGAATAGCTGTTATGTGACCAAGTATTGTAGGGACCAAAATGGTTCTAGTACCTTTAAGTTTGCTTTAAATTGAAGTTTGGTGACAGATAATAGAGGATAATGTGCATTGATGCTATTTCATCAAGATGACTTCTTTAAATTGGGTTTCCTCAGATTTGATTATCTTGAAATAGCATGGAAAATGCTAGTAAATAAGTCCTTTTTATTTCAGTGGTTATACCTGCTTTTCTGTGAAGCTCTTTGTTTTGCCAATTTTGCACATATTTTCAGGAGGAAGAAAATAAAGACAGAGAAGACCTGGAGAAAATACCACTGAGGCTGCACTATGAAGTTTGTAGTCACTGTATTCATCAGTTGACCTTTGAATTCTTTTAGTTTCTAATATATAGTTTGGATAATAATATATATGTGTTTCTGTAGTGTTAACTGAAATGAAAACACTGAAGTAGAATTGTTCTGCCTGAAAGAAGCACTTTCTGCTAATGGAAGTGATGGGGAAATTTAAGGTGTTGTGTACAGTTTTATCATTGATGGTTGGTTCATCTTAAACAGGGCTGCACAGAAGAATAATCTTCAGTTCAAAACTTTCAGGAGGAAAGCACAGTTGTATGAACATCTCTAAACAAAAGCATCACCCCTCAAAAAAGAAATTCTTCCTTTCCTGTTGATTTCAAATAGCCAATATCGAAGTTAACAGATTTCTTTTGAGTCAAAGGACTTGAGATTAGTCTTACCTTGTTCTATAACTTTTTTTATATGATAACCATGAGAACTGATCTTTTCAGTTTATTAAAGTGTTAAATGCTGGCCTTCTCAAGGGTCTAAGACTCTAATATTAAACTTGCTTTAAATTTAGGATTTTCTCTTTCCGAGAGGAGTCCTCTTTCCATTTTAACTTAAGTTGCTGCTCAGCCAGGTCTGTTTAGTTAGCATGCCAAGCACAGCATAGCAAAGGTTTCAGAGATGGGGAGAACTTCAAAAGACTAAAGATGAACCTGAAATCTCACTTAATGAGCCCATGCAGCACAGCCAGGCAGCTTTTCAAATGGCACACTTGATTGAGATTCATGAAATGAATTCAAATAAATGAACTGAAATTTGGGGGGGGGGGGGTGCAATTGTATAAGCCTAGTAAACCGTCAACATTCATGCTTGCTTTCTTTAAAAAGAATCAAGTCAACTTATAACTGGTATTCAAGTCTAAATGGCTATAAATGAAGTATTTCCTCTCATTTCACTGTTTTCTGCCAGTCCACAGCCACTGATCCTCTTTAAGCTGGGATTTTGGAGGCAGACTTCATATTCCAGCTCTTTGCTGGACCTTTTGTTGTAAGATTTGCCCTGTGTGACAGTTGTTTACTAAAGTAACTTGAGTGCAAGATGATCATGTATCCAGAACTGTGATTTGAGCCTGTTGCAGCCATCATGAGCTGTTTATTCCCCAGCTCTTGGGTTTAGTACCTTTTTTGAACAATTACACTATCAGTGAATGGTGAAATGGCAGTGAATGATGGTTGATCTGTTAGGATTCAAGTTGAGAACTATTTCTGAGGAAGAAATATTGTAGAAAGTCTATATGAGTAAATTGCAAGATTTTTCAGGTGCAGTTTAGCCAGTCCATCCTGGGAAAAGTGGAGTTTTCTTAAGCCAGATCTGGCTCAGTAATAAAATGTTTTTTTCACTGCCAGTTGAAGTCCTACTGGGCAGTAGAATTCCAAAGGAGCAGGCGTTTGAAATTCAATACAGTTAAGTTTCTCCTGGAGATTTGGAATTGGAGGGAATAAACTATCCCTTGACTTAGGCCTTGTGCATGTTGCAAACAACACTTTCTCCAAAGGGACTGGTTACTAAGAATTTTGGAGAGCAGTTGCCTTAGTGATCATAAAGTTCAGGAGATTAAGAAAAAAAAAAACAAATAAAAATAATAACATCCCTGAGAGAGCTGGGGAAGTAAAGCCAAGTGAGTTATAAAAGGCTTTCCTCATGACTGCTCTAATTTTGTAAAAGTGTTATACCCAATAAAAAAGGCTGTCTTGTATTCAATTCATGCCAAGTGTTTTAGTACCTGACCAAGAGAGCTATAATTCTTCCCCCAGAGGATAGTAATCTCCCAACAAAAAATATAACGGGTAGAAATAGTAGTGCTTAAAAAAAGCTAAATCAACTTCTGCACCTCAGTATGAAAAGAGGGAAAACAACTGATACAAACTGTGTTCATATGAAAAACATAGCTACTGGTCTTACCAATTTGCTTGCTTTTTCCTTTTTGAGGCTTTCTTATGTGTCTCTCTAGAGAGAGAGATTGGAATAACTAAAGGAGTAAAAAGGAAGCTAAGGGATGAACAGAGAATGGTTCTGTCTTGAAATTAAAGTGCGAGGAAGAGCAACAAAAGAAATGGAAATGGTAAGTACATATTAGAATTTACATTCTGGTTTAACAGTAAAGCACCCAAATGAGAAAATTTAGTCTCAGATTCTTAAGCACTCTAGGTAAACATATGCAAACTGCCATTTAAAAGAGACTCTTGTCTTTTGTTGACAATATAATCTGTTTTTTAATTGACAATCACAGCTACTCTTTAAAAAAAAAAAAAAGCTTGAGTACACTTACCTCTCTTCAAATTTATCTCTGATCAAAGTTATCAAAGCAATTGCAGAAAGTTATTTAGTACTTAAAGTCTAATTACTTCTCCAGATTTAAATTGCTTTCTCTGACTGGAAATAGTGTTTTTTCTGTCATTTTTCAAACAAAAGCTTCTGTGGGACCACATTTCTATAATAGTAGGTTTTTACCATTTTATAATATTTTGTAAGCAGAGTCTGAAAACATTGCAACACAAACTCTAAGAGCTTTTATGAACCGAGACATCCTGATACCCTGCTTTTGTGTATTTGTCATCTCTTCTAAGGCAAATATTCCAGTGTACTTTCACTACACAGTGTGGATTCATGTTTTTTATCCAGGAAGTTGTAAGTGGGAGTATCAAAAATCTAGACCAAACTGACCTTAGGTCTGATGTATACCAGAGTTAGAACTGATTTATAATTCTGTATGCATATGTAGATGTTGCTGTTCAGTTGTGGCTGTGGCTGCAGCTAAAGGTTTGAATATTTAGTAGCGAACTCTGAGGTTGAATATTAAGGGAGGGACATCCAAAAGTAATCTTTACACAAAATTAAAATTGGTGTTCTTGTATATTAAAGGATGGGCAAATGGAAGTGTTGCCCTAAAAAAAGGAATGATCCTAATGCATAATGAGATACATAATGGTTTCCTTTTTGATAAGGAGTTGACATGTTGTTCACTCATTATTTTTACATTCTTGGAATGCTGCCCTGTTGGTGACTGACAGCTTGTCAGACAATACTGAAGAATCTGACTGTTCCCCTTTAAATATTTTGCTGCCCTTGTATTAATTTTGCAATACAGATTGGTGATTGTTTCCACTCTCTTGATTTAGTTTACAGATAAATGGTTTACTTTGTGTCTTCTTAGATTGATAAGTCAGGACAAAAAAGCTAATAGCAATAAGAAAATTGGAAGGTAGCTTTAATGGCTAGCATATAGAAACAAATGTTTTTTTCCCATATAAAAAACACTGAGCCCAATGGATTCTTTTATTTCTGAATTGGCAGTAGCAAGCTCACTGCTTAGTGCATAGAGGGAGATGATAGCCTTTTACATGTAATGGTGTTTCATTAACTTCCCTATTTATTCAAATTATGCTTTCACTGCTCTAGAACTGTTATGTTTATATTTACATTTTATAGTCTGATGTTTACTTAAGAGAATAACTTGAAAACATTCTACAGATGTAGCAGCACTGAAACTCTGCCACAATCCAGTGAGAAACTGCTTAGTTAGTAAATGTCATTTAATCAAAACCATCCAGACTTAGGGGAAAAATAAGACCCCCTTTCATAGTAGTTACATTGGAATAGAGGAGCTGCTGCTGCTGCTTGACCCATCTGCAATTTGACAGTCAATGTTCATGCTCTCAGCAGCCTTGATAGGTGTGTCAGTGGATGCAAGTGGTTGATACCGCTGTAAGAAATTTTACTTGATACAACTGCAATTCTTGTTCTAGCGCCTATAACAGCAGGAAACTGGTCTAGTGAAATATTCCACCTAGTGCTCTTACTGGTACCAATCATTAGTCGGCTTCAGGAGTGGTAGAGGGGAACCCTTCCAGCTCAGCCTTTACTCTGGAATTCAGAGCTCGGAGTTCTGTGTATGCCTTCTCTCCCTTTCTTTGCTCTTCTTAACATCTTAATGCCACTTAAAGACTTGTGGGGAGGAGCATTACCGGTGTGGGTTTTTCTGTTGTTTTTAATCATCTTTAAAAATGATTAAGTCTTGTCAAGTCTTTTCTGATTTAATGGAAGTACATAATGCAAACAGATGGCTTTGAACCAAAGATGGGTTGAACAGGTGGGATGTTGATACCTAAGAATTTCTTATCTAATGTTGTATTTACACCCATTTAAGTGTCCTGCTTAAGTGATGTACTAATGCAGGTCACATGATGAGCTTTGTATTTTCTATGTTAGCTATGGTGGCATTCACTGTCTTACGGCAGAATGAAGTAACCTCCCATGAAGTTATTTTCCTTCAGTTACGCAGACTTCTTACTGTCCGAAGTATGATATACCTTAAAATCAGAATAAGTTTCTTCCACTCATTGAGAGGCTTCAGGAAAATCTTTCCCATTTTTCACTTGGCAAAGGGAACCACCCTATCTGTGGGAAATGAGCTTCATAAGTTTTTGGGGATTATAAGAACAAGTCACACATCCAGTTGATACGGATATGTAATAATTTAACAAGAATAAAGAGTGGATATAAATTGGATATTTCAACCTTTGCCACTTTGGTTTTCTTTTTAAATTAATTTCACTCAAAATCATGGTTTCAACAGCTGTCTTTGGAGCCAAGTTTGAAATTAATGCATAGTACTTTCATCTGTGTAGACTCTGCATTGCCTGGCAGGAAGGGAACAGCAGGAGCCAGAACAATGCATAATGCTTCTGTAGAGTAAAAGCAAATACCAAAATATAGAACACAGTTAAGATAGAGGAAATCTTGTCTCCTAATATTAGATTTATCACTTGCTTATCAGCATTTGCAAATAAAATAGTTAAAAGACTTTTCTTTGGCTGTTCAGTTACTTTCCACTTCAGAAAGCTGAGTGCTTTACAGCACTAATTTAGGATAACTGCTGGCAGCCTTGCTATGGTACTCTTTACTGAGTGTTCAGTTTCCTCTTCTTGTCTAGCATTCCACCTTGCTTGTTCCTTGGCTTGCATGTGCTGTTCTAATCTTAAAAATCTTGAGAGACTGCACAGGTTCATCTTTGATTAGCCTGAGGAGTCAATTCAAACTCTGTATGCTAAAGACAGTGTTAGAAGATGCTGAGATTGAAAAGTCAAGATTACTCAGTGTACCAGACTTAAGGCAGCTGATGTAGCCTCAATGCATAAGCACAAGCTAAATTATGATATCTTCCCCTAAGAAGTAGTCTGTACACTGCTTGGAGTAGAACTAGATCTCCTGGGTTTCAATTTGGTGATTTGGATGTAAAGCTGAAGCTTGAGCACAGCGATGCTTACTGTCTGTACTTGTGTTACTAGGTCAAGGTTTGCAAGCTTTTTCCATCCAGGACACCCAAGTCCCCAGCCTTCTTGCCAGCTGGACTCCTGAGATCTGGTGGCTTGAAGCTACCTGCATGAGGGATTTGCCCTGTTGCCAGAGATTTTGGGGCTCCAGGATTTAGGTGGTCCCAGGTAGCAAATCTTATGCTAGAAAAACAAGATGTCAGTGCTTCTGTAAGTGTTTTTCTTTTTTCTGATCCTAGGAGTTCCAATTGGTGATAAATGGTACAAGCCAGAAATGTCTTTAATTCCAGCCACATCTAGTTCTCTTTCTCTGCTCTTGGTAAACTGCTTGTGTTCATTTGCATTATTGGTGGTGAAAAGAGCATTTTTTTTTTCTGGAAGAATTAAATTAGAGTCTTCAAAATGGCTCAAAAACTGCAAAGCCTCAGGAATGCCCTTGATAAGGGTTTGCACTGTCATGCTGAAACTGCCATTCCTTGGTACAGGGAGCTAATTCCTGTTGTAAGTTCTGGCAGGGGTGAGGAGGGATGACTGGAAGAAGCAAGCTGTCAACATTTTGCCAAACTAAACCTATATGCTAGACCTCTGTAGAGTTAGCATGCTGGAAAATTCCTGGGTTTAATTACTGGTCTATAAATAAGTGACTGTCTGAATAGGGATTTTTTGGGATTTTGGTTATCTGTACAAATGTCCATACTAATCTGATTTTTATGTTCCTGAGTTAGAGCTTCTGTGGGGAAGTCTTGGATTCTCTTCTGCTTCCTGCTCTTAACAGGATGGCTCATCAAGGGTTCATGGTTTTTGCATGATCATGCTAGAAAAACTTGTTTTAAAGGTATGTGTGCAAATGTGAATGAAGGACAGACAGGACCAAATGTACAGTCAAACAGAAGTTTTAATATCTAAGGGAGTATTTTTTTTCTAGTGATTGTGCACAGAGTATAAATGGTGGATTTTGCATCTGAATGTGTAATTCTCTAGACTTTTAGCAAATATTAGTATTTGAGTGAAACATTCACCTCTGCTATGAGGTGCATTTAAAGCTCAAATGAACACAAGCAAACTGACTTCCTTATACTGCAAAACATTCCACGGTAGCTCCACCAAATTCATCTGAATATACAGTAACCCATTTTCTTGGATTTGCTCTGGTAGCATCCATGGCAAGTAAATGATGATATGTTGGGAAAACAGAAGGCTGCATTCAGAGTAGAAAACCACTTACTGTGCTCACACGTGAACTTGGACAGATCTACTGTGTTGAAAGGATCTCTAGGGCTAGCTTATGCTGCAGGAAAATGAGTTTTGGAAACCTTATAGTACTTGGCTCTGGAATTATATTTCCAGTTGCTGAGAGGTCAAGCTGCAGTAATTCCTTAAACTGTCTTTTTGATTTTGTTCCAAATGATCGAAGAGGTTTTTTGGTTTGGATATTTTGTTCAGTGGGAGGGGTGAAGCAATGCGTTCTCTAAAAGGACTGTTAGGGTTTTTTCTGGGTTACAGCAAGTCAAAAAATCTTGTTGAATAACTCTAAATTTTCTCACTTCTCTGGCAAATCTTCCCTGTCCTGATTCATAAGGAGGGGAAAAACTGAAAGTACTAACTATTTCTCAGTAATTGACTTCTGTAGAGAAATTCCAGGCTGTGAATTTTGGCCAAACTACCCATACTGAGTGTCATTTTTTGTGTAATGTGTTAGTTCAGAAGGTCTGTCTTACATTTCGGCCAGCCTGCTGAGCCTTTTAAAAGCAAAATAAGTTGAAAAGCACTTTTGAAACACTTTCAAATATTCTTGCAGCTTTGGGATTCATAAATGTTTTCAGACAAACTAATATCTATTAGAAAATATTTATAGAGACATTATAAATCTAAGCATAGAAAGAATCAATTTGTGACACTTTATCATAAAGGCATTTGCAAATCACTTCCTGCATTACTCTACTAGCTCTAGTCATCTGTTCTTTTTCTACTGGAGCAGGCTAAAATTCTTCTTTCTAACTACTTGCTGCTGTTATCTTCTGAAAATGAATTGTGTTCCCCATGCAGCACCCATGATTGATGCAAATATGCTTTGATTTTTTTTCTTTTTTCAAAGCCATTACCCATAAATATCAGAGTTCATTGCTGGGTTAGTACACATTGTACTACTGACTTAAAATTACAGGAATCACTTGTAAACACCTTTGTTTTGCATTATCATTCAGCAGTGGAATGATGTCATGCTTTGCTATCTGTTTATTTCCAAACACAGTTAAATTCTTGACTCTATCACCTGAACATAAGAATTCCTTTTTCCAAGTTTTCCTGTATGGGCACTGCACAGTGTACACAGTGTACAGCTCTTTCTTCCAATATAGTTTGGGTTTTGAGGCCCCTCAAAGAGAAGGGAACTATTTCCCACTTCTTGATGAACTTAAGAGGATTTCTGAATCTAACAAGAATATTATACAAACAGAATAGCACTAGCATGTGTTTTGGGCTGAACTCTGAAGTCACTGCAAAGTTTTGTTAAACTGACAGCTGCATTTGAGTACTTGCAACAGAATTTTGGCTTGGGGTATTCATATAGTTATGTGGCATTTTATCCTCTACTGCTGGGATTTGGGGGGAATGCAGGGACACTTACCTACTTGTTAGTGTTTGGGAAGGAGTACTCTATAGAAAACCAGTACAGGGGGACTGTGGTATGCTTCAACACATGGCTCTCGGTATTTCTTTGAGTGCTTTTTGACCTGGTGTATAGGAATATTGCAGAACTGCTGAAGACTGAGCATTACTGCCATCAATGCTAAAGCCCCTTACCACATCTGACATTTGACAGGACTTGAACCAAGTTCTCAAAGGAAGCATGCATTAAGTGTGAAGAGAATGAATGGCTGTAGTTACCCTCATCTGCTTGAGAAATAAGAACATGCTGTGAGAGACTTGTGGGCTAGCAGTAACTGAGAAACCCAGTTTTGTTTTGAAGTAGAAAACAGCACTAAAGACCTGGGGGGAGAATTTGAATAGCAGGCTGGGAGGGGAGCTGTCTTTCTGCATGTGAAAGTCAGTTCATATAGTGAATTGTATTTATTTGCATAGCTTTAGCATGTAAGAGGAAGCGCTTCATGAGAAACAGTTGAGAATAGTGCCTGGATTCAATAGGAAAGGTTAGCTGGACTCGTATTTGGTTCCCTTACTGTTAGTAAGCAGAGAGGCATAACTTCCACCATGGTGAAACAAGTTCCTCCTTCTACTGGTTATCACTGTCCCTGACTAGGAAGGTGCCACTGAAGGGTAGCAGACCTGACTTCGGAGCAGGTGCTACATACGCTCTAGCAACTAATGTCCAATGGGTGGGATATTATGGAGTTGCGGAAGATCTTGGAAGGTCAATTTGAGAAGGGCTAATTGAGATTCAGCTGTAATATCTAGTATGTTTGAGACTTGCTCTTTGGCATTTCAGAGGTACAGTTTGAAAGGGTGGGAGGGGAAGGAAGAATGTACAGTGATGATAAAGCCTTGCTAATCAAGCTCCTGGTCTTCTACCAAAGATAAAAGATCTATTTCAAAATAGAAGTGGCTGCTATTTTTATTTTTCTCCTCAGAGCTTGTTTTTTAAAAGAAATTTGCAGTTTAATAGGAAGTTCCAGTGTTGCTATCTGAAGACAAACTGCAGCTCACTGAACTTCTCCAAGCACTAGACTTCAGAGATGTGACTGTGCATACTAATGGAAAAAAGAAAAAATATTTACCTATCTCAGTGGAGGATCTGGGTTTAAGTGAAAAGTTGCCAATTTCCCAAATGAGGGCTTGTCTCTACCAGCTTCCAGCTTCACTGAGATGTGTTGTTACTCTGAAGACTTCACCACTCATTTGCTACTCGCATATTTGCCTGTTTTGTATTGTTTCTTTTTCTCCTGATCTGTGCTGTTGGTGATAAATATCCGGGCTTATCCTCAGATTTCTGAATTACTTTAAATCCTTTCTTGGTATGTGATAACATTCCCCTGGTAGTCTATTTGGATTTCTTCCTTGGAGCAAGTTAGTATTCAGCAGGTATGCAGTCCCAGGTTATTTTCACAGACTAGAAGCAAAGTAGAGGTTTTCCTCTTTGATATCCCTTATTTGTTGTTTCAAAGTTGTAAAGGGACTGGTTTTCCTTTTTTATTTCAATAAAAAAAAGTTTTTCTACCAAATCAATATCAAAGTTGACAGACCTGAGGCAAATGAAAATGAGTTCTTAGAAACTCAATACAGGTGAAGTTTTGACTTCAGCAAACAGTTTTTCAGCCCAGAATTATAATGAGGAAGACAAATGGATATTTTTATTCCCAGATTAACTTCATAGTAATAACTTTTTAAAGCTGTTCACTTAAAGCAAATTCCCTGGCTCTTATTACAACAGCTAAAGAGTACACTTATTAATGTTTTATTCTGTATATTCCAGCATAGTCAACTTGTTCTGTTTAACACCTTCTCTATTCATTTGGAAAGACTAAGATGTGACCTCCTAGATCATTTCTGCAGATTCACTGAGGCTAGAAAGTGGTCATTTACTCATTTTTATTCACCACTAAACTTGTCTGGTGGTGTTGCAGGCCTGGCAGTGAATGTAGGTAAATCTTATATTGTCCAAACAAGAAGCAAACTCTGTTTAATATTTACCCTGGACTCCTGTTCAAGAAATTCCTCCTCTCAAGAGACCCTGATTTGACTTCTGTAAACCCTTGAGACCTTTCCTGAGGGATATATCTCCCAGAATGTAGGTGTTGCTTGGATTCCCATGAAAGCTTTTCCTGTGATACAGACTTGAGGCCTCATAATTGAAGTTTGGTCCCCCAATGCCTTAACACTCCTAACACTTGATGCTCAAAGTAGTTTCTCTTCCCTCCCATTTCAGAAAGCTAAATTTCTTCACACAGACTTACCCTTTCTTCCTTTCCTGCCCTCCTCACCTGCCCTGTCCCAAGTTCTGGGGCCTTCTTGAGGGAAGGTTTGAGCATAAATAACTGAACTGAAGCACCAAGTAACATGTTGCTTTCTTGTACACTGGAGAAAACAACAGCAGGAGGCAGAGCTGACCCAACAAATCTAAGGATCTTGCAATCAACGCTGAACCTCAGAAGCAGCCCATAAGCACTTGTCAGAGCTATGCGACCTGGTACTTCCAAGTATCTCCCCTTGCTGTTTCTTCTGCATCTGTTTTCCATCTTTACTTGTATTCAGAGATGGACAATGCTCATGTCCATGAGCCTCATAAGCTGGGACTTCGGCATATGGGCCTATTCTTCAGAGAAGGAATTCATTTATTCTCTTGCATTTAACCTAAAAGAAGGGCAGCTGTTATGCTGTCCTGTTTAGTATGGTTTGACCTGATCTATATGGTTTGTAGCCTGGCCCTGGATTGTCCCCCGAGTGCAGGGAGCGTTGCGCTTTACCCCTCTGTTTTACTGCCATTCTGCACAAAATTTATTTTCTTTTATGTAAGAGAGAAGTCATAGACACAGAAAGGGCTAAAGAGGTGAATGTTTTCTTGGACTCGCTGAGCAAGCTCTTGTTGTTGCTAGCCTGTGGCAACCTGAGGGGGATGCTTGACTGGGGATGACACTGCTGTGACAGAAAAGACACAGTCTTTTTCTGGCTAGATTTTTTTTTTTTCTAGATGCTGTTTGCTGACTTTCCTACACTGCACTGCTTTTCTATTTGCCCTCTTTGCAGTGGATCAGGCTTTTGTGGCCTTTTGATTCCTCATTGCTCTTGTGTCTGAGATGCAGCTCTTCAGGAGAGACTGATGCTCACTTGAATGTGGCTATTCCTGAGAATCCCTGAGAGGTAGAGCAGGATTTAATGCAGGCTCAAGGTGAGACTCTAGAGTGAATGTGCTTTCTTAATTGAGCCAGGTGTACAGCATGGCTTTAGTGAGGGAAACTGAAAGCAGCCATTGCTCAGGCATTGTATTAGAACTTGCACTCCTTTAAGTGGCTCTAAAAGTTTGTAGATCATCCTTACTTTCACTGTGTTCCTGTGATGGCTTTTTTCTTCTTTCCTGTGATCTTGGAGTGAATCTGACCAAATACTATAGACTTTTAGTACAATGAGAACCAGGAAGAATTAGGAGATATCGTTGCTGTAGTATAAAATACTGGGGTATGCCTTTGATCTGACTGCATTGTCAGCAGAGCCAGAGCTCGAGATCTCTTGTTCTCCCTCGTGCGTGAGGGTCTACAGTAATTTGGGTACAATAGTCTGCTTGAACTCTTCTTGCTGCCCTCTAGGTGGGAGTGATGAAGGCCCACGTTTAAGGGAATTACGTAAGTGGTCAGACTACTCACCCATACAGCACTATACCTAGATGTTTAGAGTGGAAAGCAGCTCAGGATGCTTGTTCTGCAATGGTGTCCCCACAACATCTACACAAAAAAGCAGCTCTTCACAGCTTAGGTGGCTGGCCTAGGAGAGCTCTGAATGAGCAAATGCAAACCAGGTCTCCTATTTAAGCAGCTGAGTAGGGTTTTTTTTTCCTGTTTAGCTGTTAAACTTTTCCAGCTTTAAGATGGAAGCAGTATTCTTTGTAGGTTTTGTACCACCTCCCCTCAAAACTAATGAAATTTTCCATCTGCCCTTGCCTAAGCACTCTAACTCCTTATTTATGCTAACAATAATTTTTGAACTGCACTGAAGCACCACTTAGCACTTATTGCCTCGGGGAATGGGGGAAAAAAAAAATACTGTGAATGACTCTAGCCTCTGTGTATTATCAAGCCTTATTGTATCTATATTCCTACCGTCTGATGCTAAGGAGTATCAGATTGCACTGTACAGATGTTCAGAGCCTCACATTGCAGTAATGATGAGATTTTCACTCGGCTGCATAGTACTACTGTGCTGGTTTAAGTCTGCTTTTTCATGCACATTTTGCATCGGTGTATTGTACTCTTCTGCATACTGGGAAAAAAATGAGGAGATAAACCTTGGTCTGAATCTGTGAAGTAGTGAACTCTGAGATTCCTGGCTGTGAAACTTCATCCATGATTTGGACCTCTCATTCAAAGGTGTAAATCATGTTTTGGTTTAAACCATTGCATGCATAGAATGCATGTAAATAAACCTGCGGCTACTTTTTTGGCTTTTATTAGGTAAGAAACTATTGAACTTTCTGAAGTAACCTTATGGAAGACTATCAGATAAATGAATTAACACTTACAAACTCAATTGCATAGTTTTTGTGGTCTGTTTATTATTTGAACTGTTAGATTTTTTTTCTTAAGTTGGTTGTGTGCGGGGCTCCACATCTGTGGCAGCAGAAGCAGAGTGGGTGGCCCAGCCTTAGGGCTTTCCGTCTCCTTACCATAGCAGGTCACCCCTGCAGGAGATGCGTCTGATTGTGGAGCCGTGCTACGAACTAGCTCAGGACAAAAATACAGCTGCCTCATTTCTGGGGAATAAAAGCAACAAATTGCTCAAGTCCAGACCAGTTTCCCTGCATAGCCCCAAGCTGTGTGCACTTACAAGTGTAATTCATTTGCTCTGGCTGTGCAACATAGCACTGGTACCCAGCATATCTCTTCTGGTGATAATACTCTACATTTATAAGGTAACCTGTGTCCAGGGTATCTTTCCTCCCAGTTTGTGTGATTATGAAAAATTCCAAGGTAACTCCACAAATGTGCATCTAAATGACTCAACACTAAAATGCTCAACCACCCACTGGGATTTAGCATAGTAATCAGTTTAAGAACATTCTATACTGAAAAATGATTAAATGTTTCCTATATATTCAGCTCCCCAAGGTTTTCTAGGGCTTTTACACTGATATGAGAATAAAGCTTTAATCAAAAGACTGAAGTTTAAAACAAGAAAAGTCTCTACAATACAGTGCTATTGTTCTAATAATTGCTTTATACTTTAAGTAGGCATTTTTCTTTTGCTCACCTTCTCCTATGCACATGAAAATAGCAAATTTCAGAGTGAAACTTTTTGCATAGTGATGGTGGTGTAATGTAGCAAATGAATGTCCAGAGCACTACCCGAAGGAGCAATACTTGCTCACAGGGAGTGCTTTCCTTTGGATGTTTTTCTGACAAGTTTTGTCTTGTTTGCCTGGTAATGGGAGCAGCTGCTGAAGAGTAACATCAGTGCTGAATCACTGACAAGTTGCTATTAATGAGATGCTGCTAACTTATATATATATATTTCAGACTCTAACTTCTGTGAAAAGATACTGTCCAGTGGTCTGAGCATAATCCCAGAAGTCAGGGCTTTCTACTGTGCTTTAGATGTCAACAGCATTTTAGATAATTCACTATTTGTTATTGTAGTGCCTATTAAATATGTTCTGTTTTCTGCAAAATGAGAACACTTTTCTCAGTATCTACTGTAGTAAGAACTAATGCTGGGCTTTTAGAGATGATATCAAGCCTTTACTGCATGTTGCATTAAAAAAAAAAAAAAAAAAAAACTTGAAAATTAAGCTTGACGAAGCAGTAGTGAAGTGTGGCATATGCTAGAAGTGATTGATCATGTTTTGGAGTAGAGATTAGACAGTCCTGAAATCAAGCAATAGAGATGAAACCAGCAGTGATCTTGTGCTTTGGGTGTGTGTGTGTTTTGTTTTGTTCTTAAGTCTAGGAAAAAGAAATGATCTCATATGCTGTAAGAACTTCTTTTAATATTGAAGTTAGTCTGGGTAATATGTTAACATGACAGCTATCTTGCTAGCTTTTTCCTTCTCTATCCTATAAATAAAAACACATAAACAGCCAGAATTATGCTTTGCTTTTACTATTCTGAGGATGTCTCTTTCTGGGAGTTAGGATTGTCAAGTCCTTGCCAGAGGTAATAATTACGTGAACAAAAACTCCTTTATTTAGCCCCTAGAAATGTATTTGCCTTGTTAACGGTTCCCAGTAGACATCTGGAAAGTTTACCTCTGTTATGAATTGTAGGTGGGGAGAGAAGAAACAGAGATGGGGAAAAAAGGGAATTTCTGGAAAAGTGGGGTTTGTTCACCCCAGCCTGTGACCTACTGTCTAGGGTTATGAAGTTTTATTATGATGGTAATCACCTACTTGACGGGATTATTGATCAACGAGCCTTAATGTCCTGTGTAATGAGCTCATGAGCACTAATTGTTTCAGTATGGATTTTTATTTGGTATTAAGGTAGCCACTGAAACAAGCTTGGTAGTTTATATAATTGATCTACTTAGAGGGAACCAAATGCTGAATCAACTAACTGCGGCATATAAAAAATCGTAATTTACTTCTGCCAAGAAAATTACTTTCTGCTATAGAATAATCATTACTGAAAAGCTGTGAGTTATAACAGTTGTAGTGAAATATCTTACTTTAAAGGTTCTTGAAACAGTCTTTTGCCTGCCTTCCCTTCATACCTCATACTTTCTTCTAAAAAATAAAGCAGTGCTCATTGATGAATCCTATAATAAAAATGTTTTCTGGCACAAACATACATACACAATTCTGATCCAGAGCTTATTAAAATAATTGAAATCTATCTGTTGCCTTAGCAGGCTTTAGATTAGACCTGTACAGTAGTGGTTATTTGTGTGGAGGAAAGTGAGTAGGGGCAGGAAGGCAGCAGGGGATCCCGGAGCTTTTCATTAGAGTAAGCTCATTTATAACGGTGGCAGCTACATCCTTGTGCAGGTGGACAAATAGATGCTGCAGCCTGACCTAAAATGTCAAAGCTCTGACATAATCATTCTCCAAAGATGTACTAGAGCATTTTTTTAGTTAGCTTTTGATATGTAAAATCTAAACATCTTATGGAGGGTTTTTGTTATACAGAACAGTTTCCAGTTTGCACATTTTCTTCCCATGTAAAAAGCATTTGAGCATTTTTCAGATCGGATAGTGTAATTGCACATCCATTGAGTTTTGTGTGAACTTAGCAATTGATTCGAAGTTAAACAAAAGATGATGTGTGTGGAGAGAGGAAATTAAAATTTTATTAGGTTCAGCAGCATCAATCCTGATATATTTTCTACTTTATCTTTCAGCCTGAATTAAAAAATGCTGCTGTTCTTGACTAATTTTATTATTTTATAACTTGCTTGAAAAATGCATGTAAGATTTAGATGCTCAGCGGTTTTTGCAAATGTTGACCTGTGGGTGTCAATTTAAATTGCAACAAGGTCAGATCTTCCACCCATGATTCATATAATTAAATGCTTCATAAAATTTGAAAAATAATACACTAGAACTTACAGAGGGAACAGGACCTTTCTCAGCTGTTGAAAAAGCAATAAAATCTTAGTCTTTCCCTGCATAGGAACGATAACAAAAACCTTTTTGGCCACTAACCTAACTTGATTTTAAGGACCATTTTATTTGCTTAAATGTGAAGACACTACTTTGCATATATGTGGCATGCATAACCTACAACTGGGTGTCAAACTGTATAATGTGGTGCCTGATCTAATTTTTATAGAAAAATTTGATCTGCTATGTTTTTCTTATTTCCATATTTGATTGTCAATGACAGTAATAGTGACTGGGAAAAAAAGTGCAAATATGTTGTAGGAAAGCAAAGGTTCCCAAACCTACTTTGCAATGTTTCCAGAGTAATGGTGGCATTTGTTTAATACTATTAAATTCAAATGTTGTCCTAGAACAGTTCATAATCATCTAAAACAGTTGCTTTTCTGGCTCCAGCTAAAACTATTTTGGGAAAAAGTATTTTTAAATAGCTTTTTTGGTCAAACTGTTCTGGAATTGTAGTAAGTTATGAGTTCAGGGTGGAATGTTGGCAACTTTTATTAATGCACTACCTGCATTAAAATGGCTAAATGCCATCTCCACTTATGGGCTGGATTCACTGGGATTCCTCTGAACTGATGCCAGTTTAATTGAGATCTGTTGGGACTTCTGTCGTTCCCGAAGGATAATTGCAGCTAGCTGTAAGCACGCTGGTTGCCATGTGATGAAATAAATGACCTTTCCCTGTAGTTGCTATAGCATATTGCAAAAACCCACCAATCCATCAAATGTTGGCTGATGTGAATGATTTTGTGTACGTGTTCTAGTTATCTGTAGGCTTGTTTGTGGTTTGGGATTACTTTTTATGTGAAGCATAGGTAGGTAACAAATCTTTTCTGTTTGTGTAAATATTGATCAGACCAAACATGCAAGTCCCATACTGATCAACAGGACTTTAATGTGGTGTTATCCATTCTGCTGACCTGCAGCCAGAAATTTTGGAGTTTGGTGGCACTGGGACAGAACTCCGTATTGTAAGCTATTAAACAGAAACTTTGGAAAATTTCTCTTCCACTTCTCCAACATTTAAAATTATTTACATTTCAAAGTAAAACGGGTTACCCCTGTGTAAGTGAAATGGGATTATTTTGCTTTCTTAGATTGAGAAGACTGTCATGTAGCACTGGAGTCTTGGACAAAGGCTGAAACTCAAGTCTCAAGAGTATAAATGCCACATTAAAGTGGTATGTCATAAAACCTATGATAGGTTTTAAAGATGAAAGGCTAATTGACAAATGGCATTACTGTAATAGTCACAGTATAGCTGAATAAGGAAAGCTATTGAAAAGATTCTATAGTTTCAGCAGAAATATGCCCTAATTTAAGATACTGATTAAAGCATATGTACTTGTTACAGCTGCAAAGTTTTAGAATTAAGAAAAATCACATGCTGCTGATGTCTTCTAGAGCCCAGCTTCCAAAGGAAACATTTGAAGTTACTGTGGAAGTCTCTTCATAAATACCAAAGTTGCATCAGTTCCCATAATATACATGAAGTGTGTGACAGTCATATCACTTGCCTTATATGTTGCCCTTTGACCTTTCCTTCCCAAAAGTTCATGCAACATATAAGTGACACACAGCTATGCTTGGCCTGTGCAGCCCCCTGGGGAGGGAGGGAACAGTCATGACTGTAATCTTTGATCCTCAGAATCACTAATTTATAGTTGCAGATTGATGTATTGCAACAGCTGTGAAGCTGCCATTAACCTTTGATTAGATCAGCTGAAATTAGTCTGTTGGTTTTTGGCTCAACTGCCTGAGGCTGGTGTCCGTGCATCACTACATTTGGTACTAGCTGATGTGGTCTGCACCTAGCAAAGCTCCAAAGAGGCAAAACAGCTATAAATATCTTTGTTAATCAGAGGCAGGATGTGACTCTCCTGTCTTGCAAACATTTTTCATTATTTTAAAAACAAATGTTCTGCTCTGACTAAAACAAGGTATCTGTCTTGAGTTTTGTGAGAAAGAAATGTGAATAATCTGTAGCTGCATAGCCTGGGCCCTCCATTAATATGTGGAAGATAAAGGCTGACTTCTCTGACTCAGAGGAATATTTGTTTTATGCAAAGTGGAATGGCATCAGTATGAGAAATTGAAGATCTATGTCATCTGTCTGGGTTTAGACACTTAAGTCTGATACCAAGGCTCTGGGTTCAATCCAGTACAACAGGGCATTGAATTTGTTGTCTTAGCTGTGGCATTATTGGGTATTTTGGCCAGATACTCCATTATGGTGTTGAAGTTTTCAAGAAATTGGTATGTATTTTTGCAGAAAGAATTGCTGACCTTCATGAATTTAAGTTCTGATGGAAAAAAGAAAAGAAATTGGAAAGCTGTGACAGTTTTAGTGTTAAGCCTTGATGTGTTTAAGGTGGAGAGAGGAGGGAGAGGCAACTCAGGAGAAATATGAGCTGCTTTTAACAGTATTGTATTTGTTAGCATAAACAGAGGAAGTTTCTGCAGTTGCCAGATCAGCACCTTTTGGTGGCCTAAGTTCACATGAGTTAAAAATGGTTTTCATTTATAGTGATACACACAGAATAGCACATTAAACCATGGAGCTGGAAAACAAACAACAAAGGATAGATCTCTGCTATACTTTGTGTGTTTAACTGCTGTATGTGAAGTGGCTTTGAGGAGTTGAAATCATTTTGAATTCATCTTTTGTTTTTCAATAAATAGTCTCTTTTCAGTGAGAATATAGTTCTCAGTTGAAAATTTAAATAAAAATTTCACATTACTCCCTGTAGTTAACATAACAAATCAGAACAAACTTGGATCCTGTCCAGATGTTTCTCAGTAGCGGGTTCTACGTGTGTGTTCATCAAACTCCTTGCTGGACAACTTGAAGAGAAAAAGTAAATCTCAGAAATATCTCACCCAGCCATCACTTTATAGAGATCAACTTGCCAAGGTTTTCTCTTGAATTTTTGTTTTAAAATACAAATTTTGATAGTGTTAGTGCTATTTGGCAAATTGGTAATCTCTGCTAATATAGATGATAATTGTGGGGGTCAATGCATACTTCATGGGCTAGTGGGTGAAGAAAAGAGCATGGGAAAGCAATATCCCAAAACTGAGGAGGATGCAAGCATTTTTGAACCTTTGATATAAATTCCTTGTTCTAATTCTGTTGCTTGCTTTGACTTCTAGACTAATTGGAAAGATGTAGTCCGTTGGAAATATGGTGGACACGTTGCCCTGGTTTGACTGTCACTAGGAGTATATTAGTAATAAGAGAAATACTAAGGAAAATGTTGGCCTATTACCTGAAGAAAAGGTAGGCTTGTACACTTCCTTGCTTGTATCTTTTTTTGTCATCCTTTGCCAAAAAGATTACTTACAATGGGATGGCTAACCCTTACTACAAGAAGGGTGTCCCCACCTAAAGTAGGCAAAGAAGAGGTTAAAGAATGCTTATGTAAGTTAGTTTTTCAAGTGAGACAGGCATGACAAACCTCTTTTTTGAGATTGCTTTAGTCAGTGTTAGTGATTGTTTGAGAACTGATGGAGAAAGGATGAGGTGCCAGAAATGCTAGAAAAGGGATAATTATACCCAGAGGGCCCAGGGAAATGATGGGCCACTCAGCTGAACTTTGCTTCCTAGAAAAGTACTGAAAAAATTACTGAACTACTGTGAAAATAGATTTGTCAGGAACAAATTTCAGAACATTGTCTCTTGCTCATCCCTTACTTCTCTATCTAGTTGCTTTGCTTGACAGCACAAAAGCTTTTTGGCTACAGGAGAAACAGAGGATGTTATATTTTGACTTCAGCAAGATTTTGGAAGCTATCCTAATGGCATTTTCAAAAGGGAAGTGGAAGAAGTATGTACAAGACAAATCTACTGTTGGATGGAAAACTGGTTGGAAAAACGCATGTGGAGTGCAGAATCCCATTCTGGCTTTTTTAATCTGTTAGTAATGAGTAAGGATGTCTGTCCTGAGTCATGAGATGCTGAATGAACAGTCCTTTCTCTAGCTCATACAAAATGCTTTAAATAGGCTGTTTGTTTTGATTCAAGGATTTTGATGGTCTCCTGCAGCTTTTTTTGTGCTTTCTCAGTAGTTTTGGAGGTGGGAATCCACATACTGCTTTTAAGTGATGTATAAGGCACAACATTTTTGCACAGGTGTTACAAGATACAACATCACTCCAGAAGAATCATGGGGATATAAGGACAAATCTGGCCACAACAGTGATATCCATCTTGTAAAAATACAAACTTGGGCATATCTGGCAAACTGCGACTGTGCTGGAAATCCAGAAACTTAATCTGAGCTGTCATCACAAGACTTCTTTTAGAAGTATCTTTTATTGCTCTGGTAGTTCTAAAAGGTTTTGAGTTTTTAATGTTGAAAACCTGGAAGATTAAAATGAGAGGCAGAACTTTTCTTGGTTAAATCCATGGACTTTACTCCCTGAGGTCTGAACAGTGTGCCCAGCCCCTTCTGGGTCCAAGCGAAAAAGAGCATGTTCGTTTTAGCAGATTTCTAAAAGCTAAATGTTGAAGTGACTTCAAAGCTGGGTGGTGTGTGTGCAGTTTGTATCTGTATAGGTACCAATGCTGGATTTGAGGAGTCTTGCCTTTTTGCTGCAGTATTAGTGTTACCTGCAGGTGTGGGCGGGCTGCAGGCAGAACTGGAGATGAACTGGCTCCAGTAGTGCTGACTGGGCCTGAAGTGTGGGGGAGTTCCTGCAGCTCAGGTGGCCCCTCTAGTTAGGCAAGTGCTTGCCCAGAGCCCCAGGCAGGCTGTGCTGACCCAGAATTGTCCTGGCTGTGCTACTGTCAGTCCATGCAACAGTTGTGTATTTGCACAAGCTGCACTCACACACTGAGCTTAAGATTTTCTGAACTTGTTTGCTGTTTGATATGTTTAAGGATTATGAGCTGAATAATGCAGTGATCAGTCAACTCCTTCCCCTTGAACCTTCTTTCCTGTATCAGGAGGCTCAGGCCCTTGCTGTCTTGCATTTAGGCCTCTGAACTGACATGTGCAGCAGTGAAGAGTGCTTATAGCAGGACTAGTGCAAAGGTGTGGGTTTCCTCAAAGCTGCATTTAGTTTGGCAGCTTTATTATTCCACCCTGTCTGTTCCACCTGGGCTGAAACCCCACCTCACTTCTCAGCTTTTCTTCAGCTGTCATCTGGTATGCCACTGACCAAACAGCCAGTGCAATTCAGAGGAGAGGGAGGGTATCACTGATGGGAGAAGCTCAGCTTCTGTCACTGCTAGAGCCTTAAAACTTCAAACAGACATCAAGAACCTTAAATTCAATGCCTCTTATCTAGATTTAAAAATAGATCCAACCACCTGACTGTGAGAAATGGGCTTTTTCTGCAGACTTGAGTGCAAAGTAATTGTGTTTTGATGGACATAATTTTCATCAATAAATCATTAAATTTTTTGGACCCTGTTCTGATGCATTTATAAAGGCCTTATAACTTCTTGGCAAACATTTATCTCAAGTTTATGGAAACTACCATTTGGATATACTGCAATGGAGTCTTTATGCTGACATTAAAAGCTTATGGGAATATTTTTTGGAATATCAGTTTTCAGCTAGGTAAGCATTGGTCATTCTTTCCACACTTGCTTCTTTGCTAATAATGTCCATCTGTATGTTTCAAACCTTTAATATAATTTATTGCCTTTAGTTTTTGATTACTTGCCAGGAATTGGGTCTCTGAAATTCAGTTCCAGCACTGCCTGAATCGTTTGATGTTGTCTAATTACTTTGTGCCTTGGTGCATCTCTGAGAAATAGGTATTAAAGGTCTTCAGAGTAGGAGAGAGGAACTGGCTTATGCTAAACAATTACGGAGCTTGTTGAGGCTGCTTAGATGAAAGCAATCAAATGCTCTGTCTCTTGCCACTGTTTTCTGGTTGATATGTGGTTCTTCTTGTTAGCTATTGTTTTAAGCTTAAAAGGTTTTAATAAAAGTACAAGTTTCAGGGTGTTGCAATACTTAAAAATCCAGATAGTCTGCATTCATCTGCCTGTTCTCATCCGAAGGATGTTATTCGTGGTGAGACTTCAACTCTTGATAATATTTTGGGGCTCTTAAATGAGGCTCATCAATTGCTGATGTCTCAAGAAAACTCCAGGGACTTCTTTGTTGCCAACCTTCCTTCTCAAGTTAAGGAAACTCAAGCTGAGATGTTGCTTTTCCTCCTCCTATGGATCAGGAAAGCAACTTAGTGTCACTTTCTTTTTTTTCCCCAAGAAACTGAATATTAATTAGGCAATTTCCTTTCCATGTCAATGTGGAGGCTTTCCATGGATCTGGCTTATTTCAGACTGAGACTGGCTATGCTGTAATTTTCCAATCCTTAATACTCCCAGATGTATAGTAACAGGTATCTATATTGTTCTCATAGCTGTTAGCAGGAGAAGGGCCATAAGCATTTACAGCTTCATTTTCCCTTACTATGGTTTTCTCCTTGAATGGTTCTGCATCTTGGGGCTTTTGGGTTCATATTGTCAGCAAATATCATCTGACTTGGGGCCTCTACAGGGAACACAGGATGCGTCATGGGAAAGACCTTCTAAAATAGTATTGCATCTGTCATAAGAGCACTGCTGTAGGGCTTGGATTAATCTTTAAAGACACCCCAAGGGAACTGGGTGAGCTACAGCATGAAGAGGGAAGCTGGGGGACCATGACATTGCCATGTAATGGCCTGCTCTAAGCAGCACAACTAGCAGATTTGCAGCCACCTCATCATCCTCTCAGTCTGTCTGCTTCTGATCTGTCGTGGGTTTTTCTGCAAAGTCCTCTTCCTCTATCAGTATGCTGTGAAGCTGCTCACCTTATAGTCCTCCTTTCATGCCAGATTCTGCTCTGGCTGCTGCATTCAGACCCTCTGCTTCAGCGACAGCCTCAGGTTTAATGCAGCAACTTCTGCTGTGCTCTTATTGCTGAGGTGCTGCAGCTCTCTGCATGCAGGTGGGTGCTGTCTGTCCCCTCAATACCTACAAATAGCTCTCCTCTGACTTACCATTTCTGCTGTTTAAGGGCCCGGCCTTAATGCTAGTGGGTTTTATTTGAATAACTGTCTGTAAGAATTGTGATTCCTTCTAGGAAACTGCTACTATAAGGCTTTGGCATTGCTATGCAAAGTGACTGTTACTTCTGAGCTGCTTTCCCATCACTCTGTTCATTCTGCAGATGGCAATAGCTCAAAGTCTGTCAGGCATTCACAGGCTTCAGGCTAATCCTTGTGATAGCACATTTCTCCTCGACCAAGAATGCTTTTGCAAATCTTGAGGTTGCTGCCTTCCAGCCCTGTGAAGTGCTTTTATAGAAATCTAAAGGTTTTCTGCAGCGCGCACACAATCATTCAGACACAGGCAGTCAGGCCTCAGCTTCCTTCTGCCCCTGTCATAGGTGACAATGTAATGCTATGTTTTTGTGACATTTTTTATAAAAAGATAAAGATATAGCATTACCTATTGATAGCAGTGGTCTCTGTGCTGCTCATGTCAGTGTCCTCCGTAGGAAGGTGGGAAGCTGCGTGTGAGACAGGGATTTGGTTACCTAGAAACCAAATTGTAAGGGAAAACTGGCCTTTCAGGAGCTTGAGCTGAAATGTAATATCTGCCATACTCCAATTTTTGCTTTGGTGTGTGCTGATGTTGCTAGTCTGAACGAGATGTATGGGTTCCCTCTGCCTCTTCCCAAATACTTTTCAGTTTGCTAAGCTACTTATTTTTCTATTCTCCTTAAAGACCTAATGTCTTTCAAAACAGATTTTTCTATTAAAACACCACTGAAGAAATACAATGAAAGGAAGGGGAAAAGCCTGTATCTCTTCCAACTGGCAGAGGAGTGCCTCGTTCTGCCTTCCTAGTGCCTATGAGATGCCTAAGGTCTTTCTGTATCTGCCTATTCTAGCATCTGTTTGTTGGCTAGGACCTGCTCTGGACTCGAGGATTTTTGCTATTTTCTTAAATGCTAATCCTTGATCAGAAGGGTTTCAGCTGCATCATATACCTAGTGTGGTAAGGTGCCCTCTAGAAAACCTGGTTTCATTCAAGCCCTTGTTATATCATACAAATGAAGGAACTGGAATTATACTATACTTTTTTAAAGGGTGGGGGGTGTCTGTGTCTATATGTACATAGGTGCATATGTGTGTGTATATGGGCGTGTGTATCTTGTGTATGTGTTCCCTCTAGGTTTCTCCTACCTGAGTTATGCTGCCTTTTTCAGGCCATTAAAGGATTTGAGAGAGAGCAAGGGTACTTATTCTGCTGAAGGTGTCAGACAGGCTGACACCTGCTTCTTGGCTGAATGTCACTTTGATTTTTTTGAGGGGGGGGGAAAAAAAAGCATCAGCTGCTGTGTGAAATCAATTTTGCAGTCTGTTGTAGGACACTTTCTCTTGTGAAGAGTAAGGGAGAAGCTCTCTTGTAAAAGATGCATGCTTCATTTTGTGTTTGCTCATAGGTTTGTGTCCTTCGCGCTTTTCTTTCGACACTGCATCAGATACTTAACAGACTAAAAGAAAATAGCTGTAATTGGGACTGCAGCTACCAGTGTACTAATGACTTAGTTATTGCTAAGCTAGTCACTCCCATATTGAGGTGTGATTCTAGCTTCATATGTACTTCTGTGACCATCTGCAGAGACTTTCTTGACAATTGCAAACTTGTACCCATTTTAAGGGAATGATACTTGAGAGCTGGCAGGTATGTTTCTAGCTCACTGGAACACAAGAAATCCTCTCTAGGGTGTCCATTTCCACTTATTACCCTTATTAAGCCCTATTGAATAATACAATATCTTGATCAATAACATAAGGAATCTCAAGTAACAAAACTAATCTATGTTCAGCACTTCTGAGCTAGGTTCTTAATGTGAGTAAATTGGAGTCCTTCAGAGTAGCCTGAGCTTCAGAAGTCTGACTGTATCCTGAAGTGTAGTCCTGTAAATACAGCAGCTTAAAATAATTAGGCATCTCTTTTTCTGTCAGTTATGCTACGGAGCTTTTTACAAGGATGGGACCTTCTGTCTTGTCTGTAATCCATGAGGCCTAAATAATACGAGACCTTAGCAGGGAAAAGTTTAGAGGAAGAGGGAAGAAGAGAGATTAGTACTGTCTAATTTTAGCTATCTATACTAGAAGCTTAGAGAAATTAATCTCCCACTATAGTGTATAGAGAGCAGGACTCTGAAATTAAGCTCATGCTCTGAAATGCCTGATGTAGGAACCTACCTTTCTTCCAGGGAATTGGAGTCTGAATGTGGGTACTTGGGCCAACAATTTGGGGGTGTCCCTTGTGCTGCCTTTAAAGTAGTCATCTACTGTTCTTATCTGCAAAATCCTGAGTAAATCAGTAACTTTGAACTGGAGAAATAAAGGAGAACTCACTGTGGAGGCGAGAGTGCTGTGGGAGGGACTCTTCTCTATCATGCTCCTGCAGATGAAGGTACTCAAATGCTGCATCTGCCCAGTGCTGAGGCTGATCCAAACCTCCTAAAAAGCACTCCAGCAGGGCTTAGTAATGCTTGGCCTATTTCAGGATTTAGTTGTCAGTGCTATCAGAAAATTGGTGCAAACAGCACAGTACAACACAGTTCTGGTGATTGGAAGACACCTGAGAAAATTACTTACTCTGTTTCCCCTGCTGCTTTTGGTTTCTCCAGATGAAGTTATCTTTGGATTTCAAGTTTGGCAGAATCATGTGGGTAGATGGGAAAACTGATGTTAGCAATATTTCCTTGTAGCCATATCTATATAGTGAAAAATAGTGCATCATTTGTTGCAGCATTTCGGAGAATTGCATTTTAAATCTAAATATTAAAGTAGCCAGATCAGAACTTTAGTTGAGAGCCAATGAGTGGTACTTATGAATTTTATTCAGCTTTTGTGCTGTCACTTTTCTGTTTACCTTCTCTTACTTAAATAGGTGAGCTTAATTTTGATATCCATGTCTGAACAGAAGAAATCCTATAGGCCTTGAAACTGCACATCCCTCTGTGCTGGAAATGTCTATCAACAGAGGTGAGAACAAGAATGTGAATGCTTCATCCCTCTCCTGCTTTTGCCCAGGTAGCTTTGAATTTGTCCTTTAAATGTGGCATCCATCTTGCAACCTTCAGCTCACTTTTTTTCAAGATGTGTAAAATTTCTAGCCTTTCAATAATCTTTGTATTAATTTACTAATATGGAGAATAATTACTCACATTTTTCAAAATGTGCTCCAAATTAAGAGGCTAGACTGCATCTTCTCTTACTAATTATTTCAGGAGAGCTAATCTACAATGTGTATGACCTTTTCTGAATTTGGGTCCATCTGGCATTTTCAAATGGAATTGAGTATTGATTTCCACACTGTTAATTTATTGTTTAATTAAAAAATCATAGTGCAGTGATGTGGTTTGATTGCACATCCTTTTCCACATCAACCAATTAAAGTGGAGAGCCATCACAAAACTATCATTTTTTATTATTATTTTTTATAATGGAGCTTCCCAGAAATGTAGGTGGTCTCATATACTGTACTAATGGTTTGGAACACCTTTTAGCATGAATGACCTGCAGGAACTGCCCTAGAAAGTAAATTCTCCATTTATATCATTTTGGTGTGACCAGGGTGCCACACTTCCTGGACTTGATTGAATGTTTCTGGAACTTGACTGTGTGTCTTAGGTCACCACCACCTAGTATAAAATGTAGAGAAATGGTTATTAAAGACCGGTCATCTTAGTCGATGGTAGTTTCACTGCACTGCCCTTGCTTATTAGGGGAAGAAGCAGCTATATATTTCTTGAATGAGGCGATACCATCAACCTTTGTTCTGTCAGGTTCCCATCCTATGGGTGAAAAGTTTCAGGTGAGTCGCATTGTTGCCAAGCTGTCAATACTTTCTCTCTAAAATGAATAGATTGCAACACCTAAAGCAAAACATCTCTGTGTCCGTTGACCTGGACTGATAATTTTATTGCCTAGGCAAGACCGATTTTTGTGGTGTGTTCTGCAGAGCTTGGTCCCCAGCTGTGTTAAGACACTTCTTAAAGGTGAACTTTTATTTTTTTGTTCCTGCCTTGTATTTTTGAGTGGGTGTTTTGTGTTTGTTTTTGTTTTTTTTTTTTTTGAAACTGAGGTCTTATTGAAGTGTAATGTCTTCTGCTCCCCCCTCTCTTAATGCTTCATCTAGAATCCCCTGTGTGAATGAGCATTTAAATCTAGAGAGCCTGGCAGGCGTGCTTCAGTGAAGGAGTTGTCTTACAGTCAGATCTTTAGAATACATTAAAATCCACCTGAAATATTTTATCTTGATCTTCAGCATGACTGTATAAAATACCAAAACCAGATATCTATTAGGTGTGTTCAAGTAGCAAATGTGATAAAGGGAACTTAAACCTCTACTGTCCATTAATGATGTGAAAGCGAGCATTGACTTGGAAAAGGCTGCAAAAGCAATGCAGGACTGGAATGGCCACGCAGCAAAGCCTGACTTTGGCTGGTTCGCTTTTAACTTGGCTGGCAGGAGGACTCCAGAAAAAATCAAAGGGAATTATGAGGTTTGAGAGACTAAGCCTTGCTTTGTGCCCTAGTTAGTCAAGTAGCATTTCTGCAAAGAGCTTAAGGAGAAGATTATGTAGTGGTTGGCAAAGCACTGCCAGGAGGCATGGTATGTTATCTTACCGTTGTGCAACAGGTTAAGATTTCTGGCCAAGGTATGGATATCTACCAGGCCTGTAAGAAAAATGTTGATTCCTTTTTGCAAAACTTAAGAGGAGGAAGGGAAGAAATAATCCCTTCCTTCCCTCCCCACCCCATGTAACTTTATTTTTATGACTGACCAGGAAAACGCTTCTGTAGCTGCTGCTTCCGTTTTTCTTTTCGTCAGATTTTATACAAAAATTTAGAATCTTTTTTTAAAAAAGATCATTTCTGATCAAAATGAAAAGTTGCTAGTGATGGCTTTAAAAAAAAATAAATAAAAGCACTATTTTTTGTCACCAAATGTTCAGTAGGAATAATATGGTTGCATACAGCAGAAAGGCATCCTAATAAATCACTATGGCATTAAAATGAATTTGGTATAGGCCTTCAAACAAAAATCTTTATTGGGTGATAACTTCTGCTTTAGTTATTCAAGTGACCTTTCCTTTTTTGAAGGAAATCCAAAATAAATAGCAGGTCCAGACAACACATGGCTAACAGGTCATTCTTCAGAAAGCTACAGGGTCAGCAGCCCCCAAATCATGGTGGCTTAGAAAGGAACAAACTGCCTAATTTCAAGGCAAGATATTAGAAGATCATATATCACGCTGGTGAGGGAATGAAACCTCGGTGCTCTTTGCAGATACACCTGCTTGTGAGCGTTAGCACAATTTTTGTATTCAGCTGATTGGAATCCAATGAAAGCAAGCCCGTGTTTTGGTATTACGTGATATCTTAACTGTAACTGGAAACAAAGAGGAAAATCTGAAATAATCCCTTCTAATTGTATTCCTCTTGGAAATTCAATTCTTAATGTATGGACTCTTTTACTTGCAATTTCTCTTGTGTTCTTCCTTTACAGTGCAAGTTCCCCCAGTTAGGCAAAACTGTGACTGAGCAAGTCTGGGAAGGACTGAAACAGGCTGGTGAGCCTGCGTTGTGATCTGGAGCCTATGGAAGTGGACAAACGGAGCTCACTTTCTAGCCACTTCTGGGGCTCTTGGATCCACCTCTTAGTTTGTTATTGGAGAAAAGCCCTTAAATTTCATTTTCAGATGCCATGTTAAAAGGAGAAGTTATTAATACACCCTAAAGGATGGAGGGTTAGAAAGCTGCAGAGCAATCAGGGAAAGCAGAAAATGAAATGGTGGCTTAGGAGGTTGAAAGAAGGTTGCTTGTTTTTATGGTTAGAAATGAGCCCTCAGCTGAGAGTGACGGTGGTACTTTTGCTCCTCTGGTTGGAGGGCAGTAACATCAGCATAAACCGTGTTGCAGGACATGTTCACAACACCCACAGCTGTGATACGAATAAAAACAAAGGGAGGGGGGAAAGCAGACAGGTATGAAATGGCGTGAAGAGCTGGCTTTAAGGGAGACGAGGGCAGGCGCGGGGCTCACAGTGGTGCTTGCTGGTGTGGCAGGCTGTGAACGGTTTTCTGGCCAGGACTTTTAGCAGAAGCTGGGAAGAGATTTCACCTTTCCTGTTCCTCAGGTACATGAAGCAAATGAAACAAATGAAACCTTTGGGAGGGGTTCTTGTTTTCCTTCAGCAAATATTATCTGCACAAGTTGTCTGCTGCCCTAGCTGCAACTAGATCCGTTTTGGGCAGGGCCACTGGAAACAGCTGGTGTTGGGAGCTGCTGAATCCAGCAGCCGGACGGAGGCAGGACTGCCGCAGCCCTGTGTCCCCAGGTCCGGCCAGGCACGAGGCTGAGGGTGTTTTGAGGCACGTGGTGTGTACACGTGCAGCTGGCCACCATGCACCAACGCGAGCAGAAAACAGCACTTGCACAAAAAGCACGACTGACTGGGAGGAAAGCCCATTAACGGAAAATATATACATATATACCCTATGCTCCTTAGGCAGTAACCCTCTTAGTCTAAGGGATCTGGAGATCTCTCCTGTTGACCCATCTGGCAGGTGTCACATGCGGACCGTGGCGTCACTGTCCTCGGAGCCCAGAGGCACAGGGGTGCTCCCTGTGCTCTGGCTGCATCTGGGGGTTCCCTGCCTGCCACTGCTCTTTGCTCATTTGTATTTAGGGAGATGAGCTTTTAATTGCATCAAATGTAATGTTTCTATCTGATCTTCTAGTCTTCTGAACTTCTGAGTCTCTTTTGCTGTTTTTTCAAAGGGAAATGACTGTGGAAGAGGATAATTCTCACTGGCCTGGCCAAATGTGATTTAAGTGAGAGCTGCCTACTACAAAAAAAGGAGGGAAGAACAAAAGGAATCTGTCTAGAGAAGAATAGGTATAATTCCTTTTTCTCCCCCCTGCTTCCCTTTCTTATAAAGCTCTTAAGAATATCTTGCTGTACCTGCTTGGCAAACTCAGCAGTCTGTCCAACACAAGTGCCACTCAGTTATTCTACCTGTCAGTCCTTCAAACTTTGCATTTCTCTTTTCTGTGCTCCAAAGTTTCCTGCCTCTCTGGGCAGAGACTGAGCCTGGGACCTTTACCCACAGCTTCCTGTTGCAGTGAGCATCTAGATATAGCTCTTCCAAAAAGCAGGCTGGTATATAGTTCAACATAGTTTTATAGTATTTTCATGGCTGTTTCACCAGTTTTTTCTTACCAAATTTTATTTACCAGATATTGCTTATTTTACTGCATGTGGACTTGGGTGATGTAGATATATCACAGTGTGCATTTAGAAAGTATTCAGATCATAAAAATCTCACTTTTTGTAACCATCTGACTGTGATTAATTATAACAATACAACTTATTAATTAAACTTGGGAAGCAGCATAATTGGAACTAGCATTCTCAATTCACTTGAATGAATTTCAGCATTTATTCTGCAGCTATTTTAATGAAATGCTGAAATCATCTGCGTATCAATCTATTCATTACCAAATGAGATGAATGCGACAATCCTAAGTATTCATGGAAATATCTCCATTAGAAAAATCATGTAATTAACCTAGAGTGTTCTCTAAATGAAGCACCTAAAATGTTATGTACTTTCTTTCATAATTGCAAATTGAGAATATTAGTTTCTCATTCTTTCTGATTATATTTAAAGTAAAAATAGCAGTCAGTGTGACTTAAAGATTTTTAACAATAGAATAAATGTTAGGAAAATGCTAGCGTAGAGAATACTAACCTTTCCTATTATGCTCTTTTTTTGCTGTTAATGGTCATTATCAAAAACTGCATTGTAACAAGAACTCTTCTGGTTGTGGGTCTCAGCTTTGTGCTGAAATCTGTCTGTCTGCTCATGCTGCTGTTACTTGAAGGTTTTGTCAATGCTAAGGATGCTTTTACCTTTTCCCCCATCCCCAAATAGTTCAAGTGAAAGGTAGAAATGATTTCTATTCTGGAATTTGCCAGGAAATGGCACATCCTGAAACTAAGCATGTAAGTGTCAGCTGTCTGCTTTTCAAAATCTTATTTTTAAGGAAACATCTTATTTTCTATTTGAAAAACATAAATGGTTCATGCTAAAATAGAACTGCCACTTCATCTAAAATGATGGGCTCTGCATCCCACATACTTGCTGCTCTTTTCCTCTCCAGCTGGGAGTCGTGGGACAGAAGGACCCCACCGAGGCATTGGTGCGAAGCACTTCTGATACGTTAGGACCGAAGTAGCTCTTGCAAGGTTGAATATAGATGCAACTGTTCATGGATTGTCTAACTAAAGAGTTTCCCAGAAGTAGTTGTAGTGACTTCAAAGCTCTTGCATCATGTTTTTAACATGCTGTAAGGAATTATAGCTTTCCCTAACCTATACCTCCCCTCCATGCACACACAAGCAGATACACACACGTTTTTCCTCTGATATGGGCTCCTTGGGGCAAGTGCTTCCTTATGAGGCTTTGTTGATGTGATGTGACTTGATCCTGACCGAGTCTTCTAGATGTTGGACTACATAATACATCTGATAGAAATAGTGGTGGTATATGAAGTGGCTTTAGCTGCATTGAAGATGCCCCCTTTTTTCCCTTTAAGGGAATGAAGAAAGCAAATGAAAAAGTTCTATGGGAATTTGCTTACTGTGCCCTGGATCAAGAACAGGCTGGTAACTTCAGTGTAGAACTTACACTCCTGGGGTTTTTTCTGAGGCCAAGGGGATCACCCTAAATAAATAATGCTTTAGAGAAGGGGAGGGGAAAAAAAACCCAAAACACACAAGAAGGCTGCCTCAAGGCATTTTCAGCTTCTCTGTGTTAATGTTTTAAGGATGCCTGGTCTAATAGAGAAAAGGAATGAGTGTATAAGAATTCTGTTTTATTTCTACTTTGGGATGTGAGCATAAAAAGGAAATATATACTTCAAGATAGAGAAACACGATAAGCATGCTGTACAAAGTCTGACAAATTTTAAATAGTCTGACATATGCAACAGTACTAGTGTTACTGTGGATTTTATTTATTGGCATAGATTTGGCCTATTAAGGCTGGAAAAATGGATAACGCAGTAGTGCTTTGGATCTCATTCTGAGATCTCTGATTACCTTGCAACTGATAACGGTCTGGCTTTTTCTCCCCTTTAAAAATAAGTAATATATTTTTTAAAGTATTACTTAATGGACTCTTCAAAGGGGTGTTTGGGTTTGAGTTAGTTATGCTTGTCTCCTAGAAGCTTTTGGAATTTTTATTATAAGAATGTAGCTTAAAACATGAGTCTGTGCTTATGTATAAGGGTGCAGCATACAAGGGATTAATAGAGGGAAAATTCTCATATCCTAGAGGGAGTTGTGCAACATAACTTCTAACAAATGTGCACAGCTGTAATGAGAGCCTGAATGTTTCTACTGTATAGCTGGTAGGTGATTGTGATTTCTGTTTAAACAAAAGATTTCCTCATCTTGATCCAGCTATCTGTCCTCATTTCAATAAAAGTTTCTTAGCTCATTAAATCAGAAGCTGCTTTCTAAGAGATTGTTGGCACACCACAGCTTAACATTACAACTTTTAGCAACAAGAATCCACCTCATCAAGGAAATGGGCTGAAAGGCACTTAAAATACATGTTATCAATCATTATCATTTTCATCAACAAGTGAAATACTCAGTTTTTAAGTTTTCATGTTATCTCTTTTTACTTTGGTTTACTGAAACCTCAAGATTTATAAATGCCTTACCTCTCCTTTCTTCCTCCAAGTTTTGATCCTGCTAGCTAACTTCAACTGAATTTTACAGAGATATAGTAGCATTGAGGGTATTGTGTCAACAACTGTGAAAATAGGCAGCTGGGCATGGTGTAGAAAGTCAAGTCAATGGCCTTACAGTGGAAAGAAAAGGCTGCAATGTAAGCTCAGCCACATAATCAGACATCAGTCCTCATGAGGCCACATAGGTAACCTAGGTTTAGTAATTTTCATGAAGACAAGCTTACTTGATGTTGATAAGTTTTGTTGTTTTTTTTTTTCAAATGCAACATATCATAAGTGCCACCCTTATTATTTCTATGGACTGTTTTCTATACTAACTTGCCAAAAAGGTAGATTATCTCTACAATACTTAAGTTTCCTCATGTTGGTTATTTTTCCCTTTCTCTGAGTATGAAGATATCCCTAATATAATTATTTTCTATGCAGTTGGGGGTATTTCACTTCTGATGTTGGTGGGAGAAGAGATGTGTTGACAGTTAGAGCTTCTGAAGGTCCAACTCTGGTGTGTCAGGCCTGTGTGGAGACCTGTACTCTGAGAAGATTTGAGCAAACTAATTTGCCTGATTTCTGCCCTGTGGGATCTTCAAGTATTTCCATGTTTGTTTATACTCTGAGTTAGGGAAAGAACTTTGATTTGGCAAAGGCTTTGTTTTGACACTTTTTTTCTCATCAGCATGAAGTATTTGGATGTTATGAGTCATAACATTTCATTTGATTTACTGAACATAAATGATATGTTTGAACCATTTTAACTTAAAGCTGAATTTGTATTTGAAACTACATAGCCCTGAAAAATTGATGCTTCAGGCTTATGCTGCTCATGTTTCCATATGTGGACTCTGTAGCCTGACAGAGCTGCATCTCATGAAATACCTTGAGACTCAGAGGAAGACTTGATACTTCATGTGGATTGCATGCCTATTGTCTCTTAATGCATATTATTGTCCAGTAAATGAGCCATAGTTTGCCCAAGGAGAGTAGAATAGCAAAGCAAGAGATGCCTGAATTGTAGGTCCTGTTCAGGTGTTGCAGCTCCACAGGAAAATGGAGTTGATCTGGAAGCAATACTTAAGTTTCTTTGAATTTTCTCCTAGCCAATTACCTGTCTTGCAAAATCAAAATATATTTATAGGAAGTTACTGATCTTCTTGATTTTTTTTTTTTTTAAGATTTTGTAGAAACTATAACTTGCCAAAAATAGGCAAAGACTTTTGGGGTAAAATTCCTGTTGGAAGATCTGAAATCCTTGCGGATAGTTACATCTCAAAACCTAGAGTTAAGCTGTATGGGGCTTAAATTTTAAGCTGACAAATCTAGAAGCTGTTCAGAGGCTTAATTTAACCTGAGGAGGTGTTGAAAAACTGATAGTGGAAGGCTGTATTTAACTTTTTCTGGGTAGATTAGCTGTTTCCCAGAATCAGAGCCTTGGTGGTCGTCTTCCTCCCCAGGTCTGGAGGGTGAAGATCTGCTCCGTGCCCATACGCAGTGGGAGACCACATTGCCTACCCCCTCTTGAGTGAGAAGATGGTTCTTTGTCAGCTTTCTAATTCTAAATGGATTTCTCTGCTGGCTGCAGAGAAATGACTTTCCAAGCAGTGGTTTTATCTCCACCCGACTGCCTCTCATTTTCTTTGGCTCCAGGATTCCTCCTGCATTGACTCTGCAAGGTTTTTCTGTCCCTTCATACTATGCTCTGTTGGCTTGGACAGCTTCCTTGCTACAAATACTGAGCCTGCAAAAAAGCTGCAATCTACTGATTTGACATTGTGAAATTTGTTGTGTTTAATGGGTTTTCTGCAAGGGGGATTGTTGAAAGCTTTTTGTCTCTTGTTTTTCCTAAAACATTTTTGAGCTAAAATGCTGCTGGAGCAACATTTTCAAGCAGCAAGGAGCTTTTTATTTTCAGGGCTGTAGATGGAGCATTCTGAGTAGCCTTAATCACATGCATGAAGGTTTTTTAGTATTTCTTTTGTATGGCATTTTATGTTGTCAACTGCTGTAGTCAAAACCATTTCTAAGATTTGAGATCTATCATGTCATTGGGTTGAGGTAAGTGACTTAGAAATGCAAATCTTTACGGAAAATGTAGAGAGACCTGGAAAATAAGAAAATGGTGCATTAATGAAGCTTCACATTTTCAGCAGAGCACCTGTTTATCCTCATGGATATATGTAGAGCTCCTGGATGTAACTTTCCATATTGAATGTTTAGCTTTCTTTTTCTCTTGTTACAGCCTGATTATTCTCATGTAAATGCATCACTGCAGGTAGATTCTTTTTTTTATTGAGGAACAGCCATCTGTTTTTAAAATCTTGATGGGGCTTTGAAAAGCCAAGCAGCATCAACTACTTATAACAGCCAATTCTGATGGCTCTAGAATCAGAGCATTCAAAAATAATCTTCAGCAATAAGTGAAACTAGACTGTATGGTGCACTGTGAGGCTTGTGGTGGTTGTCTAGGTGTGTTCTCCTTAAGCACCTTTTTCTTCCACTTGCCAAATTTAGATATTAGGGAAAAGACTTTAAAAGGATGCCCTAGGCTCCAATTTGGTGGTCTTAATTATTTAGTGACGTCTTGTACACAGTCTTGTCTACGTAAGTAATTGCACTAAAAAAACACAATATTAAAAAATATCTAAACAATTTGTAAGCACAGTCTGACATTTAGAGGCTTAAAATGCTTCTCTGAAATCTGTGGTTTATTTTACATGCAAAATTACACCTGAAAAAGAGGAGTGTTTCTGAAATTAGTCACTTATTTGACTATATCCAGCAGTTGTAACCAGTCATTTACCTAGTTACAGGAAAGTACTCAGCTGGAACCCCAGACTTCATCTGAATTTGTGATACCTGTCAAATGAGGTAATATATGTTATAGCTTTTGCCTCTGAAAACATCCATGTAAGTGATGCCTTGTCTTGATCTTGCTTCTTTCATGTGAGGATCCAATGTTCTCTGTAGACATTAATTTTGCTCTGGGCACTGCTGTTATGTGGCTCTGTTATTAGTAGGAAAGGGTGAATGTGAGTCTAAGCAGAGGAGAAGGCTGTGACAAGCCTAGTCCCCTCTTGACTGAAAGAGCCATTCACAGCTCCACCTTTCTGCAAAGTCTGCTTTTTACTGCTACTCTGCTAAGGACCTGCTCTACTGCCGGCAGGGGATCAGAAAGTTTGCTTACCCAGTGCCCTGGGTTCAGGCTCAGTAATACGCTTGAAGTTAATTATCTGTAGATAGATGGTATGAATCACTCAGCAAAGTTGTTAATGCCCTGCAGAAAAAAGTGCCCTGGAATTCCTGTTGAAGAGACATGGTCCCTCTCTCTGGAAGAGACACACCTTTGGGTCTACCTGTATAGTGACTGCAGATACAATGTACAGGTAAGGCTGAAATGTCGAGGTCTTTTTTGTCCATATTAAGAACAGACAGATTTTGCCTGTTTGAAAGATCTCAATGGCAGATATTTCCAACACATGGAAACTGAGAAGCAATGTGGTTTGAAGTAGCTAGAACTAGTGTGTTTTTGGAAAGGGGCGATGGGATAAAAGTGATTATAACAGAACTTGGGGAGGTTTACCTTTAAAATTATCTTGCTACTGATCTGTGAGCTCATGGTGGGGGGAAAGCATGGAAAGGGGCTGGTAAAAATCTAGCAAGCTTTTTTCTTTTTCCATCTGATTTCGTGTTTTTAACACGGAAGGACAGCTGATGTTTGAAAGCATTTGTATTGGGTCTATCAGTAATATTCATGATGTTACACAGGCCGATAGAAGCTGAAGAATCTGAGCAACGTGCAGCCACATGGTTCCAGTTCTGCATATGTCAGGAGCAAAATATTCCGGGGAAAATTGAGAAGGTTTAGACAGACATATGCAAGAAGTTTTTCAATAGCTGTGTGATGGCTCAGAAAAGATGGTGCATGCTGCAGAGGTAAGACGAGGGGCAGAAATGGGAAGTGTGGTTCTCTTAGCTTTCTAACCAGATTGTGACAGACATTTGTTGTCTCTGTTTAGTTAGCTACAAAAGGGGTCTGATAATATTTGTCCATAACTCTCAGATGAGAGTTGCCAAAGAAATCAGTGGGGGGGGGGGGGGGAGGAGAAAGTGAGGAGGTGTTCCTACATTTAAAGCAGAGTATTACCAGTAAGGACTGTGCATATTTAAGGTCCTTTAGGGAAAGAAAAGATTGACAGGTAAAAGTGATCTGTGATCCCCTTTGCCAGCAAGATGCTCTTGCACTTGTTCAACTTCTCCAAGGACTTCTATCTATAGAAAACATCTACAGAGACGAGACCAGTTCAGTTCCAAATTCATATACTAAGAATCTAACCTGATTTGGTTCATGCTAGTACTTTTCAGTGCTGTGATTGTGGAAGTAACTATTGGTGAATTAGCAAGGAGGTTCTCAAAGTACATTTTGACTTCATGATAAGCGAGGTAACTTGGGAGTCCAATTTTTTTGGTTAAAGATTGGCCCAACTAAACTAATGTTGAAATGATAATCTAACAGTGTTGGAAGTCTTTGCAACTAGTCTGAGTATTTTATTTCATCTATAGCCAAACTGTATGTGGTGCTTCAACATAGCAGACTTGCAACATAGAGTTGCATTCCTCTGAGACAATTACTCATCTCCATGATTGTATTGTGGTTGAAGCTGTGATCTGATTTTTTGGGAAAAAAAAAAAAAAAAAAAAAAAAAAACTGTGAGTAGTTTCAAGAATGAGATTTAGAAAATGAAGAAAGGGTTTTGCTAATTTAGAGTGGTTTTGAAGACAGACTTTTTTTATACTGGATATTTCCAATATGCCCCATTCCTTCCAGGAGACAATACCAAGTTGCCAAATAGAGTTTATAGCTATAGCAGCTTGGTGTTTTGGTATTATGAATTTAACAGCAAGAGGTTTCATTGGCTTCTATTCACAATGACTGTGAAGAAGAGAGAATCCAAGGAATTATGGGTTAATCTCTTGCTTGAAACTAATGAAATCATTTGGGAAGAAAAACTGAAGCTTATTACTCTGAGACAAGTGTTCTTGTTAAAAAGCGAAAACTTGCTTTGCCCATGAAAGTGACTCATGCTTTCTGAGCTTGTCACTGCTGCAGGGTTAAATGAAAGAAGATGACACCACCCAAGGCACTTAAATGTTGTCTTCCCAGGCTATTGAAGCTAATGCTACAGAAAGATAAGAGTGATTCCAAGAATAAAGTACCAAATGAAGAGCCAAGGGGTATCAGTTCATTTCCCAGCCCTGACACAGGTTTTCTCAACATTTTCAGGCAAATCACTTAACACCTGTGTCTGTTTCCCTCTCTGTAGATTTGTGGTAGTTTTCCACCTGATTTGGGTTGTGGTTTGGTTGCTGTAGATCTTGATAGCAGCCAGGTAAAATATACAATAGAGAAAATGTTTAATAATTGACACTTCACGATTAAGGGTCATGATGAAACATTATGGCCTTAAGGGATTGACTGGGAGAAAAGCAAGACTTTATCCCTCAAAACTTTAAGAACATGTTGAAAAGTTTCAAATTGAAGTGTGTAACTCAACTGAAAGCAAGGGAGCTATAGCAGGAATTGATTTGACTCACTAGATTCAAATTGTTTGAAAAAAGGAGCTATTTCTGGAGTAGCGAGGGAAAGATCAGGAAATACTGCCAAACTCATATCCAAGGCATGTATCACAGGAGTTCTGAAGTGATGGTTGAGCTTACAGAAAGTGGGTGGTGAGATCTTCACCTAATTACCTGATGGGTGAAAGACTAAATTAGTTGGTTGATAATGATGTGAATTTGTGTTGAAAGGATATATGCTTTGTGGGTGGTGTAGGATTGTCCTGTGGTGAAAAATAGCCTGTTTGAGTCTTCCTGTGCTTTCAGATGTCTGGAAGTCTGTGGGTAAAGCATTAGTGTGAATCACTGAAGTAGAAAGCGGTACATGATAATTGCTTTATTTTTCTACTTTTTGCTTCTGTTTGAAGTTTTCCCAAATTCATGGCCTTTAAGAATGCCTCTGTTGAGGAAAAGAACTATTATATTTCCAAATATGCTACTCTTGTTTCTACCTTCTTTCCTGAAATTTTGCCAGCATGTTTTTCTCTTCTGTGGCCTCTCTGCTATTGCAGCATGGGGAGCTTCTGGACAGAGACTGAATAGTGTTAAGCTGCCATTAAAATACCTTGTGACAAAACTGTCCAACAAACTTCACAGGCAGTTTTAACAAGGCTTCTGGAACTGATAGGACTGTGCAGTTAGCCACTGTGACAGCAATTTATAACCTGTGAATAGAACACTGGGCTGATTATATTGATTTTTGAAACCTACCACCAAGGCTGGTGTTCATTGACATTCTTGTTGACAGTGTTGTGGAAGCGCCATCTGTGTTAGAAGTGAGATATATTAATACTAGACTTGTCAGATTTGTCTGGACTCAAATTCAGACAGTGAAGGCTTTGCAGGTATTATCAAGATGATGTCCTATGTCCTGGGCAATTTGGACTCTTGTGATTTTTGTTTTTTGTACTGTGACCTGGATGCTGCATTTGAGCTTTATCTTTGGCCCTTCTCAGGGGTCTTGCAGGTGCAGCTAGTAGAGCAGTTGTAGAGTCTAATTAGTGGTTTTCCTAGCTGTGGATATCCATTTTACCAAGCTGGCACTTGTGTAGACTTGAGGATTGTCTGCTGCCCATGGAGGGAATTCTTAAAATATAATGGCACAAAGCATTCTGACTGAAGCTGGTTGCAAGCATCTGGCCTATTTCAGCCCAAGTGATGGCAACTACAGTTGGGTTTGCAAAGTAGGGCATTCTGCATGGCTTGGGGCCTTGTGGCTGAAGTACCTCCCTCAGCCCCCCAGAAACTGTCAGCAAAGAGAAAAATGAATTGAACTGAGAAGTCTTGACAAAACCTTGGGGGCTGGCACCACTCCCTGATCTCCCTGCAATAAGGAAAGTTTTAAACTTTTTTAATTGCTTCCATTTTTTTTCTCCTTGATGGAGACAATTTTTTCCCCAAGTGTCTACAATGGTAGTTCATTTATCATTTTCCCTTTCCCAGCCCCATGTGACTTTGTTTTCCTTAATGTTATTTAATTGATTATAACTAATTGACTCTCAGTTTAGGGAATAGAGGTTTGAGCTTGCTGGTCTTAATTTATTTTTGGTGAAGTTTTTTCCTCCATCCCAGGACTGAAGTACAAGGTTATCCTTTAAAAACAAAGATGAGGGTTATTAGATTTTTTGTTAAATTAATGGAAAGAGAAACTGCTTTCAGCATCTTGCAGGGGGGGCTGATTCAAGCACAAAGGCAGCCTGGTCTTCATTGCCAGCCCACAATAAAGCTGGCTCAAGCAGTTTCCTCTTCTGACCGAAACAAAGGGCTTAAGGGTGGTAGTGTGGGTTCAGCTGGATGCCAGAGATGCCTGACTGTTGGCTCTGCTGCAGACTCGGTACCTGGCCTTGGAAGTCCCTTGAAGCCTACCTTAAAACCCATTCAGTGATCCAGCTGCTTTTGATTTCACTAGACCTCAGATGCAAGCGCAGCTACCTCATCTGCAAACTAAGTTTGAGAATAAGTATAAGAATAATATAAGAGTAGAAGAATATATACATATATTCTGTATATGTTGTTATGAAATCTGGGAGCAAGTCACAGTAGCATACTCTAATGCATCATCCCCACAGTACAATGATTGTTTTGCTCTTCTAAAAGAGAAGGAAAACAGATTTCCTTGGCAGTGAAAATCCATTTCAGTCTCTGTGTAGATAATTATTTTTATTTTCTTATGTAAAATACTTGGAGATACTTGAGTGAAAATGTTGTATATTTGATAGATGCGCTTAAACATGAAACATTGGCTAAATAACACTGATTCAGGAGGCTTTGCAATGCAACACTTCTTTCCTGCTTCCTTGGGAGTAGCCTGCCCTGCTCTGCAGGGAGGAGTCAGAGGTGGTTGTTTCTGGACACTGGAGCCCCCGGTGAGTGTCCCAGAAAACATCATTTGAGGGCTGAGAGGGAATTGCTAGATGTGGTATTCATGTTTTACCTATTTCCCCTTGTCTCCACAATTTCTGGTGTATTTTCTACTCCATGTTTTAGAGGAGGCCTGCAAGCAGTCCCTTGATCCTGAACAGATCTTGATCAAACTGCCTGCAAAATTGTTTATTTTTGCTATTCTATGGTTTGTGTGTACACACTTGCAAGGGGTAGGGGGAAGATTTTCTCAATGGCACAGTGCTATTTCCATTAATCTGCTTCCTTATGCCTTCGTCTGTGCTGCTTGGTGATTATTGCATGGGCTTTCTTTGTGAATTAAGAACAATGTGCAGGAATCCTGCTATAGCATGAAAGCTGGGGAAGCTTTAAGAAAGTTTGTTCAGAAGTTGTGCTTTACCCAAGAGCACCATCTTCTGGATGTTGTGTCTCTCCATTTCTGGGACTGTCACTGCTGAGTTAAATTCTGCTTGAAGGGGAAGATCACTATGGAGAAGTAAAAGCTTGTAAACCTGTGCCAAGTGGGGAACTCACTGTCATTTTCTATTGAGCAAATGCAAAAGCCCTCTCGACTACTTTCACTGGCTTTTTCAGGCACAGCCCTCTGACCTGGCTGTCTGTGGCAGTTCCAAGGGAGGATCCTGAGTTTCTTGCATTACTTGGCTGGCTTTGGGTACCTCTCTGCTTGGTCCTGCTGCTCACTGGATTCTTGTGCTGGTTTCCCTTTCCTGGGCTCTTATTTAGCTGCTCAGGCTCTGTTCCATTTTCCTTCAGGGTTGATTTCTGATCATTAAAATCTATATATCGTGTCCTGAGGGCAAATTGCTCTGAAATACTCTGAACACCTGAAGAAATTGTCCTGAGGTCTCCTACATCATCTGAGTCCAATATGAGATTAAATTACTGGCATGAGATCTGGGAGAGATCTGATGAGGGAAGTAATGCTGCTTCAGGTCGAGGGGACCCCTCCTTCTCTCATGTTAATGGGATTGCAGAAAGAATCTCCTTTGAGTCAATGCTTTCTTCCATCTGTGTCGCAGCAAAAACACAAAAACCTAGTGAAATCTTTGAAAATGGTCAAACCAACAATCAGGTTAAGAGAAAATTTAAACTAATTTCTGTTCACCTCTTAGAGGCACTACTTCAAACTTTTTTCTATTGTTCCATTACAATCTGAAACAAAGTCACAAGTTTGTCATATCACTTGGCTGGCATCTTGGACAGAAAAAGTGCAGGGATCTGGCAAGTACATCATGCTGAATGCAAGGTCTAAACTTGGGACTGGGCATGTGCTCTGGAAAATGTGGTGAATTGTGCAAGATTGAGATGGAAAGTTCTCTCTGACTTTATTTTATTCTGTTTTGCTATTTCATGAGTCACTTCTAAATTCTCCCTCAGCTGAAGCTTTGGAACTGCAAGGGTGGTTAAGCATGGAAGAGCTTTCCTTGGGGGGTGCTGAAGTCTTTATCCTTAGAGGCTTTCAAGAACAGATTAGAAAAAGGTCTATCAAGAATAGCTTGTGTATCTGAGCCTGCCTAAGGCAGGAAGACTGAATGACCTTTGAGGTTCTCTTCCAGCCCTATTCTGATGATTAATCCTCAGGAGTGTATATACTTGGTGCTACATTTGAGCTGAGCCAGGATGCAAACACATTGGTGGTTAGCACAAAGCAAACACTTCAGCTGAACACCACTCATAACTTTTGCTTCAAGTGTCTGTACTGCAAGATGGAAAGCTAGGTTTACTTGTCTGAATGGAAAGACCTTAGGAGTTCAGCCACCTCACCCTTGGAGAAGCTCTCTGTCATAACTAGATGGTGTTAACTGCTGCCAGAGGCAGGAGAATGCCCCTTCTTTGTACCCTGATTAATCATGGTAGATTCTGCTAAACTGCCTCAGCTACAGATAACCTTGCTGTTTGTTCTGAAAGATGGTCAGCCTATATCCATGCCAATAAAATCTTCATTCATCCCGAGTTGTTATTCTTGATGCAGATCCTGCATGTTTTACTAGCAAGATCAAATAAGACTGAGCTCTTCAGAGCTTGTGTCTTCCTAGGTGAATCTGGAGAACCTGTCAGAGCAGACCCTTGCAAGAATTTGTTTGGAGGCTTTGGACACTATTTACAGGCACATAATATCCCTTGGGGGGCTGTTAAATAGAGAAATCCTCTTGGAAATGCTTGGAGACTTCCATTGCTGCTGTTGTGGCTCCCTATTGCTTCAGACCCTGGGCAGTTGCAGGGATAGAGTTACAAGTGACTCTTCTCATGTGAATCTTGTTAGAAAGTACCTGCTGAAGTATTTTCAGTGTCCTTTCAAAGCATACTGCTTTCTGTCTCTTCTGTCTCGCCCTTACTAAAAATGCCTCCACCTGAATAAAGATGATGCCAACTTTGTTTACCAGGACCTGCTTTGCATCTTACACATTGTAAATGAGATAGTGTATAGATCCCTTTTGAATATGCAAAGAGGTAGGATTAGTCCCCTGACAGTAGCCACTATTTCTGCCTCAGTAAAGTGTTTCTTGCAGATGAAAGTTACAGTAACTGGTGCAGCCAGTCCCTAGATCTATTTTAAGCTGCATAATGTACTGCTCAATATCCTTTGATTGTAGCAGAGATTCAAACCTTATTTGATGAGCGTGTCTGTGTGTGAAAATGCAGAAAGAGTTGCAAATGTATTATTTACACCAGATAGACTTATTTTTTTTCCTATTGCTCTTTAAGGCAATTCCATCTGGTCCCTGAGTCACAGCTCAGTGCACTCATCTGACACCATCTGGTGGCTCTGTGCTGATCCTAGACCTGTCTGCAAGCTGTGAGCAAACCTGTAAAATTGGGATGTTTTAGAGTTTATTTTGGCAAACACCCTTTTGAGACATTGAAACTGCAAAGTAGAGAAGTTTGAGAAACCTCCAAATGTGCCTCTGAGTGGTTAGTGGCAGCTGTATAGAGCCATTCTCTACTCTACTGCATGCAAGTGTGAAAATACTGAGAATAATTCAAAACTGCAGTATTTCAGTCTGGAGGTTGAGCACTGCCAGTGGGAGTGTCTTGATTTAGATCACTAGAGTAGTGGCATTTCAGTTTTGTAATACTGAAATCAATTCCAGCTTGAAGAAACAAGTCTGGCTGTTTATAATAACCTCACAAACTAGAGAGGTCTGAAGATAAATTCAGCCTAAACCTGCCCCCTCAAGTGTTTAAAAATGGAGACTAAATTAACCCCTTTTATTCACTTATCTTGGTCTCTTTCCATATCACATTTTCTAAATCCTTTTCTCTCTGAAGAAAAACATGGAGTTATGCAGAAGTTGAAGAGCTGTGTAGTAAGGATTTTGGCTGAACATGATGAAGACTAGGGGTCTAAGGAAATGAAGTTATGACAGCAAGCAGTTTTCTGTACTACTTTGGCAAGCTACAGCTTGAGGTAAAGTGGCCAAGGACAATCAGTGAAATTGTATCCTTACAGATCTGCCATCTGTGGTGGTGCAAAGAGGCTGGAAACCACCTCTGGGGCGAGAAGGGTGAACTGCAGGAAGGGGATGCGTCAATGAGAGGCCGCTTGCACTGATTTGTTCCATTGTGAGCAGACCTGACCTGCCTTATTGCCATGCCTCCTCAGTGAGTCAGCAGAGCAGTTTCATTCTCTGTGGCTATCCAGACAGGACCTTTCGTAAGTGCTAAATTTGCATTTCTTTACAAAACGCTCTCTGTATTTTTTGAATACGCAATTACATGGCAAGCATACTTGTAGTTCTCTTGATGAGTGTTTACAAGACCAGCATTTATGATGCTTTTAAACCCAAGATTATCCAGTCCTCTAATTTTAGAGCTATCTTTCTCTCTTCTGTGCAAACCTGGTGTTACCAATTGTAAATTGGCCTCAGCTTCAAGTTGCAGAATTAAAAACAAGTGATAAGATTGACTTTTGAAATAAGTAAATTTTTTTCCTACATTCTTTCATAGATATGCATTCTTCCCTGTGGTGGATTTCTGATAGAATAGCATATAGAATATGTTATAGAATGTCCTTATGAGAATCCTTGTTTATTAGAATCTCACAGGGTCCCAGTTTCCACATGAAGGATATTATGTGGGTGTGTGCCAAAGTGGTCCCCTACAAGCAAGGATGCCAATGAGCAGACTAATAGCAGGCTTTTGAGTGGCTGATATCCTGTGACAGTCTCCATCTCATTACATAGTTGGCTGTGATAAATAACAAGGCTCTGTAGTCTGCAGACCTGACTCTTCTGCTACCCCTTAACCAAAATGGAAGGCAGCACTGAAGAATGGGAGCACTCTGACCATCAATAAAAAAAACAAACAAAAAAAAAAACCCAAGCCTTTGCACTTCTGGGCTGTGGCTGCATGAAGTGAACTGCGAGTGGAAGGTGGTCTTGGGAGGTGCCTGATCTACTTCTGCATGATGTGGCTTGCAGGAGCTGGGGACGCTGAGTGAGGTGACAGACTCGATGCGGAATGTCTCACCTTTTCTTTGTGTTTGTCCTCCTTGCCAAAACAAATCTAGTGCCAGCAAAAGACTTTGGTGGCTTGTGCTGGAGCTATGCCTTTCTCTAGCTACAGCTTTTATAGGAGGAATATCTTGGTTTTGTGTTCTGGTCAGATCAATGTCTCTTAGTTTGTTTTGAATGAGATTTCTTGACCCAGAGAGATACCACAGAAGGTTCTTGGTCCAAACCTTTTCACACCAGACTAATTCAAGCTTGTTAGCATTCATCCACATGCCCACAAAGGTGGATGTCTGACTGAACTTATCCCTAGCCACCTTTCCCCACTGCCCCTTTTGTTGTCTCTCTTCCTCTCCCCCACTCCCTTTTCTAAAACAGGCATTGGGCTCTACCAGCTTCTTCCATTCAGTTCCATGGGGAACACTGTTACTGCTGCTGGATGTCTTGCATGACTGAGCCACTAATGAGAAATAGGTTGCTGCTGAACACACTAGTCTTCAATTGTGCTATAGAATCGGAATTGCTTTCTGCAAGGGGGATTTCTTAGCAGAATTGTTCATGCCTCTTGAACATAAACATCCCTGCAACAGGTCAGCAGGGACCAACTCTGGGGCCTTGCAGAAAACACAGGCCCCTGTCAGCTAAACTAAAAATGTCTGTGGTAGAAGCATGCTGCTAGTGATAGCTCTCTTCTGTTCTGGAGCAGGAGCATATAATCTTGTAATCCTGAGCTTCCCTGCTCTGAATCGAAGGAAGGAAAGACATGTCTGTTTATGGCCAATTTCTGAAGAGGTAATTGGCAGATCGTCGCTTTGCTCTGCCATCATTCATTTCTTAGTAGTCTGCAGTGGTAACAATACTTTGCTAAAGCCATTCCTAAATTTTCTGTAGGGACACTTCCATTTGTGTACAGATGATTTGTGGCACTCCAATGGAGGAGCATCTTTTGCCCAGTTTTTCATATCTTTACTATCTGCAGTGCACCTTGCTCTTCAGAAAACCTGTCTTCCCAAACATTGCTTTTTATCATGTTTTCAGTTAATGTCTCAGTAGAGTACATTCTCTTGAAACAAGCCTCCTCTGATTGTAAAGATAAAGCAGGTATAGAAACATTAAAAGTTATTTTGATAGGTCAATTTATCATGAGAACAGAGGCTTTTTTGCATCCCTCCAGCACAGGACATGGGGTAAAGCTAGCTCTTTTGGCTTTATCAGTGACCTACTGAGTGAGTGACTTTAGCCAGCAACAATAGCAATTAGCAGCTATTTAGCCCAATGGGAATTTGCTAGAGACCTCTAAATTCACATCATGTAGGCCCCTGAAAGGCCAGGACCAGCCTGTGCTGCTGCATTGGGTATGAACAGGCATACGAAAGGTGAAGTATTCTATATTCCATTACTTATCCCCTTGGGCCATGAAGTCTTCCCCTGTAAAGCTGAACTTTAAATCTGATAGTTATTAAGGTCTGTCCGGCCTTGAGATTTAGCTCATATAAATTCTGACAGGAACAAATGACTCTAAATTGTGACCAACCTTTCTTTCTCCCTTCTCCCTTGCCCTTCTAGATCTGCTTTTTGAAGAAGAAACTGTGAATGAGAGTAGCTCAGGAAGATAAACAGCTGCTTTAAAGCAAAGTTTTCTTAATCCTCTTCCTAATGCAATGCTCCATTGCATCATGCTGTTTTACAGTTGAAGGCAACACAGTTGTGACAGATACTTTTCTTCTACTACTACTACTTTTAAAGTTGGTTCTAAGAGGGGTAACAAGTGTTGCTTAGCATAGTCTGAATGGCTAAGGAAGAGTGAGGGCTCAGAGGGGAGCCTGGACTTTTCGTGAATCTGGTGCCAGTAAAATTGGCTGGAGGCCCGTGGCAGTTTTGCTGCTCACAGCAGTCTGCTCAAGGTAACCGTACTCTCATGGCCAGCTCCAGGTAGAGGCAAAGCAGGCAGTTGCCTTGAGCAGCCCGCATAGCACATTTATCAGTTTGATTAAATTAGCTTAAAAAGATCTCTTATGTTAAATAGATGCAGCTTTCTTGCATATTCAAGGACTGTTTTTCAAGGACTGTGTTTGTGTACAGCGTCTAGCCTGCTAGGGCTCTGGTCTCTTTGGGGATCTTGAAGCAACATCACGAACTGACTAAATTTTATTTAAGGTGAAACCACCTGTCCTTTGACTTAAGATAATGGCACTCTGCGAAGCTGTGTGTGTGCTATTAGTCAGTGTAAAAGTACTCAGTGATGGTGCAGAGGGAAAGAGGATAAAACCAGACTGTCCTGTGCCAAGTGATAAAACCTTTTGCATATGGTTGTAGTACTATCCTTTGCCCTTACAATGCCTTTCACAGAAGGATCTTAAGACATTTTCCAGACATTAGTCAATTAATCTCCATAACATCCCTCTGAATTAGGTGACTTATCTACTATTTTACAGATGGGTGAACTGAGGTGCATAGAGGTTAAGTGTCTTTCCCGAAGTCAAACAAGTGAATTAGAGGGAAATGCTGGGAGTAAAACGAAGGGCCCAAACTCTGTTTTCTAACAGCCCTGTTTTCTCACCAATACTGTGGTTACCCAAGAAAAATACCTCCCTCTCTAGAACATGTCCTGTTTAAAAGGAGAGTGTCTAAGTTCAAATATTTCTGTGGGTGTTTGCAAAACACTAGCTCATTAGTATTTTACTTGTAATTTAAATACAGGACATGGATTCTTGGATATTAAGTGAAAGATTGTACTATATCAAACAGCCATTTCTTATTTGAAGCCAATTAAATCCTTTTCATAAGGGAATAAAATTGAGTTTAAAGACACCAACTGCATTTGTGTGTTTTGCCAAAAAGCAATTGTATCTCAAACTGAAATGTGTATTTTTGAGTGGCTTCCAAGTCTGGCAGTATCAGCTTTCTTGTTGGATTTTCTACAAATGTTCAGCAGATTTTTCTTTGATTATGTGTGTGTCATCAGGAAAAGGAGCTACTGAATTGCTACATATTTAGGCAGACATTCTGGAAATCTGAGCATCCATATTTTATTTGCAACATTTGAAAACTTGGAAAGAGGCGATAGGTATTGAATACCTGTCCCACATATAGCTTGACCAAATCAGTAAATACAGCAGTAGAAGCAGCAGTCTTGTAGGCAGCTGCAGACATAGTTGCCTCCTGCTTTTTGGCAAGTACCATATTTACTGGCATAAAGCCCATTCATCTTTGAAATGCTCCAGCTGCTGATGATCTACTTTATTTTAATAAGGTGTTTAAAGGTCTCCAGCTGTTCATGAAGAACAAGTACAAAGGAGATGATCTATTTGACAGCCTGAATGTGAGTATGGGCCTTGCAAATACTCCATTGTGACTCTGGTGATTAATATTGACTTGTTGAATTTGGCAGCTCTTCCTGAAGCAATCTACTGCCAGATGGTGAAAGAAAGGAGGCAGGCTGGAAGGAGAGACAGACTTTCCACCTGCTGCTTTGCCCAGTCACTAGTCACAGTGGCTGACACAACTAGGGATGAAGAGGAGGATGGAGAGTAGAACTGCTGCATGATGAGTTGGGTGAGATGCAAGTTCTGGTCCTGCATCCCTTCTCTTGGTAATGACAAACCTAGGATAGGTCATCGGTTCTTCTCCCCTAAGGGAAACAAGCATTGCTGGCCTCATTCCAAATCTTAACAAATTACCTTTGTTCTTCTAGATTAATTTAGCCTTCTGCTTAGTGTGCAGCAAATGTATAATTAACTCCAGAAAGACAGAAATGTTATTTCAAAAAACTGTTTGAAATACCCAAAAGAGACATTCCAACAGGCTTTATCCAATGTTCCTTTATCTCCATTTCCACTTTAATTACCAATGCACCTCCTTGTTTAATGTTATTTTATGGAGTTGCTCTTTCCTCCTCTGCTGCTATTACAAAGTTGCTGGTGTGGAAAAACCATGGGAAGTGTCATGAAAAGAATCATGGCAGAAAGAGCTCATCTTGAAAACCACTCTTCAAAACTAAAGCGGAAGCTGTTTTCAGTCTGAAACACCAAGGGACAGGGATGAATATTGTGCTCTAGAAGAATGCTGAAGCTGCCATTCTTTCCTCTTTTTGCTTGGGGAAGTGGGAGTAGTATGATGGGTGAAACATCAATTGCTCTTGACTACAGGAAGAAAATGATTTATTTCCTCACACCTGGTGTGTGTATGTTCTGATTTTGCCTTGCCCAAGTGAGTTTTCTCATGGTGCTGTGGTGTTGAAAGAATAGGATTTTTGCAGAGGAACGTAGAAATGCTACAGATTCTTGTGCTTGGAAAGAATTTGGGAATGTCCTAACTTTTAATAGGAGAAAGCAGGCCAGAAATGGTGCTTCCCAATCAGTCACCAACATGGTGTTTGAGATTCTGGTCGACTCCTATTTTTCAGTCACTATATTTACAGTAAAAATACCTTCTGATTATGTTGACTGTGTTCAGTTTTACAGTACCTTTCCATCCATATTGCATCCCTACAGTGCTGCATGTGTGTGCCCACAGAGTTGCATCCATAGCTCATATGCAGCCTCTGCAATTAGCAAGTGGTTTAGGGCAGGAAGGAAAGGATAACATTCTGCCTAGTTTCACCCCTGTGGCGAATTTGGTTGCAGTCTGATTCCCCAACCTTCACCAAGAGGTTGCCTGGTGTTACTATGGAAACATGCCCATTTCTTTTAGGCTGAGGCCTGAAAGCAACTTTCCTCAGCAAAGAGAGCTGAAGAAAGGAAAATGGGCTGTGAAGGAGATTGGCAAAGAAAAATTGAAGAGGTGATGAAAGAGAACAGGATTTTTTCTATAGTCGTCTTTTGCATGGTCTTCACTTGTGTAATTGTTCAGGATTGCTATTAGATAATTATATAACTTGCAAAGTGCAGACAGCAAAGATATTTTGCATAGACTTATGGGATGTAATGTCTTGTTATTCCCTGGGGATTACCAGAGCGCTTTATTTATACATCCAGGACTTGTACAGTGCAGCCTGAGATGCAATTCACTGCTGGGTGGGGAAGTGATGACAAAATGAGTGAGGAGTTTAGGACAGGAAGCGAATGATGTCATTATGGCCAATTTCAACTCCACAGGAATTTTGGGAGGCAGATTGTCGATACCCAATATACAACTGGGCCATTGGGCCAGCAGCTCTGGAGTTGAAAAGCACCCTGGATCCTGCCATCTGTCAAGGCCTATCAGTGGCATTTTCTGCCATGGTATCTGAGCATCTGATGACTACAAGGAGTGAGGATCTCAGCTGTGCTCCTCAGCCAGAGCCCAGTCCTTCCCCTAACACTGTGCTTCAGCATTGCTTCATTAGAGAGGGTAGAGTGCCATCTACTGAATCAGGCTGACAGTGTGGTTTTGTACCTTCCACAAAAACGGGAAAGGGTTTTGTACCTGTACTGATTTGTCTTACTCCTCTCTGCTGACAATATTCATCTAGGACAGCGCTCTGCTCTTCATTTTGGTCTGTCTTCCTAGATGCTCTGTCTAGAGCTGAATACTTTACAATAAGTAATGGATAATATTGTAACTTAGCATTATTAGCACATAATGGTCACACAAGCAATTTTGAAACCATATCCTTCTAAGTACTTTCCCGTGTAGTTTTGTGTCACTTTTGAAGACCATTTGACAGGTTTCATAAAAATATCTAATTTTTATCCAGGTCACATACACTTCCGTTAGTTTTTAGGATCTTTTGCAGCTCTATAGGTCTTGAACTTAGTTGTTTATGAATAATTATTGTGCATGTCACTTATTTAAAGCTTCCCCATTACACTGATAAACATACTCAGAATGCTAGTGTTCTGAGAGAGGCAGGGAATATGGGATCCATATGGTGGGCCAGATTATACTGTAAATGGAAGTGGCTTCTTAACGCAAGTACTGAGATTTCCTACTGCTAATGAATTAAATTGTACCATCCTGGGTGTTTTTAAAGGCAATATATACACCTGTCATCTAAAGGGTGAAGTGGACTCACTTGCTCCTTTTGTATAACCTGGAACACTTGCAATCCTGCTGGCCCTAGAGTTAGATGGCTGTAAAGCCTTCAGTGCTGCTTCATTCCTTCCCTTCAGATAGTAAATCAGTTCCTGCTCTTTGAAAACAGCTGGGCAAAAGGGTTTGCTGCTATTGTGACACTCTGACTCTAGTGTGACAACTGCAGATTCATAGGTTGTCACTAAGTTGTTGAAACGTGCTAAAGGCTGAATGAGGCAATGAAGTTTGGCTCTGAACCTTACTGATAATTGAGGGCTCATTTGGGGTCTGGCCTGTTTGCTCACTGATGTGATCTCTTCAGAAGCTGGTTAGTTCCAGCAACCATACCTGAAAAGTGGTAAAATGAAACCAATGGCTAAAATACAGGATTTAGATTTTTCCATGCAAGTCATTCTTACTCTTGAAGCAACAGTGAATAAATTCACACTTAAGTAAAACTCTGATAATAAACTCCTGTGATAGGAGTGTAGCACTGGTCCTAAGACATCTACTCAAGAAATGAAGATTTCTCTCATGGTACCTGCAGAAGTATTTCTTCTACCTGTTAGTGAGATATTTGCCACTGAGTTGGCAATCCAGTTCTATGCACTAGAGCAGTGAAACTCTAGTCAGTTAATATTGCTATAAGATTAGGGTTTAACAAACTTGTAACAAGTAAGATTAGCTAATGTTTAAATAGAAAGTTATTTGGGTAAAGATTAGAGAATTGCTAGGCAGGGATCTAACTTCCTTAGCTAGGGAAAGAATTCTAGTGACATATTTGTGCAATAGTTCTTGTACCTAGCTTATGGTGAAACAGAGCCTGTAGAATCCCTTCCCGCAGAAGCATGCAAGTACTTTGTTTATGACAAAAGGGTTGACGTCCTTGACCCGTTCTCATTACTTCTACCCTTACACTGTTGTGTGTATCATCTGAAGCCCAGGGAATTACAGGTTGAGCATCATCCTTGAGGCTGGTCCAAGAGGATGGTCGAGTGGGAGTGCTGCAGGATGAGAGAATCTCGTTAAAACTTGTATCACTGAGCATCTCTAAGAACAGTTTAACTAAACCTGTCAGACCTAATAGCAATGGCTCTGCTTTGGGGCAGGCTGAGGTTAACTGATGTCTCAAGGTTCGTTCAGGCTCCATATTCTACAGTTTTGAGGCCAAGAACTTGGGCTTTTTTCCAAGATATGGTGTAGTTGTGGTCAGCAGCTCCAACTTCATATTTACCAGAAAAAGATGGACAGTTGTTCTTCAAGTAGACTTGAATTGTGTGGCACATAACTTTCCTCATCTCTAAAGCAGCACATTTCCCTTCCAATAACTGTGTATTTTTGCTATGCTACAAGTAAGCGTTCAGCCATCACCCTGGAGTCAGAGATGCTTCTTGCAGTACCCTGGGGTGAAGCACACATCTTCTGTGTCCTTGTGCTGGGGACATGCACTCTCTCAGACCTTTCTCCCACTGAGAGCTGAAGCTCCCTGTTTATCTGCAAAGAACAGTTTTTCTGCTCAGACCCAGTTAATACATGCTAACCTCAGTGTAAACAGTTTTTCGTAGATAAATTCCCTCAGGAAAACTTTCTGCTTGATTTTTGTGGAGTTACTTAGCTGTAATCATGCAGAATTCTCTGGGTTTCAAGCAGTGTGCCTCCTGCAGAGGTGTTTTGCCTGCTAATGACAGGCACTCAAGCTGTCCATTTTGTTTAGGCAAGGGCACCTGAAGGACGACTCTACTTTTACTGTCCCTTCCTATCTTGTACAAGGAAAACTGCAGAACTTTCACAGAATAAGTGTTGCAGTTCCTTTGCTTAGTAAACCCACCTCTGAAAATACGAGCGTTGCTATGAAAATGAGACACTTGTTCCTGTGTTTACTAAAAGGATCTTATTTCAGAGGAGGAGGGAAATCTCTCTCTCCCTATAAGCTGTAAAATCATAAGAAATAGACTAAACAGATGCCAAAAATAAAGGCTTCCTGGCCTCAGAATGACAATTTATTCATAAACATCAGGCAACTCCTTAGGAGTGAATTTGGAGTATGCAGTGAAAATAGCAGTCCGCTCACTTACAGGCAAAACTGTTTCCTCTGAATTATTTGCTACTTTTAATATAAGCTTATTTAGCAGGCTTTTTGAGACAACTTTCTTGTTGTGAACTTAGTAAAGGTGGCTGCAGTCTCTGCTGTGCTGCTTCTGACTCCTCCAAGGCAGACAGCAGCTGCGTAACTCTCGGGTCCAGCTGAAGTCCCTCTGCTCCCTGCAATGACAACTGTTCTGTAACTGCATCACATCTGTGCATCCATCTGAAGGGGGAGAAGCCTCGCATTTACTCCAACTGTTCTTAAAGTCATGGACATATGTCCTCTATGCTGCCTCCATTTCCCCATGCCTTTCAAGCAATCATCTGCAATAATCTTCCTTCCTTGAGGGAATCTAGGAGGGATGTGAGCAGTTGCTCCCCCATGTCTTTACAAAGAGCACAGGAACGTGTAGGTTGTATGTGTTATATCCTTCTGCTACACAAATCCTTAGTTTGAGGTCCCTGGGAATACATATTCCAACAGTGGACTGCATTTATACATGATGTCTTGGACAACAAAAGCTAATGAATTGCTTTACCGGATGTACGCATGCAATTAATCAAGCATTAACCATACAGGGGAAGGTATTTAGCTGCCAGCTAAATTCACATAAATAAGTTTGCAATCAAATTTCACTCATTTCTTTGGCACTGCTCAGAATACAAAATAATGCATCTTGCAACAGTGGCTCTGCCTGCTTGTATATCTGGTATGTTGCTTCCTTTGGTAGCAGATAAATGGGACTTGGGACAATGTCAGAGCCTCCAAAATACATAGCTTGCTTCAATGATCCAACCCCCCTGATATCTTCTTGTTGAAGGGCTGTACACAGCAAAACAAAGTCTGTGCAAAGAGTAGAGGGAAATCTGCAGAAACCGGAGGTATGAGTAACTAGTGGGAAAGGAACTGAGTGAATAGCCTCGGGCACCTTCACGCTGAACTACCTGGATCCCGAGATTTGTGAAGCATGGTACATGATGATTGTTTGCCCTCCCTGCCCTGAGAGACAGGCTGTTGGTCTCTAACTGTCCACTTTGAAGAGAATTAGTTGATGCTTAGTAAGTTTAGTGTTCACTGCAGGAATGACTGTGTCTGTATGCTCTCTGCACAGCTCCACCCTTACCTGTCAGGGATGTTGAATAGTCATTCTCCCCAGGTGTAAAACATGGGGCTCCAGGGGGGAAGCAGAAGCCAATGAGGTAAGTTTTGGGGGGGGTTGGATGTGGCAGAGAGACTTCAAATTCTAATCATGACTTTTCCTGAAGTATTTGTTCTGCCCTATCAGCTAATACAGTGATGGTGCATGCATTAACATCCTGAAATTGGAATAGAGATCAAGGGTATAGGGTATAAATTGGTTTTACAGCATAACATTAAATAATCAAACCGGGCTGGAGCAGTCTCTGTGACAAAATGACTTACATTTTTGGTGCTGCTTTTTTTAATGTGATTATGCACTTTAATTGTTTAACTGCAGTCTATGGAGCAGTTTCAAAGATGCTTTAAAGTAACTTATGGCAAGAAAAGCCTCCTGGTTTTTAAATATGCCTGAGGTTCAATAAATTTGTTTTTAGTTTCATGTGATGTGTGAAACAGCAATCTTGTTCAGTGCTTTCAGAGGGAGGAGCAGAATTTCCTAAGACACACTGGAACAGGGGGGATACAGCTGTATAAAGACAGTGTACATTTCTATTCTCTTTGTTGCTTTGTAGCACTGGAGGAATGCAAAACATATAAATCTCATGGTATTTGAAAGAACAGAACACTTCCACTATTCTGAGCCTTAGAAGGAACAGCACTGTGACTTATGACATGAAGGGCCCCAAAATAAAGATGCAAAGGTCACTTTGGATTTATTTTGCCGCTCTCCTTCACCCATTCATCCCATTGTTATCTCTAAGAAGCAGAACCCTACCCACAGCTCCAGCTGGACCAACCTGATGTAGAACCAATCGCAAACCTCTGTGAATTTGCTTCAACAGCATCCAGATCCCTTTCCATACACCAGGAGGTGGGAGCATGTTGGCTTGGAAGCACGGCTTGCAAGCTCAGTAATGTGTGGAAACTGAGCTTTAAATTTGTGCTCTATTTGGTTTTGCTCCTGACTCTTCAGAGAGCAGAAAATCATAACTTATAGTGCTAATTCTCGGTATTTATAACCAAATCCTTGTTAAAACACTGGAAAGACGATCACAAAAATGAAATGGCAGATGGTGCCATCCTGCTAAATATTGCTTACTGTTGCCTGTTGTTTTAGGAGTGCTCAAGTGGAATTCAAATGAGAGCTTTGCTGTGCAAGAGGCAGAGCTCTCCTTCGAGTGTTTCAACTCAGTAAGTTTCTAGCTAATGAGTGGCACTAATAACCTAGCTTCAATCACCTCAAATTCCAAATTCTCCTGAGTGTGAGTGGGGAGCAGGAAAGCCTTGAGCATTTCTGGGGTCTCCATGAAGGAATTAAAACATCATGGTCCCATTCAGTTGTGGAGTTGCTCCGTACCTGACATGCTCTCTTTTGCCAGGCAGAGTGAGCACGAAGGCCATTTCTGGGTCTGGTGTGAGTCAGTGTGCAGGGCTGCTTGGGACAGTAATCCTAATTTTGGCTCTCATCTGAGTGAGTTTGAGCAAGGCGCTTTGCTTTTGGGTGGATCTGTTTCCACTCTTTGTCCCTTCCTTTGTGGACGTGGAAGTCCTCAGCCCGGGAATGCCCCTGTGTCCTGGATCGAGGCTCCATGTCGGCAACGCTGCTGGGGTTGCTGCTGTAGCAGAAATAAGGTGGTAATGGTTAAGCAGGGGAGCTGGAGCCCCCTGCCCGATACGAATGGCAGGACTCGGGCCACAAATCTCTGCATTTAATACATAAAAGTTTTAAAGTGCTCTCTTGATTTTTAATTTAAAAGCGGTTCTGACCTTAAAGAAAAGCAAAGTCAATGTGAAGATCTTGTATAGAAATAAATTTACAAACATTTAAAACCAGGTTATCAAAGGTACCCTGCCAAAGCTCCCCCACTGCCTCCTTGCAGAGCTCAAAGAGTTGAAGAGCTCTTGCCTGTCAAGTGTGTTCAGCTTCTGAGTATACTTTTTAATAAAATGTTCAGTTAAACAGCCCCAATTCTCATTACTTTATGAAGAGCACAATATTATACCCTTTCACATGATAGGGTAACACTAACAATTTGGGGGAAGAAAAGCAAAAGGTTTTCAGGGCAGTGGATCCAGTTAGAGGATCTATGGTTAATTGTCCTTTACAATGCAGCTGGTGCTCAATTCTATAATACACTTGTCAGAGTTATTAAAATGACACATCTATTTGTAACCCTCTGATAAGAACCTGATTAAATTTTTTGCCTGACTTGTTGGAGATCCCAGTGTTGTCTGTTCTAATAAGTGCCCACTATGTTTGTCATTAATTTTAACATTTGCAGTCCCATTAATTTTTTATAATCAGACCAAATCTGTTTAAATGTATTTTGTGTGTTAGTAGCAGGAGGGCTGCCTTGACTGAAGAAAGTGTTAGGTTTCATGTTTTGGGTTTTTCTTCCTAACATATTAAAATCAATTAAAAATCAGACTCTTTTATATACTGGAACTAGGTATGTTTTAAAAAGATAACGTGGCTGAGGTCCTGTACTTGTGTCTCCATGCATGAATTTTGGCAGGCAAGCACTCAGGTTGTTTTATCTTTGGTCACCAGTCATTTTCATTTCAAACAAACAAAAAACCTCACTGCTTTGTGGAACAAGAAAGAAATTCATAGACTTTCTCCTCCTAAAAGATGCTGATGATAAGCCTTGAAGTTTATCTTTCTGGTACCTCATGAGGGAACATAGTTCTTGCAGAATCAGTCTGTTTGCAATAGTTACATATTCAAGGCCCAAAAGTGTAAATCACATCCATCTTTGCAGTGTTCTTTGATTTTTTTTTTTTTTTAATTGAAGAATACTTCTTAGAAGAATACTAAAAAGAATACTTCTTAGAGTGAGCATGTTTTGAAGAGGGGATTTGGCTGAAATTCAGCCTCCTGCAGCCTGAGTTGAGTACCTGGTCTATGATGCATGACTTCCTCTTCTGTAGCTGTCAGCAAACGAAATGAGTTGCTGTCCTGCCGTTGAGCAGCCTTTTGGGAAGCTGATGAATGTTTCTTCCATATCACCACTGGGATGTGTCACATGTCAGAGCTCAGACCAGGATGGTCACCTACCTCATCACGCACCGTCTGCTCAGATGTTGCCTTAAATGCTTAGACAGTAGCAGATAGCCTCATGTCTTTAAGTTTGTGTCTTTTTTTTGTGTGTGTTATCACAAAGAATCTTTCCAAATTATTCATAATCTGCCTGTTATTGAAAAATAAATGTTGGCCTCCTAGCTTCCCAGCATGCATTTTGTTTTTTAAAACTCCTGGAAAACATCTTGTGTTTCTCCTAAGGAATTTGATATTTCTATGCCAGTGGATTGAGAATAGCAGATTTCTGTGCTGTCTTTCAGTGCGGTGCAGGTTAAAATGCAAAAGACTTTCCCAATATGGTTTAAAGTGTCAGGGGTTTGGTCTTTAAGAAACAAACAGTTCTGCAACAGAAACAAGTGAGATTAGAGCTGTGTGGAAAATTTGTATTCTTAGAGAGGAAGAATTGGACTGAGAGGGACTCAGAAGTCACAAGAGTGAAATTTTCTGCAAATGAAAATGTTTGAAAAAATTTTTGCAAAGGACCTGACCCAGTGTTTGGAGCCTGCTGATGGTGCCAGCAGCTCCAGGTGTTGGCCAAGCTGGGAGCTTGGTTCAGGGGCAGCTGGTAATTGGAGAGCTCAGCCAGCTGCTGTGCTGTAATGCAGAAAATAAATAACAGATAATAACCTGCCCTGCAGGTGAATTGCTCTGAGCTAGAGAGACTGGAAATGTCAGCTGGTGGGACACCAGATCAGTCTCTGTAGGTAATCTGCCTAGCCTATGCTGATGGTGCTCCTATGCACCTATGGGACAGCATTCGGACAAACATTTCTCTACTGACACCTATATGAACAGCACACTATGCTGCATCAAAATGTAGGATACCTTTTGCAGAAGACTTGTTCAGGCCGCACAGCACAAGCGTTCTTCTGATCTGAACTCTTATGGGACTTCAGATGAGAAGGATGTGATCTTCCAAGGGCACCTTCCTGCTTTGGGAGACAGGCAAGTGCTGTCTGCGTAAGGAGCAGTGGTTTTACAGGTCACTGAGGGAAGACTTGAATCTAAGGTCTGGCTCAGCCACGGTTCTGCTGTGAAGCTTTGAGTAACTTGTCTCATCTTTTTTATTCCACTTTCCAGGTAGCTCTTTGTCTCTTTTCTCCATTTAGTCCATGAGAGGATGGATTCCTTTGCTGTATTGATGCAGGGCCTCTTTCTATATTTAGCCAGGGTCTTACACAAAATTCCAGCCAGAATTATCATACAAACACCTAAACCTGTGACTTGAGAAACACTTAATGGGGCACTTGCCTTTGTCCATTTGCTTTTTTAAACACAATTTAACCTCGCCAGCCTGGATTGTGTATTTTCTTTGTAAACTGATGAAATTGTTACATGTGTATCTAACTCCAAGCTTTGTAAACCTGAGAAATTGTTACGTGCGTATCTAACACCACAAGCTTTATAAATAGAAATGTTGCAAGTCTCTAGCAAAATAGTGCAAGAGCCCCTTCTTTTAATACCTGTTCAACCATTCTTAACTCACTGTGACTACATGACATCAAGTTTTTATTTCCATGCTTTGTTTTCCTAATGACCTAATTTCATTAACTCTACATCAGAGCCAGAAAAAAGTCTTAGCAAGCATCAAGTTCTTTCACAACATGATAAGGCTTAAAGCTCAGGAAGAGATTTGTATATCCCATTAATTTTCTTAATTGTAAACAAAGCCTGAGTGCCTTGTGTAATAACCACATTTCAGAGCAGCATGTGGCTCATTAAAGTCCTAACACCTGAACTTGTATATTAAAGGTAACCAAATAACTAACCTGTGTAGTGTTTCTTCCATTAGTGAGAGTGTGCCCACTAGAAGGCACTATCTGCTAGAGAATTATAAACTTGGGGAAAAGAAAAGAGTGAAGAAAGTTTCATATAAATAATTCTGTATGAATACCTCCAGAACTGAAGACTTGGGTGTAACTTTAGGAAGAAGAGGGGCAGTGTATCTAGCTTAGTCCCAGCTATTTCACAGCAAAACCATAAGGAATCAAAATGTGTGTGTGTATATATATATATATATTTTTTTGATGGCATGGTGTCAAATATATTAATAATATGAAAGAATGCATTTCTTGAACCTTCAAGTTTGGAGGAAGAAGCACTGAATGACTTTGGCAGTTTCCCAGGATTTTAAAGACAGGAGGGTTAGGTTTCTACCCACCCACTTCCACAGTAATCTTGGGCAAATAGATTTCCCATGCCTCCTTCCTTCTAGGGAAAGGAACCAAAGCTCCTTAGTAGGAGCACTGAGATAATACGTCTAGAGGAAGCCAGATAACAAGAATTTGCACAAATGCTCCCTGTCTCCCTTGCTGATAACACACTGTGAGAATTACAAGGCAAAGTGCTAATTATTTCTCATGAACTCTATCTCAAGAAAGGGAAAGGTGCAGGCCATGGTACTTGCCAGGCATCTGAGAGACTTAGATTCAGCTCAGGGAAAGGAGGGATTTGTAGCCAGCTCTTGCGTACATCAAGTGTGTTGTAGTTGTGTAGTAGATGTCTCTGGCCTGTAACCAGCTTCATTCAGTGCAGGGACCAGATGGTATTAGTTAAAGAGCTATCTATGTATGTGCAGTCTTATTTACGGTACATCATCTTTAGGGCAGAGATTAAATGAAAAATCCTCTTAAGGATTCCATAATTCTGTATCACTATCAGTGCGCCTTAGCATTTCAAAAGATGGATTTATTGTAACACCATCACTCTGAAATGAAAGTAGCATTCCTGCTGTAAAGATAGGAATTGAGAAACCAAGAGCATCAAGCCAGAAGTTTCAAATTTATTTTTCATGCCCAGCTTGAAATGCTTAGTGCAGAGCTTTTCAGTTTAGCACTGTGTACAACTTTGTCCAACTGAAACGCTGCTCCTGTGACCTCCAGCTTGTTTCTGGATTCTCGGGTCTTAAGTCAGGCATCCAGAAAATGATACTACTACTAATGACTGGCTATGAAAAGTTTGATTGAAGACTTGCATGGTGTCACCCATAACTTCTGTCTTAGAAAGAGACAGATCCTATTTCTTGAGGAAGTGTTTGGCTACGTTCACCATGAGATACACCTCTTTCCTTTGTGTCATTCACTGTGCAACTTTGAACTCCTGCAACAAATGAAGCCTGATTGCCACAGACAACAGCCACCCCTTCTGCCTTAACATCCAGAGCAGATCAGTTGTTGCCGGTCAGAAGGTCTGTGTGACATGTCCTTAATGCAGACTCCTTGTAAAAGAGCTTCTATACTGAATAGTTACCTGGAGACAGCTTGGAAGCAACGACTCTTTCCTCATTAGCGGTTGCAACTGAGCTCTCAAGAGTCAGAGTCAAGGAGAAAGAGGGGTTGCAGATGGTGTTCTTAATGAAAATTCAGGGTGGGAGGTGAGAGCAGAGATAGAGCTTGAGCAGGAGCAGGGAAGGATCTCGATCTTCTCCATCCTTAGCTCCTCCATCTATATTTCCTTTTCCCTGTAAATGCAGGACCCATGGCGTCTCTGCACTTTCTGTGTAATTCTTTCTCTCTCATGCTCCTTGTGACAAGTAGCTTTGCTATCCCCTTCCTTGCTGCTTGGGCCAATTAAGGAAGGGAAAGAAAGAAGGAAATAGTATGACCAGTACAGGCAATTGGAAAGTTCAAATGAGTGGATTTTCCATCCATCTCACCTCTTCCCAGGTGGCAACTGTTACATTACAGATGTGCCACCTCTTACAGTAGAAACCCTTTCCCCTCTTGTAGGTGGCCAGGAGGCAGAAATGAGCAGATACCCATAACCACTTGCCAAGGCAGAGCAATTTACTGCCACACTACAGGTCTGCTGAAAGTTGCACAAACTTTGAATTGCAGACTGGAAAATGCAGCATCCACCATGCCTGCTTGTACAAGGAAATCAGAGTAGGGTATATTTAATTTGTAAATACTTATGAATGAAAATAAACTTTGATTTTATCACTGACATATTTACATGCTGAAGTGTTTGTTACCATGGTGACAGTCAGCAAAGAATTTCTCTTAAATTGGAAAGTGCTTATATTGACTTCAGAACAGAGATAACTAAGAAAATTCAAGCTGCAGTCTCAAAGGACAGCCTTAAACAGAATACAGCACTACACAGTCTGGTTTAAATGAATATATGCAACAGCTTTATCCATGTTCTAATATGAAAGACAGTCTCTGTTCAGGAGCTTGAGCCTCAGATTTTTTTCTTCTTCTGTTTTATTAACACAGAACACAGCCTTGCAAAACTGAGAAGGCCCAGTGGAAAGAACACACTTCTGTCAGGTAAGACATGAACCAGTATATTCAAAAAGAAAAAGCATGCTATTATTTTGTAAAGTGTTATCAAAGCCACATAAAGTAACACTTCAGGACAGTGTTCTTCTACTTTACTTTGTGTATTAAACAAACTGCATGCTAGAAAATTGTGGCCAAAAGTGATGCTACTTTGCCTAGTTGTGCTGTTATATATAGAAGTTCTATCATAGGTTCTGAGTAAGAACAAAACATGTTTCTCAAAAATATCCATCATTTTATGAGCTACAACCAATACTTTTCTCTCTGAAAGGTATGTTTTGAATTAAATTATTACTTTTGAAAATCAGTTAATGTTAAATTTATGAGGGTAAGCTATCCCTACTGAAACATGTTTAGAATCTTTCCAATGACTCAAAGAATCTTGCCTCTCCTTAAATCTGAAATAATTTTCAATAATTATTCTAACAGAATAAATGTCAAGAAAGCAGGCTTATTATTGCTGTATTTAGGAAAGTGCTAGAAAATTCAAGAATGAGTACAAGAAGGCCACATGAAAATTTATAGTCATATAAACCTACCATAGAGGAACTAAGTGACTTTCCATTTCAATATACTTCACTAAGGATTTGCTCTGTACTGTAATTACTTGGTAAAATGCAGATTTGACAGGGCATGAATTGTGCTTACCCTTTTATTATACAGAATATACCCATATTCTAGACTATATTCTACAGGTAGAGGCTATGCTAAAGCCTTTCCATAACTTGTAACTAAACTATAGTTCTCACGTATAGTGACATACACATGCTAGATTTTGCTTTAATACATATGACCTGACTGTTTATGTCACCACACAATAGTTTATTAGATTTTTTAATGATATTACAAGGAGCCTAAGGCTGGTATTACAAGGTATATTGATACATTTCCTATATTCACAGAATTGCCCTATTATTATGAGCTTTTATTACAATTTCCCCCCAATTTTGAAAAATGACCCGTCTATTGCCTTTGTAATACACCAGTGCTAATACAGTGACATTCAAATAGTAGTCTTAAGTGTGGTCCATGCATAACTGCTAGCTGCCACTAGTGCTTTCTTAAATTTGTATTTCAGGATGGAGTAGCACTGCAGTGATTGTCAGCATTATTCAGACACAGGTCATTTTTCTTCACAACAGTGACATAGTAAAGACTCTTCTAAAAACACTTTTGATTTCCAAAATACTCTAATGCAATCCATTAAACTTCAGGCCTATATATATATGTATGATTATAAAAGCAAACACCTTTCTAAAGCAAGTATTTTCCAAAGTTCCAGCTATGTGTTATTCACAGACTAGCAAGGCTTTACAAGTCTCCTAACTGGATTCTCTCCATTTTTGTTACTCAATACCTCACTGCCTAGGTAGCAAACTTCGTTTTGTACAAACAGCCAATGATTTACACTGAAAGACCAGGTGCAGACAATTCCTCAATCCCATCCCTGTTCTGTCAAATATCACTATTTTAGTAGCAATTATTGTTCAAACACGATGCTGCTAAAAGACATATTGTCAATGTCAAGTGTTTTACAGTATTAAAAAAAATTAAGTCCCATAAGGAGATTTGTCATAGTTAGTAGTTCCTTGTCTTTCTAAATATTATAGATTTGAATGGCAGTGTTTGCTCAACTGTGTATAGATGTCTCTAATGTTAAATCAGTATTTCTGTTCTCAGTTATAGGAACACACTAGTAGGGTAATACCAGGAGTATGAGATATGATTTTGATGTTCAGCACCTTACTTTTCCAAAAATCACTTTACTACAGTTACTAGAAAACAACATATAATCCTGTACTAGTTCAGCGACTGATGCTTAAAACTAAGAGTTTTAGATGCTAAGTTTCAATCTTGTGCTTCACTCCACAAAGTAACATAGGACAAGTTAAGATTTCCATTTGATGGAAGTCACTAAATTTTTAGCTATCAAAAATGAAACATCTAGAAAAAGTATAAGAAACAGAGGAAAAAAGTGACTTCACAAAATATTCACTCAGTAGAGATCCATAAGATCTGTTTTAATAACACAACTAATTGATCCTCATAACAAGAATTCAAAAAGTGAAATTACAGTACATGAGTCAAAATATAAACTAACCTATCTCTAGCTATACATCAGGAATGCAAGCTCTATAACAATATAAAAATGCTTTACACACCGTAGTTGCAAAAAGCCGTTCTGTAATTCAAAGGGCTTGTTTGTTTGTTTGTTAAAAAAAAAAAAAAAACACACAAACACGGTGTTCCAGCATTCATCTTAAGTTACTGGCAACCTGTTGGGGGAAGATAGAAAAAATTACTCAGAATTAGAAAAGCATATTCATCAGAAATAGTGCAGTTAGTGAAGTATCAATAAAATCAGGCATCAGCAAAATTTCCACACTGCAGGGGGTGTAACAAAATATAATTTTATTTGTGGGGTTCAGGCTGAGAGAATAAAGTTAGCTTCTGGGGGCAATAAAGTCCATAAGAACCTATATTTTTATCAGAGTATCACAAAGAATAGGTACTTTGATAAGGCAAGATATATACCTGCCTCAAACACAAATACCAAATGCACAGACTGCAGAGTATTCTAGAACCAACCTCAGAATTTCAGGCACAAGACAGGTTATCGAAGACATGTCTTGTTAGCCACCTTAAAAAACTGTGTTAAGCTAACACGGTACATCTGGCACTTTATTTAACAGTTGCTTTCCCTGGATTACAAAAATCAAGTTTTGTGCAGACTGAAGTGAAATATCACTGCTCATATATAATTAAGCCCCCCGGCACACCTTGTTTATGCTCTGATAGTTTTGGCAGTCTTGCATTGCCACCATCCTCTGAAATGCCTTTAGCAAGTCTTGTAAATGTTATGTGTACGTTACTTGATAACTTGAATTTATTTACATGTTGCTGTACTGGACTTTTACCCACTGCTTTCCAAGCAGATGAAACATCATCTTCTCTGATGTTTTTGTGTAACAATATGGGACACGTTATCAATCAAGATATTACATGGCAAGAACAAACATCACATTTACCTTTCTATTCTACACAAAATTTCTTTTTCCAGGGAAAGTTCCCTTAGAATATGCCTTGCCTAACAATTGAGTGTTCCGTTACAGTTACTGTTGGAGTGAGCACCTGCTGCTTTGCAGTGGTACAATGAGTCACGTACTCCCAGCAAGTTCCTAACTTACACCGGAGAAGTTTAGAGGTGACTGACAGTAACCCTGTCAGTCCCTGTGCACAACAAGAAGTTCTGGAGGCCTTAGGAGCTTAGTGGGGGCTGAAGGCTATAATATGCAGCTGAAGATGGAAGAGTAGCACCAAACTAACAGTAACTTTCTAGCTACAGAAATCAGTGAGGGGTGGGAATGTGCATCTGATTATGGTCCTTTTCAGAAGACTCAAATGAGTGGAGAGAAGGGGAAAAGATCACCTTTGTTACTGATGTTCTAAGTTCTTCACATCTCTTGCCCTTCCTGTGTTGCATGACAGTCATCATTTCAAATATTACTAAGAGTGCCAGAGCAAGTGAGTAACAGAGGATGAATACAGCTACTATACTTCCTCATTAACTAACTAGAAATGGAGAAAATACAACTTTCATCCGTTATTGGTGAAGAAAACATCACTGGTGAAGTAGGAGTTTGCTGAGGAGAGCAGATCAGTGTCTTGCTTTTTGTACGATAAAGTACAGAGCTACTCTGCATGAATTTCAGACTGCCTCACAAACCAAAGCACAAAATGCTGTCTGCTTCAAAGTCAGTAATTTCAAGTGAGGAGAAGATTTGTTTCAGAGCTAGCTAACAATTGTCTCACTTTAACTCTTGTTAGTAGCAGGGGTCTTGTTCTCGCCTTCTAATTCTTCCACTCCTGCTTGCGTCATGAGATCTGCTATGTTTTTCTCCAGGTCATCTATGCGACAGCTCATGTCATCAAGTTAACTGGAGTTAAGGAATATGATTGCAAGCTAATAATTGGTTTTTTTTATTATGGCTTTGCTCAAACTCTTATAATTACGTTCAGTTTCTTACAAATCCCACTGCCAAAGATACATAGAAATATTTATGCATCCATAGCATATAGTAGTTATCTAACTTTAAAAAAGGATATTTCTTCCAATGATTTGGTCAGACATGGTTTGAAATTTGTCCTGCATTTGCTGAAGCAATGTCTGCACCTGATAGAAAGAAAAAAAAAAAGTCTGTTTTGCTTGCACTGAAGAAGTTATTACAGTATTTACTCTCATTTTACCAGAATATGTAACAAAGTAAGCAGAGTTTTGTTTCATGGTTGAGCTCAACAATGAAAAATTCTACAGCTTATTTCCCATTTTAACTATCATATTATAAACAAGAGAACAATTTTAAGTTCTAGAAAATGCCTGTGTGCCACAACCAGGGCTAAACCCACAGCAGTTGCTCCCAGCATGCCGTGTTAATCCCGTGGAGACACTCTTTTCAGTCTCAGAATAACAGTCTGAGGAAAAAAAAAACCAAAACCCTTTCTCCCTCCCGGAGGGGCTCGGGCAGACACAGCTCTGCCGTGAGGGCGCTTTCCAGCAGGAGCCAGGAAGCCCCAGCCGCCGGCGGAGCAGGCCCAGGGCGAGGCCGCGGCCCGCTCGCCCGCCCCCAGCCCCCGCGGCGGCGGCGCTTCGCGGGCTGCCCACCCCCCCGCGGCGGCCTCACCACGGCGGTGAGGTCCTGAACCGTCTTGGGGTCGGTCTCGGCCATGCTCTCCGGGGCGCGGCAGCGGCTCGGCAGGCGCTCGCGGGCCCAGCTCCCGTCTCCTAGGCAGCAGCACTTCCGGGCCACTCCCCACCACTTCCGCCGGGAACTCTCGCGAGGTGGGTCGCCCAGCGGCACTCTGGGAAATGTAGTCCGGGCTTCCCGGAAGTGGCGTGCTGCACAGGCGCCGTGCCCCGGGGCTGGGCGGGCTTCGAGGCCGTTACGTGGCTGCTGTTGCCACAGCGTTAAGCTTAAACGTAATCCCGCTGGTTTTTCTTATGCTTAGAGTAAAAGCTTTTCTTTTACTGAGATGTAATAGTTTTGCCGATGCTCTTAAAAATGGCTTTACAAGTTTACAGAGATTAGAAATACATTTTTCTGGCGTCAAAAATGGGGCTGTCGTTTAATTTAAAAAGAAGATGCAAACGAGCTGTTAAACCCGGTTAGCAAGCGCTTACAGGTAATCTGCATTCACTGGCGAAATGCTGGCAGTATGGATTAGCAGCGAAAGCCAGAAATGTTATATAAGTGAGCTGATGGTGAAAGTAAATGTATTATTGTGACATACTGTCTCCATGAAAGAAAGCACAACCACCAAAGTTGCGTGCCTTAGCCTAAATTCCTCTCTGCCCCAGGTTAATGACGTAGTCCGTAAAACACTGCAAAGCTTCACAGGGGAGGTTTTGGCACTGGGGATGGGTGCAGGATAGATTTCCTACGGGGAGGTTTATAGGCTCTTTTGACCAAAACCTGCGCGTTTGCAGCTTGCTTTAGTGAAGTTCATTGATGTTTATATGGCTTGCTTGCTCTATACTAAGATCTAAACCAAAGTTAAAAACATTGAATATGAATTTGTGGATGAAGAACGGGCCCCATTAACAGTACATGGTTCTCAGATGGCTCATTTCTGCTGAAAGCCGATGTGCTGATGATGCACTCTGCCTTATCCCATAATGAGCAGCAAATGTGAGCTGCTGGGTATTTACGTTATTAATGTGCCTTTTGTAACTCTGCAGTAGTAATATAAGCACAATTTAGTGCCAGTTTGGGGAAATTTTGTTACCTGTTGAAAAGTAAACATAGCTTCTGGTTTTGAGAAATGCTGCCTTTTGGAACACTGCGATAGTACTGTAAGAACTATTTAGTGCCACTTTGGGGAAATTCTTTTGTCTATTGAAAAGTAAATACAGCTTTCCGTTTTGAGAAAAGCTAATAAATTAACTCCCATCTATTTGTTTGATGTGTTTACAAATGCTGGCTGTTTTTTTGACTGTTACTTATTTGAAGCACATAAACTATTGCTTCAAAAAGGTCCTTATATCTGGTCTGGAAGCACACATCCAAGTGCAAATTTCTCAGTTCACCCGAGTGCTGAGTGAGTCCTGGGGCAGAGAGTGGTGCTGCCAGGGTCGACTGTGGCTGCTCCCTGGCTGCTCTGCACCCCGAAGGATGTGGCATGGCAGGTCCGGGGACTGTAACTTCCCCTGTGCCCTTTGAACGTAGGACTCTACAGTGAGACGACAGGGTGATCCCTGCTGTGGTCCCTCTCCTGTGTGCCACATGTGCTGCTCGGGGTGGCTGAGAAGCCGTGGCAGCGGAGAGAGGCACACACAGAGCAGGAGACGTCTGACTTGTACACTTGTGCCTCCTTGCTCTGAGCTGAGGGTAATCTTTGTTCTAGTACATGTCTTCCTGGTAAGACTAAATTGCTGTATGTGCTTATCTTCTCAGTATTTGCAGTTCCTTAGGTAGTCTAGAAAATGAGAGTAGCTCTCTGAAAATGAGTTGACACCTCAAGCTGTTGGACAGACCATTTCTGTCTCTTCTAGCTTCTAGACCAGGGTGTCAAAGTTACAGCCGTGAGCTAGACACCTGCCAGGAGAATTCACATGGTCCGAGGTCCACTGCCCACCCACAGCAGTCTTTCAGGAGTTTCGGTAGGTGACAATGCACGTGCCTTTATCGCTTTTCCATTGTTTAACAGGAGAAGATACGGACTGGCTTCATTCTCCAGGCTTTTTTTTTTCTGGATGATGTTGTTGCAGCTTGATATGGAGAATTCAGCCTTATTTGTTTGGCTTCAGACTTTGTAAATATGACCATGCTGCTACCAAGTGTGGCAAGTTTAGGTGTGGAACTTTATAGATTCAGCTCATGCCTCTTCTATCTCAAGCATTGCTATATCATGTTCCATTTTAGGGTATAGACAAGCGCTAGATGTCTTTGACATATTGCTTAAAATGCCTGTCCACAAAGCTGGTATAACAGTCTTTCCTACAATAAAGGGAGTCAGATCAAACTACCTAATGGTCCCACAAGCCATTAAGATTTAAAAGAAGTGTTGAGCAGCTGCATATTTCTTCTCCTAACTTTAAGATTTTTTTCTTTAGTGGAAGGATAAAACATTTTCATTATTCATTTGCTTCCTAGCATGGCAAAGTTAAACGATGACTAACTTAAAATGTGTGTGTGGAGGGGGAGGGAGGTTGTCTCCTTTTCTTTTTAAGACTGGACTGAGAGAAAATGCTGTGCCAGGAGGAGTGATAGGGTTAATTATCCTTCACAGTAATGTTCAGAGATTACTGAAATGAATGGAGCTGTAGAAGGCTGAATTCTCTTGCTAGCTTTTTAATGGCAAACTCTTAATTTAAAATATACAGAGAAGAAGGACCTTTCGAATTTACAAAGGGGCTGTTATGTTCCTTAAAATCAAGGGAATTTGCAAAGATTGATTTAAAAACAGTTAATGAACTCATTTAAAATGCAGGGACATGTAATTCCAATGCAGAATGATTGGACTTCACATAGCAGTAAGTCATGGTCAGGCTTTGCACAAAGGCAGGCGCATTTTCAGTTTTCCAAAGAAGTGAAAATGAACTTTCCCTATGTGGAAACCTGATAGGGATTTCTGGTACTGGCATCTTTAGATCCAGTTCAGTTCCTGTTTTACTTTAGTGATGTAAGATAGGGTTCAGTATAATCCTCATCAAGTAATCACTTAAAGAAAGGCTGTTGATTTAACAGCTTTTTTTTGTGTCAGTGAAAGACAAAATTACCATTAGTAGTTAATGCTGCAGAATTAATTGTATATTTGCTGTTAGGCCTCCTTTCCTGTAATCATAAAACAGGGATTGGGAGGCATCTAATGAAATAAAAAGGTAAGTTTGAAAAGGCAGAATAAAATTTTCCAAAGGCAGTTTTTGCAGACACTTGTGTCTACACTGTTCTTACCAAGAACAGTGTAGTGGAATCTTTAATGACCTCAAACAGTTGTGGTCTTAGATTTGCATCTTGTTTAAAATGCAGCTCTTCCAGAGGACCATGTTCCTAGTAGAATTCTGGTACATTAGCTCAGTGTTAATAATTGTAATTAATGTAATAATAATAATTGTAATTAATGTAATAATAATAAATGTAATAAATGTAATAATGTAATAAATGTAGTGTAATAATAATAATTAATAATACATTTAATAATATAATAAATGTAATAATAATAATAAGTAATAAAAGGTTATATTATTATGTTTGTGTGTTCTGTAAAGCAATAAATAGCAGCTATACTTTAACTGCTTTGACTATCGGATTTTATTTTGGCTCCTCAATGACTCGCAGTGGCTCTGAATGTTATCTGTACAATGACTGTCCACTCAAACTGCTACAGCCATTCTTCCCTGCTTCCTCATCTGAGTGTGCTCAGTTTGTGGAGCTTAACATACTGTTTCAGCACTTAAAATCACAAATACATTTTTTTGTATTCAAGCCAAAGAAATACAATAAAATCTTGAGAATAAAATTTTAATATCTCAATTGCAGCCTGAGTGGCTCACAGCAGAAATTCTTGAGAAAATATAAAAATGTAGCAAACAGAACTCATTTATTACTTTCAGAGGAAGAACGCTCATTAGAGACGCAAATATACATGAGGTCAGGACTTATTAAACAAAGAGCTGCACTTAGAAAACAACTGCCAAAGGAAAAGTAAATGCTCAATATCATGATTCATGTGAATAATATTTAACTGGATATATCAAAAATTATGGGAACAGCAAAACCAGTGCTAGAATAAATAGGAAAGTGATTTGTAGCAAAACAGGGATAATTCAGTGTGCTTTTTTCAGATTATCCTTCAGAATCTAAAACAAATGGCTTTTGTGTGAGTCCATGTTTTACATGAAGTTTCCTGTTACAAAAGGAAATTATTTTTATTGTAGTTATTCCCCTCTGGTAATTTCTCTTGTACTTTGCATTTTTCAGTCTTTGATTAGCTTGCTGTTACCTGGCATCAGAACTGATCAAGGAGTACTTCCCTGGGCACTCCAGATCTTTTGGGCCACATGAGGGAAAATAAAGACAAGCAAGGACTCTTTAAGAGCAGACTGATTTCATTCCAGGAGGCAGGACCAGAAGAAGGTGAGCAAGGTAAGATATGGAGAGATGAAGGATATTATCATGTTTCACAGGTTACCCTTGCGCTGCCTCATTCCTCCCCTTCCTCCACTTCATTCTTGCACACAGTTATTTCAGAGTGCTACCTCCTTAGCATTGCTACTGAGCTCTTTTGTGACTAAGAAAGGAAAGGCTTTTATAAACCATATTTTCTTGAAGGGAAAGGCTTACTGATGGTTAACAGCCAGAAAACCAACAACTCTTTCAAAAAATGCTGCTGAGGCACTAGAAGGAGAAGGATGTTACACAGTTTTTCCTTTGGATTCACTAAGCTTTCAGCAACAGAAAGCAAACAGAAACAGTGCCAAATTGCGACAATAAATGGTAATATTAGTGGCCTAATAATAGCTCCTTTATGATCTATGACAATGTTAATGCATTGCTTACTGGTGTGTCTAGGGCCAGGACAAGGTGTAACCACTGTGTCTGAAGACTAGCCTATAAAAGGACAAAGGAGAGATTATACATTATTACCTTTAGTGGTACTGATGGTTATGTAAGGAGAAGGACACATCATAGATATGAAAACAGACATTTTACTAGTAGAAGAGTCACCTAAACATTGATATTTTCATTGTCAAGAGGCAAGCCTTAAAAGGAACTACTAATACATATTTTGCTTTACTTCTCAATAGAAAATAATCCATTCTTGCCGTGGCCACATAGCATTAAAAATGATGGGATTTGATACGTTTTCCCCTTTCAGTTAGTGATGAGCTTATAAACAAAATCTCCCGTATGTGTCTAGAATTTGTAAAGGCTGGATTACTGTATATCTCCTCTTAGCCTTTGCTGAATGAACTATTACTCCTTTGAGACTGTCAGGCCAGGTTAGTCTTAAGCTTGTCTCGGCTGAGGATTTAGCCACTGATACAAGTAGACCATAAAGCTGTGCGTGGAAAACCTTAGTGTAAAACAACGGTGCAGAGTGTACTTGTACGTGCAGCAGAGGCTAAATCCCTTCTGAGGACAGGATGACACCTTTTTTAGCGTTTTAGATTCATTTCTTTTTCAGATCTTGCCTTTTTTTTTTTTTTTTTTGAAAACATCTTGTTAAAGCTCATTTCAGATCAAAAGCTTTGCTCAGCGGGGAACAAGTTTCGTTTCATATTTTAATGCAACAGAAGTAAAAGAGAAGTTTACACAAACTTGACTGGGGTGACCATAAGCATGTTAGCTTTAAGAGCAACCACTTCGTGAGAGTATGTCCTTAGCTGTCTTCCTCCCTGGGGTGTAAAAGTTGCATCTGAACTCTGCTACCTGTTTGCAGATACAAAGTTCCATAGAGTATCTTCAAACTAATGTAAGAAGGTAGGATTCTGGAAAGATAGAAGCCTGTTCTATGCGGTAATATGTAATGGCAGTATCAGTAGAAATAAAAAGGAAACATGTAGGTTTCCTTCACAGTCTGTACCTTGACCTGGAGGAAATATAAACAATTAGATGCTATGTATTCAGCCCACAGAAAGCTTCACACTGCCATCAGTCCTCTGGTAGGCTCTGTGTTTGGAGGTATTGGTGAAAAAGTGAGAGGTCAGCATGTGTACAACTCACTTGGCAGCGATCCATTAAATACAATAATTAAGTTTGTCAAGGGAAGTGCATGACTGTGCAAGAGCAAAAAAGTTTAGTAGCTTTATAAAGCTATTTGAGTTTCAATGTTTTACATATGGGGGCATTTAAATTGAGCATGGGAAAAGACTGCAAGATGAGAGAGGTACGTTAATTCTCTGTAATACAGAAGAGACATTCTAGGATGGAAGGAACTTTTTGAGGCAGGAAGGATGGAGCTCAGAAAGAGACTTTACTTTAAAACTGTGGCTTCCAACTCTAACTCTGCCTTGAGAAGGGTTTTGTGAGAACCATTGAATGCAGAGTCCCATTAGTTCTGATGGGCATCCAGACAGGTTCTACCTGCACAGAACAGAAAAATCAGGGCTGAGGAATCCAGTTTCAGTTGGCTGTCATGGAAGGACCAGGAGGAATTCCTACTGAGAAGAGCAAGTCTTTGTTAGTGTAAAGCTGTCTGAGCTGCGCCTTATCTCAATGCTACTGAAGCTAAGGCAGTATGGAGAGGTGGGAAAGGGCTGTGCTCTGCTAACACAAGTTAGTGCAGCCCCAGGCTCCTCTGAGCAGTTTTGGAGATAGGTTTCTCTCTGATAGCCCTTTCCTGTTTTACTGCTAATTTCAGGTCTGGCCGTGACCCTCAGCAACAAATATCAACTGATTTCTCTGCAAAGGATCACAGGGTTTGGCCTCAGTGGAAGGGCGTGAGCTTTGTGGATGCCCAGGACTGTACAGGTAAAGGTTATTGTATTTGCAGTGTGAGCCACGCACCAAAATGAAATATTTTTTTCTCACATACATTGACATGTTATGGCCTACCATGCTTAAAAACCTTTGTTTTTGGAAACTTGAAGTCCATTTTCTCCTTTAATTATAAGCATTCCAGAGGGCATCTCATTAAGGTTCCAGAAAGGAGCAAGCTTGCCACAGACATGAGGAGTAATTTTATAGCGCTAATTAAATGTGATTGGATTTTTCAATTGTGTAATTAGTAGAAATGTTGGCTGAAAGTTTCTGTTGCAAAGGGAGTTTTTCAGTGCAGAAAGAGAAGAGTTCTTAGTGGAAATTCAGTTTCTTCTCCAGGCAGTGATCCCAGTAAAATGTTTTGCACCCTACTGGGTCTCTGGCTGTAGTATAGGTGGTTGCTCTTGTTGCTTTTCTCCTTTAGTACAAATGACTGTATCTGTTAAAAGAAACTGATGGGCTGCTTTCAAAGGTGCTTGAGTGGCTCTGGTCATCCCGACTTATGAGTTGCAAAGAACTAGTGAGATATGAAGCTTTTCCAAGATCACTGGAAGTAATCTACCTTTGTCTTGTATCTCTGCATTTCCTGATGATACACCTTTGAAGCAGAGACAAAACAAGCTGTTTTGTAGATTGTACTGCAGGGAGGGGAATTCCTTTTAGTCATAAAGTATTTGGGCATCAAGAGACATTTCAGTGTTTTATCCGTAAGTATTTGCATTAAGTTGATATTACGGAGATAGTGTTGCTGCAGGATGGTGGTCAAAATAAAGTCTGACCCACTCCAATGAAAGTTTGTTGTTTTTGTAGATGTAGCCAGACTTGTTTTGAACTTTGGCTTAGGGTATACAGTCTTACTGTTCACTCTCCCATATAAAGCAAAGGCTAGTTAGTGAATCCTAATTAATATATTTAGTCCTGTAGTAGTTTTTCTGTGCAAGAGGAACAGGAATAACTTTGGGGCAGCAGGCTAGTTTACTTGCAGCTTTACATTTAAATTATAACAACATATAACAACGCATCAGGTGTACCTGAACAGAATATTTAGGATGACATTAATTAAAAAAACAAAAAGAATCAAGTTGAAATTTTAAATTCATTGGAGTCAAATGAAGTTTACTTGAACGATTTTTAAAGAATTCATTGGCATTTCTGTTGCTTCGAACAGACTAAGCTGGATATATTTAATTATAAGAAAAACTTCATGTGTGGAAGAGAATAGGTAATTATTTTGAGTGTCTGCTCTGCCATTATGTATTTTCTCTCCCTTATTGAGCTGAAAGGAGTTTGGCAAATTAATTACAAATTTACAAATACATATCCTAGGCTAAGACTAAAGACCGTCAAAATTGTTCCTCATTGAAATTTGAAATGTTTCCTTCCGATTCCAACTCCGTAAAGCCAAAAGAAATACATTTTTTTCTAAGTGGACATAGGTAGTGCCTGGAAGACAAATAGACAGCTGTGGAAGCCAGCAGGAAAGCCAGACGAGGAAAGGGGCCAGTTAGATGGTTTCTGTAGCCATGCTGAATAATGGATTAATTATAAAGGCTTTGTAGAATATGTAAATCTGTAGCATTGGACATCTTGGGTCAATGTTAGCCAATTCCTCCTCCGACTGAATCTGGTGTAAAATTCCCATCGATTCCAGAGATATCAGAGTTCGGTCAATGCTGAGCTGGCTTGCGACGTCCCCCCACTAGGTAACGAATAAAACCAACATTAGTTTGTTCAGTATGATGATAGGAGTGGAAGGGTTTTCTAACTGCAATGTCCTAGGAAAATACAGGTCTGCATTTAGCTTCCTGGATTACTCATTAGAATGACTTTTTCGTTTCCTGCCCAAACTGTGCATCAGTGCTTTTCATCACACAATTTCTTTCTTCTGTTGTAGGTTGACTGTGATATTCTTCTCTCTGTTTGCAACGTGGATATATCTGCTTCAGTATACACCATTCTTTAAAAGTTATCAACCTTGGAAATAATGTCTGCCATCCCCTGGTTCTCCATATAATTGTCCGTGTGCTAGAAGAAGAGATTTTAAGGATAGACAACAAAAAATAATTTCTCTATTTTTCTCATCCTTCTCCTAATTCGGGGCCATATTATTAGCAATTCAGTATGGTGCATAAGCAATAAATATTATTCCATGCCTCAGATCTGAACAGCTGGTTCTCCAGATTTTGTGCAGAACTGTTTTACAACCTGTTTGCTTGGCATGCAGCACTTCCCTACTAAATTATTCACTTTATTCTGTGGCCAAGAGAGTGGATGCTTGTGACATGTCAAATGAAATTCAATCACTATGTCTGATATAAGCAAACTCTCAAGACTTGTCTCTACCAGGAATGGAGCTTTTGATAATGTGACCATCTTCTGTCAGACTATCATTAGCACTCCCAAGGGAGACCTTGATAAAGCGAAGGCAAGATCCTCATCCTTAAATGGCATTGTACTCTCTATCTCTAGGGCACTTTAGATCAGTTTGGGGTGAGGATGAATGGGGCACTGTCTGTACATAAGAATCAGAAAAGCAAAAGCTAGTTTGCTCCTGGGAATCCACACCAGAAACCACTGGAGTGAAAAGGATCTCTTGAGTAATCCTGGTGGGATTTGGGGCTTGCATGGATCCCCTTCAAGAGATAGTGGACAAAAGGACATAACATATTTGTGGAGAGGAACATCATCTTCTCTAGTAAAATATGTCTTGATTGGGGCCAGTCTCATAGGTTTTGAGGTCTGACTTTGGATTTTTGAATCTTTAGGCTGCTGACACTAGCCGCTAACCGTGTCAGTTGCCTCAGTGTGGGAGGCACTTATTTTTCAGTCTTACAGTCAGAGTGTAAGGAGTGGGGTGGGGTGTAAAGGACGGGGTAGTCGTATTGCCCCTGTCACAGGAAGGGAAGATTGCATGCTCAAAAAATTCCAAAGTGGCATTGTAAAATTCAAACCCCAAGATTCCAGTTTTCCTGCAAAATTGTAAATGTAGCGTGGGAACTGTGTATGTAACATTTGTTCTACCACACAGCAAAAATCCATAGGACAAAGGAGATTTGATATATTTTTTCTTCCACAGGTGGGAAAAAAGTAGTCTATTTTAGTCCCTCCTCTTCCTCAAAGAAAAGCTTGAACTATCTTAAGTAGAAAAAATGCAGAAAAATTGCTTGTTGTCACAGACAGACTAGAAATAGTACTACTGATGAATAGGTACTTTTAAAGCACATCAAAACTGGCTGTATCAGGTGCTTCAAAGAAAAAAAATCTGCTCTAATTACAGAAAGACTGTAGCAGAGTTTTCAAAAAAAGAAACACTTTCACTCTTGTAAAAGAGTTTTACTCTTTCACAAGCTGTATTAGCCAGTCAAAGAAGAAAGAGAAGACATGATAAATAAACCACACATAGATTTGTGTGGATCAGACGTTGGATTTTACTAAGAAATGATTTTCCAGAAAGACTTTGGTGTTTTGACTCTAGAAAAATGTCCAGAGAAGGCAGCTCCAAACCATCTCAAAATTCAGAGCAACTTCTTACAGAGGATAAAGTGGCATTTCCCAGAGCATTGAATAGTGAAGCTTGGCCAAGACAAAACATGAGGCATGTCTGGACTGCTAAAGGTATTAGCGTGTTATATTAGCAATAGGTATTTGGGTTATTAGATGAGTCTTGTTCTCCTGAAGAGAGAGTTCAGTTTTGGGCCTGTTGTAGCAGGTACAAGAGCCTGTTGACCGTGCATTGGTGTTGCTCTTCGGCCTGTTTCTGGTACATCACATGATAGCTCTAGTTCCCTGCACTGGTTGTCATTTGTCACAGCCTAGTCTCCTAGGATTTGCTTTCACTCTTTCACATTCCTGTCCTTGTGCCTGTGTATCGTCAATCTGACCTTGAGTCGCTATGTGCAATTCCACGTTGCATTGCTGTGTATATACTGGCTGAAGAGCTCATGTGTTGCTAGACAGGTCTGAGCAGAGCTTGAAGAAAGAACCGGTCATCCCTATAAACCTCAGATTTCTCTTGCCATCCTTTGGTCAGAGAATCGTGAAGTTTCTTGGGGTTCAGCCAAGTTTCCTGAGGTTAACAAATTCACCTCAACTTCACCTAAATTGCATTCAGCTGTATATTATGCCTGATACATGGTTAGGTGATATCGCATGTTGGCATAATGCCTGTAGATTGTCACTTTTTTGGGCCCCTTTCCTTTTTCTACATTAGGAATGAAAAATTTTCACCATATTCCTGAGCCTGAATGTGACACTCTCTATACTAGATCAGATGATGGAGGATGGGTGGCAGGAAAGACTGCAGCTAGTAGGTTTGTTTCTTTTAAAAGAGCTCAATTGAGAACAAGAGCCAGACTGAAAGTATGCACCCCTTGTGGTCATGCAAGAGTCAGGCAGAACCCTGGGTACCTGCTCATCCATCATTTCATGATTTTTGAATATCCTTTTCAAATGTCGCTACGAGAACCGTCTTCCAATCTCAGTCTCAGCTGTGCTATAAAATAACTTTCTTACTCCTACTTATTAGCCATGCATACATACATCTAAAGATCCTGTTAGCCTTTTATACTACCGCACCTCATCAATTTTTTATTTTCATTTTAAATTATAACAATGCTATTCTGTCTTTTTTCATTATAATGCAACAGGGCTGGCTGAGGCAAACTTAACAGCAAATCTTTCCTAATATTGCACTTATGTTTCTGCTAGGATAAATAAGACTCACAGAAGTCAGCACAGGACAGCAATTAACACGTGGCTGTGAAGCAGAGTGTCCACTGATCCAAATTCCTTCTCTGTTTCTGTTTCAAGGAAGCATTCCTTATGGGAAGCTGTGTTTTCTGCCATTCAGTCCATCATTATACCCATGACACAGTGCCATGAATATGCTGTAAGGCTATTTCCTTGTCTGGTATGATGAAGAGCAAGTTTTAACACCTCCTTGATCTATTTTCCCTTTATATCGCTAATATGACTGGCTAATATTGATGAGAACTAGTTCTTTCTTTATGCTGTTATAAAGTATACAAGGATGTTTGGAGCATGTGATAGATGAGAGCTATGCTTTTCTGCATATGGGAGAACATATCTGTTCTTGAGTCTCAAAGCACTGCCTATTTTTAGACAGGATTGATAGTACATAATTATTTTTAGTCTTTGACTGAAACAGTTCTTAGATGCAATGCATATTTCTGTTTGATGTTCAGTAGCAAGTACTTATTTATACAGGAGAATGCATAACAGTATACAATATCAAACTATGAACGTGTACACAGGGCTGCTGTTAGAATCTCGTGTTTGTATACAACAAATATATCTTGTCCAGCTCTGCACAAAAATGTGAAGCCTATGCCAAGCAGGTTTATTGAAAGGGTCACATGGTCATAGCCCATTTGGATGAAACGACCAGCAAGTTTAAGAAGAAACAGAATTAAACTTTAACAGCACTCTACTTGCGTGGCAGTGAAATCCAACTCTTATAATTCCAGTTACATTATCTTAGAAACATACTTCTACTCTGTTTTAAGCTAGAGAAGGAATTTATCTGAAGCATCACCTGTAAGGGACGTCAAGAAGTCATCTCTCCTTTGCCTGCTCTAAAGCAACAAGGTCTGAACAACTCCAAGTGATGTATTGTTTTAAAAATTGTATATGCATGCCTGATTGTCAAGGGAACAGTTAAGGTTAAGCACTATTAAGTTTCCTACTTTCAGATGTCAGAGTACATAACTTGAGCAGGTCAGTAACACATAGTATATGATTTGGAGTAAGAGAAAGATGGAACTGGAAAAAGGAATCACATCTGAAAGTAAATTAGAGCTGAAAAATGATCCGAGAAACAATGTGATAAATACTTATGAATCAATACTTCTCAACACATTGTTTTTGCACATTATGATTTCTTATTTCAGCCAGCCATAATGTAAACTCCATCTAAAGCTAGCAGTTATTTTCTTGCACTTTCAGTGAACAAAGACTGTTGAAATTAAACTGGTGCAGAATTAACAATGCATGCTGACTGTTCTGGTTATCACTTCTGTTCTGATCTGCATTAGTACTGTCTAGGGAACACAAACAGTAGTAGATGCAGAGCACCTGTAATTATTACTGCAAATTACTAAATTGAGCCTGCCAGAAACGAAAATGGAGAGCTTGCTTGTTAATTTATTTCCTCAAATGCTTTTGTTACTTGTGCATATGGCATGACAATAGGCCAGATAAAGGAAAGACAGGCACAGAAGAGATTCACTTAGTGCAGTGAATGATAGATGATGTACTGTTAACAATTTGGGCATTGCTATTCTACATGTACTGGATCTGAGGAATACCACAATTATTAGGTGCCAACGTCTCAATAAAAATTGTTAAAATGTTCTAAAAATATTGAAAAATGATGGCAATTAAAAAAGACTTATTTCTTTATTACAATTTGCAAGTGAGGGAACTTGTGGAGGATTCTTGTCCGAGTTGGTTCATCCTGGAATAGAATAGTTCCCTTTACTTGCCACTGGCTTGCAGATTGCTAGTTTGAAAGCAGCGTCTGCAGGATGTACCTGTCCCTCTGTGAGAAGCAAACTTCCACTCCTTTGGGCCTTAGTCAGCACAGCTAAATGAAAGGGAACAAAAGCTTCACAGAGCAAGAGAAGAGTGTCATCTAATTGTGCTTCTGAGCTGCAGTTCAGTTTCTGTTCTGCTTCCAAAGTTACATATCTATGGACTGCTCTTCTGCAGGACAGTTTACAAGGTAATTATGTTAATCAGCTATAAAATCCAGTGACTGATAAAATCCCCCTTTTTCCCCTTTACTTTTATGAATGGGTATTTTTAAATACATACATTTTCAAACTGGATCCAGCCTAAACCAAAACTCTGGAGTGTTTTCATCTGGTATCTGGATTTGGACAAGTTCATTATTATATGTATCTGAATTTAGGTATTTGTATGACAAACATTAGACTCAAGCACTCTAGAACTTTGAGTGAATTTGGATCCTATTTTATTTGTTTGTTTGTGATCATGCTTTTCCTAAACAAAACTTTTATCTCCCTTCCAGGACATTTCAGCTGAGCCAGTGCAGAGGCAAGATTAGCAGTCATGATCAGCATCTACCTGATCTTGCCTGTGCCAGGTTGTATCCTCTGGTCAGCTTTAAACTCAGCTAGAAATGAGACTCCCTGCAGCACAGAGGCGAGAGTTCGCCTCGCCTCCCAGAATGATCATGCCAATGTGCCTCTGCCTTGCATCAGCTGAGAAGTGAATCTCTTTGTGAAGGATGTGGACTTTATACCCCTAATTTTTAGTGTACTTTTCCCTCTTGAAGCATCAATGATAGCTAATAGAAATCGCACAGAGCCCCTTTAAAAATCCCACATCTCTGAAATGAGTAAGAAATAAAGTACAGCAGGAATCACACTAGGTAGGTGATGTTCCAACAGAGCTGAGTCCTTGGAGAATTAGTCTGGTGATTATAGAATGACTGTAGCCGAGTGTCTTTTTAAAGCAGGTAATTTGAAATTAACCCTCTTTTCCTTATCTAGTTAATACAGTCCATTGTTCCGAGTATATGGCTCAGGTTGCTATCTGATACTTAAAATGTAGCATTTCCCAGAGTGTCTCCTGATCAGTTTAATGTAATTCGAGACCCTTTCATTCTTGAATGCTACAATTGCAATGAGATTAGGAGGCAGAGTGGTTAAAATGAGTTTCCATTGCTAAAAAATGATATCGGTAGATAATTCAGGAGAACGTCTCAAAAGATAAAAAAATTAGAAGGCTGGGAGGCTGAAGGTAGTCCATATTGAGAGACTGTTTGCTGGCCAAAGCAATCATGGACTTCAGCTTCTTCAAGCTGCAGTCTCTTTCCTTTCTGATGATGTGCCGGATGTAACATGAAAGGGTCCCAGGTCAAGTGTTGCTTGATTAAAATGGGTTATAGAAAAGAAGTAGAGTCAGAGCTTGCCTTATTCTACTCTGTGAGACTCACCCTGCCTGCCAGGTGAACAGGCAGCAGAGCTATTATCATTCAAAGAGCAATAAGATGTGTGATTTAGGTTTTTCAGGTCTCTGCCTTTTATTCTCTAATAATAGAAATCATTAGGAATCCACTGAAATATTCCATTTATCACAGTAAATTTAGATGACTGGTGACATTAAGTGCTGTTATGGGTCTGGATCATGATTACTGCCAAGCAGAGTCCTGTTCTGGCTGAGTGAATAGGCATTAACTCCAACAGCTAGATCATTTTCCGTCAGGGCTTTTGCATAAGGCCCAGTTTTTCTAGCAATAGGGTGGGTAGGCAAGTGACCAGGAGAAGTCTGCCTCACGTCTGGGAGTGAATTCAGGATCAATCTTCATGCTTTTGCTTGGGTGACTCAAAAGTCTGATCTGTTACTTTCAGAGCAGATGCTGATACCCTTACTAAATTCCAGTTTACTCTGCTAATAACCCAGTTGAAATCAGTGAAACAAGTTAAAAAGCACAACTAAATAGGAGTATAGCAGTGTTTTACTGTTTGTGTTCATGGTCTGATCCTACAGAAATCATCAAATTTTCTCCCCATTGTGTGCCAGTTTTTACTCTAGGCTGTAATTGTTTTAATGGCTTCCAGACATTCTTTCGGGCTGTTTCAGCTCACAGCTTTAATTGTTCGTCTGTCTGAGCTTTAATTTTCTTCTCAATACAAGGAAACTACACTCCCAACTAACAACATCCAGAATTATCACTTAACGGTAAGTGTATTTCTCTTCTGTCACACAGTTTAGGTCCAATCTGCCGTAGCAGTCTTCCCCTGGAATTTGAGCAAATATCAGTCTTTGACTCCCATCCTCTCCAGACAGGTTTTCAGCTTGACAGCCAAGAATCAGGTAGCTTTCAACGTAAGTTCACTGTCTCGAGTTCCAAACACTGGCTGTACAAATTGCATGTTCATTATGTAGAATAAAACAATTTATATCCACTGTCAGTAGATACAGTGCTTCAGTGCACACTGTTTGGCTTGATGTATTTGATAGATTGAAACCTGCTGCCTTCCAAATGTACAATTGCTTGTCCCACTACATGTTCCTTGTGTCTCTAAGCACTTGCCTGCTTATCTTGCAGAATGAAGTAGGGCCATTTTAAATTCTGAGTTTACCCATTTTAACCTGGATAGAATGTGACGTTTTGTTGTAATTAAGCGAGAAGATGGTATCGAGGAGAAAAGCAGCTATAAATAGACAAGAATAAGAAATCATTTTATCTTTAAATAAAACAAAATGAAAGCATAAATAAAAGAAACAAATTTGTTTGTCTTGGTGGTAAAGCTCAGGCCTCTGTTTCTTTAAGACTGCTTGTCAAAAATTATAAATTCATGCAGTTTTTCTACTCTGAAACACTGGCAAGGTACATTTTTATTATGACTTATTTTACAAATTCAAGACCAGAGCCTGCAATATGTACTCAGACGCAATTAGTAATCAAGGAAAGACATCTCATTTACGACTAGGAAATTGTAGTGCTTATTATGTCCATTTAGCAACTGTACACAGAAAATCCCTGATCATTAGGACCTCTGACAAAAGCAGAGTAAAGAATAAGAGTCATATTTCTTGATTTCTAGTACCTTGTCATCTCGGAGCTTTATTGATGCACCTTGCCCTCAATAACAGTCAAATACAGAAGTCTAGTCTTTACAGTACCAAAGATTCAAAGCATCAGTGGAAGTGGTAGTTATTGGGGACTCCAGTTACCTAGCTAGAGGTGAGCATGAGAGGAGACATCTTCCAGCTTTACCATGGATGTGGATGCGGCATGTCAGTGGGATTTCCACAGGTCAGATCCACTCCAAAAGTTACTAGTTGTATTTGTTTTTTGAACTAGTTGTGTTTGTTTTTTGGGGGCTGGGATACCTTCCGTTTTTTGCCCATGGCATTTTCCTCTTCTCCAGGCTATACTGGGCATTTTTGATGGATAGCTGTCCTACTGTGTATTTTAAGATCCCAACTAGTCACTACAACTGTGGATGTAAACAGAAAAACTTAGGACATTTAGTTGTGTGGAGGTGTGAAAGCAGAGCACAAATAGGCACTGTGTCCAGAGTAAGAAACGGCCCTCCAAAAACCTGCTAGTATGTGGGGAAACAAGCTGATCTGTGTAGAGAAAGAACAGTTAGTAGGAATCTATCTGAGAGACACAGTTATCCCTATTTTAAGTCTGAATCTTCAGCTAACTGTAAATCAGTAAGTAGGAAGTGGCTTTGCATGTGTGATTTATGTGTAGAGAAAATACCATAGACGTGCCCAAATTCTTTGTTCCTTTAATTTCCAACTATCTCAGGAAAACTTCAAGAATTGTCAGCATAACTGTAAATCTTGGTGTGAGCAAAACTCACATCATTCCATACGTCGATTTTTCAGCTTCTTTATTCAAGTGAATGGTGAGCCCAGAATAATAAAATATGATATGATCGGTGTCAGGAGCAGAAAGTGAACTGCTTAGCTCAGCCAAAAGGATTATTCAATAAGAATTTAAATAACTGAACAGGCACGTAACCATACCTGAATTGCAGAGTGAGGTCAGCTGCTGAGATTTGAGGCATCACTTTTTTATTGATTTCAGATAGGTGCTTAGGGCTCATTATGTAGCCAGTTAAAAGAAGGAGACACCATGGTGTCATATTTCTTATCCCTTAGAAATGAATTGCACAAGGAGATAGTTTCATACAGTTTCATTTAAGAAATTATTAGCCGAATCTGAAGCTATTAGAAGTTTGTTCTGTTTGCTTCAGCAGAGTTCCGGTTTATATCAGCTGAGGATATGGTGCATATTTCCTTGTTTTCAGAAGGTTTCCCACAAATCACTACAGATACATACTTGGGGATACATACTTGTGAATGTGAACAAAGATTTCTAACTTAGTGGTTTTTGAGGTATCTTGTATGTGGAAGGACTCTAAGGGCTCCCCATCAAATATACGTAGGTGCATATTGACCAAAACACCCTGGAAATTATGGTGTTTATATCTTTGATTTCAGATTAGAACATCCACTGAAATTAGAATGAGGCATGTAAAATTCTGAACAGATCTTCTGCCATCTGATTCTGTGTCTGTTAGAAAAGTGATTTTCCAGTGGAAGAAAAAAAATGCCATTTTATTCAGGCTGCAGAAGCTATTAATCCTCCAAAAGGGCTATTTGGAAACAGTAGCAGTCTGCTGGGTTCTTCCTTACTGCTTGTTTCAGCTGACCTGCACAGCACACTGGTACAGATGCATGTATCCCTTACTCTTTTTATGGATGCAAGTGACACTGGCAAGTGTCATTGCAGCAACGTCCATCAAAAATGTCACTCAAGAGAAACATTTGCTAGATCTGGCTGCCAGCATGAGCCAAATCATCCCGCTGTGGGATGTTTGTCCTTGCCTCTCCCTCTCTGAGACAATCTTTTGGGAGCCATAGAAGAGCTGATAACTAGCAGTGAATGACTTGCAGCAGATGTCAAATACTGTAAGACTGTTAAGTATGGTAACTGTTAACTAATAGCAGTTAACTTTTTACAATGAGTTCTGAAACTCTAGAAAGTTTATCTTTTTATCCATTATCGAGGAGTCCTTACTCTAATTTTAAGGGGGTGGACAGAGGACCTTGTGGGGACAGAGCAAGCTCATCAGTGAGTATATAATCTGATTAATAAACATTCCGTACTTGCCCTTAGCCTGTAGTATCCTGAGTTTATTGCTAATTAACCCTGTCACTTGTTTATATGATGATATTTAACACATAGTCAGGACCTTATGACAGTAGGAATCAGTAAGAGGCCTTCCTTTGGGTTCCCTGCATACTGTTTGATTCATGCTTATTGAGAGAGGTACAAGGCAACATTATGTCAGGTACAATAAGTGAGAAATGTAGGAGATGGAGAGCAAAACACAGAAGAGAGAAAAGGAACAAGGACTTCTAAGACTGTTGTAACTTGCCTAATCCTGTCGAGGTGAGTGTTTCATGTACTGTAGCTGTGTTTTAACATTTTTCTCCTACAGATTACCACACTCTGTGTCTCGTCAAATCTATGCTGACATTCATAGTCTGAAAAAATAGACCATTGTGTGCTACAAGACTGACAAGAAATATGTCAATAAATAAATCCAGGAAGTCAAAGCGTTCTTAACATTTGCCTGCATAGTCCGACTGAAGGGAACGTGCTATGCAAATCTAAGGCCCCAATCCTGGTGCTGACAATTAATTAGCAGATCACTGCATCCATGTCAACTTCCGTGGAGACAAATAGTGCGCACTACCAACTGCTGGGTCCGGACCAAGCCAAGGGCAAGATTTGACCCCTGAGCGGATGAGCAGGAGCTTCCTAGATGACCTTTCCAGCTGTCAGAGAGTGCCTCCCACCGAGTGCCTTTGATCCTACGGAAAGGCACAAAGTGATGCATCACTGTTGAGGTAACTAATTTTAGCAGCCGCATCTGTTTAATTGGGACTCTTAGCAGAGCATGACTGCAGAGGGAGCCTGGAGGAAAGTAAGAGATCACTCAACTATGAATTGCAAATGTTTCAAAGCTTTGCTCTCCTCTGAATAAATCCTCCCAGGAACTGCGGAAGGATTTGTGTTACTGCCGTTCCTGGCAGACCTCCCACACCTGGTTAGGAGGTTTCTTCCACTGCAAGACAAAATATTGAATGACATTGGGATAGGAAGTTTAACAAAAAAAAAGTATTTAATGGAAGTATACAAAAGATCTATTTAATAGATGGCATTTGCTCTAACGATACTAAATACTTCGACCTATACTTTCCAAAGCTGCTGAAGAGATTTGGATATGCTAAGCTCAACTTAACAGTTGTTGGAGGTCCCTTAAATAGTTCCTAAAATCTCTTCATAGTGTCCAGAACCTAAGCTGTCTTTGAAAATCTCAGCCACAGAGTAGGTGGTATATCAGTTGTTCCCTGTTTATGTCTCATATGACAAAGAACTGTGTCTATCATTATTATCTGTTATCTTTTTATCAGTCTTGGGTGCCACTGATATTTCTGATAGAGCAGTTGGTGAGAGGCACTGCTGAAAAAGTAATAGTACATTTACTTGTAGTATTTACATGTAATATTATGTGTAAAATATAAAAGGCAAAGCTGATATAGAATTATGTTAGGAAGTTGGCTCTGAATTCACCATCTTTCTCATATTAAAAATTAACATTATTTCATTACCGCACCAAATGTACCTTTGTCTGTTTCCTTGTCCTTGAAGAATATGCTGCTGCTGCCTAATCAAGAGCTGGATATAAACTATTCCATCAATGTGTCTCTATGTCTACTTTATAATACAATATTCGTTCTTACGTATTTACTTATGGAAGATATACTGCTTCTGCATTTTGGGACGGAGTGTCAAAAGCTAAGATGTGAACGTACATCTGATTTGGATTAGATTTACAGACTGTTATGAAAAGCAATAGAAGAATAAAGAGGCATTGCTTATAACCTGGAGCAATTTGATTTCAAATTTTGCATCCAAAACCCAAATTGTTATTCTCTTCTGAAAATAAGTAAAGGTTGGCAGCACTCACGGTTATGTGCAAGTGACAGTATTCTTTGTAGAAAGGGATTTTTATAGAACACAATATATCCAGCTGATCTGATTGTTCTCGTAGAAAATGGATGCTAAAGCTGATAAGCCAGTGATGAGAACCTTTATACTGTGCATTCAATTTAGAAATAAATATTGAACTATGTCAACAGTTTTTTTAAAAAAATACATAAATACGCATTATTCATAGCATTTGTTTTTTATCAGTGGTTTGCTGAATAGCTCTTCACACTTGGCGGCAATTGATGTCTCAACCTTTCCAGTTGTGTCAAACACTAGCCCCCAGTGCAACAAAAACTGCCTGATTTATAGAAAACATTCATCACTATTAGTGCTGAGGTGTCAAAAAATGAACAACACAAATCAGCAGGAGTCTAATGCTTCCTGCTTCCCGATATTCCATAATACACAGCTGGTGAGAGACGTGTTCCTCTGGGAGATGCAGAGAGACATGTATTGCAGCTGAGAAAGACTTTTTGTCTTCCAAGATAGCAAATGGGAAACCAGCTTTTGAGAACCTACAATCTGTAAATTCTTTCCTCAGAAAAGAAGCAAAGGATTTTGTCCTACTTATATAGAGATTAGTTTTTGTTTAATCTTCCAGTCTTCTGGCATACTGAATCACTGACTACTCTAATAACAGCATACTACTTAATACTTATGAAACATGTAGTGATAATTCAGCCTAAGAAACAATTCATGCCAGCTGAAAGCTTATGTTAAAAGTTTCTGCAGGTTCAGAAAAAAATGAAATGTATTTCACCTCATTTTTTTTTCCAGTGAACTCTCCAATCACAGTATTCTTAATTATTTCAGGCATTCTCATCGTGGATGGTCATTTTAACTGGGTTTCCTTTCATATTCTCTTAGAGCAGACTAGTGATATGAAAAGCTTTCCAATTCATCAGTAAACAAGTAAGGAAACAAAAGCTGTTATTTTCAGGTGTTATTTATGTCTGAAGATCTGATCTAGCTTCACATAAGTCAACAATTTTAATTGTCTTGGGAAGAAAAACAGCTGTTTGGCAAAAAGAAAAAATAGCAATATATACAGAAAAAATCTGCAAAATGTTGGGCATTAATATATTATGAGGCAAAATATTTTTTTGAAATAAAGAAGACAAAAACAACATACCAACAATTTCTCTTAAAGACATTTCAGCAGTATCGCGATAGTTCAAATGACGTCTATTCCTAATCTATCACTTGCTGCTCATTTTCTGCATAAGACAATCTTCATGAGAGCCCAGCTTCCACGGCAGCAGCCGTTCGAGCTGGCATGCAGACAACCTTCGGTTCAGAAGCTACCGGGGCGACAGCAAAATACCAAATCGGGGTGAAGTGAACACATTAAGCTTCTCTTCATGTTTTGTGTTTAGTACATGATATTTTGACAGCCAAAGGGCTTTTTTAATTTATGTTAGAAGCAGAGATGTAGAGATTTAGGTCAGGATTGACCTTTGTACCTTGAAGCCAGGCTTTAGTTTTCAGCTCGATCTTGTGGAAATCGTGTGGTGTTCTCCCAGGATTTGAATCGTCACGTGTTGTCAGTAACATAATTTTCTTAATGACTTTGCACCGTTCTTGATAGTAGGGAAAAGCTACTTGTTAAATAGCATTAATGAGGGTACTGCTTCTGATGCTACTGCATTTTTAATGCTGTCACGTGAGAGCGAAAACGGCCACATTTTTCTTGCTCTGTGCATGCCTCGGCCACAGGGAACGCAGGCTTGGCAGCGCTGCAGAGACAGGTCCGCGGCACAGTGGCAGTCGGTGAGGCTTGGTGATGACCAGCTTCAGGACTGCAGCTACCGATGGCTAATAGTATTTCAGCAATGCCTAGAGTTTCCCAAGGAGGTCAAAGCCAGTGGATTGTGCTTTGAGGAGCCTGCAGGCTTAGTTGCAAAGGAAAAGGGGAACAGAGGCACGTGCTGGCATAGCTACACTGGCAAGGTCACGCGTCAGGTCTGTTCTGACTCCAGCTCCAGCTGCAGTGGGTATCTTATCGTGAACCGCCATAGCTGACTTTCTTCCTATCCTTTTGCTATAAAAGTAAGATACTTTAAAGTGATCAAGGCGCCACGACCGTGAGGGCTGGGTCAGCCGAGGATATGAAGTTATTCAGTGTATCCCTCCACATTTCAAAATGTGCTTTTATGGTAGTGAGACAGTTCTCCAACCTTAGTACATCTTTCAGGCCAGCTCCCCATGCATGGGCTTGCTGCCTTAACCTTGTCCATGTGCTTTATTTTTCTCTTTAATTTCTCCCCTTCAAATCTTCTCACTGTCTCATCAGTAGTGACTCCTTCTGACACGTTTTAAAAATAGATGGCTGAAAATATGGAGATGACATAAAAATGTGGAACCATTAAGACACAGGGAAGAAGATCATAATAAATCACCTTCTCTCCTTTACCTTTTGTATTGATGGTAAACTCTTCTAAGCAGAAAGTTCAATTTACTCTGTGGACAATACACCCAGTATACAATTCTGCTGGACCTGCAGACAGTTAGCAATGAGGAATCCTGTGTTAGACTTAGTTTCAGTCATTTCAGTGGCCTGATGTGAAGGAGAAGCCTATAAGCTAGACTTGATGATCAAAATCATGTCTGTGGGCTTCCCATTCAATGGGGCCGCATTCATAGGTGCCTGTCTATGTGGCATGGTGCCATAATAACCACTGTGTTCAAGAATAAGTATTTTAAGATTTATATGCTGAACTCCAGATAGCATTGGATATGACTATGTGAAAAAAAACCACTGTCCAAACTATGCCAATTATAGGTTAATTAAATTTAATGTAATATAAATATGTGATCAAGGAATTAAAAATCTTTAAAACATGTCATTTAATCTTTTGCCAATAAAAAGATGCCAGTTCATTTTCAATATTTCCCATTTTCCCATTGATCTTACATTACTAAGTTGAATTCTCCTTTGCTTTTGTGTCACGTGGCTTGCTTTGTGTTTATTTTCAATAGAGATTTATCTGCAGAGAAAAGGCTGAGGCTTACCTGTTTGTAAAGTCAAAGGAACAATGCATTTTGTTATGTATTCTTCCATCTGGCCTTACAAGTTTCAGAGTGGTAGGAATTAATATTTGCTTTTCTCTATGCTTGCACACATAGTATTTAGGTTTGTAAATGACAAAATACAAATCTGTTTTTTAGTACTTATGTAATTTGGCCTACTTGCTCTAACACCTTAAAAAAAAGTAATTTGTTTCACCAGTCTGCCAGTAGCTCTTGAGCTATTAGTTTGAGCCTCCATTACACATCAGTAATCAAGTCTGTTTACTTCTTTCAGTGTGAATTCATTCTGAATGAAGGCAGATCGCAGAGTGAGACCTTTCTGTGATTGATGTCTCTGAATTGTGAAAGGAGCTCACATAAGGCTCTACGATAAAAACCCCAGTCCTTTTAATACAGGCAAAAAAAGCTGAAAGGGCATTTCACAAAGAGTGTATCACACAGCATCCTTTTGCTGCACTATATCCTGGAAAACTTTTATCATTTACCTCTCTAAGGATATTACCTTCCACATAAAGATATATATTTGGATAAGAGCTAGCTAAAGCTTTTCTCTTTCTTGTCCTCATTGTAGTTTGCAGGACTTTACAAAGAGTCACAGAACCCACCTGAGTGAGAAACATCTCTGTGCTAATTAATCAGGCTGGGGGATGAGGGCCAGCTGGGAATCATTATAAATTGCTAGGAACAGCAGCAGTGGAGGTCTCATGGAAAGTTCAAGCATCTGGGGCTGGGCAGGGCTGGGCTGGGCAGTCAGCTTGCTGGCAGACTGAAGGAAAGGTATTTTCTTTTGTATAGAGAACTCAGGCTGGAAGAAATAAGAGGGAGTTATCTCTGTAAATCTTTAAATTTAGGGCTAGTTGTTCCTGCATTATTTATTGGTGCTAGGGTTTTGTATGTCCCTCCTGTGCGTTGCAGGAAACCATTGCATTCAGGTTCTCTACAAAGCATCATCTTTTGAGATAAGCTGAGAGGTTTACTTAAGTTAGGACTTGAAAGTATTGGAGGTAGAAGAAAGGCAAGCTTGAAGTCCAGTATACTGAGACCTCTGATGTCCTTATTTTTCTAGCTGACTAGAGCTCAGATGCCTACAAATCCTATTTACAGGGTTTCCTTCTCTCAGGCACTGTGGGCTGAGTAATCTGCCTGGTGCTGCTCAGATGGGATACTGTAAGGTAGTTTGACCAGCTACTATATTTTGGGGCCAAAACATGCTTTTGGCAAGGGCAGATGTGAGGGGGTTTTTTTTTCCCCTGAATTGCATCAACTGATTTACCCTAAACTCAGCCTTATGTTGTACTGCTGAAGACAAACAGTGGAGGCAGTAGGTTTCCCTTTGGTTTGCTTTTAATATATAGAATAGTTATATCTGACTCTGAATGCTCATGCTGGCTCTTTACAACTTTTTTCTTCCCTGAACACTGGAATGCTCTCCTGCCCTCTGGGTGTAAACCTGAATAAAACTTAACATTAATTTGCAATGTTCTTGCCTTCAAGCTAAGCTGCCCAACATATTTCACTGTTAATTGCACAGTCTTCAGTACCTCGAGGCAGTGCAGCTCCTGTAAAGTCTCAAGCCTAGTGAAAAATGTCTGTAGTTAGGAATGAGTGTAGTGGTCTACTGAGCTTAGAAATGTGTTCAGCATTACATGTGTTTCTGTTACTTTGTCATGCCAAATACTTGTTTGCTCTTCTAGCTCTGTTGCTTTTGGTGGGACAATAGACAGTGATGGGTCTGTATGGCTCAGGTAAAAGGAGATTGAGAGGGGATATATGGAGACAAAAGCATAGCAAAAATCTATAGGTGATTCTGAGGGCACCTGGTGTAAAACTGAGCATTTAGAATACAAGAGGATGCAACTGGCAACTGAGGAAGAAATCAGAAAAGCTCAGGTTGCATTTGTTACAGGGGGCAGGAAGTCCTTTGAAAAAGCTGCAAATTACCATGGCAGTGACTACCCTGTAGAAGGGGTCTGACAACTTCTGTTGTCCCTAATGTTAATTGAGTTGCATAAGGAGATAGGTGCATGCTTGAGAGCCATGGAAAGGTAAGAGGGGAATAGAGGAGGAGCTGGCTGTCATCTACAGTTAGCCATAAAGCTGCCATCAGGATCACTGTTGTGCACATCTCATAATGAAAGCTTTTGGCAGGACTTTCAGAGAAGCTGGAGTGCTTTCTTCAGTATGTGTGTCAGTGGTTGAACCTTGTGGAGCAATCATCCCTTGGTCAGTAGTGTAGGTAGAAGTAAGGAATACCCCTGCTTGGTTTCACCCTAGAGAGGAAGAGGATGGTCCTACACAGACATCTGTGTGAAGGAAGAAGCTGTGCTAGCCCTGTTAACTGTTCTCACGCCTCCCCTCTGAGACTCCATCAGAGGCAGGATGCACCAGAGAGCATGGTTGGCCACCACAGCCGCGAACAGCGTTGTAGTGATGCATCCAATGCGTAGAAATATATGGCAATTTTGTTTAGGATAATGGCAAATGAATAAAATTAACATAAGGGCTATAAATTCCATGCTCCCAAAACAGCTTCCAGCTTCGGCAGGAGAGGACATACCCATTGAACCGTTGGGTTAACTGCTCCTCTGCCTTGCTAAACAGCGCAGGTACCACTAGATGCCTCTCAAGCAGAAGGAGTTAGGGCCTCTGGGAAGGCACCCAGGGCAGACCAGGCATCTGCCAGGGCCTTTCCAAAGTGTCCCCTCCTAGTGGGTTTTGAGGTAGGGTCTTCACTATCGGAAAGTTTGGGAGGTGGAGGTGGAATGCGAGGAGGAAAGAGAATTGATCATGCTGAATGGTGTTTGCGTGATGGGGATCATAGCTTTTAATTTAAAATGAACTACATGTTTTGGCCTGAAAGGCATCACTCAGAGGCAAGGTGCTCGTGATCTGCTATGGGTTTCATAGGCAGAGGTATTTCTGTAAGCCACCACTAGCAGCCAGTGTGTTCGGCTAAGTGACCTCTGATTTGGTAGTTGTTAAAGAAGTTCCCAGAGGAACTGCAAAAGAGTATGTAATAGCCAGACAGACGGGACCTGGTGTAAGAAGGGGGACCAGGACAGTGACTTGGCTGGGTCCCATTTGACCCCTTGGGTTTAGCTCAGATCTAGCTGGAGCAGATCTGGAACACAGCCATTTCAGTTATCCCTTCCGTTCATCCACATGTGCTTCATTTCCTTGATGGACTAGAGGAGTGGGAGAAGATCCTGAACACTGATATGTTTAGCCAGCGAAAATATATCAAGTGACTATACTGGCAGGGAGGCCAATGCAGCATTACAAAGACAAACATAAGTCCTCAGATGTGAGACTTCAGGCCACAGCTGGGGAAATGTTCACTTAAAAACTGTCTGTTGTGGCACAGTGTATTTACTGATCCCCCCTAAAGTCTATGAATAAAAATCAGTTTCCACCATGCAGCACAAAAGGCATGACAGGAGATAGGACACTGTATTGGTGGCATCCAGCAAGCTGTGGGAATTGGAGTCATTTCTCACTGGCAAACCCACAGGTTTCCTGAGGAAAAACCTCCAGGAGTGCTTGTTCTTCTAGACCTGCTTTGATGCTATTATATGAGGCCCAGTCATGCAAATACAGTTCCCTGGGACAGTTCATGTGTGTAAATTCAGGCAGGATTAAGCTCTGTGCTGAGTCTTCAGCTTAGAAGCCACTTAATTTACCCACCACATCTTTGAAGAGGAAAACTTCCAAAACTAATATAAGCTTGATTATTCAACAGAAAAGCAGTTAGGAGAAATGAGTGCTTCTGCTGTCTTGTTCATGTTCAGGGTGCTCCAAGACTTTCTGGCTGGTTGCTGTTGCTCTCTGAGTAAAGTGAGAGAATCGCATAAATATTGGCAGTCCTCAGTGCTGCTTTTAGCCAGAGTTGAGCAAGCAAACAACTATGATTATGCCAGCTTTTCTCAAATGAATGTGCCCTTAAGGAGCGTGTACAGCACCTGCCTGTAGTTCTAATTAGAGAGTAGTCTTTTCTGTGTACAGGAGCGTAGCAGTTATCTAACAACGATCTACAGGTTAGGGTATTCCCTGTCTGGCTGTTACATACCCTTTTGTGGTTCCCCTTCTCTCTGCTGGAAATGGAGGATGAATCATGAAGTGCATCCCTGTTCTTCTAATATTCCACCCAGGATCAGCCATGCTAGAGATGTGACACAGACTTTGAAAATCTTATTAAACTCCCTCCCTTTTGGAAGTTGGGACCAGGGTGCTTAGGAGCATTCTGTTTGGCAGTTTCAGAGAATGGGTGGTCTGTATTTTAGGAAGTTCAGCAACTTGCTGATGAAACAAAAACATGCAGTAGTAGAAGTACAGGTAAGACTGGAAATGCATAGGCTTGGGTTTGTGTCTGGTATTGCAGTTCTTGTCAGCAAAGAAGTTGCAGGTATCACAGTTGAACTAAACTTGTGAAGACTGAAGTGTTTGTTGATCCCAGTTGGTAGTAAAAGGATGATTAATCTTTCTTTTTAGTTTTCTGATTGAATCTGTTTTACATTCCAGGATCACTTGATGAAGCATGAGAATGACAGCAAATGTTATTGCAGCAGTGTAAGAGTGCTTACAGCCTTATTCTCAACTGGGGTAAGTCAGATGAATTCCATGTATTCTGAGAGTGATACTGGTTGATGCTACATTTAGACTGTTTTTCTTTTTTCCTTATTTCATGTCTTTTTTTTCTTGTATCCCATGCTGAGATTCAGAAGCAGGCATTGCAAAACTCTCAGTCTCTTCTGAAAAAATAGTCAGTCTGTTACTTTAGCGAAACAGAGAAAGTCTGAACAAATCAGTGTTTTCTCAATGAAAGTCAGCTATAAAATGTGACTACTTTATCATAACATTCAGTTGCATTTTTTAGAGTATTCAGGATGCTGAGTAATTCAAACTCTCTAGGCTTCTGCAGAAGCCAGAGGCACTTAGCAGCTCACAGGAATTATCCAACAAGCTGCAAAACCAGGCCCTTAATTTGCTGTTATTTCAATAAACAGTGATTAAAGACCAGCAAACCTATTATTCTGTCCTGCTGACATGCTTTGCTCTTTTGGGAGATAATTTGAAACTGATTTATCTTTTGTTCTGTGTGGCGTTCCCTCCGATCATATTGCTTTTGAAATACATTTCTGTGATTTTTTTTTATGCCACTAATGTAATAACTCAGAGGAATGGACTCTAGGTTACAATTCTATCCAGAAATGCCATTCAAATTCTGCCTCTTGGAACATTTCACAATCTCTGAATCACTTACAGCATAAATCTATTTAACCTTCAATATCCCTTAGGTATCTTTGTATCATAGTATGAAATTAGTTTAATTTGTTTAAGCATGCATACTTACATCTTAATGATCTGACAGTATTACCTTTATCAACTCTGGAAATGACTGTACTAAATCCAACTGATTGCAGTATGAACTATCTATCAGATGTAGGAGTTACAGACAGAGCTAGGTTAATAGTATTAATCAAACTGAAAATTTAGTGATGGTGGGAAAGGCAGAGAAAGATTCGAGGTAGGCAGTGTTGCCTTTAACCTTACTGGGGTAGCAAGGCTGGATGGTGTTGGTAACAATGGCGAAAGGGCTCATTTGCGAGCAGAGATGAAACAATGGAGTCGTTTTTTTTACTATTGCCTGGAGTCGGGATGATTTTGAGAGTATCTCACGTGGTGCATTTGTTTGGCTCTCCCTGATTTCTTAGCATTGTCTGTGATCTTTCCTCCCCAGAAGCTGTGATCAAAACAACAGTCTCTGTGGTTTCACCCCCTCTTAAATGTATCCTCTAAAAACATAGTAACTGTACTGTCCAAGTCTATTTATGTATATTTGGTGAACTGTGTAATATATTTTTTACTTTAATCATCAGTAGCTCATAGATTGTTCTTCTCTCTGAAGCTTTGGTATTTCCTAGAGTTTGTTGTCTTTGAGCTGAGATGATTTTTATGAAAATCTCTCCGAGGTGGAACAGTTCTAATTTGGCATGGAAGTAAGCAGTTAGGAAAGCTTCTGGATATCTGGGTAATAGTAAAACATCAAATTAATGAATACTTCTATAATTTGGAGGAGAAGTAGATCCTCAAGGCACAAAGTTTTATTCATTGTTACTTGCTTTGTTCTTCTATGAAGTTATTTCAAGAAAGAAGGAATTTGCAAATGAAATTAGAATTAGAAAATTGTATCATATTTTCTTTTAAGACAGTACAAGACACTTGTAAGACAGTATAAGACCTGGTCATTCAAGGACAGAAAAGCCGTTCATTTGTTTTATCAGCATTCTCTGTTCGTGAGTGCAATCCACTTATCTTTAGTACTTGTCACACTCTGCCTATAGGGTTATGAATTATAATAGGAAAATTCTTTAATGCGATGGTTTGTTGCATTGCAAATGAACAATTCCTCGCGTGGGTTCCAGGTGTGGGTAGGCAAAAACAAAAGCAACCCTGGAACCAGGGAGGTGCTTGCTCTAACTCTTGTCTGCGCGGGGAGCGAAATGGGCCTGGATGTGGAGGAAACATCAGCAAACGATCCTGCTCTTTGTCTGAAATTAGCTGAACTGTTATGGCGTGCTCACAAAAGCACTCTGAGGGATTCACTGTCCTGCAAAGTCAGTATAAAATGTAGCTCATCTACTTTAGGCAGAAGAAAAATCCTCTATCACCCCATTTGTTTTTACTGATAATAGTCAGAGTTTTCTGAAAGCTGATGAAAAGAAATTATTCAGAAGTCAGGATAAAGCCTGTTGACTTGTGCTTAGTGTCTAACTGGCTAATACTTGGCTGAACACTAGAACTGGCAAGTAGAAAATTTTAGAAGATGTTATTACTTTATTATCTGCATGTGTGGAGTTCTATGCTAATACATTAAGTCCTAAAGTTTTTTTAACAAATAAAATTGTCAAGTATGAAGCAATAGACCTTTTCATATAAGATTTAAAATTTTAAGTGCCATTAGGTGTTGTTTCAGGATGATTATATTTTATTACTTAGTTATGGTACTTATTACTGGTGATATAACAGACTATAACTCTCAGAAGAAAAATACCCAAAGGGTCTTTTACAGTCCTGCTCTATTAGCTGTATGCTTCCTTTTTACAACCGGCGTAGTTATGGCAGGAATCAAGTATGGAAATAATGAAATCCAAGCTGGATTTGTACCCTTCACTCTTGCTGAATCTGCATTAATATTCTGCCGAGGTGCTCCTTCAGCACTCCTGCTTGGTGCTAATGATCCAAGCCTGCGGTTTTCACGTGAGTCTGTTCCTGGGTCCCTGGTGCTGTTCTGAACACAAGTCTGTCTTATAATGAGGGAGCTTTGGGATAAATTGTGTCCAGCTCCGTGTGAGCTTTGCGTGCTGATCAGGTACTGGCACGAGGGAACGGCTGGAACATGAAGCTTTGGGGAGGACACGGGTTCCATTGGCAGCAAAATGGTAAAGGTAAGAGTACAGGGCGGGAAGGGAGACACCCGTAGTACTGAGTATTGTTTTAGTAATCAAAAAAAAGAGTAACCTAGAATGCTAGGATTCATCCTAATACTGCGAATTAAGAACAGAGGGTCCCTGCTAAGATGTGCACCCCATAAGCAACAGTCAGCTTGGCCGAACTTACCAGGGCACTCTCAGGAGATGGGAAATTGCAGACCTCAGTTGAGCTAAATGCCAGGATCTGCAAGGACAGAGGAATACTCAGCTCCGTCTCTGCTTCGCCTCCTGGGAAAATCCGGTTTCATCTCACATGAGAGAGGCCAGCAGAGACCCCAGAGCGCACAGCAAGTGCTTGGTGTTATTTACAGCCTCATCCAGTTTCACAGGGCTTTGCCGGAGGTGGTTGTGTTGTGCCGGAGACGGTACCTAGGGAGGTGGTGAGAGCCCCATTTAACTCGGATAAGCCATTGCTATGTGAGCAAAACAGTTCACATGGAGGAATTTAACACATGCAATAAGATGTGCTAGAATATTTATTTAGCCTTTTGCCATGAAGAACCCAGACTCTATTTGGGAAACGAGTACTCTCTCAGCCCTTTATCCGTTTTTGTTTTAATGTGGCTGACAAAATTCATTACGCTTGGAAGCAAAAACTTTTTACTGTTCGTTCAGAGAATATGCTGTACTTTTAATTTCCTTGACCTTCTAGGTTTTCATCATTATTCATAGATTACTACAATGCTTTAAAATAATTTCCTGAAAAAAAAAAAAGGAAAAATTTTTCATTAGGAATATAATTAGAGGAGACATGCTGAATATAATTTTTATGAGCAGATATGCTTAATTGTTCATAATGACTGCAGAAAATGAATTAGCTTTACTGTTTGGGTGTGTTTGAAATAACTGTATTAATGAACACAAGTTCTAAATAGTTCAGCCTAATTTATGCATAAGATACACAGGTACATTTAGGAGTAAATTGAAGAAAAATTCACTAAAATAGTGTACTATTCCCACCAATAAATTTATGTGACTTAAATAGTAAACTTGATATCTTTAATTATATAGGAATACTAGTGACAGAATGCAAACTTCAGATTGTTGAAGACAACTGAAAAGGTCCAGCAGATTTCAGGAGATTTAGAAGTCGGCTGAAGTAATAAATTACTGAGCCTCTGGAAATAATGAGAGTTCATTAGTAAAATAATAATGTGTCTCTCTTATGTAATGCTTTGCTACCTCAGGAACTGATGAAAGTTAAAAAGGAGAAACAGCTGGAGAATAGCCAGGAGGTATGATGACTGCAGTATGAATTTGAAACAATCTGCAGGCTCCCTTAAGAAATTAGAGCTAGGTCAAAGCGAGGGTCTTGGCCCCACAGTACTTTTTCAGCATCACAGAAGATTTGCATCCAGTCCATGATCAAAACTCCTTCAGTGTGTTTTGGCTCCAAGGCAGGCCAGTAATTGATAGGGTGCTGTATATCATTTTCATCGTACTCTGTCACTCTCTCTGCTGTCCCTAGCTGGTTTGCAGAGCAGGATGCCTACCTGCAAAAAGCAAGATAGTTGGAAGTTTTGTGGGTCCCTTCACTATGTGATAGGGATGTCGCTGCATCAGAGTACCGGTTGCAAGCTTCAGAGGGGCTGTAAGGCATTGGTGAGAGCTGAGCAACATGGTTCCTGCTAGGGTAAGGGATGCTGTTCCTTTGCTACTTCTAGGATTTCGATTCAGAGGAAAAGGCTTTCAGCTAAGAAAGGCTGCATGCCAGACACCTAAACTGCTCTTTTAATTAAGTCTGGTTATGAAATGATATGTACTTGGCATCAACAATATCTGCTAATTGTAACTGCTTGTTCTGAATTTGTTACTCAGTTGAATTACATGGGAACTGAATGTTCTTCTCAACATATTTTTCCCATTTTTTAATAACAGAATGAATCATGCAGGATGATTTCTATGAAAGCTGGTGCAGCCCCAACCCAGCTATAGGAAGAGATTCAGTTGGAAATGGAAATACATGTTATGGTCGTGATTCAGCCAGAAGTAGAAACACTTACTTCACTGTTAAACATTGTGAACTTTTGTTTGGTTTTGCTTCGGTATTCCAGCACATTCTTGCACTGTGCTTTGGAAGAACTTGCACAGGCTTGGATGCGTGTTAAGCCCACAACTCCTCCGTTGCAGAACCTGTTGGGCATTGAGCTGTTACAAGTGCTAGGGCACAAAAAAGCTCCCTGTATCTTTTCACCTATTTACATTTTTAGAGCGGTGTGGCTGGGTTAATTTTGTGTGTGACCGTGTTGAACTAATTCGTGAACTAGCAAGAAAACTGTTAATTAAAAAAAGCAAATCAATTATACTACCTAATTGTGTGCATTTCCAAAGAGTGTCAGTGCTCCAGGGGAGAAACGTCTTTCAAGGATGTAGCTATTCTGCAGCAGGGTGCTTAATTCTGGCAGGGATCGCTCAGTTCGGAGCAAGCAGCTCTGTTGTCGGCTCTGCCAGACCAGAGAGGCAGAAAGGGGGATCTTCTGCGATGAGTGCTGTGGCGGTGGGCAATGGTCGTTCCTGAGAAACTGGAAAAGCGGTAAAGAAATACAGATTCTCCCAGAGAAATGAGGAAGACATCACATGCATAAGAGCCTGGCGAGTCTGGGTAAAATGTACTAATGGTCCTGATCAGGGTTGGATTTTGTCTGCTTTACTGTCTGAGTAATCCTGCTGTAGAGAAATGCTGGCGAAAAAATAAGAGCTATTTGCAAAAAAAAAAAAAAAAAAAAAAGAAAGAAAAAGAAAGAAAACAAAGAAAAAGATCAGATGGACCTACAGATAAAGCCGGGCAGAGATTCTGTCCTTTCTGTGGTGTAGCTATAAATGCCTGTCATCTTGCGTGTGCTTGCTTCAATTGTGTTGGAACATCCCATCTATAAACTGCTGCAGTTTCTCTGTTTTAGGTCATAGGGTCAATAGCAAGATAATTCCAAGAGATTAATTCAAGTCACATGATCCAAATTGTGCCAACAATTGCTTTTCTCTACTTAAGCCACAAGGCACGATGAGGATAGCATCCAAAATGAAGTTGCATAACTCTGCATTCGAATGTGTTTGCGTGTCCATGTGGGCGACTGATGACGGCCGGCGGGTATCCCCTCGACTCCGAACCGTGCCGCGCTGTGCGGGAACGATGCTCCCGTCCATCACGTGGCCTGCTGAAAACTTGAATCGGATGTTCACATCACTGAGCCTTGCTTCATCACAAGGTCATGGGGCCTTGGTAAGGTTTAAGAAATGGAATAATGAAAAATCAAAATCGGATTAAAAAATGAATTCAGGCCTGGAATCATCACTGCACTTAAATACATGACTAACGTTCAGCACATCGAAATTTTATGGATATCAACAGAACTACCGACAAACTGAGGATCCCTGAGCTGGCACAGGCCCTAAACCCACAGGTATTTGCACAGACTTGGGCTTTGTGTCTTCATCACGTCAATCAGTCTAATTTCACTAATTTCCACTAATTTCATTCGCAGCATCTGTAAGGTAGAATTATAAATGATCATCTAGGCTATGCTGTGAAGCAGTATTGTTGTCCTGTAGGTAGTCTTATTGTCTTCTGACTAGACTTAGATATTCCAAGAGGGATGTCTTCCATTTGCATTAGGAAATTGCTCCTCTTGCCTCTCTGGAAATTGTTCACTGCATTGATTACTATTTATACCTTTGGACACTTACAGATTGCCAAGTCATTTTCAAAAACTTTATTTTTTTTAATCTTTCTTCCAGAGAAGCCATCACAATTCAATAAACAAAATAACACCAACTCTTTTTTATATGGCCACTAAGTTTTTGGTTTTTTATTCTTCGTTATGTTATTCTTCATTATTATTTTTAATAAGTATATGAAAAAGACATTTTAAAACTTTTGCTATCTAGTATGAAATGTTTACAGTTTGCAACTGCATTTCAAGCAAATTCTCTTGCAAACACTATGTAGTAATTTACAACAGCAGTGCAATTTGTTATTTATAGTTTGGTCATCTGACTGCAGGCAAACTTTGAAAGCTTTCACATACAGTGCTTTTATTTTAAACTTTTTAGTGGCTTTAGATAGAGAATGCATATTTGTACTGAAGATCCTTCTGTACGCCTGGTTGATAAGCATTGTAAAAACAACACTGGTGCATAGCCCTGAAAGAATCCATTCTAATGCTTGACTCAAGGTGTTAATTGCAAAGAACATTGAAAACTCGAAGGCAAATAAAATAACAAGTGTATTTGTGCCAACAGAAGCTGTTTTGTTTGTTACTCATTCGGTGTTAGGTATTCAGCAAGATACATAACTGGCAGAGACAAAGTTGAGTATTATCATTAGTCATAGCGAAGAATGAGCATTTATCATTGAATAAACTCTGACTTCTGACATTCTCAGAATCTCCAACTCCATAATGATGTGTTGGAGCTAGCTGAGTTGGCTTGACTGCTTTTGTTATACCCATGTCAGAAGAGAAAAACTGCTTCAAAATCTATTTTGTTGCTTTGCTTTGTATTACGTTAGCATACATATGTGTATATTCCTATTCTTGTTCTTGGGAATGGTTTATAGCAAGGTTTAGTTCCCTGTGTAAATGTATTTGATCGGTGATACTGGCTCCTCCAGGATCAGGCTGTCTGTCTCGTTGAAGGTGTCACTTTCTCCAGAGTGATTGGCATCTTTTATTCTGTTCAGCCGAGACTGCAATCGTTCATGTTCCTTTCTCAGCTCTGAGTAGGAATGGGAGAAAGTGTGGAATATCGATGTTGCAGGAAAAGACATGATGAGAATCCCGCTGAGGATGCTGCTCAGAGCCACCATCTGGCCTGGTACGCTCCGTGGTACCATGTCTCCGTACCCCACAGTGGTCATTGAAATGATAGCCCACCAGTAAGAGGCAGGGATGCTTGTAAATTCAAGCACCTTCCCAGATTCATTCTCGGCAAGATAGACCAACGGAGAAAATAGAGTGACAGCCACACATAAGAAGAGCAAAAGCAGGCCAAATTCCCGCGTGCATCTCCGAACTGTGAGGCCCAAAGTCTGCAAGCCCAAGGAGTGCCGGGCAAGGCGCATTACATACAAGATCCTCAAGGCACGTAAAACCCGTAGCACCAAACCAACCTTCTCCAAATATGTGTTGCTGCTTGGCCTCTCAGCCTCCTCATTTGAGTCATCATCTGTCAGGATGAGGGAAACATAATAGGGTGAAATAGCCAAGAAGTCAATGATATTTAGGGGCCCTTTGAAGAACTGACACTTGTTCCTTGCCTGAATAAATCGGAGGCAGAACTCCAGGGAAAACCAAGCCACACAGATGGTCTCTATGACGAAGATGTAATAGCACTTCTGGGAACACTCGCCCTGACACAAAACAAAAAGAAATAAAAGAACAGTTTGTGAACCAACATCCAAAAACATTAAGAAAGAAGAAACGTGCATCTACTTGAGCCACCAGTATCAGAAATAAACAAATTCCAGCCAGCAGATATGATGGTATGGCAGCCATCTTTTAATAGTCTATAAAAGGTAATAAGTACATGAAATATCTAAATGAACTGATATAACTGTTGCTTATTTTATTATGTTGCTTCTTCCAGTACAAATGAATGAAATTCTTCTCTGTGTAAACTCTCAGTATACAGGCTGTAAGTCCCAAATAAGTCCCACTTTCAGCTCTCAAACAGAAATTAATTTAAACTTGACTGATATGTAAGTCTGCACAAAAAATAATTTCTCTTGAAATGACAGACTGTGTGAATAGCTCTGCAAACTTCTGGTGCTGTTCAATGTATAGTGCTTGCACAAATGCTGTGTACTCTGATGCAATTAGAAGTGGTTTAGAGATACTCATTAAATCTTCTGAGTCCTTGGCTCAGCTATGCCTTATACAAATCATATTTTTTTCTGTACATGCAAATGTTTTATGATAATTACAATCTAAAGGAAAATAAATACCGATCTAGCAAGTGAAACTTGCCTTGAAGAATCCTCTCACAGTATTGAGGCCGCATGCTTTTAGCGATACTTTCTGATCTTTGTTATCAAAGGAATTGCATTAGTTCAGCTACCTTTGATGCCCATTTTTTATTTTCCTGAGCTGAGCTTAGAAGGTGAAACTTTTTTTGACCTTTCCAGTGAAATGAGGAGGCAAATGTAAATTAGCTCATGATTATTTGGATAAGCAAAAGAATACATTGAGCTTTGTCCTTAAGTGATGAGCAGTGTATGAGGAGCCATTAGGGAACATCCAGCCAGAGAGACAACCAACAAGTGGTCGCATCAGGTACAGTAAATCAGGTGTATGTACTGCCTTCTTCATATTCGCGGTGCCTGCTTGCTATATTGCAATTGGTTGGAAGTGAACCAGGTACTGCTCAACATTTTTTGCCTTATAGAAGGCAAAAAACCAGCAATGAAAGCAGCATGTACTGCTTAGCAGCTGGACACCTTCTCCAAAAAGCACGCATTATTTTTTAAATCCTGGTATCGCTGCTTTCTTACATACCTTATTCATTCTATTGATAAATACATCCCTGAACCTATAAGGAGAATCAGTATATTCTTAGGAGACCTGCTCTTCTGATTGGACTTTTTTCATTTAAGCGTTCTGAGTAAGCTTCTTGAAAAACACCACCTAAGAGGTACTTGCAGCATGTTTTCACAGTGGCATGCCATTATTTAAATGAAGAACTTGCATTGATGCAAATATTTGGATTACAGGTCTAATCCAAAAGCAGTCCAAGTCAACTGGAATCTTTCATGGACTTCAGCTGACTCTGAAGAGCCCTTGCAAACTTTTCTTCAGTGAGCAAAGTATAAACCTACGTGTATCTGAAGTATTCAGGTTTGACTCTTTAGTGGAGATGAGAAATCTCTTCCTGTCCCGTAAGTCCTGGACACAGCCATAAATGGGAAGCAGAGAAGTGGATTAATAGATTATTGTCATTATCCTTTGAAATTCCAGACTGAAATTAGAGTATAGGGCATCACTCCATGTTTCAGAGAACCACAGTTTAAAGGCAGCAATTTCATTTTATGTATTTAAGTTGCATGAAAATTAACGTTTAGCAAATAGCTCTTCCCAGCCAGAACTTTGGTACACAGAGACTTGGGAAGGATAAAACGTCCTCTCCTTTTATGCTCACTGAACAGGGGATAGTGACTTGCATCTCTGAGATGTTCACAACCACAGAAGATCAGGCAGAACCAGAAAGGGTAAAGGAGAAGCTGTGCAGAGATAGAGCCTCTTTTTTGGGTAGCAGAGTGGCCATGTGATATTCAGGAATAACTGCAGACTCTTGGTTCTTGAAAGGGTTTTTGGTAACTCTGTGCAACAAAGTAAAGGCTGCTGTATGCATCTTTCCTGATAGCCTGTCTCTGAAATTAGGCCAGGAACAGTTCCCGATACAGTATTATCCATTCTCAGCCAAATTTCACAAGCACTATTGATTAAGTACAGCATGGTAAACACATACCTCTACTACTAATTAAACCTACTGCCAGTGTTCATGATGCAACACAGAGCTTAACTGATGTTGGTTTTTGAGTGTCCCTTGTGATAGTGTTACTGATATTCTCAGGAGATAGTAAGTCTTTTCATTCAAGCAGTATTTATATCATGTAGCTCCGCAGTTGTCACCTGGTACAGTCCTTGGCTATCTGAGACTACCTCCTAAGTAAAATGGCAATATATGCTTTACCTGTATGTTTTGGCCCATCTATCCCTTGGGGCAATTTAGCTCTGTAGCACTTTTTGGGGATTTTTCCTCTTTCTGCAATGTACAATGTCATGATCATAATTTGTCTCTTAAAGTAAACACCTCAAAAGGGAATGAAGCCTCTGCCCTGCTAGAGCTATGCAGAGAGGATCAGGTTATAGCTGTATTTGAATTCACTGCCACGGCAGTGCCTAGCGTGCACTGATGTTTGCAGAATTGCTGACTTGGCTTGATAAGATCGCTTGTAATCAGCAATCACGTTGTACAGTGTTCACTTCCTCTGAGTTGTAAATTATTTTTACAGTGCAGCCTGGCTCTACCTGCCTATGATCTCTCTAGTGATGTGTCCTATGAATTATTCATCATTTCCATGAAGATTTGTTTTATTTTTTGTTAACTGGACTGAATTTCCAGTACATCTGCTGCTTTATTTACCTTTATACATTTACGACCCGTTCTACAATAACAACTTCTACAGGTGACATTGATCTCAGATCATCTTGTTGCTTTCACAATTCTTCCTTCCTTGAAAATACAGAAAAATAAATTTTGTTTGTTGGGAATTTTAACCATTAAGATCTAAGCTATCTTTCCAACTGAATATGAATTTTCAAGTTGTAACTTTCTTGTAAAGACTAATTTGGGAGGTTGCTTTTTTTTTTTTTTCCCCCTCAGTAATCCCCATGTAAAGTCATATATATTTAGAGAAAGCAATCTGTGCAAGCAGCTTCCCAAATGCATATTTCATTCTTCAGAATAACATCTTTCAATTCAAGCTTTTCAGGAGTGTTACTGGGTATTTTATTTCGCCTATGTGCATAGTTGTGGGTATAGGTGGAAAAGATGGTGAGTTCTCTCCTGTTAGTGCACTTTCTTTCCCATGTCCTTGCAAAAGACACTTCAGAATCTGTGTGAGATTCAAACCACACTTTTTTTTTGCTGCAGCAAACAAAAGAGAATATCACCATTTCTACCTCTGTGACTCATGCAATGCAATTCTGTGCTACGTTTTTTTCTGATGAGAGAGAGAAAAAGAAGGATGTGTTTGCTTCAGGCATGCCTACGCTACATGAAGGCATACAGCAAAAGCAGCCCCGTTTGTCTCAGAGGCAACGGATATATCCACGCAGCCCAATGCAGTTCTGTATGAGGAGACAGCTCACCTGAGCCCTAGAAATAGTGTAGCCAGGTTATCATCTCACAGCAGGGCTATTTCACTCCACGGCCTAGTGTAGATGCACCTGTATTTTGTCAGTCCATATACGATGTCTGTCAGAAACTTCCAAGCCTCTCTTTCTGTCTGCTTATTTCTCTGTCATGAATGTCTGGAAATTAAGTGTAAAAACCTGGCTCTATAGGATTTAATGAGAACATGCTCATTAATTTTACACGGAGAGATAAATTTCATCCAGTGAGTTCGTACGTGAATGTTCCTCTTAGGAATGCTTGTATATAGTATGTAATATAAGTGACATGATTTATGGATGATATCCCTCTCTAACATCAATCTTATTCAAGAGAGTAGATTCTTCTGAACATCCTATTCAAAAGTAGCAAATATTGGAATGGTAAGAGGGTAAAAGAGGGAATATTAAATACCAAAGCCAATATTTAAGGAGAGGAAAATATTTAAGGAGATATTTTCCTTAAGGAGATGAGAAAAGGAAAATATTTAAGAAAAGGAAAAATTAAATACCAAACCTCTCCCAGTATTTCTGATGGTTTCAGACTTCAGTGTTTCCTATTCCATATATAACTGATGTCCAAAGAACAGGCAGAATAACACACTGACCTTAAATACTATATATTTACCAGAATATGGACAGCTTTATGTCAGTGGTAAATTTCAAATTTGCTGTTGTCACTAACTTGTCATGAGATGCCAGTTACTTTCAGTAAACTGGTGAAGGACGGCTAGCAATGATCTGGAGGAGAGAAGCCTAAGATCCCATCCTGAGCATCCTAGGTATCAAGTGCTGACAATGCAATTGTAGGCCAAATACTCTGATCCATGAAACGTGTTTTGCATAAATAGTCAATAAAGTAGTTTCTGTGCCATGGGAGCTTATATATCTTTCCCCTTGTTGATCAAAGCAAACACATTTGGGAAATGCCAGCAATCAATAACTGCCAAAACAAAACCAAATGAAAAAAAAATCCCTCTCTTGGCCTTGCCAGTAGCTAGAGCAGAATTCTGAGCTTTTATTTTCAAAGCTTTGAGTCCAGTTTGTCCCTGAATTTCTTCACATACTGTCTGCGTTTTTGCACCCAAATTATCATGGTGTAGCTCTAAGCAAATATGGTGTTGGCTGTGCACATTTGGAAATGATCAGGTCTTACATAAAACTGACCACAAAATACTTTGGGATTTTTAGCAAAGCCCTCTGGGATGTTTTGTATTTATTGTAGTGACCATCAGTACTCAAACTGTCATTGACTCTGATGGGAGAGCAGTTAGAATAAAGCTGAGCTCATGTGAGCAGCTAATTCTTTATACCTCATTCATCTTGCAGATTTATTTTTGAACAACACCAGAATTTATCAGGATTTATGGAACTTGTGTCTAGCTGAAATTCTACAAAGTATGATATAAATATAATAAAACAACTGCCTGGTATTGATGTTACTTGTGGAAAAAACATTTGGCTCAGCAGTGAAGGAAACACTAATTTGTATATAAAAAGATATATATTGAGCCTGATGGCTGAAATACTAAGTGATTTCCTAAATTCATAAACCACCTCAGAGCAGTGAAGTGGCTGTTCCAAAGCTCTGTACCACCAGAGATAATAAGTAATTCCTGCTTCCTTTTCACTACTTCCTTCTGCTGTATAAGGTGTTGGTTCATTTTATGCGTTCTCATACGTGGTGGGATGTTTATAGTGATACCATAAAGTTGCTCATTTTAGGATGCTTATATTAGCTTTCCTTTGGATATCAAAAAATAGGATCACAATAAAATGTCAGAATAGCTGTGCTGAGTCCAGCTAGCCCAGTGTCGTATACCAACAGCCTAAGGAAGCACAAATGCCCAAGGAAGAGTGATAACGGGCACATCTCTACCTCCCAGCCTCTAGCTGTTTTCAGTTCAAGAGCTTCCTGAGCCAAAGGCAGTGTTTGTGTAAGGCTGAGCTAAGCCTGTAACTGAATTTCTCTTACATAAGGTTGGCCATTCTTTTGTTTACAGCCTGTTGCATAAAGATTCACCTCTTTTTGTTTTGAGCTAGGTTCCTGCTCATTTCGTTTGATGCCCCTTAGCAGTTTTGGAAGGGACATTGGTTGGTTGATCCACTCAGTTCCTTCTATTTGCAATTTTGCAAATAGCCCCTGTCGTAGCTCCCTGCAGTCAGCTTATTCTCACTCTGAAGAGCTCTGCCTGCTCTAGTCATTGCTTGTACGAAGCAATTCCACCCTCTTTGCCTATGTCTGGGTCTTTTCCTTTTTGAGATGGGACTGGAACTGCAGTTTTGAAGTGGGTGAACTGCAGGTTCATATAGTCAGATGTATAGCCAGTGTATAATCAACAGTTCAATACATTTTGCCTTTTTAATGCGTGCTCATAAATGTGTAGGCCAATTGGATCCATGTAGGGCCAGTGTTTAGAATGTAAAATTTCTAATTATGAGAAACTTTTCGACACTGGTAAGTTTTACTGTAGCTGTCATCCAGTACCTTTTTCAAAAGGATACTCAGCCTTGGTGAGGCTGCAACTGGAGCGCTGTGTCCAGCTCTGGGCTCCCCAGTACGAGAGAGACATGGAGCTACTGGAGCGAGTCCAGCGAGGGGCTGCTAGGATGGTTAAGGGACGGGAGTATCTCTCATGTGAGGAAAGGCTGAGAGAGCTGGGCCTGTTCAGCTTGGAGAAGAGAAGACTGAGGGGGGAGCTTACCAATGTGTATAAGTATCTGAAGAGAGGGTGTAAAGAGGATGGGACCAGATTCTTTTCAGTGGTGCCCAGCGATAGGATGAGAAGCAACGGGCACAAACTGAAATACAGGAAGCTCCGTCTGAACAGGAGGAAGAACTTTAGCGTGAGGGTGACAGCACTGGAACAGGTTGCCGAGAGATGCTGTGGACTCCCCATCCTTGGGGGTATTCAAAAGCTGTCTGGACACAATCCTAGGCAACGTGCTCTAGGTGACCCTGCTTGAGAAAAGGGGTTGGACTAGATGATCTCCAGAGGTCCCTGCCAAGCTCAACCATTCTGTGATTCTGTGTGATTCTGTTAATGATTTCAGCACCTCTGAGACTATGACTAGCCTGGGTAATGTGTGTCAGCTGAATCTGAGACCTCAAATGCATATGTGAGTTTACAGAACTTACTAACTGTGAACTCAAGCTAAATAAACTAAGGAGCTATGTGTGGCTTGCAAGATAAATAAGATGCATTTCCTGGCCCAGTGCCCTCTTGGCTTACCATGAAACATTAGTTAAGACATAATGACATCTAGGGTAATAAACAAAACAAGATCTTGGAATTATGCTGCACTATCCCATTTTACAAGGGGCATAAATCTGATCCACTGGAAATAATATTTTTGCATACATCAATAATTATAGTGATGCCCAGGGAGACTGAATCAGTATTTCCCTTGGGGAATATATAAACCTTATCCATCCACCTCTGTTTTCAGATGCAACATAGTTTGTTACATATTCATAATAATAATTTTTCTCCTTATCTAGAACTCATTTATAGATAACTAGATGAGGACATCAAGGAGCAGTCCTCTTAGCTTCAGGGTCTCAGTTTCTCTGCTGACCATTTGTGGCCCACTTGGTTGCACTCTAAGACGCTTATAATTGAAATATGCTACAAAAAACCCGTTCTGAATTACTACCTTCTTATCTGCCAATTAAATTCCTACTGCTGAAGACTTTCCCCAGTACCTTCTGAAGTGGCTGTTTACCCTTTAGCCCGTTGTAAGGTGTTTTTTAATAAATGCTGAAGCAAACACAAAGTAAGAATTTATATTTTGCACATTGCACACTACAGTATGATCTTCTTATAATATAATCTGGGGATTCTGAATATTTGAACCTGAGTCTGTCTGGATTGTCAGCAGGTGAAGGTTATGTTGCACATTGATACAAAGGACATTTTTCCTAAATTTGAAACAGGATCTCAGGTTTTACCTCTGGCTACCTTACCAGTATTAACTGGAACAGATCTGTTCTTTGTAATCCTTGGTAGAACACCGTGGAAATCGGTGGCACAGTTTTGATGGCTAAGTAATAGCTGGCTGCTTACCAGCAGACTAGCAATGTTTAGCACTTTTCTGAAGAAAGGTATTATATCCCCATCTGCTCTACGTTGTGGGCATGGATACTTCATGTCGTATTACTGATTCTTTAAAAGCTAACCAAGCAAACAAATCCTTTATAAGTGTTTTCTGGAGGGGTAAAAAAGGGAGTTTAAACTATCCGAAAACATCAGAGGCATGCAAACTTGTTCTTAATCTGAGGAAAAATGGGGAAATATCCTGTTATTCCCATTATATTACAAGTGCAGTGCTGCAGCTCTACTGCAGCAACTGCAGTACCAGTTTTCTGTCCTTGGTAATACCGAGTCTCCTTGGAAGTTCATTGGCAGCAATCTGAGCCTGTTTTCTATGGTATGTAAATTGGGATTTCACACAGGTATATAAATAGGGTGGAGTCTGAAGTACAGGAAAGGTGAATCTGCAGCATTCCTCATGATCTCCTTTTTATGTTTGTCACTGAAAACTGTTCATGGTGATAGCAGATTTTAAGTTATTTCTTACGTAAGATCATCTATTTCCTAGTTAAGGTGCCAAGGTTGCATCAGTGATTATATAATACTTTGCTAATATCTACTGCTAGATCAATATATGATGTATTTCAGAATCACATCCATCCCTACAAAGAGCAATGTTTCCTAAAGCTTTATAGTGGAAATCAACTTATACATTAGCAATACAGGTATATGTTGCTTTATCAAGATTGAAACAGCTTACTTATACAGTATACTTATGAGAAAGGCAACTAGTATTATTTGTGAAGCAATATTGACAAAAGTCCTTGAACTCAGCTAGAAGTTGTGATGGAATCACTGTATGCCAACGCTGTTATTCCCAGCGGCATATTTAGGGAAACCAGCTGGCTCATCATCTTAAAACAAATGAGTGACAGACAGCAAGAATCTGAAAGCTCTTCCCAGCTAGATCTACCCTAGGTGCAGAAGTCATTGCTTCTGAGTGAAGGCTGTTTTGATGTTTCGTCACCCAATTTCAGAAGGTCTCCAGAAAGATACTGAAAAAGGCACTCCAAAGAAAGCAGGGAGGAAACTCAAACAATACGCTTGACTCTTCTTGATTCAGACTCCTGTTGGAGTCCTGAAGGAGACTCTCTCTAAATACTGAAAGGCAGGATCTGGACCTGCCTTGCACCCTGCAAGCAAAGCATAGGCTGCTAGAATATCATTTTTCCAACCAGAACCGCAGGGCCTGGCAGCATGGTTGATGCAAGGTCACAGCTGACATCTGCTAAACTTTCCCTGCCGTATGCAGATTTTATTTGGTACATTCAAATACTGTGTTACTGCTCAGATCCTTTTCTCAGATCCACACACAGTTTTGTGGACTGAGGCCAGTGTCCACAGAAACACCAGCAGATGAGATCATTCTGTTTTGTGGCTATTGGCTGTTGAAGAGAAGTAGAACCTGCCTGCTGCCTGCTTGTGCAGGCTGCCTGCTGTCCAACACGTAACAGAGAGGCTTATCTCAGCAAGGCTGGTCTTCTTGCTGTCTGGCCTTTTGGTCCACTCAGATTAAAAAAAAAAAAAAAAAAAAAAAAAAGCATTCAACTTGGTACATGGAGGATTTAGAAGTAAAACTCTCACAGAAAGTTTCCTCTCCAAGCCCCAGGCTGACTGACTTCTTGGGCAGGATGTTGTTTTCCAGCCTCGTGCACTTCTGGGGACTGCGTCCTAGCCTATAGCTTCTCCCCAGAGAATTCCCTCTGTGGGATAAAACACAAGCTAATAGTGAAGAAATTCAGCTTCAGTTCTTGCTCCAGCACCCCCCCAAGTCCAAGATAGTGGGTCTACAGAGTGAGTCAAAAAGTCGAGAGAATGGTTCGGGTGGAGAAGAGGCAGACCAAGACCTCTGCGTAGGGAGCCGAGATACCTAACTGCCTGCCCAGATCTCCTCATCCCAGTGTGTGGCAGGAAATGAACAGATGCAGGGGAGACATCCATTTTGGCTGTAAAATGGCAATTTGGTTGGTAAGTAAGTGTTCCCTCCATACCTGGAGCTGAGGGGATCTAACTGCAGTGCCGCAGGTGCTGCTGAATCATCAGGCCTGCGCTGCTGCTATTATCTGAATAATTAAACCATGCTCTGTTGAATCAAATGATGGTCAGGCAGAACTTGAAAACCCCATGTTATGGATCACTCCATTATTGGATTTATGGTTACAGACCCGATGCAATAAAATGGAAAGGTTTACTGCCTACCGAGAGGGAGACTGTAACCTGATTTACAGGATGATGAGCTTGTTAAAGGAGCGCTGTGTATTCCGATCACACCACCATTTCCCACTCACTTTGCTTTAGGGGAAAGAAACCTGGACTTGTGAAAACAATTGCTACAACTAGTACATTTGAGGAAACTGAACTAATATTGGGTTTATATTAATGTGGACATTAGAAAGAACATAGAGAAAGGGAAATTATTATCTCTGTATCCAACACATTATCTCCTCTGGGAAGAAATGTAACTAAAGTAAAATATTTCAATTAAGTTTTAAGCTTGGGTACTTGTTCTGCAACCTCTGTGAGAATCAGGCTGATGAATTTGAGGAAATGATATTGATTTAAACCAATTGGAGGGGTGACCCTGAAGTGTTTGGGTTGGGAGAAAGAGGCGAAAGTATTATCTTTTTTTTGTTTTTCCAGTAATAAATTTAGTGGACTTCAGTTTGTAACTGTGAGGAACAGCACAGTCAAACAAACAAGGTATTTGTCTGGGACTCTGGAGAAAGATCTTCAATTTCCAGTTTTGCTGCTGGTCAAGTCATTTGCCCTGTTCTTGTTTCTTTTCTGCTTCTTTTGTGGCTGCACCATAATTTCTTTAGAGAAGAAACTACCTGTTGCTGTAACTGTGTAGTGTAGAGCGTACATGTACAGTGGGGTCCCAAATGTGGTTGAGAAGCAGACACTGTGGCAGTAAACGCAACATAGGCACTTCATAGCCCTGATGCTGCAATGAAATTAGCAACGGAATCTGCTCAGACCTCTTCAGAATTAAAATACTAGATTCTGCATTTTGCTGTAGTAGTAGGCTGAAGAGTGCTAAACATGTCTATCATGTTTGAAGAGGAATTGTAAAGCACATGCAAATTTGGGTGGTGGTTTATTTTTAATACTTGATGCATTATTGCTATGAACTCGGAGGGAGCATCGGCTCCAAATGGCATTTTCCAAAGACAGAGCATCACTGAGGAAACACCCATCTTCTCAAAGGAGGTTTTTATTAAGTTACCATCCCTGCTGAACCCCCTGAGATAACTCAAGTGGAGAAAGTGAACAGAACTTTTTTCCCATTGTAGATATTACAAACTTGAAAGCAGCAAAAAGAGAAAAGAAAGCATGATTGCCAGAGAAGGACACATTTGCTCGCACATGGAATTGCAGTAGATTGACTGCCCGTTGTGGAGCAGCTACAACAGCTGGGTGTCCCCTCAGGGTAGCGTGCAAAGCCAGAAGACTTAGTGCAGTTGGGATGCAGCCAAAGCTGGGTGGACATAAGGCAAACTAATAATGTCTAATTGTGCTTTCTGAATGCTGGACCTTGCGCTGGCAGGGCCAGCAGTTGAAAACCATGCAGAATCCATTTACTCACTGAAACTGTGTCCAGACTTTTAAAAGAAAATTGTTCTCTGTGGCAGCAGGGGTAACCTGAGATATTGATGTTCAGCAGCACCTACCTCCCACTGAGCCCCCTCTTTGGTTGTGTAGGGCTGGTAAGTACTGTAAACTCCACCAGAGTTGTACAAATTAGAGTTAATGTTGAAATATGCACTTCTGTTTGTGGGTGCTTGCATTAGCTGTCCCTGCAAAACAGTTTGTTGCAATTTGCAGCTATTTAATGAGAGTCTTAATGTTACAGTCCAGTTTCAAGGTCAGAGCATAGGACATTACTGTATGTGTATGCAAACCTCAAAAAAGGCATGTCCCATAAAGCAATAACCCGTATATATCAAAGTCCCCGACTTGAGTTTTCTGATTTTTTTTTCACAGCCATAGTTTTTCTTAAACTATTGCTTCTTATTTCTTCTATCTTTCTCCAGATTATATTAATTTAATTAATTCAATCCATGATGCAAATAAGGTAGCTGAATTCTACTGTGCACCTAGTAGATTGGAGGTTTTTTGGTGCTTCAGTGAAACACATTTTCATACTTTAAAATGCTGCAATATTTTAACTTCCGACCAAAATGGTTAGAAGAAATCAGAATTGTACTAGATGAGCTGGGAAAGCGAGTGTCCACAGTAATTATTCAGATAAGAACCCAGTAAAATGTACTGAGCAGATGCAATAAAACCAAAGCACATCCAGCTTTATTTTCTTCCAAGTAATTTCAAGTTTTATATATATATGTTCCAATGTATTTATAGATAGGCATATGCATATATGCCTTTATTGTCTTACACTTTTAAATGAGCGTTAGAAGTGTTTCTGAAAGTCGGAACTTCATTAATCTCTTGGCAATTGAACGTGTCATTCTGTGCCATGCTTTGTGTGATGTATGCCTTATATTAGAAGATAAGTCTGAGCATAGCGTTAGTGTCAAACACCCCTGCTTTTCAGATACGTTCTGAACAGTGTCCTGCTTCATTAATACTACTCTGAACTACTCATTGAAAAAGATATTATTCAGCAGGAATCATTTTGCCCTGGCTAGCCAGCTAGAAAATTTTTTTTGATCAATATTTAGGCCCCGTTATTTAAAAGCTATAAAAAAGGTAGCCAGCAGTATTTGTCAAAACCTGGCTGTCACATCCAATTTAGCAAAGGTGATTGCTTTTACCAGTTGGCCAAATTACACTTTCATGAAGAGTCTTATCTTTGCAGAATATGTGAGCTGTAGGACTGGGTTTACACACCTCTCCAGGACACTTTCGTATGGGTTATTACCTCCTCCAGTTACTCCAAGTTCTCCAGATTTTCTTTTAGTAAATGCACTAGAGATATTTAACATTATCTGCGGGTTATGGGCAGGGTTGGAGCGTTATGCTATAATGTCTTTGGAATGGATTTAATAGGCTGAATACTAAGGATATATGTCTTGCAAACATACCTTAACATACTGAACTGATTAAAAATAAGTCAATGTGAACTTTTATAATTATCACATTTAGCTGTAGAGATACTAATCCTGATGAAACAAATATCTTATTTGATTTTCTTTCTCTTCACTGTAAGAGCAATAAATTGTATTTTCCCCTCTGAAGTATGATAACTCCACTTTTTAAAAAAATGTTTTTCTCTTCAGCTTCCTGTAGTGAAGAGGCCAAACAGACTGTTTTCAGTATGATACAGGCAGCATGAGCAACATTAAACATTGAAAAAACATAAGTCAGAGCTCCCAAAATTATGATGCAGAACGAAAAATCATTTAAAAAATGAATCTGTGTGTTATGTATCTACTGGGTGTTTTTCCTTTGTGCATGTTTTCTGGATTCTCTGTGCAATCAGAGGCTAAAAACTTATTTTTTTAAAAAGGAATTTGATTTGCTCTTAATCAAATGACCCTAGGAACAGGAGCTTTAAAAAATGGATATTCTCAGTTTCAGGGTAAGATCATTAGACCTGACAATACTGGTTGCAACATATGTTGGTTATGTTTCATTAGATTATATACAATGCATAAAGCAATTACAAGCTTCTCAAGGTCAGTTAAAGAGCAAACGCAAAATTTAATAGTAACCAGGTCTGGCCACTCACTGATCTCTGGATAGCAGAGGGAGAGCTGAGGATGGACATTTCCTTCCCTCTTAACCGGGGCCATGCGAGAGCATGTAACTGGGGCTTGCTGGGAGCTCGGTTAGCTTGCCTTCCTCACCGGGAGAAGGAGATCTGGTTGTTGCCAGTGCCGAGGGACAGAGAATGGAAATGTCTGGCTTTGCTTTTTCTCCTTTTTTTTCCCCCTAATCTTAATTTACTTGGCTTTCTTGGAGAAAACACCTTGTTGTGTCCTTTCTGCTGAATCATTGTTCCAGAGGACGCCAACCCGAAGGACTCATTAAAAGAAGTATTTCTTCCAAAAGAAAATCCCAAGGGTGCTTCAAAGCAGAGAGTGGCCCTGCCCAGGCCCATCTGCGGTGGTTTTATTCCAGCTTTCCATGGTGTGATGAGCTTTTTCCTTCGGATCGGTGTGCCGAGCAGTTGCACCTCCGCCCCTCCGAGTCTGGATCCCGCTTGTAACCCTGAGGTGGGACTCGCGCCTCGTCTCTAACGGGCTCGTCGCTGTTCCTTCGTCTGAGGGAAATGTTGGCGGATTTTGTCAGTCGGGCGTCCTTGCTCTACACGTGCGTTCCCGGGTTCGGACTTGCCGTGCTGTCGCGCTTCCCGCCGCTCCCTGTTCGGACGAGGACGAGCAGCGGGGCCCCTCGCCTGCCGCGACCCCGCACCGCCGCGTGCCTCCGGCCGACGCTCCCGTCTGCTTCCTCCCTGACGGCAGCGTGCTGCTCATAGAGGACGGGTGCAAGTGTCCCAGGGCAGGCTGCACCGCTGCTGGAGGAGGTGAACTTTCGGTTGTTTTATCCCCAAATGACCTGATTTGTTACTGATGCGTCCCACTGGCCCTGCGTGTGGTAAGTCCGCTTGTACCTCCGTCCCGCGGGTAGACCCCAGGGGTTGACCTTGAGCTCGCTCCGCTAGACAGGAGTTGCTGGGCCGGTTTTCGGGCAGTTCCTCAGCCCGGGGCCGTTCCCTGGGGGCTGCATCCACGGCGCAGAGTTGCGTTATATATAGGTGCAGCACCGCTTGCCCATCTGGCTCTGTTTTTCTTTCGTAACTCTAACGGTGAGGTTCATAAGTGCTGTTTGAAGTACTCTAGGGGATGTGTCTGGTGTTATTTATCATCGCTCGTTCGTTCTTTCACCTTCGGCTGGGTTCCCCCCCCCCCCGGCGCTACCCCCCCTCGCCCGCCGCCGTGCCCCTGGAGATGGCTCCTTCCAGCCCCCGTGTTGCCAGGGCAACTGGGCTTCCCCGATGCCGCTCCTCATCCTCGCTCCCATCGCTTCCCGGCGGCGGGGGCTCCCGTTTGCTCCTCTTCGCCCGCCCGGGCGGCTGCTCTCCGCTTCGCCGCAGCCCCGGCTCGCCGGCGGCCGAAAGCACAAGCCGTCTCGTGCCTGCGGTGGGAGCAGCCAAGCCTCCGAGCGGAGTGGAAGTCACCGTGTAGCATTTTTCCCTACTTTTTTTCTTCTCCCGGAGCTGAAATCCAGCCACTTCTTACTCTCATGTGTGGCTGTGATGATGGGAAAAAGGAGCCTAGAGTGGTACCTGTGCAGCAGAGGTAAAGCCGTTTTCATCCGTGCTTCGGAACGGACAAGTTCTGTTTCCAGTGGGAGTGACGTTGGAAGATGGATCCCTGCAGGACCTGCTGGCGCGTTCCTGCGTGGAGGTGTAGCCAGCTCCGACTCCAGAAACGAGTAAACCTCAGGTCGAGTGCAGGTGTGGAGTTACAGGTGGTTCCTGGTTAACGCCAGGAGCTTGACTGTAGGAGTTTCCCTGTTGGTGGTCACTGGGCAAGGGGCTGTGGTGTGGTCTCTGTGCCCAGCCCCAGAGCCAGCGTTTCTCGTGTTGGATGCCCGTCCCAGGCTGCTGGTAGAGGTGCCCCGTCCTGGGCTCCTTTGCAGAGGTCAGCCAGCGAGCAGTTCTGAGTTACAGATCAATTTAGGACAACTGCAATTGGCCTGGGTATGATTCAGCCACAGTCAAGAAGCAATATTTTTAGGCAATTAAGTTATACGAGTTCTTTGGCCAGTTCTAGCTAAAATACTCTTTTGAGGTCCCAGTGAGGAGATCTTAGGTATGGCAGCCTAAGACTTTAGGAATGGAGAATATTTTGCTGTTCACATTCTCTGCTTCTCTGCAGCCCATGAGTATTCAGTCCCATCTGTCCGCTTATGCTTTCTCTGGCGTAATTTTAAATGACTCAAAAAATAGGATTTTCAATACTCTGTTCTATGCTCCTGGGACACAATGACAAAGTGCATAAGACTGGTGCTGTAGGTGTAAATTATGTAATGTTTCCTACTGTTAGGACTAATGTGGTCCTTTGCTCAAGTTCATCCTTCATCCCCTCCTCTGCACTTTGAACATTCTTGCTTTTGAGCTTGTTTAAATCTAGTTTGCTTGTTTTTAAAGTAGTGAAATTTATGCAGATCTCTAAGTGGTAATGTCATCTGTGTTTTATAGAAAATCCAGGGACTGTGAAGCAGCTGCAGTTCAGTTACCAGATATGTTTTTAACACTGAAGATTCTTCCCTTTCTAAAAGACGGTTAATTATTTTTAAATCGCACAACATATTATATTAAGCTGAGATCTAAACCACTATGTGGTCCTCCTTTTTCATGAAAAAATATTGATAAGAGCTTTTCCTGCAGTGGGTTGAAAATTAAGATGAAATGCATGGGGTTACTTCCATTAACAAAGTTAGTAGGAAGCACTTCCTAGAGGAGAGTTTGTGCAATTTTCACATCTAACTGTAAGAGGGATGCTCTGTATTTAAAAGGCTTCCTTGGAAGTAGTGTTGAAACATTATAATAATTTTTCCTTCCTATGGTAATATCTGTAGGAGATTTTAAAAGTCCCAGACTTATTACTGAAACATAAGAGTCCTCTTTTGGAAATGTAAGTTAATATTCAAGGGGTTAAATGGAACAAGGAATGATCTTAAATTTCAGCCTTCTGTGCAATCATTAGTTTTACTGAAAGACATCAAATATCATGGCATATCTTCACCATGACTGCATTCTGTGCTGCTTTGAATTACTGCTTGAGCAATAAAATGTATACAGATTTCTGTGCTGTGCACATCATGCTGTGCTATAAATGTAAAAATGGTTTTATTCATCAGTGTACAAGACTGAAGAGTGTCTTGTCTCATAGCAGTGACTGGGGCAGAGAATTTATTTAACCAGAGCTACTTCCACACTTCTGAAAGGGCAGTTTACAAATGAACTGGAGGAGTCATTAGGGAGATCAGTCTAAGGTTATTTGATTAATTCAGACCTTATTACATCTGAAAAAACTTTGAATTGTTAGTTTCCTCCGTCGTCTCATTAGAATGATAAATCTTTAAGACACTGAAATACTCACAATGATGTTATAGAAAGGATCCTTCGTACATGATACAGGCTTGACTTATTTGCCCTGAATTACTGCAGATAATTTCCTCGAAGAGGGTTTATATGTGGTTAGCAGTTCGTTTTCAGCTAGTATTTGGCATTGGTCCTACAAAAAATACCTATATGGGCAAGTACAGAATTCTGTCGACATAAAATTATGTTTTTGGAGACCCAGCTTTGAGTATCAGTTTCTGTTAAAATAGTTCATGTATCTCTCATCCTTTAATCTTCGCATAGCTATTTAACTGTAACATTGTACTGGGGGGAAAAAAGAAAGAAGAATATTTCTTCCTCCTGAAATCATTCTGTGGCAGAATTATTACGAAGGAAGACATCCAGCTATTTTAAAAAATAAAGATATCAGGGGAAGATGTTTCTTTAGCTGACATGTCCGAACAAGAGTTTGCTGATAACTAGAGGGTAAAGCATGCTGAAGAGAGACCTCCACAGCGTGAGTCTGAGAGTCTCAGAGCTAACAAGTTAATTTAATAACTTTCACTAACAACTGCTGCTTCTTAAAAAAGGAAAGCAATGGTGTATTATAGAACTGCAATACATATTCTGTCCAGAAGGTCTTTCCTGTATTTTAGCTGACAATTAATAGAATACTTAATTGACATTATTTTAAATCAAATGTCACTTGGAAGCTGACAAAGGTAACTTAAGCCATGATTGCATTTTTTTGCTATAGACCATTTCATTACCAGAAGCAGTTTTGAACATCATGCCTATGGATTTTCTGTATCTTTTTTAGCTTTTTTTATGATGTGTACCTAACAGTGCAGGCAAGTTTCTTGTAGTTCTCTAGTAGATTTAAAGAGGGTTGTAAGACTAGTTAAAAAGGGACTTACTTACCCTGTCTTCTTCGGCTCTTAAATCTGGCATTGTGCTAACACAAAGGCTTATAGCTGTGGTGGCCACAAAGAGAATGGAGAGACAAGCAAAGACTTTGCCTGGAAGTCCTGACTGGGGATTTTCTACCATATCTCTGAGTCTGTTCATAAACTGTCCGAATTTGGTTTTCTCATCCAAAACACATGCAGCTTCTTTGCTCTTCCGGAGCTCCTCCTCTTTGCGTATCTCGGCCAACTCCTGCAGTTTTTGAAATAGTTTTCGAAAGCAGCAGTTCTCCAGGTTGGTTTCCTCAATCCCCCAGTATCTCAGCTCCTCCTGAAAAGACAAGGCACACATGTCTCTTAAGAGCATCAGCTTCCCTGCTGCTAGAAAGCTGACAATCATCCCGAAAGCATTGGGGTTCCTGTCAAAGAAGAACTCGTGGGTGTCTTCGTCGTAATCGTCACACAGCTGTATGATTTCTTCATAGGTGCTGCAAAACTTTAGTTTGCTCAGTCTGGTCAGGGGAAATTCATCTAAAGTACTCCAAGGTAGCAGGTATTTGATTCCTCCAACATTTATCATAATCTCTGTCTTTAGATCGACTGCAGAGACTTGATCAGGATGGTGAATCCTCCTGGCTCTTTGGTAATGGACCCCTTTGACGGAAGAGGTTTCAACGGAGACGGGAAAGAAATGGCTCAAAGAATTGCACGAGGTGTAGCTAATGTTACTGTAGTCTTGGTCGCTGCCTCCTGAGAGAATAGGCATCTCTAAGAGTTCTCACTGGGACATCCGAAACGGCCTCAGACCAGGGTTATCTGTCAGTCAAAAGATACAGGAAGGAGGAGAAAACATAGTAGAGGTTATTGCAAGAGCAATTGTTCACTAATTGTATCACTATTGTTTCAGGCTACTTTCCTAAATGACAAAATTAGCGAGCGCCTGTTTGTAAGTAAAAGTCACCTCTGTGCTCCTTCCTGAGGTCTGCAGGCTGTGAGTGCAATTTGCTTTGCAGTGCGATTGGTTGTCTGGCAACACACAGACACCGGGAAAAGCTGAAGCCTCATTCAGAATTATTGCAAAGTGTCGGGTGCCTGCAAATCAAAATGCGAACAGCCCAGTCTCTCCCGACACTTGGCACATCTTGGTCACTGTTACATCTCTGCATTTTCCCGTGTTGTTTGTTGCTTGGCTCTCTTATTTCTGTAAACCACGCTGCTTAATAGTTATTAGAGTTACAGTGGTCAATTATCTGCCATCAGCTGGACTTGAGGTTCTTAATTGCTTTAACTTGAATGCTCACAAACTGGAATTCCTCTTCCTTTCGCTACATGCCTGTCTTGCCTGCCTCTCAGGGGTTTTGCAAGGATTAACTAGTTGATGTTTGTAAAATGCTTTGAAGATGTAAAATGCTGTATAAATGATGACTATTTTTATCAGCCCAGTCTCATGTCGCTGTAAATTACTGAGAAAATACAGTGAACATTTGCCCACCCAGGAGAAAACTATGCTACATGAACAGAAAGCAAAGTGTTCTATCAGTTTGGGGGGAGAGAAGCAATTGAAACCCCCCCCCCTTCCTCCTTTCATAGACAAAAGCCTTTTTTTTTTTCATAATCTCTAAATGTTCACAGGCATTTATTCCCCCAAGTCAGTGAACTGCAAAAATCCCAAAGAAACTTCCCCAAAGTTACTTACCACCCCGCCATGGGCTGCTGCCCAGAGCCTGGCTTCCCCGCAGGTGAAGTGTACATGCCGCAACCTGGTCAGCTGTCCTCTGAGTTACAATCCAGCAGAAAGACCTGGGGATATTTTACAGTATCGATTACATGAAAAATCTAAATAGCACTCTGGAGATCGCAGTCTCTTTTCTCTTTCTCTCCTTCTTCTGTGGAAGGGGAAAATATTCATATGTCCATATAATATATGTTGTACTAATAGATCCTTTGCAAAGGAGGCAGTGTCTTAAGTGGCAGCTCCTCTTCTGGACTCCTGGGGCTTCATGGTGAAATACGCTGAGCGAGAGCTGGTGGATCCTGCCCTCTCCCTGTCTCTCTTCTCTTTCCCATGGGACTGTCAATGTGGTCCTGGAAGAGGAGGGGAGAGGGAAGGGGGAAGGGCTTAGAAATAATCTCTCCAGCATCCCTCCGTCTATTCAGCAGGCAGCAGGCAGCAACTGAGTGAGAACATGGAGTACAAGGACAGTCTCCTACTAATCAGGTTTAGTATTAAGTAAATTCTGATGAAACTAGGTATTAAAACAATTGCAATTGCTATTAACTCCCGCCTTTGTTATAGTCATCCCATAATTGCTTGTTTTGGAGACACCAGTCACGTTCCTTAGAAGCAGCTTCCATGTCCTGCCTCCCTATTGAAATAGGGATTTGATGTTAAATGTCCCTGGATGGAGAGGGAAGTTTCTTGGTTACAAGGATGCTGGGCCTCAGCCTTCCTTTGGCTAATAGGAAAGTGCTTTCCTCCCATAAAAGAAAGGGCATCTGGCTTGCCAAGAACGGATGCTGAACACTCGCTTTCCCAGATCAGCAGTGGTTTTCCAGCAATCAGGAACTTCCTCTTGTCTTCTTTGCACGTGATGGGCAATCAGACATAATCCTTTTCTCACCTACATCTGCAAGGGGCTGAGCATGCTGTAATGCTTTTGGGTCCTGTACTGCCAGTAGGTCTTGGGCTGCCTCAGTCAAAAATTGGGATGACATAGATTTGACCCATATTCTATTTGCGTGTCCTCAGTTAGAGGGTTCGGGAAACTTACTGTCAGACCCCAGTGACAAGTGCCCTCTGTGGTACTCCCAAATTCACTACGAAAAGCCTTAGCTCTTGTTCATATCCAGCTTGGCTGAAACCACTGAACCTGAATCCTATTACCACTGAGGTGTGTGAATCCACAGGATTTACTTATCCCATTGCAAGAATTAAGGTCCTGTGTCTTTATCAGAGTTTGGATTTCCGAGCTGCTGCTTCTCTCCTTTGCACAGCTAGTACAAGGCGCAGGTGGTGCCCTTTGCTTGCGCTGTGCTACCTACCCTCCTAACATCTGCAGCGTTGTGTGCTGCCGAACTGAGGCACCCGGGACGCAGGGGCTGCAGCTGTTTATCAGCGCTGAGCAACGCATTCCTAGGCACAGCCTAGCATGGGAGTCTTTGCTAATTGGACCTTTTGGCACATCTCTCCTGGCCCACGTGGTGCCCGGAAGATTAACTTCTTATCAAGCTTCACCACTGGGGTTTACACTCAGGTCCTAATTATGCCATCCACTGAGAAAGACCAGATAGATGCCTGGAGGCAACTGAGTTCTGGGAGCATAGCTCAAAATCACTTAAATCCTACCACCTTTGTGCAAGATGTGGTTTGCTCTGCCTATCAGTCTCTCTTTTGGATTATTTTTGCAAAGAAAAAGCAAACCTCTTCTAATTAACTTTGGATGGATTGTTTCACAAAAGGATCAAACCAATTAGCATTTCCTTCTTACCTTGTGAAGCCCTTGTGTGGTGTTGTTAAGGGTAATATTTCTGAGACCAGCTGACACGAATAAATCCAAAACAAGGCGTAAACATTGCAAAGCATAGAATAATTTAAGTGTTATATGTATTTGTCAAGAAATGCACTTTTTTAATGTTTAAGTCTTCACTTCTAGTATTAGTCATTAATTTATTGGATCTGCAGTTGTCTGTGGCTAGACCAGGACCTCATTGCCAGCTGGAGCCTTACAAGTATCTGTCAGTCAGTCCTTGAGCTATATGTCTTCATAAATGAGACAGAGAAAAGATGGAAATATTTGTATCTTGATTTTATCCGTCGAAAGTGGAGGCACAGAAATGATAAATACGTTATCTGGTATCTGAAGAAGCCAGTCCCTGATCTCAGCTCTGAAAGTCTCGAATGTGTAACTTCGCCGCAAAGCCGTGCTCCTACTCTAGCCAGACTCTGCGTTCTGCTGTCCTGCACCCCACTGCCACAGGGATCAGTCTCATGTGGTCCTCCTTATTTGCTTGCTCTTTCACTTATTTTTTGTTTCTCATAACTAAAGCTATAGTTTTCCTGTTAAATCTCCATGAATTTGCCCTATTCGGTATGAAGTTCACAGTCTTAATTCTTTTTTTTTCCCTTCGTTGTTTCGCTTATAGTTTCTGGAATTGCTCTCTCCTTGCTCCTTAGGAACTTCTGTTATTTGCCTTTTGCGCCTTAAATGCAGTTTCCGTATACTTGATTTATTTGTTAAAATGAATGGCAGTCCTATCTCCTCCTCCTTGTTTCCCCTTTTTAGTCTTTCTGCCAGTCTACAGTAATCTCTTTTAGACCTGCCCCTCACATCCCCTTTGCACAGGGAGGGCAATGTGCTCCTGCTGAGAAGAAAGCTGAGCAGAAGAGGTAGTTCCTGCCCAGGTGGCTCCAGGGACGAAGCAGTCGAACGCTGTCGTACAGCCCTCTCGGCTGGGCCAAGCCTAGCCCTATATAAACCGAGGTAAAAGTCTCAGTCTTGGCACTACATTAACTGATGATGAAACTCTTACTGCATTCAGATTCAAATCCACACAGCAGAGATCTCCTGGCTTGAAGCCTTGTGGATATGATTGTGCAGCTATCATCATGTCCGCATGGAATACAGAGGAGAATCATCCCGTTACAGTGACCAGATTTTTCCTAGGTAGTTCAGTAATGAAGTCATGCATAGGGTTAGCATTTAGGTATTGATAAATACTTAAAGGCCACAGAAAATGGGGAAGCCAGTGAAGGTCACTAGCTCTAGTATTTTTCCTACCTGTGATTTCATCTTCCCCATTTTGTTCTCTGTAATTATGCCAGAATCCCATCTCAAACAGCAGATTTAAAATGTGCCAAAGTACATACTTTTTTGACTAAGCACGTAATTAAACTGTGGAATTTATGGGCGCAGGGTGTTGCGGTGGCTGAAAGTATAAAGGATTCAGAAAATGACTGAACAAATTCATGTGAGGAAGGTCCACCAGGTCAATCCCACATCTAGCTCAGAAAGTCAGGAATTTGCATATTGCTGGGCAGCAGGGAGGTATTTTAGTGGAAATATCACAACACGTGTACTTGCCCTGATCTGCTTTTTCCTAGATTTCTGATAGATGGGTACGTGGGGGCTGCATGGACCTGGTTGTGACCCTGTGGAGATGTTCTTATGCTGCGAAAAGGCAAAGAGGGTGGCCTAGGCTCTACTGGGTTGATCATGCAGTGCTTTCCTGACAGTATTTTTCTCTCAGAATAGCAAAAAAGAGCTGCAGGCAAAACTGATTATATATGTATGTATATATGTGTGTGTATATATTGAAGACTGATGATGCCTGTTTATAATAGACAATCTCAGAGAGGGGTAGACTGCACAGTCTGAAACTGCGTGTGCTTTCAGGTCTTCCAATCATTCTGCAGGGAGCAGGCAGGTAATTTAATAAAGGCACTATTGTCAATCTTCCTTCCTTCCCAACTGGGCTTTTTGTAATGCTTAAATGTAATACCAAGATAATTACTTTCCCTGGCATCTATAACAGAAGACGTATTTTAGGCTTTTAAAGTCAGAGAGAAAACAAAAGTGTAAATCAAACTAATTATTTAAGGAAATATGAATGCACTGAAGAAATGAGCATATAAGGGAGAAAAAATAAGATTAAAAGAAATTTTGTTTCAAAGCCTGCACTGCTTCATTCACAGGCTTAGAAGGTAGCCCAGTGCTGAATATTTCGTTGGTGCAATTTCATCACAAAATTATTGGATGCTGTTTTTTCTGTCAGTCGAGCATCTAGCCTTTTGTCTGTGAGGGCTAATTCTTTTCTAAGCCTCAGCTATGCATGGACCTGTCCTTTCCCAGGTTCCTTTTGTCTGTGCCATGTGAATTCTTCTGATATATAAAATAATTTTTCATTTATTTTCAAAATAATTGACACGGCTTGAAAGGCATATTTTAACACTCGAAACTTAGTTTAAATGCTTCCATTGTGTTCGCAGTTGGTTAACACTTCTAGAATTAATTGGATTTAGATAGCCTTGTTATATGGAAATTCAACATCTTTTCAGATCCTCATATTACTCATTGGGCATAAAATAGAGTATAGCCTTCTTTTCTTAGTTTAATTATGACATTACAGATTGCAAGGTAAACTTTCAGGATTTATGCAACGTTTTGTTCAGTCCAGCAGTGCTAGCTTCATGTTCCTGATTATTTCCTCATAATTTGTCTTTATAGAGCGATGGAAATACCCTTTCTTGGCAATTGCCTAGTTTGTGTGGATAATTAAATTGACAGTAAAGAGCTAGAGTCACCCTTTCATTATTCAAGTCTTACTGAGTTGTAGCTTTATTGGTTCCCCTAGAATAATGCTAGCAATCACCCAGGAGTATGTGATAAATCAGGCAATGGGTACCTTTGATTTGTTAAGCACTATTATAATGCATTGCTTCTTCCTTATTCCAGCCATTAGAAACCCCAGTCATGGTCCGTGGCCCTGATATGCCATGAACTGTCTTAGAAGACTGAGTCACGTATTGTTGGCAGTGTTTTATTCCTTATATACCTCACTGTCTTTGTGAAATCTGTTTTTTTTTCCTCTGTTGAGTATGATGAAAGCAAATAGGGTCACTTCTTAGTAGGCAAAGTATCACTCAAGTCAATGGACTATTTAGAGCACTTCTTAGATATGCAAATGTAAAATGAAGTTGATGATATGTAACACAGACACATTTCTGTATCCTCTCATTCTTCCCCATGCATGAAGACTGAACCTAGGAATTAGCTTCAGTTAAGTTTACTGAAGTTTTCTGTGCTCATTTCCTCTGGACTTTCTAGAAAATTATACCTTTTAATGGGTGGTATCCAAGGAAACGAATTTCAAATGGATAATTATTCCTATATCGATTCCAGTGAATTTTGCCTAAAGGCTGTACCACTTTGATTTAGGAGATGAAACTGTCATGTGCCATGGGCAGAGGAAATAGAGAGCTGAATGCCATGGTTTAGAGCTGAGTGCTAGTACACTCTCCATGTAGCAAGAAATTGGTTAAGTGAGATAAGCCCAGGTAATCTGAGAGGCAGTGCTTCAGGGGAAGGTGATCTAAAATCTCTTATAACCTCATCTGGAGAATAATTCACTCCTTATTCCAGTTCTGGTGATCAGTCTCATCCTGAGCACTGCACACAAGCTAAGCATTTGAGGAAGAAGTCTTCCTACCATCTATGAGTACTGGTCCATTAGCAGATACTGAAATTTTTTTTATGGGAAAGACATGCAACCCTCCCTTCCCCGGAATCCAGACAAAAGAGCATGTCTGCCTAAGTGCACGTCAGGGAAAAATTTGGTGGGATGCATTTTTGACCTCACTGAGAGCCCAGCAATTGAGAGTATTAGAACAGAGACGTCAGTGATCATCAGCGTGGGATTGTTGCTATTAAATGGAAGTTTTTCTTCAGGAATACAAACTTTCTTTTTCTCATTTATTCTGCATACAGATTTGGACTGTGCATTTTGATGTTTCTATCAATGTAGAAAATATCTTGACACTGTAAGACCTTTGGTGGGATAAAAACTGGAAATGATACAGACTTTTTTTTACCAAATGCTTTTCATTTCCAAGTTTCAGAGCACTTATTACTCACACCATTTTTGTGACAGATACTAAAAGAGACATTTCAATCATTTACCTCAGGACAGAAGTCAGTAGTTGGGCAAATACCTAGCCCCACTCTATAGTACAGGATAAAAGAAAATATAACTCCTACTATTTCAGAATGCTCTTTAAAAGCCTGATTGACTGTCGTTTGATGATCTAGGTAGTTTTTTTTACCATTTTCATGTACTTCTACTATCAGTAACAAGAGACATGATTAAGAAGGAGAAAGCTTTGCTTCAAAGAGAAGCTATTTGAAGGGAATCTGAAGAGGGATAGGTAACAGAGAAATTGTATCTGTGCTACCTGAGTTAGGGAAAAATACGACCTGTTTCAGAATTTGAAGAAGGAAATGGGCAGAAGAAGGTGCTGCAAATGTGCTAGGAAGAAAAGCTGAAGAAACACTTAACCAGATGTTTCCAATAACATGAACGCTGTTACTTTGTGTTGAGGAGAAGCTCACCCGGGACTACTCATGTCTGTGTGTAGCCTTTGATTTTGGAACTTGCAGGGAGCCAGTATCCGTCCGTATACATAAACACATGCATGACTTACGAGGTAAGCTCTCTCCATCAGATGATACAGTGTCAAAAGAGAAAAGGTAGTGTGGTTACGTCTCAGAAGTACTTGATCTCTTACCTTTGTCAAAATCTTTGCCATCACAGGCACATCACTTAATGTCTGTGCACCTTGGTTTCCTTTCCATAAAGCAGCTAAAGCAAATACATACAACCACCCTGGTCTTGTAAGGAGAACTCTGTGATAGGAAAGTATGACAGCAAGCACCCCTATAGGCAGAAGGACGGGAGATACACTTTCAGCTTACTCTATCGGAAAAGACTGTTCTTGCATAGGTAGATGAGTTACTAGTAAGACTGATACTCTGAAATGTACAGCTCAGGAATCAAATACAGCAATGCTTTCAGTTTTAAGTATAAAACAGAAATAATGTTAAATTTACATTAGCCACTGTGACGAACTACCAGGTTAAAATGTGAATTGCTAAGCAGGTGAAGTGGATTTGAATACTGAATGTCGTTGATTTTTTTCCCTCTCCGGTTAGGATTTATTTCTAGAATCATTTAAAACTAGCGAGGGAAAGGTCTGAGAGTATTTGTGTAGTTGTTACTGGTGGAATTGATTGCTTCATCTTGTTTTTTTCTAATACCGTACTGTTCAAATGAATTACCATAAAAATCCAGTCCCACATTTATGATGCATTAAATGTCAAAAAAGTATTATTCTAGATATATTTCTTCCCAAGGCTTGAGGCCTTGTGTTAAAAAGCAATATACATAAAAGATATTGTTGTGCGTATAGTACCACCCAGTTGTTAAAATGTACCCTAAGCTCTTCTTAAGGATTTTGTTAGTTTCTCCTAGAGATCTGTATCTATTTTAATCAATGAAATTTTAGCCTTATTCATGCTAAAATACCAAGATATCATGATTTGATTGTACTAGGATTAAACCAGTAGTAGGAGACCAGGTACATGGTTGCATTATGGCTTCTGCAGACTGATGGGAAGACCCATTCAGTGGGCTCTGAACAGCTGTTTAACTTCTCCATTTGAGAGGAAAGGAGAGATTTTTCCTCATTGTGCTAGCTCTGAGAGTGCCACCACTACCTTTGGCGAGAACAGTATTGGGCTGACACTGAACAAAATGAGATGAGAAACCCAGTTTGTCCCGCAAAACCCCTTTCAGACCTATGTTTCAGTCCATCTGACAACACCAACTCTTTGCTTTCACAGTGCAGGTTCATTTTTCAAAATCCTAAGTGAATTAGGAGCTGCAGAGCCTTGACTTTCACTTTTTTTCCTTACAAACTCTTTCCCTCTTTGTTTGGAAATTCACATCCGCAGCCGAGGGACAGACTCGCTCTCAGCCTATAGGACCACGAGGCCTAGACCCTAGGTCTGCTGAGGTGCCTTCTTGCAGCTTCCTCTGCCCGCCTGTCGCTGGGTGTTTCCACGTGCTTGTAGATGACACCAGAAGAAGTGCTGGGGTGAAGAACCTGTAGCATAGCTGCAAATGGACCAAGCAAAGCTGCTGGTCCATTAGTTCTTGCAAGCTGCTTGCTCTTTTCTCAGTCTGTATTCCTCACATCCTACCCTGAAAAGCCAGGACTTAATCAATTACTGGTGCTGAAATACCTGAAGGAAAAAATTATCAGAAACTGTTTCATTTATTTTAATCTTAAAATTGTCAGCACACTGATTTGGAAAAGGTCTGACTTTTAGGCTGGGTGGTGAACGGATGTGTGATTCACGTTTATAATCACGCTTTTGTTGTAGACATTACAAAGATGCATTAATTAATGATAAAATCAAGGGAAATATGCAGGAGGATAGATAGAAAGACAGAAATGGAGCTAGAGAGATGAGAGAAAATGGTAGGCATTAATAAAATTAGACTGAACCTGGGGAAAAACAGACTAATATGTCCAATGTGGGGGGATAATCTAAAGGAAGACAGCCATAAAGTAGGAAGAGAGATGAACGCAATGAAAGCAAGTGTCTGGAAAGCAGAAATGCTGTTTGGTTTTATAATATGATGTAGTAGCATAAAATAAAACATCCACCAAACTAATCAGGATGTGCTGGTAGAGATATTTCAAAGGGTGATGTCATGGATTAAATGTAAGTAGTGTTGGGTTTTCAGTTCCTGCGGCTTTGGATTTCATTGTTTGAAAAAAACAGAATTTGACAGGAGTCTGGCGTGGGGTTGGCAAAATTAAAGATACGAAAATTTGGTCTTAAGGAAAAAAGGCCGAAAAAGAAGAATAACTTAGATAAGTGATTAACTGTGATGTGATAACCATCTGCAGTTGTTGAATAGTGTTAATGTGAAGCGAAGGGTAGTACAGGTGAGGGCAGACAGAAAACGTCAGTTTGGATGTTTGAGCTAGACAACAGAAAATGTCTTCTCAGAAGGGTCAGTTAGACTCCTGTAGGGAGGGGAGCTTCTTCAGTGAAGCTACTCTTCTATCCCGAGGTTTTGGCCTGCCAGGAGATGTTAGCAGCCGGGCTGGTCTGGATGAGTGAGTGAAAGCCCTTAGCGTGAGCAGGAGACAACGTCATTTGAGAAAATGGTTTTACCACTGGGTCAAGTAAGGGCAAGATGCCCTGCTGTAAACTGAAGTAATGGTCTTGAAGGGCCCAGCAGATAGAGGGGAGGAGCTGGAAAATGCCAGTGTCCCGCGGTCCTTCCCTGAGGTACCTCCTGAAGCTGTGAGGACAGGAGACAGCCGTACAGAAGCCACATACCCTTGTTGGGTACCTGTTGGGTATTCCTCCCGTAACGGATCTCCCCAGGCTGTGCAGAGGTAAGTTGAGGGGAACTGAAACACCCCCCACCTTCCATTAAGCAGCATAAATATCAGTCAGAGCATTTTCACATGCAGTGCTCTCATTTGTGCTTTACAACCTCTTTTGCAGAGCTTAAATGACAGATACCGCTGTTTCTGCGGTGCTTTCATCCTAGTCCCTTTCAATAATTCATATTCATCTACACCTCATTCCTGTGCTCCTTTTCATTGCTCCTTTGATAATTAAACAATAGGACATGAAGGGTGTTGGAGTTGCTGGGATATTACCGTGGCTCAAAATGCATCTGACATTCCAGTGAGGTAACTTAATTACCAGTTGCTCTGTTATTGCCTGCCTGGGAAATAACCAAGCCCTGGCGTAACATATAAACGTATGGCAGCACGCAAGGGGGAAGAGGGAGTTCGAAGGCTCGTTGTAACTGTAATATTTCTTTGTGTTTTGAAGTCAGAGTTCCTGTGGTTCGTTTTAACCATTTCATGTGGAGAAATACAATAGGCATGTCTCCATGCACCTCTCTTCTTTGGAGAAGCAGAAATAATCATCGTATTCAGTTAAAGTGTTTTTACTTCCTCGTAAACTTCCCTCCCAAAACTACCTTGTTTTAGAGACAGACTACAGAAACTTTTAGTCCCTGGTAATGCTACATTAATGCATGCGTTTTATGCACAGGATGAGCTCTGTCTCCAAGATGTCCTTCTTAGAACTTCCCCCTTTTAAAGTATTTAAAAGGACTTAAGTAAATGGTAGCACTTGACTTAGATCCATTTCACTTAACCAAGCAGACTCATTTGGATCGTACTTGTTCCAGACGGTTTATTTGGATAGTGGAAAGCAAGAAGCTCCTTAGAGGGTAACAGAGATCTCAGGTAGGCTGACTCTTTCCTGTTGCTTGTCCTGCTCTATTAAGTATATGGAAAGTCAAAGGGGAATCTATTTCTACTTTAACCACCTCAGTGAGAGAGCTAAAGCTCAATGGCTGAGTCCAGACTTTGTGTATAGGTGTCCATTTTCCTTCTAGCAATTTTTAGTCTGCTGTGAGAATTAGAAATATGAAAAGATTTTGATTACGATGAAATAACACAAATTGGTACAAGCACATAAAGCAACATAGGCAGCAGAAATATCAGTAAGCTTTCTCAAGTATCTCTCTGAATGGCCTCCTTCAGCTCTCTGGTTCCTAGTCATATACTGAAAGAGTTTTCGTAATTCATAGTTCATAATTTGGTTGCTGCTGTGGTTTGTCGATGCTGCCATTTTGTACTACTGCTGCAGTATCCGTGCGGTTCAGTGGAAGGTCCACCAGCACGCTTTCCTCTCAGGACGCAGCTCTCTGTTTCAGTCCATGGTGATGGACCAAGAAATATAGTGCGCCTTTTTATTTATCAGGCAACAGTATAGTGTTTTATTGCTGGTGTTCTACTCTGCAGCCCTGCTGCTCATATTCTACTGCAAAAGCTTGTAAAATCAATACAAAAGCTTATTCCTTTCATCCGTAAATGCGTCAGCAGATAAAAACAGGGAGAGCACTTGAGGTGATGTGATCTAAACACAAGCACAAAAAAATTAGCAGAGGGCATCAGCTGAAAGCGCAATCTATTCTCAGCAATGACTAAGGAAAAAATTGCACTGCTTTACTCAGCACCTCCGATTCCCTGCTGGTACCCGGTGATGTAACTGCTGCTGTTCTGGACGGGGCTGCTCTCCTCTCCTCTCCACCTCTGTCGAAGCAGTCCTGCTAGGTGAAGAGCAGCTAGACCATCCTCCTTTTCGTGCACCATCAGCAGAATCGGTCACGAAGTTCACACAGAGCTCTGGGATGAACGAGAGCTAAAAGGGACCCAAGGACATAGAGGGCATAGCTTGGACTGCAAATTCCTCATTACTGGTGGTAGGAGACGGAAAGAATTAAAGTGACTGGAAAAAACAAAACTGCTATAATGATCTTCTGATTTTAGGATGAGACTTTAAAATTAAGAAATAGCTTTCTGTAGCTTCATACGCCAGTATATTTTAGCTGGCTGCAGAAGGGTTTTGGAGGGACTATTAGATTCCACATTTACATTCTGGTAGGACTGATAATGATTTTACTGTTACAGAAATGTTATTATTTTCATGTAAACTGATACAGCCTCATAATTTATATTCTGATCTAGTCAACTCCACTTCCCAGAGCAAGAAGTGTTTCAGGATATTGGAGTACCTTGACCTCTGCAGTGTCTGTCTTGCCATGTTCTTTCTCCTGTGTTTTTGCTATGTTATGGCTCTATGATTTCCGGCAAAAAAAAACATGTTTCTTTACATGGGTATTGTCTAGAAATCAATGCTGGCTCTCTGGTATCTGGGACAAGATTGTTTTTGCTAGCATTTGGTCAATACTGGTGTGGCAGCAGAGCTTAAGAATCCAAGGAATAGACTTGGACACCTTCTTGTTTGGAAAAGCACAGGACACAGATGGTTGTTGTCTCAGAAAGCTTGCCCTTGATCAGATGCAACGGATTTAGCCAGGCACTGTGGGTTTGTTTGGACATCAGTCCTGTATGCAAACAATTAACATTTTCAAGGCAAAATTGGGTCTGAGAGACTCTGAGCGAATTCCCATAATTCATTAGTGGTAACTGCTAATGAAGCTGTCATTAACTGGCCAATTGCCTAACACGTGTAATTAAGGGCCCAGTAATGTTCACCTCTGTCCCAGGGTGAACTGTTCAGTTTAGTCGTACAGGATGCTGTCCTGCTAATTGCCTCTGGAAAACGTTCACATGGACATGACAAGCAAAATCTGTCAGTACTTGTTGAAGAATGAGAGGGACCATATGTTTCCAGGCCAAATCCAAAGCTGTGTGTTTTAGACTATGATAAAGTAACGCTAACCATTAGATTGTGTGCAGAGACGTCTATAGAAAGGGAATGTTAATCTGCTGGTATCTTCAACTTCAGATTCACTTCAGGCTGTAAAAGAGTCTTTGGCTGATATTAGCACATCTTAGGCTGATGAGTCCTTTGAATTGTAGTCCCATCCAGAATATATTTAGTGTGAACTTAATTAGCTAATGATTATACATTTGAACTTCATCCATTAAAAATAAATTTTGATGGCAATTCCTTGCTCTTCTGAAGTTTTGTTTTAGTAGATTCACAATATGCATCTCTCCTAGGGTTTCTTTACAGTAAGGGCTGTTTGCAGTTACGTAGTCAGAAACTACACTCCTTAATAAAATATTCAGTAGTCTTCAAAATACTTTGGTTTTAACAGATTTTCATTTCATTACATTCACAAGTCTAATAAAAAGTTATGTGCAATACTTAGTCCTTGATAACTGTTACGATTTTATATGTCCAGCATATGGAAGTTGGCGTGAATTTGGTGTAAGGGCAAACTCTCCTAGTTGGAGATGTAATACAAAGATATGGGCATTATATACTCTTTCCATTATATTCCCATTAAATTCAGATTTAGTTTTTAGTTACTG